>NC_133976.1:1034479-2255312 GCF_047716275.1 Strix uralensis | reverse complement strand
TGTCCAGGTCTGACTTTTTTTTTTTTTTACATTAAGTTTGTGTCTGTGTGCACATGCTTATTCACCCACAGTTATGTGACTTAAGTTCACAGACACAAACCACAAATTCGTTGTATATTTATGCTGTCTTTTCATCTGTATGAATGTATAGAAACCATTAGTGGTCAGTAGGAATCTTTAAACAGTAATATAATGTAGAAATAAACTTATTTCTGGATGCAGATATCTAGTGTGTGTGCAGGAAAGAAAAACTCTTGAAATAGCTGTCATCTTTTTTTTATCTTTTTTTTTTTCCTTTTTTCAAAAGCTTCCAGCAACCCTGCAGGGAATGCAGTCTTTTAAAGTTTAGCAAATTCACCCTAAAGGCACTGTGTTTCTCTCCGAAGACAGTGTGCCTCCAGCTACTCTTTCTGATGCCTTTTGCTGCCTGCAATAAAACTTTGGCTTGAAAACCCACAACAGAGCTCATTATTTGAACATATACAAATGGGAGAGCCAACACAGTCTTAAGCAACTGATCTGGTCCTTAATGATAACTCTTAGTTATCAAGTAGTCTAATTTTAAAAGAATATAATCTGTTTACATCTCTCTAGACATCCTACTGGGAACCAAAAGTTTCAGTTGTCAGGTTTTAACTTTGAAATTTCTTGGCCAATTATACATTCTCCTTGCAGATTTGTTTCTGTCCTCTCTTTTCTTTGGCATCTTCTATTTTACATGGCACGGCCATATGGTTTGATGTAATGTCAAAAGAAGGATGCCCCTAGCTTTAGATCTTGCTTTCTTTACAGTGTGAATGAATAACCAGTGAAAGCTGTAATCTGTCAGCAGCTTGTTTTCAAGATGCTGGTGTTTTATTGTCCATGAACAATGTACAAGCCTGTACCCTGCAGGACTGACTAGTGCTCTCTGCAAATTTTGTGCTCCCATTGGACTCATTATCACTGATGATTTAGGGAGAAACTTTGTAGGGAGAGAAAACAACAAAGTCCAGAGTGATTATGCTTCTTTAAGGAAGTTGTTTCCCTTAAAATATTTCCTTTGTCATTATACTTGCTGTTTTGAATTTCAGGGGAAGTTCATAGCAACCTATAAATACAGTGGCTATTACTATGGACTTGGAAGAAACACTGTAGAATCAATTGCCAGAGAGGGTCTTGCAACCTGTGTTCACTTTGAAATAGAGGTAAGGATTACTTATTGCCTAACCATTTTTGAATGAATCATTCTGTGAGAACTGTCCTGGGGACGAATTCCTGCAGTTTGGCTAAGGTTTGTTTCAGCTGCCTAGACATAGCCACTTAGTGACACAAGAGACATCCTACAACCTTCTGCCCCACCTACAGCTGCTGCTGGTCCATTTGAACCAGTTGTGTGGGCTGCATTACAGTCACTGGAGACACAGTTTGGTCAGATGAACTGCATTTTTAACTCCACTGCTTGTATCAAGTAGCTCTCCACTGTCCATATGTAAACCACGCCACTCCCTTTATAGGCAACCAGATTTAGTCAGATGAATCCTTCTCCTGGCTTCTTAACATTTCCAGGCCTATTTTCAGTCTTCAGCAGGCTCATCTCCCCATCACATCACCAGTACTTTCCATTATAGTACCCTCAGCTTTTCAACCATGTGCTTTCCACCCATCTACAGCTTATAGTGGGACTGGTCTAGAGCTGCACACCTACCGATCACCCCTAAAATCATGCCATGTTTCTCCTCTGCTGATGAAGCAATGGACAATGCATGCAGGCCTGAGGCAATATTTTGGGCAGAACTATTAAAAGATGCAATCTCTTTGAGGAATTACTTTACCCTCTCTGAGATTTGTCAGGTGCACAAGCACAGATGGCAGAATCTCAGAAGTCATGCTGCGTTAGGAAAGTAGGTCACAAACAAAGAGTCAAAACCTATCTATTGGAATCCCAAAAGAGTAGCTTTTAAGATAATTTTCTAATTATGTACTCCTCATTATCTTAGATCAAGATTTACTAGCTAGGGGTTGAGGTGACAAAAAGAAAAGGCGTGCTACATCTCCTCCCAAATTCTTTCTACAAAATAAGCTCCATCTATATGAGCTTCCAAAATGAGAGACTCTACAGAGTGCCTGGAATGTGATACTGAGTGTTGCTGGGTTTCACTGTGTTTGTAGGGCTCAGCTCTACCTCTGGGGGATTACTACAAGTTAACAGAAACTACTACATTCCATGATAGATGGGGAAAAAAAATAAAGATAAAAAAGAAATATAGGAGACTGCAGTGCTAATATAGGATCCTAAGTTGTAGATCCAGAGTTAGGGGAATGACTAGGGAGACTGGAGCAAAAATTGATACTAAATTTAATTAATTTTAGAATTATTATTTTGTTTGTGAGGCTGATGATTGAAAAACTAGTTTTCTGTTAAGAACCTTAGTGTTCATAAGAAGTTTTAGTCCTCTTTGGCCCAAATAAATCTGTACGCATTTACTGGCTTGCATATAAATGTACAAATAACAGAGTAACAGCATGTCGGTGCTAAAAAATAAGTAGCTCCTTGCTCAAATGGTCAACAATTTAATGCTGCAATCCTGCTCTTAAGTGCTTGTTACTTGGCTGATATTAAACAGCAAATTAATAACTTAATCTCTGCGTAGTTCTGTTTCCTCTTTTTCCTCAGTCTTGTAAGAACTGTGAATCACCCTCAGTCTCCCCTGATTGCAATAGGCATTCAGTGTGTTTGTTGTCTTGCCAGACAGACCCTAAATTTACAAGGGAAGAAAAATAGGATAAGATTAAATATAATGGAAAGGGGTACCTTTTAAAGCTGTCAATTCTTCAAAAAAGTAGATGTGTTATCAAATAATTTAGGAGAAATAATGTCATGTTTATTCATAAGGAGGTTAACCCAGCAACGTAGGCAGTGACCATAACTTTTACTGGGTATTACCGAAGCTACTGTCACGGACAGACAGCAAAGAAACTCCTTTGTCACTGAAGTTGCAAGATCACATAGTAATTATGCATGGTCTTGTATCACTATAGGCTCTGCAAGCAGATGAGAAACAATAACGGTGAGTTATGTATCTGAATAGAAGTTATCGAAGTCCATTATCTTCTGCGAGGCTCATAACAAAAGTGATTTAGCACTATTAAAAGAAATTTTAATTATGGTCTGTGGGCTGAGACTAAAAATTTAGAGCTGTTCATTCCCTTTAATCGAGAGTATATCTTTCACTGATAAAGGAGACTGACACAAATTTTAAAAGTTAAATCTTGCCGAGTCTGCACTTCCAGTTAGTGAAGTCGCTGCGATTCTGACACACGGTTATGTGTTGGAGTAAGCACTTCTGCAGTGCTTTCCACTTGGTAGTGTAGCCACCAACACCTGCAGAGCAACGGAAGGAGCTGCACATTCCGTCCGAGAGTGGAGTGCCGGAGTGGCTAATGTGTGTCATTATGCTTCCAGAAATATAATACACCTTGTCTCCTGCCAAAGACCACTCCCTATTGCGCTTGTTGCTGGTTATCCAGTTGTTCAGGCTGGGGAGTCAAAGGGAGTGGGATATAATATTAGTCACATCTTTTCTGTAACCCCATGCTATTAACTGAAAAAATTGAGGTGGTTTAGTCATGTTAAATAAATGGATGTCTTAAACTCAGGTAGTCCTTTGATCTTTCTTGACCTCATATGCAAATTCAGGAAACTCAAATGTTACTCCTTTTTTTATTTTCCAAATATCTCTTTGGTTTCAAGCTGTCAACTCCTGTATTCTCCCATTCTTTATTTTAAGGTCACTTTCCTTATATGCAAAGACACTCATCATAGTGAGCGTCATATTTGAGATCCACTCAACCATGTTGTCTCTCTGCAACAAATTTATTGGGCATACCAGAAGCCTTCTGTATTCCTTTTTTCATCCTCCCTGCTCATCCCAGACTATTGATGGGCTGCCTTCCTATTCCTACGTAGTTCTGGAACAAACGAATCCCTAGTTATGTCATTTCTTGATCAGAGACCTATTCACGGTGCAACTTCAGATGAGGAAGGTCTTACTAGGCTGGAATGTGGGTCTGCTTTCTGCTGGTTTTCCAATCTCTGAATAATTAGCTAGTTATAATTTACTATAATTAGCTAGAATAATTTACTAGCTGAAAGTAGGTGGTCAAATAGCCAGATGCAAAGATTTCTGTGCCCCAAATTCTTCCCTTTAGTTTTCACCAAAATGAAAAGGATTTTCCCCAGAATCACTCCCTGAAATTTTTAGAATGGGTCAAAGTACTGTTCCATACTTAGAATGCTGCAACCAAGAAAAAAAAAAATCCAATGAGCCTTCAGCCTACTATTGGTTTTTGCATGATTTTGCTTGTGTTTTAGATGCTTGTATATATATATATATATATATATGATTATATATAAAAGTAAAGCCAAGAATTTATTGTTAGTGTGATGGAATTTTTAACTGTCTAATTTAAGAATCATCATTAGCCTACATCTAATTATTACAGAAAAAGAATAATAATGCATTTAGAGTACTTATATACTGAAAAAGTCCCAATAACAACAACAATAATAATAGTAATAATACTACAACAATTAAAATTGTAATACATGTTTCTTGGTTTCTATCTGTTTTGCTGGTGTTATGCTTACCCTTTCACTGCTCCTTTCAGGTCTAAGGTCAGTGGTTTCCCTCTGGTGTTGTCATTGGAAGGGCAGGATGTTACAGCAAGTTATCAACATCTGAGCCCTTTGCTGGGAGGATATTCATGTTGATAGTTTCTTCTTTCTCCTTCCAGGATACTCTTGGGGTCATTTGTATATGTTTACTAACACATGTTTACACCTTTCTCTTTCTTTGTTAGTCTGCAGCTCCAGGTTACATATGAATTCATAGAATCATAGAATAATTTAGGTTGGAAAAGACCTTTAAGATCATCAAGTCCAATCATAAACCTCACATTGCCAAGTCCACCACTAACCCATGTCCTGAGGTGCCACATCTACCCGTCTTTTAAATACCTCCAGGGATGTGACTCCACCACTTCCCTGGGCAGCTTGTTCCAATGTTTGACAACCCTTTTGGAGAAGAAATTGCTCCTAATATCCTATCTAAACCTCCCCTGGTGCAACTTTTACTCTTGTGCTATTGCTTGTTAATTGGGAGAAGAGCCTGACCCCCACCTGGCTACAACCTCCTTTCAGGTACTTGTAGAGGGCGATGAGGTGACCCCTGAGCCTCCTTTTCTCCAGGCTAAACCACCCCAGTTCCCTCAACCTCACTTAATAAGACTTGTGCTCTCGACCTTTCACCAGCTCCATTGCTCTTTTCTGGACATGCTCCAGCACCTCAATGTCTTTCTTGTACTGAGGAGCCCAAAATTTAACCTGGTATTTGAGGTGTGGCCTCACCAGTGCCAAGTACAGGGGGATGATCACTGCCCTAGTCCTGCTGGCCACGCTATTTCTGATACAAGAATTCATTATATATGGTGCCCTTTAGGTGTGTTACACACTATTTCTTCTTGTTGCCTCTAAAACCAGTTTGTCCAGCTCCAGGCCTTCATTTTTTAACTGACCATTATTGAGATGTTTATAGTTGTGAGGTGTCCAATGTCAAGACTGTGACCCATCTCTTACCATCCCATGCCTGCAGTCCTCTACATTGTGTCCTGTGTTTCCACTTCCTGAGGTCTTTGCTATCATGCCAGGCCTGTATTTATCTACACTGTGTTATTCCGTTGAGTCATAAACATCATAAACATCTCATTCTACCTGGAACAACTGCTAGCTACTGCTATCCCTATAAAACTGGTTGTACCACACAAAGATAAGCAAAAATAAAACAATTAGATGTAGACACCTGGTCAACAAGAGAAATTGCTGTCACAGCTGAACCAAGTAAAACAAAGTTGCAGCTAAGTCAAGAAAAGTTCAGAGCAAGCAGGACAAGCCTCAGTCCTCAGGTCTGGAAAACTTAATACAAACCTTATGGCAATGGCAGTACCATATTGCAGGACTACGTGGTTGCAATATTCTGGTTTATATGTAGACAGAGTAGGAGGGAGAGACAAAAGGTTCTTCAAAGTATGGGTTGGTGCAAAGGAGAGCTATCAGAAATTCAGGATTGGTACCATTACCTGCATCATTTAATAAGACTTTGTCTTTAAGTCTTTGCATGCAGATGGGTCTCCTTTTTCAGATCTAGCCAAAATGATTATGTGTTTGCAGCCCTCAGCTGTCAACAAGTGCCAGCCAGAGCCATTGTCCTTACAGCAGAGTTGATGCAAGGCACGTGGAAAGATTTCCTAGTCTGCTGTACTATTCAAGATAGTTTATTGCTGATAAAAATGGTTCAAGTTAAGATGTCTGACTACAGTGTAACAGATGGACAATATGCACATTGCATCTCTGCTGTGGAGCTGTGGTTATACCCAGTTTTGGGAGGGGATAACATTGCAAGCTGCTCCAGCAAAATAAATATGCTTGTATCTTGATGAAGGTGCACACTTTCACTTAAAAAAATATACCAGCTGAGGAGAAAATTCTCAGTTTGTTCATAGTGGAAAGCTAAGGGCCAAGGTGGTGATGCAGGTGAGTTCTGTGTGTCAGTACAATAGTGTGAGTCAGTGATACACACATTGAGAATAACTAGGTCCTGATGGAATAGAAAGGATGGGAAAGAAGGAAAAGCCATTAGCTGGTGGGTATAAGAAGTATGATGCTTTAAATCACTGTGGAATTTGACTAAAAGGATTCTTTCAAAAGTGTGTTTAGAATAAAGCTATACTGTTCTTGTAACGCTTTTCACATGTTGCTTTAGGGCACTTCACCTTGAACTTGCCTGTTATGTAAAGTCGGATGCTAGATCTTGAGACCTGTAGATTGGACACGTTTCCAGTATCGCTTTCACAGTAATTTGTGATAAATACAGAGTTGTCCTAAACTCAGCTACAAGTTCAATAGGCACTCAGTTTCAGGAACAAAACATTGTGTTTCTCTGCTTCATTTTAAAGGGTATGCATAGCTTGAAAAATACCTACTTTAAACCCAGATATATCCTGTTAGTACCAACGAACAAAGAAAAATACGAGGGCCATCTAAGGAGGAAAGGATTATTCAGCAGGCCAGAGATTGAAGAGGCAGTCTCCAGAGTGGACATGTACATCAAAATAAATCAGGATATTCCAGGATACTTTGATGCAGTAGTCAACACAGGTAAGTTAATCTCTTTCATACTATAAATCTGACTTCTAATGTCACACCAATAGATGGACTGAAACTGCCATGCAAACAAAGCCATGTTATTAAACTAAGGATGACAAATGGTTTAATGTTCAGCCTAACAGTTTAAACTATTTTAATTGATTTTCCCAGTTAATTCTTGTCCCAGGAATCCAAAAGCTCTGGAGATCTGTCAGGACTGAATGACTCTGCTATGTCTAAGTTGTGCTTTAAGCCCATCTAGAAAGCAAACCAACTATTAAACTCAGCAGCACACTTGTGAAGTGTTGTCTCCTGTGAGAGTATTAAACTGATCTGTGCTAATTGTCTGTTGGTTTCTGGGCAGAGTTCAGAGGTGCTTTTGATCTAACAGACCTAATTATCTCTGGGCAGGATAGGCTTTTCTCAAGTGTTGAAATGACAGCTGATGTGCAGTCTGGCAACATCTCCCTGTAAAGAAGAGGCTGCTGCAAAGCTTTTCCTTGTAGGACTCTTCTGCTTAGTAACTTGCTCAAGAGCCCCAGCCTGAAACAAGGAATGTGAGGGTGGTAGCAATTTCATTAAAACAAGTGTTTGCTTCTTGATATTTAGGAATTGAGGAGGTGGTAGAGAAGAATCCTTTTCTAGTTTGTTCTGTGCCTGCCCTTTTTTGGAGGTGATTTTTGTGGTTCACCACAGTGACGGTTGAATATATCGTGGTGGTATGAAATACTGTATTTGTAGTTATTGTCAAGGGCATACGAAGCTTGAAATTTAAATATAGCATTAAAGAAATAAAACACACTAAACCAAATTGCAGAAGGAGAATATTTAGGTGAGTACAGAAACTGAGATGAATTCCAGATTACTTTCTCGAATGTGTTATTTACAAAGATGAAGATTTTTCTCCCAAAGAGATGAGCTGGATGAGTTAAGAATGCATTTCTGTGTCAAACTTCTGTGATTTGTAACTTCATACTGATGAAAGCTTCGTTTTTTCATTATGTATCCTTCCCCCCCCCATGAAATGCATATCCATCCCTTTCTGCAGATGACTTGGATGAGGCATTCACAGAGCTGAGTTCCCTCGTAAAGGCATACCTGGGTTTGGAGCCACCTGCAGTTTTTGATAGCATTCAGGTCTTGAGGAGCAGAGCAGGAGCAGGTACTGTGTCTGGGCACATGCTACTACTGGTTTTATCAGTAGAGTATTTCTACTTATTTGTTAGAATAATTGAAATCTGTGAATGATGCAACCTGTGAGACTCCTTGTATCTGAAAACTCTGCGTGCTTCTTTAATGGGTCTCCTGGGCTGGTTCCTTCCTGGGATCGGAATTTTTAATGGAGATCTTTCCAGGTACTTTACATCACTGTGTGCCCTGAGGCAATAATATGCAGAAAGTGAATTGCCTGACTGTTCTGAGGATGCTTTTGGGCTGAGGATCTCCCATTCATCCCAGAGGAATCACAAGCAAGATACGCGTCCGTGGCCGAGAGCTTTGTGCCTATCAAACTGTTGAGCAACAAGAAAATGGCATGGCACTGAGCCCTTACTTCACCCTCTTCCCCAGGATAGCCAGCAGCATGAAGAGGTATATGAAAACCAGAATAGTAAGAGGAGGGAAGGCAACTTATAAATTCACTCCAAGTGCTTTTGGGGCTACCCACTGCAGGGTAAACCCAACTTATTGGTAGTGTGTTTAAGAGAAGCCTTTTAGCACCTGAATGACTGAGGCTGGACCCTCATGATCACTTCCAGCTAATCCAAGTGCGTGCTGCTGCAAAAAGTGGTCATGCCCAATTTATCTCTCCTGCCTATGCATTTCTACTTTCCCCCTTATTCTCATTTCTCTGTGCAGTCATGTGTAATCTGGATCAGGGAATGGTTCCATCCAAAAACTAACCTAGAAAAAAAAAAAACAAACAGCTTTCAGACAGATTGATTCCTTGATCAAACTCATCATGCAGCTGTAGAATTGGCTCAAGGAGGGAAGGGTGCGGGAGAAGAGCTTCATGGCTGCCCATGGAGGAAGAAGGGAGGTCTACTCTTGACAGAGGCAGTATAACTAAGATTAGCTTAACATATTGGAGAACCTGTAACCCTTGAATTTATTCTAGACAGAGCAGGTTACCAGCTGGGATGAAAGCAGAATATGATCTCAAAAATACTGGAGAAAAAGAAATAAGAAACAGACATTATGGTAGTTATATGTTGCACAGCACAGACTAACAAAAAACTCATTTATGTGAACTCTTCCTTCTAACTCCAAGAGCCTCCGTGGTTTATGGCTGTCTTGGTTAGATGCATTACAACAGGAGGGTTAATGAGTTTCCTAAGTTACACAGAGCCAATATTCATGACCTTGTGTGTGGCTCAGAAGGCTGCAAATAAAAGTCGCTGAAGGGAGAGCAAAAATATCTGAAAATGTTAATGAAGAATAGTGTAAAATTCATCAGTTCATCATTTCAAGTAATTTTGTATCCTGAAAGGATTAATAAATACTGATTTCCCAGTGGACAAGAAAAAAGCTTCTACACGCATTGTGGCATCTCAGTGCTACAGCAGTGAGGACCTTTCTGAAGAATCTTGTTTAATCTTAAACTATGTAGATTTTATTTTCATTTGCAGAGCTTCCATGTTTGTTTGAAGCGAGAAAGAAGACTTCCTTGCCTTTTTTACTATTATATTGTTGCTTATTTGTCTTAAAACCACTGAAGACATTTTGACCTGAGAGGCAACAAAATCCATCAAACCCTAACTAGATTATCAGGAAAGAAGAAAAGGGGAGAGGATTAAAGATAAAAGATTTTTATATAATCATGGTATTTGTGAAGATATATACGTATGTATCTGAAGTTCCTTTAAAGGACTTTGTTTGTATTCCTCAGCAGTTCTGAGTTCTTTCAGTGAGCGGCTTGTCACTAGTTACAGAAAACTTCATTAATAGTACTAGATTTTGGTAATTCTGCTGTCCATAAAGTAACTTTTAAATTTACTGTGCACCATTAAATTCATTTAGAGCTTCATTTATAGGTGTTTAAATAAATTTAACTATCCTATTTCTAGAGATCATCTCTTCTTATGGACTGTGTGAAATAATTTATTTTAAAAAACTTGCCCCAAGGTTGTCTTTAATATGGACATTTTTAGTAAGATAGTAGCAGGGGGAAGATTGGTTGTGTGAGATTATGATAGGTTGTTAATTCTTTTTTTAATGAACTGCTGTGCAAGATCTTTTGCTCATATATAGAGTAAAAATACTCGGAGAAAATAGATAAGTTCTTCTTTTAAAAAACTTTTTATAGCAGAAGTACAATACATTTCAGAGCTGATAACACTTTGTACTTGCATTAGCAGCTTTCATCCACAGAACTCAGTATTTTACAGCTATTAATTATATCTCACAGCAGTCCTGTGGAGTATGTGTTAGTATTTGTATTTTACAAATGAGGAAAGGGACATTTATGTCAAAGACTTATAATTTGTGATGGTGGGCACCAGAAATCCTACTGAAGTTTTGGCAGTGTGAAGCTCTGCACCTCTGAAGGTTAGGCTCTACTACTTAGTGTTGAAGTGAGTAGTTTACTGTGCCAGAAACAGAACCCACCAATCTCAAGTCTCATCTCCTCTGTTCTTAACATCAGATCCTCTGGCAGCTACAAACCAGCAGTATATAAAGGCTGTGCTGAAAGTCATCTGATGACTGTTGAAACTTTTTTATAAAGGCATATACTAATGCCTTTATAACATGTATATCCATATTTAGTATATGAATATGCATATGGATGAGATGTCTCTGCCTTTCATCCACCTCCTTTGTATGTGACTTCTTAGGCTGTGAGCTCTCGTGCTTTGATATAGCACACAATGCAATTAAACCTTTCTTATGATGGGATTTCTGCAGACTCATGTACCAATTTTTATAAGAATTTTTCTGTACCTTAATTTAATATTTAGTTACCATTTTATAGACAGGATAAATCCCAGCTTACAGATTTTTTTCAAATTTGATTTTTAGGGTTTTTTAAAAAGTGAGTTAGTTGTGTCTTCAGTTTTCTGACTCATGTCCATGTGTGATTCCTTGCAATACAGCAGTGGTGCAAGTCTTCGGATTTCTGTTCACAGAAATTCAGATAAATAACAGAAGGAAAGGTGCCCCATCACACTCTAAGAGCTCTGAGAAGGTTAAAGCTTCTAAGTAGGTAGACTGTAATTAGTTTAGCAGTCATAACAGTGGTGCAATATCAGAACATCCATAACAAAATGAGCTCATTTACACAGAGTTAAGCACCTCTTCCTAGTCCATTAATGTAGGGGTGGGTTTTTTTTTTTTATTTTTCATAACTTTCATTTGCCTAACTATTCAGGGGGGATAAATTTGTTATATCTGTGAAGTACTTGGAAGGTTTACAAGCTTTTGGGGAACTGCGTAGCTTATGTCCTTTACAACTCCCACAGTTATCTTTTGTGAATCCAGAATTGTGCCAAAAGCCAAAAGATGGTTGTTGCAAATGACTAGTTTCTTTCTGCTTGCTGTAAGCAAAGTGGTGTTCAGAGTATTTTTGTTGAGAAGTGTCTTTTCTGTACTAGGTTCCAGAACACAGCTCTTACAAGAGCAAAGATTGTCACCTGGTGGAGTAATTACTGGAACTACTCGGTCTTCATCTGTCAATGAGTTCTGGGACTCTTCTGCTAAAAACTATCCAGGAAGCTTCTCGGACAAAGTTGCTGCACAACTGGGCTCTGTGGTAAGCAGCATCTACTCTAACCTTAGACAGAAATGATAAGTTGTATGCCAAAAATACATGTTAGTCAGACCTTTCTTCCTCCAAAGAAAATTAACACCTGTTCTCTGGCCATCTTTCAAGAATATTTACTAGTTCTCCAGAGTTAAAAGCAGATTGATGAGAATGAGACAAGTAAACTCAGATGAGAGGACAAGCTGTCATTTCTGCTCAATTTTACACCAGAATAAATCTGTTGATCCTAATTGATTTCATCCATTTGTGTAATGGTGTAAGGAAGCTGAATCTCATCTCTCAGTTCTACAACAAGATATGAAACTAGCCTATTCAGTGGAAATAGATAGCTGCAATTAATAGGACAATGAAGATTACTTATGAACGCCATCCTGTGGTGGTAGAAAAAGCTCATTCAGCCGAGCCTTTCAGAGTGTATGCTAGTGATAACTGCCAGAGATCAAATTTAAGCACATTTTTCACCTGCTTTTACTTTTTCAATCAACAGATTCAACAATGTGCTTGGATTTCAAATAACCTCTTGCAACTTCAGCTTCATCTCTCTTTCTTTTTTTACTTCTCCTTAATAGTCCTTACCCTAAAGGCATTCATTCTCCTTGCAGGCAGTGGGGGAGTTGGGGCTATGAAGCAGATGTGTCTAATTCTCTTTTTATACGACAATGACAGGAGAAAGAGAAAAAGAAAAATGAAAGCTTTAAACTTTGTTCCATTCCAGGGTTATGATGTCATTATGATGAATGATGGCTTGGCAGGCATGACTTGCTGTACAATTTTGCCACTATCGCTGTATTTATAACTACCTCTGATGTTTAGAATTACTGCTGCAGATGGAGAAAAGTAACAGACCCCCCTGCCCCCGTTTCCCAGGCTTTAAAAAATGCTCTCTTAGGTGTGGAAAAAGGTAGATTTGTAAAATGGCTGGCATAAATAGGGAACCTCCCATCTTTCAGTTTTCTGAAATGAATTACCTTTTTACAAGCCATGCAGAATACAAAAAGTCACAAGTGTTGTTCGATTACATGTTTCTTTCATCCAAAGGTTTGTTAGTCTAATGTGAGAGAGAAGCCAGAATATTTCTTACCTTGGTGGCACCCTGTCATCGCTCCTACCCCAGTAATTTATTTTTCTCTTTTTTTATTTCATCCTTTTTATTTTTACTTTGAAAGTTTACATTTTGTCAAGTCAGGGAGAAGTGGTTTCTGATGAAGGAGACTATAATTTACCTTGAGTTTAACTAACTTAGTGGCCACAAGGCTCTCTTTCTTAATAGTCTCCTTGTTCAGTGCTGGTAATACCTTTTCGTTATTTACTGCACTAAGTTTCCAATATATTTTTTACATTCAGGAGAAGCTTTACAGCATCAGCTGAAGTGTCAACATTGTAAAACGTTCAAGGTGAAACACAGGTGCCTCTTAGACCATATTTAATGAGAAGAATATAAATATGTCCGTGGCCTTAAAGTAAAATTTTGTCTAAACTGTTACATTTGGGACTGCAAATGGTTTTTGTGCTTTTGGCATCCAAATAATGGGTTGTCACTGCAGTAACCACATTCCACTCCCATCATGTAGAACTGGAAAATATGGAAAATAAAAAACATGAAGAAATTGATGTGAATTATCCACAAGCAAAATAAGAAGCGGGGTCTGCTGCTCAGGGGAAGACAGTAGATCTGATTCCTTGCAGCCTTATCCCTTGTGAGCATGCCAACCCTGCACTAATTTTGTATGGCTTTAATTAACTGTACAAGGTATGAACAGAAAGGTATCTATACCAGTAATCCACACAGAAAAAAAGGCCATGATTATATCTTTACCAAAAGACAGTAAAACAAAACACAAGCTCAGCCAGCTTCTAAGAGGAGCCTTACTTAGCATAAATAGTCAATGAATTCACAATAATCATAATGCCAGCATTCAGCAGATTTAACTATATTCTCTTTCATCGCTCATACCATGTCAAAACACCTCTGTTACAGACATGTGATTTAGCTATTAAATTGATAACTATCAATGGCTAACAGTTGATAACAAAGCAGGATTTAGTAACTTTGTGATTTACTTTTTTTTTTTTTAAGCACACTGTAGTGCTGCGTTTGTCTGACCTGAGAAATTACATTGTCCTACAGCACATGTTAATTAACACGCCCTTAAAACTCAGGACCACATTTTCCAGTCCACTGAGATCATAATGTGTTCATTCTACAAAGTCATTTTAACTAACTGAAATTTGCAAAAGGTAATTCTTTCTTTAAGAGGGGAATATTAGTTGATATAGAGTTGGTAAGGCAGGTTTTCTGCATTGCTGGAGCAAGGAGACAGTGGATTTAAGATGTAGCAGAGGCAAATTCTCTATATTCAGCCCCTTGCTGGTGAAAAGAAACTTAAGACAACAGCACAGCTAGAATTATCCCTGCTCTAACATATTTGGGAGGTCGGGATCCATCAAAAGTGGTTCCTTGCAGATATTCCTTCCTGCTACATCCTGGCATATTTGACTACTATGAAGAAATGGAGCTTCACTGGAGATGAAGGTCTTCATTTTTCAAAGCCAGTAAGATTTCAGACTAAAATTTGGTTTGTGCAGATCGGTGAATCAAATTTAGCACCTTGTTATAAGTTATCATACAGCTCTGCTATTTTCCCAGAATACAGAAATGCATACCCTCTAGAGGTTTAGCAAAAGAGAGGAATATCACAGCCAATTAAGTTACCATATATACTTTTAAGTTGCTGCATAAAGTTGGTCATATTTCTTTATCAGGAAGAAGCTTCTCTCCAAAGGCGTCGTTCTGCAGTGCGCCAGGCTCTGTCGGGGAAGGCACCTAGTGCATATGTCCAGCTTTTTCAAAGGTAATACAGAGTGGTTTCAGCCAAGTCCTTTGCAATAAAGTGAAAAATGCCTGTTTAACATTTCTTCTCCAGTGCCTTTAAGATGAATGATTAGAAACTGTCAGTGATTGCAAATCTCATAGACAACTCTCCTTTCTGTTACTTTTAAATCTAGCCCTACAAATATATCACACACCGCCTGTCTTTTGACTTGGGAGTGCAGCAGTCCTGAAATGTATACCGAAAATGTATGAGGCAGAGCCATCCACAAGTAACTTGTCTAAAACTATGAAATTATTATATGTGTCTTCTCTGAGAGAGCAGAAAAGGATCATTTTTCTGGCAGCTCACAGTCTCCGACGTGTTTTTAACTAGTAATTAGTGTTGGAAAGTCACAGCCGTGCTCAGTGCAAGGTTGTTTGCTGCAGTACCTCTTCTGTGGTATCTCTGTTTAAAGTAGAATTTCTGAAAGCTGATTCAACTTCCTAATTTTATTTTTTAAATTATTTTTTTAGAAAATGGATCCTATCTCGTCTGACTCTCTCCCTTCTTCCTCATGGTCACAGCCCTGCAAAAATGGTGTTAAAAGTCTATGAATCTCAATGTACCTTCTTTGATTGATCTTTTGTGGCACTCCTGCCTTCCCCTGGTATAAGTATTCCTAATCTGAATTCTTCTTTTCTTGCTTTTCCTACCTGCCATGAAAAGGCTCACAGTGTTGACAAAGGATCACACAGGCCTCTAAATCAGCAATCATCAGAAGGAATAGAAAAGTTCACACCTTTCAGCTCATCTCAGGCCTGTACAAATGCAGTCACCAATTGTACATACCAGATGTGTTGATGAAAATCATTCCAATGACAAGATCTGGAGATTGACTGCTTAAGAAAAAAAAAGAAGAAAAAAAAAAACACCAACCCTAGTGCATTAAACTGTCTCTAGAAACCAATGGCAGAAGCTTACTGGCAGAGATGCATAATTATGATGCATCTTCCAAATCTTTATTTAGAGAAAAAGGGGTTTTTTTTAAGTAGCTGATAGATTCATTTTAAATCATGCTGAAATGAGAAGAAAAATGGAAATCAGTGTTTTCTTTTGCTAAATGTTTTGGGTTTGATTTAGTGTTGCAGTGTAAACTGTTCATCTGAGCCTGCCATAGTTTGTTGCTCTTGCTCCCTTTATTCCACGATACTCCTTTGCTGGAAGCTGATTTTAGAGTTAAGTACCAGACTGCTTTGGCAGAGCTGTCAGCCACGTGAGAGAAAATCCTGTCACCCCCAGTCAGCATTTGCAGTTACCAGGCTTCAAGGGATAGAACGCGCTCAGCAGAGTTGGAGACAAGAGTAGACAACACTCCATTCCACTCAAGAGGTTAAGTCAAGAGGTGCCATAAATATGAATGCCATAAAATGGGTGAAATTCTGAGAGAGAATCTGAATCCTGGAATGTAGCAATTAGGTAGCAGAGAACCCGGTAGGTCATGTAGTCCAGTCCAGCAGCAAATTTATGGTGGTTCTGTTGAGCATCTTTGTTTACACAGAATTGAATCAAGTCTTAAATACCCATAAGAGAGGGGCTTTCACCTTGGAAAAGCACACCTAGGGTTTGATGGATCTTTCTTTCAGTATATAAACATGGACCTGGGTCATGAGGAGCTTAAAAGGTTGTTGCATGTCATCTCAGCTGTGGTAACCATCTTTGTGCACGCTCCTAGCCCATAGGAAATGTAAGGTGATGTGGATCTTCGTAGCTTTTATCAAGAGCCAAGCAAGGAATTTGTACACAGATTGTGCGGCTCAGCTGACACATGGTAATTCATTATTTCATTATTCGTAGCAATATTAGCAGCAGCGTCCAAATAATTTTGAGGTAGTTAGACTATTATCTTGTTTTATGCCTTTCCATGGTTCTTATTTACATTTTGTAATGTCTTTTCATCTTTCTCTGTAAATCTGTGCTTAGTAAATTCAGTAGATCTTTATTAAATTATTTAGTAAATTACGGTAAATTACTATTTAGTAAAATAATTTAGTAAATTACTATAAATTCTAATTTGTAACTCTCAAAATTGACCAATCCAGAGTATTTCAGGTGTCCCTACAACAAGTGCTGACAAAGAAGACACTATCGCCTGCATCTGAGGCACAATACTCATTGTCTCCACATAAGTTGCTCAAAAATTGCACTAATCTTGTCATGCAGCCATCTTGCATTAGAAATCCAGGTTAGACATCTCATCTCGTTGTTATGACTAGATCCAGCTCAGCTTTAGTGCTTCCCAGATTTCTCTCTCCTATGGAATACCCATGTTTTATTTTCTTTCATGCTGTATTTCATTTGGAGGGGTTTAATTCTCTTTTTACATGGCTACATAAATAGGATAGGTCATGCCTGTTTAGAATCTGGTTTTAAAAAAACCTCTTGCTGCCTATTATTTAATCTTATCAGCTTTGTTCTGATGAATTTTTATTTAGAACACGATACGCCTTTTCTTTATTTTCATTGTCAGCAGCAGTGCGTAAATGTACTTTGTCCACTTAGTCTGCTGTTTATGAAAAAATTTTATTTTTTTTCACTGGTAACACATCAGGCCTTATACAGGGTTTCAGCTGATGAATCTTGATGTAGTAAGCTTGCTGCTATAGCACTCCTCGCTGAGGAATACTGCTCCTCTAGAGGAGCAAAGAGAAAAGAATATGTGCCCTTGCTACAGTTACTCCAGTGTAAAACCTCATTTTTACCCTGAACATCCACTGGAGTTAGAATTGACTGAACAAGGTACGGACTTGTGACTGGGAGAAGCAAGCATGCATTTTGTTGTGCCCCTGGGGAGATGACATCGTGGACCAAAGTGGGGCAGATAGAGGGAAGGAAGTTCATTAAAGCAGATTAATTTCAAATTGTATTGGGATATTCAAGAGGAAAGTCCATGCTTGCCATGCTCGATGGAGTTGTTATAGAATGAAATTTTGTTCTGAGGGCATTGCAGGTAACCTGAAGCAAAATAAGACAAGTACTTTAAAAAGCAGGTGATTATAATTTAAAAAGAACAAATTTGTGAAGTATGCAGTAACTGATTATGTATATTTTTAGCACATAGAAATACCAATATGATTAGCTAGAAGTTTCTACAATGTCTGGCTTGAATTGAAGATTATTTTTTTTTTAGCTGTCAGACTAGATTTTAATGGTATAAACTATATGAGTAGCTCCATTAAAGCAGTGTTTTATTTGAGGATTTCTATCCTGATTTCTGGGGTTGAAAAGGGGCATCAATGCAAAGTAGACTTTTTTGTGTCGAGCCATTTTTTGTCATGCAACAAGGAAGAATTCAGTAACTTTAGTGTTTCTTTAGTGGCAGTGCTGGCTCATACACACCCACCCCTTCCTTTTCTTCCACTGCCCACTCTGTGCTGCCACTGGCTCCAATGTCATACAGCTTAGTGATGAGTTGGATAAAGGTACAGATCAGGTTTTGCCAAACAAAAAGATTGTTTTTTTCAGCCACATAAATTTCCCCCACTCTCTGAAGAACCACTTGAGCTGGCATCATGCTGAGAGAGGACTGAGAGTGTAAATAGGTGGCTGTAGACCAGAAATGGCAGAGGGCAGAGGCAGCTCAGCTTGCTTTTGAGCAGCACAGCTGCAGAGAACCCTACTTCAGGTCGGAGTGGATCTAAATTCTATCAAATATATGAAACTGATGCCAAAAATGCAAAAAAGTTCCTAAGGTACTACTAGCTGTTTTGAATTTCTTGTGTATCTGTAAATATTAAAAGATTCTTTAATGCTTAATCTCATCATTACACACTTTAATCCAAACTGAAATCTATTGCTCAATTTTCCCGAGTATGCGTTCGAAAATTTTAAAAGTGGTGTCACACAAGAATCTAACCTATTTTATTTATTGCAGCCCCGCAGGGTTATCTACATAAATTTAGATTCTTAAATCCAAATTACTGAAAACCTGGCCTCTTTATTTTTTGCCTATGGCTGTGTGCAGGTATAATTAAAGTCATTTTGATGTCTCATTGCCTAATATAATGTACAAGCAACGTTTGGTCGTTTGCTCTGCATAATTTCACTAGTTGTCTGTGTGTTTGAGGGTAATAAATAAGGGGTTGGGTTGAAGTCTCATACAGATCAGGCCTTTAGCTAATGATTAACTTCTTGGTTTCGTCTAAATGTTGCTGAAAGAACTGGAGTAAGCAAGAGCAGGCATCACTGAGAGGAGAATTTATAACATGCAGTTTTGCTTTTCTGAGTTGAAAGAAATTCGTACACTTTAGAGTTTCACTGGAGCTCCTTGCCAGAACTGGGAAGAGAGAAGGTCCGTGGTCTCCCTCTGGTTGAGACACTCTCTTCAGGTTGGATTTGCTTGCTGTGAGCATAGGATTTGCATGCATGTGGTTGCGTTCATGTCTTGCAGACCCTCTTGTCTAGTCAACCTCTGACTTCAATGTAATTTTGCTTTTCAGTTTTAATTCTGTGCCCCTCTCAATGACAAAACTAGGACATTGTTCTGAACTACATGGATATGCCTTTTCACAGGGTGCTATTTAACTTCTTCAGCCTGTTTTGCTTCTCTTTGATTTTGAGCTGAGGCATCCTGGTGCAATTTGAATTACACTCCGAGCCTAAACACCTATAATGACAGTACAAAACCAAAACTTGAGAGACGATGTAAAGGAGACATCTAGTGAGACAGAAGGTGAAAAGACATCCCTATAACACCTTTAACTATGCATAGTTCTTCTTAGCTGTCAGGCAACTTGGTTTACTTATCAACTGAGATGTAGCTTCTGAGACTAGGTCGAAGGTTCTGAATCCAAACCTTTGCTCCAGGAAGTAGAGTTCATTTTCCTGTGGTGACCCAGAACTTAGAGGGGTGCCCTTGAATCCTGTCTTCACATTTCTGCTTTGACTCTTATAACCTCCATTGCCAGACTGTGTATTTCTGTGCTATATATTGAGCAGAGTTCTTTGGTGAGAAATTTTCTTTTATGCTTTTTTTTTTTTTTATTTCCATGATGTGGATTTTACAAGAAATTATTTCTAAAAGCACTCAGCTCTGGGGGCCATTAATGGAATCAGGCCCTTTCTCCTGTGTAATTGGTTCAGATTTTGATCTGAGCTGATAACGAACAAACACCATTACCAGCCAGCAGTTGCTTGACAGAGAAACAGCTTGAGGCCTTACACTAGGGAAGCTTTATTTATAGGTATTAATAAGAAGAGACTAAACAAAGGGAAATTTAAAGATGAAGAATAGAAAAACCTTGCTTGCAATGCAGTGTCTTGGGCTAGGGACTGATTTCTGAGGAGGAGTGAGGAAAGCCTCATCACTGAAGCACCAGAAGACCCACAGCAGGGCAGAGTCCTGCTTTGGCAAGATGAGGAGGCATGAAAAGACAGTTTGAGATTCCAGCCTCTCTGTTTCCTGTGCGAAAATGGCAGTGGTGTACTTGTTGCCTTAATGGCCTATGGGCATGATGGAGAGCTTGGTGAAGAACTCAACAGTTTGGGTTTTTTTCCAAACATCTTCAGAAAAGATATTAACCCTCCTTAAAAGGCTAGCTTCTCCCATGGAGCAAGCATTCAGCAGTTGCAAATGTTTAACTGCAAATTCTGCAGTTAAAAATGTTCTTGAGAAGCTTCCTAGGGAAACTAGAAAATGGCACACGCAAAAGTTACGGAGGCTCATTGCCCTTAAACAGATTCCTTCAGAGTTCAGTTGAGGTGTGTTAGTGGGATCGCTCTGGTACAGGGAGCGGATGTATGGAATCTTCCAAGTGTTGTAATTTTAAGTTCAGCATTTCTTTAAGGACCTCTCATGTTTGGCAGTCTTCAATGCTGCATCTCTTTGGTTTTAGCTCTCTGGTTTGAGTCTATAAATGCAGTGGTGCCAATATTGCAGTTACCAGGAATGCTTTTTTTTAGCTGTTATGCACGGCAGTGAAGATGAAACTTCACACCTTGTGAGTTAGTCACAAGGGGTGGGATTAATATCACCCAATTTTGGGTGTCTTTAATAAAAATGTCTTTATCTGAACAAGTTGCCCTACATTGCTCTGTTTTACTGGAGAGTGATTCATCCAGCCTGCTTTAGACATCTACTTAAGCTTGAGTTTATTCATGCTGTAGCTGTGACTGTTCATCTCTATTGGCTATAAACAGAGCCTGGATTACTACCCCCAACTACTCACTGCTGCTTCTCTCCCATTGGGGATAACGCTTCCCTCCATCTGAACAGGTCTTGTGAACTCACTACGCACTCATTATTGCTATCACAGTACACAAATGTGTGTAACAAGCACTTTCTTTTCTTTTTGTATCATTTTAGGGGCCTGGCAGTCACTCCTGAACCGAGCAGCTCCCGTCAACAATTCCTGGAACCAACAATACATTCTTCTCTGCTCCCAGATGGAAGAAATATCACCCAGGACCAGAGCTTTGCCCTGACTAACCCAGAGAGCCGGTGAGTTCAGTTTCTGAGACAGCAGATCATCGCTGGGTGGAATGAAGGTCAGTGCTGCCATGTGCAAGATCTAAAACCATTTCCCAAGCTAATGCAGTTGTCTCATCTGTGACATCAACAGCCTTATTAAACATGTGTCGCTGCAGCATAAAACAAAGTCTTGTCATTCACGGGAATGGTTTCATTTAGGCACCATAATTCATATACAGAGAAAGGGAATTTCAAGAGCTTTCTGTCAAGAGGATGTTTGAAGGGAAAAAGGTGCTGAAAGAAACTGGGTCCAGGTATAGAAATATAGAGCTTGAGTAATAAATATGTTTTTAAACAAAATTACCAGATATTGCTATCAGAATTGTTTCTCATTCTCTCTTTAGAGGGTTACTATAGTTACTGTTGAATACCATTTGGGAGGCTCTGGGTGATATCATGATCTTCAAACTCTTATCCGTGATAAAAGCAGACCCCATCAGGATACTGAGCTCTGTAGTACCTTTACCTTCTCTTACTACCTCAGCCATTGCTGCAATGCTTCACACCTTGTCCAGCATCTCTGCTCCTGAGTGATGAACACTTTCATTTATTTGCACCACAGTTAAACAGCCTGTGAGGTATGGCAAGGAGACAACTCCTATCTCATTTAAAGCTTGTAGAGAGGTGAGGATAGAATAAAATTTGAAGAGGCTACACCTTTGATGTCTTTTAGGCCTTCAGCTATGAAGCAGGCTGTATTTTTCTGACTTGCTCTGTGGATCCACAATGCCTTTTACAGGATGGCTGTTACTTACTCTGATGGTCTTGTTTCATAAGTACATCTGAGCTCTGGCTGCCAACAAGCCTGTCTGCTGTTGTGGCGAGTGACATTGCGGTCTTTCTCTGCAGTATCCTGGATAAACTTTTTTTTTTCCTCTCTTCTGGCCATCTGTTGTAATCTCATGCCCAGATGGGATACACAGAAGCAGCCGGATGCCACGCAGCATGGCCTAGTGAAGTGGAACACACCAGCTCCCCCATCCACTCTAGGAAATAGGTGTGTGCTTGTAGCCATGCTCTGCTCACTCTTTGGAACCTACCACAAAGCTCATCTGAGAGCTGTAACTTAAAGTGAGCTGATGTCCGTGCTGTCTGGCTCTTGGTAAACTTGAATTTGATTGTGGGTTCAATCCCATGTCTGATACCTTGTTCTCATTCCATACAAACCAAGGTACCTTTCCTGCTATATTTAAACCATACCATGTATTTTTCACCTACGTGTTTTCACATCTCTTAAAAAAAATCACTGTTAAATAACCTCTTAAACATACATGAGGCAGCTTTTCACATTAAGCCAGACCGATGAGAAATGCTGAGCATCTTTATAAGATTTCAACCCCTTCACTTTATTCCTCATCTGTGAAGCAGAATTCTTAGCTAAACTTGCTATTGAAAAAAATCTCAGTGTTCCTTTTATATCCTAGAGAGACTGCCAGTTCCCTCTATGTGATGTACTACCTGCCACTGTAATTACAAGTAGTTAATTAGCATGCTGTAAAAAGGTTGAAACCATAGGCCTCTGCAGATTCATTTGTCCTGAGTATTTGTGCCACGGTGGAGTGTGCTGAAGGGGAACAGAGTGAGTGTATGATAGAAACTGAGTGCATAATAGGTTGCTGAGGGATTATGCATCATCTGTCCTTACCAGCGAGAGGCAAGACCTATAACTCAAATGACTGTGAAGCTATGATGAGTTGTAAAGGTCTTACCCTTCGCATATGGGAATAAATATGTCTTTCCACTCCACCACATTTTGGTGTTTTGACTTTAGCAGTGTTTTCATTTAGCACTGTTAATAACACAGTGGCAAAACAACTGTGAGGAGAGAAAAAGCAAACTGCTAATCTGATTCATTTTCTGTGCATGCGCCATAGCCTACAGCAAAATTGTATAGAGTCATGTCAAATCCTTTTGCAAGGGAAATATGGAAAGTTTGGAAGAAATTTGCTTCTAAGCGTGATTGATGGAAATGCTGTTGTATAGATGCATTTGAAGTATTGGTGAAAAAAATCCCATGTTTCTGAAGTATTGCAGTAAAACCTGTAGTGATTTTGTTTGAATATTGAGGTGGTTTAATATTTTCTTTTTCTTTCTCTCCAATTTTATGCTTTCAACCTTTGGAATGGAAGAAAGAGTAAAGTAAAAAAAACCATCAAGGGGTAAGAGCATGAATGGATTAACCTCCAGGCACAGCTAATGAAGGAAATCTTGTTTTCTAAGATCAGGGACAGCAGATTAGTCTGATATCTCACTGGGCAATACTGTGTTCAGGTCCCAGATTTTTTGCATTATTTCTCAAATCTGGCAGTTTTTATTTAAGCTTGAGCTGTGGTGGAACCAGCATCATTATTACAGAATCACAGAATTGTCTAGGTTGGAAAAGACCTTGAAGATCATCCAGTCCAACCATTATTCTTTACATCACTAACACTTGTTGGAGTCAAATCCTGCAGTTCTGTTACTTCTGCTCTACAAGTGAAATAGATGATCCTGCTTGCATTTACTCAGGAGTGAAAATTAAAAGTTTTGTTTGGACATCTGCCCACTGAGCTGCAGTTTTCAGCAGGACAGTTTCTAATTACATCCATGGCTTCTTTCCATTGCTAAGACCATAGCTATGGTCTCCTCCTTAGAAATAACCTATGATGACCTAGTCTTTCCTGACTTCACAAAAGAAAATACCGTGCCAGTTTCCAGAGATTTTTGAAGTCCTCTGCTGGAGGCTGAACTCTCCCGCACATGAAAGTGTGGATTTTTTTGGCCTAAGGTTCCATTTGTTTTCACTCATAGGCTTAAGCAATTTATCATTGCCTTTGGTGAGTAGCGGTCCTTTAGGGCAATATATCTTACAACTGCTTTAAAGGACTGCTACTCACCACAGGCAATGATAAATTCTTTGGGTCCCTGTCTGCTGTATTTCATTACTCACTTTCACCAGTAGAGGTGTTTGTAAGGATATCGAAATGATCTGCTTACAGCATAACAAGGAGAGGAGAAGAGAGGAGAGGCAAAATATAATGAGTTGGAGAGTAGAAACTTCACTTCTTAATCTGTCACTATACTTTCATTATTTGCAAGTTTGAGGGTGGAGTCAGAATCTCACCTACCATTGACCAGTTCCAACAAGGAACTGTCTCAAATATTTAATTGCACGTCCCCATTCCTGCCAAACACAATCAAATGAAAAACATCCATCACCTGAAATATTATGACATTATGTGCAATGACAGACATTACGGTTTGACAGTCCAGTGCAACCATAATCAAAACAGAATCTATAGCAGTCCACTGCTTTACTCCTCAACTCATTACTCACATATTTTGTATTTAGTGCACACAGAATCCATTTCTCTCATAATTCCATGGGGTTATACTGGATTTTTTTAAGCTTCCTGTTTTTCATTTCTTTTCCATTTAGCTGACTGGGAAATTTTACTAGAGGAAAAACTTTCAAGTCAGGACACATGCCTGCTTCACCTATAAGTTCTCTTTTCTGTGCCGAGGGAAGGACTAAAGACAGGTTACCCAAACTCATTTACAGGTCACCTGGCAAAAGCACAAAGCAGAGGTAGGTTCTCACCTCCTCGGCCTCACCCCTCCCGGATACCTTGGACATCTAGATGGTGGAGACCTCATAAACTCTAGTTTTCCCACTTATTTTTGATGTTATTCTCATTGAGTTGTTTTACAAGAAACCTTCATTAAATTAAATGTTTCCTATCACACTTGTACTAGAAAAGCCTGGGTACCTACCTTCCCTTTACACCCTGACAAGTGGTAGGTAAATTATTTCCCACAGTTCGCCTTGTCTTCTGCCCTTTAAGAAAGGGACAGCTGGGGAGAAAGGCAATGAAGATTTTTGTTGAACACCTTAGGATGCTGGATTTTAACACACACATTCATGTAGTTGCGGCTAGAGATCCACAGGGGGTTAATTCTAACTATATATCTATTTTTAGCCTTTATTTGTAGGCAAATGTGTGGCTCTGTTCTCTGAAGCAAAAGCAGAAGCTGTCAGCCTTTTAGAAATTGGAATAGATGTTGTTGAAGAGTCCAAGCTGCTGTTTATACTGAGCCTGGATTTACTACTCCTAGTAATTTCTTATCCCTACCACAGTTGCACCTGGTGTCTCTTATAAGCAGCTAAAATGAGATTACAACCAGGGTTAAGCACTTGTCTAGAGCATTCTGTGTTTGATGAGTATCCTTGGACGCAGTGGGCCTCAGAGGAGGACTCAAGCTCTCTGTACATTACAAGATACAATATTCCTTTTCCTTGAAGGCAATGGCAAAATTCTCACAGACTTCCACAGTACATCTAGTGACAAGATAATTGCCTGTTTCTTACGGGAGTACCACACTGTTTTATCTCATTAGTCATGATCCTTTCTTATTATTGTACGGATTTATTAAAATACCACTGAAATACTTACTTTCTTTGCCCCAGAACACTGTAATCACAGTATTCTCACAAACTAAAAGCTCCTTGCAAGAATTACAGGATGAAATTCCTTTGACCTGCACCATGGATAAGGTCAGGGTGGATAATCTTTGAACTTCCTCCCAGATTCATAAATCTATGAATCAGTTTCTCTCACCTAGACCAGAACAGTCCTTTCTGTACAAAGAGAGACATTATGAAATGTCTTAAGCATTGCATAAATATATTACAGTTTTGCATTAAACAGGTAGTTATTGATCTCTTCATATCAATCAAGGCCTTTTCCTTACTTTTCTTTAAGTATATAGTATATAGATGGCAATGGGAAGCCTTTATCAGAACAAGCTACAACATGGTGGTTATGACCACTTAGGCTTTGACTAGATTTTCTCCAAGAGACCTAACAGGTCAGGGGTGCCTTGGCTACTACTCACTGGTAAATGGCTACTCATGGTCTGTGTTGTCACTGGAGTACTACAGAAACACTTCTTTTCAAGGCAATTCCTATTTTCTTTTACTCACCAAGAGGGAACATTGTCTGCAGCGTTGAACCACAGCTTTGGAAACAAGATGCTCTGAGTTCTGATCTCAGATCTGAAGCTGATTCACTGTGTGGCGTGAACTTCTTTATTGCACCTGTCTGTGTGATTGATTAATTAAATCAATAAATTAAAAACAAGAGAGGCAGTAGTTGTGTTTGCTAGCACGAGAAGTTTCAGGAGAATTGTAATGTGTGAAAAAGCTTTGTGTAACTGATAAGTGCTGGGATTTATTTCTGACTTTTGACTGAGTTGTGTGACTGCAATATCAGTAGTACTGTCAGACTTGGTGCATATACTTTTTTTATTGCTATTTTAAAGCATGAATCGTTTTCCCCTCTCAGCTCCAGAGAATCTGGTCCTGCTAGTGGACGATTCCTAATCTCAGCTGGTGCACCTGCTGCTGAAGGCCTGCCCGTTTGGACCCCTGTTCCCCATTCTCACCTCACTGAAGATGCCAAAGCTGAGCATCAAGACCCAAGAGGAGCTGAAAATGGAGTGGATAGACTGAAAGGTTTGAACCAAAGTAACAATTTTGCTCAGGTTGTGCATCTTACTGTAATGCTGATAGCTTCATTTGGGTGACGGGGGCAGCCTCTTCATGCTTCTGGTAATGACACTCTTACGAGCAGCGATGTTACGATGTGGCAGAATCATCACAGTGTGAATGCAACATACTCAATGAAGCAGCTTTCTCTCAATGAACCTTTGGAGAAATTAAAAATAGTGACTGCTTGGGCATAAAGTTACTCTTCCATCTATATGAGGTAAAGCAGTCACTAGACTACCTACAGATATTACTCTTCCTCACTCCCCAAAACACTGGGTTTTCAGCTGGAGTTATGTTTTGTGGGAAATTGTGACTTTTCATTGAAACAAACACCCTCTTAGTGCTTCTTCATTTATTTGTAATTTCTGCAGAGACTGAAATCCCTAGTGACAATCTTCAGAGAAAATACAGCAAGTCCAAGGCTGGTTCTTCTCATGTGCCTCAGCTCATCACCTGGCCAGGATCCCACTCCAAACCTGTCCTACCTCCAATCCCATCTGGGCGGAAGAGGACCAACCCTTGATGGCCACTACTAGTCAAGTCTTTGTCATGATTGCACTGAATCTTTCTGTTGAACAGGAACACTGATTTTGATATATTTCTCTTCAACAAAGCAAAGTCTATCAAATATTATTTCTAAATCCATTTCTGATTAACTCTCCCAAAGAAGTTATTTATTTTTAACTTTATTAAAAAGTAATTTCTGTATTTCCCAAAGCTAGAAATTATTTCCCCAGGCACTCTCAGCTGGGAAATGGCGTAGATTTTTTCCTAACAGCCACATGACCATATCTTCCATTAATTTCTCTCTTTCCTTCCCCTCCTATATTATAGATTTAATTGAGGTCTGGAAGCATCAGGGCCTCTGATAATATTGTCTATATTGTAGGACTAGTGAATTATTTTGAAGAGGGATTTTGTGAAATGTTCAGAGTTAAGTTGGGAGTGAAAACTAGTTCCAAGTCTTTTTTTTTTTTTTTAATAAAATGTATTTGTTTTAAGAGGTGAGACATAATTCTTTGATTTGCAAGTGTATCTAAACAACCTAGTAAGGAGTCATCAGAAAAAATTTGTACAATTATTGAGAACTAGCTGAAGCTGTAAGTAGTGCGTGAAGATTTGTTTTTCTGTATGTGGAGCAGAGCTCTGACTAGTAAATAAAACTGTCAAGTTAACATTTGTCCTGATTAATTTTCATTACCATCTAATTACAGAACAGATAGTGGGGCCCCTTTGCCTGAGCAACTTCCCCCGAGGAGGGGCGTCTGCCGTTCATATTACAGCATGGGTCCTCGGAGGTCTCTGCGTGCACAGAAGACGACGTGACTCGTTGCCACAGCATGGAGTCACATCCGTGGAAGAGCTCTGGTTTACCTCACCGTGCATGTTCACAATGTGGCCAAGGGGTTTTTGTTGATTAAATAGGATGAACTGAACGAAGCAACGCAGCTCATGGTAAGTAACGGATAAATTTAGATAGCCTGACCTTAAATTCCAGTGAAGCCTGTAAAACAGCTCAGGTCTTTATTAAATAGTTTCCTTTCCGTATAGCAGCTGGCTGTATCCTCAAGCTGAAGAACAACAGTTCTTCCGAGGCACCAGTTTTTTATCATTGATTTTGGCAGAACAAAAAGCAAGGCTGCTCCGTGGCCTGGGTTCAGAAAGAGTTCAGGCAACCGAAGCTGCAGTTTCAACCTTAATGGGTTTTTCACCAAGGCAGTTCAGCGAGGGGGGTACCTGACTGCCACCGAATAACTACCCAACCTCCACAGTTTCTTCAGCAAATCCCACCAGGCTCTTCATGGCCGCTTTGCCTCTATAAATACCTTTGCAGAAGCTGGCCTGGCTGTTACAGCTGGCTGCACAGTTAATTGACGTGGATGCTGATGAGTGTATCAGTTTTTGCTGTTTTACAGGTGACAGTGTCACGGTTAATGAATACGTACAAGGTACCTCATGGTTCATAGACAGCAGAGCCAGGGGTGATCACACCTCCTCGTTTAAATGAGGAAGGTAGTACAGTCAGTGCAGATAAATCAGTTTTCTCCTGGACACTAATGCAGGAACCCTTGTACCTAGATTGCTCCGCACGGCAGCCTGGGTACGTACGTGTGTCTGGAAAATAAGGGCGGTGGGTGGTGGGTGATACCTCAGCCATGTCAGCATCTCGTTCCTTTTGCTGCCATCTCTGCACAGTTCTTCCCCCATCAGCCCCAGCCCTCCACTCTTCCCATGGAGCAGTTACTCCCTTCTGTGTAGAACAGAACAAAACATGACAAGTTATCCCCGAATTGTGCTGAATTTCCTCTGCTTGAAGGGTGTGCTCCTGCAAAAGCCTTGTACGTCCGCAGCGAGCGAGCGCAGCGATTCAAACTACTCATATTTACAGGAACAGTCTTAAATGTTAAACTCTCTGGCACAGGAATTGTATCTCTATTTTGATTATATAGAGCTGAGCATACAGGAGGGGTATAAATATGTTACTCTTATTTCCCAGTTGTAAAAAGAAATCATTTGTTCTTCTGTGACCAGGGTATTGGTTAGCTTACTGGAGTTTGTATCAGACAATGAAGATTGCAGAGAATCTCCCGTTTTGCAATCAGTCCCTTGGGCCCTGAGCTTTCAAATGCTTCCAAATGTGGCACGTTCAGTGGGGTTACACATGCAGACCAGGGGATAAGGACCTTGCACGGAAGTAGGACGTGGGATTTTTAAAATACCGGCGAGAAGCTGAATTTGCTGAAGTCAATTCAGCAAAATATTAAGTTTCTTGCCTTCCCTCCCTAAACTTTTACAGCCATACACTCTCACTTGCTCTCTTCCCAGTCCCCAGCAGACCACAGATCGAATTGCTAACCCAATTTAGGAGGTTTCCAAAACCAACTGCATTAGGCTGACCTGTCCTTTGTCTACTGCACCCTGAAGCATGAAACATCTGGCCGAGTTTGAAGGCAGAAGTGCTATTGGATTGCCGATACGTAATATTTACATCTCATTTAGCAGATTGTGAAGCTTTGCAGTTCGTCGTTTTTAGTTTAGAGTGTTTATTTTTGGCTGAAAGTACAGAACTTGTAACTTGGTGCCTATATATTTATAGACTGGCAGATAAAAGCGGGGCTGTTTCAGGGAACTCTGTTTTTATTGGCAGGAAGCGTGTTTGGATTACAGCAGAGTAACACCTTAAGTTAGTCATAGTCAAACAAGTCTCTGAATCTTGAATTTTACAGAGGGGAGTATAACAAGCTGTTTAATTTCCCTTTTTTAAATTAAACATTCAACATTCAATAAAATCAGTAACTGTGGTTGCTGCCTTGTGACTGCAAATGGCTTTCCCAGCCGGAGGATGTAGCTGCGCGCTTATCACACGGGCTGTGTCGGAGCCCTGTGTTACACACCAGTAAATCAAGGCAGAAATTCCAATGATTTGTGTTATCTCATGAGATTTTTTTTCCGGGATTCGGGTCAGAACCCAGGAGTCCTGCATCTCTGCTTGAACGCTGGGTCTTTGAGGTGAAGCTGAGAAGACTTTGCTTATGCGTGTGTTTTGGGAAGTCAAGGGCAGCTTTTTTATCCTGATTCCTCCCCCAGGCCAGTAGCAACATGGAAGGAGTTACAACACAGATGCTGCAGGACAAGGAGCTGCTGAATTAAGAAATGCCGGGCTCGTTAGACATAAGGGGATGGTGTTTTAATACAGACCTGTGCCTGAGAGAGAGGCTATGAAGTTTGCTAGCTAAAAGTTTGATGCGCAGCTCAGTGAAGATTTCCAGGGGCTGCAGAATAGGCCCATAAATAGCTGCTCCTGCGAATCTGCGGAGCATATCGCGTGCTGGAGGCAGAGATGCTACATGGATGATCACAGAGTGCACAGGCAGTCAGGGCAACCTGCTGCCGCCTTGGTAGAAGGTGAGAGAAGGAGATACGTAGTGCCTTGGATTCTCCAGTACCTGCTCCCCAAATTAATAGCTGCATTTTTAGAAAAAAGGGTGCAAAGTGGTTTGGTTTGGTTTGGTTTGGTACTCTGACCATCTCCCTGCCTCCCTCCACCACTAAACCCATTGCTATGAACTCTAGAAACCCCAGAAGCTAGAAACCACTGGTAGAGGCTTGACTTGCTGGTGAGACCACTGCAAATCCAGCAGCTGCACCTTTTTATTTTTTTAAGCATGTTCTGGAAGCAGATGGGGAATAGTTGCCGGTATTGACCAAAGGGCTGTTTATTTCTCTGCAGAGCACGCACATCCATTTCTAGAAGTACCTTCCTGCAGCACCACGTCATGTCCCAGCAGCGTCTGGCTGCCCCACTACCTCTGCCTGCTCCCTCGGGAGCTTGTCTAATTGAATATGCTGCATAATATGCTGCTAATTTGGCAGCTGTCAAAACCAATTATAATTTTTTTTAACAGTACCACGGTGGGGGTGAGGACAGTTGCCGCTCGGTGTGATTACACCAACTGCCCATGATTCTCTTTGCATCCTTGACTCAAGGGAGACCCAGTGAAGGGTTTGAAGGAGACCCAGTGGGTCTTTCCCTGGTCTCACCCCGCACTTCTACACCATAGCTTCAATAATTCCAGCCCTAAAAACTCCTTTGGGTCCCCCATGCATTTACCAGTTGTTACTTCCATCGCCAGTTGCGTTTGCAGTCGCATACCCTCTCCCCGTGGTCTGTGGGGTCGGAGCTCAAGCAGGAGCGCCTTGGTACAGAGTCAGCCCTGCAGCCCCAGTGCTCAGCCCCTGGGGTGCTCAGTACTGCAGACCCTGCCTAAGCTCTGCACTAAATCTTGCTTCTTGGCTGTACCCTTTCGGTAACCCTCACAAAATATTTCAAGCTTCTGAGATATTTTTTTCTGCCTCCTGTAAGGTGGAGGGAGAGGAACCGTTGTAGCTGAGGCTGAATTTCATTTTCCTGCAGGGAGGAGGAGGCGGCTCCGACATTTTTATCATTCATGCTTTTCCCCGCTCATACCTCAGAGCAAGTAGAAGCATGAAGGGGTAAATCAATGATGTCCATCACGGATGCATGAAGGCTCCACAGTGAAAAATCCCCCATGCTGAGGGTCCTTCCAGAGAAGAGATCTTCTCTTGAGACCCACATCTCAACATGTCATATGAGGAGCAGCTGAGGGAACTGGGGGGGGTTTATCTGGAGGAGGCTGAGGGGGACCTCATGGCCCTCTACAACTCCCTGAAAGGAGGGTGCAGAGAGGGGGGATGAGTCTCTTGAGCCAAGGAACCAGCGCCAGGACAAGAGGGAATGGCCTCAAGCTGCGCCAGGGCAGGGTCAGACTGGCTCTTAGGAAGGATTTCTTTGCAGAAGGGGTTGTTGGGCGTTGGAATGGGCTGCCCAGGGCAGGGGGGGTGTCCCCATCCCTGGAGGGGTTGAAGAGTCGGGTTGACCCAGCGCTGAGGGATCTGGTGGAGTTGGGAATGGTCAGGGTGAGGTTAATGGTTGGACTGGAGGATCTTCAAAGGCTTTTCCAACCGAGATGATTCTGTGATCTCCAGTGCTTTCCTGGCTGGTAACAGCACAGTGGCTCACAGCAGTTAGCCCCTGCCCGGAGTAGAGGTGGAGTGACATCCTAAATCCTCCTGCAGAAGGATGGTTTCCCAGCTGTTGGAGACTTCGTGGGGTTCAAAAGCAGCCAGGAGTGGTATTCCTTGCATTAATCCCACGCTTGGCCTTCCGTTAGTCAGCTGTGGGGACTATGAAGAACCACAGTCCTCTCCTCCTCTTCTCTCACTTGATTTTTGGTTGACTCCGAGTGTTGCACTCCACCTTCCTCCAAGGCAAGGCACAACGCAGCGCTCCCCACCCCCAGTGCCTGCGTTCTGTGAGATCACACCCAGCTGGTGGGATCTCAGGCCCTCTGAAACATGGCCAGGGCGTGACTGCACACCCTCCCGACTGACTGGACTCGAGGAGCCACGGTGTCTTCCAGGCTCTCGGAATGGAGATCTACCAACAAGCCAACAGTCTTGTTGGTAGACAGAGCAGGTTGGGGTATTTCTTCCTCTTCTCAAGAGTTGAAGCAGCCACCAGCACAGCAGGAATGATGCTCTCGGGACTGCTTCCTCCCCTCCTGTCCTGATAGAAGACATCTCTGCTTTTTTTAGGTCCCTTTGCAATGCTGACTTTCTCTGCAGCAGTTCATGTGTCACCAGGTGTCACAACTGTGTGACAGAATCTACTTTTTGCCCTCTGAAGAGGGGACCAAGCTACCAGCCCAGGGGCTGTTTCCACCCAGGCAATTTTTACCACCCAGGGTCTTTCTGGTGGCCCAAAGCAGCTGAACATGAACCAGCAGTGTGCTCAGGTGGCCAAGAAAGCCAACGGCATCCTGGCTTGTATTAGAAATAGCGTGACCAGCAGAAGCAGGGAGGTGATAGTCCCCCTGTGCTCTGCACTGGTGAGGCCACACCTGGAGTGTTGTGTCCAGTTTTGGGCACCTCAATACGAGAGAGATCTCGAGGGCCTGGAGCGAGGGCAGAGGAGGGCAACGAGCTGGGGAAGGGCCTGGAGAATAAATCCTGTGAGGAGAGATTGAAGGAGCTGGGACTGTTCAGTGTGAGGAGGAGAAGGCTGAGGGGAGACCTCATCACTCTCTACAGCTCCCTGAAAGGACATTGTAGAGAGGTTGGTGCTGGTCTCTTCTCCCAGGGAATTAGTGACAGAACAAGAGGGAACGGCTTTAAACTGCAACAGGGGAGGTTCAGACTGGGCATGAGGAAAAAATGTTTCCCAGAAAGAGTGGTCAGACAGTGGAATAGGCTGCCCAGGGAGGTAGTGTAGGGGAGAACTTTGTAGAGTCGGGCTGATGGTTGGACTCGATGATCCCAAGGGTCTTTTCCAACCTGAATGATTCTGGGATACTGTGATTAACCCCTCGTCTTGGTGTGCACGACCACAGGCATCTTCCCAGCAGAGACAATGTCACCTGCCTCTCCCCTGGCCTCTCCCCAGCACCTCCTACATGTGAAATGGGGCCGTGATGCTCCTGCTTTGCCTCCTCCCTCTCAGCCTGGAAAGGTGTAAATTAACTGTCCCCTTGCCCTGTGCTGAGGTCCTTTGGTCAATGCAGGGTCAGTGCATCCATCTTCCAGCTGCTCAGGGAGAGAGGGGGAGCGAAGGGTGAAAGCCAGCTGGTTATAACTGTAGGGAAGTGGAAAAGTAATAATAAATAGTAAAAATTTCCAGCAAACTTTGGAGAGCTTTCAAAGAAGGAAGGGTGCCATCAGAGATCTGTTAGCCTCGGCTACGCTTGAGGGAAAAAAAAAAAAGGTTCTGTATCCTCTGAGCTCTTCCCCTCCCAGATTTCCCCCATCAATAAATCCCACCTTCTTGCCCTCTTGGGCTCCAACTGCTGATTTACGATTGTTATAATGAAAGATGCTGAACAGAAATGAACTCTGTGGCTCCAAGTGATTTACAGAGACATCTTTATCCCTCTATTGCCCCGCTCATTTAATTTAGTAGCAGGAGCAAGTTTTTTACACCTTGGAAGTGACAGGGATTTCATCGTGTTTCCCAAAGGAGTTCAAGGCTTTTGCTCTCGCTTTAATAAAAAAAAAATATCCCTTGTTTCTCTCTGACCCACCATGGTGAGCCAGGCTGCGATGTGCTGAGGAAAGATTGAAAGCGTTCATAGAATCAGAGAGTAATTTGGGTTGGAAGAGGCCTTTAAAGATTATCCAGTTCCACCCCCGCCCCCCTGCCACAGGCAGGGACACCTTCCACTAGCCCAGGTTGCCCAAAGCCCCGTCCAACCTGGCCTTGAACCCTTCCAGGGAGGGGGCAGCCACAGCTTCTCTGGGTAACCTGTGCCAGGGCCTCACCACCCTCACAGGGAACAATTTCTTCCTTAGATCTCATCTAAATCTCCCCTCTGTCAGTTTAAAACCGTTCCCCCTTGTCCTATCCCTCCCCCCTGATGACGAGTCCCTCCCCCCTTTCCTGTAGCCCCTTTCAGTCCTGGGAGGCCGCTCTAAGGTCTCCCTGGAGCCTTCTCTTCTCCAGCTGAACCCCCCAACTCTCTCAGCCTGTCCTCACAGGGGGGTGCTCCAGCCCCCCGAGCATCTTCGTGGCCTCCTCTGGCCCCACTCGAGCAGGTCCATGTCCTTCTGCTGTTGGTGCCCCCAGAGCTGGACCCAGCACTGCAGGGGGGTCTCATGAGAGCGGAGCAGAGGGGGAGAATCCCCCCCCCTCGCCCTGCTGCCCACACTGCTCTGGGTGCAGCCCAGCACACGGGTGGCTTTCTGCGCTGCCAGCACACATTGCTGGCTCAAAGGCAGTTTTCCATCCACCACCCCCCCCAAGTCCTTCTCTGCAGGGCTGAAGATATTAGATTGCTGAAGATATTAAACAGTGCTGGTCCCAGTATGGACCCCCGAGGGACACCACTCATCACTGATCTCCATCTGGCCATTGAGCTGTTGACCACTACCTTCTGGATTAGACCATCCAACTAATTCCTCATCCACCAAACAGTCCACCCATGAAATCTCCAATTTAGAGAGAAGGATGTTGTAGCGAACAGTGTCAAGTCCTTACAGAATTCCACATAGACGACACCCATAGATCTTGCCTTGTCCATTGACGTTGTCATTCCATCATAGAAGGCCACAAGGTTGGTCAGGAAGGATTTGCCCTTGGTGCAGCCACACTGGCTGTCTTGAATCCCCTCCCTGCCCTCCATGTGCCTTAGCACAGCTTCTAGGAGCATCTGTTCCATGAGCTTCCCAGGCACAGAGGTGAGGCTGACAGGTTGGTCGTTCCCAGGGCCCTCCTTTCTACCCTTTTTAAAAATGGGTGCAATGTTTCCCTTTTTCCAGTCACCAGGAACTTCCCCTGACTGCCAGAACTTTTCAGATCACAGAATCCTCTAGGTTGGAAAAGCCCTTGAAGATCCTCCAGTCCAACCATGAACCTCACCCTGACCATTCCCAACTCCACCAGATCCCTCAGCGCTGGGTCAACCCGACTCTTCAACCCCTCCAGGGATGGGGACTCCCCCCCTGCCCTGGGCAGCCCATTCCAACGCCCAACAACCCCTTCTGCAAAGAAATCCTTCCTAAGAGCCAGTCTGACCCTGCCCTGGCGCAGCTTGAGGCCATTCCCTCTTGGCCTGGCGCTTGTTACTTCATTAAGGAGACTCATCCCCATCTCTCTCTTCACTGGTTTAGTTGCATTTGCTTTGTGCATTCACTGTCAGCCACTGTGACCCAGGAGAAGGAGAGGGGCAGGTGGGATTTGAGAAAAGCAACTTCTCACCTCGTGGCCACAGCCAGAGGGTAATGTCAGGCTGGATCAGAGCAGACGGGGACGTGCTTTCTGGGTAGGAGAGCCTGGCTTTGCCGGGCAGTGTTGACAAGCCCTGGAGGGCATGTCTGGGGAGCTGTGGGTCCAGCCCTCCATGGGTCCAACCCCCTGTGGGTCCAGGATTGGGGGTGTGGGACTCTCCAGTGCAGTGGAGGCAGGGAAAAGAGGTGGTTGGGTCTTTCCCTCAAACCCCAGCAAGGCCAAGTCTTTCCTACCTTCTCTCATACTAAAGCAGGAGAAATTGTGTGATTTCAGAGCCTCATTCACTTTCCAGTCACCAGCAGCTGATTACCAGTAGCAAAGCATGAAAGAAAAAACAAGGCCAACATACTCTGAAGAGGACACACATTTATTTTGTTTTTAAAAAAAAACAACAACAAAAATACCACCCTAAATCCAACCAGCCAACCCAAAAGCTCTGCAGATCCAGAACACTGCTCAAAAAGTATTTTGGCTCACCCACTTTTCCAACCTCTGTGCTAAAAAGTATGTGCTACTATCTCAACAGCAAACATTAAAACCAAACAAATCAGTAGCCCCATTTTTTTGGGGGGGAGCCCTGGATTCAAATACTAGTTTTGGCTAACGGGGCCTTTCTGCTTGGACCTTTCCTCCAGCTCACAACTGGGCAAGCTCACCCGCTCTCCTACAGCCGGAAGGGAATCGCTGCCACTTCTGCGACGCTCTAACAGTTATAAATATTGAGAAACACAGAGATCACACTGTAAAGTTAAAAAAAAAATACCCCTGACAACAACAAATAATAACCCATCATTGACACCTGATTCCAGCGAAGGACCGAGTACAGCACATGGTTAAAAAAAAGAGGAACCCCGACATCCCCAGACCTACCAGCATCACACAGGAATGGGAGACAACATGCAATTTCCTCACTACCAAGAGCAAGTGGGCTATGTACAGTATGTTACACGCACTCAGGCACCTGCTCAGCTATTGCTTTGCTCAATCCCCACCCCAGGCCGCAGCCGCCGCGGCCACCCGACAGCAGTTACAGCTCCCGCTGCCCAGCCGGGCTCCTGCCCTCAGCCTAGGGTTACACCCGTGAGTTTGAAGCTTCGATGAACCCCACCAGTTCATCCCTGATGCTTCCGCGCTGATATTTGTGTTGCCTACCTCCCTGTCTCAGCTGAAGCTCCAAGTATCTTTGAAGATCCAGATGAGGGATAAAGGTTTTGCCTCTCTCTGGGTCCTTCCTGGAGCCTGTGCAAACAGCTGGAAGTGAGAGCTGACCTGCATTAGGAAACAGTCTCTCCATCTACAAAATCCTTGGAAATATCCCACGTCTGACACTCAAAATACAAGAGGGTTTTTTTTCAGGCTCAGGGAAAATCAAAACCAGAAGGGAAAACTCTGCAGCATCCCAGGCAGGAGCGAGCTGCAGGTCCCATCAGCATCATACTGGCTCTGCTTGGGTTGGAATTAACTTCTTCCATAGTGGCCCCTATGGTGCTGGGCTTTGGATTTGTGGCTAAAAGAGCGTTGGCAACACCAGTTGGACACACCAGTGTTTCAGCGTGTGCACAGCCTCAAGGTGTTTCCTTTTATCCCACTTCGGCCCCCACTGATGATTAGGCCATGGGTGGGCAAGAAGCTGGGAAGGGGCACAGCTGGGACAACTGATGCAGATAAAAATCAGCAATAAAAAGGGATGGAAAGGTGTTTTTTGGGAAGGTGGCCATTGCTCAGGGACTGGCTGGGCACGGAGGGTGGGTGGCTGCATCACTTGGGGGTCTTTTCCCCTTCCTCTTTCCTTTGCTGTGAAACCACCTTTATCTCTACTCTAAACCATCTTTATTCACCCATTTTCTTGGCTTTGCTCTTATTCCCCGCTCCCCGGTTGCACTGTGGAGGTCAGTGAGCGAGCAGCCATGAGCCGGCCGGGGTTAACCCACCACAAGGCCAGGTTTAATGTTGGAGGGGTTGTAAACACTGAGGCTGGAAGCCATCGGGATGTTGGGTGGAGGAATAACGGAGATCATCCTTGGCTAAGCTTGATGTGAATCAGGTTGATGTTGCTGGATACCCCAATTATCACAGCTGAGCGGGAACAGTATCAGGATGACAAAAACAAGGTGCTCCAGGAAAAACGAGGCAGCACAAAACATCTCCCTGCGGCACTGAGACCGAGCCAAGGCTGCACGCTAACCCTGGCTCTGCCCAACACTGAGCTGTTCCTAGAAGAGCTGCAGCTGCTGCTCCTCACCTTGCTGGGAGACACACGCATGGGGACACCCCCTCAGAGCTCCCAAAGGCCGCTCCTGCCCCCGGTGACAGGTGACGCTAAGGGACACCGGCCCTGCGCCAGGTGGATGCTGCTACGATGCACAGAAATGCCACGAGAGAAGCTGATGCCCAAGGGGTGGGAGAAGGGGAAAAGTGAAGGGAGAGGAAGCGCAGACCCTCCCTCAGCAGCAGAAATAAGCTCAGCTCTAGTGGCCCTTCTTAAGCTTCTTGGCAACACCTGACCCCTGAGGTTGGGCTGGATCTGTGGCACCACAGGCGCGTTGGGGCTCAGCACAGTTCGCTGCAGCTGGAAGCCCACTGAACACGCTTGTCACGAGGGAAGAAGTGGGAAGCAACTGAAAAGTGCCCTGCACCGAGGGCCTAAGGAAAGCAGGAGGAACCCACAATACCCTCCGCCTCCTGAAGTATCAGGGCAATGTCTGAGGACTCAGCGAAGCCTCAACAGCACTTCAGCATCTCCCTGAGAAGGCTGCGAAGGTGACACAGTGGCACCCGTAGCATCACCCCTTTTTGGTTTCCTCAGGCTCCCACCTAGGCCCTGCTACTACTGATGGGGGCTTGGTGACTTGGGAATCAGCCCCCTGAGCCATTCCCCAGTGGAGGATCTACTGGGCAGACTGGAGGGCTCCTGCTACAGGTGTATCTGACACCACTCCAGCACAGGTGGTAGGATCAGGCAACAGGGACTCAGGTTAACAGCCAGGCCCGGCATTTCCAGTGTAACTAACTGCACAAACAGCAGTTCCCCGGGGCTCAGCCACCTTCCACAGCCACCTGGACATTAAAGGACGGCACCAAAGAGGCTCAGGGTACAGTTCATCAAAGCCGGGAGGAGTGGACAACAGCACCACACCAAGGTTGGGCTCCTAAGAGAACTGGGTCAGCTTTTACATGACTTAAAAAGGGTTATTCAAAAAAAAAAAAAACAAAACAGGGGGAGAAGTTGGAAGCAAAAGGGATTGCATAAAAAAAAATGCAACCTTGCAAAAATAACCGTATCGCCTCTCCGTGATCCGTTTCAGGTCGGTTCCCAGCAGTGGCTCCACGTTTCCCAGGAGCTTGGCACAGCCAGCACCTCCCCTGTGTTATAAAAACAACCCCCCTCTGGGGGATTCCCTGCTGCTCTGCTCTATAAAACAATTAAAAAGGTCCCTGCAGAGAGTCCCTGGCTGTTATTCCTCCTTCGGCCTCTTCCTCCAGCGGGCCAGGAAGGGCCCGAGGCTGTTCCACACCTCCGTGTACATGAGAGTCCCCACAAAGACGAAGGCGGTTCCCAGCCAGTGCCAGGCCGTGAAGGGATTACGAAAGTAGAGGATGGAGAAGATGAGGCTGACGAACTTGCGCAGCGTCACCACCAGCGTGACGGTGAGGGAGGTGCATTCCGTGGTGAGGATGAAGACGCCTCGGATGCAGACGTATCTGGGGGGGAGTGGAGGTAAGGGGACATTGGGGCCGGAGAGGGAGGACACCTGGGCAGGCCTTTGGGAATGCAAAAGGGAGCCCCAGTTTGGTTACAGAGGGAATAAAATTCCCTTCTCCTCACATCGGCATTTCTCCAGCTATGAACAGCTTCACTACAAACGCTAGGGACACCCCAAATCTTCCAGACTTCCCCCAAGCTCGCTCTGGGGCTGGTGTATTGTCAAAAGGTTAATGGGGTGCAGCGTTTACAGTCCCTGCCATGGAGCCAAGGGAAGCTAAAATCAGACTTCTTCGATTATACCCACCAGAATTTCCCTGTCCCTCCCAAGGGGGCACAGGAAAGGCAGATTAAAAGAGGGGGGTTTCATGGAGGAGCATGAGCAGCTGCAGAGCACAGCGCTCTCCAACACTGAGAGGAAAAAGGCAGGAGGGCCTTGGACTGAAGGGTCTCTTTCTTGAGGGGCTTCTTTAGACTTTCAGAGCTGTCCTCACTGCCTGGAAGATGCCACACACTGATACATTACAAATAGCTCCTCATCTGTCCCTTCTACTGAGAACTGGCTACCAAAACCATCATGAGTTTACACCAACCAGCCTGCCCCTGGGGAGGTGGTGGCAGATTTCAGCCACCCTGGAAATAACATAAGCCCCAGCTTAAATTCCACTCTATATTTTCCAAGAGGTGGTGGCCAGGTGGTTCAGCCACCCTGGAAAATAAATTTTAAGTCCCAGGTTAAATTTCAATTTTCCAAGAGTTCCATGAACATCAACTCCCAAACGCAGGGAAGGCTCCAAGGACATGGCACCCCCACCCCAGTCCTCCTGTCCCACCCCGCTGCCATCTCCGCGGCGTGTCTCAAGCTGAATTTTTAAAGGATACTGAGTGATGACGTTCATGAGGAGGTAGAACCACATGATTGGCAGGGTCAGCCCGATCACTGGGATCTGGAACGGCTCTGCGGGGAGAAAGAACGGAGTGAGGTCACTGCCCTGCTGAGGCTTAAAGAAGATGCAAGGAGGGGTGTCTCTCTCCCGTCCTGGACTGACACTGCAGCTTTGGGAGGCAAATGCTGCACAAGGCAGACTGAGGTGTGGGCACATTTCGCTTTTCACAGAATCCTCTAGTTTGGAAAAGCCCTTGAAGCTCCTTCAGTCCAACCATGAACCTCACACTGACCGTTCCCAACTCCACCAGATCCCTCAGCGCTGGGTCAACCTGACTCTTCAACCCCTCCAGGGATGGGGACTCCCCCCCTGCCCTGGGCAGCCCATTCCAACGCCCAACAACCCCTTCTGCAAAGAAATCCTTCCGAAGAGCCAGTCTGACCCTGCCCTGGCGCAGCTTGAGGCCATTCCCTCTTGGCCTGCCGCTGGTTCCTTGGCTCAAGAGACTCATCCCCCGTCTCTGCACCCTCCTTCCAGGGAGTTGCAGAGGGCCATGAGGTCTCCCCTCAGCCTCCTCTTCTCCACACTAAACCCCCCCAGGTCCCTCAGCCGCTCCCCATCAGACCTGTGCTCCAGACCCTGCACCAGCTCCGTTGCCCTTCTCTGGACACGCTCGAGTCATTCAATGGCCTTTTTGGAGTGAGGGGCCCAAAACTGAACCCACTCATCGAGGGGCAGCCTCACCAGTGCCGAGCACAGGGGTCAGATCCCTTCCCTGTCCCTGCTGACCACGCTATTGGTGATACAAGCCAGGATGCCATTGGCCTTCTTGGCCACCTGGGCACACTGCTGGCTCATTATCAATCCCCCCCAGGTCCCTCTCTGACTGGCAGCTCTCCAGCCACTCCTCCCCAAGCCTGTAGCGCTGCTGGGGGTTGTTGTGGCCAAAGTGCAGAAAACATTTACTGTGGTAAATGACAAATACAAGAAAGTCTGCACGTGTTTCTGCTTGGACTTCCGTAGGGAAGAAAGAAAGACAGAAGAAGTAGGAGAAGGAAAAAAAAAAGACACTAAAAGAAAAGCTCTGTCTTGCTTTCTCCTATCAGGGCTGTCCTACCGTTAAAACTGGATTAACCAACTGCACGGCTCCGAGAGGCTGACAGCACAAGCAAGGCAAAGCCTGCGTAGCACCAGCAGAACAAAAGCCAACAGGTCAGTGTTTACACCTGTGGTTGAGTATTTGGCCCTGTTATTCCCATTTTTGAACTCTCACATTCCTTTCCCCAGGGATCACCTCACTCTTTCCTTGGGAGAGGTGCAGCGCGCTAGAAATATTTTGTAATGATATTAATGAACCGGTTAAAGTGATCCATGCATGCAAACAATCCCCCTACTCAGAGGGGATTAGAGAACCAGCAAACCTATTCAGCAAAGGTCCCTGCAGTTTCACAAGATCGGGGATATAGGAAGCCTGGTGAATTTTACTACTAAACTTAAGGAGATGTATAGCTCAAGGTGGATGGATGAGCAATCTTGCTGGGCCCAATAAAGTGTAGGCAGGTGCATTTAATGAGAAACTTGGGCTTGAACCACATTGATCCAAACAGTAACTCAGGGCTCAGCTTTGCCAGCTGCTGTGGCACCAGCTGAACGCTCAGCGGCACACGGCCAGGCCCTCAGCAATCACCACTCGTCCCAGCACGCTGGCGTCTGGCCCAGTGGCAGGTAAAGGCTGGACAATGTCCTCAAGACAGCGTGGGGTTTTTTTTTTTTGGCTTTCTATCAAATCTGAAAGTTCAAAGGGCTTGAATATCCCAAGACAGCAGCCTGACACACACAACTGCTGGACTGAAAGCTTCTGACAGCGTTTTCCAGAGTACAGAAAGGTACGAGGGCAAGGATGGGTCTGTGCAACACTTACCAGACTGGCTGAAGAGGACAGCATGGTGGTAGATGTTGGGGGCAAGGAGGAGAAAGCCAGGGAGTGGTAACGCGTGCTGGAGAGAAAAGTAAAGACAGATGTTAAACAGCTGACGTACTTCTCATCCTGGGAAAGCAGCCTCACTGGCTGAGAGCACACTCCTCACTGCTCCAGCCTTGCAGCGTGGGATCCTTTGAGTACAGGGTGGGAGGGGAAGCGACTCTCTAAGCAGCTCTATCTACCCAGTAAAAGCCACAGAAAAGCCACGGTGACTTACATTGTAAAAAAGAGCCTCTTTGGAGTGTTTTCCAAACTGCTTGTACAGCGTCTCCTGGAAAATCCCCATCCTGGCAGACATGAGGAGGGCGAAGGTGAGTGCAGCAATACCTGGAACAGAAGCACAGCCTTGCAACACTGCTCAAGCGGGGCAGAGCTCGAGTCAACCGGCTTGAAGACTCCCACAATTTGGCTTTCAGTGAAGAAAGTCAAAACGTACAGACTTGATAAGAAAACTGATAATGGTCTTGGGGACACAGGTATCTTGTTACGATGGCTGAGATGCCAAGAGACATCTGAACACCTCTTAAAAAGAGACTCAGCGCTGGCACGCGGAGTTGGTGGGATACCAGGGATGCAGCCATTTGCCACTACTGACACGACATCAATCCCAGGTTCCAGGAAAAGCCACCAACAGATCTAGGCTGGAGGTATAAAAATAGACTCAAGACTTGAAATACTGTGCTGAATGAACACTTGAACCAGCTACAGCTCCTCTCCCTCTCTGCAGCATATCCCACAGCATCAGGTAGGGCTGCTTTTGCAAACAGAAATCCAGAAGATTATCTGCAAACATGCAGGACTGTGGTCTCATTCTGTCACTAAGCCGCTGCCTCACAGAAACCCCTCAGGTGCCGTATTTAACCTGTTGGCCAAAGGAAGAGCATCTCCTTGCGCAAAGCTGCTAATGAGCGCCACAAAACCCCGTTCTTTGCAAATCAACGTCCACCAGATGTTCAGCAAAACTTAACCTCAGCGCAGGGGCTCCCACCACAGTCTGCTCTGCACAACCCACACGGCCAAGGCCATCAGAGAGCTGCATCTTGCCGGTATCCCAGCAAGGCCAGGATGGCACTCACATACCCAGCAGCCACCACAAGAAAACCTGGAGTCCGTCCTCTTCATTTAAGCTGGAGTCAGATGCCTGGTGGAGGGAGACACAACACAGTCACCATGAGCTACCACATCCCTGCAGCTCATTCGCACCTGCCTGTACCTCACTCCTGGGTTGTGTGTTGTGTTCTAAGCAAGCCCATAAAGCAAAGACTGCCCAAGGTCTCACATTCTCCAGAGTTGCTTCCCTGACTGAACAGAGATGGTAGCAACTACAACACGCTTTGCTTTCCACTCTGCTTCAGGGAACGCACCAGCTTCCAGCAAAAATTGTGAATGTCTGATCAAGAAAGTAGCTTTTTGGAAAGAAATGCCCTAGCTTGGCGAGAGATCGAACTCTTCGAGCAGAAAAATAATCAGTACTACTTAGAAAACTCCCACAGACAGCCCATTGGCAGGCACCTCCATCCCCATCTCAGACGGGGAAGTGTGCAGGAAAGAACAAGGGCTCTGGTCAAGCCCCAGTCAGGTACTAAAACCAGGGCTCTGGCTCACGGTCAAGAAATGGAGGAAACCAAGCCTGTAGATGCTGTTAGCTGAGGGGAAAACTCTAAGTAGCATGAGTTGGCTCAGCTCTTTTTTGCTGTGGTTTAGGGCAAATTAGATTACTGACCTCTGCCACAACTATCCATACTATACCAAAACCCCATGCCTGCTGAGAGTTTATCTGGATTAATACAGAGCAAGGCTACATAGCACAGACCTTCCTCAGACATTCAGAGAGTATCAAAAGCAATTAAATGATGGGGGACTTGGAGGTTTGACAGCCCTGTTTCATCTCCAATCTCTCAGAGTTGGATTAAGTGCAACCAATTTTTACTTGACCACCACTTTATGCCATTTTTCTGTCTTCAGTTGACAAGATCAGGCTGTGGGTGCTGACCCAAGAAAAGCTCAAATCAGTGTTACACATGGATTTTCTTCACTCCCTCTGTTCTCCAAATATATGCACTTTTATTTCAAGGGTCATAGAAAGTCACATTGGATGACAACAGGTCTGGAAAAATGTAGCCTGAAAGCCGACAATCTCTTCTGGGATAAAAAGAGCAAAGACTTAAGATGGCTGAGTTTTGTTTAAGATTCACCTGCTCCTAACTGCAACACATCACAGTAAGGGCATAGTAAGGGCTTCTAGCTGTTATCTCTGCAGCAAAAAAATAATGGTTTATTCTCAGCAAAAAGCAACCTGAACATGTTAAAAGGCATCTGTAATTAAGTTAAACCACACAAGTGTGTGTGCATCCCTTCCCTCCAAACGAAGGAAAAATGAGACCAGAACAAGGGCTTTCAGGGAGGAGGTTTAGAGCTAGGAGACATCTTGTCCCTCCATTAACAGTCAGGCAAAGGGAATTTCTGATGAAGGTGCTGACAGCAGCTCCTCCTGTCAATAAGGTTCACAGCTATGACCTCAGGCCCTTTCCAAGCCTTACCACTTGCTTTGCAGACATGAAAGTGCAGGTAAAGATCCCCACGGACACCAGGGCTATGGACGTGTATTTAGATACGCTGTATCTGCACAGGGGAGAAGAGAGATGTCAGTGACCTGGCCCAGCCTCACGTTGTTCATATACTGCTCCCTTGCATTGAATTTTGCTCCATTACACCAGTGTGAACTTGGGGTGATGGGCACGTACCCACTACCTAACGCTGGACGTTGGTGGGAGGGAAGGCCAACTTCTTCCAACTGCAAAAAAACAGAAGCATTTGGACCAAGATCTCCTTGCCCATGGCAAAAGATCCCTCTCAGGCCAAAGCCAGCGTGGATCTCTGCATAGCAATGGATGGGGATGGGCCCACACTGGTCCAACAGCCAGACCCCAAGCAGCTGGGAGGACCCTCCTGTCCTTGATGTCTTTGCCCACTGCGGTGGGTCGACCCCAGCCAGCAGCCAAGCACCTGCACAGCCGCTCACTCATTCCCCCAACCTCACAGAATCCCAGAATCATCTCGGTTGGAAAAGACCTTGAAGATCCTCCAGTCCAACCATGAACCTCACCCTGACCGTTCCCAACTCCACCAGATCCCTCAGCGCTGGGTCAACCCGACTCTTCAACCCCTCCAGGGATGGGGACTCCCCCCATGCCCTGGGCAGCCCATTCCAATGCCCAACAACCCCTTCTGCAAAGAAATCCTTCCTTAGCCAGTCTAAACAGAGAAAACTCGTGGGTTGAGCTAAAGGGTTTAATAGGTGAGGGGGGAAAAAAACTAACAAAAATAATGCAAAGGCAATCACTCACCACCTCCCACAAGCACAGCCATCTTGGAGACCAACTCTCCCCTACCCCCTTCCTCCTCTAACCTGGTTTCTACTGCACGACGTCATCTGGTGTAGAAAACCCCTTTGGCCATTTTGGGTCAGTTGTCCCAACTGTGGCCCCTCTCAGCTTCTTGTCCACCCCCAGCCTACTGACTGGGGGGCAGAGGGGGAAAAACAGAGAGCCCTGACACTGCGTAAGCACTGTTCAGCAACAGCCGAAACATCAGTGTGCTATCAACGCTGTTTTAGTCACAAATCCCAAACACACCACCATGAGAATAGTTAAAGGAGAAAGTTAACTCCATCCCAGGCAGACCCAGTACACCCACCATCAGGAGCAGTGCCAGCCTCACAGAAGTAAGAGAAAAGAAAAGAGCTAACACAGAAGGCTGCAGTCATGTGTAAAATCTCTCTTTTCAGTCCATGCTTGCCTTGAATGAAGGAATGAGGGGTGGTGGAAATGCAGAAAAGGGAACTATTCCAGCCTCTAGTCCAGGCACAACCTCTGTGCCCCAGTTTCCCCATCAGTAAAACAAGAATACTTAACAGGAAAGGGGAAGGCACTAAACACCAGTCAGGATTAAGTCAATGGCAAAGCATTCTCTGATGATATGAGGCTTGTGATTTACCTTTTCTTCAAAATGATGATACCTAGAGCCATGCTTGCTATGAGAGAGCCCTGGGAAAGAGGAGAGAGGAGGAGAAAAAGAAAACAGAAGGTCAGTATGACAAAATTCCCTGGACTGGGACGCCTGCCCCAGAGAAACACCACGAACTCAATACAACTGATGCCAAAACACCAACAGAAATACCAGAACAGGATCAGGGAGATTGACAGGGTGGGGAAAGTCCACTTCAGCTAGGAGGAGGGGAGAAGTTGAGCTGGGTGGGTTGGGAACAAAGATACTCGGACAAACAGGGTACGAAGATCTCCTGGCCAGTGGGCCTCCCCTTTTTTTGGCCCACCCATGACACTGAGTGCATGCTACAGACCAGAACGTGGCCAAATCACTGTGTTTTTTTAATTTGGAACAGGAGTACGGCCCATAGATTGACTGCAGGGCTGCAATACAAGAACCATCCCTCACGGTTAGTGCGGGACAGAGCTCTTAGACTGTTGCCTAGTCTTCTTCTTTTTAACTTCTCCTGACTTGAGGTATCTCAACCCCATGATGTGTTGTGGGAGAACAGCCCCCGCTCAGCAGATCTGCCCAGCAGATTTTGTTATTCCCAACAACTGGGGCTCCATTTTCTTTGGTTTTAACAGATGTTTTAGCCTGACACTCATCTACACTTAAGTGTAGATGCATTTTAATAGCACTTTCCAAAGCAAAGACCTATGCTGTAACAGTGCAGGTGGAACTAGGCCAAATCCATGCTCTCTGAGCTGCGGAGTTTAACCAAGACACCTACACTAGGACATGAACCACTTGGTGTAGCTGTGTGGTGGAAGGGAAAGCTGGGACGCTCTGGCCAGCAATTCAGCTTATCCAGGGCCGACAGCCAGAGTGTGGGCTTGGTTTTGTCACTGTTACTTCCCCAACCACCTCTGGAAATAGGAAGCCTGTTCGAGCCTCAGTTTTCCCATCTGTTCATTCAGTTGAACTTTAATAATCAACACCGTGAAAGTGAGAATTGAAGCTGAGCCTTCAGAGCAAGGTTGCTCTCCTCACAAGTTTAATATTTGCACAGGGTTTTGGTACCCATAGGGAAAGAGAGGGTGGCAGAACACATGCACCAGGGACAGCGCTTGCAGAGGTGATGGGAAGAGATGGCACATGAGGAGGAAAAGGATGGTATGACAGTACTCACTGATCTGAAGATCATGTGCAGCGGCATGGCAATATTTAAGTTCAGGGCATAGTTATTCACCACACTGACAGTGAAAAACATAGCCACCATGATGAAGTAGTACCTGAAACACAAACACACACACCAAAAAAAGCTGACAGCTGTGCATGAACCGCCCTGGGATGATGGGAGACACCTTGGGAACAGATTACGGGTTGCAAGGAAAGGTCTGGGGCTGAGCAGGAGCCCACCCAGCTCTTGGGTCTGTGCCAAGGACTAACAAGGAGATCAATTCACTTTGGATGTAGCAGGGAAGTCCTTCGAACAGGAAACAGGCTGACCTGCACTGGCTCAGCCTGTGCTAATCCCAGAAGCAAAGGGGAACTGAGGATACCCCAGTGGGAATCTTTTAGCATGGACTTCCTCCAGACCCCTCTTTCCTATGGACAGTGGCATAAGACAAGGCTTGATTTGAGGGGATTCATTTTCTGCCAGCAGGTATCGCTACCCTGAGTGGAAGGAGAAAACATTCAAATCCAGGCTTAACACCTCCACGGTTCTACACCGAAGCTAGAGAGCCTCCCACAAATTGAAGTTCCTCGCTGTGACGCAGCCATGAATGGCACTAAACTTGCCCTCAACTTTCTGTCATGAGGATCTCTGTCCCGAGCACTCAGCACAGCACTCTGTTTTGCCACGGGCTAGGCAGTCTGCTAAGGAACCTCACAAAACCTCCTCACTTCGCTACAGCCACTGAGGGCCAGGAAGGAGAGCATGAACATGTCAGGCCATTGCCAGGACAAGACCAGCCCTGATGGAGAAATGCAAAAGTGAATTTGGCCAGGTTTCCAGTAAATTTGTCCCTCCCACGCCCATTGTATCAAGCTCCAGAGAGACAGCAAGCTTTTCAAACACAGCAAACTCTTAACTGTGTAAAACATTGCCCTGTTTCTTGGACAGGAAAGTATCTGATGGCAATTTCCTATTAAGAATTCTCAATAAACAAGGAGCTTGTATTTTATCAGGCATGACAGGTTCTCAATGTGGCTTCGCAAATTCTGCAGGATGGATGGGATTTAGACAGGATAAATGGATAAGCCATTTTATTAAACACTTCTTGAGATAATAGATCAATTTGTGCCTAGCAAAAGCGTTCAGATCAACTGTACCTTATTGGTATGGCTGGCCTCTTCCTCCCAAAGTTGGCTTCGAAGATAAAGCCTTCCACAGCGATAAATAGGAACTGGGAGAATGTCACTATGTTCCCACATCCTGGAAACTGCCTGCAGGCAGGGAGAAGAAAGACTAAGCATAAGAACAATGCCATGGAGAACAAACACTGCACTGGGCTCCAAGAAAAAGAGCCTCATCATCCCAGAGTGAGCATCAACCTGGAGGGGCTTTATCGCTTTATCTGTCCAGGTTCTCACGCTGCCTTTGTTAAACACTTCCCTGCAAGTATTTACTCACCTGTACTTGTAGATACTTGTGCAGCAATCCCTTCCTCAAACATTTCCAAAGAAGAAATGAGCAGCCACCCTGTCATGGGGCACATGGTGAATGGGATCAGGAAATGAAAGAGGAAATTGGTCGCATCTCACAGGTCTGTATAACATCCCACCGGGGTATAGGATCTGAATGAGCAACATCAAGCACTGACATAACCAAACTGAAGCTGGATCTCCCTCTTTCTCATGGGGAAGTGATTTTGACAGGGCTCTCTCCCTACCTACAAGCTGCTGTGTTTGCTAGAGGTCAGGTGAAACGATGAGTCCACCCAGGAGGAAGGCAGCAGCATTTCCAACAGCCCTTAGTTCCACCGCATGAGGGAAGGGCCGAGGTCAGGTCCGTGTCTGCAGAGCAAGGCGTAGCGTCCGTGGTCCTGCTTGTACCCCATCCCCAGAGCATGTGAACATGAGCTCAGACCTGCTTTCAGTTTACTCAGCAAGCTTTAGCTCTCTGCCCTCCTGCGTTTGCCGGATGCCAAGAGGTTGGCTGTAGGTTCAAGAAGGAACCTACAACAGCTCATCATGGGAGCCCAAAAAGGTGGTGGCATTAAATGCCACGTGACAGGCAAGCCAGGGAGCTTGCTAACACGGCACATGCTTTGCACTGAAGTTTTCAAACTCCACAAGTTATCGAAAGCCACAAAAGTCAGACCTTGAAAATGAGCTCCTCTTAGCTGAGCATCTTTGTCCTCCCAGACAGACCCAGGCACTGCAGTTATCGCTACCTTTGTAGCGGAAATGACACCACCTTTGAGCAAACCCACCTTGTGTGATTATTCTGAGGGAAGAGGAATTGCACACAAGGGCAAGACAGCCCGTAACAGCCTGACATTAAACAAACACTCCCTGCACACTGCTCACCCATTCCTAGCAGACATGTCTGCTGCAGACACTGCCTCCTTCCTAAGAAGCTTACAGGGAGCAGGAGAGGATTTCCTGGGAGGCACAGAGTCAGGTGCAGGCTCAGAGGAGGCCGTGACATATCAGATAATCGGAAAGCTCGCTGTTATTTGCAGTGGGAGACAGAAAATTTGAGCAAGTACTTCCCCTTTCTCTGGTGCAAAACAGAAACCGAGGCCAAGGACTTGATGGAGAAGCTGCAGGCCACCGAGTCCTGATCCCCACCCTGCTACACAAGCACGCAGCTTGCTCACACAACACGCCGTCACAAGTAGGTAGAGACTGGGCTGACACAGTTTTGCAGCATGCAAGCTGAGAGATGCACTGGAGAACAGGAATAACCAAGCTGTCTCCCTGGTAGCAGAGCCAAAGGCCCAGTCTCCTCCAAAAAAACCTCCTCTGTCACCGCTGCAGCAGTGCTCTGGTTAATGCAGAGCTGGCACGTGGTTGCCACCAAACAGGACCTGGAAAGGCCACCTTCTACCTGCATTTTTCACCGGGTAGGCACTAGCCTGAGCTCCTCCCCTCTACCCACCTGCCAGTATTCACATTTTTCAGAGCTTAATTGTCTGTGAGACTTCAACCCCTGCTGTGCAATGAGGTTAAGAGGTTCAAAAGTTAATTGGGGGAAGAGAAGAGAAACTGATTCGGTGACAGAGGCCAGGCTCCAGGACTGTAAACGTTATCTCTGTAGGGGAATACAAAGCAAGTGGAAACTTGGAATAAACCAAAACTGTTTCCATGCACTAGACTTTGTTTCCTCCCAGTTCACAGACCCTTGCATTCAGTCACTTGCTGTACATATGACCTCACATTATCAGTAAAGTGTTGACACAGGTTATGTGTTGACTGGTAATAAAAAGACAAACAAACAAACAAAACCCTCCAAGGCTGCATCTGCCCATGCCTTTGACTCACAAACCTAACATACTGATAGACCTAAAAGAAGCGACAAGAAGGCTGGATATATCAACCAAAGATCTGCTTTAGCTGTAGGCAACTGATAGACAGTCCTCCAGAAGCAATGCAGAAACACTACGATGAAAGTGTCACCCTGCCTCCTAGGATGGAATTGCCTGGGCTGTTAAGTGTCTAGCAGCCCTAGCAGATGGTGGGATGAAACAGCCCGAGCGGGGCTCTGTCATGTCAGCAGAACACAAACAGGCCAGCCCAATTTCTGCACATCAGTTTGGGGCACTCAGACCGAGTTCAGTGCATCCAAATCACTTCTCCAAGGAAAATTTCCGCGCATCACTGCAGAAGACTCCACATTTCATAAGGAATGGCTTCAACGGCCCGTGCAGAAGAGCAACCTCCCCACTGGCACCATACAGCGAAGAAACCCCGTTGAGATCTACTACACAGAGCCTCAACTGTTTTTACAGGGAAGGCACCTCACAAGGACACAGCTTCAGAAGGCGAAGAGCAGATGATGGGCTTTCTAACCAGGCCTGTATGTACACTGCACACAGAGCTTTGGCATCACAGCTCAAAGACAGACCTCCCCAGGTCAACTAGGAAGGGACACCAGCAGAACAGGTCGGGTTGCTCCAAACATGGGTAGATGGGATGAACTTGATGGCGTTTCCTGCCCTGTCCAGGCCTCCTTCTGTTATTCAGACAGGAGTTTCTTTAACTTGCTCTTGAAAACATCCAACGAGGAGCTTCCCTGCTCTCTCTCTTACAAATCTACTTCACTACATTGAGGGAGCAAACCTGGGTTTTTTTGGCCTGCTTTACATCCCTTTCATAGCATTTTAAGCCCCTTATTTCTTGTTCTGCCTCCAGAGCCCAGCAGAAGTATTTATCTCTTCTTCTCCGCAGCTGTTCTCCACACATTTAAAGTCTTTTGTCTGTCCTCAGGCATCTCTAGACTAAACAGCTCTCATTCCTTTACTCTGTCCTCATAAATCCTGAGCAAATTTCTTCCAATCACCTTTGTTATTCCTCACTGGACTATCAATCTGGTCACTGCCTTTTCCTGTGATCCTGTTCCAGGACTTTGCTTGTTATGGGAAGATTCATCTTCAGGAGGGACTTTTCCCTTCAGGTAACACCAAGGCACAAAGAAATAACCAGTGTTGCGCCGATTTAGGGACCAAAGGTGGAGGGCAAGTGAGGGGACAGGAACTGAGCTGTTAAGAACAGGGGAATTTCTAAAGTGGATGAGCAGCAATGCTTAAGAGAAGCTTGTGTGTGAAAAGCAGCTTTTCCTTGATGTCTGCAATTGGACTTCTTGGGATTTGCTGCTCAAAATTCTTTCTGGGGCTTAGACACCTAATTTAGTCTTTGAACAGGGCCAAATGGCTCAGTTTTGTTTTAAGGTCTGGCTGGAGGAGACACAAGCCAAGTGGCAAATGCAAGAAGCCAGATCCAAAGCTCTCCACCTCGAAGGGACCCATTTCTCCATCCTCACCAATGCTGCAGCACAAGCCAGGCAGGAAACACAGAGGTTAGAGTAATCCCCAAGACAACTCGCTAGGCAAGGTCTCTGCCTCCAGTAACTGCTTCTTGATTTATCCAGGGATTGCTGAGTGATTGTGCAACCCTGTGTTAAGTACCTGCCTCCTGATCTCCCACTTCAAAGCAAATATCCCCACCGCTGGCTTACAGAGTCAGGCTCTCTTCTACACTCCCTTTTTCTCTTAAGAATCTGGGATGATAACGGGTGGGGAGGAAGTAAGGGCAGGTTTTAACTACCTGTTTCAAAAGCCTGGGCATGATTGAAGATAGTACTGAATGGTCAGGGGATGCAGCTCCACACCAACTTAGTATGATTGTAGACACAGAACCAGTTCAGTCATGTTCTCCCAGTCAGGTCTAGCTCTTTTGCCTTCACAGCTTGCTGACCAGCCCTGAAAACAAATCCAACAGACCACCACCTTTTCCAAGCCACACCAGCCTTCCTCCATAAGGGTGAGGAAGATGACGCAGTGCTCAGATATACCCCAAATGTCAGCCCTCCTCTCTCTGCAACCTGGCAATTCCCCTTCGCTCCAAGTGCCACAAAGGACTCTTTGCCCTCATCCCGTTGGCTTTGCAGCCGCGTGACACTGCCAAAGATCACATTTCCAGAAGGATGATGTTCCCTCGGCCCTGCCTGCTGTCCCTGGGAACCCTTAGCCAGCTCCTGCATGTCTTCTCCATGGGATTTCAGCTGTTACTTGTACGAGGCGCTGGGATCAGTGGTGGGGATGCTTTAGGGCCAGACTGATGCAGTGGTCCCTGTGCGAGCAGAGAGATTCCCAGTGTCTGGGCAGGATACCGAAGCAACCCATGATAGGACCAGACTGGGCCCAAGCCAAGGGGGACAGCCCCAAAAAAACCCACAAACCCATCAGACGGTGCCACAACAAGGCCAGGGCCTGGCGATCCACACTCGGGCTCCTCCTGGCACCTTGATGAGGAGCCCCGGGGCCTGAGGCTGCCCCTCAAGCTGTGAGGGGGGGCCCGTCCACCCCGCCGGGGCTGCAGACCCCCTCAGAGCCGGCCCTAGGCTGGGTGCCAGCCCTGGGTCCCCCCTCGGCAGCCCCCCCATCACTCCAAATCCCCACACACCACCTCCCCTCCTCCAATCTCCTGGAGACCCCCTGGGCGCCGCTGCCGCTTCCTCCCCTCACAAGTCCTGAAGCCGGCGGGGGAGACCCTGTGGCCCCCAGCCCCGGGGCCCCTCACCCGACCCCCGATCCCATTCCTGCCCTCAACCCCTCCTTCTGCCCCCAAAGCCTCTCCCCGGCTCCGCACCTGGCCAGCAGCTCCAGGAACACCACGTTGCTACAGCAGCCGCCGAACACCAACCCCACAGCCACGGCCGGGTGCATGGCGTCGCCCCAAGCAGCCAGGCGGCCTCCCGGGCCGCCACCGCATCCCGCTCCCGGGCCCCGACCCCGCTCCCAGCCCCGGCCCTGCCACCCCCGCTTCCTCCCGGGCGCCGGTAGTTCGCTCCCCGCCCGCCGCCCGTTCACCGATACCGCCGCAGCTCCAAGGACGGGACTACAACTCCCGGCGGCCCCCGCGCCGCTTCACCGCAGTCCCCTCAGGCAGTGCCGTCCCGCGGGGCATGATGGGAGTTGTAGTTCCGCGGGGGGGCGTAATGGCGGCGCGGGGCCTTGGCGCTGAGGTGGCGCGAGGAGAAGGCGGGGGGGGGGGCGGGGGGAACGCCCCTCAAACGCCGCTTTCCCGCTGAGAAACAGCCGCTAATTGCCTTTTTGGGTTTAGATAATGAAATTATGGCTCTGATGTGAAATCGAGCTTGACTGAGGCCTGTGGTAGAGCCTCCTGGGAGGTTCTCCCATGCTCTCCGGGCTACAGGCAAGCCCCACTGCAACCCCTGTCAATGGCACCGTGATGGTGTCAGAAACGGATACCTAGGCAGCAAAACTGGGTCTGAAAAGCAATTGTGTGCTCGGAAGGAGATGAGGGCAACAAGGAGGGCCTGGGAAGGAGAAAAGGGAGGAAAAGGTGCACAAATGGTGGCATTGGGGTGGCTTGGGGACCGTGTGGGTTCGACAGCACCAGCAGCCGCCCGCCGCTTCACAGGGGGAGATGGAGGAAAAAATAACCAGTTCAGAGCGATGGACGAGGTGGTATTTCTGGCCATAAGCCTGCACACGTCGAGGTGGGAGAGAAGGGCCCTGCGGTGCTGGAGATTGGGTGAGAGGGTTATTGGTGTGGGGACAAACTGCAGCCAGAGGTGCTGCGCCAACACCGTCTGCAATGGTGTATTTATTAATTTGCCTTCCTGAGTGGGTACTTTGGCTTCTCTTGTCAGGATGAAGACAGTGTCATGTCAGTCACGCTAAAAACATGAATTAAAGCAGCACAACCACTCCAAGGATGCAGCCCTGACATGTGGACTCTTCAGACTGGTGTGGCCTTACGGTAGGGCTTAATGCAGTGTCTATGGCATCTTCAGTTTTATTTTGTTCCTATTAGATTATGTTGGTGTCTTGTTACTCCTTATCCCTGTGTCCTAGAGTGGTTTTTTGCATTCTTGCAGTTCGAGCAATTCATATTTTCTGCTGTTAACGTATCAGACAGAGGTAAAGCATCTTCTTTTCTAAAGTTATGTGGTGTGCCTTGATAAGTGTCTGTCAGTGCTGTCTTTCTGTCCCAGCATCTGTCCGTAATCAATAGAAGCCATATTGATAAAAAAGTGGGATTTTCATGCTGTGGATATTTCATTTTGGTTTTAATAAAGTTTTGATCTGAATCAGACCCAAATCTTTCTCTCTTTTTTTTTCTCTTTAAATACCACAAGTGTGAAATCCCATGAGCACATTGCAAAGAACTGTGGTGAGTCCAAAAATGAAGCACTTCTCTTTATGATTTCCAGCTCTTCAGGGAATGTGACAGCCTTGGCAGCTTCTCTGTTGCTAAAAGCAGCTAATGATAGGGGCGAAACTGCCAGGATTGCCCATTTCTTTTGCTCACTGCGAGAGTTTCTAGGCTTTTTGACTCCAAGCTGGGGATCCCACAGTTCCAGACTCCTTACCTGGGGGCTGGAAACCCAAGGTGGTTGGAGCTATGGCTGAAAACCTGGAAATGATAGCAATGACACCTGGGAATCCTTGGGTACCTTGTGGGCTTTGCCTACAGATAGAAACCCCACCGTTTCTTGATAAAAACATCACAGACCCAAGGGATTTGGGGCCTCCCTTGTGATGTTTCCAGGAGTTTCAGCTTAGGATATACCCTCTAGGAGATTGGTCAGCCAGAAAATTATGCTTTGGGGGTATCAACATCTGGGAGACCCTCTGGAAACCCCAGCAGTTTTGCTGAGATCTGTAGTTTGCAGAAGTTCATTGTTCCCCCATTTCACAAAACATTTCAGTGTTTTCTGACCTCACTCTAGGTAGAAGCATTTCAACTGACTTCCTTGGTCTTCCCATCAGGTCCTTTTAAATGGTTTATGTATTATTAAAAAGCACCATGGCTCATTAGCAACAAACAAAGACGATTGCTCAGGCTTGCTGGCACTTTGTAACGTCTCCAGGGTTTCCTGCTTCCACATCCTCAGCTGCTGAACAGGTCAGAATGATCGATTTTTTCTGTTGCCTTCACTAATAAGCTTTTGCTACCTTGGGTGCTCACTTCTTCGCCTTTCATTCGCTTTCTTTGTGCTTCAAAGGGAGCAGGGGGCTGAGGTTGTTTTTCTGCCACAATAAATGTGCCGCACCTTGGTTCCTAAATGCATTAAGCCACAGAACAAATAGCTTCTTTTGAACTGCTCCAGTGTAACAGTAAAACCAAAATGTCAGCTCATAAAGCATTTTTGAGCTGTTCATTGTAGCCTGGCACCTCTGGGAGGGCAGTTTTGTCTGGGCTAGTGAGTACTTAACATCCTTTCTGATGTTATAACTGTGAGGTAGGTTGTGGGATGAATTGTCTGGCTGAGGAAAGTTCTCAGTCTGTCTCAGTCTCATGGTCTAATTCTTAGGGGATGAGGGCTCATAACACTGCAAAAACTTCCAGGTCACCTCAGTATGAGGCTAGAGATGTAGTTCCTGGACTTGCCTTTTTTCTTTTGTGTGAAGTGAGATTGGTTCATCCCAGCTGTGATGCTGGACCAACATGGCGAGCTCCTTGTTTGCAGGTTGGTGTATTCTTCACAAGCGATCCCGATCACAGATCTAAGATCTAAGAGTATAATTCACTCCCATTAAAATAAAAATAAAATCCATTCAAAATTCAGTTCACATCAATTCTATGATACTGAACTGAATGACAAAATAATGTCAGAAAATAGGAAAAAAATATACTAATATTCAAAAAATACCATTTCAAAAGTAATTTAGAAATCAGTTCCCCTTCAGTGTATCGAAGGCTGGACACCCAGTGATGTCAGTGTAAGCATCCAATGAGCAAAAGCGATTTCTCAGCTCTGTCCCTCTACCAGGAGCAAGTACTAACACTTGGCAATGTAGCCAAGTTGTCTTGCATGCTGTGAATGGACAGCAATGCTCTTGAGGCCATGTTCTTGCAGTCAGGATGGTCTAAGGACACAGACAAGATGATGTAGGTTGAAATAATATAGCTGGAAAATTAAATAAGCTTTCAGCTATAAGGACAAAAGCTTTTCTTTACTGCCCAGGGCTTATCTGTTTTTTCCAACAACAGCAGATGCTCTAATAAAAGATATTACTTCTACCTACGAACATCATCTTGCTTCTTCCAGTGTTATTTTGACTTTCTTCGGAGATGGCTGAAATAAAACAAAACATGTTTTCACATCATGGAAACACTAGGGAGTCTGTTTCTGCACGAAAAGTAGTCTGGGGGCCGGGGCTGTCTTCTCAGTACAAATCTGTAGCACTTCAAGGTTTGAATAAGCCCTGGCAGCATTTTGAGTTCTTGACTTCTGAAATGCAGTTTAAAACAAAATTGTGGATTCTCGGTATGCTGGGTGAAGGGATTTGTGTTGACTTACTGAATGCATCAGAAATCCTTCTGTCAGCTCTGCCCCAGAACCGCGTTGTGAGCGATCTTCCACGTGCCAGCAAGAAAACAAGAACAGGGAATTTAGGAAGCCAGTTTTGTTTAGTAGTTTGCCACCTGTCCCAGCCCCAATATGCAGACAGTCAGGCCTTGATTCCCCAGAGGATCTTAGATTTTTGGTCTTTGCTTGGGGAACAAATACAATGATGGGGCAAACCAGACAGAGCTGCAAGCTCCTGCATGAAAAGTTCTCTTGTTTCATTTACAGAAAAACATTTTTTGAGCCTGTTAGGTGTGGCAAAGTCTGACAAAACACCAGGGACTTTGACATTCTGACACAGGCAAAATCTCATTTCTCAAAGTTGAGCTTTCTTGGAAAGACTTTCTTGCTCTCTTGTTTTCTAAAGCGTGGCTTTTTCTGAGAAGTAAACGAATCGTGTTCTTAATGCATGGGAAGCAAATCAATCAAACCGATCTTGCCTGTTTTCATAATCAATACGTATGCGACGCATGCCAGGGAAAGGCAGGGAGCTCCAACATAAACGCTGCTGTGCAGAGGCTATCGGGCTTCTGCTGTGCCTGGTCCACAGAGGATGTGAATCTGTCACAGAGTCGTTATTGACCTTTGGCTCAGCTCGAAACTGCTTGTCCTTTCAGTGCTGCAAATGCCTATTCAAACCGCAGGGTATCAGTGGTGGCAGAGCTGTCACACAGGTATTGTGTGACTATCTCTGAAGTGGATCTGCCAAGGTAGCATGTTTAATTTAAGCATCTCTGAAACGGTGAATTCTGCAGTCCTGGCAGATTTTGAAAGATGCAAACAGAGCAAGCTAATGAAATGCCTGATTCCTAACTACATAAACTACGACTTATAAATAAATCATTATTTCACCTTAGATTTCACCTTTGGCTTCACCTTAGACTACTTCACCTCTGACTTTGTGGTCAGATGGAGATGCTGCTGGTAAAAAGAAGCCATTTATTAGACTGAATTACTGCAAGTGGAGACATTAACAAGTTTTAATACATTTAAGCTCCACCCTGGCCTTCCTTTGTTTACCAGCAGCTTTGGTCTGTCTGCATATTACACTGTTCATTCAAACCTCTCCTCTCCCTACCAGTAATGGTGTCTCTGCTGAAATGGAGTGGGATATGTCGTCTCCAATAACAATGTCGTTATGACAATGATAACAATATTTTTCATGGTGGATGTTCCAGAGAAGGGATTTAGAACTGACAAACTGGACTCTCTCCAAACCACAGTGACTCGTGTTTCCATGTTTAGGGCATTTCCAAAGAATGAGAAAACTGGTAAAGTGACAGACTGTTGAGAGGTGAGTGGTGGTGGTGGACTCACTGCTTTTTAAGTGGCATCTGACATGACCTGGACTTTACTATTTTCTCTCTGCAGTTTTCTTAAGAGACGAGATAAGATGACTCCTGATGATTTATAGGTTTTGAGCACATTGAAGATCCACAGCGTGGGAGGAAGGTGCCAGGTTTAGGGTTTTGGTTGTAGTGTGGTTGAATAACTCAATAAGTAGCAGTTAAAAAAGACACTCAGACACGTACAAATTATTTCCTTGACCCAGCAAAGTGTCTTCTGAGGTGAGATACCTCATCTGGCTCCTCTCCTTTCCATTTGTGACCCTGCTCATGTCTGAATCGAATCCTGCTGCTTCTCCTACTGAAAGGTGAAGAACTCCTGTGGTATTTGACTGCGCAGACAAGACTGGACTTGTTTTCTCTTCCAGGCAATTGTTCCCCATAACTGAATTCCCTGCAAGATAAAGAAGAGATTTTGAACCAATGACAGTTCTGACAAGTTGAGAAGGGATATGCAGAGAGTGAACTCTTGGGTTTATTTCCAGTCTTTCATCACAAGCCTGTTCTGTGAAATAGTGTGTGGGCAAAAGAGGAAGTAGCACACTGGGTCTTAGTGGGATAGCAACCAGTTGTGAGACTTGAAGTACAGGCTTTTACTGTTAGGGAAATTATCACCCTCACTTCTTCAGCACCCGTGATCAAATATTGTCATCCCATGACCAAAATACCGTTACTGAGCCCCTCCCAAAGTGCAGACCCTTGTATCTTAACCTGCCATAGGTGAGGTTTAGCTGGATCCCCGCTGATACGAACTGGAAGCATTCGGACTGTGGTGGTGAAAACATGCAGCTGAAGATGGCACTTCTCATCTGCCCCGGATTTTCCAACATGAACTCCTCATTCACAGTCCTCAGGCCTGACAGCACTTTTCCTCAACAGATTATCACTATTAATCTTATTTTATATTGGGGACAGTTAAACTGCAGACACAGACAGAGACTAGGTCACATCAGTCAGGGCAAAGGAAGGGAACAGATCCTGGGATTTGGATTTCCCTCCTCCAATATTATGTATCACCCCAGTAGGTGGTGGGAGAGCAGTGATAAGGAATAGGTCCCTTTTGTATGCCTGAAACCTAAACTCATCTAACCCAGGTGTCAACAAGTACTGTTGGGAGAGACAACTCATGTCCTAAAACAGTCTGCGCTGCCAGCAGCCGTCTTGTTGCTGTGCAGCTCTCCAAAACTTTCTATATCAACTCCTTCACCTTTGTTTTGGGAATGGGCAGTAATAGAAATTCAAGAAGTGCTACTCCACTTTCACCAGCTTTGTTTGAAATGCCCCCAATCCCTGGACTTTTACAGCTTTGGCCAGGGGAGGAGTCTTTTGCTTTTCTGTTGGGAAGCTTTTTGTGGTAGCCAGCTTTAAGTTTCCATTTCTTTTATGGTATCATGTCATTTTAAAAATAACTAAAATAAATCACTGATGTATTTTTAGGTGCGTTAGAAGGGGTAAGTCTCTCTACTCTCCTTAAATTGTCACATTCTTGGGATTATGTGTTCCATCAAAAACTTTCAGGTCCCCCAGATATCCCTCCCACTCCTTCCTCGGTAGATATTTTCCCAGCAATTTCAGTTATTTGCTAAATGCATCGCATTTTAGCACCTTGCACATTCTCAGCTTAGCATTTCAGAAATGCTCACTGTTTCTCTGGATGAAGCAGGAGACATCCCTGCTGTCTCAAACGTTTCATTTTCTGTGAGGTACGTGAGCTGGTTTTCTCACTCATGGATGTTTCTCTGACATGCTCAGAGCCTGTCCCTTGCTAGTGTAAAGCAGCAGGGCTCCTGTGAGAAAGAGGAGATGCAAGAAACTGCTCTGCTGAGGATCTGGCCTCCTTTCTCCTCTATGTCACTTTTTAAACTCCCCCTTTTTTGTTTCCCTTTATTTTTCTCTGCCAAGTTTTACTTGGGTGATTTCCAAAGCAGAACTCCTTGATCAAGTAGTACTGGTGCTAGAACTGCCTGTGTGTGTTGCTACTTGTCAAAAATGGTAAAGGCTAAAAACTCCAGGCATATTTTAGGGGGAGATGGGGGGGAAATTGGAAATAGAAATAGCTGCTTTTTATTTTTTTTTTTAGCTCTCTCCCCCTTCCTCCTTCTCATTCCTTAAGATTGTTAAACTTGACATCTCTTTAAACGAGCTGGAAGAACTTCAACCTGAAGTGCTTTTCCCTTTTAAGAGTCTCCCTGCACTGGATATGTCTCTCCATGCTTTAGGCGAGTGAGCATGACTTTCCACAGGTGATTGATGGGTTCTCATAGAAATGTTCTTTCAATTAAAATAACCTAAACGCGCAGAGACGAGGAAAAGAGAGATTTTTTTTTTTTCTTTTTACTGTTTTTACTCTTGTCCAGAAAGTGAAGCAGAGTTATCTGTATCAAAACGTGGGCATGTTTTCTTCTCCTTTGGAGCCTAACATTTAACTAGCTTCCCTCGGTACCCTCCGTCCTGATCCACCTTGCCCCTGGAAAGCGACACTCCAGTGAGCTCAGCTTGTCCTCCCCGCTAAGCTGTGCCAAAACTCCCTCCTTTCAAATCTTTTCATATTTGCTATGATTTAAGACTGGGTTTGGCCCCCCTTGTGCCTTCAGATGAAGAACTAATTCACTATACCCTCAAGGCATCAGAGAATCGTTATCATTAAACATCTAAACTATGCATTCACCCCAGGTAGAGCTTGTTGCTTTAAAAACCTTTGGTGACAAGGAAATTGAAATGGAATACATCTTCAGGTATTAAAGAGTTTTGCAAGCCGCAGCAATGCAGACCGCCTCCCAGACCTTCCTTTGTTCAGTACTGGGATTTTGATTCAGTGTGTTGTAAATTTTGGACCCAAATTCACTTTTCCTTCAGCGAAAGCCAGGAGAACCATCACTAATATGTTTTTATCTAAGTCTTGTGTCCATTTTTAATGTTTCTCCAACCTGTGCTGCTTCTGGCTCCCACATCATGGGAATTAGAGTTCTTCCCGACCTCAGGCTTTGGTTTCAGTGCAGCGCAGGACATGTGGGATTTTGAAAATTGGACCTACCTGTCTATTTGGAAGAGCTGTCATGGTCCAAGACCTTTGAAACCACAGCACACCCTGAGTAACATGACATGACTTCACGTGGGCTCCAACAAGGTTTCGGGAAGTTGTTCCAAGATCCCTTCTGAGAGGGCTAGAAACTTTCTGCTACCCTAAACTGTCTTTTCCCACATGAAATATACCCATGTCTTCTTCTCATCCATCTTTTCCTGTTCAATGCTCTTTCTTCCACTTCTTTGCTTCTACTGTCTCCACAAGTGTGTTCAGAGAACAGACCTTAGTTATTGCTCCACCCGTGACTTTTGTTCACTGCTGCTATGGAGATCGATGACGTATCATGTCACAGGATTGGGGCTCCTAGATTAGTGGATGGAAAATTTGTTCCCCTGTTAGCACAGTCCCTGGCACGGCTTTACCCCAAGCAAACGTTCACACTCCCAAATAATGCACAGGTCCAGTCTGGGGCGAGCATGGGCAAAGGACCAGATAGTGTGGATATGACTCTGTTTTGGTGATGGAGGTATAAAGATAATTTAGGTCTGTGGACAGAAACTCTATTCTATATGTTGGCCGTGGAGCTAGAAGACATTTCCTTGGTCCACTTATTCTGTAGCATTGGCCATGGCATAAGAACCTTCTTTAGTTGGCCAGGTCATCAATAATCTCATGTCCTCCTTGTCTCTGTGGGGATCCCACTGGCTTATGGTGGGGTCAGATGTCCTGCACTCCAGGGAGCTCTCTGCAGCAGACCCAGCACATGGGTCTGGAGCCGTAATAGCTCAGCAAGGCTGCTGCAGTGAGGGCAGGTTTCCTAGTGTTGCCATGACCTAAAGTCAAGAGGCCTTGGAGGCAGTAGATTACTGCAAACTTCATGAATCAGGGTAGAAAAATGAAATGTTCTCTGGACCCTCATTGATGAAACGATGTCGATGTCTCAGCTGTTATTAGACCCAAGAGAATCTGTGCCCGAGAGAAAGGGCTGTGGAAGACCTGACTCTGCTCTGAGAAAATTCAATTTATTCTCTTGCTGCTCTATTGCCTGGAATTTTTCCGTGCCTGGATCCTGGGTTCACTTGTGTGGGTGGGCATAATAAAAAGGGGCCATAGGCAGTCTAGACAGAGGTGGCCTCCTGAAGGCAATCAATCTTCATTAAACAGGCCAGAGCCCAGCAGCTGGGAGATGAGCTAGGAGAGGAGCTATCTCCGTGTAGCACCACATTTAACCCTACAGCCAGCAGTACAGCAACCCCCTTGTACCTTCTTTTACTGAAATGAACAATTTGAGGTTTTTTTCCTCTTTTTTACTGGGCAGTTATGGTGGGCTTTTGCACTGGTGACGGTGGATGGATTATGGATGATCCTTGTTTGCCTCAAGATGAGGGGTAGAAAATTAGGAGAATAGTTTGAAGACAGTGGGAAAGCTGCTGGGGTTTTCTCAGCAGGGCTGTGCTTGTTCCTAGCACAGGGCACTTAGTCTGCTCTCCCATTGTACATGAATTACAGTCTGCCCCTTGTCTCCTTGACTAATGGTTCAACCCCAAGGGAAACCTATTTGCTGACCACCTGAAGGCTCAAGCCCTAGCCATCATCTCTGACCCATATGGGAGGGAGCTAAGCTCAGCTCTCTTGTGGACTTCTCTTAGCTGCAAAAGTCTCTGAGAAGGAGCTGATGCCAGGCAGACGCTGGAGATTTCTCTAAGTATTTGCATCTATTTCTGGGACAACATTACATTTGCATATATTGCTGGGCCAAGGTCTGGGTTGAATGAAGCTGCCCTTTGTATTGCTCGTGTAGATCTTTAGGCTCCTTCAGTCTCTCCATCAGCACAGGCTCTTCAGTATTATCCAGGTTGTACTGTTGGTGCCTAAATGTTATTTCTGATCTTGTTGTTGATGTACAAATGAATGTTCCCAAGCCTTAGAAATGGCAGCAGTGATCCAGAGAAACAGGCAACATTTCTCCCAGATATAAAAAACTTTAATGTTTCTTCTTGCACAATAATTGAGTGGCAACAAATGAGACAAGCAGGATCGAGGTTGAAAACAAATGAAAGGACATAACATTTTCATGCAGCATGTGGTAAACCTGTGGAACTCATTGCCACAGGACATTGGGAGTGCTAGAAGTTCAAATGGTTTCCAAAGTAAGAAGATTCATAGAAGAAAAGTTCATGCAGGGTATTGAAGTTAAATCCAGTTGGTGACTGGTCATGAGTGGTGTCCCCAAGGGCTGGGTTTTGGGGCCACTCCTGTTTAACATCATTATTGATGATCTAGACGAGGGGATCGAGTGCACCCTCAGTAAGTTTGCAGGTGACACCCAGTTGGGTGGGAGTGTTGGTCTGCTCGAGGGTAGGGAGGCTCTGCAGAGAGACCTGGCCAGGCTGGAGCGATGGGCTGAGGCCAACTGGGGGAGTTTCACGAAGGCCAAATGCCGGGTTCTGCCCTTGGGCCACAACAACCCCCAGCAGCACTACAGGCTTGGGGAGGAGTGGCTGGAGAGCTGCCAGTCAGAGAGGGACCTGGGGGGGATTGATAATGAGCCAGCAGTGTGCCCAGGTGGCCAAGAAGGCCAATGGTGTCCTGGCTTGTATCAGCAATAGCATGGGCAGCAGGGACAGGGAAGGGATCTGACCCCTGTGCTCGGCACTGGTGAGGCTGCCCCTCGATGAGTGGGTTCAGTTTTGGGCCCCTCACTCCAAAAAGGCCACTGAATGACTCGAGCGTGTCCAGAGAAGGGCAACAGAGCTGGTGCAGGGTCTGGAGCACAGGTGTGATGGGGAGCGGCTGAGGGAACTGGGAGGGTTTAGTCTGGAGAAGAGGAGGCTGAGGGGAGACCTCATGGCCCTCTCCAACTCCCTGGAAGGAGGGTGCAGAGAGGGGGGATGAGTCTCTTGAGCCAAGGAACCAGCGGCAGGCCAAGAGGGAATGGCCTCAAGCTGTGCCAGGGCAGGGTCAGACTGGCTCTTAGGAAGTATTTCTTTGCAGAAGGGGTTGTTGGGCGTTGGAATGGGCTGCCCAGGGCAGGGGGGGAGTCCCCATCCCTGGAGGGGTTGAAGAGTCGGGTTGACCCAGCGCTGAGGGATCTGGTGGAGTTGGGAACGGTCAGGGTGAGGTTCATGGTTGGACTGGAGGATCTTCAAGGTTTTTTCCAACCTAGATGATTCTGTGATTCTGTGAATGCAAAGATATTTCCAAGATGCAGTCTGTGCCTGAGAAAGTCCCTAAGCTATAGGTCACTGGAGACTGGAAAGATGGAAGTCTCCATGTGCTCGTCCTGCTCTTACACTCTTGTTAATCATCTGATGTTGGCCATTGTAGGAAGCAAACACTGCGCTGGATGCCCCAACCTAATACTGCAGCTCTCATGCCTTTCTTCATACTTTGCTCACAACATCTGCTGCCTTTGCATAAATATTTCACTGGCACCAGCTGCAGCTCTCTGGCAGAACGAGAGTCAGCAGGGTTGACTCTCAGCTATCTTAGTTTTCCCAGAGTCTGCAGGATTTTCAGTGTGTCCTCCAGAGAGGCTGGAGTTTTCATCTTCCCTTTTCAAGCTCCATCTCAGTCTTTGGTGAGGCTTCAGAGGAGGAAGCAGTCTGAAATGCATTACAGGTGCGTGGGTTGCCGAATTTCAGATGCTCCCCTTTCATTTTTTCTCTTATGGACAAGGTAAGTGAAAATGGAAGAGCTATATTGTAGTCACTGTGGGTCACAGTCCAAAGTGAGGAGATGAGATAATGTGACTCTTATTTTGATTCAGACTACTGCAAAAAATATTGCAAAGGGGGAAAGTGATGGCTATTCTGTATCTTGTTATTGTCTGTGCTGGAGTCTTATACTGTGACCTTCTAATGAATTTTCATTTTGTAAATCCTACTTTTAGCTAAACATATTTGGAAAAGGGTGAAAAAGAGATCTGTGAGGTCCCGTAAGTGTTCTTTGGGACGCTTGTATTCAGGAGATGTGTGATGGGTATGATGCACATGTAGGGATAATTTTATCCCCTGGCTCCCCCCCGCATTAGATCTAATCCTGCACCCTAATATTTACAGGATAGATAAAATCTGAAGCAGAGGCTTAAAATCCCATATATAGGAGTGGCTCTAATTATTTTTAATGATCACTGGCTAGTGTTTCTATTTGCATAAGTCAGAAATGCAATCTATGTACAGCTCTCAGCTGCACCTGGCTTGCAGTTGGGGTCCTGTGCTAACATTGTGAGGTGGCTGTCATCAAGGCTGTGGTAGCACAGGGGCTGGTAATTAAGCAGGGTCCCCAGCTGTGGGGAGGAGCAAGCCAAACCCACCAGTCTGCCCTGGAGCTGTTTGGCATGCCCAGTCTGCCTGTGCCCGGCCAGCAAAGATGGTGCCATCTCCCACCCTTCAGCCATGCAAGGTGTGGGGTCAAACGGCTCTTGACCATGTGGAGAGTTTGATATGTGGCACCCAGTTTTATCCTGACCCATTTCTTTCTCTTCCAAAGCAGCAGAGTCTCAGCCTGGTGGTGTTTCATGATATAAATGGTTTTTATCCCTCTTTTCACCTCCACTGTCCATTTAATTCCCTGTAGCGCAGCCACAACCACTTCTTCCCATGGTAGAGCAACACCAAGAGCCACACAGTGACCCCAGGAAGGGTTGATAACAGAGGACACCCTTTCTCTGTTCAAAAAACATAGACAAGAAGGCAAGAAGCCTATTATTCTTTTTCCTCTCAACTTGTTTTAATTCTGACAATATGTTCCAGAACATAGTGAGATTTGACCACATGCAGGTTGGAGGGAACATTAGTTTGGCTGAAGCGTTTTGTAGTCCTTTTAGAGCACATCTTCATCAGCCTCTATGTTAAGGCACCACTACCTTTGCTCTTAATAATTTGATTCCTTGGTGCTGTAGACATGCCAGTATCCAGGGAAGCCATTCACTCCTGCATGTGGGAGTGCAGCGTCTGTCAGTCCACTTGATAGCTGACTTGTAGCCCTCCTTGCCAAGGTAAATTATCTGTAGATCAATCGTTTTGAGTTTACTGTTACCTTTAAGTGCTTCCACAGGATAGTCAGGTTGCAGGTGTATATGTGCAAGCGTGAAATAGAAATGCCAGCCTAGGTGAAAGGTGAGGATTTGCTCCTTCTGAGAGACATCTCGAGTGAACGCAGCTGTGACAGGAATCTGCTGTGCTTTGGAGCTCCCTTTTGCTCCTGGAAAAATTAATGGTGCTGAGAAGAGCTACCCAGCCTGGTTATCTGACCACTTGGGCATCATTTCACGAGTTATGCCTCAGCAGGCGGAGCACTGAAGGCTCTTCTTTGCTCACTTTGCAGAGGCGTGAGTACTGGAGTTGCTCTGGGGATGCACTAAAAAGCTTTTCTTTTTCTTGCCTTGTAAACTATAGGTACTCTCATCTGAGAAAAAAATTATGATGATGATTTTTAGGTAGGTCTTTGCTTGCTTTCTAGAATACAAAGGACTGCACAGCACTGCCCTGTTGAGTGTACTTACTCCTGCAAGGCCCTTCTACACTACTGCTGCCCACACTTTTCCCTCTGTGATCCCACTTCTAGGTTTGTGATCTCACACCCATTTCTGCTGCCAGACTCATGACTCCATGTGAAACCGCTGTCCTACAGACACGGCACTTGAACGCTCCCACTGCAAGAGCAAGTAGCTTCCTGCTGAAGACACGAAATCTGTCTTTGTTACACTATGGAAAGAAAATCCTTCGTTAACCCTTAACCTGTAATGGTTTTAGCACCAAAAAATGCCTAATGGTCTAGGAATTATGCTCCATAGCCCGAAAGTGTAGTGTTTTATCCTACTTTCTTGCCATTGCCACCAGGTTAGACATCTCCAAGCAGGCTGCCATACTGACTATTCATGGATAGTTAAGTCCAGCCTAACCCCTCACCCACCCTAACCAGCTGTAGTGGAAGGGGCTTGATGCTTCCTACTGCGACATAAGCCTGCGGTCAGTAAAAGCCTGGAGGGAGCAGGGACAGGACAGCTGGACTGTGGTGCCACTGTGTCACACGATGTATTTGCCATGCTGGCCGTCAGTAGTTGTTGTGGTAAAGCTGGCTTTTCAGGTAAATCGGTGGCTGAGTGAAGTTCAGTGGGTATTGTCCATGAGAGCAAGGATATTAATTGCTAGGATGCTAATTACCAATTTGTGAGATTGTATTTCGCCCAGTGACTCCCGATGCAACACCTCTGAAGGGTAAAGGGTTCTGTTCCCTTCCCCCTTCAGATGAAAAAGATGCTCATTTCTTCTACACCTGTTCTCAGAATTGCATAAACTTCTGGAACTTACCTAAAATTCAGCTGACATGCAGGATTTTTTAAAAGTCTGCTCTAAATAATTAAAAATATGATTAAATGACACATGGCTTGTGTCTGAGGTAACCCATCAGTGCATCTGGCTGCCTTCCATCCTTGGACTGTTGATAGTTAATTTTAAGCTGAAAGGTCCATTTTTGAGTGACTAGGCATGCTACATTCATTTCAACATCTGCTCATGATGGAGACAGGGTCTCCTTCACTTACCATTCATTTTGAGATCATCTCGATGGATAAGGTCAAACCATCAGAGCTCTCACTAATATTTGGGGGGAATTTGGTGATCTTAGTAATTGGTCTGTATCTGGCTGGAGATGTTTAGAAGTTGTTTGTGTTCAATGAACATATGAACATACTTTCCAGCCAAGTCATGATCTACTGCATATTTTACCCTTACTTACTCTTCTGATCTGCCACTTGCTGTCATTTTTGAGACACATGGAATTTTGTGGGTGGTGACCGCTGGGAATTGAAAGACAGTGACTTTTTGGACTTGAAGCACCTTGCAAGTATTTGTATGTGGGTTAGAGAAGGTCTTACTTCTGCTTCTACCAAGTGTGACCACGTTGCCTTGCTGAAGGCTAGATGAACAGAGTAGGTGCATACCATAACCACTTCCTCATCTGGTGAAAACCACCCGACTGCTTTAGATTAGATGTCCCTAACAGAGAGCACACCACCAGGAAGCACAAAATGCTGCCATCACATGAGGAAACATTGTGTTACACTCCCTGCATAGTCCCTGTGTAGTCTTGGGACTTACAATCTCTTCACTGCTGTGTTTCCAATTTCTAACATCTGCCGTGTGTCCGATTGCCTGACGTGAGAGTGAACTGGGCTACCAAATGGTGCCAGTAATTGAAATGGGATGTGTGACCAGTACAACAGAGACTCCAACCCAGCTTTCCCAGTCCCATCTTGCTGTGGTATCCTGATGGCAAGGGAATATATCTCAGCAGGGTATTTCCCTGTACCTCCTACAGAGCATTCAGTTACAGCCAGTGAAATGTGTTCTGTATTATTTCCAAGGGGTAGGCACGAGGGAGGTCTCTGTTTCTTCTGATCGAGCTTAATTTCATTTATTTAGTAACTTCTTGTTTAGAGGGTTTTTTTTAATCTCAAGGCATTTTCTCCAGCCAGCACAGGCACAAGTGCCTTCCACATTGTGGGATTTAACTGAACTGGTTCCTAATTCATCTGGAATTTAATAAGGGGTATTTCCCCTCCAAGATGTTGCCTTCATTGTTGAGTTTTCCCTTCTGTCTGGTTTCTCTGGGACCTACATGCTGCTTTTTCCTGTAGTTGGGATGTTTGGGCCAAGACGCTTATAGACTCTTCTCTGCCTGATGATTTCTGTGAAATTTGGTTTGGTATTTTGTAGGAAAGATAGCAAAGCCCTGAAGATATAGACGTACAGATGGGCTCACCATATTTGCTTCATTCCGACAGGCAAATCGTAATGTTTTCAAAGATTGTGGTTCTGGGGAAGGACTCGGGCCCCTTTAGCACCAGCAGAAGGGGATGGATGTGACATATGAAGATGTCTTTGCAGGTGTCTTTAACAGAGAAATCAAAGGACTGGTCCCTTCAGCAGGTGGCACTGCAAGAGAAGGGCAGGGGTTGAAACAGTGAGACTGGGATGGGGAGGGAAATGCATGGCTGCCTGTGGGAAGGGGGGGATCATGCTGGAATAAGAGCTACAGAGCATCTTGATCGCTTCCGGGCAGCATGTGGGTACCTCCAGAGAGAGCCATATATCAATCTGGAGGTCTGGCTTAGCATCACAATAGATCAATGTCCTCTTCTTCCCCACAGTAACCTCAGCAGCACCAAGAGATGCTCCACGTTGGCACTCCAAGTAATTTGGTGGAGGCTCATTCAGGCAGTGGTCCTTCACACTTGGCGTCTTCCGCCTTTCCAGCAAAAGGAATGCTTGTGGTGGCACCGGTTTAAAAGCACAAACCGTTTCCATATATTTCATATATGGCTCTAAGGGTCTGCTTTGGTCATTCTTGGTGGTCAGTGCTTGCTGGGTTGATGCTGTGGAATATCAGACAAGGGACCATCAGTGCCCAAAGGTGTGGCCCTTTATATCTGTATAGGGCAAGTCTAACACCGAGGAAAATGTTTCTTTAGCTCGGTAGCTAATGAATCTGATATGCTCTAAGGAGAGAAAGTTTGCATGTGAAGCCTACCCACAAAACCCCCCAAAACACTCTGTTTTAGAGAGAAAAAAATCTGTGCTGTGTGGTGTTAGCCTGGATCCAGAGGTGACAATCCATCAGAGTCACCTGTGTTTCATGAGGGTCTGGTTTGACCCAGGATGCACTCTGCTGATGTGATAACGCTTCTGACTCTTCACAACAAGGTGCTGCAGAGCCTGCCAGGGTCCAGACAGCATTTAGAGAGAGGAGCAGGATGAGCTCTCTTCCCCACTGAGTGGCCCTCCTATCAGATACTGGGGGACATTCCTCCTTGGGCCATCACCACCTCTGTGCAGGTGGCATTTTAGCCACTGGATTCCCCTCATATGGGGCATCAAATAGCTGATAGATGTTAATAGGTGTCAGTTTTGAGCAGAGATGAACTAGAAGTCCAGAGGAGATATTTCATAACCCCTTGACAGCCCCCTGGGCCACGCTATAGTTGCTTTAATAGCCTGAACCTAAGCAGAAAGGTTATGAGAAGAAAGTATGTACAGGCTGTGTTTTGATCGCTGCCTGTTGAAAACAGCTACCCTGTGACCTGGCACAGGCTGGAAGTGGTTGATTTGGTTCATGGGCTCCAAACAATGCACGGGGAAGACGTGAGATGTTAAAATGTTGAACCTTACATTTTTGCAGGGTTTCATTCTTCTGCTTTCACCCATCATCTTGACTCACCTCCCTTGCTGTGCGCTTTTGCTGTGGAGTGGAAGATATGGTGCGTTGCCCTGAGGTGGGGCTGGCTGTGATTTCAAACATCTGGTGCCTCCAGCCCTCTCTCCCTCAAAAGCAGAGCTCTGGGCAGGAATTACCATGAAACCTGGCAGAGGACTGGTAGGCTTTTTGGTGTTGATGATGAGCTAAGTGGGACATGAGCAGTTGAACCTGGTGTAAGTTGCTGGGGGGAGGTGCTCAGATGGGGACCATACCCTCAGCTGGTGAAACCTGAACATCTGTGGGTTTCAATCAGGATGCCCCAGGCTGTGGGTGCTGGATTGAGTATGCATTCATTGCATGAATTTGAGGGCAAAAGCAGCTGCCCTCTCCATCCTGCAAGGACTGGCTTCTTGGTGAGTCACTTCCCAGCCCTTCTTCAGGGTATATGTGAAGACAGTGAGATGTATGACCCTTCCCACCACTTCCATCCATATGTCCTAGAACAAGAGGAGGCTCTGGGGTCTCAGAGTGATCAGGTGTTTAATGCTTTCCTTTTGGGTGTAGAAACGGCAGGGACTGCATGCTGCTGTAATGTGTGGCTTGACAGGGAAGATAAATGGACTTGCTGAGCAACGTTAAATATGAAAAAGCCCAGGAGCTCCCCTGTTTCTCCCTGCATCTCCAAATTGAGTTTTGAAGCTGTAATTTTAAGCTGGCGTGGGACAGGCATGGATGGAAATGTTGTCAAGTACAGGCAGCATCTGCTGCTCGAGGGGGAAGGAGCTGATGTAAAATGTGATCTTTGTGAATGGGGAGCCCTGGGCTGAGATATAACACATCAGCACATGCCTCCTTTCCAAGAAATACACATAAAAAGGTTAAAAAAACCCACCCCACTGAATGTACAGGGAGGGGTGGACTCTGTGCAGCAAGGCCAATTGTGTCTTGGGCTGCATTAGTAAAAGCGGAGCCAACATGGACAGGGAAGAGATCCTTCCCTCTGTCGGCACTTGTGGGGTGGCATTTGGAGTGGAATGTCCAATTTTGGGCTCCCCAGTACAGGAAGGTTATTGATACACTGGAGCAACTGCAGTTGAGGCCACTGAGATGGTCAGGGGCAGGAGAGCATGATGTACGAGGAGATACTTGGAGATCTGGGTCTATTCAGCTTGGAGAAGGGATCAGACGATTGGTCCTCTGGGGCTCCTTTCCCAACCTAACCTGTGATTTTTACAATTCAGTGACATCTCAATCCTTCAGCTGTGCTGAATTGCCCATCAGAGCAAGCACTGAGCTCACAGGGCCCCGCGCAGAGGACGAGCTGTGTGTCTGTCTCCTCTTCCACCAACTCTTTGGGCGACTTATGCTGATGGAGCCTAACGGGACCCCCAGCATATCCAGTGCCCTGGGTGAGAACTGTCCTTCTCTGCCTTATAACTGAGTCTCTTAGCTCCCGGGCATCCAAAATTGTAACTCAGGCCACCTGAGATGATGAGAATATATTTAAAATCATGTGGTTTTTTAGAAAAGATGGCTCTGTAACACCTCAGAGCATTAGGCTGAGGAGTTTAGATGCTGCTAAGGGAAAAGTGAAAGAGTGCTGTGGCTGCTTTCTGAAAGGATCATTTTCATTTATTTGCTTTAAAATTACATAAGTTTGAAGTATTTTATCAGATAGGAGAACTTGCTGGATTATGTTCTTTAAGAAAAACTAAAATGTTTCAAGCTGTGCTCCATATGCATTTCTTTTGGAAAACTCTGGTTTGCAGGTGGGGAAATTTTGAAACGGCTCAAAATTTGAAACCCTCCCAAGGAACAGGTTGGGATACAATTAGTTAAAGAGGCTGTGGACACTGCCCTTGTGTGACACACATACATGTGTGGGGACACCAGTGGTCTGCCGGTGCCGTGTTGCTTTCTGCAGGAGCTGGCGTGTGTCACAGCAGCCGCATCTCCAGGGACGGTCCTTGTGGCTGGTGCTCAGTCATTAACATTCAACATCCTATGGTTTTTGGAAACATGGGCTTCTCTGTTTTTATTTTAAGGAATTAAAGAGAAATAGTGCCCACAGCAACACGACAGACACCTGTGATCCATCCTGTGGTGGTGATGTAGGAAATGCCAGACTGGAGGATTAGCTGCCAGCGATCCCAGCACGGCAGGGGTCAGACATGGGCGTGGATTCAGTGGCCTGAACATGTAAATATTTACCATATTTTCAGGTTCTGGATTATCTCTCCAGGCCTCCAACACCCTTTGCAGGAGGGCAGAGGTCTCCCCTAATTCCTGAGACATAACTGCAAGCCACATGCATGTCTCAGCTGCCTGGTGGCATCTCTTATGGCACTAAATGCCTGGTTTTAGGCAAAGGCACCAAACCCACTGAGTCTTAACAAGTTTTTGATCATCAGCTGAGCCTAAATAACTGTGTGTACCCCCGTGTGCATGATCCTGCACTGCTCCTGGCCAGTATGATTTAAAGCAGATGAGTTCATACCTATTCCTCTCTGCCTAAAAAATAACACTTTTCCTCTTGCATATATATTGGCCTCAGAGCATCTTCTTGCTGAAAGGCTCCCTCTCTGCTTGTGCATTGTGTTTTGTTAAACCACAGTAATTTGCTCATGGAGCTAAGCCCTTAATCTTCCCATCTGTACAACATACAGCTATTTAATGTTATTTTGCTTAAAATACATAACATTTCTGCATATTTAAAGCAGATAATATTGCAGTGCTTGCGTAAACGTGGGCAGAGTCAAGGGGAAGTTTTTGGCTGGGTTTCTGCACTTCATTGTCTGGCTGGTACTTATAGGCTTAACTTATGGGTACTTACAGGCTTAACCACAGTTGAGTTCTTTGAAGGCTTTTCTTTGGTTTATTTCCTTTTTTATTTAGTAAATGGTGAAAAGGGAAGAGGCAAATTTTGAACATGTTTCTGACTAACTGCAAATGGCTTGAAATAAACGGCTGCATGTGACTTTATTCTATTAGAAAAGCAGGACAGGCAAAATTGCTGCTAAATTGTAAGCAAAGGGTCACCCTGCTCTGCAATTACCGTGGTCCCTAATGCACTGAATTGCAAATCATATCCGTTCCTGGAGCGTAATACTATCTGGCTCTGCGTGCCAGACTAAAATGAGCTCATAGAGCAAAGCAGCCTGAGAAAACAGCTTTCAGAAGAGATGGGAAAATGGTCTTAATCTCCAACCTGAGTGGGAAAGTAATCAGCCTCAGTTCCTTCACTCTGCAAGGAAGACCTTTGTACAACAGCAAGGGGCAAAGGTACCACTTGCAAATAGTGCTGTATTAACAGCTTCTCTGCTGGGTGTTGCTGTGCTGCTGGAGGATGTTTTTAGGGACTGGTATCCTGTTGGTTTCAGGATGGGCACATCTACAAATGATAGATTTCTCTGTCCTGGAATTGAAAATGTGCTTTGAAATGCCAAGTGGAAATGTATCACATGGATAAAACTCCAAATATTTCAAGACTTCTGATTTTTTCTCCAGCCAAAGTTACATTTTTAACAGCACAATTTTGCCCAGATTTGCCCTGCCCCCATGATGGTGTGACCCAAACTGAACAGCAGTCCTGGCAGCAACTAGGCTCCTAAACTGGACTCTTCATTGAAATGGGATGAGTCCAGACCTTGCTGCCACAGTCTGGCAGCATCAATGGTTTCTGCAACCACGATGCATAGCCGTCTCAAGAGCACAAATTTTCTTGAACTTCTCTTTTTTGGCATTTTGCTTCCCATAGGTGCCATCTTTGCTAGGAGGACGCCACTGGGAGTGTGCACCAGGACTGAGGCCAGGATCTCTTGGTCTAAAGAGCATTTCACAGTTGAGAGAAGAGGACATGACTGTTGGGTTGGAAATTTGGAGCTCAGTCTGCTTCTGTGCTCAGTTACCAAAATGAGGTCACTTTTTCATCTCTGGCAACATTTTTGCCACCTGCCCACCATGCCTACTTGGACTGTATCTCTGAATTGCAATGCAGCTCTGCGCCACTATCCCCAGTTAGCTCTGGGACTGGCAGCAACACATCCCAGCCCGGCTGCTCCTGCTCCTGTTTCTGGAGTTGGTGTGTCTCTGGATGCTACACTGTGATGTATCCACTGGTTCAGAGCTACCAGGAGATTTGCCCTCCAGTTCTGCATGGTGTGATATAGATTTGCTTTTATTTTCCTAGACACACATGTTTAAAGGTCCCCAGTGAAGTACTGTAGCAGCTATTTCTGTTTTCTAAAAAGTAAAACCCCTTTTCCTGTGAGATTTATGTCATCCTAAATTTAGAAAACCCAAAAGGTACTAATGGTCAAAAGGAGATTGTTTGCATGATTTTTCTTTTTCTTTTTTTTTTTTTTAAGTTGATGAGTAATACAGAGTGGGAACATTTAAAGTTGTTTGCAATATATCCTGTACAGGGCACAGATGAGGGTCACACTTTGATAGGTACCGGTGTCACATACCAAACCTCTGCCTCCTTTAACTAATCTGTCTGTGCACGCTTGCCCTGATACCCCGTGGTGAGTGGCTATGCTTGGTTTCACGCTGGAGATCAAATGCAGCTCATTGCTGCTGACTGTGCAGGGAAGTAGGTTTGGTCATATCTTCTCGTTCTTTAATTACTTTTCCAAATAATTGAAACAATCTCGTTCTCCTCCAAAACCAGATCACTGCTTTAAGGGGGGGCTGCTGTTTTCTCCCTGGGTAATGGTACAATCTTTTGTGTTGCTACTGGCATTTTTCTTTGCAAAATGAACAAATCTGATCATGGTAATAAATAAATGAAAGGGCAAAACGTGGCTGCAGGGAGAACCAGTTAAAACTGCAGTGGTCAGGAGAGCCCACTTCATGTAATCCCATTTACACCTGTATGTGTGTGTATTTTGTTCTCTCTAAGTAATGCTCCATGTTTCATCCTTATGTTTTTCATTAAGAAACCTTGGTGGGCATCCAAAGGAAGCTCAATCATCTTTCTTCCACCCCTGGAGAAATCAAGGTGCAGCAAAATGAGACGGTTTGCCCAAGCTGAGACAGAGCAGGGAGGAAAAGGTGAGCTCTGCTGTTTCCCAGCACTTTCCCTCCACCTCCGTGCTATGTACCAGTGGGGCAGGCACCAAACTGGCTGCAAAACCCATGGCTGTTGTGACCCAGAAGGAGATGGGCATGGAGAGGAGCTGGTGCTTTCCTTCCTCTCCACCCAACAACCCCTTCACCCCACACAAAAGTCAGTCTAGCCCCTATCCACTTCCCATAACTTCTCTTTTTTTTTTTGCCCTTGAGCCCCTGCCCGTAGCTCTAAGAATCTGCAAGGGCTTGTGGGACAGGGTGCATGCAGTGTCATCTCCTGGTAAGGTCACTGTGTGGTTACAGTGAGGTCAGGCAGCTTCCCAGGCTTTCCATACACTTTTTTCAGCCTTGGTACAAACTCCAGCATTAACACTTAGGTCATTTCCAAAAGTACATGGGCTTAGGAAAGCCACCACAATCATAATTTGTCAAAGATCTGTAGAGCTGCCCCATCTTCACCACCCACATCTGCTCAGCTATGGACATCTGCCTCTGCTGGCTGTGTTATGTTGGCTAGTGAGATTATCACTTCTAGTAATCTTAAATAATAGGTTTTTGCTGCCCAGACTGATTTTGATTAAAAAGGATTAAAATTTTCTCATATAGTACATCCTCTGAGAGGCTGGAGACAAACAGGACTGGTGAAAGCAGCTGGAAGTGGTTCAAGGTAAAAGCTCTCCCAGTGGTGGTGGAAGAGGATGGTAGCTGAGATGCAGCTACTCTGGGCATGGTCACTCTAAAAGAGGTGTAACACCCCTGCCAGGTTTGCTGAGGGTATTGAATGTCTGTGGGGTATTTAATGCCTCTCTTGCAGAAGTCCTGGGTCACCTCATGTCTCAGTGCCACCTCATGCTTCAGAGGTGATGCAACAAGGCTTAATCTGGAAAGCAGCAAACTTGTTCTTTGCAAGGTCAGATTTTCCCCATTTCTATGTTCTTCTTCTTTGCCTAGGTTTTTTTTTTGGCCCTTCTAGAGAGAGGAGTTGGGGATGAAATAAGAAAAAGGTTTATTTCTGTCCAGATGTTGCTTAAAAAGCCTGGCTGTGCAGAGGTACAAAGAACCATGAAAGAAGTGACCAAGCTGATGTCCCAGATAACTAAAGGCATCTCAGGTGCCCTTAAATGCCATTAGAACCAAGCTCAGCATGCATGACTGTCAAGCAGGTGAAGTCAGTGGAGATGAGTCCCAGTGTTTGCAGCTGTTTTCCTCCTAATTTGGAGCTATGACATTCCATCAGTCTCTTGTCCTGGGGAACTATTTCCGCTGAGTTCAATGGACACAGGGTCTGGTTAAATATGGAGATGCTGAGGTGCCCTAGGAAGCTGGGGAAAGGCAGTTAGAGAAGGGGAGAGAGAGACCGAAGAAATGAAGCTGTTAAGACCTTCATGCAAGAAAAACAAAGTGGTGAACAAACAGGAATGGAGGGGAGAGATCTGCAAGGGATGGTGGCAAAGTGGGAAAGCTCAGCAAAGAAAACAACTGGGAGGCTAATTTTGATCAAGAGGAAAAGCTACTCCAGTGATTTTGGGGCTGGGTTTATCAAATGAGAGCATTTATCTTGAACTGGGAGTGATAAGAACCATCCTGGGAACTGTAAATCCTCAAAGCACCACTGGTCTGAATGAGACCTCACATAGCATCTTTATTCAAGATCTTGTTTGCCTCCAGGGACGATGTCCAGGCTCTCAGCCCCATGAGGGCACTGCTGTGTCTGTACTGGCCCCATCGCTGCTTTCTAGGCCTCAGGGTAATGAAGGACAACGGCATGAGAAAAAAGGGCTGGTTTCTTTTCTATAGGCTTTTCAAGACAGAGGTGGTTGGGGATCAGAAAACACTGCTGAACCTTTCCCAGCTTTTATCTGATGAATTATGTGTGGGTGCTGAGATATTTTGCTAAATATTAAGCCTGAACTTTAAAAAATGGAAAGTCTTTCCTCTCCAGAAAGGTTGGCATTAAAGCAAGCGACGATTGCACATGAATGATCCTCTTTGTTTGCCTTCCCTTACTCTTACTTGATTGCTTTAAAATATTGCTGATTGCTTGAGTAGCTGAGAAGCCTCTCTTGGAAATCCACCAAATATGCTTCAGCGCAGTTTATTTTTATGATTTTCATTTGGCCTGGGTTTGATATTCCCCCCTCCCTTTTTTTGTTTTTTTGACAATTAAAGAACGAATTTCATTCTTCACCCCTGCCCTATCCTTTTGATGGAGGCTGTTTGGCTCTAGGGTTTGGAAACAACATACAGTGCCGTTCAGCTCCAGGTGTTCACATTACACCCATCCACTGCTCAACAGCCCAACATGAAACTACCATGTGGCCTGAGACCAGTTGCTTGGGGAAGGGTGGCCCATCACAAAAAGAGGTTATGGGCTCACTGGGCCTCATCTCAACATCCCCAACACTGCGCTGGAGATGCTGGACACCCTTGGTTTCTTCTCATTGCTCAGGGTTGTCTTCTGTGTGTTAGGAGAGAAGAACTGAATGTGGACATGGTGCAGGTGTCTGCAGAGATCCCTGAACTACTGCCAAGCAAATTAGGCTTGAGAATGGGAAATTTCAGCTGTCCTGGCACAATGTTATGCTGGGGTTATGAAATCGGCAGTGCTGTTCTGCCACCTCAGCTAGCACCTATACGTATCACATAGATCAATCGGGTGTTACAGATTTGTCATAGAATCATGGAATGGTTTGGGTTGGAAGGGGCCTTTAAAGATCATCTAGTGCAACCCCCCTGCCATGAGCAGGGACATCTTCAACTAGGCCAGATTGCTCAAAGCCCCATCCAGCCTGATCTTGAATGTTTCCAGGGAGGGGGCATCTACTACCTCTCTGGGCAACCTGTGCCAGTGTTTCACCACCCTCATCATAAAAAATTTCTTCCTTATATCTAATCTAAATTTCCCCTCTTTCAGTTTAAAACCATTCCCCCTCATCCTATCCCTGCACCCCTGATCAAGAGTCCCTCCCCCCTTTCCTGTAGCCCCTTTCAGTCCTGGGAGGCCGCTCTAAGGTCTCCCCGGAGCCTTCTCTTCTCCAGCTGAACCCCCCAACTCTCTCAGCCTGTCCTCACAGGGGGGTGCTCCAGCCCCCCGAGCATCTTCGTGGCCTCCTCGAGCAGGGCCGTGTCCTTCTGATGTTGGTGCCCCCAGAGCTGGACCCAGCACTGCAGGGGGGTCTCCCAAGAGCGGAGCAGAGGGGGAGAATCCCCCCCCTCGCCCTTCTGCCCACACTGCTCTGGGTGCAGCCAGGGACACAGTTGACTTTCTGGGCTGTGAGCACACACTGCTGGCTCATGTCCAGCTTTTCATCCGCCAGTACCCCCAAGCCCTTCCTCACAGGGCTGCTCTTCTTCCTTAGCCTTACCATGCTTGAACATCAAACACACTAAATAAAGCCAGGATAAGGCATGTGAGTGTTATGGTTCTGCTCCTGTGTTGAGTGCATACTGGTATATCGAAAACACTTAACTAGGTCTCTTTTGAGGTGTCATAATTAAATATGAGTTTAAATGTGACACTTAAATGTCATCCCTCTTGATCCCTGTGATCATAGCCTGGTGGGTTATTTAGGCTGGGAGGTCTCTGGCTGCCTGAAGGAACAAGATCAAGTTGGTGTGGTGGTGTGGCAATATCTCTCTTTAAGAAACTCCATACTTGCATGATTTTGAGAGAATAAATTGGCTGAGTTTGAGGAGAAAAATCCCATAATTGAGGGAAAACTCAACACTTTGCATAGTGAAAAGGAATCTGTTGTGAATGGTGCAATATGAGTGCCCTGTGTGGTCACTCTTTACTAGACAATTGAGAAGCTGACCATGAGGTCTAGGACAGCCAGCCTCATCAGCACCATGAGACTTGTTGCAGGTTGTAGATGAGACCAATCTCCATCATGCTGCAGACTGCCTTATCATTAGTGGTCCTGGAGACAACAAAGGGCAGGAGAGCCCGTTGGGTTGCCTCTTGCATTTCTACTGAACAACAAGAAGCCAAATATGCCCAGGAGAAACTCCAATGGATCTGGATTAAAACCACAACTTGGTGGCCTGCCGTCACTTCGGGCACTTCCAAATGGCAATCAGAGCCCTGCTCATGCTGGAAATGCATTTGAGCTGGTGGCACAAACATCCCCTGATTGCCCCACTCCGGGGTTGTGAATAGATTTAATTGCTGAATGCAGATACAATTGCAATTAAGCCTATTCAGCCTGATAACGAGGCATTCAGGGATTTAGGAGTTTTATATGGTTCAATTAGATTCAATTGTTAAGCCTGAGCCTTATGGAGTGCTCCTCTGAAGTCTGCGAGCTGAAGGCAATCCTACTGCTTAAAACTGCAGTGTAATCCTGGAGAGCTTTGGGTGGTGTTTTCAGGCAGGAAAGGTCTGAGTGAGGGGGAAAAATTGTGAGTATATATGGACATGAAACAGTTAATTCCTGGGATGTTTTGCTGGAGTGGGGAAACATCAGCCTAGGTGTTTTCCCTGCGGGCTCAAGCTGGTGGGGAGAAATGGAAAGAGCTGCATTACACCTATAATTCTAAACCTGTGCCTAAACACCTGGAAACAGGGTCTGATTGATAATTTGAATATCTTTGAGGAGCCATTTGAGACTACTCTTATTTATTAGCGAGTCTGTGATGGTCCTGTAAGCAGTAATGAAATGTGGAGCCCTGAGGATTCTTTGTAGGTCCTGTTTGCCCCCACCATCCCCTTTGCCTTCACCTGGACCTCCAGGGTCAGGATGGGGCTGGGATTCCCTCGCACTTTGCATCTCAGGCCAGTGTGTTCCTGCTCACCCTGGGGGATCATGTCTTTCACTCTCCCTTTCTGCCTTTGACCTTTTTCGCCTGTGTATCTTTTGGCCAGAGGATCTCTAGCTGTAGGGATGGATAAGACCTACCACGATGAGACCTGCTCTTCATGAGGTCTGGAGTTCCCAGGACCTCAGGCACTGCAAAATAACCAGTGGTGTGGGGAGGAGCCCCAGGTTATCCCCTACTTTGAGCAGCAAAATTGCTTGTTGTTTAGGATATGGGGTCCCTCGTTTTCCCTCTGATTTTTTTTTTTTTTTTGAGCTGAAATTTCTGCTAGTCTGTGGTTTAAATTCTAGGCGCGGCTGAAGGGGGGTTTCACCCTGCTGCTGAGCTGCTGTGGGATGCAGCTCCTCTGGCTTTGACAAGTGCAGGAGGCAGTTGGAGCTGGGGGTCCCTGTGCTCCCATGAGGGTGAGATGTCAGATGTGCTCCTGAGATCCTGTTTGGGGCTCATCTCCCTCCCAGTAGCAGGGAGCCTCATCCTCCAGCATCTCACCTGTTCCCAGCCCTGCAAAAAAAGTCTGCCCACCTCACCCAGAGCTTCGTGGCCACCCCACCATCCCCATGCCAAGGAGGCAAACGTGGCATTTGTGTCCTTTTTGGGGTCACTTCCCAGATGTTTGAACCCAGTGACTGGACACCAAAGACACTTGCATTCCCTTCACCATCCTGTGCCTCAGTTTCTTGCTGCCTCCATCTAAGAGACCATCTCTTAGAAAGCTCTCTGCTGTTGTGAGATAAGACAAATAAAGTGCAAGCACAATTTCATTTGAGATGTCTTGACTCATGCCCCTCCATACCCTTCCAGCACCCACGCAGCACTGTCAGACCCCTGCACTGGATCCATAAATTAGTTTTGCACCCCACTTCTGGTGTTTCCCATCCTCTCCGGGTGCTAATAACCAGCGTGGACTCTTTGGCCCCCTGGAAACGGAGACTTTCTCTCCCCCTCCCAGCCCTTCCCCCAAGCCGGCCCCTTCTTTTGCAAACATCCCAGTTATTTTATTATTATTTTGTGCCCACAAGGTAAAGATTTTTTTTTCCCTCCCCTCCTTTTCTCCCCCCTCTTCTCTCCCACATTCCTGCTGAAAGCGTGCGGGGTGGCATCCCCTGTCCCACCCTCCACTCTGCTGCCTCAGTCCCAGCTGCTGGCCTGTGGAGAAGGAGTTGGAGGTGGAGGGGGGGGATGCCCGGAGCGGCCCCTCCTCCTGCCTCATAACTTCTTCTTCCAAGCGTGCAGGGAGTTTCACTGCAGCCCAGCTGACGTGGACGCCCGTTTCTGGGGCTGTCATACCCTCTCGGCCGTGGGGAGAAGCCAACATGCAGCAGCTTTGCCCAGGTAAGCAGCACTGGCCGCCTGTAGCTAGCTGTCTGTCTGTCCAGGTATCCGGTTTTGTATGCTCCGTTGTGTTTTTTCCGCTGTCCCCATTCTCGGGTTGCAGTTAAATGAACCGCGGCACACGAAATGCGTGAATGGGCCGGGGGCGATGGGGAGGACGAGGAGGCGGCAGCTCCCAGGGCTGCAAATTGCCTCCCAGCTTCCCGGGGCATTGCACAAGCAAACCCCTTGCAGCTGTTTCAGAAGTGCTTGAGATGCCCAAAACCTGCCTGAAATCTGAATTTTGGGGTGACTTTGCACTTCCCATGATGGGAGGTGGCTCAGGGGCATCAGCTGGTCTCGAAGGCAGGGAGAGGTTGTGAAGAAGTGCTGTCGCGTGCAGCACATGGTGGGTTGTTTTGGGGTTTTTTTGAGGCTTTCTGGGAGAAAGCAAGTTCCTGTTGCCTCCTTTGATGCACCCAGGAGGTCTGAGCATTGCAATGGGCAGAATCTGGCCCCAGTAAACTTCCCACCAGTGGAATAAGAAGCTATATTTTTTTTCTAATCTTGTTCGGTTGGATTGTACGAGGTGGATGCTGGTAAAATAACAAGTGCTGAAAGCAAGTCCTGCATCAAAGCTATAACAACAGCTTATATATAAGACCCTCCTGGGACTGGTTGTAACTCCAGACAAAGTGAATATGTCAGCGGGTTATGGGAGAAGCGGCAAAAAGGGGCCATTTCTGGCTGGGGAACTCACATGATTTCAAGGGGAGAAGTTACATACTTCAGGGTGGGATTCTGCTTTCCTACAGCTGGGCCAGACTGGGTCTGCAAAGGTTGGAACACTGCAATGAATGCAGTGACCGCTCGGGTGCAAACCACGTATATGCAGCCCTGAGTTGTGGGTCTGCTCCTTTCCCGACCCAGGAACAAGTCATACAACCCAGGTTTTTGTGCCTCAGTAGCACCAGCGGTTACGGTGACTGGGATCCTTCAGCATCAGTCCACCCATTCCCGCCTCCCCCTGTACATGCTGAAATGATGTCTCGCAGGGAACAGCAGTGATTAACAATTTCGTTTGGCTGCTATCCATCGTAGGCCCAAAATAATGTAATTTCTGCTTGCAATCAAGAATTACAAGAAAGTGCCTTTCTTCCGGGGAGAGAAGAAAATTAGCCACCAGGCAGATGATTCATGGGGTGCCTGAAAAGTCTTTGTGGCTCTAACAAAGAGGTTAGTTTGTAGGATGGAGTCTGCAGAAATTGCTCCGTGCATCGCGTTATTGCACACATCAGGAGGAGCAGAGAGGGGAAGGGTGATGCTGTTTGATGTCCCCAGTGCTTCTGCAATGTGACCCCATCTCTAGACATCCAGTGCCCCAAGCAGCATCTGGCCAGGCTGTGTGTGGGGACACGTGTTGGGCCAGGAGGTGCTTGAGGTTGTGTTTGAAGGATTGGCACATGAATATGGGACATGTCCTCACCTGCAGATCCTGGCACTGTCCTCAGCCTGGCTGAGAGTGTGATGTTTATACAGCGCAGGACTGGGAATTGTTGGGGTGATATTTCCTCTCCGGAAGCTGTTTGAACAGCAGCTGCTCAGGGGTTTCTCACTGGAGCAGCTCTGTCAGCTCTCCCTGGTCTTAAATATTGGTGCACTGGGGCTCATGACTGAAAAGAGGATTTATGTGCATGAAACTTTTCTTTTTCCACCTAGCTTTCCCAAGCACAGCTTGTCTCATGTTCCAGCTGTTCTCAGATCTTCCTGTCCCAAATAGTGCCTCCCCATCAGATTTGTTCCTCTGACCCTGCTCATTCCAGATTGTGGACAAGGGAGAGAAATGCAGCAGGACATCTCCCAATTCACTTGTCTGGCCACCTGGACCCCTCCCCCAGGCATGATGTCCCCTTGCCTATAGGAAAGGTCACCCTGTCACCACCCAAGGCTTTGCAGCCACAGTGGGGAGCAGACCTGCAACCACTGCTGGATGGAGCTGGAGCTAATAAATATAATATAATATAATAATATCCCCCAAAGATATAATCTGGGGACGTTTCAGGTGTGTGTTTTGGAAAAGGACTTCCTCTGGGGAGACTATTTCATAGCTGGCAGGGCCCCAGGCTGCTGAAACCGGCAGCTCAGGTCTGTGTAAATGGGAAAGCCCGTCAGGGGAGCGGGGGAAGGATGGATGAGTGTAGCTGCAGAATGTGACTGTTTGCTGGGGTGAGTGGTGTTTTGAGCTTGCTGCAGTGCCCGGGAGGCGGTACAGGTGGTGGTGAAAGGTGGGTGATGTGTTCATCTCAGGTCTCACCTTCGAGTGGAAGGTAGGCAATAAAGAAATTAATGTAAAAAGTGAGAGATTTGGGTCAAACCCTCCCACAGACCTCCTTGGTTGGCTGCTGAGGGCTCCAGCTCTGGGACTGGGTTCTCTTGCCCTGCCTGGGGGAAGATGCTCTTGCCCTGGCTGGGGAGTGGGTGTCTCTGGCTCAGCCTCTCCAATTCACTGTCCATAAATCCTCCTTCCTCTGAGTCTTGAGGGAGCACAGATACAGCAGCAGCTTCTGGGAGAGTGGGATGAACAGAGAGAAGTGTCCAAAATGGGTTTAGCTGCATCCATGGGAGCTTTGGTGGGAGCATCCTGTGGTGCCCCAGAGGAGTGAGTGGTGCAAATGGGCCGGAGTCACCAAGACATCCTGGTGGCAGGGGCCGAGTTGTGACCTTGTGCCACAGATAAGTGCTTTCTGAGAAGGTTTCGCTGCTGCCATGGCCTGATCCCTCCTGCTTGTACAACTTGCCCATCAGCTACCCCCTCAGCATCTCATCAACTGATTTTGTTTGTATAGTCAGTGCATAAAAGTCTGGATGGATACAGGGAGCCAGTTGTCTCTTCCTTAACCATTAACACCAGTTTATGGTGGGTATAAAATGTGATTGCACCAGACGGCAAGTTTGTAGAGAAGTAAAAAAAAATGACATATAGTAAACCGGCAAATTATGCCAGTGCTGTCTGTTTAGGGAGGTGTCTGTGTTTAGGGAGGTGTCTGTTTAGGGAGATGTCTGTCTGTCACCACACACTTGCTTCGATGCCCCAGCAACTCAGCCAGTGCTGCACACCTGGGAGACAAAAACAGTCCAGATCAAGATTCCTATCTAGTTGCACCATCTTAGCAGCATGAAAATGCCAGGGAAATATGGGAAGGTGCATTTGGGAAGGGTTTCACTTGCTTCATAGAAACTGAAGCTAAGATTTATGGTGATTCCACCCCTTTCAGCAGGGACTGTCAACACAAGAGAGAAGCTGGTATTTTCATTATGATCATGTCAAGAGACTACAGGGGAGATTCAGGGCTCATCCTCATCATAGGAGGCTTTGTACAAGCATAGCCCCTAAGGGTCATCTTTTATGGTGGGCTTGTGGTACCCCACTGAGGTTGACTCCAGACCAGGGCAGGGGCTGTAGGTCCTGGGGGGGTCTCTGTGGGGTTGCGTGGAGTTGGAGGATGGCAGGGTCTGCCTGCCCACAGAGGGTCCAGAGCAGGAGGTGGGGACGTGCAAGTCACACGCACAAGCCTTTCTTCCCTTGCTTGCTCCTGCCGTGTTCAGCCATGTCCCTGTTCCAGCAAGAGCGAAGCGAATCTGCTGGAGGCTGTGAAATGGCATCGGCCCAGAGGCAACAGGGATCTGCTTGGAGAATTTATCCTGCCACAAAACCAAGAGGCTCCCAGGGGATGCGGGACCTCAGGCTGGGATCTTTGTTTTCTTTGTCAGGGCTCCCAGTCCCCTCAGTCATGCTAAAGAGCCCTTTGCAATGTGAATAACCTCCTGGAAAAGATCCAGCCTGAGTGTGAGTAACCTGAGAAATGCAGACCTGGCTGCCAGCCAAGTAGTCAATCTGTTGATCAATTGACTTTCTAACCCTTTTTTTCCTCGACACACCCACACCCACACACACACCCACACCCATCTATTGATCTCGTAGTCTCTAACATCCACCTGCCCACCTGGAAGTATTGCCTTTGACTCCACCGATACATAATCCTGTGGGGCAGACTTTCACCTTCTTTATGCAAAGACAGATTAACAAGCATCGTCTCCTGAACGCCCAGATGGCAGTAGGGTGAAGAAACTGCGAATATCCTTAAAAATGTGATACCTGTTGGGTGGGCAGCTCATGTCTCTGTGCCACACGTGATGAGGGATCCCCCCCGCGCCTCACAGCCAGAGACAGGGAGACTAATTTCAAAGCTGAGCATTAAACTGGATAGAGGCAGCAGAAAGAAGTTGAAGTTGGTTTCAAGGTGTTCCCTGTTTCTGGGAATGTACCCAATAACTGACCATTATTACTTGCCTCTCTCAAAGCTTTTTCTCTTTCAAGTGTATTATTAATCTTTTTAAGTAGGGTTCACTTGTGATGCTTCTCAGCTGGTGCATACCCAGGTGATGCTATAAAAGTCTGTATTAGGATCAGAAGCCCAGTGGGGAGGCCGCTGGGGTTGGAGCAGAGCCATTTGTTTCATGTAGACCTCCAATGACCAGTCATCTCCAGCAAAACTCTTCTTCAAAGAGTTATCCACCCCAAACCTTCACTGCGCTCTTGGCATTTCCTGCAAGGAGGAGAGGTTGGGGGTGGGCAACAAACCCTCCTTTACATTACCTATGCAAGCAAAAACATTAATCCCCCCGCCCCAAACTCAGTCTCTTGGAGAGGAAGAAAGAGACTGGCTGGAGACAATCTTCACAACCACCATCTGACAGTAACTTTCTGCTTGGAAAGGTTTCTAAGTTTAGCTAAAAAGGTATTTTTACTTTTGTTAATGTGAAAACCTGATGTGTGGGGTCACCATGGTGTGGAGGAAAGGAGGGTCTAGCTTTCATTTCCAGGACTCATAAGGTATTTTTCTGCTTTTCTCCTTGGTGCTTCTAAGCTAAAATGCTCCATCCAGTGCTCCTGGATGCTGTAAGAGGTGGAAGATGGCAAAACCAGCCGCAATTGGATATGACTCTGCAAGTTGTCCCAAACCAGGGGAAAAGGTGTCACCTGCCAGGTATCTCCAGCTACTTGTCACCTTTTCATCGGCCTTGCTGCCCTCTCCCCAGTGGGGAATGGTCAAAAGCCCAATGACGACTCTCCTCCATGAAGTTTTGCCCTTAACTGTCTGTTTCCATCAGATCTGAGCAAATCCTAACCTATGCTTTGCTCCATGTCGTGTGACCCCAGTGTGAACAACTACAGGAGCTGCAGAGGAGAATATTGAGGCTGTGCTGGAGCCTGATGGAATGGGAGAGAATGGGGCAGAAACCTCCCCACACCACATCTCCCACCCTGGAGGAGAGTCATAGCCAACCCTTGCCATGCTCTCAGGAGACCTATTGAGATGTTAATCCAGCTGCTTTTATACATGGCCCCCATCTCCCCACCATGTTTCCTGGGGAAACAAGAGCTCTGGGGTCTAAACCTCGAGTTGGTGGGACTGGGAGGCCAGCAGTCCGTGTGGGTCACTGCCTTTGAACAAACCAGGCACGTTCAGCTGAGTGCCGAAGCGGAAAATAAGCTTCCTGCAGCTCTCACTTCATCTTCTTTTATTGAGCAGCCTCACAAGATTTATCCGCTTTCTCTCCCCATCATCTCTGTTAAACATTACTACGCAGTGCAACCCCTTTAAATCAGGAAATCAATGGTATTTATTAAAAAAAAAAAAAAAAACCCACAAAAAACCCCAACAAAACACTCTCAAAGCTCTTGCTCCAAGAGAGGGAGGGGAGCCATTTACCCATTCTGCAAGGAGCAGCAGTTTCTCATGATTGCTGACGCTGCTGTTTAGACAGGCTACACACTGCAGCATGTGGGTAAAAATGCTCCTTGGAAAAGGTTTCCTTGTTTTAAAATCCTTGCATTTCATGGTAGAATTGCCTGGAGCTGAGACAGAGGTCCTCCAGGAGAACAAGGTGAATCAATGCATCTTCAGAAGCGGAGGAGAGCTGCAGCTCTGAGGACGTGGTGTTTGCTGGGCCTCCAAGGAGGTCTGTTGGCCACCAGAACTGTCACCCCTTGCCTTCAACACTGTCACCACACCACTGCCAACAGCTTCTGCTGTGCAGGTGCCCACATGAGGGATACCCTAACCCATGCTCCTCTAGCTTCTTCCTAGCTCTTCTGGCTTCGTTCCGGGATGTTCATTTTGGACACACCTTGACCCAGGATGATGCTGGGTCAGAATTCAAGCTTTGGTCTAAAAAGCAGATGTGTCCAAATGCAGCCACCTGGGGCATCAGGGGATGGTTGTCATCTAAGCAAAATCACATTTAGCCCCTCATGGAGAGAACTGCAGCCAGAAGCTTAGTGGGGGTTGTGGTCATCTCTGCCGTGCGGGGACCATCACACCTCCTCCACCAAATCTGCATAATGGCTAAATGCCAGGGACCTAGCATGGCTCTTTTGGGGAGCTCAGCTTCCTTCCCCTCTTCTGCCCAACCTACTAGCCGTGGGCAAGCTGGTAATGGGCAGAACTGGGCTGTGTGTTGCCAGATGTTACGGCAATAGGGGACATGGGGAGAGAAACCATGGGGGCTATGCAAAATGCTCTCCTTAGTGCACTGAGAATGCCTGTGTCCCTCCCTTAGCTGAAATGAAGCAGGTTCTTGGATCCAACCTGCATCACTGTGTCATTCCAGGAGGGCTAGTGAAGGTGTAGATACAATCATGTCCTGGAGATGGAGCTTAAATTACCCAAAGTGTTATCTACTGGTCTGGAAAGCTGTGTGGCAGCTCTAAGAGTGGAGGGGGGTTTCTGGAGGATCCATCTGCCCTGGTCACTCTTCTCAGCAACCAGAGTGAGAGTCCAGCTGCAGTACTGCGCTCCATGGTGCTAGCACCATCATGTGCCAGTGAGGGACCTCCTGCCTCTGAGCCCAAGCTTGCTGCTCTTTCCTGAGAGGTCCATGTGGCACGTCCTGGGCCTGGGATGCAAGTGGTCCTGGGGGACTGAAGTGCCTTGGGTAGGAATCACCTATTGCTGCAGGGCTTGCAGGTTGCTTTTGGGGGCAAACAAAAATCAGATCACTTCTTGACAGCCCTTTCTACTAGATGATCTGATGTTAGGAGTCTCAGGAACCAGAGCCACCCAGCAATGGGTTTATGCAGCTTGCCTTGACTCCTTCTAGAGCCTGTGTGGTGAGGTCAAGGTACACGCTGCATCTGGCACCCAAGATCTCAGAGCAGGAGAAACTTGAGATGGGAATTAGCTGGGTAAGTCTCGTGTTGAGACAGATGAGCCAAAGGCCCACTGATATTCAGCTATCTGTTCGTGTAAGAGTGGCATGAAGTGGTAGCTTGCTTTCACAGTGTTGTAAAATTGCTTATGAGTGCTGGGCTGAGTCAGTTGGTTCAATACTGGGGATTTAAACCCCAAAGCATCAGCAGGCGGGCAGGAAAGACAAAACACATTCATGCACCACCTTAGACTGCCAAGATCTCTGCTGATCACAGGACTGGTGGTTGTAGCCTGGTTTGGATGCACTGACCATGGCCCAGTTGGGATGCACTGCCTCGTTGTTTTGATATCAGTTATTGGTATTGTTAAGAATTTGGGAAATCCAATTTTTCCTTTCCTAGTCATGTGGCCAAAATTTCACTGTCAATGTAGTGAAAGGGATCTTCCAGGAAATGGAAAATCCTATACGAAAATGGCCCCAAAGGGGTGTGAATACCCACACAAGGGGAATAGCATGAAAAGGGTGGACATGGCCACCCCCAGCTCACACCAGCTGAAGGACCTGAGTATGTTCAGTCGGAGTTAGTGCTCCTGACCCACATAATTAATTCTGAACACATTTTGAACTGTGTTTGTATAATCCTGATTTAGCCTGAGAGGTGTCCAAGGGGCTTTCAAAAAGACAAAAGATAATCCTAGCCCCTTTGAACTTAATTTGAGCTCTGGCTTTTGGTACCATTTTGCACCTCTGCTTGCAAAGGGACCGTCTCCTCCCTGCGGATCGGCCCCTTCGGCTACTCCTGGAGAGTCCCATGCATTTCAGGAGTGTGCCTCCAGCTACCAACAAGTAAATGCATTCATATTTCTTTATGAAAACAGCTTAAAAGCTGTATTCAAGGGATTTAGAGAGAAATCAATTACCATAAAAATCTATTAACTCCATTAAAAAAGAAACTGTAAACTTTTGACCCCCCGAGGCTTATTTCTGTCAGGTGAGGAACAACCCGTGTTTAACCAGATTTTACCTCCCATTCAAATCTACCATTTTCCTTGAGGTTTGAAAATGTTTTTAACTCCCCTGCAGCAAATGGTGCCTAATAACAGGAGAGGAACTGCAGAAACGGTTCGACCAGGCTTTTCCATAGGGGCATTTCAAAGCTGAAGGAGAGAACCAACATTTCCCCGGCAGCAAATTATGAACACATTTGCTTGTAATGTGGACAGACCCTCTAACTGACACCACCTATTGCATCTCCATCCTATCTCCTGAGTTTTTCTTACATTGGTGAAAACATGCTGCTTTTGGATGAGTTGTTGGTACCTTTTTGGAGCTGACAGTGGTTGTGACATTTGTTCTCCACCTCCATGAGCTGTTAGGATTTAGTCCATCCTTTGCCTCCTTGCTGGTGTCTTAAGCCTCAAGCCTGTGTTTTTATTTTTCATCTTGCCTCCAAAATGTAATGGTTTGACTCCGTCCTTTGCTTTAGTCACAGTCTGTGCCTTGTTTTCCCCCATCCAAGTATCATGCAAAATTACATGTAGATATGCTGGGATGTCGGTGACCTGTTAATGCTGGTTCCCTCAATATCTGAACCATCTCCACACCCTTCTCCTGCCAGTCTCTGGTGCTTCCACATCCTGAAGTTCCCATTAATTCTCCATTCAGGCCAGTCTCTACATTACAATTACACATCTCAGCGTTGTCTCTTTGCGGGGCTGCTGGGATCTCTCTCCATAGAATTTTGCAATGTAGTGCTCCATGAACAGGAGTCCTTGGGTGCTGGGCTGGGTACAGTGGTGTCTAGTAAGGTGAGATGTGGCTGAAGCCTTGGTGGGTTCTCTGCTGGCTAATATAAGGTTGTGCTCAGCCTGCAGTCTCTCAGAGGGAGCTGCAAATAGGATATCCTTCCTCTGTCCATCTGGTGGTTTTCAGGACACTTGTATAAAAATGATACCTACTTCCCTCTGTCAGATTTGGCTGAAATGGTCAAGTTTTTGCTAGGTCGTGAGGCAGATAGTCTGTCTGCTTGTGTGATATGTGCTATGGCACAGTGGTGGGTGCTGAGACGTGGATCTGCACAGATGCCCTGGGAAGGCTGTGCGAGCCCAGATGCAGCTCTGTAACATAGTTTTTCTGTCTATATGCAACAGGGATAGATACTTGGTGGATGGAGTTAGCAGCATCTGGCTTGGGTGATCCTGGGGCAGGAGATGCGTGAGATCCAGCTGAAGCCACAGGCAAATGGAAGGCAGGCAGCGGCCAGATGAGACTGAAAATCCACTGAGTTTCATCCCTTTTAGACAGACCTTGTTGACAGGGGTTATTTATTTATCCCAAAATTTGTTGGAAAAAAAAAAGAAAGAAGAGTTTATTGCAAACATATACACAGGAAGAATAAATGGAGGAGAACAACCCAGCCTGTGGCAGTACTGCAAGTATTTAAGACTCACTTTTTTTCCTCTCTTACCCTCCTGCATCTTGCCAGGCTTCCCCAGCTCTGTCATCTGATCCAGGTGAGGTAAAGGGAGAACCTGGTCCGTCAGCTTTATGGGGTTTGGAGGCAATTTGTTCAAGGAACTGTAAAACCCAGAGAAGTTGCCCCTATAAATTATTTACCAGGGACAGTAAAAGATCAAGGAAATTGCTGGGATTCCTTGCAAAACCCTGAAGTTTATGGGGTTGTTTCCCTGCCCCTACTAGGTTTCTCTGTAGTGGTTTTAGGAGCTCTTTGACAGGGGATGATGTCAACCAGTGTCTGCAAAGATCAGCTAAGACTTGCTGGGTTTAAGTTTTCTGATGTATATAATGAGCATCATGGTGACTCCTAAGTGAGCTGGTTGCTCTAAGTGAACTGAGCTGCCCTGAGTTGGACAATGATGGTGTCTCTCCATCAGCCTTGTTACCCAACATATATCCTAAAAGATGGAGCATATGGAAGGAGCAAGCCCAGATGTGATCTTGGCCCACTGGTGGGCTGTTGGTGGAGGGAAGTGTTGGAGCAAGTGTCTAGAAGCTGCAGAGCAGCTCTTCACCCTGATACACATGTTCCACACTGCCTTTTCTCACCTAGGGCTGGTATTTCATACCCAGATGAGCCCTTAAATGCAGTGGGATATTGGAAGGAATCAGGAAGGGGAAAAACAAAGGAGAAAACAACTCATTTTTCTTCTGAAGTCAGAGAATAGTGCCCTTAAATTTGGGTTCATTTATAATCTGGATGTGCTGAAGTCATCCATCAAGGACCCATGCTGGTAACTCAACAGCAGGAGTTGGGTGGGTTTTCACCCCGAGTGAGCATTTGCAGCTCACTGCTAGAAGGCAGAGCACAGCTTTAACTACAATTTTAAAAATATATGTAATAAAAATTAGAAATATTCAATATGTTCAAAAATTGAATGCATAAAAGTCCAACATGCATGCACATGTGTATATATGAATTCATGTCTGCCAGGAAATTTGTTTAGTTTGTGGCATCCAGATTATGAAACCCTTTTGACTCTTTTTCCTCACCTTTGCAATGTGAATTCAAGGTGTGACTGTTCTGAGCTCGAACCTTTATACACCCACAGGGTCTTTGCATTTTGTGGATGTTAACATTTACTCACTGAAGGCCTGGGGCTCACCATGCTTTTTCTTTGCCTCTGCTGAGTCTTCTAGGATTTATTCCTTATATGAGTATTTTCCTATTGCTATGTTAATGTGCATTTTTTACTGTATTTGTTCCATGCTGAAGCATTAAACAATATCAGACCTGGAAAAAAAAAATAGAAGAAGCACATGTTAAATTTTTATCTGCAAAAATGTGCTTTGGCTTAGCTGCCCAAAGTGACTGCAGAAACTCAGAATTATTTTTTGTTGCTTAGGCCTTTTTTCATTTCCTGCATATATGTGAAGTTGGGCAACAAATGCTGAAGATTCAGAGGTGCTTTTTTTCCTGTCCTTTGTCCCTTGCTGACTTCATATCCCTCTCAAGTTATCACCACAGCAGTACATACCCTTACCCCGTGGGTCAAGTGCTCTGGCCAGTGCTGCAAGGAAGCCAATGCTCTGGAGTAGACCTCCACATCCTCCAGGATGATGTTGGCATCTTAGAGGGACTTTCTTATTCTTTAAGAATAAACCAGTATTTCGTTGGAATTACAAAGAGGAATGGAGATTTCTGTTAGCATTTAAACTTTTTTTAAATCATTTTTTTTCCACGTGTTTTAGGCTCAGTCTATCCTAAGCAGCAAGGAAATTTCACCCTTAGTTTAGGGCAGGAGTGGAGTGGATGAGGTGGGAGAGGATAAAATGTCAAATTTGGAAAGGCAGGAGGTATGATTTAGCTTGAGTCCAACATCAAGCCTCATGTCTGAAGATAGAAGCTACTTACAAACTTATTCTGAAGGCAATGAGTTTGGAGCTTGTTAATTTACTGTCTATCTTCTCTTAATGAGATGGGATGGATTGGTGACTGCCAAAGGCGATGAGGGCCATGAGCCCTGGTGGCCTCCAGGAATGGTGTGTGTGCTAGAGGACCTTGACACCAGGCAGGACCTCATGGGGTGACATGTGGCAGTGCATGTGCTAACTCAGGGATCCATGAGTCACTTACGAAAATCAGCATTTTGGAAGATCTTCTGTCTCAATGTGGCAGCTGGTATTTTTGGGGCAGGATTGGGTGAGCTGGTCACTGTGCTGTTCACAGAAATAGGGGAGACTTCCCCATATAGACCAGCAAGACCATTAGGACAGGCTTCAGTGCCAGCTGTTGTGATGGGCGTGTGCTCTTGAAGGATCTAGATTAGCTATCTCAGTACATACTATATTGCATTTCTGGTGTTATTTTAGACATGGAAATTCTCAGAACAGTGTGTTGTCTTTAGAAGCTAAATTATCCTCCATTTGGATTGTATTTTGGGCAGGAAGAAGTGTAGAGGTGTGAATGATGGGAAGAAGAGGAGAAGAGAGGATAGAAGGAGGCACTTTTTGAAAAACTGAAATAAGGGTCTCTGCAGGAACATTTCTGGAGGGACATATGTTTTTAATAATATTAACACAGAGCTCAGAAACCCAGTCAAAGGTTCTGCTGCCTTCCTGCTCAATGAAGGGTTTTTTATAGTCCAGGACAGACCCTGCCCTACGGAGCTAAGGATTAAATGGGAAGGGAAGAGGGGATGCTGCCAGGCTGGCATTGCAAGAAGGGTGCTGGGGGCTGAGGGGCGATGGGATGAGCTTGCCAAAACTTGCAACAACTCTTGCAAAAGAGGTGGGGGTAAAACCTAGTTTTCTTGGGTCTCAGCTCTGCACTTCTCCATTACTTGATTCCTAGAAGCTTGTTTACTGCTGTTGTTAAAAAGCCTACATTTGCTTGTTTTGTTTGGGGTTTTTTAGGGGTTTTTTTGGAGAGTGAGATTTTTTTTTTTGCTTTGAAGCCATCTCCACAGTAACTAATGGCAGAACCACACAGAGGTTTTGACAGGAGTTACGAAGGAAGGACACAGCACAGGTTAACTGCTGCACAGCAGAGATCTTGATTATATCCAAGCACCCAGCAACTACGAGAAGAGAAAGGGAAAATAAGAAACAGAAAACACTTTAGGGAAACTTAAGTTCTGAGGGTCTCAGAGATGGGCGTAGCTACGTGATGTGCAAGGTGACCACAGCCCCGGTGCCCCTGAAGACTAGACATACACCAGGCTGCTCCAGGCACTTGATCTTCACCTTGCTTATTTGGGGATTCATTTAGGTGGCGTCATTCCAGGCTCTGCACAGGAACTCAGCCTTGTTTTCCCAAAGGGACCCAATCTATAATGCAACATGATTTTGAGGTTGCATGTTGTCAACTGGAAGGAACAATCCAGCCCTGGCAAAGAGCTAGGCTGCATGAAGTCATTGAGCTCATCTTTTCCCCACATCTGTAACTTCCACCCTGGAAGTAGTTCATGTCTGCTTGTGAAATTGCTCAGCCTGAGACGAGCAGGTGAGGCTCAGAACAGGAGCAGAACTTTTTGTTGCCCACTAAAAAAGAAAACCCCTTCTGACAACACCACTTCTGCTGCAGTTGTTGCTTTGTAGAGAGAAGTCCCTGCTGCTCAGAGGGAGACTCCTGTAGCAGTTTGGGGATCACTAAATCATCCATAGGCAGTAACCAGAGCTTGCAGCCCCCTTTGGCAGCTCCACAGTGGTGTGCTGGATCTCCAAGGGTAGCAAGTGCAAGGCAGTTAGCCCTGGGTTTAGGAACCTAAAGGCTAGCCCCAAAACAGGCTAATAAAGACTTGAGTGCAGGTGATTGTTGTTTGCAGTGATCTTCTAGTGATCTTTCCTCCCTGAGTGATTGAGGCAGGAGATGCTTCCCTCTTTCATCACACACCTGATACTCATATTTAGGCTTAATTGCCTAAGGTTGTTGTTGCCTGAAGAAGGGTGCTGTTAGTGAAAGGTTCTGGGGGAGCAAAGTTGAGCTCTCCCCTGTAGCCAATATCGGCAAAGATATGGAGGAATTGGTGGATTTTAATGCCAGTTACCTAAGCCAAGATGAGCCTTTGTAGCTGGAGAGAAGCTTCCCTTGTCACTGTAGGCAGGTGGGAACATCGTATCAGATGACGTGTGTTAAAGCCTCTTTTCTCCTGCAGATGAATGATTCTCCAGGCTGTGTGCTGACTCCAGGAACCAAGAATGAGCTTCTTTCCAAGGAAAAGGAAAATGTTGTATGCCCAGATCCTTGCCTTGGCAGTGACTGTGATGCAGTACAGAGCTGTGGCTGTTCATGAAGGTATGTGACAAGTGGGCTACCATGAATGCAGCAGCTAGGGGTGATGCTGAGATACAGGTCATGGATCCGTGCACAGATGCTGCCACAATGCTGATGCCTTTAACTTCTGCATAGGGTCCTTTTAGGTTGGGATCATCTGGCTAACAGAGCACCTCAGCTGGTCCCAAAAGGCAGGTGGGACCTGACTTGTTGCACTAGGGTTTATGGGGAAATCAGGGCTCTGCTTAGTGTCCTGCCTCTAATACTGTTCCACCTCAGCTGCTCCAGAGGAAATGAGGAGAAAGGAAAACTTGTCCCCTCCTGACTCCTCTTCTGATCTCCAAGAGCTGGTATAAGCCACCACACAGAGGATATGAGAGAAAAGCCCTCAAGGAAGCCCTGAAGTCTCCTGCTACTGTTTAGAGAGTCGAGATGGTACAAGGGCTCACCCCCTCCCTGGTTCCCTGTTGCCTGTGCAGGCCCACAAAGAACTTTTGGGGAGAAGGGGCCAGAGCCAAAAGGCAGGAGACAAAAGGAGCCTAGAGAAGAGCCTCATGGAGTTATAGCATGATCCATGACATGTCTCTGCAGCCTCATGGTACTGCAGAAGGGGGAGGGTCCTTGTGAGCATCCTACAAAGCTAATCCAGAGCTCCCAGGACAGTCATGGGGTTGGGTATGAGCCAGTGAGTCCTCCCTCTTCAAACTGGTCTGCAGCAACAAGGCCCCATCCTTTGAAAGTATAAATTCACCTGGACTAAATTCAGTAAATTCAACAAGGAGTTAATGGAAGCTTTGGCATCAGCTACAAAATTAACTTGATTAAGTTCCTGTCCATCAATTAAGCCAATATACTTGACTATAATGCTATTTAATTCAAAGCTGGGAACAGTGCAATAAATCAACATTTACAGATGTCTCTGGCAAACCTGTGATTGATGAAACGTGGTAATTTTGGAGGTGCATGGAAAATTTCAAATAAAATCATATCCCCCTGTGATTAATATAGCTGTCTGTGTTGGTATTTTCTCGGGAAGGTACCAATCCAAATATGCTTAACATCACATGTTTCTGATGACAGCTTCAGGTACCTGATCCAAGCAGCAAATGCTCTCAGGTTTCATTGCCTGGCTCCTCAGGAAAGGTGCTGAGCTCCTGGCTCAGCATCTCACAGAATGGGCTCTGGTTGCCCCTTTGTAGAGAAAGGGGCACCATCCTGCCCTTTTTAATCCCATGGAGCTCTTGCTTGTTGCTTTTCTTCTCATTATCCCTGGATGCAAATGGGGGTGGGAGCATTATGCAGGGTGAGCAAGACTCCCAGGGGCCAGGCATGGATTGGAGGAGGCTCTTGGGGGATTTGGGATGCGGAGGAATAGGTAGAAAAGGTCGCCTCAATGGCATTTTGAGCATGTTTTCCAGATCAGGGTCAAAAATGCAGGTCTTCCAGGAAAAGCTGTCCACACTGCCTTGAGTAGCTCCAACAGGTGGGTGATTTTGGGAGGGCTGGTGGATAGTCTTCTCCATCTTGTTGAACCTTTATTGGGATTTTCCTGGTTGTGGTTACTCTGGAAGCCATGTGGTTACTGGGAGTTTACAGATTGTGGTTACTCTGAGAAGCTGTTGAATGATTTCCACCATGATTTCCAGTTTTGAGGTTGGAGCCGAGGACTGGTATTGCCTTCCCTCCAAGTCCTGGGGGAACAGGGACATCAAGGTCAAAGCTAGGGAAAAGGGGTAGATCCAAAATAGAACCCACAGCTGGGAAAGGAGCTTATGGTGATGTTAGCAGCTGAGCTGCCTCCAGGACACCTCTGACATCTCAGCTGAAAAGCACTTACGGAGCATTGAGAAGGGGAGAGAGATCTCAACAGAGAGCTCTAGGAAGGAAAATTGAAATAATCGTCCCCCATTTTTGTCAAGGGAACGTGCTTTATATTCCCAGCTGGGTACAAGTAAAACCAAAAAGAGCCAGTTGTTATTTTTCTGCAGTAAACAGAACTGTTAAGTTGTGAAGAGCTCAGTGTCAGGAGGTACAAAGAATGATGAAGAAACTAAAAGCATTGGGTAACAAAGACCCTCAGACTGCCATCTATCTGCAGCCAGCAAATGATCCTCTGTCCTGCAGTGTGGCCAAAGGGGATTGATCAGGGACACAGCAATGAAGGAGGACACAAAACCTGCATCTTTCCAAGCTCTTTGGGGAGCCTACTTATAGAAATGGGGTAAAAGTCAGGTAAATTGAAGAGACTGAGCTAAAACAGGCTTTCCATTTGTAGTAGAAGCATGAGAAACCTGCCTAGCACATCTCCCCAGCAAACTGGACCAAATGCTGCAGCCTGACTGGGTGTGAGTTGAGTCTCCAGACCTGCAGCTGAAAGTCAAGGCAGTGGCTGGGTAAAGTCCAAAGCAGCAGTGACACAAAATGAAGAAAAAAAAAAAAAAAAAAAGAAGAGGTTGAGCCCAGACCTGGTGAGCAAGATACAAGAAGCCCTCCTCCAGCAGTCAGCATGGTCTACTTCTTAGCAGCCCTACAGCAATAACTCAGCATCTATCTGGAAGGGAGAGAAATACCAACGAAAATATAGATTTTTGAACATCCCTTGTAGAGCCTTCATTAATTTAAGCATCTCTAAAAGTAATCAGATTTCTGTCCATGAAATATAGTTATTGGATGCCTAAAGAAAATTAAATTAAATTGAGACTGAACACTGTAAAGGGAAATATGCCTTGATGTTCGTTAAACAAATTTCCCTGTACACCTGTCCCTTCCCTGCCAGCTGTCATCAGATAGCTCTGGCTTGTTCAGAAAAAACACTGAAATTGTTCATTTTTTGCACAAGATAATTTTTTTGCTCAGGGACACTGGCAGCTAGGCAAGGGGGGAGCATTGCAGAGCTGAATGCACGGACTGTCCCAAACTCTCTCCATGCAAGACTGGAAAACTTGAGTTTTTTAGGGCTGCCAAAGCCTGGGTGACCAGGTGGCCCCATGTCTGCATGGGTGTCTCATGTTGGCTCTGGAGACCCGGATGCAAGAAGCCCAGGATGGTTGATGGGGTAGCAGAGCTGCCACATTCCCAAATTTCAGTTGTACGTGGCTCAGGTGTCAATGTCTACTTCTGGGCGTATGAAACCCCCAGGCATCCCCTTGCTTGCAGCATGTCCTACAGACCCACATGACTTGATGGGTCTGGATCTCAGTGTTTGTGCTTCAAATGAGAAACTTCCCCTGGGTGAGAACAGCAAAACGGGGAATTAGGAGGAAATTAAAGAGAACAAAGCAGCCTGGTGCTCTGGGAAGCCCATGATTATGCCCTTCATTGGGCCTAAGCAATATTCCTTAGCTGCAATATCTTGGGGGTGCACATGACTCAGAGGGGTTTATCTCCTGGCTGGTTCATTGCGTGGTGTGGGATGAGCCTTCCTGCCCCTCTTCTCCCTCAGCATGCAGGACAGCGGAGGTGGCCGACATTTTGTTCCTCGTGGGACAGTCACAGGGCACAGGAAGCGAGAACTCCCGGCTGGTCAAGGACTTCATCAGCAGCATGGCCCGTTCCTTTGAGAACGTGGTGATGGGCAAAGGAGGCATCCGGCTGGCGGTGGCACTCTACGGGGAGAAAGCAAGGTGGGTCAATTAGTCCTCTACCAGCAGCACCCAGGTTTCTGTAGCCCTGTGGCTCTAGATGGGCAACCATGGCCCTGTGGTTAAAGAGCTCTTGCTGCTCTGCTGAACCATTACAAGAGCAGAGCAAGAGCTCAACCCTCAGCAGTGTCACCAGTGTCTAGAAGTGCTCGGCCATGGGGAACTCTTTCAGGGCAGGGAGGCTGACATTTAATGCAGCCAGAAGAAATTCCCTGCCATCTAATTTTAGACAATGTTTTATGGATTTGAGGCTCATACCCTGGACTCCCTTGACCACTGTGAAGAGGACTCCTTGCCTACATATAAGCCAAGTATGACTGGCTAAATGTAACATTATTGCTGGTCATTACTATTATCAGTGCATCCTTGCTGTAACAGTGCTTTCTTGCTTCTTATTCACCCATATTCCCCCATTTCTCATTCCCAGGATGAGTATTGAGCTCACAGATTACGTTACAATTGAAGAAACGCTAGTGGCAATTCAGAATCTCTCCCTCAAAGCTGGCAGCTTAAAAACAGGGTCAGCCCTGGCGTTTGCAGCTCATGCCATGTCTCGCCTGGACACGCTGCGAGAGGATGCAGCAAAGGTAAGTGACCTTATGTGATAACTTCCCTGGGGTCATCCTCAGTAAGGATCAGACCTCTAACTTCTTTACCTGAAGGCATGAATGAGCTATTTTGATTTTATTTATCCCATCTGATTTTTAGCTTGGGGTTGAGGTACCACATTTAGGACCTTATTCAGCCTCAGGTCACTTTATTGGTGATAGAAGGAGGCAGGCGCCTCCAAATCTTCAAAGGACTGACTCACTTTTTTAAAATGCTCATGTTTCGTCATGGATTGAAGAGGGAACCAGTGTTCTAGTCTTAAATACCTCCAGCTGAATACCCAAAATCAGGGCACTTACTGCATAAGCTAACTGAACAGACTTAGGACATGATAAGGACAAGGAGACAAGTTGTGGTGTTAGTGCACGTAGCTGTTGCTAGTAGTCTGTACCCATCCACTCTGGTTACAGGGGGTGCAGTACAGTTAGAATCTTACTGGAAAGCTGATGTGTTGCAGTGTCTTTACCTTTCAGACATCCATTCTGGGTCATTGGTTTCTTCAGATCATTTTTTGAAAAATTATTTTGCTCATAATTTCTAAGGGGCTCTGAGGAGTCTAAAGAGAAGGTGCTGCATTCTGGTTTACTCTGCAGGCTGCATGAAGCAGTTTGCTCTGCTCTGATGATAGATGGCCTTGAAATCAAGAAGGGGGCAGCCACATGGGGAGTGGATACACCCCGTGAATCAAGTCTGAAACTATCACAGACAGCTTTCACCTCCCCTGGACATCCCACATTTGCAGCTTGGTGCTGCACCTTCCCCTTTGCTTTGAGATCCTGCATGCTAAATGCGGTCTGTGTGACCCATGCTATCAGTGTGGTGTGATCAATGTGGTCAGTGAGATCTGTTTTGGGTCATAGAGCAGGAGGGAGAACATGATGATACAGGTGGGATGCATTAACCACCTCAACTGCCTGCTTAAAGGTCTTGCAGCAGGGTCTGTCTTCATTACAGCCTCCCGTGCACCAGCTGTATGTCCTGCCATGTGATCTGACATGGGACTGCCCAAAAAGCTTGAAAAGTCTGGGGTTGCTCACTCTGGCTGTCATTTAAACCCAGGCTGTGGCTGAGAGGGTTTCTTACCACCTGATAGCACCATCCAGGTGCCAGTGGCCAAGAGTTATGTCCAGCATACAGCTGAGTCCTCCTTTAAGAGCTGCTCTTACGGGCTTGTAGGGGTGAATCCTCTCTCTGTGCTGGCATTAATCTCCTTCGAGCCAGAGTTACTGCCCTAAGCAGAGGTGAGACACAGCTGAGCAGGAGGAGACATGCAGAGAAGATGCTGTCATGAGCAGCAGCATTTATGCTCTGCTCCTTCCCAGCTCATTCTCATGAAAGCTGATTTCATTTGTCTTACACCAGAGGTGTGAATTATCAAAGGATTTATTTTCAAGTGCCCACCCCTTTAGAAAGAAGGACTTAATCCAAGATCTGGCTTGTCAGTGTGAAAATCCTGCAGCTGTCTCTGACCTCCTTATGTTGTGCTCTTTCATTCTCTGGCTCTTACACCAATTCTTGTAGGCAGTTGTTTTGATCACGGATGGGAAATCCAGTGATTCGGTTGAAGATGAAGCCCAGGTCCTGCAGGATGGGGGTGTGACGGTGTTCGCTGTAGGTATGTATGGACACACTAAATTACGTGGAGCATTCCCACCAAATACTGTGTGCACCAACACACAGCCTACGCACCGGGGAAGATTCCTGATACGTGACACCCCCCTCTAAAAACTGCACCCATCCCCAGGCTCAGCCACTACTGGAAGTACAGGAAAACCACATCTGTGCTGTGCTTGGGTGTTTTTTGTTGTTGTTGATAACTGATCTATTCAGTGGAAATCTGTGAGTTTGCATCTGTCAAAACTACTTGCGAATTCAGGAGGAGTTCAATAAATAGTTCCATAAAAGTCAAAATGTTTTGATGTGACATTTTCAAAAATGAAGTGTTTTTACTTTTGAAGGTTTCTCTTAATGGGGTTCAGAGAGCGACTTTAGCTACGTTAAAAATGTCCATCAGAATAATTCCATGAGCAAGGAAAAGTTTCAGCAACCCGCTACCCCCAAGAGCTACATACAATCATTTATTACAAGTCAAATCTTTCCCTTCAGCAAACATTTCAGGGGAGTAGAAGGAAATGGTGGTGGTATTTCATTATAGAGAACAACCAGGTCGATTTGGACCTATGTGAAGTGAAAATTAGGGGAGGGTTAGTTTGTTGGGGGTTTTTTCCCCTTTTTTTTTTTAATTCAACCACAGGAAAACTCTGCATTTTTCATACAGCCCTCCAAAGACCCATTGTCTACTCATCCATCAGACAGGCAGAAATGTCTCTATATCCAATGGGAAGCATGAGGCCAGATCCTACCCTGCTCCTTTTCACTCTCCACACCAAGAGAGCTTTCCACCTCTTGGTCCATTAGCAGCGGAATGCCCTTGGACAATACCTGACATGTCTCTGGAGAAAACCTTGACCTCTTTTCCCTGGTGGAAGAGGCTTCATCTGCTTCACCACTGCCCATCCAGCTTCAGACTCCATTCCTTGCTTCGTCCTTTGCCATGGGCAGCATGACTCCAAAGCTGGTGTGAAACTCAAAGACCAGCACATTACCACTTGCTCTTGACAGCCCTTGCCAATGCCTGGCCTGCTCCACTGATGGTGCTTGATGTCCTCCTTTCCTCTTCTTTCCTTCCTCTAGGAATTAAGGATGCTGACAAGAATGAACTGAACAAAATAGCTTCAGAGCCCACTGCGGAGCATGTGCTTTATGTTGAAGATTTCCACCTGCTCCACAACATGGCCCCCAAACTCTCTCGAAGGCTCTGTTTCACTGCCTCAGAGCCACCACGGCCCATCAAGCAGACTGTGCAAGGTGCGTCAGGTCTCTCCCTTTATCCTGCTTTCCACCTGCTTGAACCACCCCCTTCCCAGTCCCTGGAGGTGCCAGCCATACCACGGAGATGGGCCTCCCACATCCCCTCTGTTCATCACAAGGGATCTTTAGGGGTTGGATGACCCTAGAGAAGTAACCACCTCATGGAGGATCTATTACCTGGGGACAGTGGGCCTGTGCATTTCACTTGTGTCTGCATCTCCATGGTTTGTCTAGTGATACCAGGTCCTGAAAGTCTTGCTGCTAGTTCAAAGAAAAGGAGCAGCAATGGGCTGGGGCACCATTTCTGCCCCTTGGGGGCTTTCCTCATGGGCCTCTCATGGTAAACTCCAAGGAATTTCATTCCTTGCAGAAGATGCAAAGAGCAGCCAAAGAGATCTCCAAAGAGATCTAGCTCTCTCCCCAAAGGGATGCTGATGTTGCAGTGAATTACCAGAGGTGATGGCAATGAATTTCTGCCCCCCTCTTGGCACACAAACTCATGGGAAGATGAGTTAAAAGCTTGGGGCAGAGCTTGGGAGAACTTCATCCAAGTCCTTAAAGGGTCTTTTTTTGCCTTCTCTCTGGTTCGGTAGCACTTCAGGGCTTCCTGTGACATTTCATGGAGAGTTCAAGCTTTCTGGCAGACTATTCTCTGGTGGGAGTAAGGAGAAAGGCAGGAAGAAGCTGATGCCCTATGCATTAAGCAGGTGTTCACGGGGGAAATGTAGCCAGAACCCCTTTTGTTTTCCATTCTTGTGCTGTCAAGCAATTTACCAAAAGAAAACCTGCTTGCATGGCTCTGGCCTGGAAACAGCTCCCAGCTGCTGCTGTGCTCTCAACCTAAGTGAATGCCATCTATACCCAAGGCTTTCTCTGCGTTGATATGTTGACTCCATCAATGAACAGCTTGCACATCTACAGCACTGATACCATCGTGGCTCAAACCAAAGGCCTTTCCTTTCTCTTTTTGCAGCTGAGAAGATCATCGGCCCGCGGGATTTGCAGGTCAGTGAGCACAGCCACAGCTCACTGCGACTCACCTGGATGCCAGCTACAGGAAGGGTGACAGGGTACCGTGTCCATCTGCATCCCTTGCTGCCTTCAGGGCAGCTGGTTCCAGAGGACCAGCGACAGGTAGAGTTGCATTCCCATTTTGCAGAGCACCAGTTGCAGGTCCTGGTGTTAGGGGTTAGTCCTCTGCTGAGGCTGCTGATGGCACAGCCTGGTTAGGAGATGACACCATGTCCTTCAGCCATCCTGGTCACAGCCCGATGCATCAGCATAAATTCCTGAAGCTTGAAATGAAGGTCTATAGATAGACCATCACATTTGCAGGCGTGTTGATTGCTCGTGCTAATTTTGTCATTGCTGTTGTGGTGAGATGGAGTTTCTGGGAGTGACAGTGGGGAAGGTAGAGGGGAAGGAGGATATGGCATGAACTGGCACAAAATCCACCGGGATTGATAGAAACAGGTCAGTGGGAAGCACTCTTTTCTCTCCTTACCTCTGTGATACCACCTCTCAAATAAGCCCATCCATCCTCACAGAATCCCCTGTTCCTCTTGCTGCCAAGATTGTTCAACTTGGTAAGATCTCTGCATGGTTTGGGTTTGCTGTGTCCTTGTGTGAAGGATGCTGCCATGTGTGCCAGCTCACTTCGATTCAACTTGGTCACTGCACAAAGTCTGAGAGCAAGATTGAAGGATAGAAGATGTATGCCCAGAAGCTTTGATTTCTAATAATAGAACAAAGCTATGAAAGCATAAATTATTAAGGTTAAGATTATTAATTGTATTAATTATTAAGATTGTATTTAACAAGAATGATCATCCTTGGCTGCTTCAGAATCTCATAAGAATATAGTGAAAACACAGAAGTTATGCCTCCACCTCTCTTGCCCTCAGGTTACATTGAAATCTCCCTCTACGAGCTTAAAAGAAACTTTCTTTGACAAAGATGTTTGCTTTTCCTCCATTTTCTTCAAGAGGATTTGAGATCACCCTCACCCTTCCACACGCTCTTATCATGGGGTTTTTTCTGGGCTATCCCATGAAGCCCACCCTTGGCACAGTCCTGTGTCAGTGCTATGTCCAGTGTGAACCTGGGTGTCATTTGAAGATCACCATGTTCTGAGTTAGTGCATATTAAGAGTCTCGTGGAAGTCACTTTGTATCAGATGTGAAACCTCTTGCTCCTAACCTGTGGCCAACATGGGGGTCTTCTACTGTGATAGAGGTGTAATGATGTCCTTTGTCCCCTGTGTGACAGATTGTGGTGGATGGTGACAAAAGCACTGCACTGGTGACTGACCTGAAACCGAACACCAAGTATGTCTTCACGGTGAGGGCCGTCTATGCAGATGCCCTTGGGGAGTCAGCAGCTGTCAAAGGGAAAACAAGTGAGTGTCTCTTCTGCAGTCATCCTCATGTGTCCTTGTCTGTGTGGAAAAAACCCACCCCAAAACCATACGTGCAAGGAGTGAGGGATGAATGGGTGGGAGGAACTTCTGTGCAAATGTCCACAGTGTGGGTGAGGAGTTGTGAGTGGGTGCAGAGTAACCCGTGTGGTTAACCCACTTGAAAGCAGAGGGTGAAGCCTGCTGGATAGCTTACATCATCTGATTTAATAACCAGCAGGATTTAACAAATCCAGGCTGGGATTCAGTTAATGTAACACTCATGTACCTGGCATGAGAAAGCTTTTGGAGACCAAGGGTTGAGAAACACAGACGAGAGTTTTATGGAGAGATGTACATTCTAAAGACCTTGATTCAGAAGTGGGTGATCCAAAAGGTTTGGCTTGGCATTATGCACGCACTTAAGTCTTCATTTCTCTCAAGGTGAACACCAAGGTGGTATGATCATAGCCTTTAGGAAAAGCCCCAAATTGTGACCCCTGGTCCCATGAAATGTTCTAGGCTTCCTCTGGATTGCAATCTGCCATGCCAAATTCCTTTGCTGTCACATGGTTGGCTCTAATGACAAGGTTCTTGGAAACAAAGAAACAAATTCATGCTTGGCCAGACCCTGGTATGCAAGACACTGGGTCAGATGTGATGGATGGAGCAGGTTTTGTCCCAGAAGTCTGCACTACTTTAAGGGGTTTCAAGAGTTTAAGGGGTACACTAATTCTGCTTCCCTCCCTGTTTTGCATGAAGCGCCAAGTCTGCTTTGCCCATGGGGTTTTGAAAAGAATTATTCCTTTCTTCCTTGTCTTTTGTTTCTTCCCCCACCCGCTGCAATGTCTTAAATTGTTTGTCTTCTTGAGGGAAGATCTCCGACAGGATGAATAAATAAACCTCCACAATGAGGTTGATTCATATATACTTGCCAGAAATAAGATGGAATGTCTTTATGGGTGGAAATAAAGTTATTTGATCTCTTCTCTTATTATCCCCAACATGAAGCCAGAGGCAGAAGCTATAAATCTGTCTGCCATGGCTGGCTGGATCAAAATGGGCTCCTCTTCATAAGGGTTGCATCCATAGGTGCAAGTAGCATTTGATTCATGTGTCCTTGCTCAGTCTGCATGAAACCACTGCAGAGTTTTCTCTGCTCAGGAGGAAATGCCTTGTAGCTAAATATTTCACAGTTCCCAACACCATTCAAAGAGGAAGCCCGTGAACACTCTGCCTTGGGCATTCTCAGCTCATTTTTTCAAGCAGACAAGGGTTTGGTAGTGGGGGGATGGTTGCTTTTGAGGATTCAGCTAAGAGAACAGAAACTGGTGCTGCTCACCTTTGTGTCTGTTGGTCCTTGACAAAAGATTTTCCAAGGGTCTTTGCCATGGCACTTTGTTGCAGCACAGTCACATAAATTTCTGCAATATTTTTGTACCCCAAAGCACCCGTGCCTCCAGTCACTAATTTCCGTGTGATAGAAGAAGGACTGTTTAGCTTGAAGGTGGCTTGGACACCTCCACTGGGCAAGCTGGAGGGCTACAAGATCTACATCCCCAGAGGTAAGTTCAGATTTTATTAATTTTTCTTGGAGTTTGCTTTAAAAAGAGCAATGACCTGAGGACAGGAAAGCTGCCATTTTGTCCAAGGAACAATGCACCTCAGAGCTCCTGGCATTACTCTGGACAGAGGCCAGGTTAGCCTCTTCCAGACAGTTTGGTTCCTCTGGGACGGAGGAGAAGAATCCTTTGAAGGACTTTCTTCTGAAGAGCAAGACAAGGATGGTGCTGTGGATGCCTTGTACCCATTTGCACTGTCACATCCAGACCTACCGTGGATGTTTTTCATACTTAAATGCCTTCTTTGGTGTGGATGTGGGGTGAGTTTAAGCCTTTGGTATGGCTTGCACTCACCTCTGGGTGATCTGGAGGGCTGGGACAGCATGGACAAGCCTTAGCTACAGACATAACTCTCAGCAACATCACATGGGTTGGGGGACTTCAACCATGCTCTTGAACCAGCTCTTATGCATGCTCTTAACCATGTTGTGAAGCCATCACCATGGCACGTAGACAGACAGTGTGAAGGCTTCACCATCACTCTTCTTGATTTTGTAGCCAACAGACCAGGAATGACCTACGAGCAGGTTCTGCAGAGCGATGTCTCTTCCCACGTGCTGGATAACTTGCAGGAGGATAGAGAATACAGCATCAGCATCTACGCGGTGTACCCCCAGGGGCCAAGCCAGCCTGTGGCTGCTGTGGGGAGAACATGTAAGAGGTTTGACTCTGTGGCTGGTCCCTTCTTGCCCTGGGCTCTGCATCCACACCCTTTGTGTGGACGCTGCCCCTTTGATGTTGATAAGCACCTCACAGTTGGTGAGCGCTGCAGCTACATGTGCATCAAAGGGGCAGCGTTCAACAGGTCCTTCCCAACTCCAGCCCTGAGCCCTGCTCTTCCCTCATCACATGTATGGACATGGACACCCTCACACACCATCATGCTGCTTGGGAGGAAGGGTGGGAGATCTGCCAGAGCCTCGCTTGCCCTCCCGTTTTGCACCACAAGCAAGGTTGATGCATTAGAGACACTGGTCCTGGAAAGCAATGGTCACAGATTTGCTTTTTTTTTACGACTGCTTTTATGAGATGCTTTCAGCCTGTCAGGTAGGACAGGAGCCCTTGGAAATCCCACTCCTTCTGACAGATGGGGACAGTTGCAGGGAGGCCAGTCAGCAAAGCCCTCCACTGACAAGTGGGTGCTCTGACAGGTTTGTTCCCTGTCCTCCTTCCAGTGAAGCTCCTGCCTGTGAAAACCATCTTGCTGCAGAATGAAACTACCGACACGCTCCAGGCAAGGTGGAGCCCCGTCCGGGGAGCAACGGGGTACAGGCTCACTTGGACGTCAGCAGGTAGAGACACAGGGGCGGGGTGCATGCATCAGTGAGTGGGGAGATGGAGAGACGGGAGCTGTGAGGTCCTCAAGGCACTGGATGCGCTGACGCCTTCTTTGTCCAGCCACACAAGGAAAAGCTGTAGGGAACCAGGTTTTTTGGGGTCTGTGAATGGTGGAGTTTTCTGTACATGGGGGTAAATCAGTAGCTTGCAACAGAGAGCTATGCCATGCGTGTTGATGGTAAATTCTGCCCTGGATGCAAAAATACCTGCTCTGTCTCTGCATAAAGCAGGCTAATGGGTATCCAGCCTTGTTAGCATGGGATTAGTGATGGATTTACTGGACATGAGTAGCCTTGGAAAGGGTTAATAGCTGGAGAGAAGCTGGTAAAGTACTCCATGCAGAATACTGCACATCACACAGCCCCTGAGCATCTGGGATTACTCCCTTTTCAGGGGGATGGATACGACCACATTACAGACTGGAAGTGCCTGTGCTTGTTGTTTTTCTCTCTGCAGCACTAAGACCTGGCTTCATCCCCCAGCATCCCGTAATGCATCCTCATTCTCAGACAAATTTTGGTGTTTAAAGACAGATCTGCATTTGCAGCTGGAGCTTCTCCCCTGCCCTGAGCCCAAGCATATTTTCCTTGCTGGTGCGGGGGAGCAGAAGTTAGAAATTCAGGCCTGATGGCATATTTTGGCCTTGGGAGATGGATGTTTCTGTGGTTCAAAGATGAGACAGGATATCAGGACACCTGGGCTCCATCACAGGCTTTGAATAAATAGCACACTGTCCTCTGGCTCAGCTCCCCTGGTTGTGAAATAAGGAGACATCTCCCACCAGGGGAGGGGAGGTTAGTTGGAGAGCATCTCCAAAGGTCATCAGAAGGGAAAAATCTTTACAGGGAAGATATAAAACTACTTTTATTGCTTTGTAATTAATTTCTCTCTGGAAAAAATCATGGCACATCCCAAAACTCAGCTGTTTACCCAGTCCTTGCTCAGTACGCCAACTAGAAATGGAGCACACACGTGCTCAGCCTGCCATGTCTTTGGAGTGGGGACACCCCTTCTTGAGGGGACAGCGTGGGACATCCTCAGATGAAGCAGCAAGGGCACATCACCTCCACACTGGATTTGCTCTTTCCGAGCAGCTCTTTCACACCTGGTACCAGTTCACCCCAAATCCAGGGGTGGTTAATCCCAAGGGGCAGCCCACCTTTGCTGCTGGGCCCTGTGGGGTCCTCCTCCCATGCTCCATCCCATCCCAGAACCGTGCTTTATGGGTACAGTGGTGTTGGGATCCAGACACCTTCTGCCCTTCTCTGTGCAGCCGTCCCAGGCGCTGGAGGGGTTTGATTTTTCTTCTCTAACTTCTAAAACAGAGAATAGATAAACATAAACGAGCCGATGTGGAGAGAAGGTCCATGACATGGGGTGGGAGAAGGGGGATGGGGCTCGGGGTGCTGGTGGAGCAGAAGATGGGGACATGGCACCCTCCAGTGACCAAACTGCAAATGGCAGCTTCCCCCTCCAAAACCCCAACATCCTGCTGCCTGCACCTCTCTCCCCCTCTGAAATGGGGTGTTATCCCCAGCGATTACGTTTTAACTCTCCTCCTGCCGTTCGAGAGGTTTAGCTGAGCAGTTTCTAGTCCACGAGAAGGATACAGAAATGAGAAAATATCTTTTGTGGCATCAGTTGGCTCCAGTGTCCTGCAGGGAAGGCAAGATAACTCCAGCACCGAGTCACCCAGGGCTGGGCAGAGTGTGACCCTCTCGCAGGACTACTCGCAGACCCATGCGTGGCCATTTGTGTGTTGCTACCTGATTTGTTTCTTTGGCCTGCAAAGCCCTGAGTTGCCTTGATCTACTGGTGATCATTGAGGTCTGCCTGAGCAGCTGTGGGTTATTTCTACCTGTATATTCAATAGCTCCTCAACCAAGATTTGTTGCACCAAACCCTATCTCTACTATCTTGGGCTCGAGAACCTTGCCAGCACACGTGCAAACCAGGAGGATGAAATGCCATTCAATCTCACACATGGTGTAGTTCTCAAGTGGTTGTTTGCATGATTGCCCACCACCCTGCCAGCCAAGGAGACCCAAGGAGGGTGGTCCTCCTTGGTCTGACCCAAGGGAGCCCAGACATCATTTCCCTTTGCAGAGGGCAGCATCCAGGACGTGAACCTCAGCAGCACCTACAGCTACTACATGATCCAGGGGCTGCAGCCTGGGACAGAGTACACCGTCACCATCAACCCCATCTTTGGGGATGTCGAGGGGCCGGTGTTGAGAGGAAAAGCAATGACAGGTGAGTGCCCTGCAGCAGGGGTGGGTGCCAGCCCAAGCAGACAGGGATGGGGGTCTGACTGTGCTGGCAGCACAGAGCTGGTGTAATTTGTGGTCACCACCCTGCCGGTCATCTAGAAAGTGGTCTGGTTCATCACAGCTTTTGGGGACCACTTAGAAGCTGTTGGGTCCTTGATGCAATTGCTCAACTTTGCTCTCTTGCAGTGGCATCGAGCACTGTCCAGATGCTGAAAGTGAGTGAGATATCCATCAACAGCGCTCTCGTCTCTTGGGACTCGGTTGCTGGGGCCACCGGGTACCGAGTGGCTTGGGGTCCTACACCAGGTAAGATCCCTCTCTCCTCCAGCCTGCATCACCTCCACCTCCTTCTGTAACGTGGGAGATAAGGCACTAGGAACCTCAGAGATGGTGGGTATAGGGGCAGGTCCAGCTCATTAACTGGTCTGAGCAGCTACTCCCACACCTTCAGGGCATGAACTGAAACTAGAAATTATTCCTGGAACTGACCCACAGTGCCAGCGAGCAGGGTCCCTGCAGCAACTACGTTCAGCCTGACCCCAGCCCAACACATAGAGCAAGGGTCCTATACCACCTTGCCTGTCCCCCAGGGAAGAGGTGGGGCAGGTCATCTAGCACAGGGGCTTTGAAACTCCCTGCAGATGCTGGGGAGGGACAGAGCACATGCCCATTTTACTGTGGGCCCTGGGTGTGAGAGCTGGTTTGGTTCCTTTGGTTCCTCTCAGCTAGTTTGGATCCTTTAGTCATTCGAATTCCCAAATAAATAACCATAGGAAAACTCTGTCTTGCCCCAGTGCTCACACGGGTTTCCTACAACAGAGGTTTGGCTGGGTCGGAGACAGACTGCCAGGGAAAACATGGTGCCTTTCCCAGTATGCAACAGAGCTGCTCTCCAGACTCTTTATTTTCTCTCTTCCAAAGAGTTCTTTGGCAAAGACCGTCCTCGCCAGCTGGCCCTCAACAAGTCGATCACAGCCTACCAGCTCCGCAACCTGGCCCATGACACTGAGTACGTGATTTCCCTCTACGTGCTCTTTGGCTCAGTGGAGGGACCAGGGATCACAACCTCAGCCAGGACATGTGAGTACGGGCAGGATGTTCAAGTAGCTACCACAGCACGCAACCCTTACGTGTCTGGTTCAACTTTGTGTATCCCTACAAAGGCGTTACACCGTATCTCCTGCGCCTCACTCCCATCATCTTCCCCTCATGTCAGGGCACCATGAAGGTCCTCTGCCCTGCCTACCTGCTGTGTCTGGTGGGTGAGACTGTGAATCCCAAAGGTTATCTGCCTGGGAGTCTTCAGGTGCAAACTGGAGCCAATGTGCTCTGCAGTGGTTCTGTTCATGTGTGTGGGCTTGGGCAGAGCTTCAGGTATGAAATGCCCAATCTGTGCTCAATGAGCTTCCAGGCACCCCAAAATCCAGACCAATGGTCAAAGTCTTTGTCAAGGTTTAAACCCAGGCAGCAGCCAAACACTATGCAGCATCTTGCTCCCTCTTCCCTGCCTGGGGAATGGATGAGGCAACTGGAGGGGTAAAGGGACACTCATAGGTTGAGATAAAAACAGTTAATAATTGAAATATAATAAAACAATAACAATAATAGAAAGTACAAACAGGTAATTCACACCCGCTGACCAATACCCATCCCATTCTCAGCTAGCGATCCTGAAATGCCAAAATCCTGCAATCACAATCCTGGAAGCGAGAGAGAACCCCCTCCTTCCCAGCCAACCCTCCTTTATATACTGAGCATGATGTTACATGATATGGAATATTTCATTGGCCAATTTGGGTCCAGTGCTCCGGCTCTGCTCCCTCCCAGCTTCTTGTACACCTGCACATGGGCAGGACATGGGGAGTTGGAAAGTCCTTGGTCTCCTAGCAACAACTGAAAACATCAGTGTATTATCAGCATTCTTCTCATACCAAATCCCATACTGAATCCAAAACACAACACTACTCTAGCTACTAAGAAGAAAAATTAACTCTATCCTAGCCGAAACCAGGACAGTCTTCAACATTGTCAGAGTCCAGATGGAAAAGAGGTGAGACCTGGGTAAATTCTGCTGTAGGGAGAGGGAGATAAATGGAGAGGAACATCCTAACGTGGAACTTTCTGCCTGGTGACAAGGGCTGTCCCCCACCTCAAAGAAGCAGGGACTCCACAGGGCTGTGCTGGGTGATCAGGTTGCCTGGACAAGAGGCAACAAATGCAAATTGTTCGTGTAAAATAAGGAAAGATGGTGGTCTAGTTGATAGCCAGAGCTTGGCCATCCATGGCAAACTTGGGGGTTGCTGCATCTTGGCAGGGGGAAGGCAGCAATGCTAAGCATGGTGATCAGAAAACAGAAGCAATACTTGCACAGTAACAGATGTATCCTCGGAGAGGTTTAAAAGTGACAGAAGATGATCAGCAACCCTGAAATACAGCATGGAGGTAATGGGCTGACCCTTGCGATGAAGAGTGGCACAGGCAGACACGGTTGTTCAGCACCCATGGGAGCTGTGGGTGGATGTTTTACCCTGCAGGCAGTGTGGGGGCACTGGGATCTGGATCTCACAACTCCCTGGATCCCTGTACTGCCTGTCCTGGGCTCGCAGAGATGCTCCCACCTGGATCTAGCACAGAATACACTCCTCAGTGCTAGAGGAGGTAGGATGCACACATGTGGCCTAGACCTCCTCCAGGTGAGGACAATGAGACACTGAGGATAAGCAGATATACCACTTTTAATCTTTTTATGTAATTTTGGCCTCATTATGCTGACAACAAGGAGCCTTGTGGGACAGTAGTCTAATGCTGTCTTCTCCTCGCAGCTCCTCTTGGCTATGTCTCCAATTTCAAGGTGATGTCCTACACCAGCACAAGCCTGTCTCTGGTGTGGAGTGCCACGGCAGCTGCCACCAAATTCAAAGTCACCTGGAGCCCTGTGGGAGAAGGCAAAGGTGAGCAGAGAAAGGGTGCACATGCTTGTTTCTGGCACGGATGCATGTCTATGGCTGTGACCATGGGAAGCACCTTTCCAAACTCCTGATCTACTGCCTGAGGTATGAAGGAGATCTCATTATTGAGAAACGTGGTCCTCAGCTTGGTGATGGCTCCTTTTCTCTTTGTATTCATGCTATTCTATTTATGAAGATAATCCCCAAAGCTCTGAAACAATCGTACAGTGAGGAATGGCTATTTCCTTTGGAGATGCCACAAGCCTCACTGGTGAGCTACAAGCTCTGAAGTATCCCATTTTTTCCAGAAAAACAGGTTGCCAAGACTCAGTACCTGAGCAGTAGAGTGCTGGCTTACCGGATTGACCACTTGCTGCCTGACACCCTGTATAAAGTCAGCATTCGGGCTGTCTTCAGCAAGAGTGAGGGGCTGGAGGTGACTCTGACTCACCGCACAGGTATGTCCTGGTGGAACAACCCTCTTTGTGTTGGGATGCAAAGGCTGGATTCGTGGTCCTGTGCATTGCATGTTGGTGGCAGAGTATTGCTGGTAGCAATAATCCACAGCTGTTCCCATGAGTGGACACATCCTTTTGGCATGTCAAACAGTCTTGGCATAGGTAGGCAACCCTGGATGTATTAATGTGCTCCCCAGCCTTATTTATCACCAGCCATCTTGGGAAGGTAGGAGCCTCTCTGCAGGCACCACTCAGGGTCAACTCACCAGCATGCGTTCCTGAGGTTTGCCATTCCTTGATTTGTGGCTCTGTCTCTTCAGACTTAGGGTCCTGGGTCCTTTCAGTGTCTTTTTCACATGAGTTCATCTGAATCAGTTTCCCATGGTGTTTGAAGATGTATCTGGATGATCTGTCCTCTCTTGGTACCCTCCTCATGTCCCTGTGTCGTGTCACCAGAATTTGGTGCAGGTGGTAAGAGATGTGGATGAGATCCCTCAACTTAACTGCACAGTGCTCCTCTCCATGGACTCAGTAAGAAATGCACCCTGGCATCCCTGGATAATGTCTGGAAAGTAGATATTGTATAAATACCCAAATCTTTCTTCAGCGCCATAGCTTATAGCCCTGAACCTGGTGCTGTGTAACTTGAGCTGTTACTTCAGACATCTCATCCTGGTTCATTTTTGTAGCATCTCTTGCAGACTCCAATCCCATCCAGACCATCCAAGATCTGAGGATTACTGACACTGGCATTAATAGTTTGAAGCTGGCTTGGAGGAGGCTTCCTGGGGTAACTCACTATAAGATATCCTGGGCGCCGTTCAATGGTAAGCAACCTGGTCTCTTAGTCAGGTGTGGTACGAGGACAGAGCGCAAGGAACCCCAGAGGATAAGAGCTTAGCTCAGCTCATCCCTTTTCCCACAGATAATCAGGGTAGATGGGGGCTGTAACGTCTATGGGGGCATGTGGGAGCCCTGTAACTGAGCCAGGTTTTAGTCTAACAAAGATATCCGTTGATTATAGGCATAGCTGGGATTTGGGAAGTCAGAGAAGTGGTTCCTTTCCAGCAGTGCATGTGATACCTTTGTGACCAGATCTCTCACATGCCCGTGCCTCAGTTTACCCATATGCAAAATAAGCTCATAACAGTCCTCCCCGGCCTGGTCCCATAACATCTGTGTGAGGAAGCTACTGTACCAATGCTTGTTAATAGCAATTACCTTGCCCTTTCTATATACACTGTGGGTTTTTCTGAATGGCTCCTCTTAGGTGGATTGGAAACCTCCCAGCTGGTTGCAGCAGAGACAGTCTCCTTCACGATCCCCAAACTGAAGGAGAGCACCACCTACACCATCTGCATGTCTGCAATGATCGGGGGACGGGAGGGAAGCCCCACACTCCTCACAGCCAAAACCTGTGAGTATGAGACTGCTGGGTGGGGACAAGAGCATCTCCACATTAGTGCTGGGGGCTGTCTCCTCCTAGGGGCTCTGATGGGAGGTGAGGATGGAAAAAGAACATTACTGGCTGTTAGAGACCTTACTACTTCCCAGGTCCCACCAGTCAGCGTGCCAGAAAACATGCATTGGTCCTTTCTTCTTATTACCGGAAAACATTGGGACTTTCCCTGTTTTCTCTTGCCAATTAATCACTATGAGTTGCTATTTTTGTGACACATTATCTTGGAATTACCTCTTTAGTTACAATATCTTGACCATATCCAGTAGATAAAGGCAAACATCACTCATGACTGTGGCACCTATGCAACTTGGTTGATGCTGCAGTGTAGACAGATTTGGAGATCAAGTGGTGGAGATGATCGGGGGTGTGGAGCCAGCACTGTGGTTTCAGGGAGCACTAGCATCTGGCACAAGTGAGCAAGCAAAAACTTTATTGCCCATCTCAACAGCTCAAATACCACAATCAGTTTAGAGAAACACCCGTCAGTCTAGGCCAAAGATCTGCCAACAGTTATTTGCTAAAACTACACCAGTTCCCACCAGCTGAGGATCTGATCTTGTTCAGCTTTCTGGAAAACCCCTAAAGTTCCATAGGGAATCCTTCCTTTCACCAGAAACATGGTATTTTAGGAGGCAGAAGGTCTCCAAAGCTGGTTGCAGGCTAAGGTGTGTTTCCTGGCACACACATGTTTGCACCCTGGGGTAGATGCCTGAGAGATTCACCAGCAGCTGGAGCTGTGAACAAGTGTAGCAGAGATGTGCTTTGTGCTCATCATTTCTATCTGGACTTTTTGCCTTTGATTTCAGCGGGCCAGGATTTGAGCCTCCCAAAGGATGCATCAGCTTCCTTTTAGCTCGGTCAAGCTTTTGGTGGTAGCTTCTACCCATCCTAAGCTTTGTTTCTTTTTTCTTTTTCAAGTGGATTTACCCAAAGTGACTGAGTTCACAGTGCAGGAGCCTGCGGAGACCAGCGTTTTGCTGACTTGGACAGCTGTTCCTGGAGCATCCATGTACCTATTAACATGGCGCTTGTCCTCAGGTAATGTTTTTTGGTGGAAGAAGAACAGGTGGTTTGTAATTTTGCCTCATTCTCTGTCAGCTACCCCATCACCCAATGGGATTTGAGGATGGAGCATGGACATGTCTGGCTTGGCTGTGGTCTGTTTGATTCAGTACCTGGTCTTAGAGCCAGCTGATGCTGCAGAAGATGCATGTGGCAGGTATTAAAGAGGAAATTTCTTTCCACCACCAGCCTTAAGTGGCTGCTGTTTCCTTCAAGTGTAGTGACTTGTGTCTCCAAGTGCTGCCCAGTTTGACCTGGGGTAAATGATGCCGTCACTGATGGCACCAACACTGTTCCTTCTTTTGAACCCATCTTGACCCTGTTTAGCAGGAGAGTAGAGGGTTGACCCTGGGGGCTTCCATATGTCATGTCCCTTTATCTTAACTTCTTCATTTGGGTGAAAAAGAGGGGGGAAATGGAAGCTGGTCCACTGAGGAGGCTCAGAAGGTAACCCATGTGGCCGTTGCAAAATCCGCAGGGGAAGAAAAAGGAGACATAAAAATTTCTCAGAAAAAAAGCCTGCTGGGTGGCATTATCAGTGTCTCTTCCTCTAGAGTCACTACCTGTCCATCAGGAATAGTTGGAACAAACCAAAAACATGTTGGTTTTTGTCATCTGTACAACCTTAATTCTTATTCGTTTAAAAGCTTTCTTATATATTAAAGAGATTTCAAACTTTCTTAATTATTACTCGCAACTTTTAGTGTATATTTCTTTTTCCAATTGATTTGTCCATACAGGGTTTGCCCTTTTAAAGCACCAGCTATATTACTTTTTTCTGGACTGGGCTTAAACCTCTGAATACGGCAAGTTTCCTGTCATCATTGCTTCAGCCACTAACTTTTTGCTAGAGATGAGTTCATCTTCACAAGTCAATAAAGAAAACGACTCTGACACAATTTGCCTGTACTCCCTGCAGTGCTTTTTGAGTTACCAGGTCATCAGCTTTAATTTTTTTTAATTCCAAGGACATTTTGGTATTGGCAGCATAAGACTTGTAGCATATGTCACTCAGGATGAAGTCTCCTGTGGTAGCATCATTTTTTTGCTCTACATGTTATGGATAAGTGATTAGGGAACTGAACATTCAGTACTCAAGGGTGATTTAAGTGATCTAATGCAACTGTTCCCCTCCTGTGCCATGCTGTTAAAATATTGATCCCTAAGTATTCAAAAATCATTGGTTTCAGAGTTGTCAGGGGCTCAGAAATGGATAATACCATGTCTGACAGTCCCCCTGTGCCCTCACTCGATCGATCCTTCTGAAATAGGTTTATAGCTATTGATTTAACATTCCAATCAGATGAATCTTGCCACCACATTTCAATAGTACCAACGAGATCAAATTTATGCTCATGAGGAATTCCAATTTCTCTTGTTTAATTATCCAGGCTGCCAGTATTAGTGTATAAAGGCAATTAAGAATTTTGTCTTTTTTTTTTTTTTTTGTCTCTTGGCACCTTGATTAATTTTCTTCTCTGAAACTTGATTTTTTTCTAAATGAGTACTCATTCATTACCCATTTCCCTTGCCCCCCCTTTTAAGCTCATTTAATGCCCTCCTCCCTGCTGGCCAACTCTAGCCAACCTGCCTTATAAAAGATGGGGTCCCCTTCTATGCAGCTTGAGGTCATCCCAGCTTCAGACCTCCTCTGCCCAGTGTTACACAAAACCAAGCCCACGTATGTCAACAGGGCTCCATCCAGAGCCACCCTTCCTCCCCCATGCAACAGGAAGGACCTTGGAGAAGTTCAGCTGGACGTTCCCCTCCTCTCTCTTCTTTCTACCTTCTCTTGACTGTTCTTGGAGCACCAAAGTCATGGTTTTCTTATACACCTAATTAATAGAAGCTTGTTTAATCTCACATTTGCACCTTGAGCCTCGCAGTCTCTTGCCCCTTGCAAAACATCAGCTTCATTCTTCATAGAAAATTGTCCCCAGCAAAGACAATCTTCCTCCTCCAAAGGTTGCAGACTTCTTCCTGCATGCACTTGCCAGTCTTGTGCTGGACATCCCTTCCTACATCAGTCCATCAGCAAAGTCGTCTTCGTGTCCCAGAGTACGTGGGGTAACCATACTCTATTTCTCATTATGTGAAAGCCCCGTTACATGAAACAAAGGGGGTTTGTGCTACACAACGACGTAACTGCAAAAGGAAAAGTGGCTGAACTTGCCTGTTTGGGGGTCTCAGCAGGGAGGGAGCTGGTGGACTGCTGTACTTCTGTGCTTCAGCAGAGCTGTCAGCTTGTGTTTTGTACAGCAAACCTCTTCAGTCAAGGTCTAAAACCAATCACTATTATTTTGACTTGCCTACCCAAAGGGAGGGGAGTAGAAGAGTTTGAGACAAACTGAAAGACTTATTTTATTTTTTTTAAAGGGGCAAAACCTCCCTTTCAAAATTTTTTGGGGGCAATTGGGAACATTTAATGAATATTAAATTATTTACACCAATTTAATTTCTTTCCATAGAAACTGAGCTTTTTTTTTTTAAGGGAAAACGCTATTTCAGAATGAAAAGGTGCAAGTTTCACTTTGAACAGCATCAAAACTCATCATTCTGTATTTCCAAAATAAGACACATAAAATGTCAAAACATTATTATGACGTTTTCACAGATTTTTTCCTATCATTATTTTAAATAAAAACTATCTATTGTATGTGACCAAATTTTTCAAGTAAGTTTGATTCTACTTTTCAGCAAACTTTCCATTCATTCAATAAAAATATCCTGTTTCTATGCATGCTAACCACTGCAAACCATTGGTCTATCACAGAGCTCAGCCTCGGACACTACCTGGACCAAATACCCTCTCTAAACACTTGTACAAATTCCCATTTTCTTCTCCTGTTCATGTACTCAAGAACTCCCTTGTCAGATGCAAAGAACCTTATTTCCTCTGGTTTAGGACCTGACCGTGACAGTTTGCAAACATGTCTTACCAAGAGCCTCTGCTTCGAAGCCCAGGACTCACCTTGTCCCCAAGCTCCTGTTTGCCAAAGGTGGTGTCATTAGAAGATGGGATGCTACAGAAATGGGAGTTATTTCGAGTTTCTTTGGCTCCCAGGCAATGCATACTTTTCCTTTTTCACAGCTTCTGATCTTTCCCGGGAACTGTTATCAGCAGCTTCTAGATCATATCGAGTGACAGGACTGAGTGCCAAAGAAATGTATTTGTTTTCGATAAGACCAGTCTTTGGAGATACAGAGGGACCAGAGACAACACTCCTCGGGCAAACAGGTATGAAGGCTGGTGACTTGTGTTGCAGTTTTACCTAGGTAACTGCTATTGAGGCTAATTTCTTGGCTTCTCTATGCTTCTGACACTTTGTTAAATAGTGGCATCATAATTAAAAGAGATTTAAAGAACACCTTTTCTGTTTGTCTCTTACAGTAGGACCTCACAGAGAGTCACCTGCGCCAATTGCTCCAGTGACTTCTACAAAACCAGATACGATGAGATCCCCATCCACATCTCCTGGCAATGTGGGGACCACTTCTCTTCCACTGGCCATGACCACAAAGCTACCACCAACCCCAGAGACCCCACTAACGACCACCGTAGTGTCTGAACTGCTGACAACTCCTCCTGGGCCAAGTGAGTGTGTATCCATGTGTGATTTGATGATGATGTAGCAGTAGGTCAAAACCAGCAGGGATCATGGTCTTCTCTGATCTCAGGAGCCAAAATTAGTCTTTATTCATTGAGTAGTGAGAGTGGACAATGGCAGGGAAAGGGAAGACGCAAACCCCATAAAGTGTGGTGAGGCTCCCAGCACTACCCTGTGGGGTGAAGGTGCTGCCTGCTCACTCACCGACACTTGGCATGACAAGAGATATTGGGTTTATTTTGTTGCTCTGAACAAAAAGAAACGTGCTTATGCTTTAAGAACCCCCAGTTTACAGAGATCCTCTCTTCCTTCTGCAGTCTGTGGCAAGTTCAAAGCAGACGTTGGGTTCCTGGTGGACGAGTCCTCGAGTATTGGCCAGAGCAATTTCAATAAAGTGAAGGATTTCCTCTTCCGGATCATTTCCTATTTCCCTAAGATTGGGCCTGAAGGGACACAGGCAAGATTTTGCTATTCTTTTTCTTGAAGGTGTTTTTCTTCCAAATGTTCACCTTTTGCTCACCCCTTTGATGAGACCAGTCTTCTCACTCACACGTTGTAGATCAGAAGGGCTAAGTGCTCTGCCTAAAGACATGTGTGTGTCCAACGAAGACATGAATAAAAGTCTCCTAAATGTCAGCCTACTTGTTCGGGTATATTTCCATTTCTTGATTACTTTTCCAAGACCAAGTCATCAGGAATAAAGCAAATTGCAGACCTACTGAAATGCTGTTTAGGTTATGGATCCCAGGTGCGTGTCCCCCTCTAGAACCCCATTTCTGCCCACATTCAGACTGTAAATGGTTAGAGACCCAGGTGGGGGCCCAGGTGGGAGATGCAGCACATTCCATCAGCTGCCTCCTCTAAACAAGAAGAAGACCAGACCCCCAGACCATTCTGTGAAACACCTCAAGGGCAAATGAAGCCTACAGCATTAAATGACAACTCAGCAAAACCAATAGAAAGACTCAGTAGATAATTTATTTCACGTCATTTGTATTTAATTAATGTAATATTTGAACTGGGCCTTTGAAAGGGAGACCTACATAGCTCACTTTCAGTTGATCGGAAAATGGGGACTTCTTGCACTCTTTGCTTGAAGGTAGTCTTGAAAGTTTAGGTATGTGATGAAGTTACCTTGGGTTAACAAATAATTCTGGGGAGATGAAGAAATTTCGATTTAGGTGGCTATAGTATGAGTTGAGTAGCCGGCTTCCTTTTGCAGTCAACAGAGATCAAGGGTTTAATTCAGGAGGGATGGGTGCTGCCATGGGAGGTGCTGCAGCAGGAGATGCTCCCACCCAGCCATGAGTTGCCTGAAGTGTGCCAGTTTCCAATTGGTCCTGTGCTGTATCCACCAGCCTGTGCAGAAATCTCTGATGCCTTAGAAAGTCTGAAAGAGTACCTTGCTCATCTTTAAGCATATGGATTGTGCCCTATGTTCCTGCCAATCTGACAGCCATTTTTGTGACTCTTTTCAGTCTCCAAGAAACACAACCTCTTTTCACTCCTGTTGCACCGCAAATAGTTGTATTATATATTGTATTATTTGCTGTGTGCCTGAGCCCTCTGCAATTTTTAATCCCTTTTTCTTGGCCAGGTTGCTGTTGCTCAATACAGCGAGGAGCCCAGGGCAGCCTTCTACTTCAACCAGCACCGTGACCGCAACAGTGCCCTGAAAGCCATCAAGGGTCTGCACTATGCTGGAGGCAACACAAAAACGGGTGTGTATGGGTGAGGTCCACACATGGGGTGGACATTCTGGCCCAAGACAGAGGCTGGAGGCCAGGGAAAGCATTCCTCTGAGTGTTTTGAACCCACTTATTTGTTTAGAAAGTTTTGGCCAAAAGTTCTTTAAAATTTGAGAACAGAGGATTGAATTTAGTTTTATTACCAGGAGTGGTCTTTCTGACTAGCCTGATGTCCTTTATCCATGTCCTAGTTTTACTACTGGGTTTCTGTTCATTGTTTTATAACCTTGCTTACACTTGAGGGAAGTTTTTATACCGGGCTTGGAGGCAAAGCCCATAAACATTAGGTAAGGATATTTGATGCCGAAGCATCCTTATTGCCCACTGTATGCACATTTTAATCAGCAAATTCCAATGGTTATTGCCTTGTTACCCTAACAACAAAACAATGGGGCCCATCCTATTTTCATGGTGTGCCATCACATAATGTCCTTTGTTCGCCTTTGTTGTACAAATAGCACAACTTTTCATTAGCTCAGCATCTTGGAAATTCAGACACTTTTGTCTTATGTAGTTAAAGACAGACAGCACTTTCCACCTGCTCATTCCCAGCAGGACAGTAGGGTATAACTGGTTCCCTGAAGGTACACGAGAAGTAATATTAAATTGGAGATAGTTAGTTCTAACTTTACCATTTTTAAATGGCCCAGTTATTGTCATCCCATCAGTCAACAGAAAGGGAAGCTTTGAGGCACCCATGTATGTTAACTGAAGGCTTATATACTTCACCCTGGCTCAGTGGTATTGGTCAGGAATGCAGAAAAATAGGGCTGATCAAAATACAAGAATTTTGATGGGACTGGTTAGGGAAAGCAGGTATGAAACTGGTCATACTGCACATTCCTAGGTAACTTTGCCTCTAATCCTTCTTTTTATGGAGGTTGTGTCAAAAGAGACATTTTACCCCTCATAGAAGTCTTTCCATACTGTGTTGGGGCTTCTTAATCATTTCAGTTTGGGCGAGGGTCCTTTGTGAAACTTTTCTGGTCTTTCTAAAGAAATTTGGAAATGAGAATTCTGTGGATTTTTTCCTATAGGAAAAATGCTTCAAATGTCCTGAATATATATTTTTTTTCCTTTCCAAAACTATCTGCTGAATTCAGCCTGAACCATTTCAGCCAACCTGATTTACTGCTGTCTTCCCTCAAAAGACATTGCCCCATGCTAGGGGCTACTATCCATTTATGGGGCCACACTCAATGCCCTTTTTCCTCCATCTGTGGAAGGAGACCCACAGTCCCCACTGTCAGACCTAATACTTGAGCAGATTTACACCATGTCTCTCCATATTTGCTCAGGTCGTGGTATAGCCTACATGCTAAAGGAGTTATTTCAGTCCTCCAGAGGGATGAGACCAGATTTCCCTCACACGATGGTGCTCGTGACTGATGGGCAATCCCAGGATGATGTGTTGCCACCAGCCAGAGTAGCCCATGCTTTGGGTAAGAGTTGCCCTGTTGTGTTTTGCTGAGGCTTTGGTTCTCCATGGGTTTCTAGGGGGTTGAGGGTGGTACGTTATGCGATGTGTGCACTATGAGTGCATTGTTGGTTTCACTCCTTTATCCTCTCTTCTTTCTGTTCCTAGCTTGAGTGTTTTGGTTTGCTATAACACACACATGGCTTCCGGTGAGTTTTCACATGGCTTCTGGAGTACCTTATCCCAGCAGAGTTCAGGAATTATTAACAGGAAGATTGTGACGAGGGGTTTGGAAACTCTGATCTCAAACATTTTTGCTTCTGTTGAGTCAGCGATGTGTTTCAGGAATCCGCATCATCACTGTGGGTGTCTCAGGAGCTGACCCTGTTGAGCTCAACAGTATCTTGCTGCAGCAGAACCTCCAGAACCTTTTCTACGTCAGCACGTTCGATGACTTCCCCCAGATCCTCCGAGAGCTGATAGAAGTAATTTGTTCTGACCCTCAGCTTTCAGGGGCCCAGCTACCATCTGGGGAGGTGAGCTACTTCACAGACCTTTGAATATAAGCCAGCTTACTTGGTGTGGGTCATGCGCAAGGACAAAGTTCTTCGCTGAGCAAAGTTTCAGCGCAAAGTCAGAACAGATTTAGGACACTGGGTCCAATCCTGACCTCACTTACTGTCCAACCCTAGAGATAAGGAACAAAATCTTTGAAATCAAGGGAGTGGAATTAGGGAAGCCAGAATACAGCTTTGGAGGTTTTGTTGTATAAGGCCACTGCAGGGGCGGAGTACTTGGATGTTTTATAAATTCACTGCCCTCTTCTAACCCTGGACGATGGATCATTGATATGGACATGAGCTCATCTGCAGAGTATCTCCAGCAGTGATATTTTATGGCTGTTTCAATGAAAAAGTTATTGATACAAAAGCACAGTGACCTCTTGAGACCTGTTGAAGGTTGATGTTTGATGTCTGGTTCCAAAACCTGGAGAATCACTAATCTAAGCCAAACTCCATGCTGTAGGTTGCTAGACATGAAGCCAACAAGCAGTTGCCATTTGGTGGCACAGGGAGCAAGCCACACATCCCTGATCCATCATCAGCTGAACCACATATCCAAAAAGAAGAGGAGGCTTGTGGTCCCTGGTGTTTAAAGGTGAGAATTAGTTCACTGGTGCCTGTTCAGGGGATTATACTTCAAAGAAACATTGATAACTGCTGTGATCAGGTCACTTCTCATACCTATGTGGTGTGCAGTGGAGTTATATCAGTGTCAAGACCTTTAATTTTGGAAGCCATGTCTATGTTTGGGAAGGTCATCCAAGAAGTTGCCATTTCAGCATGGGAGATTCAGCAGCCTCCTGTGCTCCTTCCCAGCAACCCATTGGTTGGTTTTCCATAGATCTTGCTTCCTATCTGCCAGCCCCATACAGACATCCCAGATGTTCTGTGGCATCTCACATAGCTCTAGACTCCGTGTGAGCCGCTGAACAGACCAACAAGCTGCCACTGCTCCTTACTTCAGAAATAAAATGTCAGGAGGCAAATCTACCCACTCCTCCTACCAAGCAGAAAGCCAGAGGACATGAAGAACAGTAGGACAGCCCCAGAACCCATGTGCTGGTCTAGTGAGTTTATTGATGGGGCTGTAGCCAGCAGGACTGCGCAGTCTATGTTAGGTCCACTGGAGAAAATGGTCTCTGTATTAGTTGGTGGACAACTAGTCAGTGTAGTCAGCAAAGTCTGATCATGATTCAGTTCATAGGTAGGTGTCCACACTGGCAGAATATCTCAGATAGTGACGTTTATTCTGTGGCAGTCTAAAATGAGGTGAGATGAATGTTGTCCATGGATGGTTGAATTAGGGTCTTTATTTCATCTCAGCCAAACTCCTTTCCACGGTTTCTTCCATGGGGGAGAAGAATTGTATTGACACTACCCTGAAGCCTTGCAGATGTGTAACCAAGAATATTTAGAGTCTCTCTGAGCCAAAAAGAAGATCCTGAACTGTAGATGTGATGTGAGCCAAGACTTCTTGAGTCATCGATATGTTCCCTGGTTGCATTTTGTCCTCACACAACTGTGTTCTCCATCCTGTGCTCCCAATTTCAGTGCAAGCTGGAGACAAAATAAGTAATGCATGACCTCCAAGGGGCTTTAAATAGTCTGAGGATATGAACAGGTCTCCTGGATGGTCGACTTTGCTTCTTCCTTTTGTTGTATAAGCCAAGGAGTGTGCTAGTCCGTGTTTCATGGTCACTCTGGTTTGAGTATATTTGTCATCCTTTGGTGGATAATAATTTCCTGATCATTTGTTCTATTTTCCTTTTCCTTTCAAGAGCTTCAGGGGCTCACCAGCTCATGGAGGCTATGACCCATACAGCTTTACTACAAAGGGAGAGAAAGGAGAGCGGGTGAGTTCACTAGCATGAACCATCCGCTTGATTAATTAATATACAACTAAATTATTAGAACCAAGGAAGAGATCAAGCAAAGAATCATCTTCAAATCTTTTATGTTGGTGTTTTGATATATCCTGCTTCATGCTGGCTTTGAAATTCAGGCAAGAGGGAACTAATGTGTGTGTGTGTGATGGCAACTGGGGATTCTCTCAAGCAGTATAGAAAGCTAGTGCTGCATGAAGCTGTTTGGGTTGGCAGGGCTGGGGCCATAACCTGCATGCTGTTACTTTCCATATGTTTAGGGTCTACCTGGGAAGGACGGCATTCCTGGGCTACCGGGCAGACCGGGGCGGACAGGTCCTCCTGGTCCCCCTGGACTCATGGTATGTATTTGTTTTAACAAACTTTCTCAACGTGACAGTTAAGAGTGAACATGGCTCTCAAATATCTCTCTCTCCTGTTCTGCAGGGTCTCCCTGGCATTCAAGGTGATATTGTAAGTATTTTGAATGCAGCAAAGATCATCAATACAGTGAGACCCTAAAGCTTTGCTTTTCAAGCCTTTCAAAGGCCGGTTGCGCTGAGCAGGACAGGGAGCCCAAGTGACCCCTTTTGTGTTTATGAGGGGCTGTTGCTGTCACCAAATAGCTCCAAATGATTTTCATTCTGTTCAGAGATCTGGCAAGTAATACAACACAACGTGGGAATATTTTTAACCAAGTAACCCTCCGTCAACCAGAACTGTCCAGAAAAAGGCCAGGGACTATGAACTCATATATATCAGTCCTACTGCATAATAACCTGCAGCATCTTTTGCTCACACACTTCCCATACACGAATTGTTCGTGCAACACTTCAGAGCATTACTTGGAAAACACACATCTAGCTAGACCAGCCAAACCTCATGTGCCCTTGTTTTTGCTGTACGAATTGCTCCATGCTGTTGATGTCATTGGTGATTGCACAGCTTTGCACACTAGATCAGCAGCCATGAGTGTCCCTCCCCTGCTTTTAGCAGGGCTCTATTAGTAGTCAACTGTGTTTGACCAGCTAAATCACCCTTGGCTCTGAGAGCTGTATTGAGAACGGACTGGTACCAAGGTGCCCAGGTCATCTGAGATGCCCTAGGATATCCAAGGCAACCATGCAGGGCTGATAAAATACAGGTCTTGATGGACACTTCTGAATTGAGAGCTGAAGGCCAGGCAGGTATCAGAGAGCATCACAAATGGCACAAGACACCATTGCATGTGTAATTGAACTGACCCCCTAACCTCCATTGGCTGCAATGGGGTGGAAACACCAGCACTTGTGCAGAAACAACATTTCAGTGGCACCATAATGAACTTAACTCTATCTTTTGGGCTCGATTCAGGTGCTTAAAGAGACCTCATGCCATTTGAGATGCGCTTTTATTCCACCCATCCTCCAGCTGATGCTCCAGATGGACACAGGTCTCCAATAAATCCTGTGTAATGTCTGCCAGCCCTGTGCCTTGGCTACCTGGGGTTATCTCCAGCTATCCCAGGACACCGATGTTTGGGCATCTGGATCAAACTGCCAGTGCCTGTGATGGGGTAGCACCTGTAACAAGGGTTGTGATGTTTGTGAGCTGTGGTTTGCATGGATCACAGGAGTCCGACATGAACCACCGCAGCTACTGAATGCCCCTTCTGAATCTGTTTACTTTCTTCTGGTGGATTAAATAAGCAGCAGTCCCCCGTTCCTCACAGCATCCAATGGTGCTTGAATGTACTGCACTGTCACTATATCAGGTGTGCATCCTACACGCACCCTTCACTAGAGAAGGACATATAACACATTGGCTCCATGGGTGACACATACATGATTCTCATCAATATTGGGACCAAAACCTGTTTTCATGACCACTTTAAAAGTGAATGAAATTTTATTAGAGATGGGTCTGTAACCTGAACGTCCCACAATGATGGTCTTGTGGGTACTTTGCTGTTTAATGCTGCAGGATTTTTTTTTTTTAATTCCAGGGATCTCCTGGCTATCCAGGACCAGTGGGGCCAAAAGGAGACAGAGTGAGTTTCATTCCTGAGTTTCATTGGGAAAAAGCTATTGTATTGCTCTGATCTCTAATTTCTAAGCATTTGCACTGTGACCTTTGGTGAATATAAACTTCTGAGCTATATGTAACTAGCCCTACACTGCTAGTCTTCAGCTTGGGAAGATGTCCTTCAGCTTTGCTAGGAGGAATCTAATGTCTTTGTGGAGAAAACTGCTGAGTCCTTATCACAGGCCCTTGGCACATTTAGGTTATTTGCAGAAGGAGGTAGCACTTAGTTGGGTCATTCTGCCTTTCTGAATTCCCTCTATGAACAAGCCTGTTTGCGTACATTTAGGACACAAAAAGTTAAGGCTTCAAGATCAGTTGTGGGAAGATCCCAGGAGCAGTTGTCCTGTCCCTCCCCCAGCGCTCAATGCATGTTCTTCCTCCTTCCTTGCATCCACCTGAGCTGTCTGTATGGTTGCAGGTCAGGGAACAGATCCTGCTGAAAGCCAACCTCCTTTTTTTCCCCAGGATTACTTTTCTTCTGTGCCAATAAGCAAAGCTCATGTCATGGATATGTGGTTTCTGGTACCTCTGCAAAAGAGTTGCTGCAAGAGTTTGGGGTTGCAGCGCAGGGAGGGGCTGTTTCATTTTAAAGTTGCTTATACTGATCATGACATTGCCCCTAAGTCGTGAAACTGCCTGTCTGCATCCGGACCTCCCAACACAGCTGAGTGTGTTTCCTCCTCTCTGTGTGCACAGGGTGAACCAGGCTATGTCCTTGGAGGTGTGGAGGTGATTCCTGGCCAAAATGGGCAACCTGGCCCCCCAGTGAGTATCATACTCCAGGTGTGGTGGACCCTTCAGCCTCTCAAGGGCTGGCAGAGAAGCAAAGGGAGCTGGGAGAGAGCCCATATCCCTCCCTCTCCTGGTTTTATTGTTGCAGGGACAGAAAGGGCAGCCAGGTGTTCCTGGGGTAGCAGGACCACCAGGTTTACCAGGGCCACAGGGGCCACCAGGGATCTCCATCAAGGTGAGCATGGTTATTTGAAGCATGGTTTTGTGATGTTGTACCACAGAAAGAGGAGACCCAGCATAGTCCACAATCCCTGGATACTCTGTTCATTCAAAGGCCGTGGGAACACACATTTCTTCTGTCCACCATGGGATTCTTCCACTGAGGCATAAAAGGAGCCACGCTGCAAAATGTTCCCATCATCAGGGCCCTGCTGTTCAACACAGTGGGACTCAATGATGGAGCTTGAAAATGCTATGGTCAACCTTGTCTGACATGGGACTAGATTCAGTGACCACTAAGACTTTTCCAGCTCTAGGTCCCTAGAAGGGTTGTTCAGCGACTGGAGTGAAATTCACAGGATCACTTGTGCTGTGCACAGCCAAAACTGGACTGATGGTTGTCACCAAATATCTCCTTGCACTGGGTGCGGGTCAAAAAGTCTCAGAAGACACCAAGAGACCTAAACTCCCCTCCTCTAACCTAAGGGTGGGGGTTGACACCAGATATTGCAGGTTCAGATGTCTGGGGCATGCAAGATAGCAGACACTTCTACTGAAGCTCTGTCTTCCCTTGGGGGTGGGAGTTTTGATGTCCAGGCTTGTCAGCCTGCAGGAACTTTTTGCTGGGCCTAAGTTTAGAGAAGACCCCCTCTCTAAATTACCACCCCATGGTAATTCTCCTTGTCCTTTGTGTTTCAGGGTGACCCAGGGGATTCAGGTATCAGGGTAAGTAGCTGAGATTGGCTTTCACTTTTGCATGTGATGAGAAGCCTTTTTTTGTTATTATTATTTCTAAGCTGCCCAATAGGCTCTGGTTTCTGTACTTACCATATATCCATCAAGACCCATAAAGGGCTGCTGGGACATGCAGTAAGACTGTCCTGTGCTTCATGCAGGGCCCTCGTGGGAGGAATGGCCTCAAGGGTGACAGAGGAGGCATGGGAGAGCCGGTGAGTGGTCCACCAATGGTCAGTTGCAGAGGAAGAGCTGCCGGCCACAGTGGGAAGGGGCCGCTGTCCTCAGGATGCCCTCTGCCACATGGGGTGGGTGTAGAGGGACAATGTCTACTGCCAGTTCTCATCAGCCACCACTCTGGGATGCCTCACTCTGCTGACAAGGGTTGGCAGATTAAGCATTTATCACTTTGTCAGCTTCATCCTGTTGACCTGTCACTCAAAAATTGCCAAAAGGGAAATGTTAGAAACCCAGCAAAGACACGGATAACAGCCATTCATTTTGTCAAAAGCAAGGGCATGCTCTTCCTCATGGCACGGAGCAAAGCCATGAGAAGTGCTCACCATGATGATAAGCTCTGTGGTCTAGTCAATCATGCTGGCAGATGATAACAAATATCACCTAATGAAGGCTACTCTGAAGTGACAGTGGTTCACCCTTGAGCCCCCACTATCTCCATCACACATGGAGGAGCTGAGTGCAACCCTGGTCCTTCCCACATCCCACTCCCCAGTCTCAGGAGGATGGAGAAGAACTGAGGCAGGTCCAGAGGAGGGCATGAAGGTGGATCAAAAACATGGGACAGCAAATGGACCAAGATTTTGGCAGTAGATTTGAGACAAACAAAAGGATGTGGTTCTTCACAGAGGTCCCACAAGGATATTTAGGATGTAGAAAGTTTGAGTTCAAGGGGAGATGAGAGAAGAAAAAAAGTCCATGGAGGACTACTAAGGGTAAAAGAAACCATGTTTGGTTTAGGAAATCCCTGCATTACAAATAGCTCAAACCTGAAAAATTACTCAGGGACTGTTCTTGCATCCTTCCCAAGGTGCCTATTACTCTCCATCATCATACCTGGGTGCTTTTTTTGTTACCTTTGCTGTACTGCAGAGCTATATCCCACAGACCAGCCATTTCCAAATGTCAAACTTCACCATTTCTACACCAGCAGCATTACTACAGTCACCCTCTTAGAGCAACACAGCCATAAAGAACCAGCAGAGAACACACCCGCTGCCAAATCAACATGAGTACTCTAGGCTCTGTCTTCCCATGTAACAGGCAAACACATCTTTATTTTCTCTTCCTGAGTAAAACCAGTGATCCATAGCCTATTTGTGAGGAAAAGGGAAATTTGGGGATACATAAACATCTCTATAAATCCGCAGTTGCAAAGGTACTGTTAAGATGGGCACATCAGGTTATATATTCCTCTGCTAGTGTTTCTGCAGACTTAAAAATAAGCTTTTTCTTTAGTATGATTGGTAACAAACAGTTTAGCAGAAAAAGATTTGATGATGTGTCTTCCTTTTCAGGGGAAACCTGGCTTGCCAGGCCCTGTAGGGCTAGATGGTGTTCCTGGATTGCCTGGACCAAGAGGAGAAAAGGTCAATACTCGTATCCAATGCTTGCTGAATCCATCAGCCCAAGGAGGAACTTAGAATAGCTGAGACAAAGTAATAGCAGGGTAGACAGTGCAAATAAAGTGCAGGCATGCAGGGATTTCCCCCCATTTCTCTCCACTCCCTGCTCATATGGGTTTGACTTTGTGTATGGTAGAATAGACGCTCCATCTCCATCCAAGCCCTTGTTTTCCTCACAGTCCTCGACCCGGTGGAAGAACTTTGCACTTCCTGCTTTCAGGAGCAGTGTTTTCTCCCAAACGCAGCCCAAGCTCTTCATGCTCCTTGTCCCCTGGATAGGGCTTCTTCACTGAATCCCCCAGCCTGCTTCTAATACTCACTGAAAACACCCACAGACCCTTGCTTTTAATGCTGTCCTCCAAGTCATTGTTTGCACCTTGCCTGAAGGTTACTGGCTAGACGTATGTCTTAACTGAATGGTTACAGAGCAAATTTTTCCCCTCCTACTGTGCAGGATGGCCAAGAGCAGAGCTCTGAAGCAGGTAGATGGGTAGAACATATCATGCTCTACAGTTTTTGGAATCAGCTTTCTTGAGCACAATGCTGTGCTTACCTTGCAGGGGATGACAGGAACTGGTATTCCTGGCACTGTTGGCCCAAAGGGAGAAGAAGGCGAGCAGGTGAGTTGGAAATTTTGCTGTGAACTTTGCAGGTAAACTCCCCTTGGAGGGCCTAGTGTTCCAAAGTCACCTCCAATACCTCTTTTTTAGGTTTTACTCAGAGGGAGCATCCTGTGGTTACAAATGGAAACGGTCAGAGAAGGAATGACATTGGGTCTTCAAGTCTGAGCTTTCACTGTTTCTTCTGTTTTTCAGGGGGTGATGGGACCTCCAGGAGCACCAGGACCAAAGGTGGGTACTGAAATTCTGAACCTGAGTCTCTGTGCCTTGTACTCAGGTGCCAAGGAAAGCATGTAGCTCTAACCGTAGGCTGTGGGAATGTTGACCCCTTACTCAAAAGCATCAAAAGGGAATAATTTTACACATCAGGAGTCATTGGCCTGTGGAAGTCGTTGCTGCAGAGACCTGGAATGATAGCAAGATGCGGTACTTTAATCAAAGAATTAATGACATTTTTGTGGCCAGTGAGACTCTGCAAAACTAGTAATTCATGTTAACTGTTTTGAGAGAAGACGCACCAGGGCTTGATCCCAACTCTGATGGGATGAAGAGGGAGGAAGATGTAAGGAACAGATTGTCTCACATCTGCATTTTGGACACCTTCCTCTGAACCATCCAGGCCCAGACCCATTCCTACCTAATTAAATGCCTGAATCATTTAATGTCTAGTGCCAGGATGCCTCTCTCAGTGAAGAAAGATGAGCCCTGTGAGAGGTGATACAACCCATCCTGAAGTTTGAGTTTTCTTTTGGAAGTGCCCATCTTCCAAGTCAAGGAAACCTTGACTTGACCAATTCTCTCACCTTGCTTAAGAGCATGGGGTTGGTGGGGAGGAATGATTTTGGTGTCCTGGTGCTGCCAGAGGAAAGGGACTGGACAAATGTAGCTCCAGCCCAAATCTGGAAACTGTGCTGTGAACCCAGGGAAGATGATACATGGCAAGGAGTGGTCCGGAAGGGACTCAGGCAGGAAGATTTTCTTGCAGACTGCTGCCTATCTTCCAGCTCTCGCTACTCATGGAGATGTGGGAGTTCAACTCCAGGCCTTCTCCATGTCACAAAATACCTGAAAAGCTGCAGGTGCAGGAGGAATCAGCTGATCTTGGCATGTACAGGGGCAATGGCTGTAGGAGGAAGGAGGCTTTTTCCTGAGCCAGGAGAAATGCCTCTCAGTTCAGGTTTGAGTGGATGTTTGCCTCTTCCTGAAGCACCTGGCTCAAGCTCATGTTGAAGTTTGACACCAGAGAAAGACTCGGGAAGTCTGAATTTTCCCTGGTATGGGGAGCGCCAGGTGTGGGTTTAGGTGGTATGTAAGGCATCTCAGCATGGTCTCAGGTTGTTATGGCTCTCGGAGGAGCAACCACTTAGGATTGGGTTGTATGGCTCTCTGCATGCCCCCTTCTCCAGGTAACTCAGGATATACTCTTTGAGTTACTGCTGGTGGACAAATGGATCTGAGTCACCGATTTATTTCATGTCCGTTAAGCTCAAAAATGTCCATGTTGACCCCAAAACAAATTATTTTCATACTTCCAAGAGAGGTGGAAAATGAAGGAAAAAATAATATCCAAGGAGATGTCTCATTCAGCTCAAAATAAAGTGCTTTGCTTCCCTTTGCAGTAGTGCTTTCTTATTTCATAAAGTAAAAGAGGATTTAAAATCTGTAAAGTCTTTGCAAGTGCTAACAGCCAGTTTGCTACTCATGTCTTGCTCTTTGCAAGAGCAAAGACCTCCTTGAATTGTCTGGTCCTGATCCACACAAATATAGGTCTGTAACTGGGTGTTTCATGGACTCCCCCTGAGAAAAGAGCAAAATTTGGCAAGCTGCTCACTGGTGAGGTAACTGTTGATGTTGCCCATGAGCTCAGTGAGCTCTTTCTGAGATGACATCAGGGGGTGCAGGAGGCAATCACAGCTGCTCTCTTTTGTTTAAGGTTGGGCCACGACCACCTGGGGAAGGAGAACCAATTGAGCCAAGGGTGTGCCTCCAAATGAATCAAATCAGAACGAAGTTTTAAAAATTAAGATAGAAAAAGAATATGTAAATATAGAACCCCCTGTAACTGGGTCCTGGGATGGTATCTCACCTTGCTCCTCTTGGTTACGCTCAGCCTCTGAGCTAAGCCTAGACCCACCCCGTAACCCCAGACCTGCACATTATCTATGCTGTAAGATCTCAACTTTTCCACGAGACTGTCTCATCTTCGGCTCTCAAGGTCCTTGGGAGGAAACAGTCTGATCAAGCTCAGGATAGTCCATATGTAGTAATATATGTATATTAAATTATGTATTAGATGGTGATATAACTATATAGTAACTAAAGATTATAATATGAATGCAATTTAATATTAGGCATTATATATAAAGTATATACAGTAATATGTTTGATTATACAATAATGTTAACATATTATAGATACTATAAAGGTAATTAATATACAATATAGAAATGCATGGACCATATATATAACATATGCTATATACTGCATATGACATATATGTAAAAAACTTTATTTTTTTTCTTTTTTTTTCCTTTTTGCTTTCCTCCTGCTTTCACAATTTCCAGTGGAGGGAACATGCTCAGCATGCTCTTCTGCATCGTGCAAGCCTCCAGGCTCATCCTGCTCTGCCAGTGGAGCCTTGTCTTAACTAAAGCATCTTCTGTTTTCCAGGGTAACAAAGGGCAAGGTGGTGTTAAAGGGGAGAAGGTGAGACTGGCCAGCACTGGAGCACAGAGTAGGATGGGAAGAAGCGCTGGCTCTGTTTTTGGGCTCAGGACACAGCAGTTGAGGTATCTGGTTGGAGATCCAGAGGGAGGGAATTTGAGGCCCCACCAAAGGCTTCTCCCAGTCTGGCCAGAAATAACTGGGCCACGTAGCTACACGCCACGTAACTGCAAAGTTCAGGAGCTCGCTGCTGCTGAAGGAGCAATCATGCATGGGGGGACCTTGCAGCAATGGTAAATCCCCAGGACAGTCTGTGGCTAGTGAGCACTGACAAACAAACCTTGAATACCCTTTGCCACTCCGTACTGAGTATTCACAGGTTGCGTTTATTGAGTTATATTTCAGGTTTGCTGTTTTTACAGCTCCCCCAGCTGCACTTGTTCTGTACATGCATCTGATTATAACCTCAAAGATCAAAAGAGACAGCAGCATTTTTTCCTAATAGCTATGGTAGTGAAAAATGGAAATAAGCTGTCGTTCTTCCTCGAGCCAGTGCGCCTTGCAGAAGCAAGGCCCTGCAAGCATTGTGGGTATGTGTACTTGTAGCTTCCAGCTCTGAGCAGCATCCTTGGTCTGGGTTAGGCAAGACACTGACCTGGTCTGGTAGCTCCCATGCATCTCATGGCTGTTTTCATGCCTTTTATTGCTTGCAAAGGACCGTCCTTGATAGCTTTACCCGGGATGAGAGCTTGCAGCTCTGCACTTGGTCTCCTGGTAGATGGCAGCCAGGCATGCTAGAGATAGGCATGGGGATTTCCGTCTCTCACCCAAGAGCCCTTATAGCTGTCTGGCAGAGGTGTCTTGTAGTCAGTGAAAAATTAGGCTTAAGAGCTTCCTCCCTCCCTCCCTCTGGCTGGGAGCTTCTCACTACAACAGGGACCGAAAGTGCTGAATCTGTTTTCAGTCTGGTGGAAATTCTCTTCTGATGTCTTACAGGGACTCCCAGGACCTCCAGGGCAGAAGGGAGACCAAGTAAGTCAAACAGTACAAGAACAACATGTTTCACTAGCTCAGGTGAAGATGTCCTGACTTTCCCCAGCTTGTTCCATGTGTGCAGCTCTTGCAAGTGCAGTTGAGTGTGTTTATGGGGGGCTTACACAGAGATGAAGCCAGCAGGGATGCCCTTGAGCTTCACCACAAGCTCAACATCTCCTCTCTGTTTTGCTCTTGTGCTTCTGAGATGAGTTTTGAACTGTTTTAAGGAATGGATGAGGGAGAGCAATGAGCAGAAATTTTGCATTGCCCCATATTGCTCATTTTATGTCCTCTTGCCTTGCAGGGGAACCCAGGATTTCCAGGTGCTCCAGCTATGGGGGTAACTATGAGTGGATTGCAGCCCTTCTTGTGCTATAACCATGCAGCATCACCACCAGTAGTGCCAGTAGACCAAGGACCAAGAGAGATGTGTCCCACTAAACTGCAGGAAGAACTAATGGACCTTTTCTTTGACCCTGCAGACAACTATGTCTTCTGGTTGCTTGCTCCACTTCTTGTATTCCCAGCCATGCACTATAGTTGCCCACTGGCTCCTCAAAGGAGTTCCACTGCTGTGCAGGAAACATAAGGATAAAGCCTTCCCACCATTGAATCCCTATGCTCCAGGCCTGTCCCCCATTCAAGCTCCCCATTCCCAGTGGGGTTGTGCTGGTCCCTGTGCTGCTGATGGGTCTTATTTGCCTCATTCCCATGTGGAAACCGGACTCTACAGCCTCCTCTTCATGTCCATCCAAATGCTAGGGCAGCTTTAAGGAGAAACCTTGGTGGTGGCCACCTCTGCATGCCCCACAGCATTGCTACAAGGGCCATGGAAGCAGTTGGAGGTTGCCCTAAGGACTGAAACCCACCACCAGGACAGACTGGAGGACACTTGAATGAGCAGGGTACCTTAGGATTCTTTCCTAGCAATGCTGACAGAATTGTGTTGGAGACACAAGGTAGGAAGACAGCTCTGTAGCCCCTAAACTCAACTCAAGGCTGCTCTTCAAGGTTGTAATGAGTCATTACGATTCATGGCTGCCCCAAGGTTGGTCCTTGGTGTGTTAGCAAAGGCTACAGCAGCTATCTGCCAATTACTCCTTGCATGTAAGCGTTCAGTCCCATCCCTGGAGCTAAAACCCAGTGAAGTTGGTGGGATTCTTTCACAAGCTTCACTGGGTTTGGGATTTGAATTGTAGCTGTTTCTGGGATTTTATGACCCAGTGCACGTGATGGGTTTCCTATCCCATAGCAAGGCTGAGATTCTCTTTCTTTGGAAAAGGTAACATGAATAGACCCTCCTTTGAAATAGAGATCTTTTTTCCCAAATAAGAGAGCATTTCTGTGATTTCTTTTTATCCTCAGGTTTTGGGACCTCCAGGCAAGAAAGGTGTCAGGGTAAGTACATTAATTAGCACTGCTTGAAACTTAGATGAGATTTTTGCCTGAAAAAAGTGAGGGCTGGACCATGTTTCATAACCTGAATCATATCCCCCCTTGTAATTGACTGGAGAGGAGAGGTTGGAAAAGTAGCAATAGTCTTGCCCTGCTGATATTTCTTTTGCTTTTATTAACATTTTGTGCCTGTCATTCTCTTTCTAGCCCCAGTCTGTGGGGAAATTTAGGATTTCCATGCGCTAGTTTTAAAAGGCAGAGATGACTGAAGCACAGATCCAGCCCACTCACAGAAGCTACTTTCCAGCCAAGGGACACATTGACATAAAATCAAAGCACAACTGAGGCTGGAAGGGACTTCTGGAGGTCTCTAGTCCCACCTCCTGCTCAAAACAGAGCCAACTTTAAAGCTGGGTCAGGTTGCTCATGACCTTGTGTGCTGAGCATTTCCACGGATGGAGATTTCCCCACCTCTCTGGGACCCTGAGCCGGTGTTTGTCCTCCCTGTGACTGGAGGAAATTGAATTTCTCAAACCAGGGAGATGTCTGAGACAGAACTGATCCCTGACTATGTTGTCCATATTGTACAGCTGCTTTATAGCACAGTGGATATAGTTCACTTTTGCAGTGGCCTCATGGTGGAACATGGCCTGGAATATTTTAATTTTTTAATTCTTGATAGCTTGTTGCCAACCTTCAGAGAAATAAAAGATCTCCCTTATCCATGTAAAGAGTATTTACTGCAGGAGTAAGTCCTCCTGGATTTTTGACAGCTGACGTTCATGAAATACCCTACAGTGCTTCATGCCTCCCTCACCCCTTAGAGACAATGAGTTTTGTCCTTTTTGCTGGACTTGGATGTTGGAGCCACCCCCCCTTCACTGGTCTGTTGTTTAGAATGCTTAGCACTGTTAGCAAAAATGTCTCCTTTTAGGTTGGCTACATTTAGGTAATGGCCTGAGACATGAATTTTATCCTGCTTATACTATAAATGCACACATGATGCTTTACAGTATACAAGTTGCATGGCTGGAGAGGGTGAAACTACTGTGATGGGGTTTGTGTGGTAGAAGACCAAGTACCACAGAGAAGGCTTCAGTGTAGACCTAAAGATGGGTGGATGAGCGAATTTGGCAAGGGAATGGTTTTCAGAGTGTATTAGGAGTGCAAAATGCAGCCACATGAACAGGGTTTGTCTTCCTGCATGATATTATCAGCCTTGGGAATGTCTTTATTCACAGGGAGATATTGGGCCAACAGGGGCCCTGGGGCCACAAGGAAACAAAGGAATACAAGGAGACAAAGGAGAGAAGGTAATGCACTTGCTTTTCTTGGCACATCCTTTAAGGGTAGAAAGTTTTATTTTGTTTGTGTCCACAAAGGAAGCTCTGAGGCAGATCAAATTCCTTCCTGAGTCAGTGAGAGATGCAGAGTTACTGATGCTCAGCTCACCCAGCTTCCCATGGTTGATGAAAATGCTTAGGGTCTGCTCTTTTTTTGCTAGCTTCAGATGTGGAGATTGATGTCGTGAGCTTGGAAGCTGCTCTGGCAAGACACTGTATCTCCCTCTGCATCTTGCTTGGCACAAACACAGCATTTGGCAACTAACTCCCAGCAGTTATAACAAGGATGGGAAGCAGGTTGATCCTTGAGGGGGCTGCAAAGTGGTGGTGGAATGGAGACTGCTAACAGCATGGCACAGGACATGTTCCCAAGAGTGAGATAATGAGTGGAGCAGGGTCATTGCATCACAGTTTGTGCATCGTGATGGAAGAATTGCAGCCAAGATCTGCAAGATTGGGCTGGGGAAACTGAGGCATGTGCTGGCTTCTCCAAATAGCCCTCTAGTGAAAGTTGGGTCTCCATGACAGCATCTTTCAGAGTTGGCAACGAATGTGGTTAGGAGGGACATGACGAAATGGAGAGGGAATCTGGGAGGTGGGACTGGCACAGGGTTTGGCCCTAACTGTCTCTGTTGTACGTAGAAGTGTTGAGAGGAAAAGCTCCCTAAGCTTTACGCTGAGACACACATCATCATTGATTTTTGCAGGGAAGTCCAGGTTTTGGCATTCCTGGTCAACCTGGGCTGAAGGGAGATCCAGGCGACAGGGTGAGTGGGGCAGCGTGATGGATGTGGAAAGGGGAGGCCTAAGGAGGCAAATCAGGAGGTTCAGAGACAAAATCTGTCACCTCCATGCATGTGAGTTTGCTGGTCTTCACCTACAAAACCTGTCACCAGCAAATTAATACTGGGATGGTGACAAGGAGTTGGGATGTTACCCTGTGGTTGGTGATCCCATCGTGGTCTTGTGTGATGGGGTAGTTCACACCTGACTGTGGAAGACAGTGTTAAGGGGGGGCTTCTCCAAAGTGCAGAGAGAGGGTTGCTCGTGAGTCTGGAAGAAAACACAGGTGGTCAATGCTCAGCTGGTAATTCTGTGAACAGCAAAGCCAAGGAAGCCCCATTTCCAGTGGCTTTGTGTACTGGAGGTGAACTTGGCCGTTATCGTCCTGACTTTTGTGTCTAAGAAGGTGCAAGCTTCTGGTGGCTCCCACGTGAGTTCACTGATGTCTAGTAAGGGTTGGGTTAATACCTCGGTGTTCCCTCTTACGAGGATATTAATAGTCTCTTTCATTTTAAACCAGAAAAAAGCTTGCAAAATCTAACATCTTTGAGGTCCCCACCCCTCTATCAAAGCTAGTCATCAAAGTATTAATGGTTTCACAGTGGGGAAGACATGTATCTAGACAGCGTGTGCTTACAGCAGTCCCTCTTCTCTTAGGACACAATCTCTTCTTCCCTCCTTTGCATTTTACTACAGTTTCCACTGCTAATACCTGCAGTCAAAGAGCAGCTTTGCAGCATTGAGTGTGATGTTTACCCCTTTTAGATACAACAGAGGACCCTCACCTGAGATTGTTCTACTTGTATCATTCTTGTTGTGTGACTAACGGTCTGTATTTCTGCAGGGAAATGTAGGTTTGTCTGGCAAACCAGGTCAGAAGGTGAGTCTCTGCAGTGATTGCAACACATAAACTGTTGTCTCATGACTGATGCCTGTGTCACCCAAAGCAACCTGAGTCAGTGGGATTTTATCTTTGCCATGGGGCTAGTGTCAAGACATAGGGAGTGTTCAAAAGCTGAAAGATCTGAGCAAACCCTGCTTTGCTGGAGTGTCTGTATGACATGCAGAGCCCTGCATAGAGAAACAATTAAAAGATGCAACATATGAGGCCTTAAAGAATTCTGCAAATCCCAGCCTGTAGGATTTCTCCTAACAAGGATTCAAAACTGGTCAAGAGATGTCTGGAAAACATCCCAAATGTGGCGTTTGTTCAGCGAATCTGTCTTGCTGTGTACATTTCTCAAACAGCGTTTCTCCCCAGGCTATGGATTTGGGAAATGATACAGCATGATACATAGCCCAGCAAGCAGAATATTTAGGCTGGATCAGCTTCATGGCCATGGAGAAATTGGATGTCAAAAGAGATAAATGAGATGCATCCAAGACAGGCTGTGTTAACAAGATGTGTTAATGCAGTTGCAAAGTGGAGAAGGCAGCAAGAGGTATTTTGGGGTTGGGACAAAGCATGGGGAGGTGGTTGAGTAATGAGGAAGATTTCTGTTGTACAAACTTCAAACAGCAGATGCATAGGTACCCATCCATGACAGCTCAACTGATTTTACATGGGAGTAGCAGTTAAAACATGGAGGGAGAAATGACCCTGTTTACATCACTCTCTCAAGACTGGACCCATCTCCTGGGTCTCCACTAATGGGCCACCTTGTTTGAGCTGCAAAGCTTCCTGGTAGTGGAGAACCTCAGAAGAGTCTGTCCTGCAGCGCTGGCCAAGGCCACTCATGGGATGTAGATGGACCGCATTAGACATGGATGCTGTTCAGCCTATCCCACTAAGGAAACACCATGAGCACAGTCCTGCCTAGCACAGGGTAGATGCTCTGAGCCCAAGCTTCAGCCAGCAGTGTGGAAGCAATTGCACAGCCATGGGGCCTGGCACGCTGTCTGAATCCACCCCGCAATGTCTAAAATGTGAGGATTATGAAATGCAAAAGAGGAATGTAACAACAGTCTTGTTTTCTTTAGGGAGATATAGGTCTGAAGGGAGAGAAAGGTGAACCAGGATTACCTGGGAAACCAGGCGAGACCGGACTAAGAGGTAAAGATGTAAGTAGAAGCTAACAGTCCAGTCAGATGGTCATGGTGAACCCCTTGGTATGCCACCCTGTACCAAACTAACAACCCCGGGTTATGGCCTTGAAATAACAAGTAGGAACAAGTGACAAGATGGTACCAGTCAGAAACATGCATGTTCTACAAGCCTGGTTGGGGAAGAGACCAGTCTCAGCACAACAATGGTCAACAAACGAGACCAGACAAACTACCTCTAATTAGGCTCATCAAGGGATATAACTTCTCATTTGCTCTGTCCACTCTTTCATTGCAAGTGAGGAGGTAGATCCTTTGCAGATTGTCATTAGGATGTGCTTTAAGCTGTGTTTAGGGGCTGAGTCTCTTTACCCTTGGTCTGGGAGGAACAAGTGTGTGGCACCATGGTATTTGTGTTACACTGCCTGGATGCAACATTTCTTACGTGTTATTCAACATCATGATTTTTTGTCATTGAGTCATGTCTGTCTGATGTGAGGGGAACTAGCACAACGTGCAGCCACAACAGCCCTGAAGGGCTTGCTTTTGGTTTTAGGGCATAATAGTTCCCTCTTATGATCAAACAAGGTGGCCCCTTAAAAGCATCATAACTGGCTTCTGGAAAGCCTCTCCTAACCACAGTCAATGAAGACTTTTCTTCAGTTCAAAGGGCTGATTTGATCCCTGAATACCAAGTGGGATAGGATCACCAAGGGAAGTCTTGAGAAAAAAGAAGCAGCTGTGTTTCTGATCCTCAGGCACTGCTGCCCAACACTTCAGAGTCACTGGTGATGCCCAACACCCCTGACTTCAGAGTCACCGGTGATTTCAGAAAACAGCTCTTAACCTGAGTAGGAAATCAGGGTAAAAAACTTGGTCACAGGTGGAAATGTAACCTAGCACTTTTGCATTGTGTTGTAGGGAGAACCAGGGAAGAAAGGCACCTCTGGGACCAAGGTAATCAATGGGGAGCCCACACCTTCCAGAGTTACATATCTACCAAACACAGCAGGCTCACCCACAGCTGGAGCTCTGGGTACAGCGGTGTAGGAGAAGGACTGCACTGAGTTAGAGTCAAGGTCTATCCATCCCACCATCTCACCTCCAAGAGTGACCAACTTCCCTGGAGGTCCTGGGAACAATGCAAAAGTAGGATGTCCTGTGTGACAGGTGATGTGTTATGGGTTTGATAGCTCTTGGTAGATTTTTCTGCTACGAATTTAGTCACCCCACATAAACCTTTAACACCCTCAAACCCCCTGGGCAAAGCATTGTACAGGTTGGTTAAGTAGCAGCTGAAGAAACACCCCCTTTGATTGGTTTTGAAGCTGACCCCTGCTCTTTTTATTTCCTGTTGATTTGTCCTTAGGTTAGATGAGACTACAAAGAATCATATTCCTCTTGCCTTTGGTTTTTCTTTCTCTTATTTTAGCTTTGGTTTCATCTTCCAAAGCTAAAGGCTGAAAAAGAAAGGACAAAAAAGAACTAAACTGTGGGGTTTTGGGAGATTGTTTTATATGCTCTGCAGAAGATGCAGAGAACAGATTGCCACAAATAATATAGGGTTTGGTGGAAATAACATAATTTTCCTCCTAAATATGAGTATTGTACTGTCACCCTACTTCTTCTGCCCTATTTATTTCATTTATGAGACTGTTCTAAAACACTACCACTAGTTTAAGACATCTCAGTTGACCACAAGACTGCCTTTCTACCGGCTTTCCAAGCATTACATAATGCCAAAGAGGAGATCTTACCAGCTTTAGAGCCACTGGAATGGTAGGTGGACTTGGTTCTCCTTTAAACTGGTTCCTCCAGGTGTAAGTGCAGTATAATTATCACCGATAAAGGTTCAGCCTGATGGAAGCAAGCTTTTAAAAGCTCTTACTCCTCTCTTTTAGGGAGAAGCTGGTGTCCCTGGAGAACCAGGAGAGAGAGGAATCAGGGTAACAATTTCCATTATTATAATTTTCTGCCCAGGTGAGTGGTGGGGCATCAGGGGAGGCTGCTCTGCTGCTGCCCAAGCACCCCTGGTCTGGGCAGGAGGAGAGGACTTCCTTCTCCATCCTAACAAGACTCCCCACTTAGAAATGTCCATGTGCAAATATTTCTTTCCTGGGTGAAAAATCATAGGGGGTGTAGCTTTTTTTTGTTGTTTGCTTTACTTTTTTGAGCTGCTGGACGTGCTCTATTTCTGATTGCTTCTCCAAATCATTTCTTGCAGGGGCCGCCTGGACTCCCAGGACGGCCTGGAGAGCAGGGGATAAAAGGCGATACAGGACAACCTGGGAAGGATGTAAGGCAATCCCTAAAGGAGCAGTTGAGAGAGGGAGGACTTGGGATAGTACAGTGCCAATCAAAGAAACAACCATATTTTTTTTCTGCCTTACATCCTGTGAGGCATAGAAAGCTCCCTTTCTCCTGGGGAGGGGGTCTCCTCTTCAAAGGGAGGATTAGGGCTGTTTCTCCCGTCTTGTTTGACTAGCTAGAGCACAGGATTAGCAGGATTGTGCACTGGGGTGTTCTGAGTGTGTAAAACTTCCCAGCCCCACACAGCTGGAAACAAAATGCTTGATGCTGTCTCAATCTGGTGAGGAAGGAAGGCTCTGTCTGAGCTCCCTCTAATAGCTTTGGAAAACACTAAAACCAGCTACATTGTCAGAGGTCTCAAAGACATGGTGTTTCTACAAACTTTGTGAAACTGAGCAGCTGACTTGAGGAAAGTCCCTAATGAGCCTACCCATGAGGAAGGGGCTAATCATCTCACCCCTTATTAAATATTACAGAACTCCTCCACAGGAGAGATGTTGAAATCCAGATTTCATTAGCTCAGCTGCTTAAAGACGGGCTTGTTAGTCCATTGGATGCTGAGCTGGCAAGAGAGTAGAGACTGCTGAGACCCCTTACCACACCTTGTTCTCATCCTACCTTTCTCTCCACCTCCTAGGGAATCACTGGAGAAAAGGGAGACAAGGGCGAATCTGTAGGTTTGCACATTCCCATTTCTAACCTTGCATGAGAGAGAGTCTGTTTGGGGGCTAAAAAGTTCTCACTATTTTTTGGGGGGGTGGGGCTATGGGGGTGTTGTATCTTCATAGGGTGAGCCTGGGCTGCCTGGGACTCCTGGAAGCATTGTGAGTAACACCTACTTCTGTTGATTTACACAATGGTTCAGGGAAGGGATATATTGAGATTTATCATGAATCCTGGATACCATGGAGGACACATTGCCAGAACTTACTGCTTTTAACAGTGCATGTTGTAGAGTGGATTTCCCTCCTAGCCTTATCAAAAGTGCAAAACAATGAAGCTAGCTCCTCTACCAGTAAACACATGAATCCCACCCCAAATGGTTTGTTATTGATGCTGCAAGAAGACTGTGACACAGAAGAGACCAAAAGCTAGCTGTGAACCCACCTGATACCTTTATTCACTACCTGTTGTGTAATCAAGGCATATGGGCTCCTTCTATAGTCAAGACAGAGACGGATGCCTTCCAGGAAAGGTGCTTAGGCAGATGGGATGACTCATGCTCAGGACTCTCCTGGGCCTTTGCATGGAGTTTTCCTTGGGATGAAAGGCCTAACATCAAGTTGGGTCGGATGAAGAGTGAGCAACTCAACCCAGTCTCAACAAAAATAAGGCCGGAAAAGATTTTGAGAGGTTATCTAGGTGATCAGGAAGGTGTTTCAGTACATGAATGTGCAAGGAGGCATTTTTTCACCCTGTTGTGCTTCAATGGAAGCAAAGCCACCCCAGTGCAGCCTCTGCCCTAAAACCAGGAGCCACAGCATCTCAGGAGAGCTGGGCAAGACTTCATCTTCCATACCCAGGGATGAGGTATTAGTAGGAGCTAAGTAAGAGGCTTCTTCAGACTGGGAAAAATGGTACCAACCACCTTGAGCAGTATCACTCCTGTACAAACCAGTGATTTCCAGTGACTTCAGAGCTCAGGACAAGCCAAGAGCAAGGAGTCAGTGCCTTCTGGTGATGCCTCTCTCCATATATCGCAGCTCTCCACCCCCAACTGTACCAAAATGCTGTTTGAAACCACCCATTTTGTGATCCCAGCCCCATTTTCAGTTTTTGTTATCTACTGGGATTCCTGTTCACTTGTCTCTTGTGTATTCTGCACTACTTGAACTCCGAACTCCAGTCTGTTTGGGTGTGGGACACAGGGATGCCAAGCACCCCCTGTTCCCTTTAAACTAGGAGGAGCCTTATTGTTCCAGAGTATGGCAAGATCCTCCTCTGCTAATACATAACCATCTCAGTCCATCACTCAACCAGGTCCTCCTAGGGTTCAGAAGGCTTGTTCTCACTCATGCAGTTACTCAACCAGCTACTCAAATATCCCATTAAACGCCCATGGCAGAGAGGGACCAACACAATGTCCTGAGCAGCGGGGAAGTGGGACTTTACTGGAAATGTAGGTACTAACAGCAACATCGCAACCACCCTGAATCTCTGAGAGAGCAAAGATGCTGCACCAGCTCCCTGTTGGCTTGAGTCCAAACATAGCAGGTTCAGGTTTCTGGCTGATTTGGGAGAAAGCATCTGGCGCTCTGCCCATGAACAAGGGCTAATGGGGATAAAAGACACATGGAGGTGAGAGCTTGTATTGAAGACCTCATCCTTCACTTTGTGAGCAAGGTTTTTTTCATTTTTTTTGCAGATATCTTCTCTGGAGAACATCATCACCCTGAAAGGTGACAAGGTAAGATCTCCTTGCTGAAGAAGATGTGTATTGAAGCTGAATATGTGATTATTTTGCACATGCTGTGTATTTTGTAGCTTCATTACTTTTATAAGTCAAAGTCTGTCAACCTAGCCCAAAACTCCCAAATTCCTTAAGCAAATTCTGCTGTTCCCACCTCCAACTACAAAGGTCCTCCAAACACAGTGCATCATTGGCTGCTTTGCTGAAAGGGAATAAGATGACTTGGATGCTGGAATAGCTCTGATAGTTTGTCTAGACCAATGAGCCTATTGCTATTACAGAAGCTCTTTGTTATAGCAACAGCTCTGATTGTGGGTAGGTTTGGAAGAGCTTTTATTTAGTGCCAGCACTTGGATTGCAGTAGCATGGATCCAGCACAGATGGAAATTCCAGTGATAGGAAATGGCAGAGACAGATTCACTGTTTTTTTTCAGCCCTGTAAGAAAGATCACTGAAAATATTACTGAAGCCCCTCATGACTTCAGGCCAATCTGCCTGAATCCTATCTGGGGGATGCCCTGTGGGAATTAAGAATTGGTGGTTAGCAAAAATGTAAACTGACCTTTAGGTTAGAAGAATGACTGTAGATAAATGAGGCAACACTATAGAACACCACGTTGCGAGCCCGAGAAGCAGCAGGTTGGAACACCACCTGCTGAGCGCGTGGTGAGCACATGATCAGTAAACAGACAAAATCTGAAGGTCAGTAGGATGTAGAAGTGGAAAATGAAACTATGTAAACATTTGGTAATAAATTGGGAGCTTGCATACAGTGTGGCAGCATTTGCTCTTGGCTATGCTCCCGGTTCAACGAACTTGAGTGAGTTGGTCATGATTCAGCATGTTGCCCTGATCCCGGCTGATCCAAGACCAGTAATGCCCAAGTAGCGATCAATATCAGAGCAGCTCCTTACCTGCTCCCACCCCTCTTACAATGGTCTGTTTAGCAAAACAAACGCCAAAGAAATGCAGCTTTGGCTGCATGCAAACCACAGTGCCACATGCAGCACCAGATCCAACCCAGCGCAGGAACAGAGGTGGAGTCATGGAGTAATTTGAGTAATCAAAGAGCCCAGTAAGATGAAAAATGTATTTAGTTGCCTTCTCTCCCTCCTTCACTTTAACAAGGTTTGTGAGCTGGCTGTTTATTTTGTGAACCTTGCAGCTCGAGACAGGGAAGGACACGAGGCAGATGTGGAGGAGGCAGACCAGCCGCAGCATCGATTTCTACTACATTTTGCTGTGCTGGGAGAAAAGGCTCATTCAGAGGGGTGCAGAGTGTATATCTAGATGGGTTCTTTGCAGGCAGCCCTGGTCTGGCCCTGCCAGTTCTCTGATTTACCTGCAGGACTCGTGTGTCCTGAGTCACAGGCAAAGCAGATGACTGTGGGAGAACAAGAGCTGCAAGCAATTGCACTGTGGGTCTGTCATCTCCCCAAACCCCACTTAAAGCATCCAGTCCCAGGCTTTATTAAAGAAATGGTGTTGCTTCATCAGCCAAGCTGTGATGGCAGGGAAATAGAGGCAAAGTTTTGATTGCAAGGAGATGTAATATCGTTATTAGTCCACGTGGGGGAAAAAGGAAACACGGTAAAGGTCTCAGGGACATGAGCCCTTCTTTAGTTCTGAAGCAGAAGCAGCATGTTTCAAGTGAAGAGCAGAGTTGCTACAAGTTTAACTTAATTGTGTGAATCGGTGAGATAGGTACAAGGAAAGGCTGGTTAGTCCATCTGGAAAAGATGACGTTAGTCTGGGTCCAGCATGGGCCAGCGCATGAGAAATACCACAATGCATGATGAAACCATCATTTCCACTGGGAATTTTAGAGGGGACAAAGAACTTACATGTTTCTGCTGGCTTACAGGGGGATCGCGGGAAGGATGGCTTGAAAGGCGAAAGGGGTCCTCCAGGCCCAAAGGTATGTCCTGAATGCATGGAGGCATCTTTGTGTTGATGCCATTGTGTTGGGCTGGCCAGAGGGTAAGAGCACCCATCTCAGATCTCTTCTGACCCCCTAAAAGATTGGGTTTTTAAAGCAGAGTTTCTGAGATGGTCTCATAAACTTGTGGTCACAATGATGCTGTAGTTCTACAACTCAATTAAACAGATACACAACATTTAGGTAGAAAGATATTGTTCAGGAGTTGGATGGGATAAATTTCTAGAATGTTCAGTGTTATGTCCCTACTTTCCTCCACACTGCAAGTTGACGAGCACATCAGAAAGGGATGGAAGGAGAAATGGCTTTTGATACCACACGCATCCAGAGATCTTTAGAAGTGGGACCAATTCTTTCAACTAATGGAGATGAAAATGCTGCAGAAGGCAGCATCAACGGGTAGATCTCCTGACTGGCATGAGATCTGGGTCTTTTCAAAGGCAAGGACTTATCCAGGTAACATGCATGGGCTGTGCCTCAGATGTACCCAGTTCGGCCAGTGCACCCCCACATTGTGGCTCCTTCACCCCAGCACATCTTACCATGAAGATGCAGCGCTGTTGGGGCCTTCCTGGTGCCCTTCATTCCACCGGAATCTGTCGATACAGAAACCAGATTTCAGTGAAATGAAGCCCATCAGAGAGGCAGGTCAGTCCCCGCCTCAGCAGATGTTCCTCAGCTCAGCACTGGACCTCCCAAGCTGTTGCAGTTCATCTGTAGTTTCATCTGTGGTGGTGGCCCAGGATCACTCACCTGGAGAGTGTCACTGTTCTGGGCAAGGAGAGATGGACAGCCCACCTATGCAACTTGATGTTGGGAGTCCAACCCATTGGAGATACTTATCCCAGACTGCATGTGGTAGTAGGGAGGGCCACCAGCACCATGGCCACGTCCAGAAGGGACCACCAACCATGGGGGCACCTTGGCCATCCTCCTCCTTGCTGCTACCTCTGCACAGCTGCCACAGCAGTGACAGCATTGGTGGCATTGAGGGGCCTCAAAAACCTTTGCTTTTTGACACATTGTGCATGGCCAAGAAATGGAGAAGGGGATGGTGCAAAGCTCTGATCCAAGCCTCACTTTGATGATGGTCTGGTCCAGGCCTGCCCTGTGAAATGCAGCCAGCAGCTGTGTCCAATGGAGGAGTGAAGGAGCCCATTGAGGAGGGTGGGATTTAAACCCCCTCTCTGAGCCGACGGGGATTTGTCTGGAGTCACAGCGCGAGCTGATAGCAGAGTAAGGGCTAGATATGTGGCTCTTGCCTCTCCTCAGAGCTCCTCTTCTTGTTGCTCATTGGGATAATGACTTAATTAATGAGTTGTTCTTGTTCATTTGAAGGGAGAACCTGGTCCACCAGGCAAAGGAGTGGAAATGAAGGTAAATAAAATAAAAATTATAGAGCGTATTAATGTTGGAAACACCTCCCTCTCTGTCTGGGGTTGGGATGGCAGAGGGGACCCAGTGTGTGTCCCCAGGCTTAGCCATCAACCACCCGCAGGACCAGCTTCCTGGGCTGGAGGAAAGACAAGGAGAAGTTCTGACCGTTCTTTCCTCTTGCAGGATCTGGAGAGGCTTTTTGAAGCAAATGGTATCAAGGTAGGTAATGCTTTGACCTTCCTTCTGACAAGGGGATTGTAATTAAGCTTTTCCATCTGGCCTTCTGGAGACAATGTGCACTCCCCCAGGTCCAGCACTGGCACTCACAAAAAGTCAGGACTGTTACGTTTCCTTTTACAGCTTACCATATATATTTAAATACTTCCTGGACAGCTTTTCTGCTGCTATGTTATGGGGTGGATGGTGGCTTTGAGGCCCATATAACATTGAGACGTGGCAAATACCCATTCAGAGCTTGGTGCTACCACCTGGATTGGCTTGTACTTCAGCACTGGGTCTGCACAGCCATCAAGAGGAGACCCCCACAGTCCTCTGGGGCTCTTTGTCCTGTTTAGTGCAAAGTCCAGTTTGGGTTGTTCCTTAGCTCATGACACAAATAATAGTGAATAATCACTGTGCAAGACAGCAGTGCTAGACTGGTGACCTCCCTCTCCACTCTCAAGGTGGCCATCAAGCTCAGGAAGTGTCATGAGGCTCAGCTTTTAGTATCTACCAGGCAGGTACTTATAGTTGTGCTCATTACCTTCAGCTCCTTTCTGTAAATTCTGGAGGTGTGACTGAGGGAGGTGAGGGACTGACTGATCTGGGCAAATGTAGCAGTTTTATTTAGGATGAGGAGAGCCACCACATAAGCACCATTGATCGACTCATAGATGCCCAAAACATAGCCACCTGTGTTTAAATCATCCATGGTCTGTCGGGGCACATCGCTTCACAAGGTGCCGTGTGAGCTCCACTGGAAATGCATCAGTCATTGTTTTGGGGTAGCTGCACTTGCACTGTCATGTGTCAGGAACAGGAGGGTGGCACTGGGCTACTGCCTTAATGGTCTCCACTGGTTGCAGCTGGCACTGCTGAAGGACCTCTCCAACGCACTCCTGCAGGATGGGCTGGACGGACTGGTGCGGCAGTTGGGTGGCTCCAGGACAAGCAAGACCTCCAGGAGAAAGCAGGCAACTCTGCATGCCACCAAGCACAGCGTGAGTATTGTCATCTATCATCCTCAGGGGACAGACAGACCTCAAAGGAAATGCAAGAGACAGAAATGAATCACTGAAGGCTTCAGGGTCAAGCAGGTTACAGTGACTTGCAGCCACTGTAAGAAACGGTTAAGCTGGAAGCAGCTAATGGCTTGCACGAGGATCTTGGATCTTCGGGTTAAACTGATGGGATTGCAAAGCATTCTTTTTTCAGTAGAAATAAAGGAATCAGCCAGCCCTTGTTGTTGATGGAGGTAGCTAGAAGCCATCCTCCAAAGTCATCAGCCTCCTTATGCCCTTTGAGGGTTGTGGATTGTTGGAGTGGTGGGTGTGAAAGGGGAGCAAAGCAGCTGGAAGCACAAGAAGCGATCACAAGGGCAGCCTCAAAAGCAAGAGGGGTCCCAGGGAGGTAGGACTAGCTTGGAAGGAAGGCTTGGAGGTGGCTAGCAGGGAATTGCTGACTACTTGCTCCATCCTGGTTCGGAAAAGCTACCAGGTGGGACAGAGCATGCTGGAGGCATGGGGCAGTGGGTAGAAATAACCCATTGGGTTCCGGCTCATCACATGTGTGGATCCTGGGAGCTCAGGTTTGTCATGACCACACCAACCCACTTTTTTTGATACTGCAGGATTCACTGGTGTTTGATACTTCTCATGATGGGCTGGCCAGCACTGAGGTGACAGAAGAAGCACAGAGCCTGGAGGTGGAGGCTCAGTTTAGGGTGCCGGTGTCTGGAGGACTCCCTAAGGTGAAAATAAACAGCAGAGCAGAAGAAGTGTATTTACTAGATCTACACTCCTGTCCATCTGGTCTGCTGCAGCAATAATATTAACAGATTGCACATCAAATGTGTACCAGCTGCCTGTGAGCTCCCAGTCCATGCTCCAGTGATGCCTTCTGCTGATCCTCATCCTCCCTTCCTTTCCACCCAACCACAACTCATTCTTGTCTTCTAAGCAAAAAACCAACACCTGTTGGGCTGATTTCAAGCCACATCAGTTCTGGTTATCTGTTGAACTTGCTCTGCAACTTCTCCTCACTTGAAGGCTGTAATCTAGGTGCTTCTCTCCTGCCCTGTCAGGGGTGGATCCAGTCCTGCTGTCAAATTGGATTGAGATTGCCCAGGAGAGGATTTCCTGCCATGCTTCCACAGCCCTCGTTTGCTTGAGTAACCAGGCTAATTGCTAGAGAGAATCTAGTCACCTGCATCCTTTGCAATTGCAAGTAACAGACAGTTTGTGTTTATGGGAATTAGGAATTTATTAACAATGTTAAGGCTTAATCTCCATGCTGAACCAAATTCCAATGTGGTACAGCACACCTCCAGGAATAACATCAGACGGCTGTATCCAGGTCAGCTCTCATAGCTGCTGCAGGAGTCATGTATCTTAATTTGCCCGTACTAGACAGTCCTGATAAGAGATAGTCCAGGAAATGCAGCTGCCATGGGGCTTTTCTCGTTCTCTTTTTATGACAGCCAAGAAGTGACTCACTCTCCATAAACCCTTGTAGGTCACTGGTAGGAAATGTTGTCTCCAACTGGAGCACAAGAGCTGTGGGGGTGTTTGGAGCCAGCTCCTGATGATTCTTCTTCTGTGGTTGGTTCAGTAATGACCCAGTTGCTCAGGTTCTTAGACAGGGTGAGACAGGCTCATTCCCTCTCAGCTCCAGGCTTCTGCTCTGATCTCAGGTGAGACTTGTTGCTTTTCTGGATCATTGCAATCTGGATGATAGCATTTTAGGGGCTTGAGAGGGGATGAAGTGTACACCAGTAGATGTATTTGCACCAAAAGACACAAACTGGATGTGTGCCAGCAACCCTGGAGCCAGCAATGCTGGGATTTGGGGTACAGAGACACCAAAGCTGTCTCTGTCGGGCTTTTGAGACAACTCAATCTGGCAGAAAGGGTTGGGGACCTCTCTGCTCATCTGGGCCAGCCTAAGAGACCAAAGGGGGTCAAAGCAGCCCTCCAACCCACGGGGGATCCTTGCAATCTGCCCCAGCCCATCCTTGTTGGCATTTCCCAAATAAGGTGCAAGAGAGGTCTTGGCACCTTGGTCTCCAGGCTTGTCCTGCTGTCTCTGGGCATGCTATTGAATAAATGACAGTGTTGATAAAGCAGTGTATTGTGGATGATGTCTTGACTTAGAAAAAACAGTAACTTTCTTTGGTCTCCACAGGGTCTATCTGCTGGTGGTTCTGAACCTGAGTATGAGTCCTTAGAAAACCCTCCCGAGTCCTTGGAGAAAACATCTGAGGAAAGAAGGAAGGAGAGAGACTCAAGAGGGACAAACACTTCTCTCAGCAGTGTATGTAAATGCCTGTTCAGTGACTTTTAATTGTTTTTCTACTTGTGCTGATTTAATAGATACAAAGGAGTTACATTTCTCAGAGGTTGATAGGACAAAACATTACAATTCTGTGAGTTTTGCCCCTATTTTACTCCAATGAGAAGCTAAGTTAGAGAAAGGATAAGGATCCCTGCATTAATTGCTGTCAGAGCTTGGAAAAGGGTCTTGTTTTCCATCTCCTGCTCTAAGTAATTAGTGAGACTGTGTTGCTGCTTATCCATCACCCTCTGCAGAGCTTGGCTGTGTCCACACCACACCCAGAAGATGATCTGCAAGGAAGTCAGCCCATGGAGCTTCTCAAGTCCTTGGAGGAGAGGGTGGAAGGACAACAGGACATCAGCCATGTATGTCTTCCCCAGCAGTTCTGGGCAGTAGACCAGTGTGGAGATAAGTGATAGACTGGAAGGGACTCGGATACACATATCTCATCCAGTGGTCTGAGTCCTGGGACAGGTCCCCCCACATCTCCAGAGGATACCACTGCTCAGACATGGGACCTGGGCAGGAGACTGGTGGCCAACCTTGTCCTTTGCATACAGACAGGGAAGTGGGAACCCCCAGAGCCCTTGACAAATGTTTTGTTAGTTAATTACCCACTTTTTTTTTTTGGGGGGGGGACGGGGGGGAAGGAAAATCTCTTTCTAATCTGAATCCATCTGGCCACAGCATCCATCCTGTTATTTGGGTTTGGTTGGCTGAATAGTTGATGATTCTCAATACTTTTTTAAATCAGACTTGTAATACTCCAGGGACAGTGCAGAGCCCAGGCAGTGAATTTAAGATATGCCCCTTGACAAGATATTTCCTCTTCCTTCTTGTTTTCCACAGATGTCTCAGAATAGTCCACAGACTCTCAGGTTTCCCTGGACAGTGATAGTCTTTTAGACCCTGGTATGCACCGTCCTGAGCCCAGCTCTGGAGTGCAGAGTCTGACTCCCTTAAAGAAGAGGATTTTAGGGTCTAAGCAGGAATTTGGGGACTTTCTCCTTTTTAAGGTCTCACCAACAAGAGCAAATTGTAATTTAATAAGCCTTTGTGGGTTAGCTGAACCAAGGTGACTGTCCCAGAGGAAACATGATGCCAGGTGGCACACCTTACCTCTTTCTTCAAGGTCTGCCTCTTAAAAAGTTGAAGTGGTTTGTTACTGCACTTCAGCTGAAGGACAGTAGCAAAGTAGAGGTTTCTTCCATAGCCAGGGGTTAGAACTGCTTTACAAGCACATGTGTCCATACCCTCTAAGACACATTATATAATTTTCAGCGAAGTTGGAGGGTGCATCCAGGCTGATAGCAGCAGTTACCACAGCTCAGCTGATGGGCGATAAGTTGTGGTGTTGCTGCAGTGTGGTTGACTGAGCCCTAACATCCCATTTCACTCTTTTTTTTCTGCCCTCCTGGGCATGCATTTTCTTCTGAGAGCCCAAACCATGCTTCACTGCCATGTACCAAACCCAGCACCCTCCAGTTTGAACATCACTGTAACCATAAGTGCCCAGTCCAGCCCAGCTGCCAGACCCTACCCAAACACCAGCCATCAAGTGACACCAGCCCCAGTGATGGAGAGAGAGAAAATGCATTTATCCAGTGCTGGCTTAACACCTTTGCACACTGACATGCTCCTGTGTGATGGACGGAATTCTCTTTCTGAAAATACTCAGAGACTGGTTACCAACAGCCTTAAAAAGTGAATGGAAAAATCCCCTGGATGTTTGCTTGCAGCTACAGGCACGGTTGCTGCTAGGAACGGTGTTAGCAAGGATATTTCTAGGAATAGCAAAGAGAGGGTAGCTCAAAGTGGGGAGACCCTGCTGGAGGAAATCTCTCTCTGATTTAGATAGTCTGCTGAACACTTGCTTCTGCTCCCATCGCTTTAGCAGTCTCTAGTCTGAATCTGCGAATTACCACACGGAATCACGAAGCTGGAACAAACGATGTTGCAGCAGCCACGAGAGGGCTCCCGGCACAAACACACGCAGACACACACCCCCCGACACGAGCGTGTATGTGTGTAAGCTGCAGCTCTGGAGATGGTGGCCTGTGCCATGAGCAGCCATCAGCTTTGTTTCTCCTCCTGGATGCACCGTTTCCCTTGGATGGGCATGGTTAAAATGAAGAGAGATCTGGAAGCACAGAGGATGAAGCCCAAACCCCCACATTTCTTGGGGATTGGGCTACAAGCCCCTGGCTGAGGTGGGAGATTTTTGGTGTCCTGCTCTCAGAAGCAAGTAGAGCCCAGTCCCTATGGACCTGCACCTGGAGACCATGAAATTGGGGAGGTCCTGCATCTCTGGCTTCATTTGAAACCATGGATTTCACCCATGCTGGATGCTCTTTGTGAGCAGAGCCCTCATGTCTTAACATGTGCCCCTGCGTGGTGTCATTTAATAAATCAGACTCACCACAGACACGGCATCTGCCTCCTCAGTGAAACGGGAGTGAGCCCTATTTATGGGTGTCTGGAAGCCAAGTGCATCCATGTGCCCAGACACCATGGCCGTGGCACCAGGAAGGAAGAGGGAGCGTGTGGCCATGCCAAATGTGACATTTGGGTAGACAGAACTGTCCTCACTCATCGGGGGTGTAAGCAATTAATTCAATCCCTGCATCCCAAACACAAAAAGCAATCTCTGCGCCCTCTTTGGGATGTCACTTTTTATTTTAAAGCCCCATGGCTGCATCCCAAGGACCAAAAGCAATCTCTGTATCCTGTTTGGAATGCCACTTTTTATTTTAAAGCCCCATGGAAAGTGCAGAGCAGAACCACAAAAGTGATTTGTAGGTGCGTACAGGCTCGTTTATCACAAGAAACCTAAGACCAGATATTTTTTAGCCAAACTCAGGGTGGCTAAGATGATTTGATTTCAGCATCGAAGATTTTTTGCAGGGAGGAGATACCAAATGTTAAAGGGCTCTTTAATCTTGCAGTGAAAGGCAGGAGAGCTGGAGGGAGGAAACTGAAGACTTCTAATTCAAATGGGAAATTAGAGCTCAAGCTGATTAACCCCGGGAGCAGGCTGGAGGGAGAAGGGACAAGGCAGCAATTCCTTGTCTGTTGCTGTCTGAGTTATCAGGAGCAGAGCACAGGGGGCTGGAGGGGAAGAGTTTGCATTTTGGGTTTATAGAGATGAACTCCTGCCCCATTGGGGCTGGTGTTCAAGATCCCTATAGATTAGCATGTCCAATATCAGTGCCGGCTGACAGCGATGCTGCACCTATGTGTTTGGCAATAATTATTGGTGCACCTTTCTCTGAATCCCAGCCCAGAGGATTCCCCGTCAAAGGAAGAGTTGTTTGAAAGATGGGCCGATAGAACCACCCTTCCTGCTCTTGTGTCCGACGATCCCCATTTTGGTAGGGGCATTTGTAAAAGTAGAACAGCTGCCATAAGTTTTTTAGGGCCCTTCAAACTCCCTAGCACAAGAGAATCTACACCCCAGGGCATTTTCCTCTGTTGTATTGAGTGTAAAATCCCCTTTATTCTCAGGAGGAGGGAAGAGTGTGGCCCAAAGGCAGGGGAACAGCAGCAGCCCCTTTCTCCCTGCAGCTCCTGCATCGTCTCATTCCTGGTGGCTCCCACAGCCAAACTGACCTCAGCAAAGGGAGCGAAATGGAGCCAGTTGTTTTCCCAGCAGCAGCAGCTGTAATCACAAATTTTACCTGTTAAAAGGTTCATGGGGCCCTAGAGAGAAGCAGCCTGTAATAGCCCAAGAGCTTCATCTCGGAGGTGCAATTTCTGGCTGGCAGGAGTTAATGGTGAAAGCAAATTAACTGATATAAGGAGGCAGGATGAGCCCAGGTACATGAGCCCATGTGAGAAGAGGTGGCTGGTTACTCTTTCCATGGATGAGCCACTTTGGTGTTATGGGACCGTACCAGCCAATTCCTGCTTCCTCCATCTCCCAGCTCCCCTGTAGTTAAGCTTACTCATTTTCAGAGTTAATTCAGATAAACACCCCTGGTTGTCTCCATGTGGATAAACCCATACTCACTTAATTTTCCTACCTGCTATCCTCTTGGCCTTTGCTATTTCTCTCTTTCCCATACCTCTTTGCAGGAAGGTTGGTTTTTTTCACTCTCCCTTTTATTTCCACTTTCTTGTCCTAATTCTTTCCGTTCCTTTCCTCCTTTTCTCCCTCCACTCTCTTTTACTTTCTTTTTTACACTGTCACCCACCATCAATAAATCATTCCTTTAGAAAGCAGCAGCCTCTCTACTTTTCTTTGAGGTGCCTTATTGCTGGCACCTCAGAGCAGGAAACTGGTAAAATTGCGGAGGAATTGCAGAATGAAGGAGAGTTATTATCCCCTGCAATTTCCCACCACCCCAGTAAATGGCAGCTTTATGAGATCGCATGCATACGGGTCGCCTTCAGAACTCAGCGAGGTCTTGGCAACCCATGGGCTTGCCTCGACACTGCCTTGTGACGCTATTGGCACGTCTGTGAATTGAACATGGGCTCATGCTAAAGAGCAGCAGCATTTTACAGCCGGTCGGTACACAGATGAGCTGTGACCCAGTGCAGGATGGACAGGAATGTTCACTTGGTCTCATCTGATGGTGCCATCTGACCCACCCAAATCACCTCTGCACCTCTCTGGGAGATGTTTCTCTAGCTTGTCCCACAAAAAACACCCTAGATGAGCACTCCCCTGAACAATATGTGCCAGCACATCACTGACCTGTCTTTTATTCCTCCTTCTGTCATCCTCGCCATCTTTCAGTAAAGAATTTCAATTTTAATTGGACCACAATAATTTTTTTTTTTCCCTTACGTATTTTGGTGAGTCAGAAACTTCCTGGGTTCATTAGCCACTAGGTGAAATTATGATCCAGCAAAACAGGACTATCATCCCTGAAAACCTGACAGCATAATGTCCAGGGCTGGACTAACCAGCATTTCTTGGAAGTCCTTCAGTTAGGATTTATTTTCCCTTAACTTTAACCATCTGAATGTCTCGACACATACTTCTAGGTGAAATTAATTGAGATGAATCCAAGTGTCTGTTTCTGCAACAAAAAATGTGGGAATAGTGCTACATAACTGCACCCTATCCTGATTTCTCCCTCTCCTTCATGTGCTCCTCGCAGGACTCAGGGTTTGGGTTTGGGTACAAGGAGGTGCCCAGCTTTCTTTTGTTATAAATAAATTCACTTGTTTTTTACTTTCATACCAAAATATTCCCCAAAGCTACACTGAGGTGCTTCCACTGTGTGGTTCAAGGAATAATTGCTGTACACTGAGATATCCAGCAGCTAGGAATATTATAATTTTTACAACAGCAAGTAGATAATTTACTGTTGATAATATGGAAAAGAACAAGCAATTTATGAGCCAGGCCAGTAACTATTTGTACAAGCTTTACTGTGTGTGCCTTAAATATACATCAGCCAAAATCACGAGCACTGCAAACATCACCAAGTGGCAGATTAACATGTAGACATTAATAGGCATTAATAGTTGTCTTATTCCAATGAGATACATTAAATGCATAGCAGGTGTGTTACTTGGGCATGGCTGGTACAGGGAGGCATTTAAAGTTCAATGTTGCAATATTTTAGGTGGGTTTTATTTCTTTGAAATAGCAGTAAATTAATTGCACAGTGCTAAATAACATATATTATTATAATAATATGTATAATATTAGGTGCTCAGCAGGATGCTGTTTCCCTTCCCACAGGAAAATGTGAATTTAGACGATGGCTCTGCACTCCCAAGACACGTTAGAGCCAGGAGATCTGCTGAGCACAAGAGACACATGGTAAAGACCTCGTTTCACCGCGGCGGCTTCAGGCTGGCCTGTGTGCAAGAGCAGAGCCATCGGTGTGATCCAGGAGGAAGCAGTGACACTTCCTTGTTGGCTCCCTCACAGGTTCATCCCCCTGGTGCCCCGGGAGCTCGGAAATCCCCGTCTGGATCCACGGTGAGTGAAGACCCCATACAAGGGTGTCTTCAACCACATGGACGCAAGGGGAACTCCAGTTGCCCGCTTGTGCAAAGTCACAACAAAAGTAGAGGAGGGTGTGAAAGGTTTGTGATAAATATTAATAAATAAAGCAAGAAACAGCTGCTGCAGAAGCTGTCTCTCTTGGCAGAGCAGATTGTTCTCCCTGTATCTGGCAAGGGAAACATGATGCTCGGAAAACAGAAGTGGGCAAAATCAAACTTAATCAATGAGGGAACATAATAACCTGGTTCATGAGGAAAGCAGCCTAACTGGAGGGTGTTTTATGTCCCAAGAGATATTTGTATGTGTTTAAATGTGTAAATATATGTGTGTGTTTGTAAACACATACAGCTCTGACACACCTGCACAATTACATTGTTGATATTGACACAAGACACCAGAAACAGAAACTGCAAAGAGTTGATTTTTACAAAATTTAAGAGAGATAAGGATGAAAAATTCTGAACAACACGTTTTTCCTAAGTTTGAATGAATTTCTTTGAAAGCAGTGAGTAACCCTCACCCTGCATTCCCAGGAGGAATGGCAGCACTGAGCTGAGCTCATCCACTCCATGAGAAAACACATCTTCTCATTAGTCCTCCCTAAAGGGCCATGGTTAAGGTGGGTCGTCTGTGGCATTGCCAAAAGCCTGGTACTGAGGCGTTTCTTGGTTCACCATCCCTGGTAGCCCATATGCAACAGGCAACACCAGCTCTCAGATGTCCTGTCTAGGCTGGAGGAGGTCAGAAGAAGCCTGGAGGCCACCCCGTCTCCAACCAGGAGCCCTTCAATGGGGTTCCCATGATCCTCAGTAACACACGGCTTCCCTGTGAGATGCCTCCACCCTCCTCACTTGCTGCCTAACATCTCGCTGCTCAGAGATGTCTTTTCCATGGCTCAAGGGTGGAAACTTTCTCCAAATGCTCTCACACTTTCCTCTTTTCTTTTTCAATTCAAGGCGTACCCAGGCCCTGACCACCCAAGGAGAATTAAGGTACAGCATTCATGTTGTACTCCTCTTATCGCAGCTGCGTGTGGTGAGGATGCAGCTGATCCTTTCTCCCATCACACCACATCCCAGCCTGGTTCTGTATGTGCATTTTTTTTTTTACAGAAGGAAGAAACTGGCCCAGAAGATCCACCCTCCCATGGCCAAAAGGTCGGTGATTTTGTTTCACCTTTTAATGCAGATATCCAATGGCACCTGCAGGGAGTCAGGATAGTGATCCATCTCCCAGAGCAGTCTCATATGGAGGTTGAGGAATCATGGGTGAAAATTGGCCAGGCCAGTAGGTTCAAGAGGTAGTAATCAACAGTTTTGGCCATAGGTAATGAGCAGACATTCCAGGCTTGAAGGTTTCGCAGCTGGTTTTGTGTTTTGGGGATCCTCAGTACTTTCATTCTCTGTGGACCTCTCCTGTCTCCCTCAAATTCATCCTTTAAGATCTGCAGCATCCAGGGGCTCAGCTTACCACTCATATCTGACCCTTTCTCTGCGATTTCTGTTTCCTCTCTCTGCATTTTCACTGCACAGGATAGAAGGGATGGGGTCAGGGACATCCCCAATCTGGTCTGGGAATGTAAGTGGTGGAAATGAGGGGCTCCTCCACAGAGTTTGCCAAAAACTGATGCAGGAATGAGGGCAGCACCCACCTGGTCCATAGAGGGAAGGAAAAATTCCTTGTTGCAGTGCATGTTTGCAATTGAAGGGGTTGCCTGTTGTTTTCCAGGGAGAAACTGGAGCTTCAGGAGTCCGTGGAGACAAAGGAGAAAAGGTAGCAATAGCACTTTTCTGGCCTGAGCCTCTGAGACTAGAAGAAGGCTCTCTGTGCTAAGAGGGTCTGGAAAGGGAAAGGCAGCTGGGGACATGCTGATGGAGAGGACATCCAGGGCCTATGGGCGACTGTGCTGACATAAATTGGGATTGCCACACTCCCCCCTTTATCTCTGAACCTGGCTGTGTGTTTCTGTTCCCTCCCTTCTAGCAATGCTAACACGCATCTGCCACGCACTCAGGAGTAAATGCCAAAATTCAGGGGGGTTTTCTGATGTTCATTTTCTGCTGGATCAGTGAACTAAACCAGGTGACAGGCAAACAAAATCCAGCCCTGGGACGAGGACAGGGATGGAAGAAGGGCCACACAAAACACAATTTCATGAACACTTCTGGTAACAAAGGCTTGTAGGAGTCAAGTGGTAGATCGAGGGTGCTGGGACCCAGATATTCAGGAGAAAGGCAGACAAGGCAGGGTTGTTATTAAAAGGCACAGCCCGATGGGGAAGGGGTACTTCACATGGGCTACCATTTAAACACCTGTGTGGTGCAGCATCCTGGGGACATGGGCATGAGAAGGGAGGGACAGAGGGGAGGTGGCTGGAAGGTGGCTGGTTTTTGTCTTGCAGGGGCAGCCTGGGGAGAAGGGGGAACCTGGAGAAAAGGTGAGCTGTGGAGTCGGTATCAGCAGTTGGAGCAAGACAGCGTTATCAGCTAAGTGACCCAAATCCAGAATTGGAGATTGCCAATACTCCATCTCCTTCCTGGGAGCAGCGTGACTCTGTGTTAGGGCATTTGGCTCTTCCTCGGTCATGCAGTCACTGCCCACCTCCTCTGGGGAAAAGAGGTGGGGGTCAGAGGGACCATTTGCTCCATGCTGCCATAGGCTATGAGCACAACTGGAAACCTTTGCTCTTGCTCAGGGTTGCACTGAGGTGGTACTTCTCAAGACCTCTTGCACAGGCTTGGTAACTGTCTCTTTATTTCACAGGGCACCAAAGGAAACAGGGGTGAAAATGGTCAAAAGGTAAAGAACAACGTTGGTACTGCCATCAGGGGTGTCTCTTCTTACACCCTGAGAGCTTGCCTCCTGCTCTCCCTCCTCCTTTTGCTATACCTAACCTCCCAAATCTCAGGGAGAGGTGTCCAGGTGTCCCATCTTAAGATGTGGGCTGTGTGGCCAGTTGCTCACTGGGGACCCAGCATCTCTCTGTTGACTAGGGAGGGACTCCAGATGGCTCACATAGACAGGACACTCACCTTATAAATAAGTAATGTCAAAAGGTGAGAGTCTCTCCCAGAGTCCTCTGATACCACCTCCAGTAATATTCCTGCAACTCATTTCCCTCTTTTCTAAAGCTGTTTAATTGCTCTCAGCAGCTTTGTCTCTCCAGGTCAGATAAGACTTCACATCATCTAGAGGAGAGCCCTCTAGAGGGCTCTGTAGAAACCCTCAATGTAGGATCAGCTCTGAGGGACTTCAGCTGGGTGTCCAGGGAACAGCATGAAGCAAGCCCTCATTTTGATGGGCCCACAATGGAAGGAGTGATCTTGATTTTTCCTGACCTTCTTCTCTTCACAGGGAGAACCAGGAATTGGGTTTAGAGGTCCCGTTGGTCAGGCTGGGCCACCCGGATTTAAGGTAAGCCTTTCTTCTCTTCTAGATAGGATCTCACTTGTTTTTTTCTGAGTCTTTCTCTTTGTAGTCTTTGCTTTCCACCAGTTATTGAGCACTGGCTGTGGCTACAAAGATAAAGCACCAAAGCCAGTCCCAGCCTGGGAAGGCAGGAGCACTGTGACATGGGTCTGGGACAGAGGGAGTACTCTGTGTCCTCCAAAGGGCCATTTCAAAGCAGATGAAGTCCAGAGCATAAATATAATAGATCATAGAATGGTTTGGGTTGGAAGGGACTTTTAAAGGTCATCTAGTCCAATACCCCTGCAGTGAGCAGAGACATCTTCAGCTAGATCAAGCTGTGAAAAAAATCTGGGGAATTGTGCTCTCAGCACAGATGTGTTTCTGTGATCCCTTGGGATGTTGCAGGTCTGTAGGGTTTGAATTCACTGGAGAGCTCTGAATGTCTGCAGGTAAGGGCTCCCTGCTTAGCAAGCCATGGTACAGCCCTTCTCCAGCCCTAGGACCTCTCTTATGGACCAGGGCTGGTGGAGGTATCCCCAGTTCTGTGTACTGGTCATGTGAATTCAAGGATACACCCCAGGCTTTTTCCAGGACCTTTAAGGGGTCAGTTAATCCCACTTAAGATCCAAATTCCTTGTCATTCACTCAACAGGGTGAGCCAGGGGCCCCAGGACCTCCAGGAGCTCAGGGCATCCAGGGCATTCGTGGCAATGCCGGCACCCCTGGCTCACAGGGGGACAGAGGGGCTCCAGGACTGCCCGGGATGCCAGGACAGAAGGTAGGTGGTGTGCAGTGAGGAGACAGCATGTGTTGTGATAGGTGAGGTGAGAACAACGATGGCCCTACTGAGACTGTCTATGTCGGATGCCTGCTGTGGGTCAAGTCCCCACCTATACAGGTCTCCAGACCCTGAGCCTATACACAGTCAGTGAAGAAAAACAGGAGCAAAGCCTGGTTGAAAACGGAGAGGTAACAACATTTATTAGACCAAGTGATGTTTTTAGGGAAAAAAGTGTCCAAAAGATTTGGTGCAGGGGGATGTCCTTCAAGTTAAAAAAAAAAAAACAAAAACGAAACAGTGGAGCTTCAAGCAGGGTGGGGACCTGTTCTTCTTTTAAATTTAGTGATGTGACTTGATGAGACAACTGGGAAGAAAAGGGGTGGTGATAGCACAGGAGATGACAGAAAGGGTTTTGGGGTCATTAGCCCCTGGGAACAGAGGGAGCAATGAGTAAGTCTTATTGCAGGGACATGGAGGCTTAGCTGGAGTTGGAGTGGGGGACAGCAGTGTGACTAAACTCAGGGTCTCGGTGTAGCTTGAGTCCCCTCTCCTCAACAACAAGAGGTGCGCACAAGGAGTCTATTCCTCCTGCTTGCTGCCAGTGCAGGGAACCCCTGGGGGCACCAGCTTTCTGTCTGGATGGGTGAAAGCAGGATTTTTCCCATCAGGGTGTTCTCCTCCTTAAAGAATTTTGTTTTCAAGGGAGAGCGTGGGAAGAGAGGACGGAATGGATTTGCTGGGCCCACAGGACCCTCAGGATCCCCAGGAAAAGAGGTTACTTGTACACTGTCTCTGTGCCTTTTGAGCATCAGAGGGATGGCTCGGAGGGGAAGTTGAGGCCCTGGTACCTGGGCTGGGTGTGCTTTCACCCTCTTGGAGCACTGGGACAGGAAAGCATTGAGGACTTGCAAAGCAAAGTCCTCCCTTCTATTTTGTTTTCCTTGCCCTACAGGGGATTCCCGGGATACCTGGACCCAAAGGCAACAAGGTCAGTACCAACTTGTCAGGCAGGTCACAAGCAGCTGAGCTCCTGGGGTGGCAATGGAACAGTACACTGCCCTCCCCTGGCTCCTTATCCCTGGCCCCATCCAACCCCTTCATCCGTCTTTCACCCTCATGCCCTTCTTCCCCATGGTGGCTGGCGCTTTCTCCAGAGAAAGCAGCAGAAAGTCAATGGAAGTGAGTCTCCTGACTCTCTCTAACTTTTAAATCATGGCCAAACTAATCAGCAATCATGGATGTAGGGTTCTTGCTCCGAATGAGACCTCTGGGGTTCTCTGTTTTGCAGGGAGAAATCGGCATTGGAGCAGCTGGCCCAAGAGGTCCTCGTGGACTGCCTGGCCCTCAGGTAGGTCCTTCCATAAATGTTCCTGGCTTGGCTTCTTGCAGCCTACCCTCATTTGGAGGCAGCTTTATACCATCACCTCCCACTCACCCATCTTAGAAGATGTCCAAAGGGCTGATTTCAGAGCTCTCCTTAATTTTCCATCAGCCAGATTAGGAGGTGATGGACACTGTTATGCCCAGCTGAGCTGGCACTCACCAGAATCTGTCTACAGGTTGCAATTAGCATCTTCTCCGTAATTAGACACCCTCAAGCATTGCAGGTCACACTGGCTAACTGCATGGCCGAGTGAATCCTGCCCCACTAACTGTGTTGGCTGTGCTCTCACTGGCTAGTTGGGAGCATTGAGGCAATATCTACACCCCTACGTCTGCATGTTTTCATCCTAGCAGCTCGCTGAGGAACCACCTCGGTTTTGTATGTTTTGGGCATGCTACCTGCAAGCTCATTCAGAAATCTGCTTCCAACCTTTTTATCCTCACTCCCCTCTTCCCTCCTTGTTGTCCCGGCAGAGGGAAACCAGCTCCCATCATCCTTGGAGCAATAATGTTCACTTTTCCTCATGCTGCTGAGAAGTTTTGGTCTCCTTCTGATAAAGACCCCAGGGAGACCCTCCTGAGTCGTAATCAGAGGCCATGTTTCAATTTGCTGCTTCTGTGGCTGTTCCACAAATAAACTGATTTTATGCTGCAATCCATTTAGACAAACACCCCATCTGCCAGCAGAACTGTTCAGTGAGGCCCCTGAGACAAAACACTTAATGAGAATGTCAACAGCTGTGAAAGGTCTGGGGTAAACCTCGCTCAAGCTTCATTATCTGAAGGAAATGATGAAATAATGTTTCTGCTCTTCTGACTCCAGCATAAATCTAAAGTGAATCACAGAATCTCAAATTATATTGGCTTTATGTGAGAGATCTAAATTTGGCTTCACAGGACGATGCCTACATCTAGGCATCTTGAAGACAGGTAAGTCTTGTAGGATCTACCTAGAGAGGTCATAAAAGGACTTCATGTACCCACCAGCACAGCTACCCCTCATAGCAAGGTTTGTAAGAAGCCAATAGCACACTTAAAGGGAGGCTCAGAACAAGATCTGCAGCATCTGGAAACCACAGCTGGGCACGAAGATAAACCTCACATTGGTTTCTAAAGTCACAGTTTACCGTTGAGCCATTGACTGGTGGCCTCTTCCTTCTGTATGAGTTCCAGGTGAATTCCTGGCTACCTTACTTATTGTGGTGAGTCCTGCTGAAATCATGTTCAGCAATGAGTTATGAATGCGCCTAAAACTACTGAGCCCTCTAATTGGGGGGAAGAAATCTCTGTGTCCCAGGAACATCTCAGACCTCTGTCCCTTGTTGGACATGCCTTTGTAAGTACATCCTGGGGAGGGACACAACAGGTCATCCAGCCTCAGATGGCTTCTTCTGAGCTAGTCCTTCCAGGATCTCTCTATACCAACAGAGAGGAAGAGACACCTTTCTGGAGTGATTTATATCATCCTAAATCATGTGCAGATCATCTCACAAATGCCTGTTTCTCTCAGGGACTGAGGAGAAGCTGAAGCTTGAAGCTTCAGTCTGACCAAAGCATTATTCTCTAAGCGCTGCATTGTCTACCTGCAGTGACATGTGGATGATCTCAAGCCCTTTAGGCTCTTTGAGCCAGATCCATCGGAGCACTAAGGCACCTGCTGGAGGTATAAGTGAAAAGGTTGGAAAACTCCTTCGAGGATCTGGGCTTCTGCATGTTTAATTCCTGTTGTCCCCAGTGGGATGGTTTGAAGAGTTGGGACTGCGCATGTTGCATTTCTCTTTGTTGATGGCCATCACTATCCCTCTCCATCTTAACAGGGTGACGAGGGCATCGTGGGAGTCCGGGGCCCCACTGGCATGATGGTGAGTGTTAAAATAGCATGGAGAGCTGATTTTACAGCATGGACAACGGTGGACCCAGGGCTGGCAAAATCCCCATGAGCAATGAAAAAAAATAAATGGGTTGATGCTTTCAGTGAAAAGTAAAGACTTTGGGAACCTGAATTCTGATGTTGTGTCAGGATGAATGAGTGTAAATCCTGTAGGCAGCTGTGAGACATAAGGTGTCATGCAGAGCACAATTGCTTTATGCTCTTGTCCATTTGGCTGACTCATCTACAGGCTGCTTTTGAAGTCCGCCTGAAATATCACTGTCTCTGTTCTTTGTCAGGTCTGCTTGCCTGCGTGAATTTCAGGGTCTTGTTCTGTTGTAAATTCCCTTTTCGCTGATAGGAGACTGAGTCAGGGGAGACGCAGATCACAGCCAGTATTTTGACAAACACCTTTTTATTTATTAGGCTATTTATTAGGCTATTATCTCTAATGGAATGAATCTGTTACTACAAGCAGGATGAGCCTTTATGAAGTTCCTCAGAAGGCCCAGAGTGGTTGCAGTACCAGGTTTCACCCTGGGATCTGATCCCTGAAGAGTTGATTCTCAGCAAGACTGGCCCTTACACCACGAAGGCCTGATGTGTCCCAGTGGTCAGAGCAGCAGTGCAGGGCACAGGAGGATGGAAAAGCCCAGGTTTTGTGCCCTTTGAGAAATGTCTGTGCTGTCTCCTCCTCATCCATCCTGTCCATGCCTACCCCTGTGATGAGCTGCCAGTTCTGCAGGTGGAAGGTGCCACCTCTCTCCATTTTCATGGGAGGTCACCAGCCCCCAGTTTTGCAAATGGGTTACACCTGGGGTAACCACCATGGCTTTTCAGCTCTCCACATGTGGTTCCCATCCTGGCTCTGTCTCCAGGGTCTCTGACCTGCCCTGGGGGCATCTGGGGATCCCCATCACCTTCGCCTAGGAGGAGTCCTCTGGGAGCAACCCTTCCCCTACGCTCTGTGAGAGGTGGGAGCTGCCTCTCGTTAATGTTAAGGGTATGGAAATCAGTACAATGCTTGCAAAATGGGGAAGGTTGGTTAAATTTATACATCTGCCAAAAGATCCTGAGTTTTGCCCTAGACTCAATGGTGGGCAGAAGCTAAAGGCTAAATTTTCTATTTGCACCAGTGTGATTCACTCCTCCCCAAATTGCTCTCAGGGGAAGGAAAGAAGAGTAGAGGCTCCTGTGCCAGTCCTACCAGCAGCTTCTCCATGGTGAAGCCCATCCTTGGAGGCAGCTCTGCCTTTGAGTGGAGGCTGCTCTTTCATAACACCTTGCCCCTGCTAGTATTTATCTTCACATGTTGTTTTATGTTCTTGCAGGGTCTAAAAGGCTTGCCGGGTGTGAAAGGCGAAAGAGTAAGCAACAGTTATTTTATCTATGCAGTGCCTTGAAGGAAGGCACCATTGTGGGGAGCCTTTCTCTGCAGCAGCCCACACTACTGATGCCCCTGTTAAAACAGCAGGGATAATCCCAGCATCTTCTGGGCTCGAACTGGGAGGGGACCTCAATCAGTGTGTGGAAGCATAAAGTGGCATTAGCAGCCCTCTGTAATGGCTGGGCTGACATGAAGGTGCATGCCATCTTTATGCATGCCCAGGACTTCTGTGGAAGGAAATTTGGGAGTCTGGACAGAGAAGGACCCCTGGTATGCTCTGGTTAATCCCCAAATGTGCAGGGTTGGGGGAAGAGAGCTAGGGAGCAGGTGTCCTACAGCATCAGCAGGATGATGACTGCCCACCAGGCAGCACATACCCTTTCATTTGCATCGGTGAGCAGGAGTCCCCTCGGTCTCCTTCTGCTACATCCCCCTTGCCACCCTTGGGAAGTGCAGTACTGAGAACTGCACCCCAGATGTAAGGAATGTGAAATGGGACACCAGGGGAGAAACCCACATACAGCTCTGCCACTCAGAAGTTCAAGTGCAGTTTTAAAGCCTGTCCCCACCTTGTCCTTGCAGCCTCCCCCTTCTCCTGCTGTCACCACACCAGTCTTGAGCACTGGAGAAGGTTACAAGATGCCATCAGGAATGAGTCCTTCAGTCTCATGTACCATGCCTGTTATAAAAAACTTCAGGAACAGCTACTATTTCATACACTCTCATGCCAATTTGAGGTTGAAATTTGGGAAATCCTGTATTATGTAGGATGCCATCCCACCCTAGATGTAGTGTAGGCACGTCCCTGCAGCACAGAGATGCTGCATCCCATTGGGAGGTCAAAATCCAGCAGTAGCTCCGCATCATGGATGCGCTGAGCATGGAGTCAGGCAAACCACTTCAGTCCTCTGGGTCTTTATTTTTTGTCAATGCAATAAATTCTAGTTGTACACAATCTCTTGTGGTAAGCTAATCATTTTGGAGCATGCCCAGAGGAACTGACTTCCAACTGTAATAGATCTTAGTGGCTTGGAGTGTACATCAGTGGACTGAACAACACAAGAAGCATGAGTAAAAAAGGGAATCACTCACTGTCTTTTTTCTTTCCTGTGTTCAGGGTGATCGGGGACTTCTGGGACCCAAGGGAGAAAGAGTAAGGACATTCCAGATTGTGATTTTCTGGGGCAGATGGGGTAAAAGGTTTTCAGGATTTTATAGTTACCAGTGAACAGATGGACAGTTATTTAAATGAGTTAGTGATCTTACAAGGTAGAGGCATAAATGATAAAAAAAATATTTATATGTGTTTTCAAATATCTGGGGCTTTAGTGATTCTATAGGATTCATATCGTTACATGTGGGTGAGTGTAGCCCACCCAGCGTGGAGTGCTGAGCAAGGTTCCCAAATGATGGGTGCAAATGTCTTTCACTGAAGAGGACTTTCAATCCTACTTTCAATCCTACTTTCAATCCATGGTGTTGTGTGCAGTACCATCCATGTGCCTTATCAAGATCCCACTGCCAATGAAATCTTCAAGATTTGAGGCTCAGGGCCTTGTGTGTGTCCTTGCTCAGGCATCTGGCCACCCTGAGGGTGAAGACGTTTTTCCTTCTGTCTAACAGGAGTTTCCCTTGTTGCAACTTGTCCCTTCACGGTGTGCCTCCAAGAAGAGCCTGAGTCCATCCTCTCTACGTTGTACACCTACATAGGTAGTGGAAGACAACATGTAGATGTCCCCCTCTTCTTGGGGGTCTCCAACCAGTTTCAATCCACTTTGTTGATGCCATCCTTGCACTGGACACACCGCTCCAAGTTGAGCTTGTGTGATAGTTTTGATGGGATCCTACAAAACAAAAAAAAAGTTGGGGTTTTTTTCCCCCCTATTTGCTTGGGGCACAAAATGCCTCCTGTGAATTAAGGGAGGAAGAAAATTTCCACTGATTTTGGTATAACCAGCTCACCCCAAAGCATACTGCAATCTTAAAAAGCCTGAGCTGGCTCATAGAAGGTAATGCGAAAATAACTCCCCAAGCGCTTCTGGAAAATGCACAGAAAATGCTGAACTTCTGCCCAGTGTTTTGTTAACTTCCTTCCTGGCTGAAATGGCTTGTTAGAAAATGAGTTTTAGAAAACCTACATGACGATCCTGCCTTTGAGTCATGCAGTATTAAATGATTAAGGCCGATTTGTCTCTGAGGAAGCTGCTTTCAAAGGGGACTCGCTCCAGAGACAAATGAATTCTTAATCTGCTTCGCGAAGAGGCCCCAGAACACTTTCCAAGCTGAAGGAATTGTAATGTATTTTCCAAAGAATACCTTAATAATATATAAGGTGGAGTGCGAGATAAAACAGGAGAGCGGGGAATAATTGTCTTGGGTTTGTTCCACACGATTGCAACTTAACTTTCTTTCTAATTCTCCCTTGATCAATACAGGAGTAACTGCATGAATCCCAGGGCCTGTGCTATGTATTGGATTAAACTACAGGATCTTTATTCTCCTTTTTGTTCCCAAAATTGATTGAGCCCCATCCTGTCTCTGTTAGAGATCCTCCAGAGCAGGGAAGCAGGAGGGTATACAGAATTTGATCAGGGTCTTCTGATGATGGTGATGGTTGGATAAACTGCAAAGTATTTTCAGAGTTTGGGGAGTATTGATTGATGTGTGGTTGTTAAGACTCCAGCAGCAATGCACTGTCACCCTAAACAGGGATGTTTGCAACACTGAAGAGAGCTGGTGCAAAGGGAGTCCTTTTCAAATGGGCTACAGTTGCCCATTAGAAGCTGGCTTCACCCCTCTTCATTCCAAACTGTGGACAGCATCACCACTTTGGAGACACAACGATCGCTTTGCCAGAGCAGAGCCATTTCTTGCATGGGAATAGCCTTGTTGCAGTTTCTTCACTCTCTGAGGAGCACAATGTTCCTCCTCAGCTGCTGAGCTGATAAATAGACTTGCCATGGATATGTCCATGGGGTTACTGCATGCCTGTAGCTACTGACTCTCTCAGGATGACAGTTTGGGGAATCTGACCTTCCAAAAACTACCTCTGAGGGGTGCCCTAAGTGCCACTCCCCTTCCTTAACTCCAACTCTGGTTCATAAATCAGGACACCATGAGTAGACCCATTCACCATTCTGCCTGTGGTCAGCTCCCACACCTGAGTTGCAAACCTTGACATCCTGAGTGACCTACAGTGACAAAGGAGCCAAGCCACCATGTCAGAGATGAACCTGTCCCACCACTGACAGCCTTGGAGCAAGAATTGAACCTCAGGGTCACGCGATGCATAGCTCCATTTCCAGCTATGACATTTAGACTGTGGTAATGCCAGTGGGGCCCAACATTTTTTGGAGCAAGAAGGCACTCTCCAATCTTGGGACTTCTTGTAGTTTTCTGTGCATGTTCATCATCCAGATTTAGTAAGGGTAACTAACCTTAACAATTAATGTTGTGCTGTGGAGCACACATTCCTTCCCCAGCATATGGACCACAGTTTGGGAAATGCTTACCTTCATTGCAGATGCGTGAATTACCATTCTGCCCATCATAGCAAGTGCGGTTCCATCCAGTGGGACCCATGAGTTCATGGATCACTGGATGTCGACATCTGTGTCTCCTTTCTCTAGGGTGAGCCCATGACTATTTTTGGACCCCAGGGCTATAAAGGCAGTAAAGGAGATCCTGTAAGTTTGACTCTTATTGACTTTTTAATCTGTTCCTTTCCCACTGTTGGTGGCATCAGCACCAAGCACAGCTTGGGATAAGCACTGAGAACCAGAACTTTGGTCCAGAGCCAGTGATTGAGAGCCGGGTTCTTCCAGGAGAGAGGCACAATCCACTAATTTCTGTTTTACCTTTCAGGGCGAACGGGGTCTGCCGGGTTTTGACGGAGACAAAGGCGAGAAGGGAGAGGATGGGCCTGTAGGAGAAAAGGTATGAACCTCCCGAAGTGACTGAGAGAGACAAAAAAAGGTCACTGGTTGTGTGAGGAAGGGACCAATATCTCTGCATCTGTGGGAAAAAAGCTTTTCAATATGCCACATGCATCCTCCCTTCCAATGTGCTTGCTGGAAAACACAGTGCAAGGACACACTCGCCCAGCATTTACCACAGAAGGGGAGAGGAGGATGTTGGGTTGGGGCTTGGGAACAAGATTACCAGGTGTCAGGTCTGTAGTTTTGGGACCATGTCTGTGGTACAGGATCACTCTGGGAACAGTGACTATTCAATTACTGCAGGACTGTAAGAGTCCCACATCTCCCTCTCCCTCCAAGAGCTGGCTGTGCTTCTTCAAACCCTGCAGCTCTTGTGGCATTCTTGTTAAGGCTTGGTTGGCTCCTCTGCTCCTGTTCTTCACACAGGGCTGTTCCTGGGTGGTGGCAGAGCAAGTCGCCTGGTCCTCCATCTGCCTTTGCTCTTTAAGAGCACCCTGTGGAGGTCTCAGGTCTCAACCCATCACCACTCTGCTGGGAGGAATCACGTAACTCTCCCACTCTCAGACTGAGTCACAGATTAAATCTCCGTGTACTAATCATACCTATTTTCATATTATGTTAATGCTTTTTGCTCCAGAAGTCTGACCCAGGATAGGGACTCTGCTGAATAAATATAACTATCTACAACAGCAGCATCGCTGCCTGAGCTAGACATCCTGTTATATCCCACGGGGACCTGTACAATCAGTGTAGTTCGGGGTGGGAACTGCCTGACCCAGTGTGGGCATGTCCCTTGTGAAGAGGCAAATTGTGTCCTTACCACAATGGATTGCCCTTGCTTAGGTCCCCAGCTACTGTAAAAGGAAACCCATGAAGATGCTCCCATGGATGGTACCTGGTTTTTTTTAAGTCAGATGAAAGCCCATACATGATATCTGTCAGATTGCTTTCTAATAAAAAAATAATATGTAAGCAACTCCTAAAGCACGAACACCTCTTGGCCGAATATCTGAGTGACTTTGGATGGAGCCCCAGAGTAGTATCTCCACCAACAGTAAGTCCAGCAGGGTCTTGTACTTGAGTGTTTGCAAGGAGGCAGCTCATCCAGAGGCTTTGAGACCCTTTTCTGCTTGTTTTTCTTCAGTCCTTCTAACTGGGCACCAACTTTTTTACGGGACAGTTCACTGAGATTTCTATCAAGCCGTTCTGCAGCTGGTGGCTTTCTAGCCCTGGCTGCCATACAGAACTTTGGGCTCCCTGGAGCTGAAGTCTGCTATAGACACAGCACTTTTTGTCATCCTCTCTGCCATCTCCGTGGGTTTTTCTACTGGTCTCTCTCAGGGCGGGGGTCACTCAAGAGCAGTAGGTACTCAAAATGTATTTGACAGGGATTTTAAAATTTTAGGGAGTCAAAGGTGAAGCTGGCTCCAAGGGAGTGATGGGGCTTTTCGGAACAAGAGGACCGGTGGGGCAGAAGGTGAGTACAGTGAACACTTATGTTAAAGCATTCCCTGCAAGAAGTGATGTGTAAAATCACACAAGAACTGATGTGTAAAATCCTGTCAGAGTTTTCTCACAGAATATAATTCTGCATTCCCTCTCCAATATTGCTGATTGAAATGGTGCGGGGCTACCAGAGAGCAGAAGTAGCTGCGCTTTTCCAGGAGAGCCCTAAAGATTTCTCCCATTTTGTAAAGCAGCAGAGTCCTCTGGCATCTTTTCTGGACTAAAATGGTCAATAATGGCTCGCTGAAATGTGAAATTCAGGCATGAGTGTGAACTACTCTCTAAGCTCCAGTTATAGTCAACAGAATTGTGGGGCTCCATTTAGTTGCCCAGCTGAGATGTTTGGGGTATCCTACCTATCCATTCCAGCTGCTTCTGCAGAGGCGTCCCCAAAGGTCCTCTTGTCTCCTCTTCCACAGCTGTAGGTATCTCCTACAGCAATCCCCATTTCCAGAAGAAGTGCAGCTCTTTACTGTGGTAACTCATCACCGCTTTCCTTGCAGGGGGACCCAGGAGAACCAGGCTTGCCAGGCTCTGCCGTGAGTTGGAGCATGTTTCTCTGCCTTTGAAAGTTTTGGGCACAGAGCTGGGCTCACACTGCTGGTCCTATCCCCACAGCCATGTGTGTGGGTTGCGGGGTGGGATGAGGTGATGCTGGCTCAATGCTGCTCCACAAAGCCCACATTCAAAGAGGCTTTGCTGGAAAACCAGTGGTGGGCATGGGGGACCACAGCCAGAGGTATGTTTTAATAGGATGTTGTATTTTGCACTAAGGGACGTGTGAAATATGCAGTATTTATTATTTTTAATGCCTTTAGTGTATTAAGGGACATTGCCAGACATGAACAGGTGATGTTTCCTGTTCAAATTATGACTATAGGTTGTCTATCCCATGAGAAATGTATATATCCTTAAGAGACTGGACTACAAGTGGCTATTCTCAGCTCTCAGTGGGTGCATGTTGCTGGTCAGAGGGGAAACAGTTATGCTGGAGGATCTGGATAATCTCTAAGTTCACCTTGTTTCCTGACAAATTGTAATTGTTGGGAAAAAAAAAAAAGGAAAAAAAAAGAAGAAATTTGATTTGCAAAAGTGTTTACATGCTTTTGAACTTCACCATTTCACTTGCAAGAAACCCCAAGTGAAAAAATGGTCTCCAAGGCTGTCCAAAGCAAAAAAGTCCCCACTGATTTCTTTTCACCTGGGCAAGGAAGGAATAAGAGGGGAGGGAACACCAAAAGACGACTGGGACTTTTTCTCAGACCATACAAATACAAGAGTATTCAATTGTTTTTTTGCAATAAGAAATATCAGTATTTTCTTGACCTATTCCCCAATTATGCCTCTTTTTGTGTGAGTGGGTGATTCTCAGCAACTATCTGTTGCTCTGAAGGCTCCACAGCCATTCAGCGCTGCCTGCTGATTACTGATCATGGCTGTGTAACTATTTACAAGCCCATAATCCAGACTGGTAATTGCTCACTGAGAAAAAGGCCTTCATTCAATTAAGTATTTCAACCCCCGCCTAATTGTAAACAACCTTCTGAGCACTTTGCCAAAGCAATGAGGCTGTAATGTGCTGTAAGACATCAGCATCTAGCATCACCGCACGTAGGCATTGGATCGAGTTCATTTCTGAAATTGTTTTGTAGTGAACACCTGAATCCATAGGTGACAACCAGTAGTAGCGCAGGAGTAAAGCGAAGACGTTTGTTGAGGCTGCTGAGTGCAAAGGAAGCACAGTTGGACTCCACCATCCTGGCCAGCAACCATCCAGTCACGGTTGGATGATTTGCTGTTTTCTACCAGCACCCATGGGGGTTGGCACATAATACAGTTAACTACCAGAAAGTGTTATCTTCTCAATCAATATTGGAGGAAAGCTAAGTAATCTTTCTTTTGGAAATATTTAGGGATTCTACTGGTGCAGGTTAATGCTATCTGTGCTGTGCTTGGAGCTAGACTGAGATAATAGAGCTTGGTTTTGGCCCTTCATTAAATTTGTAAAATTGCAAAAGTCAGATCAGAGCTGGGGCCTTGTTGGAAGAGCCTTGATATACGACATCCTAGATGAAATTCATCTGACCTCAGGTTAGATGTCTGCCATGTTCACTTTCCACATCCGAGCGAGCGATGTGCAGACTTGGTTTATTGGCATCTTTAGGGTGCTCTCAGCCCATGATTCACATCATTTATTTCAGACACCTGTGTTAGGGTGCTACATCCTGATCTGACTTGTTCTTCACAACCCAGGTCTCACTTTATCTTCTAAGTGCTCCCAGATACTTTGATTATTTTTTCCCCAAGTTATTCCAGAAAGGTAGGCTAGGCTGTCTCATTTATCATTCCCCAAGTCCTCTTCTTCCCTTTTCTTGAAGACAGACACTGCTTGGACCAGTCTACCTGTAGCAGATCTGTCCTATGCAAAGTCTTAAGGGTAGTGGCTAGCAGTTCTCATTTTCCTTCAGCTCCCTCTAATTCCATCTTTCATATCAATAAAGTGCCACCAGCTCATTGCAAACATTGGTTGGTCCTTTTCTGTCCCACTGAATCCACTCTGAGTAATTTAACCAGCTTGTAAAAAGTCTCATCCATTTACTTCTTTTGATTTGGTGATCTGTAGGAGTTCCTAACCAAGTTGACAGAATTTGTGTCTTCTCCCTGTAATCATTTCCCAGAGAATTTCAATGGATCTAGTTGACTGGACCTCAAGGCATATGAGTGCATTCTTGATATTTTGGACACCTTTTCCTCCTTTTTCCTCTTTTCTAAAAGCACTGTGCTCTTTTACATTGATATTCCTGCCATGCTTCACCCTTTTATATTAATATTGCAGTCTGTGTTATGCCTATGAAGTCATCATCTTGATCATGTATTAAGGCTTCCAGCTCCTCTTCTTTATTTCTCATGCCGCATTATTATACCGGGCCATTAACCCATTATTCTCCCTAAAGCTCTATTACGAATGCCCTTCTTCCCCTCTCTTGCCATTACTCTCTATTTTGGGTTTCCAGGGTCTACAATTAGCAGTGTTCCTTGGCCCTTTCCATCCTGGTTTGCAGTCCTCCTCACTGGACCAAAAAGTTGTTCAGAGTTGTTCACCTCCTCTTGTGAGCTCGGCTCTAGATTTAGCCAGCAGCCTGTGGATCCTTGCCCTATAACCGAGGAAGCCAGGGTCTCTGTGGTAACACCACCTACACAACCATGTGCTTATTCCCAGGGTATCCCACTCAACTTACCCAGAGGGTGGGAGATGCACCACCTCCCTGGACCTTCTGCTTTTGCTCTCAGAACCATTTCTGATGTGCTTCATTCTTCAGTGCTTGCCAGAGCACATCTTCCAAAGCCCACGCTGGAGCGGAGCCACCAGCATGTCAGTGGGGGGGAAGGATGGGAGAAATACAGGATTTTTCAGTCCACGCTGATCACTGAGAGCCATGGAGCTCACAAGACGTGAAAGCAAAACCGTATACCTGAAGTCAAAGCAAAAAGTGAGAGCAAGTCACAGAATCCCAGAATCACAGAATCCCAGAATCATTCAGGTTGGAAAAGACCCTTGGGATCATCAAGTCCAACCATCAGCCCTATTCTACAAGGTTCTCCCCTACACCACATCCCCCCACATCTCATCCAAATGAGACACACCCAGGGATGGGGACTCCACCCCCTCCCTGGGCAGCCTATTCCACTCTCTGACCACTCTTTCTGGGAAACACTTTTTCCTAATGTCCAGTCTGAACCTCCCCTGTTGCAGTTTGAGTCAGGGGATTCTGCTTAACACTAGGACAATCAGATGCTAAATACGGCCAGTCCAGGAAGGCTGATGGAAGGCTAAAGGACACTCTTCTGCCACTGTTATACAGCACAGTGCTACAGTCAAAACCAGCCACCACTCTGCAGAGTCTGAAAACTAAGTGATAATCAAGGCCTTATAACCCAGGTAAGTGTGAGAATGGTTATAAGCAGGAATTTGACTTTACCATAGATATTAAGAGCATAAGAGCTCTTGATATAGATAAGAGTGGCAGGTAGGCAACTCTGAAGAGGTACCAACAAGAAAGTGCTACCTTCCTCCATCGGCTGCACGGGGATTTAGGTGAAGCCATATGGCATTCCAGTTCTCCTGCACACTGAACAGTGGGCCATTTCAAGCCAGAGGATAGGAAAGGTGGGGTGTGGGGGTCTGCCTTGGGCTTGACAAGAGCTGCCCCTGGCCACTCAGAGTGGAAAAATCCATCTCCTAAGAAGTTCTTGCCCTGGAAGTGTGTCTTGATGTTTCCTGAGCACTTCTGATGAATCCAGGCTTGTCAAAGGGAAGTCAGTCAGCCAGATCTTCTGGCCATGGGTGGAAATCTCTGCCCAGGATACCTTGGAGGTTTTGCAGCAGGGTATCAGGCTGACCCATCTCTGAAATGTAGTGCCTGAGAACAAATGCTCATTATGGCTGTGAGGAACAGTGGCAGCTCCCACACCAAGAAAGGATTTTTTGGGGAGGATGCTCAGGACTGCAGTAAATAACTGTGGGCAGGACAGTCTAGACAAAAGACGCAGCAAGGAAGGGATAAAAACACAGATGAAACTGTGAGGTTGAGACTCCCACCAAATATTGAGCACTGAAACCCAGGAGGTTGGAAACTTTTTAGCAGAGGTTGCAGCCTACGCCATGGTTTGGAAATGCATTCACCCTTTGACATGTGTCTTCAAACAGATTGATCCTTTTGGGGCACGCCACTGGGGCAACGTTTCTGCTGATGGGTTTCACACTTTCGCAGGGTGACCCAGCTCACTCCCCAGCTAGTTCATCTGAGTGGAAATGATGAGCCTGGAGACAAGGCAGGCTCATCCCTGGCTCCAGCCCAAAGCTTCGTGGGAATTTGTGCCTGGAAGCAGAGATCCTCCGCTTCTCAAAGATGTCTTTGCGTCACAGCCAGCGCTCAGGACTTATGACTAAGCCTCTTCGTTCCTGTGCCTTCGTGGTACCTGATGTCTTTGCAGTTAAATGAAGCCTGTTCGTGCAACACTTTAATAACAGAACCAAATAGCAAGAGCCATTTCCAGTACTCCACCAGTAATTGCCTTTAAACTGCCATTTTACTAGCTTTTATTGCCCGGCCTTTATTTGCCTGGCAGAACACTGAATGTAAATCTGAGGGAACAAATTTCCATTCATCTTCTTTCCCTTGCCTAGTGCTCAAACATTTTCCTCTTCCTCTTTTTTTTTTTTTTTTTTTCCCCTCCTATTCCATCTTTTTCTTGTCCTGGGTGCAGATGGCCTTGAAAAGCATCACCTCTTTGACCTGCTTCCCCTCCAGCTGAAGCAGGGACAGACCTGCTGTCATGTCCAAGCCTTATTATAAACCTTCTAGTCCATATGACAAAGCCTCTTCAGCCCATGATGAGTAGGAGTCCACCTACAGTGAGATAAGACCCAGGTCAAAAACTTGCTTATGTTTACTGGACCAAGTAGGCATGGCTTAGACCCAGCTACCTTTCAGCCTACCAGCACATACTGTGAGCTTAACTCTTCCTAAAGCCATTTGGGCTTCTTTCAGGTCAAGAGCGGGCAAGAAGCACCTCATGATCTAAGGCAGGCAGAAGAGACGAGAGTTGGACACGGGCAGGTGGGGAAGCACGGGAAGACAAGGAAAGGTCTCTCCTTGACACAGGGGACACTAGGGACAACTGAGGGAAATATTAAAGCTAATTGGGAAATCTCTAACTAGTGTCAGGCTCCTTCAGGATCAGGCAGTGCTCAAGGATAAGCCTTTTAGCCCATCCCCTTGGATACAGGTGTGTAAATCCCTGGCCAGATGGATCTGTACCCAGTTCAAATCTATCTCAGAAACACCAGGCACTTGATGCCTCGGCTTGTGAGATTTAACCATCAAACCAACAGGTTTATTACCCTCCAAGCAAGCAAACTGTCCTTGCAAGCAAACAGAGAAACTCTAGTTAGCTGGGGGTTTTATGGTCCATTTACTTCCTCAGATGGAACTTTATATTGATCGTGTCAATAATTATTTACTAGTAAATAAAGAGCTTGCACGAGATGTTTGTGCCTGATAGTGTAGGCAGTGCTGGAGGAATGTGGACTTTACCTGACCCAGACATGATCAGCAGAGCCATGGAGGAGGACCTGGTTGGCTCTCAAATACTCCTCTCACTATGAAATGTAAAATGTGCCAAGGTTTGGGAGGGGTTTGAAGAAGCAACATGCTCCCCAGAGGAGGAGCTGAATTTTTATATCTGGGAATGAAAAGGTAATGAGTCTGTCCTCACAGTCTGACCCACTGTCAGGGACAGCACTGTCCCACCTGTGTGTCTCTGGAATGTTTACTTGTCACCGTGATCGTGTTTGAAGTGTCTGTTCATCACTGAGAGGAGTAGTAACTGGAGAGGTGACAAGTCTGCTTGGCATACAAATCTGACAGCTGATTTTTTAAATATTTTTTTTTAATAAATGTGTTTCCTTTCAACAACCTACTGCAAATTAATTCCAAGTAGAGAATGCCACTTGTTCATCTCCTGATCTGCTTAAACAGACAATTCATTCTCCTCTGAGTGAGCTGAGCCCTGTGCAATCAGTGTCTCAAGTGGGGATAAATCTGATTTCATCTCACATCCAGGTTCTGAAAACTGCCATCAAAATTGGCCTGAATGGATGAGTAGACTGTGGCAGCCCTGCAAAATAGGGAAAAAAAAAAAAAAAAAAAGACATTTCCAGTAGCTTTTAGTTTGCTACCAAAACAGTGGGAAATTCACCACCCAGCACTGCTTGACTCAACTGACTGGGTCTGAAGCTGCAGACCCCATGGCCCAGGACTGTGTGCATCCCTCAAAACTCACAGTGTGATGCTGCCTGCTCAATGCCCTTGCTCCTATTTTCAACCACAACCATCACCATCTAAATTTTCTTGGCCCAGAACTACTCTTTAGCTGCCATGTGCCTCTATTTACCAAGCTGTAATCATAAATAAGTCAACTTACAGGTTACATTTGCTAGTGGCTTACAAGCCCATGAGGAGTGGGTGCTAAATCCCAGCCTCAGGTCACTAGTACTAGCATAACTTCTGACCTCTGACTGTGGGAACACACAACCCAGGTCTTACTATTGATTTTTCATCCTGTTGACTGTCCTCAGCCACTTTCCCTACAAGAGCTGACACAGAAATTAATTTTTCTCCTCTTTCTGGCAGGGTGCGGCAGGTCTCAATGGGAAGAATGGAAACAAGGGAGCCAAAGGTGACAGAGGTCTTCAGGGGCAGAAGGGGAAGCCAGTGAGTAGCAGGAAAAGACATGGTTCATTTGGCAGGAAGAAAGAGGCTCTGTGCCTTTCATGATCCCAAGTTCATTTCTCCTCTCACAACCTACATGCCTCGTTACTAGAGTCAGGGTCTTGCTCAGGGTGAGTTTTTCCAGAAGAGAGACAAAATTGCTCCCTAAACCTGGAGAAGTCTTTAATGCACATCCTGGCATGGTTTTTAGGAGGAGCCATTCTCTGGATGAAGACAATCTGTCCATATCTCTAGTGATAGACTTCTAAGTTTTCCCATGTTTTTCAGCATGAATTTTCCTTTGTTACTTACCAAGGCCCAAATTTCAAGTTCCTTCATGTACCAAGTCCAGTTCCCCTTGATGCTGACCTGCCTGATGGAGAGAGCAGGGAACAAAGCAATCATTTGCTACAGCCCTTATGGGTCTCGCTTTCCTGGGATGAGCTGGTTCTCTGTCAAACAGGATGCCTCCCTTGCTCCCAGATAAGTTCCTGCACGTGATGGGACTTCAGCCCCTTATTACTGAAAACACATCTCCAAACTGATGCTTGGTGGGAACAGGTCTTTATTTTCTGGAAAAAAGTTCAAATCTGCTGGTGGTTTTTCTCTTTTATTTTCCCATGTAAGAATAAAAAAAACCCCAAACATTAGAAGCTTTTGGGAAGGAGCAAGAAAGGAAGACCTCACTGAAATTAATGAACATCCTCTAGATCGTTCAGGTAATGCCTGAAGGATCCAGACTTTGAATTACAGGTTCAATTTCCAGGGGGAGTGACCAACAAAAGAGCTGGGAGAGACCATCTAACATCTCCACAGTGCAGGTCCTCGTGATTGTTGCCACTCCATTAGCTCCCAAACCTCAGTAACATTCACTCCAACACACAGGTCCTCAAGGGTCATTTTCCAACTTTGCCCAACGTAAGCTACAGACCCTGTGGCAACTCATCACTGCATTTTGTCCCACTTCACTAGCAGCCCTGTCACAGTCACTCATCTTCTGCAAGGTCGTTCCCTGTCCCACCCCAGGACTGGCTGCATTTATAGCAACAAGGTGATCGTGATCTGCAAATTTTCAAGAAGCCTCTGATGGTTAAAAGAACAATATAAATGAAAGATGATGCTGTCACCGAGGCTGTATTCTTTACTTTTCAGGCTGTGCATGATATGTTTGTCTTTTTTTTTTTGTGTGTGTAGGGAGGGAAAGGTGATCCTGGGACCACGGGTGACATCGGGCAGAAAGGAACAAAGGTAGGATATGGGTGAGATCCTGTGAAGTCTCCATTCTTGGAGATACTCAAATCTGTCTGAACATAGTCCCGGTCAACCAGGTTTAGATGGCCCTGCTTGAGCAGGAGAGTTGGACGAGATACCCTCAAGAGCCCCCTTCCAACCTCAACCACTCTATGATTCTGTGAAATAGAGGTTGGGACAAGCAGAGAAGAGAGCTCAGGCTCCAGGCTGCAGTGAGGCCGATGGGGACGGACGCTGTGAGCAAGGGAAGAGCTTGCAGCACTACATCAGGATTAGCCCTGTACACATCTAGAGTTCCTCCCTCCTGCCTTCACGTTGATTTAATATTACCACCTGTGATCTGCTTTACCCTCAGGGCTTACAAGGCCTTCCAGGACGCACTGGTGCTCCCGGAGCCAAAGGCATCAAGGTGAGCTAAGCCCAGCTTTCCATCCTGCTCTAGCTGCCCCCTTTCCAGCAGTGTTTCCCCCTCAGCCCCACGAGAGCATCATGCATGAAGAAGCCACCCTAACTCTGGCAGGAGAAGTCCCTCATGGTAGTGTGGGGCTGCAGGCTCCAGCATGGGGAAACATGACTATGCAGAGCAGGGAGGAATGGATGGGAAGGTTTTAAGGCTTACAGGAAACTTCTTGATAATCTGGGATAAAAATAGCAGACCCTGCCCCAAACCCTTCCTGGTCTGTGGCTTAGCAACTGCCTGGACTCAATTCACAGTTAGTGCTGGGCACATCGCTCTGATTGTCAGCACCATTAGTCCTTTCTCTAGAAACAGGGATAATGACCCTTAATAGTCTTTTTATGAAGGGTTTTGAAAAGCTTGATAGGCAGTAAGGGAGTTGTTGATAGCTGAGCCAATGGGATATATTATTATTTTTCTCATTATTAATATTTTCCTTTATCAGCCTTGGTCTATTGGGTAAATGAAGTACTGTTCAGTGAATTTCCCTACTTTCATGTAGGTGGGCTTGGAGTCAGGACAGTCTAAAATTTATACTGGTCTAAAGTAAGACTTTGCCTATACTTAGGCTTTCTGTTACCAAGAGTGTCATGATATTCCCCCCTCAGGTACCACTTACCTTGAGTTTTCAGAGCCAGTTTTCCCAATGTTTTAGGGGTTGTTTGTGCTTGCAGCCCATCCACTGCTTTTTCATCCACAGGGAGAAATTGGCAGTCCTGGAAAACCAGGGATCCCAGGACTGGATGGACCACATGGACAAAAGGTGAGTGTCTAAATTATGCACCTGCCTACAAGTAAGAGGTTTCCAAAAAGTTTTGCAGATGCTGCAAAATCCACCTCTGCAATGTGCTTATTTCTTTCAAAGGGCACAAATGGGGTTATTCTGAATCTGTTCCTATAAATCAGCATAGATCTGGGTGAAGATGCTTGGACACTGTGTTGGGGACCCCTTCACTCACCTCTGCAAGACTCAACTGGGTTCATGATGCTCCACAGGCACTATTGCACGTGTCAAACAATGAAGCTTTTTAATGAGATTTCTTTCAGTCTCCTTGAGTACCACAGATACTCAGGTTGAGAGACCCTGCTGGGTCATACTCAGTAAATACTAATGTAATCTGAAGAAAAGCTGGTTCATTCAGCAAATCGCAACCTTGCTAAATCCACGTTGGCCATGATTTTATCTTGGCTCTTTCCAGGGTGATCAGGGAGCATCAGGGGACAATGGTGCCTCAGGGATTCCTGGGGAGAAAGGAGAAAAGGTTAGTACTCACCAGACTGCATCGAGCTGCCATTTATAAAAGAATAAATCCCACATCCATCAGGTCAAGTTAACAAAATTATACACTTTCTACATCATAGGTACCCTTTCCAGTGGGCAAATGTCAACTGTCTGGAGCATTAAGGCTGGGACTGCAGTTGGAAAGGGCGGGAGAGGGAGGTCTCCTTAAATTCACCCTCTGCCAATGTACAAAATCCCAGGAGGGTGCCTGCTCAGTGCGAGGAAAAGCCATCCAAACCCTTAAAGTGGGATTATTCAGCACCACCACGCCCAGTGTAAAGGGTACCTGGGATGTTGTAGGGCAGAAAAAGTGGGTAATGCTGTTACCTCCTGAGCACGTTGGACATGGGAGTGGGAAAGGTCCCCAAGCTGACCTGCTCCTGGGCTCTGCTCGCAGCAACCTGAGGAGTCCCCCACTTTGATCACTCCCCACCAATCCTCCTCTGCATTGCTTAATTTTCCATTTTCTTCCCTAAAGGAGTAAGTCTAAAATTTGTACCTTTCCATGGAGGGAAAAAATGGGGTTTCAGTTAAAACAATAACTGTTTTGAGAAAAAAAGAAAAGCACACAATAATCCCAGTAGCCCCCATCAAGTCTTTTGGCATTTTCCAGCCCCTCAGGCCCTTCTCACATTCAACTCCACCATCTGGTCTTTAGCTGATTTGGGATCTTAAAGAATTTGCTGCTTTTATTAATAACAACTCTTCTGATCCTCATCCCCTGATGGTCATCTGTGTCAAACACTAAGAGTTCTTCTCTTGTCAAGCAACACCTCTGGCTCACTAAATCTCTGAGCTGTGAATGATTGGAGGTTGGGAGATTATTTCTGGGGAAATTCCACACCGTTCCTCTCCTCTTCTCTCTTACAAACCACTCCTGAAAGTTGAGTATTGGACTTACTGGAGGTCTTTCCTTCTGCTGTGTTTAATGGGAGCCTTTTCTATTCACAGCAGCTCCAAGAGAAAACTCAACAGTGTAGATGAATGGGAAATTTCATAGAATAATCATAGAATCACAGAATGGTTTGGGTTGGAAGGAACCTTAAAGATCATGCAGTTCCAACCTCCTGCCACGGGCAGGGACACCTTCCACTAGACCAGGTTGCCCAAAGCCCTGTTCAGGGCAACCTGTGTGAGGGCCTCACCACCCTCACAGTGAAAAACTTCTTCTTTAGATCTAATCTGAATCTACCCTCTCAGTTTAAAACCGTTCCCCCTCGTCCTATCCCTACCCTCCTGATCAAGAGTCCCCGTCCCCCCCCCCCCCCCCTTTCCTGTAGCCCCTTTCAGTCCTGGGAGGCTACTCTAAGGTCTCCCCAGAGCCTTCTCTTCTCCAGCTGAACCCCCCAACTCTCTCAGCCTGTCCTCACAGGGGGGTGCTCCAGCCCCCCGAGCATCTTCGTGGCCTCCTCTGGCCCCACTTGAGCAGGTCCGTGTCATTCTGATGTTGGTGCCCCCTGAGCTGGATCCAGCACTGCAGGGGGGTCTCCCGAGAGCGGAGCAGAGGGGGAGAATCCCCCCCCCTCGCCCTGCTGCCCACACTGCTCTGGGTGCAGCCCAGCACACGGGTGCTTTCTGGGCTGCCAGTGCACATTGCTGGCTCACAGTCAGTTTTCCACCCACCAACACCCCCAAGTCCTTCTCCTTGGGGCTGCTCTCCATCCCCTCCTCGCCCAGCCTGGGCTTGTGCTTGGGATTACCTCGACCATGGGCAGGACCTTGCCCTTGGTCTTGTTGAACTCCATGAGGTTTGTACGTCCCGCCTCTCCAGCCTGTCCAGGTCCCTCCGGATGGATCCCTTCCCTCCAGCATGTCACCGCACCACACAGCTTGGTACTGTCAGTGAACTTGCTGAGGGTGCCTTGATCCCACTGTCCATGTCCCCAACAAAGATGTTAAACAGCACCGGTCCCGACCCCGACCCCTGAGGACACCACTCATCACCACTCTCTGCTTGGACATGGAGCCATTGACAACTCTTTGAGTGTGACCATCCAGCCAATTCTTTATCCCCCGAGTAGTCCATCCGTCAAATCCATGTCTCTCCAATTTAGAGACAAGGATGTCATGTGGGACTGTCAAATGCTTTGCACAAGTACAGGTAGATGATATCAGTTGCTCTTCCCTTATCCACCAACGCTGTAACCCCATTGTAGATGGTCACCAAATTTGTCAGGCACGATTTACCCTTAGTGAAGCCATGTTTGCTGTCACCAGTCACCTCCTTATTTCACATGTGCCTCAGCATAGTTTCCAGGAGGATCTACAGACAAAGTAGAACGTAAATGGTCTCCCCTTATTGCCAATGCCATGAAAGTATCTGGGTAATGTTTGACTGGCCCATCTGTAAAAACACCTGTGCTTGAACTGCTCTGTTGGTGATTCTCAGGGGGCCAAGGGAGTTCCTGGCTTGGGAGGCTTCAAAGGACAAATGGGATGGCCTGGGAAGATTGGAGTTGCTGGACCAGATGGACCTCAAGGGCCACAGGGTGAACCAGGACCACAGGTGAGCAGCAAGTGGCCTGTAGCATGCCCTGAACCCTGGTGAGATCTGCATCTTACATCTTCATGTGACACAGCACCTCAGATGTGTCCCCATATGTCACCATGTACACCTCTTACAAGCTGGCACCTGAGGTCTCCCATGTTGAGATGGCTGCAAAGTCTCCTGTCTTTCTGTGGGATCTTGGTCAACTTCATCTCTTCGTGCATTTATCACTGGAGATTATTTTTTCCCCTTTCCTCCTTTCTTTTCCTATCTGCAGCGTAAGGTGTGAGTGACCTCTCAGTGAAGAAAGGAAGGCTGATAATTTCAAGTTAGCAGGGCATCAAGTGCACCCCTCCTGTTGCTAATTAGCTGGGGAGCAGGATGATAAGGTTTCGGAAGAAGCTGGTGGCTTTCAGACCCCATTTGTGGGCCATACTTAATAAGTGTTTTTGCATGCAAGACATGCTGGGCACCTTTTGAAATGTAACAAAAAGACTTGGAAATGAGACGTGCTAATACTGTTTATGAGCAGGAACATGCTGCCCCCTGATTCTATGGTAATGAAGAGTGTCTTGCTGCTGCCAACACAATGCGGAGGGAGATGCTAGAGATTAATGCTAATCACCCACCCTTAGACAGCATCCATTAAGTAACAAGAACTTTTCAAGTGAAAGAGGGCTAAAAATGAAAATACCCTTCTCAGTTGTGCTGGTAGGACTGGCTGAGTTTCAGGCTTGGACAAGAGACTACATAAATTAACATGAAAGAAGCGAGAACAAAAGAAAAGCTGGAGTTGGGAAACTACCTGAAAGACCAACTGTTATCCACAAGTTGTCTGAGGGATAGCCCTGTTTTAACTCCTGCCAGCCTGCGGGTCTGGCAGATCTTTGGGGTGTGATGTTTCACCCTTGAGTGATGTATCCCTATATAAGTATGTGTAAGGATTTAATCCTCGTGTGTTTGTATACATATATATATGTGTATGTATGTAGAGACTGTGTGTACACACACACACACGGCTTGTAAAATACTTGAGTTTTCTGCTAAATGAGAATTAGATTGTGCTGCTCCTTTGAAAACAAGGAAAGGAGGTAGATAATCTGGCAGGATTTTCTTCTTTAATCTGTTTTGCCCTGATGAATTATTTCCACCATATAAGCCAAACTCCAATCACCAGTGATTATCCTTCACCAAGTGAGAAGCACATTCAATAGCATAGAGAATTTACCTGATGTGTAGCTGCAGCTGACAGTTCAGGACTGTGCTGATAAAGATACACTGGTGAAAATTGCTTTGACTTTTAAGGATAGAAGTTGGAACAATTTAGACCCAATTTTGTATGAAAGTCTGAATGAGTCTGGACCTCATTAGATCAGCAATCCTGGATCTCAAAGGTCTCCCTGTCTCAGAGGCCCTTGCAGGACTTCTGACTTGGGTAGTACAAAGGTGTCTATGTAGGCTTTACTGATTCTTAACCTGGTTTTCCCCCACAGAGAGAAGAGCATCACATGTTGGGAGAGTCTATATCCTGCTCTTTGGAGCCACAAAAAAAAAGCAACCCAACACTGGGTTTTAAGTCTTAGGGAAGAAGTTATTAAGGAAGGGAAAAGGCAGACGGTGCAGCAAGGTTCACATTGCACTGATGGTCAAACTGAACATCTGTATTGTGTCCTGAGATCAAATAAAGGCTTGACCTAGAGCAATCTGCTCTGTGGCACAAGGACACAGAGGATGCCCTGGGCCTCCAGCATTGTTCAGCACCCTATAGCTACCACCCAGTGCTTCACCACTGACAGGGTGATTATAGGAAGGACTGCCCTCAAGGCTTCTCCTAAAGGGGTGCAGGTGTAGAAAGACCCTTCCAGAACAGTAAAAAATGGACTAGATCCAGCTTCAGACCATAGCAGCAACATTATTCTTCTTTCCCTTGCTCCCCAGGCTGTACCTTGCAATGGAAAACATATCAAAAGAATCACAGAAGGGAGGAAGGAGATAAAAGTACAAGATCCCCTCATGTATGTTTAAAAAGGCTGGAAGTTTTTATATTAGCAGTTACGAGCACTGCATGCTCAGAAAGTCGTGTATGAGATGATGAATGGCTTTCGTTTGGACGCTGATTAAAGAGAGACTGTGAGATGCCACTTTCTACACCCACACTGCTACTTGCCTTTTTCCTAAATTAAAAGAGAAAGTCCCTGGGTCTGAACTGCAGCAGTGAGGCCACCCTCATTTCTAATGTGGGAGGGTATTATCTCCATCTGCAAGTCCTTCTCCTCCCGCTGAGACTCTGTTTCTTAAATTAGTGCTGGGACAGACAGTGTCAGAGAGAGAAAACTCCCTTCTGCTTCTGCAGCATCCATCCTTTCTGCAGGGAGGGACTATAGGAAATGCCTCATGGTTGCCCAGGGCAGAGGGGGCAACGCCCAGGGCATCATGTCTGATCTGCCTGGGGAGCTTCTGAGATCGAGAGGACTCTGAGTATCTTCTCCTACTGAAGCCCAGGTTGGGCTTTAGGGAGAAAATCCCAGCTGGTGCTGTGGGATATCTCTGGAGGGTGCCCAGGCACTGATAACTGAGCTCTCCTCTTCCTCTCTAGGGTCCACGAGGGAAAAGAGGGAGAACTCAGCTCTGCCTCAGGGGACCCCCGGGCATGGACGGACAAAAAGGAGAAATGGTCAGTATGGGGTTGAGCTGGTCTCACTTCCCAGTGAAGTTCCTCAATGCTCTGCAGCAGCGCAGAGCTCTGCATTGGGGCTGGGGGTTGCATTTCTCAGCTCTCCACATTTTGCAACAACAAAAGCACAGAGAGCATTTTACTCCCAAGTGCCTACACTTCTGCCTGAAGGTTTCTCCAACTGGGACAACTGCTGTGAGGCCTGTGGGCTGCCAGGTTTTTTATGTAAGACTTCTTTGGAAAACATCATATTTTGGGCCAGCACGTCCTCAACTGTGCTTGCCATGGCAGAGCAGGAGTAAAACAATACTCAGAGCAGTACTTCAGTACAGAGGGGCAAAGCTCAGCTTCTTCAGAGAATACAAACAAGAGCTCCATCTCAAGATCACAATCTGCAACCAACCCATGTTCCGGGTCAGTCCCTACACACTGCAGGTCCTGCCAACACTGACTCGTGGGCTTTTTGCATCAGGAGGTGGCATTGCATTAGCTCCATGTGTTAGTGGAGGGTAATGCGATTTCTCCTCACGCTCCAGCCCCTGTAAGTGAGCATGGATTGAGAAAAATGACCATTGCAGCTTTAATTTAGATCATTCTTCCTGTGCTCTTTTTCCTTTAATAGTTTAAAGTATTTTTAGTCAACAAATCCAGTTTTCACCAGTTCCGAGTAGAAAATTTCTCAAGGTATTTTCTCCTAGGAAGCAGAAAGCCCTCTTTGCTTCATCTTTTCAGCACTGGGATCGCAATCCCAGTTGCAATCTTCGGCCTGGTCCCCAGAGGTTCTCTGGAGGCCAGATCCTCTCCACACCTCCACCTCAGCCTTTGTGGTCCCTTACAAATTGCAAAGAAACCCAACTTAAACTGTAGCTGTTAACATCCTTATTGTTTGGATAAAGCAGAGCTCCCAAAATATATGGGAGCCGGCATCCAGCTCTCTGAGACACACTTTTGTTTGTGCTTCCTTGCATGTGGATGAGTTTGTTCCTCTCTCCTCAATGAGCTACTCACAGATATCCCTAAAATTTATAGGAAAACATTTCTCCCCATCTCCCTTCCTAGCCTATCCTTTCCTCTCTAAAGTGCACTTATTCTTGGAGCATTTAATGGTCAATCTACTGAGTTTTGTAATGACTTAAGCATTTTTAACAGGGTGAAAATGGTCCAGCTGGCCAGAAAGGAGAAAAGGGAGATCCTGGGCTTTCTGTGAGTACTTTAGACCAAGATCACATCCTATTACACAAGCCTGAATAGAGAAAATAGGGCAAACTGCCCCTGAGAGGTGTAGGGGAGGAGGGAAATGCTGAGAAATAGATTCATTCAGAGAATATCTGGGAAATGACAGTGTTGGCCATTACCCAGACACATCAGACATGCACAGGCTGGGGTGGGAGCAGTGCTGGGTTGTAGGATGCCAAGCCCAAACAACGACCCAGAGCCCGAGGCACATTTCCCTTCTCCCATCTTCCCCATGGTTCTTCAAACTCCTGCTTGGCCAATAGGATCAGTGCCAATGCCCCAGGGCTGATCAAATACAAAGAAATAGCAGGAGAGAGAAATGTGCCCCATTTTCAAAGCAATTAGAGAGCTGGCATTACTGCAAAAGCTGCTGCTCTGGGTTTATAAATCCTGAAGAAGAAAGAGTGGTTGCAGCTCCCCTAACATTAGGGTCACCATCCTGTTGCATGAACAAATGTGTTTTGTGCCACTTTACTGATACGATCCAGTACTTTCATCCTTCCAGTGTGTGGAGGCCAGGCAGGATTAGTTTTAACATGGGTGTTATGGGCAAGGGCGCCCTATGCATGGGCTGCTGAAGAGCCCAGCTCCTTATGTAGAAAGTGCCCCCAAATTTGTCATCCCTACAAAGGATAAGAGGTGGTGGCCACATGAAAGGCAGTAGGACACCAACCATCACACGTGGAAGATGCTCAACTGAAACAGTGGCAGTTGGCTGGCCCAAGGGTGAAGGATAGACTCAAAATGCATGAGACCAGATGTCTCATTCTGTGGGGAACAGCGTTACCTCGTAAAGAGGCAGAGAAGAACAAAATAAGGTGCAGCTATCTCTCATCTAAATCTAGTGCTACAGCCCATTTCCATGGGTCAAGCCTGCAGTATAATAGCCCCTTTTTATGGATGCAGGTGGCTTGATGAAGCTTCTCAGAAGTAAGGGACATCTGAGAGGCCATGGCTGCAGGGACAGTGCCAAAAGGGTGGGGAGACTCATTGAAAAGCTAGCCTGGGGTTGAGGTATGCCATGGTCCTAATGTTGGGCTCCTCGTGGCAAGAGGAGCTGGCTACAGGATGGCCATGAATTTGCAAAGGGAATCATTTCCCTGATGAGCCACAAAGCTTGAACTGAGGTCCCTGTGATACCAAAAGTACATCTCTGATCTTGGCCATACCCAAGCTGAGGTGGTTTCACCAGAGGCTACCTCCCATGGGGCAAGAAGAGTTGGGATGGGGCACAGAGTGGAGAGAGATGGTGGTGGGGTAGAAAATCACCACTAACCTCTGGTTTTCCCCCATGGCACAGGAGGAAGAGGTGAAGGAGGTGGTCAGGACCGAAATGAGAGGCAGATGCGGTAAGCCAGCTGGCGAGCCGCGCTCGGGGCCACCGCTCTGACACCTGCCAGCAAATAAATTGGAGCAATTTGAGTGCCGGCACATGCTGGCTTGGCAGAGCAAATATCACCCCTAATATCAAATATTAGCAGCAAGTGGAGACATGTCACCTCTCCACGCTCAGAGACGAGTGTGGGCTTCTGGGCCACGAGGTCTCTGTCATAGTCCTGACCTCCTACTCAAACTCTTAATTTTTTCCCTTTAAACCCTCTCTCTTCCCATTTCTTCCCCTGTGGTTTTGTCAGCAAAGCATACCACCCCGGTCATCTCTATTTCCCCACTCATTGGTGAAAGATGCTGGGTCATGGGGGAAAGTTTGGAGCTGCATTTTGCCTAATAACAACCTTTTAATTCCTGTCTACTTTGCGGCACTTCTTGACACACAGACCTCTCCTCTCCGGCAGTGAATAACTGCCAACCAGCACCACAACAGTAACAAAAAATACCACATTTGGGGATGTTTTTACCCCAGAATCCTGACATTGCAAGGGTGTCAGGCTTTTGGGATCTTGCTTTCCTTGCCCTGTCCAGCTACATGAGGGCAAGAAGAGAGCTGCCCCACTCCTGCCCCGCTCCCTGGGGCCTGCCTATGGCCAAGGAGGGTTGGGGTTCACCACCACTTGTCAAGATGCTTCAGCCATTAAGCTGGAGTCACACTCACGCCTAAAGATGTTAGGGGTCATTTGAATGCTTTGAAGAGGGGGAAAAAAGGATGAAAAATAGTCCGTGAAAGCATGTGCTGCCTGTAAAAATAATGATTTTGTGGAATAATCTTATTTACATAGAGAAAAAAGAAGTAGCAGACAAACTATGCCCTGTCTTATGTTTTCAGATTGTGGAGGTGAGTTGAGAAGGATGCTCATGGAAAGGGGTAAGGCTGCTAATATCAACACAGAAATACATGTGAATTCATGCAGTAGAGTAAAGGATGTTCTCCTTGCCCCAAAACATCCCGAAACTGCAAGTGAAAAGATATTAAGAATAAGTGGTTTCTTCTGTGATTCAGTGCAGCAAATGACCCTGGATCACTTACTGCTTTTAGACCCTGGCTCTGGCAGGGGGTGTTTCTTGAGAGGAATTTGAGAAAACAGAGTTGAGAGGGACACCAAGAGGTCCCCTGGTTCCACCCTCTGCTGCAAGACAGGATCAAAGCTATTTCTGACACCCAGCTTTAAAGTTGCACCGATGGGAACACCCCTCCCTTCCCACGGAAAAGATCCTGTTGCTCCACCATCCCAAACTGTCAACGTTATAAGCTCCAGTGAGGTGCCTACAGTGCAGGTGTCTACTCATCATTTAAGCTCCTGTTGTGGAGATCTAATCCATACGGTCTACAGAGTGAAGGGCCAATCTGCCAACCCCAAGGCAGACCTTCATGTTCAGTCAGGGGCTCATCCTCTTCCTCAGTGCTTCAGGGAAGACTTGGTTCCTCCATGTCTTTGCCTACATGTGCGCAAGTGATTCAGGGTCTAGTTTTTCCACAGAAGATACTGAACCAAGTTCTGGATCTCAGCTGGCCATAGTAGGTTTTGAAGACACTCAGCTCACATGAAGGCACCTAGAGGAAAGTTTCCAACTCTGGATCTGATACTTATCCCTGGATGTTGATCTAGTTGCCCATATATAAGTCAGATTACTTATCCTGCTGGATCCTCTCTATGGGCACAGCTGTCTCGTAGGTCTGTGTTGTATCTGTCAACCCAGCTTTGATGACTCAGTTGCCCTGGGACTTCTCATCTAACCTGAATGTTTCCTACTACATTTCAAGGCCATCATCAGACCTGGAACAGGTCCCTCACCACAGCTTGTTTTTAATGTTTTAAACAGGAATAGACAAAGGAGGAACTTCAGAGCAGCAATTTGACTCTAAATGGCAGTGAACTCATGTTCTCCAGGAATGGATTTGCTTTAATTTTTCCTTCATAACTGTTATATTTTTGGGGTTGTTTTTTTTTTTAGCTTTCATAACAGACTGTTTCATAGTGTACGAAAGCGGAGCATTTTACAAAGCAAGGACTTTCTCAATAGAGAGTTGGGTCAAGAAGCAGCATCCTTGCCCTGGATGTAAGAAGCCAGTACTGTCGTAGGTGCCTGGAGTAGCCGAGAACTCTCTTGGTGTGGGATATTCCCAATTATGCTAGACATGAGATAGTCCTTTCTGAGCTCTGTTTCCCCTCCTGTTCTGTGTTTAGAAAGCAGATCTATCAGAGTAGAGATCATCTCTCCCTGATGTCTATTCATGGTCCCATACCTGCTATCCGGCCCTTGCCCCAGCCTCCATTTGCTTCTGTAATGTAAATAAATCAGAGCAAATGAATCCTGCACCATGAATGCTCTTGGACAGCAGCCTCCATGTTCCTGCAAAGGACAACCCTCGCTGAAGTGTTTTGCCTTCATGACTCAGGTGTTATCCAAGGGCCCTGCCTGTTATCTGGCTGGTCAATCCTTCAGCCAGGAGCATGTTGTCCTTTCCATTCCTCATGCTCAGAGAATCATTTAGATAAAAAGTAAGTTACCAAAGGAAAGCAAAGCCAGATCAAAACTACAGTGGACACACCACAGAGCATTAACCTGGGACAGATTCAGTCTGCTGGTCCACATTGCTTCAAAACAGGTTTCTGGGTTAACTTTGCACTGCCACGCTCCACTAGATCTACTGTCTTCTACCTGCAAACTCTGTACATCCACCATAAAACTAGAATTCCTAAAATATCTGCTCTGCTAATGTATGGAGGATGATGGACCCACAGCCTCACACACATCCAGACATACAGCTGGACATGCATAACTCAGCTAACTCCTTTTGTGGATTCCCAGCCTTTTAGTAAACAAGTCTTACCTGAGAAGACGAGCAGTGCTCAGCACTTCAGGGGACCTATCTCATGGAGATGCTGATCCAGCAGCTTTTAATTATCCGTGTAGTTTTGATTACAGCTCCATCCCAACTGACAGTGGGAACATGTCCATGCAGTCATGGAGGTCCCAAGGAAGCCTAGCACACTTCTTGGGACCCACTTCCTCAAAACCAGCTTTTACTCTGAATAAGTTTAGCGTATCCCCTGCTCCCTTCCTTGAAAAGACAGTAGACAGTACAATCTCTCCTTAATTGCTTGCCCTTCTCTAGAGTGTATGTGATTTGGAAATAGGTTTCCTACCTTGACCATGTACCCCAGTGGTCTGTACACTTTGGCCCTTGAAACATTGTGTTGTGACTTATCTCCCACACTGTGTTGTGCAGTGGCACTAATTTTGTTGAGCTGCAACCATTTATCGAAGCATGGTGGCTTTCAAACTGTGGCACCAGATTTCATCCTCACTGACCCACTGATTAAATTCACAGGTCTGGAGGCAGCTGAAATCAACAGGCAGCTCCAAGGGTATTTTCAGCCTCAGGAATACACCAGAAGGGATGGTGAAAGGGAGGAAGAAATGCTTAACAAAACTCAGAGCATGACCACATTGGTGACTTCGGTGAAACCCTTCGTGGAGACACTTTCACTTATTGCAGGTAAGTGCAGCTGCGTGGTTGCATGCTTTCCATCTTTCTAACCTTGGCAGCCACTCCGTGAACCCAGCGCTGCTGAATCCTCTTCCCTGGGACAGGGCAGAAATAAGGCAGTGATGGGATTTCCAAAAAGGGTTCCCATGCTGCAATGCCCCTGTGCTGAAAAGGTCTGGCCTATGGCTCGGAAACAAGGTGAGCTGATGCCCCTGGAAGGGGCGGTGGGTGAGGAAAAAGCCAAATATGTGTGGCTTCTGTGATGATCACCACCTTCAAAAGGATGTATTTTGAAAGGCTAGAAGGAGGCAGCATTTTTCAGGCTGATTTTGTCCCCGTCTCCCCACCATGTCCTTTGAAACTTCTAGTAAAACTTCCTACCAGCCAGAAATTGCATCTCTGAGACCAAACACTTGAGCTATTACAGACTATTTCTGCCCAGGGCCTCATAAACCCTTTAATGGGTGAAACTACTGATTACAGCTAATGGCAAAAAAAAGGGCTCTATTTCTGTCCTTTTGTGTTGCCCAAGAGAAAGGGGAAGAGAGAAGGGCCAAGGTCCTGCCCTGAAAACACATGTAATACCAGCCTGCCAGTACACGAACACCAGTGAGTTTGTGACATCTCCTCACACTGCATCTACCTCTACACCAGGCAACTGGACAGGGCAAAAGCATGATCCAAGACTGGCCATGCTTTTAGGTGTTATCAAGCTCACAGTAGGATCTTGAGCAGTGCTAGGCAGCCAAGATGCAACCATCATTTTTGGGGATGAAGGCTGATCAGCCATAGGGAGGTGAACTATGTCCTGCTGCTTTCCCATGGGCTGGAGGGAGGTTCATGAGCCACTCTGTAGGCACAGCCAATGGGGTGGTTCCCCAGGAGGCTCCCAGATCACGTTGGGATGCATTGGGACACAGTGTCCTGGTGGAAAAGCCCAGGAGATGAGCCCAATGGATACAGGGAAATCCATTAATTCCTGGCTGAGAATGGCCATCTTTCCAGGGAGAGGACAGGATGGGGCAGTTTTAGCTGCATTTCAGATCATCTACCCTTTCTTCTGACCGTGAACCACTGTAGTGAACATGACAGTGAGGAGAAATGCTTGGCCCAGCTTCATGCAGACCTGATGAGCAATACGGTCCCTTTGGCACGGAAGAGCTACCAGTCGGATATCCTTCTCCTGTCCCCATGGAATAATGGCTCATGGGTGGCTTTTCCAGGTTCTATGGGCCTGCCCGTCCCCTGAGATGCTGATGGAGGCAACAAGTAGCCTTTGACATGACTGGCTTCAGGAGTTTCCTGGTAGCTCTGCCCTAAATTTTAGCAGCAACCTGAAAATGACCTTCATCCAGAAGGATCCATATGAGCTGCCCTCCTCCAGCTCCATCACATCTTCAAATCCATGCCACAGCCACCCATGGACCCTCTGACCTCCTCATCAGGGCTTGGCTTTGAATCCTGATTTATAGGAGACAGAAAGTGAAAACATGATGCAGAAGGGCTGGGGGGGTGGGATTATGGGCTTGCTTGTGGAGGGCTTTCTGCACTTCATGCTCAAAGTCCAAACACACTGCAAGACAGGGCAGGACTCAAAAGGAGAGAGGGTTCAGACTCATTTCTTGCAATTCAGCAAGTCAGAAATTAAGATGTGGCTGCTCAGATTTTGTCACCAGGAGGAGGAGGGTAGGGTAGCATGGATGGAGCTGCCATTGACACAGGCAGGGGGACGGCATCAGTTCTTCATCTCAGAAAAAGGTACTTACAGAGCCAGATGCATCTCAGCAGGAGGGAGCCATCTAAAATGCAACATCCCATGTCCCTAAAACAGTCCTGCACAAATTCTTGTCCCCCAGCATGTATGGGGAAAAGCTTTCTGCAGACTGGCCATGCAGCAGCTGAGTGGCCAGTCAGCACAAAAGCTGGCCAGTCAACTCACCAGTTGACCCAGCACATGGGTTGGCCAACAGTCCTTCTTCTCTATAAATAATTTTTAAAAAATAATTACACCGCACTTCCATACTGAGCAAGACACCTCAATGTTCCATACTTTTATACTCCAAACCAGGTCTTAGCCCGTACAAGCTGTTAACCTACAGTTTATATGTGTTGACCTTTATTACCCATGATAGCCCTTTCCCAGAGCTTTGGGAAGAGTTCTAAGTCAAATCCATTGACCATGATCTCCATTTTTCCCCCGTGTAATCTGCTAAGGACCATACAAATCTCCCAAATCCAGCTAAGCCTAGAACCAGGCCCCAACCATCACTGCCTTCCTTCTGCCCACCCCCAAGCACTCTGCTGATGTCTGTGTTGTACGTCGAAGACATCATCCATCTGGGTTTAAACTCACTTTATATTAAGGCAACATTTGGGATCGGGGCGGTTTCAGATCGATGGGGCGTACCACATGTTATTGAATCACAGCTGCAGCCGTCTCCAGCCAACAATCCCATTAAAGCCCAGGTCTGAGGCAGGAGGGCTCATAAATCGCTCTGCTAAGTGATGAGTGCAGATAGGCGCTCTAAATGTTAACAGGATTCTGCAATCGGAGGGTTATTACCGCCAGATTACAATTGCTCCTGGCTCTTCAACGCTCACAGATTTACAAAACTCCGGCCTGACATTTATCTCCTGCAAACAACCACAAATACTTCCATTTTCTCTGACTAACACCCAACCTTTCCAACTGAGTTGTTTAACACCATTAAGAATTTTATTGCCGCCGGTTTCTCCCTCCCCTTGCTCTGTGACATTTATTAAGAGAACTTGTTAGCCGGCGGAAAGCCATGTAAGGCTCCAATGATCTATATTTAAATGGTGGCTAATTTGCTTGCATGCCCTCGTTACCTGTGATTTCCATTTGCTTCCCCAGCAGCTCCCCGGGCACGGCAGATAACGGGTCCCTCTCAGCACAAGCGCCGAGAAGTCCACAGTCAATTACCAGGTGAAATGCACTGAATTAAGTGACATTTAGGGAAGTCACTTCCTGGGTGGGAAGTGCTTTTTGGCATTGAGATCAAGGCGATGTAGCACTGAAAGAGTTACACTTGCCAGCAAACAGAGGCTCAAAACAGTAGTTTTGGACTTGGCTTAAAGCAGCTGCTTTTGCCCCAGGGAGTTGAGCTGGTCGTGAATAAACTGGAGGGTGTTTTCACCTGATCCAGTGTGGTTCAGCCCCACCAGTGAGAATCCCTCAGGCAACACCCCAAATACAACTACCCCTGCAAAGACACACACCCCCCAGAACCCTTGCAAAGGTCAGAGACCACCATGATGGGCACCACAGGGGTGAACAGGGCCATGGAGAAACAAGGAACCTCGTGCTCATCCCACTATGGAAATCCACTGCCAGATGCGCCACCTTGGTCCTTGCTGCCTCCTTTGCTCTGTCAACCCCATTGCTTTGGGGTAAGGTGCTGACTGGGGGGCAGTGGGAGTCCCTGGACCAGCCCCACACATTTGCCCAGGGGAGAATTGGGGTGGCAGAGTGTGGATTTTTCCCACCTGGGTCCAACACTCAATTGAGGGGGGTGTTTCCCTGCAGCCCCTTGCCTGCAGCCAATGGACGAGGGTTCCTGCCAGCACTATGCCCTGCTCTGGTATTACCATGCAGAGGCCAATGCCTGCCGGCCCTTCGTCTTTGGGGGATGCCGAGGGAACAGCAACCGCTTCGAAACCAAGTGGAAATGTGAGCGGTGGTGCAAAACCTCAGCAGGTAAGGCAGCCCCTGAACCTTCCAACCCTCCTCTTCCTCCAACGAGGAGTGAGGTCAAAGCAGGAAAACCCATCCACGATCTGCCCACCTCCGTTGCCTTATGGTGCCCCACCAGGACCAACAGAGGACTTGGAGGAGTGCCTCTGGTTTGCAAGGTCTCGTCCCCCTCCCACTCCCAGCTCACTTTGGTCACCCCCAGCCCTTCCTAGGAGCTCCTGGACATCTCTCTTGGGACACATCCACTGATGGGATATGGGTGGACCTGTGGGTGATGAGGAGGATCCACCTGAGCACCAGCACTGGGTCCTGATAGTTTGCACTCCTCGAGTTCAGTCATCTTGCACCTTCTGAGGGCTGCGGTTTGCAGGATTTTGGGAGCTAGTGCCCTCTGAACCCTGGACTGCTCCATCCAAGCATCTCTCTGGCATCTCCAGCCACCAAAGACTCCAGGCAGAGCCTGAAGCTGGTGGAGCTGCCCTAATCTAGACCAGATCATGAGCAGTCCCAAACACCACTACATTGGGGTCATACCTCACCCAGGGTTCAATGGGAAAAACTCACTCCTGGAAGCCCAGCTGGGCTCCCATTGCCAGATCTGAAGTCGTGGGGGTCAATCTGTGTAGCTTTTCCTCATCTCCAGGCATGTGGTAGCTCACCACAGGGGAAATAGGCTCTTGCTGAAACTGAAAGTAATGCAAACACTACTGCTGCCAAGCAGTGCACAAACTGTGGCTGAAACAAGCCTTCCTAAAAAGATGCTCCTCTCTCAGCCTTTCCTCTGCATGGGGACAACCCCTCCAGGCATCAGGAGAAATGCATTAATTCTCCACAATACATTAAAAAACACTCTGGTGAGATTCATCTTTTCTGTTTTTGAAGGCATGTTAAAAAAGAGAAAGGCAGAGATCTATAATTTCAGGTTCATTTCAGAATTTTCAGGTGGTCTGTATTCTGTTGGGTGGTTTTTAGACAGGCACCTGTTATACATAAAATCAAAACCATTGCGCAGGCTGTCATCATCCACTTGAATCTTTCTGATATGCAATGGATTTTGCACAGCCCGGTCTTCCTGTTCTGCAAGGAAGAAGGCAGTGCAAATACTCAGTGCTCAAAGTCTAGTTTAGGACAGGCAGCACCATCCTGGAGAGCTGAAGTGCTCTCTCAGGAAAAGGAGTAGGCATTGCCTGGCCAGGATGGAGGGATTTGCTGCCCCAGTGCAGCCAGCCCAAACTGGGTGCCCTTTTCTCTTGCCCCTCGCCGCAAGGATTAGCATCACTCCTTGGGCTCTATGGGGAGCCCATCTTTGTTTGTTGACTGTAAGGACAGTCAAGGTAGACCAGCTGGCCCATTTAGCCAATGACCACATTTCGTGGCCTGCTTCTTTGCAATGTACTGCATGAGGGAAAGCCACTCTCAGTGCTTTAAATCCAGTCCCAGCAGCACCAGGTAATAAGTGAACTTCTTCTCAGCCAACTCTTTACACCAGGGCATAAACATTAAGAGATAGTGTAGGCTTCATAAAGCAGCTGTAGATCCCTCCAGCACTGTGTCTACACTCCCTTAATGGGAAGAAGCAACCACCGGGGAGTGGGAGTCATCCAAAACCAAGCCAGGTCCATTTGTGTACCCATTTCTCCTGGCTGACCCTAAATGGTGCCAGGAGCTGGCCCAGATCAGGACATTTGCTTTATGGATGTCTGATGTGTTGTGACATGACCTGGCATAGACAATCCCATGGTGTCAGTAACCTCCCAAGCCTCTGTGAGCATGAGAGGTCCAAGAAGAAGCCCAAGCTGCATTCAGTCTCCAATATCTGCTTTGTTTTCTCTTTCCTCACTTTTGAAAACCAGTCCGAGGGAGGTGATCAGCTGCAGTTGCCTTGGTTAAATCAAAGAGAAATGAAGCTGTGAGAAGTGTCTCCAGGACACCTCGGAGACTGGCCAAGCAAGACAAACCATTTAATGTGAAGAGGCAAGGGATGTTTGAAAAAAGATATTGGAAAACTGTAATTATGAGCAGGAAATAAAGTGGTATGAGGAGAAGGAAACATCTGATTGCCCAGGAAAGCAGAGATGTCCAGAGGCTCATGACTGCACCACTCGCCCCATAGGACTACTGTGCAAAACCAGGCGACACATACCCCTGAGTTTATTTTTGTAAAATAAAAGTGTGTTAATGTTGTATATATGATTGTAGTTCATAATTCACCTGGAAGCAGTAAGCCTTTGAGAAAGGCAGAAAGAAGGGTGGGAATTTCTATTTCCCCGTGTCAGACTGGATGGGCAGGTTGAGCCCCATCCCATGGCCTTTCAGCATGACCCTAAACTCCCTGTGGCCTTTAGCAAGTCCCACCTTCTCCTTCACTCGACCATTCCCTGGGCAGGTTAAGAGGAGCCATCCCAGACTGTATGGTAAGAAGAAAACAGTCTTCAAAACCAGGCTTCTCCCTGCAAAATGCCACCCCCAGGTCCTCAAGGTGTTTCGAGCTGCTGCCAGGAGAGGTGTGGAAAGCCAACAAGTTGGTGGCCACATGGACCCAGCTGAGATGGGTCCTAGCTGATAGCAACTCCTCTGAGCGCTCATCATGGGACAGCATGGCAGCCCCTGGGAAGGGTCACAGCAGCTCCGATGGCATGAACATCTCTCCTGACTTTTGAAATATTTGCCAAAGAAACAGCAGAAGCAACAGGCTCTGCCTTCCACATGAGTGAGGAAAATTGCTGTCATGTTGCAACCAGGTAGGAAACATGGTGTCTAAAAATGACACTTCTCAGCTGTGGTGTGGATCAGTTGGCCACGTCATTGCTGCCCATGCTACTGGCTTGGCAGGGATCTCTCCCCAACATTTTGGTGCTGACATTTTGGGCTCCCAGTCCTTTGCCTGGGGACCTCTGCCGTGCCTTGGTAATGTGAGCATCCATGGGTGCAAGCTGAAATTCCTCTCACCATAACAAGCCCCCGATAGACATGCCCAAGACTTGTATAAATGATCACGCTTCTGCCCCATATAGACAAAAAATATTTTCATTAAAGAATGTACATTGCATCTTCAAGGAGGCACTGGGACTTGCCTTTCCTTCTCCAAACACCCTTGGTGGGAATATAACGGCCAAATGAGGATTCATGGTGGAGCAGGATTACTGGGGAGTTGGCTAGGAAATCAGTGGGTTTTATTAAAAGTTTTCTGCACAATTTGGTAAGGTTGAGCTCAGATTTCCCTGGTTTCAGGGTCGTCTCATTGCTACTGGTAGCATGGGTAGGAGAAGGATTCTCCTTACCCGCAATGTCCCAGGTGCTGAGGAGGGACAAGCAGAGCTTTTTGCTAAAATCTTTTTAGCTTAAAAAAAAAAAAAAATTTCATAAATGTTGGCAATGATACAAGTGCCATTTTCAGACTGACATTTCCAGCCTCTCTTCTTGAAATGATGTTCTGTATCGAAATGTACTTCGGCAAGAAAAACATTCAGGTATTGTATCATGGCAAGAAAAATATTCCCTTGGAAAAGAAACAAAATGTTCCTCACTGAGCAAAACAGTGGGCACAGCGTCATGCCAAAGAAAGTGTTTATGTATTTCCAAGTGAGGACACAGTGTCACGCAATGGGTGTTTTTTCTGAGAAACACCCCATATTTTCACATTTTCCTGGTGTCACAGTGCTGGGGTGCACTTTGCAAGGAAGGTTGCAGGATACCGATCTCTGCAGAGCCCCAGGTGGGCTGGGGAGCTCACAGGGTTCCCGGCTGTGCAGGTGCTGCAGCCTCTGGCCCTTAGAAGTCCAGGACACACAGAGCAACTTGAACTCCAGCTCCTGCATCAGCCCAGAAGAGATGAGACCATCCAGGGGAGCAAAGCGTTTGCAACCATCAGAAAAAACCTTCATTCCTAAATTGCATTGACAAAAATAATCACTGTACACGAGAAAACAGAGACCTAATGAAACGCACAACCCACAAGTTCATTTGCCACCCTGGTATGAAAATCCTTATTTAGGTGGGACCTTGCCAAGGGGCACAAGTCATTGAACTCCCACAGCTGTGCAGAGCAAACAGCATTTCAGAGCTTTAAAAAAGGAAAGAAACTTAGCCATATCTTCATGGCTATGGGGGATGCACTTCCAGGAAGGTTTGCTCATGTTGATTTGATTTAGGACATCTCTGCTTGCAAAGCCCTGTGCCCCAAATGATCCTTCCTGATGCAAACCAGCCCATGGCTGGACTGGAGCGAAAGTGTCTGTATGGGCAAAAGGGGACACACTGTAAACACAGTGCTAAGAAATGACTGATAGCCCGATTATCACTTTAACAGTGTCATAGTTCTCACTATTTAATTAGTAAAGAAAAAGCTCATTGATAATATTTATTTATAAAAAGAGAAACCTCTCCTAGCATCTCCCTGCTCACACTGCCAGTGTCCCTCCAGCGAAGACACCAGTGGCCTCTGTCAGAAATATGGGGTTGTCATATTCAAGTGGCCACCACCACCTGACCCAGAGTGTCAGGTCAGTTCAAAGCCTGTGTTTTACTAGTCATGGCAAAAAAAAAAAATAATATATATATATATATTTATTTATGGGGCTGCAGTAACTTTGGACCAGCTTTATTGTGACCCAGTTCTGGATGTCCCCACAAACCAGCCTCCCTGTCCTTGCCTCCTCTTGTGATGTCCAAGACTGTGTGTTACCCAGGGTCCAGCATTTGGCCAGCCCTTCCCAGGGCTGTGGCGTTTGGCCCAGCAAGGTTGGGAGGTTTTCCCAAGGAGGGGGATTTAGGAAGAAAGGCTTCGGGTTGGCCATCAGAGGAAATGCCAGACTACTCATTACTGCCTCGTCCTACCAAGCCAGTCTGCATGTGGCTGCACCATCTCTGGTGATACGGTGATGCATGGGGCATATCTCCACCCTACAGACCCGCCACTTCTGTGGATTTGGTGTGCAAATCACCCGATGTCCCCAGCACATGGCTCAGGGTCATCGGGTGGCCTGTCTCTATCCCACAGCTGGGCTGGCATTGCAGTGCCCTGCAGAATTCATGCTCCCCTGCCTCCTTCAGCTCCCCAAACCCACCCAGGACATCTCCTCTTGGGCATCTGCCCTCGATCCCTGTCTCTGCCTTCCCTGTATGCTGCAATGTTGGGTTCCCACTGGGACAATGGAAATGCTTCCAGGAGCTTTTCTCCAATTCAGAGTGTAACAGCATCCCCTCCTAGGGACCATTGCCATTAATAACTCAAAGTGGTAATTATTTGCCAAAACCAAGAGGACAAAGCCTCCTCCATCTTGTGGTTGGTCCCCCCAGAGAGCCCAGCCCTGCATTTTATTGGCCCACTCCAGCTGTCAACCAGGGCATTAGAGAAGAGGAGGGTGCATTGCTGTGAGCTGGTGAATCCCTTGGCAGGCATGTTAAGTTGACATCAAGTCTGAGGAGACACTAAGCAGTAGTAATTGCATGAAGATTGTTTTTATAGCTGTGAATCAGCAGCACAGTGAGGGTCTGGAGGCAGCAGTAGGTGACCAAATGGACCTGGGGGACCTGGAACCTGAGACCTGCCTGAGAACATAAGGAATTTCTCTTTCTGCCTCGTTATTCCCAGACACCAAATAAATGGGACAACACCTTCATTTTTCCTTTCACAACCAGTGCCATCACTTAAAATAGGACTTCACCTCCCTATGTGCAGAATTTCTTGGCAGCTTTTGACTCCAAGCTTGGTGAGGAGTGCACATATCCCAAAGCCAAGTTTGGGGGACAAATTTGGCCACCTGGTTTCATGGTCAAGGTGCAGCCAAACGATAGGGGAGGAGTCTCTCGGGAGGGGTGATTTGGCTCAAGGCCCTTCACCATAAACCATGCTCATGGCATAGGCCAAAGCAGCAGCTCACCAGGGAGCCAGGTGACTTAATTCAGATTTGCAAAGCAACTGGAAGACTTGAGAAGTGAAAACCAATATTGTGGGCAAGTATATAAGATCAAGCTGTTCAGTTCTCTTCTAGGTATATTAAATGCAGCTTGAATTTCCCATCAGTGCTCTGGGAGCTTAGGTATAATGGGAAATTGATAACTTGATTTTTTTTTAATACATCTAGCCTTAAATGTTTACTATTGATTTGCCATCTGAACCACTTTGACAGGGCCAAAATATTACCGGAATGCATCCTCGGTGTTTCCTTGGAAATGTCATGTCACTCTAATTGAGTTTCTTGAAATTATTTGATTGCAGGGTGGGGGAGACTTTTAGGGCTGAACTATTTGCTGGTGAGCCAGCTGCTTTCCAGGCGCAGGGAGCTGGGACTGCTCCAAACAGGGAGAAGCCAGAAGATTCCTGAACACACGCTGGAAAAAGGCCTTAGAAAGCAAAGAACATTGCTACGAGTAGTCAGCCCCGAGCATGTGAAAAGCTGGGGCTTTAATGCACATAAAAACAGCTTCACAAATCCTTATGGAATTTGCAAAGGGCAGTTTTGGAGCACAAGTGATCCCATCACTCTTCTCATACAGATCACACAGCTCCAGAGCTGAGCCCGTGGAGCTGTATCTATGAATATACCTGCACCTATAGCTTGAGCACATCAGCCCCTTTGCAGGAGGGAGTTTCTCGTGCATCCAGCCAGCAAAGTCTTGCAAGGAGGTGCAGAGATGAGAAACTTGCCTCATTGCGGCATCCGATGTCCACAGGCAGTTCCTTAGCAACCCTTACAAAAGAAAATGGATCACGAGAGATGAAGAGGCTGGGCCAGCGTAATTTAGTAATTTGATAATAGTACTGTCCCTGAAATGGCCACCAGCACTGACAGCTGGGCCCTGAGCATCTTGCAGCGTCCTCTGGCTGTGCCCAGCAGATTGGAGCAGACAGGCTGTTTGGGAGGGAGCTAACAAAAGCCCCTGTCTTCTCTCCTGCCAGAGTCAAAAGGAACAGAAAAGTTCATCGTCATGTCACCATCCTGAATTGCGCTCAGCTAGGTTAATTAATTACACAGTATTTTTAGAGCAGGAGTAATTTAGGCTCTGGAGATGCTGTCGAGGCAAGTGGCCATGAGTTAATGCAGGACTGGACCTGAGCACCACCAAGTCCATCTTGCAAAAGCCTCCACCACATCCTCGGGCTTGGGCTCTGTGGGATTTGATGGAAGTCTGCATGCCATCCGCAGCACGTACCCTTTGGGGTGATATCTATAGCTTTTCAGAGCAATAGTAATCACTACATCACGGTGTTGGTATATACAGCTTCTTGCCAGTGTTGCTGGGAGGCTGCTGGAGAACACTATTCCCTGCCCACTGCAAAGGCAGAATTGCAACCCAACAGCCACAGCACTCTTGAGAAGGAGGGAAAATGTTGAAAAAGCCTGAAAAACCTTCTGTGTCATAAAGGCAGCTCTGCTAGTCTGAGCTGGGACAAGTAGGAGCAAAAATCAGGATGGATTTTCCCCTGACATCATTGCCGTGTGGATTAGGAAGAAAGTCAAGGAGAAATTCTCCCCATCTGGGAGCCAGTGCTCCTGCGGGAGCTGCCTCAGGCTGTCCATTCTGCCCTATTTTGCACCCCAAACCACCCTAGTAAATCCCATTTTATCCCCCAGGCTTCCTCTGGACAGCTCCTGGCCCATCCCCTGCCTTGGGCATCCCTCAGCCCAGCACCCTGAGTCCCACTGGTGAGCCCTGCATCCCCCACATGTGTCCCACCCTGAAACCACGCCGAGCACCTCCCCATTGATCGTGAAGCCAAGGGGCCAACCCACAGTCATGATCCCAGTGGCAAAGCAATGCTGGAGGAGCACTATAACCCATCTGCAGGGAGGAAACCATCACATTTCTTGACCAATGTTTCTCCCACCCACCTTGTCCAGCTGCTGCAGCCTCACCAGTGGGAGCAATCCCTGTTTATGGAGGCAGGAAAAAGGAGAAGCATCTCTTTTTATACTTCACTCTGTGGGGTATAAATAGATTTTATGTCGATCCACTGTCAGGATAAACACCCTGAGGCCAGTGCTGCTCCTGCACATGGATCCAAGATCCTGATGCTGCTTTTAGATTTTTTTCTTGATTTTAGATGTTTCCTTCCAACCGGAGATATGATGCCCATGTAACTGCAGGCACATACCATGTGTACAGGTAGGTGCAAACACCTCTTTGGAGAAGGGGTAGGAGGAGCAACAGAGAGACAGCAGATAAAAACATTGAAGCAAATACTTGGGGAAGACAATTTGGAGTATTTAATATTATTTTTTCTTCACCATTGCTTTTTAATTTCTTTGGAGGGAAAGCATCAAGAACCAAGTTTTATTCCATGCCTGAAGGCTGTCAGGGGTGAAGTTGGTCTTTGGGTTTGGCCCAAGTGATTCTTGGAGAGCATATGTAGCAATCTGTAAAATAGCCCCAGCCCACTTTATCCCAAAGAGGCTTTCTGATGTTACATTTGCACCAAAAGCTCAAAGCAGAGCTAATTAATTGCCAGGAACATGAAACACTGAAGGTGGGGTGGGTAACTGTTCCTTACAGGCAGCCAAGTGCTTTGCACATGACCAAGGCTGTAAATCCCCTGTGACCCTGCAGCAGCACCAAGAGACTCGGGGCCCAAGAAGGTGAAAAAAGGGCAAGAAAGGTAAAACAATAATTCAGCCCCTGCAGAACTAACAAACTCCATGTCCCTAGCCCTTGTCTTCCCTCTGCTGAGGTCCCAGCAAAAAGTGACAGGGATTTCCAGGCCCTCAGTGCCTGCTATATGGCTACCTTGGAGACACACAGGGACTTGCCGCTGCTGAGCTGTTGGAAGGAGTGAAAATCACGCCTAAAATGGGGTTATGGGGAAGAGAAACCCACCAAAAATCAACCTCATGGGAGAGGAAGGGCCATTTGCTGTAGGGTTACAGAGAGATGGGAGATGGGCAATCTCATATCACAGAGAGGTCCTCCTCCCTCAGCAGCCTTGAAAATGCAAATTGAGTCTTAGACATTATTAAAGAAGGGACAAAGCAAACCAGAAAACTCCCTTCTGCCCCTCTGTGGACCTACAGTGCATCCATGTCCGACTCGTCTGTGCAATTCTGGTGCTGGAAGCAATAAACAGGACCTCACATCTCATTGCTTTGCCTCCTCGGGCCAGACAAAACTTCTGTGCTGGTAATTGGGGCATGCTTTTTGCTTTCAAGGCACAAGTCACTGTGTCTTATTTTTCCCAGTAGTGGAATGGTTATAGTGATGAAACTTTAATAAGATCCTCTTCAGCTGCCCACATTTGAGCTTTAAACAATGATTCACAGAAGAAAATTGAGCTCGGCGAGAGCAAAAGAGGCTGCAAGAGGTGGGAAGGTGTCCTGCTCCCAAAGAGATGGACGCACAAGGGAGACGTGTGAAGATGCTCGTGACAAAGCCTGCATTTTTCATAAGTTTGGCAATTTTCAGCAAAACTTTTGGGAGTTTGAGTCCCCTCTGCCACTATCCATCTCCCATGGGTGCTCCAGGCTGTTGGTAGCAGAGCTCCCTCCTTCCCCAGGGTCAGCTGGGGTTATTTTCATACCGTGACATTTTCAGTTTTGCAGCAAAATCTCCTCTCCAATCCCCTGTGAAAGCAAAGACTGAACCAGGGATCTGCAAGCCACAGTAGCCAGCCAGTGACAGCTAAAACAGTCTGGTTTGCTTTTAAAGCAGACTGAGGGATGAACCAGGCAGTTTGACTTCTTTCATATTTCTTTCTTAGGCGCTGCTTTCTCTTTCCTATTTTCTCCTAATAAAATCATCGTGAAGACTCCATGTCTGGCATGTGGATTTGCCTCCTGCAAGGACATCGTCCTGCACCAACTCTTCCCAACAGTAAAACGTTTAATGGCTAAATAAAACATATAAATACACCCTAGTATCTACTCGGGAGATGGAGATGGGTTTCACCGCCTGGCTCCAGCAGTGATCTGCTGAATGACGGGAAACGTGTTCACCTCCATGCTCCAGCTTCTCTTTCAGATAGTTTTTGTCATCTGCAGGGAAAAAATAAAGACTCACATTTACATGGGTCATTCTGACAGCAGAATTGACTTTTGAGGAGGACGTATGTGTATACACCATTCCTTCAAATGTAGGGTGTGTTTAGGCTTGCTTTGATTGCTTTTTACCTTTGCAGCCGCAGGGATGATCTGTCTTGAGTCTGGCTGCCCAGGGAAGCAGTTTGTTAAACATTAAGTCCCTCTCTGCCTTTAGTCTGCTCTTGTGCCTTAGTCCCCTGAGAACTTTGAGATCCACTGCCACCCAATTCAGCCAAGTGGGGTGAGGTTCAACCCCAAGTGTGAATGCAGACCCATGGTAGAGGTGGGTAACTGCCCTTGTCAACCTCCTGTGCGAGGCTGCAGCTGTAGCTGCAGACACTGAAGAGCCTATCAGGGTCCTACAGGACCTCCTGGCATGTGGGTCAGCCCTTTCCCAGCATCCCCAAGACATCTCATTGCAGCCACCAGCCAGGAAGGGCTGAACACTCCACTTCCAACCATTCAGAGCATACGCAACCCATGGGAACAGACTGAAGCAGCTGCAATGGATAAAAACTACCTGCTCACACCTTCTCCCCGCATCACACACACTCTCTTCTCAACCCCAGGAAAGCTTCAGTGAGAGAGGACCACCACCCCACCACAAGGGCTGGGATGGTTGCAAAGGTGGATGCAGCTAAATAGACCTTATCCCTTCCCAACCTACAGTCTTCATGTAGTTTAATTCACTTTGGAAGTTCATTGAAAGAAGTTAAAGACCTCATCTCCTCTTGGAGACAGTGGGCTTTAGGATGGCTTAAATAATCTACTTTGACATCACATCTTTCCCTAAACTACATTCCCTTCCCCAGGTATCTGAATCACACGTTCCCCATGATTTTGGCAATAGCAGGGCTTCAGGTTTGGCCTGGAGACCTGAAACTCCTGGACGTGACCAGGGACACCAGGTCCTTGCATCAGAGGGGTGCACCAGGCCTTGATCTCTGGGTACCAGCTTTGTCCTACCTTTGGGGCCAGGGATGCCAGACCCATGCCCCTTGCCAGAAGCAATAACCTTTCCACATCTTTTACATTCCCTGGCTGATGTCCTCTGAGCAGGTGACAACTGAGTCCAAAATGCCACCGGAGGTATTTTCAGTGGCTCCCTTGGCCCTTGTAAAGTGCTCCTCAACCCCAACAGGATGTGATGCCAGGGCACAGAATGGACACATGCCTCACTAGTAGGCAGAGAAGGACCCGCTTTCTGAGTGCCCACACACCTTTCATGAAGCACCTGTTGGCCAGGTCAGCACCCAGAGCTTCCATCCCACATGTATTTATGTGTTCAACCCCCTTCTTCTATCCCCAGACCAACAAAATCAGGGGACGTGAGTCCCTAACCTGCTCTGAAGCATGCAGGGCTGTCAGTGGTCTGAACCAAACAGGGTCCAAGGGTCTCCTGAGCTTCCTGCAAGGACCACAGTCAACATCTGCAGCCCTCAGGGAGCAAAAGGATGCAAAACCCATCTCTCCAAGGAGGAATGATGGGAGAGAAATACTATCAAAGCCCTCACTGTCCACCCTAGGCACAAAGCTTCGTGAAGTGGGTATCACACTACTTCCATGGGTAGTCAAACCTGGATTGAGTCAAACCTAGGTGGAGATTAGCATCACCCAAGGAACTGCATATATTTGAAAAAGCTGGTTAGATACCTCCTGCCAAGCTTCAGACCTTGCCCTGCGATGTCCCCTAGTCCACCAACACTAATTAAGCTACCGGGTAATGGCACTGACTCAAGCCCTTCTTAATCCATGGAGGTCAAGGAAAGGCAGGACACAAACCAAGCAGGGGGAATCCAAAGGTTGCTGAGAATCAGCACTCACGCATCCACAACAAGCACAAAGGGAAATAATTTTTAATGGACCTCCGCTGCGGGGAACAGGTTGGAAATAGCTCTCATCTATCACTGCTTCCTCACTGCAGAGCAAGAGCTGAAGGGCTTCATCAGCTCCAGGGACCACGCAGCCCTTAGAGAAAGCTCTTCCCTCTGCAATAAATGAGCCCACAAGCGTTTGCCAGAGGGAGAGGAGAGAAGACTGCAGGCTAGATGGTGATTTCCCTTGCTCTTGCTGGGAAGAAGTCCCACTAATGGAGTTTCCCACCCGGCTCTTTGCGTTGAAGTCTGCAAGCAGGTTTGCTTGCCCAAAAATACTACAACAGGCTCCAAAGATTTGGATAACCAAACCACCCTCCAGGTCTCAGTGAAGAAGGGGAAAAGAAAATATCAGTCCAGGAGATGAAAGCTTCAAACGAAAATGAAAGAGGAGTGAATTGCTGGAGCAGTCGATCCGGACGTGTCTCAGCCAACAGCTGGAGGTGATTAAGGTTGAAAACGCTCTACCCAGGACTGAAGCCAAAGGGAAGCTCTCAACATTACTGGTCACTGCCTCTCGGGCAGTGGCCAGCAACTTCACAGGCTGGGTGAGAAGCTCAAAGATGCTCATCTAAGAATATCCACAGTCATGGCTCCTCTTCTTCAAAGGAACAGGTGTGACCATCGCTGGTGCATGGCCCGGGAGCAAGAGCATCTCCCCATCCTAACTCAGAGCCTAACCAGGGTCGCAACTGGCTGCTGTTACCTTTTGTGGGGTTGTTCAGAGGATTTTCCCCACTTTTGGCAGGATTTGTCCCTTCCCAGGGATACCTGCAACCCACCAGCTCTTTGCTAGAGGAAGGTGGCAATGACATTTCCAAGCAGGTTTCAGAGGAGCTCTGATAAGCAGGCCAGGCCAAGCAGGGTCCTGGGGCCACCAGGAGCCCCCAGCCCAGCCACAAATCTGTGGTGTCCATTGTCCACCAGCAACCTGACTCCTTTGGGTGTCTCAGCTTGGGATCCCATGGAGAAATGCCTGTTTCCAGCAGGGAAATCTCCATCCCCATCCTTTTTGTAGCACTTCTGGGCTACTAGACGTGCCCAGAAGGAACCCTCTCTCTGACCACACCAGGACCAAAGTGGTCCTGGGAACTAAGATTTGGGGTTTGAGTTCCTGGCTGCTCTCTTGGAGAAATTTGAGTTAATTTTGCTGGACCTCAGTGGGTTTGGGAAGCTTGAAGGGGTTTTTTTCAAGACACACTTTATCCCTACCTCCGTTCTGCACCTGGGACAGTGCTACCATATCCCGGAAAAACTTTCCCAAAATTTCAATCTTCCAGGAGTTTTCCTGCTTATATGAGAGGACAAAAGCACCCAGAGATGGGAAACCAGACAGAGGGCAGAGCACTGTGAGTGAGGCAAGCCTGTCCCTGCTGCAGATGGGATTTAGGAGCACTGGCCCAGGGCAAAACCCTGCCAAGGTGCTGCACCAGCCCCACTCTTCAAATAGAAACACGTTAATTGGGATAACACTGTTAATCAATGCTGAAAACCCCAACAGGCATCCTTAGGGGACATGAAAACCTTTGCATTTAAAATATTCTTGCACCAAGTGCCTGGCTACCTGGAGAAGCAGGGGAAAACCTGTCTGCATGACCCTGCAAAGTCCTGGCGTTGGCGACAGCCCCATTTTCAGGTGACTCTCACCAGGCTGTTGGGTTCAGACGTCTTTTTCCCCCCGCCCCTCCTTTTTTTCTTTCTGAATGGGGAGAGGCACCACAGCCCCGTGACGTTGCCAGCTCCCTCTGATTTCATTTTAATGAAATCATGCCCAAATGAAGGCTCCACGTCTGGAGTTACGACTCCAACCCCGTGATCGCTCATTTTTATATATACACGAGGGAGGGGAAAAGCGTTTCCATAGAGAGAAAAAATATCACAGTCCTCTTAATAACAATAAAAGAAAAGCGAGGGTGCTGAAGTTCAGGGGAACGCGCCTGATGCCTCTCTCCTCGGAGTGAGACCGCAGCAACCCCTTCCCATCCCGACCAACGAGGACTACCAGGTGAGTGCCTGGATTTCATTTATTAACCAGCAGACGGCTTCATTTGCACAAACTTTAAATATTTCAGTGCTTTCCTTGGGAGATCAGGTTCCACGTTTCTCTGCAAGAAAAAAAAAAAAAAAAAAGGCAGGAGAGGGAATAGCAGTTCAAAATATTGTGTTAAAAGACTCCCCCCACACTCCCTCTGAAGGAAAGAAATCTCTTTTTTATTATTATACCAATTTGGGGAGGCAGATGAGGCTGGGCAGCATGGGAAGGGTTTGGAAATCTTGGGAAATCAAAAAGTAGGGATACAAATCACTACTGTGGTTAAAGGGATGGGGAGGAGAGGAGGGCACGGCCCCATCCCCACCGGCTCAGCTTCAATTTTGGAGCCCTGGGAATCAGCATCGTCAGGAGAGATTCATTAGGAAAGCGGAGGCAGCATGAGGCAGAAAGAGTTTTAAAAGTCTACGGGTCTCATCCACAGTATTATTTTATTTGAGACTTACTTTTTGACGGAGAAAAATTAGCTTAATCCAGCTCTTCTGCTGCCAAGGAGCCCGTGATAACCAGCAAATAGCTTTGTCCCCAGTTTGCAGAGCTGCCTTGCCGGAGCGATTGACTTTTCTCTTTTAAAGGCGAGAGGCAGATCTTCAGCCGATACAAATGGTCCTGCCGGGCTGTCGGCACCATCTCAATATAATGCCTGCAATTTCTCACGGGTATCGGGGCAATTTCCACCAGCAGGAATAGCACCTGCAGGTCACCCTCCAGCAGCCGCAGATTTAACTCTGACTCCTCAGATCTGCCGCAGGTGGTTTTTCTTCTTTTCCTGCTTTTTTTGGGAGGGGAGGAAAACCCAATTCCAGGTTGCTTTCTGGACCAAAAAAACTTTCTGGCATGCCAGGACACAAAATCCCCATGCAAAAAAAAAAAAAAAAAAAAAAAAAATCAGCTTTTGTTTTCCACCAGCACAGCTGGATGCTGTATTTTTTTGCTGCTTTGCCTTGATTTTTGCTTTTTTTGTCAGGATATCGACCCCACAGCCAAAGACCAGGAATCCAGGTGCTGGGTGCGGATGTGTTTCAGCCACATTTCCCCCTTGCTGTGCCTTTCCCCTCACTCAGCCGAGGTCCCCCAAGAGTTTTGCTAAACAGAAAAAGCCTGAGCTGGCCACGGGGCCAAGCCACCCATTTCAGACAGTCATGAAACAGCTTTTTGAGGAGAGGCAAAGTGGAGATGCTGCTCTGCAGCTCTGGAGAGGGCAGTGGCAGCTCGAAACAGCTCAGCACTCTCTCACCAGCTGTGCCGGCTCTGCGAGGGCTTTCAAAGATTTTCCCATTCTCCATCCAGCAGCATGGGGCCAAACAGTGTCCCCCAGGAGAGCACAGGCTGCAGGCAGCGGTGAGAAATTTAGATTTCTAAATTCATCCTGCTAGCAGGGGCTGCAATGAGTTTGCTGTGGGGGTGCTGCTTCCTCTGCGGCTGAAAGGCAGCTGCAAAGGGGGAGATTTTGGGGCAGAAGAAAGATGTTTGTCCTCTTAAGCTTTTGCAAGCAAAAACTGAGTCCCAGGATTTAAAGGAATGATTCAGGGCTAAAGGAAGGAGAGTTTTGAGCCCCGAATTGCCCTCACATGGGAGTTGTGTGCCTCAGAAGGATTTTCCATCCCCATCCTATAGTGACAACTTTGCTGGCACTGCCTGGGTCATGCCACGGCTGGTGCACATCCCTCCTCTCTCGTCTGGATGCAGGGCAGAGTTGAGGGGACAGTTGTTGCCTGGGGGAGCTCTGTGGGGTTTTGTGCAGGGGCAAGTGAGGCAAAGAAGTGGAAATCGAGCAGCTCCCTCAAATCCTGCCTGTACAATTTACCCAAATCTCCCCCTCTGAGGGACAACAAAGGGCAGAGTTAAGGTGACCCAAGTTTCAGGGACAGTGGCTCAGTGGCAGAAGAGCAGGTCCAGGGTGAGAGCTCCTGGGGACAAGGGGGTTGATCTGGTTCTGGATCAGTCTGAGGACATCTCCCCCACCCATCAGCCCCTCGTGCAGCGAGGCACAGCCTCCATCCCCAGCGGTAGCCCCAAGACACAGACATCCATGGAGACTCGCAGGAGCCATCCCGCTCTGCAAGAGTTTCCCAGGGGACTCCCCCAGCCTCCTTAGCCCCTCCACGCTCCCATCCCCATGGAAAATAATTTAGCAGCTCACGACCCCAAATCAACGCTTTAACCCCAGTCCCAGGTGGGGTCCCGCACCCCTGGGGACTGTCCCCCAGCCAGAGCTTGCCGTATGATGCATTTGCCACAAGATGGGGCCCGAAGGTTGGGAATGCCAGCTTGCCTCCAAGTACCTGGAGGGTCCTTCTGCCCTCGGGGCTGGCCCTGGGGACACTTGTCTGACCTCGACATGGGCAAAGACCCCCACCGGGAGATCCCTTGCGGCCTTTTTGGTGGTCTTTTTGAGCGGTCGGGTGGGTGTACAGAGAAATGTGTCGCTTCCCAGAGACAGGACTCAGAGACCGGGAGGTTCTGCAGACCATGAGGGTTATCCCAAGGTTTTCAGCCCCCCGCAAGACCCCAGAATGCCTGTATTTCAAGCAGGGAAGTATGCTGTTGTGCTGAGATTTTGTAGGTGCCCCCAGATCCTCAGGCAAGGCTGTCCATAAGGGGACTGTGCCCCAAATGTGCCATCAGATGGGGCAGCCTGTCCTGAACCCAGAGTGGAGGGGGGTCTTGGGGATGGAGCCATGAGGTAATGGGCAACCCTGGAGCATCCAATGTCAGGGCTGGAGAGGGAACATGAGGCCATCACACTGGATGGGTGGCAGATCACCCCTCCAGCACTGGGGCTGATTTTCCCCCACTCTCCATGCCCTTTTCAGACAGAGTTGTGTGAGAAGGTGGACAGGCAATTTCTGGCTTCAAAGAGAACAGAAACATCTCTGGTGGCTTCAGGCTGACCAGAGAGGAGCTGAAAGGAAAACCCACCTTTACAGCAGCTGGTGGTACCCATGGTTACTCTGTGGAGGTGTTAGCAAGGTGGAGAGGGCTGCATGGGGGCTGCAACAGGATTTCCCCAGGCAAGGAGGTACCCACAGTAGAAACCAGCTCTCCTGCAGCAAGCACTTGTGTTTCAGCAAAGGAATGGCCAAATTCTCCCCTTCATGGAGGCTGCAGTCTTGCCAAGCACCTTGGACGTCCCACCTCCCATCCAGCACCCCAAAAACAAGGGCTGGGGGAATGCACCTTGCAGCAGGAGGCCCCAAGACAACTCATTCCCACCTGCCCTAACAATTAGATCGGACCTGGGGGTGGACCTGGGAGGTGAAGCCAAGAGCGCAGGACCTGGAAGATGAACCCAGGTCCATGGGATGTGGGAGGGTGGGGGGATGATGATGCTCTGCCCCAAGGCCCACAGGAAGCTCATGCCCATCTCTGCCTCCCCCTCACTCTTTCCACCGGGCAGGCCACCACAATGCCCCACGCCAGGCTGCTGCTTCTCCTCGCCCTCCTCTGTGCTGCAGAGACCGGCCGAGCTTTCCACCTCTACAACACCGCCTCCATCTTCAGCTGCCTCAACGCAGCCCTCGCTGAAGCCCGAAAGAGCCACCCAGAGGAAAATGCTATCTTGGACAAGCGCGGCTTTGACTCCCCATCACCGGAGGAGGCGTCTGAGGAGGAAGAGGGGGAGGACACAGTGGATGAAGAGATGGGGAAAAGGACGTTCCCAGGGGAAGGCCATTACAAATATGTGTCCCAGGCACAGGTGAAAGGGAAGACATACCAAAACCGGGCCAAGAGCGATCGCCGCACCAAGGTCACCCTCTCCCTTGACGTCCCCACCAACATCATGAACATCCTCTTCAACATCGCCAAAGCCAAGAACTTGCGGGCAAAGGCTGCTGCCAATGCGCATCTCATGGCCCAAATCGGGCGGCGGAAGTGACCCCCTGCAGGGCAGGGGGGACTTGGAGCAGGGCTGGCTGTGTGGGGCCATCACCCAGCCCCAGCCTGCCAGCCAGAGAGGACTAACGGCTGTGTATGATATAAGTGTTGTATATTTTTGACCCATAGAGTGACCTAACTTTCATATCTCTTCTCCCTCCTCCTCTCCTTCCCAATCTCCTCCATCACCCCCGCCCCTGACATTTCCATGCGCGGGGAAGAGGCTTGTGTCTGCAGAAGGGCAAGGGGGCATGATGCCTCAGGAAGGTCCCTAATTAAAGCTACGATCTCTTGAGTTTCCAATGCTTTGTTCTCCCATCGCCTCCACCGGGTGCTCAGTCAGGTCTGTCTGGACCCATTCCCTTTCCAAAACCTCCCTCCAACTCAACCTCAAGGCCCTGTTCCCATCACGATCCAGACTCTACTCCCTCCCAAGTGCCCATGCACAAGCTGTCCCTACACACAAGCATCATGGCATTGGGAAGGGAAAAGCAAGACTGGTCAGGGGAACTCAAGAAGGATTTCCCAGTTTCTCCTCCACGGGCCTCGCTAGGTTTTAAGTTTGTCTTGCAACCACCCTTTTCCCCACGGGCACCTTCAGCAATCACAGCTGGGACAGCATCAACCTCCCCATCCACATGGCCCTTCACAAGTGTCCCCAGGGCGTCGGTGGGCCCTGGACAGGGCCACCCCATGGCCTCAGGTGAGTTTGGACCCCAAGAGCTGCAGGTGACTCCCTGGCTACTCCAGAACCATCCCATTGGCTTTGTCCATGTTGCCCTATCTACACCTGCCCACCATTCCACTGCTCTCCCTTTTTTAGGTAGACCTCTGAACCAGTTTCTCAGCTGGTATAGTTTCAGCTGTCCATACACAGACCATCCCCCTTCACTCCACTCTTTTCCACCCTCCAATGAGTCCCAGCTCACCAAGCTCCCACTCCTTTACCTTGGACTATTTATCCCTTCCTCATCTCCCTTTCTCTTCACCTCCCAGTCCAATTCCAAAATAAAAGTGCATCTTCTGGCCTCCATCCCTGCATGTAGCAGGCGTGGGAGGTGGAGAGAAACTTGGCCCTCCTTCCCCAGGAGACGTTTCCCAAGAGCAGCAAAGCAGCTCCCACCAGCCCCGTTCAGGCATCCAGGGCATGGCCATGGGGAGCACATCAGGTAGGGCATTAAGAGGGGACAGATATCAAATTGAAGTCTGGGTGGATGGACCCAGCAGCCATCTGCAGAGATGCAGCTGGAGACATCTCCCCTCCACCCCACTGGGCACCCAGAGGAGGCAACACAGCCAAATTCAACCCCAGCAAGACCACGCTCAGGTGGCCAAGGCTCCTAGCTGGTCCGCAGCCCAGGGACTCAGGACCCAAATGCAACTGAAGCCCAAAAACAAAAACAAAATAGTGCACCAGGCCCTTCAGCATCTCCCCCTCATAGCACACATCTCCAGCAGACAACACACCAAGATGTTCACAGCATCTCCGTGCAATGACCTCTTCCCTCTTCAGCTCCGAGCATACACCAGTGAGGTCTTTCCTTGTTGCAATCTGCTGTAGCCTTGGACTACATGGCCCTTTAGGTACACTGTATAGAGCTTTATACATTTTTATAGCCTACACACCCATCCCCCCATGGTATTTTTTGCTCTTGTTCAGCAGGACTTAGACATTGTCCTCATTTCGCACCCAGGGAAACTGAGGCACACATACCCGCTCACATCTGGTCAGGCAAAGACAGGGCAGAGCAAGGTCAGACCTGGCTGGGCACCCAGCTGGACACACTCTTGTCCCTTTGTGGATTTGGCCAGAGGTGTCCACAGGTTGTCCAGGCTCAGCCTGTCTCATGCACAGGACTATCTAGAAGAGCCTTGGCACAGCAAGGAGCGACAGAGGGATTTGCTCAGAGCCAAGGGAGAAATCTTTGCTTTGAGCAGAATGTTGAAGAGAGTTTCCCCTGTGCTCCCCAGTGACCTCCAGTAAAGCACTGGCCGAGGCTGGGAAAAGACTTTTCCCCACCACCAGCTGCCGTGGGGATCTGCACCAGCCCTGCTTGGGGTTCTTTTCCAGCACCAGATTAGACAAGGGGAACATCTCAGGCCCATGCTAAAGCCTGGAAATCAAAACATCCCATGCCCGGGGCTCACACTGGGTCTTTCTTCTGCTCCCCTTTAATGAAGGAAGTTAACATTGAAGCGACAATATGGGAGCAGAGGAGGCAAGGTGGTTGCTAGCACCAGGCTGTGCTTGCACGTGCAAAGCTGAGATGGGGATAGCAGATACCAGCTGATAACGCATGATGAGGAAAGCAGAGATCCTTCCTCCCCAGCTGCATCCCTGCAGGGGAGTCTCACCAACACCCGACACTGGCTCGGACAAACTCTTCCAAACTTAATCCTCCGTCTCAACCTCTGCCAAGCGAGACTGAGGGTTGCTTGGAGGGGCTGAGACACAGGCGGAGATCAGAGGAGACAGATTTCCTGAGGAAGCTGAATGGAATTTGGACACTGAAATCTCCCTCAGCACCCACCTGGGTCTGGGAGTTCGCAGAGCCAAGGCCAACATGCTTGGGAATGACAGCGTTGCTGTTTGGGGTGATATGTGCAGTTTTGTAAAGTCCAGGTGAGGATTTAGTCTTTCCTGCCATTTCATGCAGGGATGAAACCCAATCTCTTGGTATTGCACTCCAAAACAGCGGTTTGCTCAGGCATGGGTGCACAGCCACTGCAGGCTCACTCAGGCCAACATATCCTTCTGCTCCTGCTGCCAGGTCCCTTCCAGCCTCTTCATAATCTTCCCCCACAGCAGCCAGGTCTTCCCTGGCCTCCAGGAACCCCCTTGTCCTCCTTCTCCTGTACGTGCCAATACTCAAAGGCCTCCTTCACCCACATCAGATCAAAACAGAGATGCTGCAGTTGTGTAGGCAACCCCCAAGGACAGCAGGTCCTGAACCCCATCCTGGGATCAAGAAGGCCCCAGGCCCACCCAGCTGAGGAAAGGATTCAGACAGTGTAACCCAACGGGCATTGAGCATCTGGCCAAAAACACACTCCCACTGTGCAAGGAGGAACCCACGTTCACATCCATGGGGGCTTGGCTAGAAAAACCGAGCTGATTTCCAGCAGTCACCACAGGCAGAGTTAGCCCATGGGCCTCAGGACAAAGAGCACCGGGGACATGGTGGCCTTGCAGAGAGTTACATCAGGAGCTGAACCCTAAGCAGAAGGGGTGAGGTGTACTTCAGGCTGCAGATAAACCTAGAAAGAGACATCCCTGGTGGCATGAAGGCCTCTGCTCCTGGGGTGTCATGTCCTGTTCTGAGCTGGTCCAGGTGGGGCTGTGACCAACTCTCCCAGGAACAGAGTTACCCCCAGCCACCCAGGAGCTGTGTGTGGATCACCCTCAACACAACTCCTGACATGCACAGGAGCACATTAAGATAGAAAAGCCAACACTGTTCTTCAGAGGAAGGTGAGAAACTGCCCCCACTCCCAGCCCCAACTCCACTGGCTGATGGATGGTTGCTCTGTGTCCCTCTCGTGCTTTTGCTTAGACTCATGGACCTTTGTCTTCCTGGCCATTTTCTGCTGACTGTACCCCTTGGGGACTCCCGTTTTCTGTTCTCCCTCTTGGCAGGCCCCAACACTCCCATGGAAATCAAGAAGTGTAGTGAGACAGGGGGTAACCCACCCATGTCCAAGGCACTAGCTCGAGCTTTTGTAGCTCCTGTAGAGCCAGCCCCCATGTCTTAAGACTAGATCAGATTTCAAAATTTCTGTTTCTGACCTCTGGGACATCCCATGTCAGTGAATTTCTTGCTTTTGTGTATCCTGCCTGGAAAATAAAACCATTGTCCATTTGCAATGGGATGGTCTCATTGGTGCTTCTCAGTCCTTGTCTTATGCCATATACTGTCACCTCTCTCCACAGCTGCATCAAGCCCTCCAGGGCATCCAGCCTTTGTGGCTCTGGTTGAAGAAAAACTAGCACTGCCCTGGGGATAGGAGAGCCCAGTTTTCTTGGGACACCAGTGTTGGAGAAGCCATCCCAAACCCATGATGTTACCCCCAAGGCAGGATCCCAATCCTGCAACTCCTGTCCATCCCCAGGAGATTCAACAGATGTGCTGTTTGCACTTGGGAAAGGGGGATGGAAAGTAGAAAGCACATTTCGAGCCCTGGAGATTGCAAAGAAAGTCTTAAAAATAAGCCTCATGCTTTAAATTAAGAAAGAAAGAAAGCCATATACTCATCCCAGAAAAAACCCTTCAAAGTTCTTCTCTTGATTTCACAGGAAGGGCTCTTAGACAGCATAGGGAAAGCAATGCTGAATGAGTACTTAAAAGCCAAAGAAGCTCCAAACCCCACAGGTCTGCAGGTGCAAGTCCTTCAAAGCACCTTGATTACCCACCATGGCTCCCCCTCCCAGGGCAAAAACACCTGAACCCTTTGCCCACAGGTGCCTGCACGAGGAGGGGGTATGGGGAGGGAGCCCTTTAGCAGAGAACCCAGCTCTACCTGCTATAAAAGGCCCAGGAGGGAGGCAGGCAGGGTGTGCTTTGGCTGAGGTGGTGGGGAGCTCAGGTAGTTTGGAGCCATGGTGAGTAGCTGTGGGTCTTGAGTTTGCTCTTGGACAGCCATGGCTGGTCCTTCCCAGCTCTGCAGGGGAATGTAGTTGGAGGTGGCTTTTCTTTCCAGCTGGGGGAAGGTGTTTTGTCCCTGACTGTGGTTTTCCCTGGAGGTGAAAGTGGTTGTGGTCTCTGGAGGAGCATGTGAGCCCTGAAGAAAGGGCTCTTGGGGGTGCAGAGCTTGTGCCTGAGAGCTGGTCTCCAGAGCTGGGTTGGCCTTGCAAGCCTGGTGTTTACCTATTCCTGGCCTGGCAAAATACCTTCAGAGCTGCTTATCCCCTTGCATGAAGGGGATACAGGACTTGGTCAGGTGCCCATCTGGTACTGCTGTAGGGCTGGGGTAGACCTGGAGCAGGGGCTGAAGATCTCTCTCCCTCTGGGGACTGGCTCAGCACCCCTGTTCTGGCCCTTGTGTTGGGAGTGGCTGAGGTTGTCCTGGGGCTGTTGGTGTAGGAAGAGCAATGTAGTGATGGCTGAGGGCTGATCCATTAGATATCACCCCTCAGGGCAGGGCCCTCTGCTCTTGTGTAGGATGTTGTTGCCCTGTCTCTGTGCTTGGTAGGGGTCCTGCTGTGTTGGGTTTCTTGCAAGAAGATAATCTGAGTGTTGCTGTGCTGGGTTTCCAGCCCAGTGTCCTCCCCAGGCCACAGTTAAAAGCAGGTGGTGAGGGCAGGCTAAGACTTGGGCAAGCCCATCTGAAACTGTTTTATCTTGTAGCTCAGGGTGTCCTAAATTGGACATTGGATTTTTTTTCCCCTAGCAAGCCTCAGTGGAAGTCTCCAGTCCAGTCTCTCTGAACTCAAAAGCCTGGTTTTCACAGCCTCCTGTGTCAAGGTGTTCAACAGCTCAGCCACACTTTCTGCACAGGCACACCTCCCTTTGGTTCAAGCCAAGAGCAGTTGCTTCATGGGGCAACTGCAAGTCTTGTATGGAGAAGATGAATAACTGGTCCCTACCCATCCTAGTTTGGATCCTCTCTAGGTGTCTCCAGTCAGCTGATCCTGTGTGGCTGTCTCTAGTCTAAATAGAATTGAGAAACTTCTCTGACAGTCAATGCCTGAAGCCCAACAACACAGGCTTCTGCTGTCGGAAAGAGGCAGAGGTCCTCTTCTGTTGCCCATGTGGGTGGGGAGAGATCTGCATCTACCCCCTTGGGAAGGGAGCAGGGGAGTGTTTGCACTGTGGTCTGGGGCCAGCTTGGCTGAGTCATTCCCTCCTCCCCAGTGGAGAGCACCGGGTGAAGTGCCTGGGAAGGCTCTTGTGCCCTGACTTTCCCCCTCAAGGCAGGATTAGCAAAGAGAAGAAACCATGAGCAGTTGGACTTGACAGCCACCATGTGCTGTAGGTTCAACAGCAGGGCTTGGTGGCCTGCTCCTGGGAACAGGGCTGTAGAGCAATGGAAGGATAGTGCTGGGATGCAGAGGGACCTACTGCAGCTCCCGAATCTCTGCATCTGCCTTGGTGGGAGATCGCAACCTCTCTCTGAAGGTCTAATCCTTTACTGTTGCTCATTCAGCGGCTCTTGGTGCTGCAATGGAGAAAATGTCCTGGCTGCCATCCAGCTGGGCTAATGCTCCTCTTGTTTATAGGTTGTTGGCCATGTGCTCTGTAAAGGCACCCAGAAGTGCCAGCTTTAGTTGAACTCCTCAGTGCACATTCCTAACCTCCTCTTCTCTCCCATCCTCATGCAGAGGGAGTGTATTTCTGTCCACATTGGCCAGGCTGGTGTCCAGATGGGTAGTTCCTGTTGGGAACTGTATTGCCTGGAGCATGGGATTGAGCCAGATGGCATCATCTCCTCCAATGTATCCCCAGGGCAAACAGGCTCTTCTTTTGGGACCTTCTTCAGTGAGACAGAATCAGGGAAGTATGTGCCCAGAGCCATATTTGTTGACCTGGAGCCCACTGTCATTGGTAAGTCATGAAAGGACTCCAAACCTCTTGCAGGGTTGGGGGGGCAGGGAGTATCTTCTCTGACCTGAAGTGTAGTGTTGGCCACCTGAACTGCTGGTGAGGTTGCCAGCTTCCATGTGATACAGCATCTCCATTAGTGCCAGGAACTTGGTAGACGGTGGCTCTTGTGTCAGTGTCACTCGTGAGACCTCAACTTCTTCCAGATGAGATCCGGACTGGGACCTACCGCACACTCTTCCACCCGGAGCAGCTCATCAGTGGCAAAGAAGATGCTGCCAACAACTATGCTCGGGGCCACTACACCATTGGGAAGGCCATCATTGACTCTGTTGTGGACAGGGCTCGCAAAATGGTAACAACCCTGGGGAAGGCCTTCTGCGCCAGCACTCTGGTTGCTCTTGCCACAACCATCAAGAGATGCAATGGTGGGGGAAGGGCAAGCAGACTTTGGTCAGCTTGACCAGGCCACAGTGACCTGCAACAACATGATGGGATGCATCTGGGTGTATGTCTTGCTGGTTGGGACTTGAAGGGAAAACAAGGGACTGAAGATGCCCCCAGCTTAAGCAGGAAAAGCAGTAGCTGTGATGTAACTGGCAAGTGTAGGGTCTGCTGTGTCAATCTATCTCATCCTAAGCAATGTCACAGCTCAGCTTCTGGCTAGTGCCTCCCCTTAGGCCTCTCCTTCCTTGTGTGGTTGCCTCTGGAGTACAAGGTTTCACCCACAGAGGCCCTCAGAAGTGCTGTGATAACACTAAGGTAGTCTTGATTTAGGTGGAAGCTCTTAGTGGCCTTCAGACTTTTCCTAATCTTGAGTGCCAGTATCAGAGTCTCTCTCTGAGCCAATATGTCACACTCAGGCCAGGCCTTTCTTCCTGCTAAAAGAGGAGATAATTTAAAAGTAGCTGAATTTGCTGCATCCAACAGATCCTACCTGTTTAGAAGGGGAAGGTGTGTGTAAGCAGCCGTAAAAAACAGGTGGCCTTAAACTTGTTGGTTGAACACTGTAGTTCAGCTTAATGGAAGTCCAGGAACAGCAGAATAACTTGAGTAACTTGGTCCTTCTGGCTCTTTCCTGATGCTGCAGGCTGACCAGTGCAGTGGACTCCAAGGGTTCCTGGTCTTCCACAGCTTTGGGGGAGGCACAGGCTCTGGGTTCACCTCCCTCCTCATGGAGCGACTCACCGTGGAGTACAGCAAGAAGTCCAAGCTGGAGTTCTCTGTGTACCCAGCCCCACGGGTCTCCACAACAGTGGTGGAGCCCTACAACTCCATCCTCACCACCCACACCACCCTGGAGCACTCGGACTGCTCCTTCATGGTGGACAATGAGGCCATCTATGACATCTGCAACCGCAACCTGGACATTGAGCGTCCCACCTACACCAACCTCAACAGGCTGATTGGGCAGATTGTCTCCTCCATCACTGCCTCCTTGAGATTTGATGGTGCTCTGAATGTTGACCTGACTGAGTTCCAGACCAACCTGGTGCCCTACCCACGGATTCACTTCCCGCTCACGACCTACGCGCCCATCATCTCGGCAGAGAAAGCCTACCACGAGCAGCTGTCGGTGCCAGAGATCACCAATGCTTGCTTTGAGTTCTCCAACCAGATGGTGAAATGTGATCCACGCCGTGGCAAATACATGGCATGCTGCCTGCTGTACCGGGGTGATGTGGTGCCCAAGGATGTGAACGCGGCCATCGCAGCCATTAAAACGCGCCGGTCGATCCAGTTTGTGGACTGGTGCCCCACGGGCTTCAAGGTGGGTATCAACTACCAGCCTCCCACGGTGGTGCCTGGGGGTGACCTGGCCAAGGTGCAGCGGGCTGTCTGCATGCTGAGCAACACCACGGCCATTGCGGAGGCGTGGGCCCGCCTGGACCACAAGTTTGACCTGATGTATGCCAAGCGAGCCTTTGTGCACTGGTATGTGGGGGAGGGCATGGAGGAGGGGGAGTTTTCGGAGGCCAGGGAGGACCTGGCTGCCCTGGAGAAGGATTATGAAGAGGTTGGAAGGGACTCAGCAGATGGAGATGACTATGATGAGGAATAAGATTTTTACTTGTGGAAGGCAGCTTGGATGAAGCTTTTTGTGTGCTAGTCCTGTGATTCCTTCTGGTGAAGGGAGCTGTGGGCTGGCTCTGAGGAAATGTAACTTGGAAATTCCACAGCTTGGCCAAAAGCAACTCTTTGTATGTGCACAGTGTTGACTGAATAAATGGTGACCTGAAATCGTCTTCTCCTGTCTTGATGTGCCCCCTAACTGGCTCCTGGGGGGGTGGTGGTGTTGGCTGCAGGGTGGCTCCATGCTGTGTTGGTTGCTGCAGTCCTACCTGTAGCATTTTCCTGCTTGTAGATGCTGGGGTGAGCCCTGTGAGGTGGGGTGGGTGACAGCATGATGTGAGCTGTCTGCCCTGGGGTGGAACTACTGTGTCACAACTAATGTTGGGGTGATGATCCCCCTCAGGCACTGGCTGCCCATAGCCTCTCTGTGTACTCCAATGCAGTCAGCTCTGGGTTTTCTGTGCTGCTCTCTGCTCCAAGGCAGAGCAGGGAGCGGGATCAGGATTCTCTGGTCCCCTGCTGCAGTGCAGAGCCCTGCTAAAGCAATCCATGTCCTGCTGCCAGGGCTGGGCCTGCCTGGAAGTGTCACTGGAGTTGAGAGGAGAATTCAAATACTTCCACTGTCTGTCTGACCCCTGCAAAAGCACCTAAACCATGGCCCAGCTCTGTGTTCTAAAGCAAGGAGCTGTCTCCCCAGTTAGACTTCTTTCCTCCTGTGCTAGCTGATGGCTGTTCCCCAGACAGGATTGATGCAAGTATCCCCACAGACAGCTAATGAGCTGAAAAAGGGGATTTAACTTGATCTCTGCAGATCCCTTAGACTGTAGTGGATTATTTCTCCCCTGGGGACTCTCCTCCCAGTAAGGCATCCAAGAAAAGCAGCTGGCTGGGATGTGGTGGGGAAGGTGCATCTGCAGTCAGGCTGCAATTGGAGGGCTGATAGTGTTGGCTCTGGGTTGCACTGGATTGGTTGCACTAGAGGAAGGTTTAAGCAACCTGAGGCGAGGGTGGTGGGGGGGGGGTGGTTGTTATTAAAGCCTGTCTCCACTGGCTGGGCTCCTGGGGGTGGCAGTCTCACACGGTGGGAGCTCCTGGGGGCTGTTCCTCCAGCTGGGGGAGCAAGGCTGCTTGGACTGGGGGGGCTGGTGATGTGATGACTCCAGAAGAGGGAAAGAGCTCTCCTGTGTCCCCTTTGAGCCTCCTGGTCCAACCAGATGCAGCTTTATGTGCTGGGAAATGCCTCTCTGCAGAGGGCTGATGTAGAGCCCAAAGTGATGCCCAAACCACCCTCCAGCAAGGGAGGAGGGGACAGTAGCTTGAGCAGGTGCAAAGCCAGCTCTGCTTTCCACTCCTGGTTACTTGACCAAGAGCTGAGTGAGGGTTGTTTGAATTTTTGGTGGGGGGAGTTTTTTCCTCTGCTCAGCACAGGTGTCCTGGTAAAGGGATCTTGTTTTGGGGTTCATGACCTGCCCTCCTTGCGGTTCATGGGCAAAGCAGGTCACCTCACCGCCTGTAGTGCAGGGCTGCAGGAGGGAGGCACAGCAGCCAGAGCGGTTGTCCCATGTCAGGTGGCCTGGGGTCACCTCTGGACCATCTCATTTTAAGACCCAGGAAGGGCTTCATCTCCATGGATCTGTTGAACTCTGCATTCCTGGAGACTCAACCTCCTGCTTGGAAAAAGTACTACTATTTTTTTTTTTTTTTATTTTCCCCTCTCATTTTAAATCTTCTGGTGTGCCTGATGACTCTTGAATACAGAGCTGCATGGTGTGAGCTGCTGCACAGCTCTTATCCATGCTGGGAGTGAAGAAAGGTCCAGCTATTGGTTTGGCTGGGGACACGTGCACCTCTGCAGTCACAGCACGGTCCTGCCCACTGCCCTGACAGCCCTGCAGCTCCACCAGGGCGGTTTTGTGAATGTTCATGAACTTCAGGCTCATCTGCTTGAAATGGCAGCAGGATCCTTTCTATCACATCTGTGTGTGGTGGCCCTAAACTGGGCCCAGAAGTCATGATGGAGTGAGACAGGTTGTCCCCCAGCCACATGAAGACTGTGGTCCTTGTGCTGAACAGCAACCCCCTAAGCAGCCTCATCACCACAGGCCCCAGGATGACCATGCACAGGTCCCCAGCTGCTCCAGACACAGCCTCAGGCCATGGGATGGAAGCAAGAGGCAGCAGGTGCTGCTGGATCAGGGCTGGATGGCACCCAGGAAGAGGGAACTTGCCCAAGACCTTGTAAGAAGTCAGTGGCAGAGCTCTACAGGCACCTTGAGCCTCCTCCCTGCAGGACAATGATGAACAAATCTGCACTGTCCTCTGTGATCTACCCATGTTGTGGTAATGAAGTAGTGAATGAATGGTGGTCACCAGCTGGAGAAATGTGGTGGAAACTCCTCCTGTGAGGAGTGATTGAAGGAGCTGGGACTGTTTAGTGTGAGGAGGAGAAGGCTGAGGGGAGACCTCATCACTCTCTACAGCTCCCTGAAAGGACGTTGTAGAGAGGTTGGTGCTGGTCTCTTCTCCCAGGGAATTAGTGACAGAACAAGAGGGAACGGCTTTAAACTGCAACAGGGGAGGTTCAGACTGGGCATGAGGAGAAAAATGTTTCCCAGCAAGAGTGGTGAGAGAGTGGAATAGGCTGCCCAGGGAGGGGGTGGAGTCCCCATCCCTGGGTGTGTTTAAGGGTCATTTGGATGAGATGTTGGGGGATATGGTGTAGGGGAGAACTTTGTAGAGTGGGGCCGAGGGTTGGACTTGATGATCCCGAGGGGCTTTTCCAACCTGAATGAGTCTGTGAAACACAGATCCCACAGGTTGCTTTGTCTGTTGCTGTTCAGTGAACATTTTTCATGACCTGCTTTGCTATTCCAGCACACAGGTAGGGAAAATAAAGCTGAAGCCATGCAATGAAGTGTGTGCTGCTCTTGGGTGTGAGTCTGTATGATCTACCACTCATGGAGAGGCCAAAGCATTGCCTACAGCCATTGAGCCAGAGACATCGACTCCCCAGCAGCCATGGGATCACTCTACCCCAGGGAAAATCCTTTCCTCCCCTCCCTCACTGCATTTGCAGGAGGGCAGGAGCAGGTCTGTGCTGACAGACATACTGGAGTAATTGAGTTCAGCAATAGACAACTGCTCCAATTCCATCAGCCCCGCTGCTGTGCTCATTGCTTTCCAAGCTGCAGGAGCATGTGGCTGCACTCCTGACCTTGCTCAGCCACGCTGGCTTGGCTCATGGCTCAAAGGGGGAGTGATGCTCCCTCCATGTCCACCCCAGGCTGCTGTCACTCATATTTTGGGGGGATTGAACCAGTGGCTTCCAGCCCCAGCTGTCCGTAGGGAATGGAGCCACTAGGGAAAGGTGGCAGCCCTCAAGACCATGCCTGGAAACTTCCCAGCACATTTATCCATGGACACAGAGACAGAAGTCATCTTTGTTCTTTTAAAAACCATCTTTGAGCCCCAAACAGTCTCATTTCTGGCAAATGGAGCAGTTACTGTTCTCCTGTGAGGGTTATTGTCAGTGCTAGGGGCATAGTGTGGGGACAACCAACCCCAGGAGGTAGGTTGGCCTGTCCCCAGGAATCAGGGGGTGGAAAGTGGCCACTTAGGATGGATGAGAGGAGAGTCACTAGCCCCAATGTCTTTGGGTTGACAGGCCTTGGGGTGTCTCAGTGGGGCCCATCACCCTAGCAGAGCTGAAGATGAAGGAGAGGACCCATCAAGTGAGGCAGGAGCTGGTTACCATCCCCATAAGGCCCAGCCTCAGAGGGCAGCCTGATGCTCAGCCTCCCCAGGAACAATGGGACAGGTAATCTCACAGCAGTGAGGAGCACAGAAAAAGCTTCAGTCCAACAGGGATCTTCCTATGGGTCCAGCTACTGCCCATTCATGCTGCCAGAGCCATGGCTTTTTTAGGCTAACTCCAGCCCACAGTGAGCTCCAGGGTCCTTCCACATCCATCTCCCAAGTATAGGGCACAGCAACACCTTCCCCTCCCTCTAACCAGCCCTGGCTGTACCTTCCAGGGCATCACTTTGGAAAATCTCCAGAACGCAACATGTAACACAACAGCTGTGAGCAGGGCACAAAGAGACTCAATGCAGCATGGAGCCAGCCCTTCTCCTGGCCCCCAGGCTTATGAACACTCCCTCTCCACATCTTACCAGGGGTATTTCATTGCTTTTCCTCCTGAGTGACCCCATCACATGGGCCTGGCTCCCCTCCTCAGGGCAAACTCCAACCCCAGGCACATGGGCTGGTTTCACACTCACACCAACTTCAGCAAGGTTGGCAACATTCCTGAGCAAGACCCCAGCCCAGAACTACAGCAATGCCCCAACAACCAGGATTTGATCAAGGAACAAACAAGCTCTGCCACAGATGGTGAGGAGGCGGAACACCCCCAGGAAGGTGCTCTTTACCCAGGCACCACTCCCCATTATGGCACTGGTCAAACTGGGGATTCCCTGCCTGCTCCCAGACATGGTTCCTCTGGGCTGCTCCTGGAGGTAAGAGCAGCATCCAGCTCCAGACAGAGCAGTCCCTGCAGGATATAGGACACCTCCCTCACAGCAATAATTATGGTTGATGATTGGCTCACCCTGAGCACACCCTTATCAGCATTTGCTATTCTCTGCAGGACAACATCCATGCAGTAGGGACCTACCCACACAAACACCCTGGTTAAATCCAAAAAACTGAGCCAAAAAAAGTCTTTATTCAAATACAAAAAAAAAAAAAGACAGTTGCATAGAAGTGTACAGGTGCATTTCTAGTTAAAAGGTGCTTTTACAGTAAAAGCCAGAGCAAGAGTTTGACATTTCAGCCAAAGCAGGCAGCTTGCAACATTCCCCTGGCCTAGGAACCAGGCTCCTCTGCCTAGGCAGGATGTGTCCCCAACACTAAATCAGGCACCTATTCAGCTTCACCCATCAGTAAACAGCAGTGTGATAAAGCTCGAGACACCCATGCTACAGAAGTGCACTATGAGCACGTAGACTATGCAAGCAGAAAAGGTATAATACGTCAAACAGTGGCGTTGAGGTTCAGGACAACCCTTTGGCACCTCCAGGCACTCAGGACCAGTTTAGCCTGATGACAGAGGGTTTGTATTTCATCTGGGGTTTGACTTCATTAAAGAACACACTGCAGTTTGTTAATACTCATCCTCATCAGCCTCATCTTCTCCATCTGCTGAGTCCCTTCCAACCTCTTCATAATCCTTCTCCAGGGCAGCCAGGTCCTCCCTGGCCTCCGAAAACTCCCCCTCCTCCATGCCCTCCCCCACATACCAGTGCACAAAGGCTCGCTTGGCATACATCAGGTCAAACTTGTGGTCCAGGCGGGCCCACGCCTCCGCAATGGCCGTGGTGTTGCTCAGCATGCAGACAGCCCGCTGCACCTTGGCCAGGTCACCCCCAGGCACCACCGTGGGAGGCTGGTAGTTGATACCCACCTTGAAGCCCGTGGGGCACCAGTCCACAAACTGGATCGACCGGCGCGTTTTAATGGCTGCGATGGCCGCGTTCACATCCTTGGGCACCACATCACCCCGGTACAGCAGGCAGCATGCCATGTATTTGCCACGGCGTGGATCACATTTCACCATCTGGTTGGAGAACTCAAAGCAAGCGTTGGTGATCTCTGGCACCGACAGCTGCTCGTGGTAGGCTTTCTCTGCCGAGATGATGGGCGCATAGGTCGTGAGCGGGAAGTGAATCCGTGGGTAGGGCACCAGGTTGGTCTGGAATTCAATCAGGTCAACATTCAGAGCACCATTAAATCTCAAGGAGGCGGTGACCGATGAGACAATCTGCCCAATCAGCCTGTTGAGGTTGGTGTAGGTGGGACGCTCAATGTCCAGGTTGCGGTTGCAGATGTCATAGATGGCCTCATTGTCCACCATGAAGGAGCAGTCCGAGTGCTCCAGGGTGGTGTGGGTGGTGAGGATGGAGTTGTAGGGCTCCACCACTGCTGTGGAGACCTGCGGGGCTGGGTACACAGAGAACTCCAGCTTGGACTTCTTGCTGTACTCCACAGAGAGCCGCTCCATGAGGAGGGAGGTGAACCCAGAGCCTGTGCCTCCCCCAAAGCTGTGGAAGACCAGGAACCCTTGGAGTCCACTGCACTGGTCAGCCTGCAGAAAAAAAAAGAAAAAAAAAAGTATATTTACCTCTCTCTGTTAAGGACTGGAGTAACTATCCCAAATAATACCACAATAAATACTGCTTAGAGCACTTACCGGCCAGAGTCACCCAATCCCTAGAGTGGAGTCACTCAGTATATTGCCCTACTGAGCATCTTAAGTATACATTGTTAAGTGCAGCACTTCCATGGAGCTACCATAGGTAGCTCTGTATGGTCAGATGGAAACTCTCGGCAAATTGCTCCATTATCAACACACATCTCTGCACCTGAGAGGTGATGGGAGGTAGCGTGTGGGTTCTAGACCCTTATGAGACATCTCAAAACCTTTCATTGACAGGCATCCAAGTACATTGTTAGAATCCTGCTTCACTCCTGTCAAATGTGGAGTTTGGTCTTCTCAGCCTGGCTACCAATTGTCCTTTTAGAATTAATATCCACAACTGCACAACCAGAGTGTGGCTTCTCTGTGGTCAAGAATCCTTCTGTCTCTTGGGTCTAGTGTTGTGTCACTTCATACATGTATGACATGCAATGACAGTTGTTTTTAGGGCAGATACACAGGTTCAGATGACCCCTTGTTTTTCTGAGCCCCAAACCTCATCACAACAGCAGCTGCCACCCTTGGAGCTTGCATAAAGGGTTTTTTCTTTTAAGACTTTTACCCCAAACCCAAAGTTTAATTGTATTGTTCATGGTGTGTTATTTTAATGGAAAGACTCTCTTTTCTCTTACCATCTTACGAATTCTGCTGAGGACAGTGTCTATAATCTCCTTTCCGATGGTATAGTGGCCACGGGCATAGTTGTTGGCAGCATCTTCCTTGCCACTGATGAGCTGCTCTGGGTGGAAGAGCGCGTGGTAGGTCCCAGTCCTGATCTCATCTACACAAGGAGGAGCAGTCACAAAGAGCAGCACACAGTTACAGGTTCTGGACTTTAGTGTGACAGTAAAACACACCGCAAATCTACCAGGAACCCACGCGAGGTGACAGTCATGGCATGGTTAGTTCAGACTGGGAATAATGGAAAGAGTAAGAATAACCTGTCCAGGCTAATTTGCCAAGGTCCTACTATACCTCCTCCATCTTCACCCAGCAGCTACCTTGAGATCCTAATATAATTTGGCTTAGAGCTCAGACACCGCCCATGTTTCCAGCATTACTGTAGGATTATAGTTACCACATGCAGCTTGTTTTTCTGCTTGTTTCAAAGCATCTTGAGGTGGCTGGAAGCACTATCTCCATTCTCTGCTCTACAGCATACTGAAGAGGAGACAGAGTGCCTCCAATGTTGACACTTCTGCTAGATGTATCTGACCCAGCTTCAGGCACCTTATGAAGACAGGCATTAGGAGCAGTTTCTCTAGGCTCCATGCAGTCAATGAGGTTGGAGGAACCTCCAGAGGGTATTTAAATCCACTCAGACTCAATATTGGATACATTTCATGTTCTACTGGCTCGCTCACTAGGTTCCTAATTTTTTAGACACCTTATTAAGGCATTAAATTAAGTGGAACCAAAACAAAAATCTACATTCCTTCCATTAGATGAAATAATGAGTCACACATTCTAGATGGTAAGATAGGAGCAAACACTCAGGAGAAGCTTAGAAGGCAGAAGCAGGTAGATGGATGCAGGTGGTTGGGAGTCATTTCCACCAGTTCCTTGAGCAAAGAAGTAGTATGTTTTCTAGGAAGGTACTTTAAATCAAAGTGCCACAACTGAGTCAGACACCCAGAGATCACTAAAGGAGCTGGGGCTGGAAGGGGAAGTAGAAATCTTGCAGTAGCAAGACACCCAGTTTTCACAGAACCATGAAATGTGTAGCACTCATCTGCCCAAAAATACTTCAGAGGTACCATTAAAACCAGATGTGCTACATCAGGCCATAGGATGATGTAATTCAGTCCAGAGACACTGAGGTTAATAAACTCATGCCACTTTACACCTGCTGAGGATCCTGTTCAAGACAAGCAGGCCTCTTAAAAGGAGGAATCAGCTACAGACAAGTCAGTGTAGTAAGAGTAATAGGTTTGTCACTCCCAGATCCATCTGGAAATGCAAACTGTCTCCTTCTGATGGATTTTACTAGAGCAGAGGAGTAGGAGCTGCTGGGCAATACAGGCAGCAACACGAGCCCCAAGCAAGAAAGGTCAGGAGTCACAGTTAAATATGCCACAACACCCAACTGCCCCACTATTACCAATAACAGTGGGCTCCAAGTCTATGAACACTGCCCGGGGCACGTGCTTCCCAGATGCTGTCTCACAGAAGAAGGTCTCAAAAGAAGAATCCACTTGTTCGGACTTCGGCTCCACAGGTTTCACCTGCTTGGGGCCAGGAATGGTGCCATCCGCCTGGATCCCATGCTCAAGGCAGTACAGCTCCCAACAGGCATTGCCCATCTGCACGCCAGCCTGCCCGATGTGGATGGAAATACACTCCCTCTGGAAGGGGAAATAGCTTGTTAAGGCGATTTTTAGACATCCTGTGGCTTAGCACTAGCCCCCGCGGTTCTTGTTCAAGCCATTTGCTACTGCAGATAATTAGGGAAACAGGCGGCTTCCGCCCACCACTGGGAGCTGGAGCAAGGATCAAACCATGATCTGCAGGGCAGCTGGACACAGCTGAGCTGCACACATAGCAACCCTAGGAAGGGCTCTCCCAGTTCAGGGGAGGAGGAAGGAAGGAGGTGATGGGCTTCATGCTGAGACAGGAAGCAGCTGAGCTCCTCGCTCAGTGCCCAGCTGGCCCCACCATGGAGTGGAGCATCTGTCGCTCCCCTGGGTCCCACAGCAATGGGGCATCAGGGATGACAGCTTCAGGCTCCCTGAACTAAAAAAGCTCTGTACCAAGCAGGGAGAAGCCAAGCTTGGGAAACCCACAGCCAAGCTGGGAGTCACAGCAGGAAACAAGGCTGGAGGAAACCAGCAGTCACCTGGGGCCAGAACAAGGGCAGGCTGACACCCAGGGAGAGGCTTGGAGTCCTGATTTAACCAGGTCACCCTCCAGGAGCCTCTACCTCCAGGGCAGTATTGGAGGTACTGGCGTCTTCTGGAGACTCTCTGGGGACTTTTGATGGTTACATGCTTCCCTGGGTAATTGGTATCTCTGCTGTTTCACCACTCCAAGATCAAAGAGCTGCTGCAGCAATGACAGAGGCTTATGTCCCAGCTCCCAAGCGGAGACTCCCAATTACTACCACGCATGGCATGGGGCAGCCCTGCTTTCCAAGGGATCACTGTGAAAGGCAGCTGGTGATTCCACTTGGGGATGACAAGCAGTGCAGCTGATCCCATTATCTGTAGTGTTGAAGGGCAGCTTGGCTCAGGTCTCACCTCATTTCACACCACTGCCCAGTCCTACCCACAGCTAGGGCCTTCCACAGATTAGCCCAGCTCCAAGTAGCCCACCTTGAGCAGAGCATAATAAATGCCACTGGCAGCCCAGCTGCCTCAGGGCTGAGAGGACACTCTGTGTACACACTCCTAGGCACAACTCTCCTGTCAGAGAGACTTTGTCCCTTGAAAATCAGGGCCCTCTAAGTAATGCTATACACTGGGCACCAAACACTTGTGGCAGTAGCCATGAGGAAAAGGATATAGTGTGACTTCTCCCCTTTTAGTGTCCGAGCATGGATGTGTCAAGATATTTCTCAACCCTCAAGCAAGTCCAATGATCACTGTGTGCCCAGGTCACCCACCGTAAAGCTAGACACCAACTGGATGAATGCTCCTGGTAGCACAGAGGAACACCAACCCCTTTACCCACAGCTGGCCAAACACCGCTTAATCCCAGTCTGGGCCGGGACCACCAGTTCTGCTGGGTGTGGAAGCTGTGTTTAAGTCCTCCCTCTCCGAGTTGATATTTGCACTATGTGGGAAATGCTGACTGCCATTTGCCCATCCCTCTCAGCAAGATGGTTGCAATAGCTCCTCACCACAGTTTGCAAGGGTCAGTGCCACAGCCGCTTCACCAGCACTAGCTGGGACAGCTGCTCCACCACTCACTATCCTCTCCCAGCTCACTAGTCCCAGCACCTGCTTCAAGGGAGCACTGGTATTTTCAGCCCAGAGCACAGGGAATGAGAATTTAAAAAAAAAAAAAAAAAAGGTGGCCTGCTAAAAAGAAGAAAGTGCAACTTTTTTCTGCAGTTCTCCCCCCCTCCTCGCCCCCAAAATATGCCTGAAGGTTTTTTTGAGATCCCAGATCTCCAACATTTGCCTCAAGATGAACTGCATTTTACAGACTCTGGCTATAGGCAGCCCATTGTTGTCCAGCTGATTTTCCCATTGGAAATACCATGTAAATGTTTAACTGTTTTATAGCCAAGACAGACTCTAGAAGTCAGCAGATAAAAGGAAAAGTTCAAAAGCTGGCTTGCTAGGAGTTACTTTGAAGTTTTCCTCCATTTGCAACATGCAAAGGGATACCATCAGATTTTCCAACAAGTTACTCTTTTGCATTCACAAGGTGACAGTTGCATTATTCTTTACAAAAAGTTTCAGCTAGATCAGCCAGCACTGTTCAGGGTTGCAGTTTTTTTAGCAACCAGATCAATCCACTTCAGTTTTACAGCTGCAAACTCTTTCTAGCAAAGATTCAATCAAAAAGCTAGAAGGAAGGGGGACTTTATTCATTTAATATCTAATCCCAAGGGTTTGTAGCAGACAAAGGCAACATGGCAGCTCACTCCCTAGGAAAAAAAACCCTAAAGGTCTCTGCAAGTTGCACTAGTTCCCTGTGGCAGTACAAGACTTCAAGTGTTAAACTTTGGGAAAAGGGCCAGCAGTGTCAAAATTTAAACTTTAGTCTATCACATAGTTGTGTATTGAGATATGCTGGTTCCCCAAAAAAGTAAAACTCAACTTGCATTAAAGAGACAGAAACTTTGCAACTCTACAGACCCCACCTCAGGAGCTGCAAACTCAGAGTGAAAAGCAGCAAGAGGCCACTTAAACAGCTCTTCTCCAACCAAGTCCCTCACTTTTCCCTTATAAGGAGCAAACATTGAATCAATAAACCAGAAGGTAATCAGCAATTAAACAAATCTGTTTGGAATTAACATCCCTAAGAGAAAGGAGAGAAAAGGAGCAGGCAAGCTCAGTACACTTGGAAAATAAACAATCTATATTTTAAGTTTAGACTAATACAAATACAAGGCATGCTCTTACCATGATGAGACTGGAGGCTTGCTAAGATCTAAGCAAAACAGCTGCTGCCCCTGCCTCTCCCTGCAACTTTATAGCCCAGGAAGGCTTGACTCCACCTGAATATAAAGAAGCTTTCTGCTAGCTTAAAGGAGCAGAGCTCCTTTTCCTTTTCATCCCTAGAAATAGCAGGGGATAAAATGATCTATTAGCGTCTAGCTGGTGCAACTTCTGTGATTAAACAGCCTTGGGTACAGGGCAGTGTGAGATTTTTCTTAATTTTTTAAAAAAAAAAACTCAGCTGGGGGTGGGGGGAAAAAATAGATGTCAAAGCTTGGGTTTGACTAAAAAGAAGGAAATTCTGGGCAAGTTTGTGAGCCCCCATATGATTTGCTTTATCCAGCAGAAACAATCTTCCCCTTACCATTATTCAGAGCACTGCCACTGATACGCTGTATCTTGTCTATTTTTAGACACAATCCTGCAATTTTTGGTCTTTGTTCTGTATGCTCGATGACCTTCATGGGAATCTGCTGACTTTTGCACCCCTGGGACATGCAGGTGGAGGCTGAGACCCTCTGTCTGCCTTACCCGCTGGCCATTAAGGGTTCAGTTTGCCCTCCTGCCAAGAGCTGACAAGGACTCTGAGCCCGTTTTGGCCCCATGCTGCAAATGGGTAGGTACGTCTTTAAGACTTAAGACGCCCTTAAGTCTCAGTAGTGTCTGTGTGGTTACTAGAAGCAGGTAGACAAGAGTGGTTAGTGGTAACTTGTTTACTAATTCCCTTATTTACCTCTTCTTTCTCCCATTAAAAGGTTCCCAAACCTTCTTTGGTTCGGCTATAGTTGCAACAGGCTGACAGCTCTGGGGTTGGGGGAGGCAACCATGTCACAGACTGTGTCAGCACAAGCTCAGCCAGGCAGTCAAGGTCAGGGAGTTTTTTCTCTGTTCAGCATTTGTGAGACCTCTTGGCTTACTGGGTTCAGTTTGAACTGACCAGTACAAGATAGATACTGGTATACTGGAGCAAGTCCAGTGTAGACTGATGAACTGGTCAGATTTGGAGTATGGGACATAAGCAGAGAGGGTAAGTGGGCTTGTTTGTCCTCGAGAAGGGGAGACCTTTCAACTCACCGTGAAGGTGGTCAGAGATTGCAGCAGGAACATAAAGATGGGTGAATTTTCATCCTTGAATGTGTTCAAAACTCACCTGCACAAGTCCCGAAGCAATCTGTTCTAAGTTGACCTCAAGGTATTTTTAGGAGGCAAGATTAACCCTCTCACCAAGGACCTGTACACACCAACCTGATTGTAAGAACATCCTCAGCCAAAAGGTAAATTTCTTTAGAGATTTATTTCCCTGTCAGCACTGTGTATTGGCTCAGCTGAGCCTGGAGCTTTGGGGGATATTCACCCCCCAGCTCTGCTGAGGCATGCGGACAAGACTGCAGCCTTGATGGACAAAGACATGAGCTGACCTGCAGGAGGAAGGTGTCTATGGAAGAGCTCTCCTCCACTGGCATGTTCAGCCCAGCCTCTGTCTCTGAGGGCAGATGAGAGCATTACCCTGTTCCTGCTTGGGGCTATGGCATGGATTTAGGGAATTCAAGCCAAGCAGGTTGGGTACATGGCTATGACTGTTTTGGATGTAGGGGAATTCAGCCATAATTGGGTCAGGCAGGGTTCTTCTGTTAGATAGAGCATCATGCAAACACTGCTGTCACCGTCATGGCCTCCAAACCTCTACTGGGAATAAAGGTGGCCTCTGAGTATAGAGAAGCTATTCATTTCTGGCCTAAACCAAGAGCCTCCCAAAATGTGTGCACCAAGCTTGCCAGTCAAACAAGATCTTCTCTTTCCGAGAGGCATTTGTTCATCAATGAAAAGAGAAAATGAAGAACTTGGGCAGTTTAGAACATGAAGTATTTATTTGCTAAATGATGTGCTTTTGATTAAATCCCAAGTCAAAAATTTTTGGGTCTTATTTCTTTCCTTCTTGGAAAATGGAAAGCAGAAGAGAGAATTGCTATAGTCTGGTGGTGACAGAGACAACCTGCCTGTGATCTCAGCTCCAAGACATATTTAGAACAGCATCAACGAGAAGGACAGAGACCACCCCCCCAGAGGACCCGTTGCGGCAGCTCCCAGCCTTTTTATAGCCAGACCTCACAGCTGCTGCCTCCTTCTTCCCACTCCCATGTCCTAAATATCGCCTCCTCGTTCTGCCTGGTCTTCCTATTGCTGTCCCCACCATGTGGTCTGGCACCAGCTGCTGCTCGCCTCTATGGAGCAAATCCTTACCCATGAGGATGTGGGTGGTGTCCCAAAACATGCTGGACGAGTGCCCTGAGGTGGTGGGGAAAAATGATCTGTGGCCACGCTCTGGACAAGCACTTGACTCACCAGGCTGCTGAGGAACAGAGAAGGTGCTTCTTTTGCTGTGCTTTTTTGGAGAATGGCACTTAAATGTCACCCATCAAGCCTATCGCTTCCTTTTTTTAGGTGTGCCCCCATGCAATCAAAAGATTTTGGCCCTGGGAAGTGAAAATATTTAATTCACTATTAATTGTTGGTGTTGCTGAAGTAGGAAAAAGTGGGGGAAAAAATCTCACTTTGCTTCAGGCTGAGCCAAATGTGGGATTTTTTTTTATATTTTTGGTTTTTGGCTGAATTGAAAAAAGTGATTCGAGTAGCTCCAAAATCCGCAATTTCAGAAATAATTTGTTCCCATGTTTAATTGTTCACCTAGTTAAATTTGCTCCCTGTTTCACTTGTGAATTTCCCTAGCATCAGCTTCCAGCCACTGAATCTCATTACGCCTTTTTCTGGGGAGTAAAAGCTGCCAACTTTCCACACCCTCATCCCCCCGAAGGCAGCTGTTGTCTTTTCAAGTGAATTCAGCGCTGGCCAAATACGCAGAACAACAGTCCTGGAGATCTCCATCCTCCACTTTAGCCTGAACTGCCAGATCCCGTTCCCCAGCAAGTCTCTACCTGCCTCCGTTGTTGTCCAGAGGCATAAAGCCACTAACACCATTAATGGGAACTTCCCAGTGACCTGGCAAACCTGGGCTCATCCCACTTAACACCACTATCCACTAACAAGCCTCTGACAGGGGACAAACGTGCCCTGTGCCAGCGGTTCCCAAAGCTCAGCCGGCACTGAACACGTATCTCACAATGCCATTGCGACCCTCGGGAGCTTTGGTGGCCATCACATGATGGTCCTGCAAATTTTGCTGGGTGGCCTTCAGCCTCATGTCTGATGAGCAGGTGAGGAACTTCCCAAGGGGCACCCACTTATCGATTGGCCAACTAGTCCTCTGGACACCCCTGTTTCTCCTTGTAGGGAAGCCTCAGGCCACTGTTACCCTAATTTAGGTTTTCCAGGGCTGACTTTGAAGCGCTGCTCCTGATAGCGGTTGTCCTTTATCTATCACGCAGTGAGGCCCCAACCTCAGCTCAGGCATCTGTTACTGATAACCAGAGATGATTTATCCAAGCATTAGCCTGCATATCTCTAGCGTTTCACTGTGTGTGTTTCTGTCCATGCACGGTTTGTTTTTATACTGCTCCTTCTCTCTGGCCTTGGCATCAGCCCTTTCTGCTTCATGCACGTGAAGGATGCAAGCAGGGACAACTCCACTTGTTTTGCTTGTGTGGTTTCCTAATCCCCCCTCCAATGTACAGATTTTGCTTCAGCCAAACTCCATCTGCAAACACGTCCATGCACTGTGAGGCAGAATTTGGATGCAGGGGGATCCATTCAGATAAACTCACAAAAAAAGAATTAAACTTGCCATAAAAGTAAATTACTAATACAGTACTGTCAAAAGAAGCATTAAGCATCAGTAAGAGCTTCTGACTTTCTCTATTGTAATGCAAAAAGTTGCAGCAAAAAGTGATTTAAAACTGAAAACCTTCATTTCAACGCTATCGGGATGGGATGTTTTGACAACCCAACTTCTCCCCCACTCCCCTGATTTTTCTTTCCAAATAAAACCCTGGCAGACCCATCCCGTTCTGCTAGACGGCTCGATTGGAGTGGAACTGCATATTTCAGCAGAACACAGTTCCAGCAGAATTCCCCCAACCAGCTCTGCCTCAAAGCTATTCCCGTAACCGAGGGTGGAGAAAGCACCATCTCTTTATTTGTGTCTGCACAGCTGTGCTTCTGCTCTGCGTTCCCTAAAGCAGATAGGAACCAGCTGTGGGGTACGGGCTCCTTCGCGGCAGCGTTAGGCTGTAGCAATAGTGAGCGCACAAGGATATATTTTTATTTATTCTCCAGTTGCAAAGGGTTATTTCTACTCTTCTTTTAATTGTCTTCAGAGTAATGAGGTAAACACTTTAAGGAAGAGCTTTCTTCTAAAATAACTTGTAGAAAGATGGACTTATGTTCTTTAATGAGTTTCAGGGTGGCTGTAATGTGTCAAGCAAAGGTCTGCCTCCCGGTGCCCTGCTCCCAACCTTGGCCACAAGCAGCTGCTTGAAGAAGTATAAAGGGCCAGGAAAATGTATATAACGTATCCCCTGAAGTCTCTCCTCTGATTTTTATTCAGCTCAGGGACTTTCCAAACTGCATGTGGTTTCTACATACTCAATAACCCTCAATGCGTTTCCCTGCCATCAGTTTGTCTCGTGCCCTTGAACGTTGTCCAACGTTAGCGTCAGCTCGCAGGCACTTTTAGTTTCAATTTGTTCAGCAGGACTCCAAGTAACTCACTTCCTGCTGCGTGACTTGTTTTCGTCTTTCCGATACCCATTTTTTTAATTCTTGAGCTCTCTCCTGCATTTCTCTGTCTACAAAGCTGAGACCATCTCATCAGCCAAGAGCATGTGTGTGCACATGTTTCTTGAAGAAACTGAGTTGTGTCTTTCCCCTCTGCCAATAAAGTGATTTTATCTGGTTCTGCAGAAGATCCTAGCAGCTCTCTGCTCTCTTAGTAGCTGACCCTACTACTAGTCTTGCAAGTTTTTTTTTCAGTCAAAGAGGCAGAGCCAGATTCTCCATCGTTCACTAGGGCATTGCTGTTAGTCCTCAGCGTGGAACTGCCTGGTGCTGTGTTTCACCATCGATTGAATTCATTATTGACCCTCTACGAAGGGCCCTTCTCAGTGACACTTTTCCTTCCCACCTGTCTGTATGTGAGAAACATCTAGAGCAAAACAGGATTAGAAAAGCTCTTGCCAAATTCACGACCAGTTTAAGAACTCAGCCTTAGAGCTTCACTTTGTGTTTAATGTCAGAGCTACTAACATTGCCTTTAGTGGGGCTGAAAACTGGAGCTTTGCATCAAGTGTTTTAGGAGAATTAGATTTCAGCACAGAGTTTTAATTTGAGTTATTGGGATTAATTTGAATGTGTGATGTAAAGAGAGCTGGTGCATGGCTGGAAAAGGTAGGTAGACACATTTGATTGTCCAGGCTGCTCTTGGCTGCAGGGGATCTTCTCATTCCTGCACATATCCTTGCTCCCTTATGGAAAAGGATTGTTCTGGAGCTGCTGAAATTAAATCCATAGCAGTGCCAAAAGGGCGTCGTAATGTTGTAGCTAGAGACTTGTTCCCCTGCTGTGCCGAGCTGTGCACAGGAGAAATTTTGAGTAAGAGCCTTTCCCACTGCCACAGACAAAGCTAATAGGTGACTGACAATTCTGATTACTCGTAGTTCACGGGGCTTCTCTAATGGTCGTAAATCTCTGACAACGATAAATGTTGTCATTAAGTCTATGTAAGCAATTGTTTTGAAGATGTAAAAGCAAAACACTTTTTATTTCATCTTCTGAAAGTTGGAATGCATTGTAAAAATACACACGGGGCTGCACTATTATTAAAACTGGTTTTTTTACATGGGTCAGCTCTCTGGCTAAGACAAAACACAAGCGAGGCCCAACTATAATGTTTGTAGAAGGTGCAAGGAGTGAGAACGGAAGAGCAGAGTGACTTGGATTATCCAAACTAATTTGCTTAAGGTTTTTTTTCTAAAATAAACCAATTCTGCATGGTGTGCAACAATTGGGAAATGCATTGCTTGAGGCTTACAGCGGCAGTTTGGCCAGCTTGGGTATCTCGTAAGCCTCATGGAAGAGCTCTGAAACCTCTCATGAGTTGATTGTGTCACTTGGCAGGGTTCCTGCCGTGGCTGTGAACCACATGTATTATCTAGCCTAATGCTTCCTGACTACCTGGAACGCAAGGGCAATTTTCATGTAGTTTTATGGCACTTATTTTCTAGGGGTTTTTTTCTAGATGAAAATACAAGACAGGTTGGTGGTTTTTTTAAATGGCTCTAAATAGTGATGGTGACACACACCCTAATCATGTGCAATTTATGGCCTTAGGTTTTATGGCACTATAAATGTGTAAGCTGCCTTGAATCCTCCAGATGACTACTTTCGAAGTAGTGTAAGTGTTTAAATGAGCAACGTTGCCAAGTGTATAAAATTCTACAAAATAACTTGACGCTTTGAATCCTGAAAGAGATCGATGTCAATGAAGTGTGCTTTAATCTTTGCCTAATTAAGTCTGCTTGTTTGAGAACCACAAGTCCTTAATGCATGTGTTACTAATCCCCTGCCTAATCCAAAAAATCTTTCTGAAAGGGAATAGTCCTAACAAGACAGACGTTTAGGTCAATAGAGTCTCTACTACTCCTTGCTGAGAGCAGGGAGGAGAAAGCTCAGCAGGCAAAAGCCCTCCTTTGAGCAAAATCTTTCCTGGCCTCAAAGATTAAGCATGGAGCAAAGCTCAAACTTAACATTTCTCCTGAAGCATCACGACCTTCCGAAAATGCACTGAAACTGTTTTGCAACCCCTGACAGCACTTGTGATCAGGTGGGTGCTGTGGCATCAGTGGGATTCTCATCACCCTCTTCGTAAGCCCCTGAGAGGCTGTTGCTCTGTCAGTAATTCTAGCTGTGCACCACTTGTGAGATCCCACAGATACCATGTTGGCATAATCTTCAACCATTACTTATCTTTGATGGGTACCAGGGCCCGAGTCCATCTTCAGTGGTGTAAACAGTCTCAGATACAGCTTCAGTGGTGTAAACAGCCTCAGATACAGCCTCAGTGGTGTAAACAGCCTCAGACACTACCAGGAACTCGGCCATAACGTCAGGATGTGGCCTGAAGCAAGGCAGAGCTTCTGTCCTGACCATCACTAAAGAGGCTGGCTGTACCAATCAGAGTTGAGTTAAATGCCTGACTTTGAGATAATATCTTTATATAGCATCCTAAATCCACTTATGCTTATTAAAATTCCAAGCTCTGGTGAGCGCATAAACTACACAAGTAGCAGTTATCAGGGCTACGCAGCTGGTAAGCCTCACGCGTAAGTCAGGGGAAGAAGACACAGGGTGAGGCTGGCGTGTCTAGCTGAAGACTCTGGCTCATGTGCAGATTAGCTGAGCCACGTACCCTTCCTGCCCAGTGCTCGCCTTCCTGGCTGCCTGCGATGAGAAGCTGGGGATCCCCTTGGGCAGGATGTCTCCAGTCTGATAGGCGCTGCCATACGGCAGAGCGAGGGAGGAATGTGTGAGAGACACATATCCTTAGTGCCAGAAAGCATTTTCTTGTGCAGCCTCTGGCTCCTCTGATGAAATCGTTGCTGTTGCTACTGCCTCTCAGCAGGGAATGGAAACTCTGGAAAGGTTTCTTTCACAGAGTGTCTTGGTTTGCCTCTCCCTGGTCCTACGCAGGGGTTCTGCTTTTCCATCTCTGCCAGACAGGGTGCGGTGCAGATGGACAGGGAGGTACTGCCTCGAACATGGGGTCCAACAACAACGCCCCGTTCCTGTAAACCAAGCAAATGAACCAGTTCCTCTGGGTCTTTCATTAGTGAAAGAGGACTGGGGGACCCACTGTCCAGAGCATTTCCACCAAAAATCATTGGAAATCTAATAAAGAGGATTACAAGAGACATGAAAAGGATCCCTGAGCTGGACTGGCTTCTCGGCTTTCCTAAAATGATTGCACTAGGAATCCTGTGGCCAACAAGGAGAGGTTCTTCCCTCTTCTGAGCTGTGGCCCATGCTTTGAGGTTCCCCTTTGTCTTCCACTGTTCAGCAGATCCTGTGACTACTGTGGATGTGAGTTCGAGGAGAGTTGTAATTTGAATTCATTTAATATAAAGACTTAAGACTCTGCTAGAGAAAGGTAACAGTGACTCTTGATTTTCAGTCTACTTCTCCCTGATGTTCCTCTCTTTCCACCGCCACCTGTCCTCCCTTTTACTACAGTCTCCAGCGAACATGTTTCACTACGGTTGAAATTCAGATTGGTGTCCCCTGTTCTACTTTCACAGGGAGCCACATGTCAGCAGGAAGGGAGGTGCTGCCAACAGTCTGGGCCTGCTGCACCCCTGGGAAGGTAAAGCTGGATTGGGGCACTGGTTGATGAGATTTCCAAAATGGCTGATAAAGCACAATATGTGCAGAGCGGAGGCAGTCTGAGTTCTGCCACTCTTCTGCTACTTGAAAACAGATGGAGAATTCCTTTGTCCTGAATATGTAACTAAAAGGCAAAGACAGGCAGGTGTGACAGAGGTCGATAACAAGGCAGACCTGACTCTGCTCAAGTTCAGACTTCAGGGTATGTTTCCCTCCCTAGTCTGGCCACGGCTCAATCCAATTGTGATCGACTCCGAATGAAGCATGGCCTTCAAAAATCTATATTTGGGTTGAATGATCATCTGTAGCAGCCTTTCAGAACCCCCTTCTTCTGCCTACTGATTGGTGGATGCTGCAATGGTTCTTGGTCATTCAGATCCAAGCTGTGGCTCTGCAAATCAACTTGAAGACAGGGAGCTTCCACAGGCAGCTCCGCGCTGACCTCCCACCCCACCCTGGAGCACTCAGGCTCCACAGGAGACAAGAAGGCCATGTCATAGGTCTTTGACATCACCAACCACAACCTGGATACCCAGCATCCCACTTGAACTTGTTGACAAGGTGGTGTCCTCTCCCATCCCATCCTTGGTTTAACAGAGCCTTCAGTATTGACTTCACCAAGAGAGACGCAGCTGGTGACCCCATCCTCAGATATGCTTTGCCCTCAAGACCTACATACCTATAGTTTCAGCAGAGGAGGCCTGCCACAAGCACCTCTCAGCTCACCAATGTCTGTGCTGAGTTCTCCAACTAGATGGAAAAGTCATTTTCTAAGTCCATGGCTCGCTGCCTGCTGTACGGGGGGGATGCAGTGCTCAGGGATGCAGCTGCAGCCACTGCAGAATGCAAAAAACAGGAGGTCTTGAAAGACTGGAAGCTTTTCAAAAGCAGGAGGACATATCAGTTTGTAGATGGCTGCTGCAGAAACCAGGGTCCAACCGAGCAGGGGAGGTCTCTGAGGCAGGAGAGAGCTGTGGGGAAGGACTGGAAAGAAGTGAAAGAATTTGGCTGGTAGAGATGAAGTGTATGAATGTCTGAAGTGTACTGAATGTCTATCAGTAACTATAAGCCAATATAAATGAAATACCAAGTGAGGCAATGCAACTTGCTAAACAGTTTAGGTTTGAACAAAAATAGAAACTTCACAGTTTTGTCATGTTAAGTCTGCACTGGAATAAAATAAGCAAAATTAATTCCCTCAGCTTTGGCATCATATCAGTGCTGGGTCTGGCTCCTCTGGCGTACTCTGCTGAGAGTAAGCCTGGTGTACTGGGTATGCTTACTCTTTCTCCCAACCTAATGGAATATTTCAAAATAGAAGCACAACTTCTTTCTAAAACCTACAAATCTTTGTCTCACATATGGTTATGTTAAACCTTTTGTCAGGCTGCTGTATTCAGCTTAAAGAGGGGGCTTTTCTGAATCGAGTTGCTGGTTCCACTTCAAAAGCTCGACGTGTTTTTAAGTATCTCTGAAGAATCCATTTCTGATTCATTACTAAAATACAGCCAAGTCAGTGAAATGCCTTGCGCATATGTGGGGTTTTTAATGGGTTTCAGAGAATTTCATCCAACTGCTACACAGAAGTTGAGATCAACCTGTGACTGCAATGAACATGATCAACTGTAAAAGGCCATTCCAGCACAGCTGTCTGGGGTGCCAGTATTGTTAAATGGAGATCTTTCTGCCAAAAGTGTCTGGTCTAAGGCAGATATGCACTCCAGAGGAGATACTTCCAATTTATAAGCAACAATAAACCATAGCCCACCCTCTCTTCTGGGACCAGTTGGGGCTGCCACCCCATGAGGGGAGAGACCCCACGCCCTCCATGACAGCCACTTTCCACAGAGGGAAAGGGCTGAAATGGAGGAAAATCAAAATCTCAGCCAAGTGGGATGCATTCCCAACTGATACCCTCACCTGAGCATGACTAAACATTCACCCAGAATCTTGCTCAAAGCACCACTTAACTCGAAGTGGGTCAGGAGGAACCGTGAGGGCTCCTGATCACTTTTCAAGGCAGAGTTTCTGGGGTTTGCTAGCCAATGTCTGTCTAGCCAAGTTGTCTGCTTTTTTCTAGTGCTATCAGAATTGAAGACCCCACTGCAAATGGTTTACACAGTGGTTTCGTGCCAGGACGTGGCTCTGGGATGACGGCCCAAAGCCTGCAAGATCCCACCCTCCCTGCACCGCCGAGCAGGAGACAAAAATTCCAACTTCTTCCATGCAAACGTGGCTTCGTGATGCTGCAGGGATGGGGTGGTCCAAGCACATCCTGTGTTGTCTGAGGAGAGTGAAAACCCTGTAAAAGTGAGAGGGGAAAGGGGATGGAGGGCACAGGCAGGATGCTCTGTGAGGGAAGACACTGCCTCAGTCTCATGCCCACACCCAGGCAACATCCCCAAGCTCACGGGGGATTTAAATCACTCCTGTGTGTTTTGAGGGGGGTGTCTGGGGTAAATTTTTGAGTTTTGAGCTGATTTCTGACGTATGGGTTTTTCTTTTTGGGAGGGAGTTGTTTCTCCTCTGACGCCATGTTGATTTCTGCCTCTCTCTGATGGGCATTGCTCCCCTCCTCGGGGCTGTGGGGTGCTGGCCTTGTGTTCGCTGAGAGAAAAGGGTGAAGGGAAGGATGGAGGACAGGAGAGGGAGCACAGCGCCGGCCGGGACGGAGAGGGCGAGCGATGGCCGGGCACAACGGCTCCTTGCCTCAGTTTCCCCCCCCCAGCCGGGGTCCTCCCACCCTACGGAGCACGAGGGGGCGCTGTGCTCGTTGGGGGCGACAGCCAATCACCCCCGCCGCCCCCCTTCCCGCCGAGACGCGGCCCTCGAGTCTCCTAGCAACTCGCCCCGCCCACCGCGCTGATTGGCCGCCGCCGCTACCGCCGCCATTTTCAAACCGCCGGTTCGCCGCCGCCGCTACTGCCGCCGCCATTATCAGCCCTAGCGGAAGCGGTGCAGCTCGGTCCGGTCCCCGCCTTTCCCCCCCCTCCCCTTCCCCGGCGCGACGTGTCATCATGGAGGCAGAGCCCGTGGGCCAGAAGTCCCCTCGGCGGAGACGGGGCAGGGCCAGTGCCGGGGCCCGCGCCAGCCGCTCGCCGCCGGCGGACAGCACCCCCGGTGTGGCGGCCTCGGCCGCCTCCTGCAGCCGGTAGGAGCCGCGATCCCTCCCTGTCCCCCCGTCAGGGGCTGGAGCCCTGCCAGTGGCCCGCCGTTCCTCCTGAGCTGTGCGTGCCCCGCGAAGGGGGACCCCACCGTTCCCCTGTCTTATAAGGGGGGGCTCCTTTCAGCCTGCAGAGGACTCTACGCCCTCCTGCTTTGTAAACGGAAACCCCCGGCAGGCTGGGGGGGACCTCTCACCTTGCTTTCTCTTACAAGGGAAATTCCCTTCCTCCGGCTGTACGGGACGCCCTCCTATCTCATAAGGGGAATTCCTTTGCTGTAGGGGACCCCTTGCCCTACTACCTTATTAGATGGACACTTCTTTCCTTCCCCCTTGCCCCCTACACCCCACCCCAGGTTGTAGGGGACGCCTCCCTCTGTGTCAGAGGACACCCCCCAACCCACCCCCGGCAGGCTTTCCCTCCTGTCTTATACGGTGCATGTGTCCCCTATAATTAGGCAAGGGGTCCACCAACACCGCATCTCAGACGGTAAGAGTCGGGGAGGGGCGTTCCTCAGGCCATAACCGGTTTCCCTGCCTGTTCCTGTCCCATAAGGGGGGTAAGCTGCTCTTATCTCCTCTGCCCCTGCGTGCCAAACTTCCCCTAGGCTTTCGTGCAGACTTTCCTCCTCCCTCATCTCTTGTGGTGGTGTCTGGCAGGCTGCCTACAGCCCACATCAGTTTGGGAGAAGGAGGAGAGGACCCTTGTTGCTCCTCGGGGTGGGACTAATGTGGAGGTGGGGTGTCTTTTCCATCTCCTGGAGAGATTGGCTGAGCCTCCAGGATCTCTGCGGGCCATAACACCAGATCAACTCCCTCTCCTGGGTGTGGAGAGACCCGCCTCAGCTCCACTGTCAGCCCTGGTTTTTACTCTGAATTTTAAATCCCTGTGTGTGCTATTTATCAGTGTTATTTTGATATGTGGAAATTGTGAGACTTTCCCAAGACCACCCAGTGAAAGAAACTGTTATTACTTAAGTTAACCTGAAGATCAGCTTATCTGTGTTGACCCCAATAATGTTACCTGGGTGTGTTTATAAGTAGCTCATGCCCTATCAGCAGCTGACCCCTGAGTGACCCATGTCCTGCTGACTCGTATCTAGACAAACCCAGATTGATCAGCAGAGGCTTGTGTTTTCTGTTGACCTCAAGGTTAGGAAATGACTTCTCCGAGCGCACAGGTGATGTAGAAACAACCTGTTTCTGACAAATGTGGCTCTAGTTACCTCAGCCCAGTTTCTACTTCCAAATGCTGGTTTTTGGGTAGAGGTTCACTCCTAGATGTGATCAGGATCTTTTCCTTGCTGCCCGGGTTCTTTGTGCCTGATAGAGGATTGCAGCCCTTTGCATCCCAGCCTGGCAGCTGCTTGGGGTGGAGTGGTGAGAGATGCTCCTGCTCTTCCTCCAGCTTAATTTGTGCCATGGGAATGAGTGGGAAGAAGGTGACTGGGGCAGTCCCTTGTTTTGAAACCTGGTGAAATTCCCCACAGGCTGGAGTGGATGTTCTTTATTAGGTGACTTAAATGAAAGCAAGGTAAACTTCGATGAGCTTGGGTATTGTAATCGCTGGTCTTGGTAACCATTGTGTGATCTGGATGGCAGAACATTTTAATGAACTTTTAAAAATAAATGTTTTCATAGAAGCATGCGGCAGTATCATCTTGAGGATCAAATCGTAGCTCCCTAATTACCACACTTGAAAAGCATAGCATAATTGAAGGTTTCAGTGATTTGGTGAGGTGATGAAACACACTGGCTCAGTTTCTGGGATGGTCGTGCATTCCTTTGTGAGGCTTGTCTGTGTGGAGAGGCCCAGGGAAATTGTGATAAAACTGGGAAAGGAGTTCATGCAGATAAGACATGCATGTATTAAACCTTCATCTGGAGACTCACAAGCAAGAGGATGCCAGCTTGGCACCTAGATGTGATCTTGTGATGTAGATAGAGAAATTCAAGAAGTTGCTGGCTTGAGGCTTGTTCACAGAGTAATAGAAATGTTTAACTGGAAGTGACTTCTGGGAGGTCTCCAGTACAACACCTGCTCAAAGCAAGGCCAACTTCAAATTTAAGTCAGGTTGCTCAGAGCATTGGCCAGGTAAGCTTCAGAAACCTCCAAGGACAGCGATTTTCTTACCTCTCAGGGTCCCTATTCCAGAGTTTGATCACACCCATTGTGGGGGAAAATATTTTTCCTTCTATCTAATGGGAATTTTCCTTGCTGCAGCTTGTGCCTGTTGCCTCTTTTCATTCTGCTGTGCGTGCTCAAGAAGGGTCTATCTCTGTCTTTTCTCTACCCCCTTTTTAGATAGTTGTAGACAGCAGTTAGATCCCCCTTTGCCTTCACCCGGGCTGAATGAACACACTCTCAGTCTCTTCATTCATCCCATGCTCCAGTCCCAACACCATCTTGTTTGCCCTGGGCTGGGCATGTTCCAGACGTTGCTGTTTCTTGTACTGAGAGGCCCAAAGCTGGACCCAGTATCCAGATGGGGTCTCACAAATACTGACTGGCATCATTTGACCTGCTTGCTGTGTTTTTGCCACCCTAGTAATGCAGAGCCAACTGTCCTGCTTCAAACCACTAATAACAGAATTTAAATTGTTTAATCCCTTCAGCTGTTGGGGAAGTGGCAAACTAGGACAGAGGGATGTTGTTGTTTTTTAAACAAACAAACAAACAAAACACCACAACCTGGAAGCGGTTTGGGGTTTTTTTAAAAACCACTTTAGCCAAATACGCAAAATCTGTGTCTTATGTTTGAGTGGTCCTGCTGCTGGACTCAATTCCTGAGCTTTAAGCCAGTCTAACCTTGCATGGGCTGGTATAGGTTAGTGTGTGACTTTCCCCTTGTTAATGGGGACTGCATCTATCCACCTGTTGCGGGCTAGGATAGGCAGCAGTTCCAACTGTTTGCAGTGTGTTTGTGGTCTGAACTGCCAGCCTCTTGTGCAGGGCTGCTCTTAACAGAAAATCCACAAGCTGGGGGGTTGAATTCAGCTGGGCCTCCAGCAGAGCCACATGGAGCACTTAAGCAAAGGCCTCTACTCCCTAAGCAAGCGCTTTTGCACTAGAACATAAATATGTTTAAACATATGCATGATAAATTACCTCACTACCCCTGTTAATTTGCCTTAACCTTGTTGAGTGTGTGCACACATGCATGAAAAAGTTTTTGTCTCCAGCCCTGTAATCTGACCCTGGAGGAGGAGTCCTCTGCCCTTCAGCCTGATTTTAGTCAAATATCTGTCCAGGCAGAAATGGAGCTCCAGTTGCAGGCCTGAGGCCTCTCTGATTGAGAGACTCTGTGAATGCACTAAACACATTCAGCAATGTTTGAGGGCGAGGTAATATCCTTTATTAGACAGGTCTTCCTGCAGACCCTGCTTTGCTTTTGCACCCTTAGTCTCTCATAGCTCCAACATTCCTGAGTAGTCTCAAATCTGCTGTTTCAGTGAGGTTTTCTTAAGTATTAGTTTGACTTTCATTGGAAGCATCAAGTTTCACTTCTGTGATGCTAGAGAATTCCTGACACTTCCAAAAGTGGAGTATGTGGCCAGGGAGGTGTGAAGCGATGTGGTTTGGACAGAGTATTTGTAGTCAGCCTCTTGTCTGCCTAACCCCAGAGTTGCATCTAAAAAGGGAGGAGAGAGTTGATAGCATGCTAGAGACAGTGACTTCACACAGTCATGAACAGTGAGTATTTCCCCTGATAGCTCTGATCTGGGGACTGCTTTAACATCTAATTTTCCATTCATCCCTTTCCCCCATTGGCAATAGCACTGTAGCTCTTGCACAGCAATGTGAATCAGGTTTAAGGTATAAACATGAGGTAATTGCTCTGCTGAACAAAGGGAGAGGAATCTATAGAGTGTGTCCAAAGAGCTGCAGTCCTGAAGGGGGGAGTGAGGAATGGGTTTAGCAAGAACAGCTAGTTTCTGAGCCAGAATCAGACAGCATTACTGGTGGCTGGATGAGTATTTCTCTGAACCTTGTCCCCCCAGCTCTGACAACTAGAAGATGACCAAAAAAATGTAGGTAGGCTTCTGGGACAGATAAGGGAAACTTTGTTTTGGGGTTTGTTTGCTCTGTAATCTTGTTCCCAACCTCACAGTTTATCTAGTCTCAAGGTGAATCCAGGTGAAGCTGAGAGCTCAGGGGCATGTTGTCTCTTCGGAGGTAACACACATAAATAAAGCAGTGAGTCCTCTCTCCTGCCCCAGACATGCTATCTAACCCCGACTTACATGTTGCATACATCTTTTGCCAAGCTGCAGGAGCCTGTGTGGAGGCTGGCTCTGGAGCTCCCTCCAGCTGGGATGGCCCAGCACCCCACCGGGAGGAGACAAGTACCCTCCAACCCCAGGCAAGCCTGGAGCTCACAAAATTTTTTTTAATCTTTGTCCAGAGTCAACTGTTCTCTCCGATATCTAGATACATACTGGAGCTTTCATATTGCAGAAGCACCAGAGGCGATCGTGCAAGGTTGGAGTACTGCTGTGCTGAGCTTCTGAGGATAGAGATGGGCTGTCAAGTCACACATCTAATTAAAGCCCTGCCTCATCCTCCCCCTTCTTGAGTGTCTGCATCTTTGGTAGTACAAAGCCACAGCTCTTTTCAATCGCTGATCCTATGATGCGCGTGTGGTGTTGTGCCTGTTCTGTGATCTGTTGGTACTTGCTCAGCACCTGAGTCCCAGACCTTGCAAAGACAGTGGAGTTCTGAACAAGAGACAGTGTTGTGTCACTTTGAGACAAGCTATCTGCAGTGGGAAGGGAAGAGAGTCATGGTTGATTGTACGTATTCATGTACTTGTAAATATTTTAATTGTAACCGTCAGTTCTCAGTAGTTATTCAAATGGGATTAATCCAATGAACTGGCTGACTTTGTATGGAAGGATTAAAAGAAACTAGTGGTTTTATGCAGGTCTCATTAGGGTGGAAAGTAGGAAAGATGCTCAGTTGTCAAGCTGTGAAAGCAAGGGTGGTGTCATGGTAAGCCCCTGAGCAAAGGTGGTCTGAAGCAGGCTGATTGGTGTTGACTTGAGAAAACAAGGACAAACCGCTTCTGTCTGGTGTGATCAACAGATGAGGCTGACAAAAGAGCTTGGTAGAGTAGCAGGTGTTGGGGAAGAGCTGAGAGTCTGGTTTTGTGTTTTCTCACAGATGGTGCAACTGTGAACTGCTGCCAAAGGTGGGGTCTGGGTTCCCCAAACCAGCTCCGCTCCTGCTGCTTTACTTGCAGCTGTCCCAGTCACTGCGTGGCTGCAGGGTGAGCTGGGTAGTTGGTTTTGTTGAACCTGTACCCAAAAAAAGTAAAGTTTTACACTTAATCAGCAGCTGAACCACCTTTCCTTATGGCTATGGGATTGCTGCATTAGGTTTGCAGGGATCTGGCTGGGAGGAAAGGAGAAAAGTGGCCTTTTCTGGTGGCAGCCTGCGGTCACGCTGGAGAGGTGTAATGTGAAGTGAGACCCTTCACTGCGGCCTGTGCAGGAGGTTTCTCAAGAAGAGGTTTGTTTCTGTAGCAGAAACAGCAGCAAAGAAACTGGTTGTCCACATGGGAGAAGGATGGGTTTGAAGAGAGTCCTTTGTGAATTATATGTTTACATATTAAAAAAAAAAAGCTTTTTAAAATCTTCCCTGATCACCCACTTGTTCTGCACAATCTGCAGTAAACACTTCAATTGGCTTTTATTTATTCACTATACACATTTAAACTATTTAAAGTCAGTTGTTTGTTAGCCAGTGACCTAACACTCTGTTGTGAAGGCCAAGTGTTTTTGATGGTAATGGCTCTCCCTTTCCTTTCTTCTCCCTAATTATGGCTTTTCTGAAATGAATGTTTGTTTGCTCTTGATCTCCGTTGTGATTAAAGCCTATATTCCATCAGACTTTCTTGGGCTGGTAAAATAGTAATGAAGAGTGCAAACATGCACTTTTCCTTCCTATTATCACATCAAAGTTAGCACAAATGGAAACTTCTACTCCACTGAAGTAGGTAGCTATTAAAATACATCACTTGACATAATTGGAAGCTACAGTGTAGCTTTCAGAAAATGTCTAGAGGCTCTTGTATTACCACTGATTTTTATTCCAAAAGCAGGCTGTGAGTGTCTGTGTCCGAATGTGTTCAAGGCACAGGAGGTTCATATGCAACCACTTCAGGTGTCCTTCCATAGGCCTCAAACGCAAAGCACACGGGAGATGGGTAATACTGCAGTACCCGTACTCTCCTAAATTGTGCATCCATATTTTGGCCTGAAGTTACTGTAAGAGGATGCTGATACTTTGACAATCGTTCCTAAAAAACAAATAAGGGGTTGGGGTTTTTAAGGGTTAAAACCCCACTTGTGTACTTTGTTATTTGTGCTTCCCCTGGACTGTCCTCTGCACAAGAACCCCACAATGTTTCAGCAACTTTGCACAAGAACTCCCTAAAACTGGGAGGCTTCACACTGACAGCAGTGATCTTGTGACGCTATTTTCTTCCTCTATAGACTATCTTTCAGTGAAATAGCTAGTACCATTTTACTGTCATCTTTCTCTTTCCCTACACTTTGAGTGTCAGAGGGTTTATTAAAATCGAGTATTAAAATCCAGCAAACTGGAATGAAATCCTGACCTTACTGGACATCTACTAACAACGGTTGGTGTGGGGGAACTATCTTGTACCTGGTGTTTTTCTGCAAAGGACAAAGGAGGTGTGAGCATACCTGACTAGTCAGCTGCACAGCGCTGGAATAGCTCCCAGGTCTTTTTGTCAGGATGTGCAAAATGTGTTAAAACACAGGCAGAATTAATAAACCAAGCTGAAGTATATACTTCATGTACTTCCAGTGGCCTCTGAACAAGTATCTCTAGGAAATGTTGGTAGTGCCTGTGGGAATGCTGTTCCACCCCCAGTGTGCTCCCAGTGCAGCTTGGTGTTTCTCAGTGCTTGGAGATGTTGGAAACAACAGAAATTTCTCATCGGGAAGATGAGATGAGGGTTGGGGAAGACAGACCGACCTGTAAAATCACTCGGAACTTGCTTTTTCTAAACCATGGACTGCTACTTTCCCAGCTTATATGGCAAGTGCCACCAGTCAGTTATTAAAACCTATTAAAACCTTTCAGCACTCTATGTGAATGTTGATTGTGCCCTCTACATGAATGTTGATTGTGGGTAACACCAGTCTCTTAATTACTATATGCTGATGATAGCCTGCTTGTTATTGTCTTGTAAAACAGAAGTCATGCTACACTTACCAAATAATTATCTTCACTCACAAATCATTATTCTCAACATTCAGTTGCTTGAGCCTAGCTATTACGGCTTCAATTAATATTTTCAGGGCAAGCTGATCACAGATGCCTTGCAGAATGCTCCCTTCAGATAAGTAACTTGCAGCAGATGAAGACAGGATATTACTGCTGAGCCTAGCTAACTTCAGTCCTGTGAGTCAAAAGATAAGGATAGCATCTCTCCTGTAAACATGAGCCCTTCAGTGCTTTTGCACCCAGTGAAGTCATCTTTGTGTGTGCTGAAAGTATCTTTTCTACAGTTAGGGATGTTCTTAACTCTAGCTGTCTCTTCTGACTGGGCTTGCTTCTGACCTAGGTATCAAGCAGAGGTTGGGATAAGCCCACAGCAATGACATGGTTCGGTGTGATGGGGAGAAGACCTCACTCTCCCCCATGTTTTACTTGTGAGTAGCTGCAGTAGTTCTTAAGAAAAAAACCAAAGCACTTAACTGCACTTGCAGCAGAGATTGGTATCGCTCTCCTGGTGAGGTGGAGTGTCAAAATATTCTTTCCAAAATCACAAATTATATTGATGCCTAAATCTCCTACTTGGATGGGAATAGAGCATAGAGGTGTTTCCTGCAATTGCAAGCAACAGTGCAACAGAGCCTACAAAATGTCTGCTTTGTGCCCTGTCACTACAGACTACACATATTTCCAGATCCCTTGAACAAGTTTAACAGCTGCTGGTTATGATCGCTGATCTCCTGGAATCTGCTGTGCAAAGAGAAGAGATAAAAATCAACGGCACTGTTGATCTCAAAGATTAGCATGTGAAGAAGAGCTTTATGAAATGGGCCTTGCTGCTTTTGCAGGGAAAGGCCAAGAAAAAGCAGCTAATCCTTAGAGTCCTGCTGATCTGACTCCAAGTGAGGAGATTCATTTTACTGAAGTCATGCAAGTGAGAGACTATCCAGGCATCTACCTCGGTTATCTTCATTTTAGGAGGAGACTCTGCATGTCTTGACTATATCCTGTGTGATCAGAGGAAACTGAAACACCATAAAGTTGGTCTTTCTCAAAGGACCAGATCTTGCATCTGTAATGCAAGAGACAACAGGTAAAGGCAGGCAAGGGAGCACAAGAACAGGAGAATTTGGAAGGAATGGAAGAATGATTGTTAGATACTGTAGAGGGTAGGTAGTCTGAGACTACACTGGGAAATACCAGAGTTCATCTAATCAAGAAGAGCAGAAAGTTAGCAGCCTTTCTTCTAAGCAAAGGTGGTGGGCACAGGCTTTTTTGAGGATATCAGTGGATGTCCTGCGAGGAGCCTTAAAATGAAAGCAAAGACATGTGGTGTGAAGGCAAATACATGTGGGGCTGGAGGGTGCAGAGAAGAATAATGTTGCTAATATGGAGGATTAGGAAATTATTTTTGGAGAGGTTTGCCAAAGAAGTTGTACTGTTGTCCTACATACTTGCTAAAGTCAGGGGAAGTGTTACATCAGGCATATCCAAACAGGCAGCAGAGTTTAGCTGTCAGGAAAGGCTGCATCTATTCCCAACAAACACTTATTTTTGTCAGAACAAGATTTTGATATATGCTTAAGTGTGAAGCCCAAGTTATACCAAAGTTATCGTGCCTCTTGACTTGTATTCCACTGCCAGAGAGGCAGCCTAGGTTTATCGTGTGTGCTGCTACCACATTAGTCCTCAGGTCTAATGAGCTTAGATGAGAACTGCCTATGGGTGAAAGAAAAGTTTGAGTTGTGAAGGAGAAAAGACCTGGTTTTATTTACTTAATCCTCTCCTCAGCTCCAGAAACATAACTGACCTTGTACTCACACCTCTACTGGATAAAGAGGAGTTGTAAGAACTTGAGCTCTTAACTGTCTGGGAATGTGGAGAGAGCGCTTCAGAGCAGCATCCTGGTGCTTTGGTGCTTTCCGTCATGCCATGTGGATGTAAAAACAGCACAGACTAAGGTGCAACTGCTTCCCTGACTGCCCTAGCTTCACACAGAAGCCTTGAAACTGTTGAAATTAAAATATTCCACCAGCTCCCATTGCTTGTCAACCCTTTGAAAGGGTTTAAACTCTCAGCTTTGCTGCCAGTGTTTTCAAGAGCTCAGATTGAAAAGAATGGGAAAATTAGTTTCTTGACAAGTTTTTGTTTTCTTTTTGAAAACAAAGATATGAAAAATGTAAAGACTGCTTCCAAAAATCTTTTCCTGCCCAGGTAGACCTGTATAAGGCTTCTGATTATTAAATCACCTGCCATTCATTCTCACACACAGGTTTCCAGGTGGTAGCCAACAAGCCTCATGCTGCTCTTGAGCTTGCTAGAGACATCTCCAAGCACTCTAAGGCTGGCAGTAGTCAATATGTAAGGAGGGAGAATTACTTCTGATAAACTTAACTAAGCAAATTACTGAAGGGGGTGAGGAAAACTGACAGCCTCAAAGCTCATCTGCTTCTCCACAGAGCTGGTATTTGACTGAGTTTTAATAGAGCACTGGGCATGTCAAGTAGGGGCAAAATTGTTGTTAACCTGCATAATTGCCTGTCATGTGGACAGGCTCTAATGTGTGATATTGTGCAAAGGAGGGTTGGAAATGTGAGTAGGTTTGAGAAAGCAACAGTGCTGTGGCAGCCCTCTGCAGGGCTAGGCCCAGGTATCTTTGTGAAAGGGAAGGCTATGGAGAAAATAAAGGGGTAGGAAGAGAGGAGAAGCTTGTACAGGCTGAGGAAGGTGCATTTGCAACTCTGGGAGAAGAATGAGACTGTGCTGCTCTTTCACCAAGAGAACTTGTGGGATGTCTTCAACTTCCACCGTTGGATCAAGCTTTCCAAATGTCAGAGCTGCGTACTTTAAGTATTCACATTGTTCTTATTCCTACTGAGCAAAATGCTCAGTACCCACATTTGACATCATACCAGATGTCAAGGCTTTCCGTTTCTCTTGTATTAGGAAACTTTTGCGTAATTTCTTTTGGTTTCCATTTTCTGGGCAGCTCTTTGTCTTGCCAAAGTTATGCCAAGTAAAACCCAACCCATCAGGATTTGAAAATGTTTCTTCTTCTGGACTCGATTTTCAGGAACCGTTTACATGTGGAAGGATGTGAGCAAATGCCTTAGACCATTTTTCAGAAGTGTCAAAGCAGATGGCATGCACTGAAGTCCCCTTCAGCTCTTATGAAGTAATAAATCTGCCAAGCTGTCTTCCACTTCACACAAGTTTCTTTTAATACAATACCACAAGAGAAATGCAAAATACTACTTTGCCTTCCTCATGTACTTGGAAGAGTGACTTTCTTCTTGAATTTAACTTACTAAAATATTAGGGCTTTTGTGTTATCAGTATCTTTTTTAAAAGCACTCAGGGTAAGCTGTAGGTAAACTTCTATTGCCTGAAAAGAAAGATTTACTCAGTCTTTGCTGATCTAGGACATGGAAATATGATAAGCGGTTGTCTAGATTCACACATAATAGAAGTATGGAGAAATGGTTCAGAAAATTTTAGTGTGCATGTCCAGTGGCTGCAGATTAACCTGTGAATCTTTCTGTAGGAAGATAATGAACAGGCACTAACTAAAAAACTTATTAGCATGATTTTATCAATGAAGGATTCCGAAATAGGGGCTCATCTTTGGAGGCTTGGAGAAAGACAGTTGGGGGTAACCAATTTTAAAATATATTTATATATTGTATGAGGTGATAACTATGAAAAGGGTATCTTTTGGCAGTTGTAGTGGATATTGCTGTCTGTGGTAGTAAGCAAGCACAGTTTGGGAGCTTATGACTGAAAGTACATAAATGAGGGAGGCGTGCTGGTGAAAGACAGTTTAGATCTTAGCTAAAAGTCTTGAATGGACCTAGAACCACCCAATTTCTTACAATCATTGGTTGTATTGAGAAGCTGTCATTACTATTTGGTTTCCTTACTTGCAAATCTTTTCTTGTTGGGTGTTTCAGCACCACCTTTCTTCTAAAACATTGTTATGAATTCAAAGCAATGCGTAGGTGAAAATTTGATCTCACTGAAACAGATGGCGAAATTCCCAGTAAATTCACTGATTTTACCATAGTATTCCAGGATTTTACCCTAGACTGCTTTGTACAATGGTTTCATTTCAAGTGCCAGTCAATCTGACAGCCATGGAAACTTCCCATCATGGCTGACCTGCAAGGATTTCCTCTCTGGATACTGGAAAAACTTCATCCCTACCATTCATGCTTGTTTTCTAGCTTTGCTATTAGTTGGTTAAAGTTACTTGTTGACTTCTCTCTATTTTTTTTCCCTTCCCCCTTCTCTTCCTTTCCTGGCAGATCTGCCAGTGTATTTTATATTTTAATTTCTGCATCGGCTTTAAATCTGCTATCGTCTGTGGTGTTGCTCTGAAGAAACAGCAGGAAACATGGGGTTTCTGGTAAGTGTCAAGCCACTGCAGCAATGAAACTTAAGGGAAAGTTTTGAAATGCCTGAGAAAGAAAAGTAGTGATAAGGCAGCCCTGACAATAATATGCGGAAGGAAGAGCTCTTCCCAGAAAGGAACATGATAGTGAGAGATGAACAAACACTGGGAAGCAACAGGGTGAGAGAAATAAAACAATTATATGAAAGTTTCCCTAAAAAATAAATTATAAGTGGGGAGGAAACAGCTGGTGATGATCCTGAGACTGCTGAGGTAAATCAGTTAATGAGGATGGAGAAGCCTTTTACCCCAGTGAAAATCAGTTGAAGATTAGACAGTGCTTAAGCTCTACATGGACAATTCCCAGGGAAGCTAATGGAATTTGAGGACTTGTGTTCCTTTTATACTGGCAATGTTTGGCTGCTTTTTGAGACTTAAAAGATGTAAACATCTGAATGTTTACACTGAATTCTTATTTAAATACACTGAATTCTTTAATTAATTCTTTAATACACTGAATTCTTATTTAAATTTCAAAATTCTGCTCAGAAGTAATGCTTATTCATGTCTGCATCGAAGCTTTCTTGAAGGTAGTGTCTCTTGTATAATGTGGGTTTGTATTTAGTGTGGGTGTCCATAACAGTGAAGCTGGTACCCTGATGCCTTCTACTGCTGTAATTGAAGGGTCTTCTAAAAAACTCAAATGTAAGTGAATGCAGGAATTACTTCATCTGCTAATCAAGACTAGCAGCTGGATATAAATATAAAATACTTCAGATTAGGAAAATGAATCCACTGATTTCTGAAAAAGACTCTAGATAGATCATTCAATTTGAATTTGGCTTGGAAACAAGTAGTATCACCTAGGGTCTTCCTGAAATGAGTGTTGTCTTGCAAGAGCAGGTCCTACAGCGGGTTGGCCAATGTGCCATCTTCCAGAGATGGGGATGGCTGTCACTGAGGGATTTCTGCTTTGCATTTTATGGGGAAAAATGCTTCCTGCAGTGGAATGCCATGGAGACCTGGGCATTCAGTAAATGTGGCAGGAGCGTGTCCTCAGTGGACAACTGCTGCTTTACCTTCTGCATGTCTTCACAGCCACGCATGGGCAGCATCCCATTCAAGCGTGACTTTGTCACCTCCTGACAAGCCCTGAACACAAAGGCTGCAGGCCTGAGCTTAGGAATTAGATTAATCTTCAAAACTAAACCATGTCATGCTATTAACATACCAGTGAGCTGGAGAAAATGGCAGGTGAAGGTTTGTGACTTGCTTCCAAATAGGATTTTAAATGGTCTTTAAGTTTGTCCTCCTAGCTGCACATCTTCCTTGCTTTTCCCAGCTTTTATACTCTCCAGGGCAGTCCCTGGAAAGCAGCTGGAGTTTCATGTAGGATTCACATGCCTAAATATATACCTTGTTCTTTTAACTGTTTAAAATTTGCAGATTCGTTGCTTCAGCTAGGGTACCTTATCCTTTTGCTGTGAGAAATATAAATAATTCTTCAGTTTCTCTGCACCTGAACTTATGGGTTGCCAGCAAATCTGTTTAACTCTGCGGTGCCGTAGACTTGGTGGTCCCACAGTTACCACATCCTGGTGAGAGGGGAAATACCTTATTAAATGTGCTGACATAATTGTAAGTAATTATCTGACCAAACCTTCAACTTTACCTGCAAATGGACAGGAAGGCAGGCTTGATCACAGACCTTGACTTCCTGGTGTCTTGCCCTCCTCAGGCAATTTTATTCAGGGTTACTTTGAAGTCTTCCCAGAAATTAAAGCAAGGACAGAGGCCCTCCCAGTAGTCTTAACAGGGAGGAAAAAGGCACAGATTATTTCAGACCTGTCAGATGTTTGGATGGATCCCAGATGGACAAGGCGATTTCTTTGTTCCCCGTCCTTGTCAACAAGTTCTGCAACAGAAGCCTTTACACCCAGAAAAGGGGTGGAAAGTGTATCTGTGCGGTCACGATCTTACAGACTTTGTGCTACAAGCACCATCCCTGCTCCATTTGGACGGTTCACTGCTCACCTTTATTCTTAATCTTTATTTTGGTGAAGCCAACGAAAATGCAGTCTTCAACAACAACAAAAAAGGCAAAAAGCCAATAATGTAGTTAGAATTGCAAATCCAGGTGGGCCACACCTTATGTGGAGGAGTAGTAACAACTTCAGCCAAAGTTTCCTGCATGTTTTAGCAAGCAGTCCCAAGGACAGACAATAATGCAGACTGGTTTCCTATGGAGCTGGCTTGTGCTTGGACTCTCTGATGTCTTTTTCTCCCCACCTCCACGGTTGAGGTGTAACAGTTCATTCATGATGTGCAAAGTTGAGAGAGAAAAGTTAAAAAAAAAAAAAAAAAAAAAAACAAAAAAAACACAAACAAAAAAAACCAACCAGACAGACATGCAGAGATCAAGTCCTTGAGTCTGGGGAATGGAGGTAAGGTCTATTAGGGAAGAGCTTACCTGCCTTTGGGGGCCTGGGCACTCCTGGGCTATGATCCCAGAGGTGACTGAGCATGATTTGCATCCTGCTGATGCTTCTGTGCAAAATACTTTTGCTCTTCCTACGGTGTGTGGGGTGGCTGGGCAGCAGAAGCTGCTGCAGGGGAGTTCTTAGGAAGGCAGAGACTGTCCAGTGCCATTTGGAAAAGGCTCACACTTCTCCCTTTTCTCCTCCATCTTTTTCTCGTGTCTTTCTGGAGCGCTGTTACCACCAGGAACTTTCTTCTCGCTGTGTTCTCCTGTGCTGGAGCACACACAGGGAACTACAAAGTATGGAATAAGGGACTCCAGAGCCACTGCTAATGCTGGCTTAAGCAAAGCTTTATAATTTCTTTTTCTGTCCCTTCAGGAGCTGCGAAGCACGCAATGAAATCCTCTTCCTCTAGGTGTCACCACCGGATTGGGAAACAGATCTTTTCCTCCTTTCACTCAGACTTTCAGCTTATTATTTACAATAAATTGCCTGGTTAGGCTACATTTAGGATTCATTTATTTTTACTGAGTCAAAGGGATAGTGCTTCCCCACCCAGGATGAAAGGAAATAATTTCTCGAATACTACTGGCTGACTTTTTTTCCTTTCCCACACTGAATTAATATTCTTCCACGACATACTCCCTGACCATGTCCTTTTCCTAAACCATTTAAACTCAGCTCAAAGGTGACCTGGGGGAAGAAAAGCAAGTAGGGAACCACACGTGAAGGCGTCCTGGACGCCCTGGGCTCTCATCACATGGGTGGGCTGGAGGAGGCAAGCAGCAGGGCTGGGAGCGTTCATCACCTGTGTCTTCACTTAAAAGCTCTTCTGCAAAATTGTCTGGGTGGTTCCAGATTTATTTCTGAGAACCCAGATTATGTTAGTCTTTGACATCAGAGAGACCACAAAAGCCTATTGCATAAAGTTACAATTAAGCTGATTTCCCTCCCCCGCACACGTGAAGGTCTTAAGACTTTGTAACTGCATCCATATCTTGCTCAGTGAGAAGAGTCAGTTACAGCGCTTGGCTTAGTTTAAACCTCTAGATGTAAGGTTTTCCAGTGAGCCTAAGTGGTTTAATTCCCACAGGCAACTTTTTTTTTTAATGCCACTTGTGTTCCTGAGTCCCTTAAACTGGTTGGAAAATATCACCCAGAGCACTACAAAGCATGAACTAATTACTGGCCTGTACTCAAAGTCCTTCACAAGTGACATTGCCATTAGTTTCATGGTAACTTTGCACTTTGTACAGTGATCTGTGGAAGCAGTGGGCCTGAGCAGCTGACTTTGTTATAACACTATTTTACAGAGGGGTCAGCTTTGAAACTCAGCAGTTAAGGACAGACCGAGACCGATGCAGAAGTGCTGACTTTCAGCAAAATGTCTATTAACTGCAACACAGCCTGGCCTCTGGCTTGCCTGCCTAGAAGGCTGCCAGCTGCTGTTGGTGTCACGTCCCCTTCCCTAAGGTGGTTTATATCAGTAAAATGAGTTGGTGTTTTAGCTTGTGCTGTATCAACAGTTGGGAAAGAAAGTTGCCCTCTGTAATAGGTGAAGTGTTGAGATACGCAATCTTGTCAATGCAATAGTCCTTATCATTGTATCAAGCCATGTTTTCTGAACCAGGTTTACATATGTAACGTTTTGTGTTGCTGCTCGTTATTTCAGCTGACTAATGTATCTCCCACTCAGTTTTTGACATTCATTTTGATTTGTTAGTGATTATCTCTCTGCATTGAGCGTACTGTGTTTTGTTGTTGCATGTAGTGGGGCTGTTGCAATACTAATTCATACACGTAAGGGGGCAGATTTGAGATTGTTCTGGAACCTAAATAGATTTTCTTTGTGTAAAGAATTGCATCGGGATAATCTTTAGAAGAGACGGAGTAATCTTTGTACTAGCTCTCCAAGAATGTTCTCTTGAACATGAGTAACCACTGGTTGAGCTGAGTGAGTTTTAATAATGGGTTTCCTGTGGACAAGTCTAGCAGACTTTCTCTTCTCTTCTCTAAAGATTGTACACTCTTTCTAGAGAGGTGCTTTTTTCCCCTTGCACTGTGAGATTTATTTTCTGTGTGGGTGGTATGTTTGTTTGTTGTAATAACTGGAAATGCCTATAACGCTTTTATTAAAACTTCATTATTGCTCTCTGTTTAAAACTTGAAACAGACTTCAGGTGTATTTATACTTCTCCCATGGAAAGAGATTAGAGACTCTGTCTGAACTCTCCTCCCTTTCTCATCATGCTAGCTCATATGTCTTCCTTGGCCCCCAAGCAGCTGCCTTTCCCTGCCAGCCTCCATAAAATTATCCCTGGAGGCAGCAGTTCCTTGTCTACTGCAGTAACTACATTTTCTCTGATTTCTTAATCCTTCATCTGTATTGTTTTGTCTGAGTTTCAAGCTCTTTTCCTCCCCTTGCAGGCCTTTCTTTAGTCTGTTCCTTATCTGCTACTGCCTTTAAAACCTATACGGTCAGATAGCCAAATAACATCTGAGACTGTCATCCCCATAAAGAAAATTTGGCTTCTAGCCTGAGGTCTAACTTGATTTCTACCACCATCCATGTGCAAACTGAGCTAAATTGGCCAGATCAGGAGAATGGAAGGTATCTCAAACTGGTAATTGTCATCTAGGGCTTGAACCAAATCATTTGAGAGCTGATACTCCTCTAAACCTTTCCCACCAGCACGAGAGAGTGGAGGGCCTCAGGAGGAAGCATCATGAGATATGTCCTAAACACCTACAAATGGACATGGAGGCAGGGAGGACTGAGAAACACCGATGTGGTTTTAGGTTGGGGTTCTGTGACTGCAAACTTAGGTCAGACATGGGTACCAACCATTTGGACCAGCTTCAGTTGGGACCAAATACTGAAGCTCTCACAGAAAGGGCAAGGCTGCAATGCTGCATGAAAAGGGAACCATCGAGGAATGTGAAGCCTCCAAACTCACAAAAGAAAAGAGGTAGTTCAAGGTTAAAATAGTGTGAAAAAAGGTAGTCGCTGTGAAAGGAAACGGTTATCTTGCCTAAGCACAGAAGGTGCACTAAAGTGCCTTAAATGAATTTAATAAAACAGTGCAAACCCTGTTTGAGAAAATGAGTTCTCCTGGAGTGGTTACTGGCCTATGTCAACTTAGCACAGGTTGATTTGTTACTGGCTTGCAGAGCTGCCTGGGATATCAGCACTAAATGTGTTTACTTATTTTTACATTTGGTAAGAAAAGAATGAAAGGGACTGTGCCTTCAGAAAGTAAAAGCATTAAACAATCTCTTTTGTAAGAGCAAAGTACACCTTCAAGTCCTTGTAATGTTTAAATATTTAAAATATGAAGTCACTCAGTGCTGCCTTACCACCCACCTACTAAGGCCTGTTTCTCTTCCGATATTACCCTTAAATTGTATAGACATTACATTTATACAGCTCCACCCTGTAGCCATTTCCTGCCCAGCTCCTTAGTCCTTGGTATTTTCTGATTATTTTTTTTCTCTTGTCTCCTTTTCTGTTTTTCCTGTGATTCCATTTTTTTATCCATAGTTCCTAGACTGCTTCTGCTGGCTTACTCTTCTCTGCCCAAATCTAACCCTGCCCCTGTTTCTTTTTTCCTGTGTGGGATAAGTGCTAATCTCCTTCAGCCTGCAAAGCAATGCAGGGCATCTTTTTATAGCCCTGCCAAAGATGAGAAGGAGGTGAACTTTCCTAAGAACATAAGAGCTTGTTCAGAACAAGGGTCCCTCTGACCCAATGTGCTGTTTCCAACGATGATTTGGGTGCTAAGAAAGAACAAGGCTGACATTTATGATGCTCCTTTCTCTTGTACCATCTCGGTTTCTACCAGTTTTCAAGCTGTCTGCTTAGTAGCCCCCAGTAAATCTCTTCCAAGGTTTTGTCTAGTCTTGTCTTGATCCCATGTGGACCTTGGATCCAGGGCAGCTTTTGGCAAGGAGTCCTGCCGGTCAGTTGTTTACCTGGGGTGTTCCTGGTGGGGCTGTGGCCAGGAAAGCCTCTCCTCCACCAAAATGGGCAGGAAAAGGGATGTGACCTGCCCCCACCCCAGTCACACTGTATTTTATGGCTTCTGCAGAACTGCCTTGAGCAGTAGGAAAAATGCTGGCTTAGATTATTTCAAGCCAAAGCCATCCTGTGGCTTGGTTTGTTTTTGTTATGAATCATAAGTAATTACAAGCACATTATTCTAGTGCTGATGAGTCCTCACACTGGTGCTATAGCAAAGGGCAAGATGGCTTCCTTTAAATACACACGTGGCAGTACCACCGCTGTTACAAATCCCCCACCTCCTCCAGTTTTAAGAGAGCCTTGAACTGCAGTATAGTCCTGTATAATAGGAAAAAGCTATGCTAGTACAAGCAAGCAACCACATTTCAGCTGTTTAATAACCTTTTTTGTGCATGTGTTCAGCCTCAGCAGATGAGATGTTGGGGGATATGGTGGTAGGGGAGAACTTTGTAGAGTAGGGCTGATGGTTGGACTCAATGATCGCAAGGGTCTTTTCCAACCTGAATGATTCTGTGATGTTATGATTGTCCTTCACTGAGCACAAACCTAACTGAACTCTTGCTCAGACTTTCTCACATTTGCTGCCAGTTGCAAAGATGCCCATGGACTCTTATAGTGGTTCAGCTGGTCAGTAGTAACTTGTAACACCATGTTAAGTTGCTGTTCCAGCCCTTGAGCCCTACAGCTGGCATAACTGCATTCATACCAGGGGCTGCAGTGACAGTTTGCATAAAAAAAGAAAAACATACAGCCGAAGTGACTGTTTGCATAGCTGCTTTGAGTTAAAAAAGAGAAAAGTTTGTGCTTGTCAGCACTGAAATGTATGTTTTCCTGAGTGTTCTCTTGTGATAACTTCTAATATTTATTGGATCAAGCTTGGTTCCCACAAGAACTCAAAATAGTTGTCTGGATTTGAACCAATACAGTCGTCTTCAGCTGGCATGGCTGCCGGGCAGCAGAGCTCGCTCCCATGGCTTCTGGGCACTTGGAATTCCTCTGTCCCGATCACTCTCCCCCGAGAGTGTTCAAAATAGGTATCGCAGGGGAAGGGGCTCACGGGGGTGACACTAAGTGGAAACAGTGATGTTTAAATACAACTAGTTTCAGCTGAACTTGAAGCCTTTTGCTCCCTGCCTGGAAATGTTTGAAAAGTTTAAAGTTCACTTGGAGCCCTCAAGAGTCTGGTTTTGTGGGAATTAAAAAAAAGTCAGGTAAAGTTAATCTGAAAGGGTTAGTGGTTCATTAAAGCACCCAGAGGCAGTGGCCTTCACTCTGGTACGTAAAAACACTGAAGGCGGCCTTATCTTCAAGTCTACTCTCTATGAGACAGTGCTTTCCTGTAAGCTTGGCTGTTATTTACAACATTTGCTTCCTTTCTCTTTCCTCTTTGAATTCAGTCCAGATACTTAAATGTTTATTCGTGGCATTTTTTGTGCTTGTGCATTATCACCTGGTCACATTAAGTTTAACATCTCTGCATAAAGAAATAAGGGGCTTTTTAAATGTTGGTGGTTTCTCTGGAGCATAGCTCATTTCTGACCTTGGGACCAAAATTGCTGAAGAGGATGTGAACTATTTAGAATAAAGCCTGACTAAAGATTTCTCTAAGCCTTTAGAGGTACCTGCTATCAACTGTACAGCTAGGATGACATGATCAAGTGAGTCAAAAATGTATTTATGAATATTGCGTCTGAGCTCTAACTAGAAATTTTGTCAGCTGGGATCTCCTAAGCATTGCATGGAAGATTAATTTCACCTAACTTTGGTCACCTAAAAGCTGATTGCTTAAATCTGAGCCGCACACAAGGTTCCTTTATAGCCGATGCAGAAAGAGAGGCGCCTCGAGGGCATAGCCAAGCCAGCTTAAAATGCCTGGCTGGAGGTGTCAGCCTCTCTCCAGGAGTGACAGGGGAGCCTGGACAACTGCCTCCCCGTCAGGGGGCTGACAGATGAGATGAGCCCTGGTCTGGCTACACACTCAGTAGGAAAAGGGGAGCCGAGGTTTGGCATGTGGTGTTGGTGTGGTTTTATTTCTGTTCCTGGTTTTTAATTGTTAGGATTATCTTCTAGCTCATCATTCATGTGAGAAGTCGTGCGTGGCCCGACAGACCTGATTGACAAGGGCCTGATGCGCGAAACTCAGCGGCTCAAGAGCTGGGGGTGCGTTAGCTCTGGCGCAGGGAGCTGTGCTCCTCTGCCAGAGATGATCCTGCAGCAATGAGAGTGCTTGCACGGCTGCTGACAAGCAAAATATTTTGTCAGCAGCTGCACTGCTTCTCCCTACAGTCCTCCTCCCCCCTCTGCTTCAGCATTTACATCATATCTCTGGAAATGAGAGTACAAATAGCTCTGTGAAGTGGGCAGAATTACTACACGCAGCATGTGCTTAATCATGTATCAGAAGATGTTAGTTCTGTCAGCAGCTTTCATTTTTCTCTTTATTAAGAGGAATATAAAGTTTTTCTCTTTCTAGTGATGGACTATTGCCATCATCCTCACTTATGTGCTTGCAGGCAAGAATACCTGCTCGCAAAACTGGAGCTCTGCCCCTGCGTGCCACAAGGCTGTGTGGAGGAGAGCCTGCTCTTGCTATCTTCCAAAGCAAAGCATGGATGGAGGCAAGGGCAAATGCCCAGGTGAGGGAACAGCTGGGCAACACTCTGGGCTGTCACTGGCATGCAGACGTTAATGCTGATGAGTCTGTAGGGGCACCAGCTCCCTCCTGTGCCCTGTAAGAGGGATCGTACTTCTGGAGCACCACAGTTTCACAGTGCGTAGTGATGTTTGTCATCACAGCTAGGGCATGGCCTGGACTTACAGACCCCCTGAGGCATCCAGGTTTCCTTTGTTTCCTCCGCAGTGTAGTTCTCGCCAACAAGGAGGGGCTGGTGGGGAGTGTGAAGCTCAAGGGCAGCCTTGGCTGCAGGGACCATGGAGCTCAAGATCCTTAGGGCAGTGAGGAGGGTGCACAGCAAACTCACTACCCTGGACTTCAGGAGAGCAGACTTTGGCCTCTTCAGGGATCTGCTTGGCAGAGCACCATGGGATAAAGCCCTGGAGGGAAGAGGGGCCCAAGAAAGCTGGTTAATATTCAAGGATCACCTCCTCCCAGCTCACGAGTGATGCTTTCTGATAAAGAGGAAGTCAGGCAAAAACACCAGGAGGCTGCATGGATGAACAAGGAGCTCTTGGACAAGCTCCGACACAAAACAGAAGCCTACAGAGGGTAGAAGCAAGGACAGGTAGCCTGGGAAGAACACAGAAAAATTGTCTGAATGGTCAGGGATCAGGTTAGGAAAGCTAAAGCCCTGATAGAATTAAATCTGGCTGGGGATGTCAAGGGCAACAAGAAAAGCTTCAATAGTATGTTGGTGATAAAAGGAAAATGTGGACCTTCTCCAGAAGGAAACAGGAGATCTGGTTACCTGGGACACGGAGAAGGCTGAGGTACTCAACAACTTTTTTGCCTCAGTCTTCACCGGAAAGTGCTCCAGCTGCAGTGCCCAAGTTGCAGAAGGCAAAGGCAGGGACTGGGAGAATGAAAAACCGCCCACCGTGGAGATCATCAGGTTTGAGACCATCTAAGGAACCTGAAGGTGCACAAGTCCATGGGACCTGATGAGATACATCCACAGGTTGTGAGGTAACTGGATAATGAGGAGGTGATTGGTGACAGCCAACATGGCTTCATGAACAGCAAATCATGCCTGACAGATCTGGTGGCCTTCAACAACAGGGTTACAGCGTTGGTGGATAAGGGAAGACCAACTGATGTCATCTACCTGGACTTGTGCAAAGCATTTGACAGTCCCACATGACATCCTTGTCTCTAAATTGGGGAGGCATGGATTTGATGGATGGAGCACTCGGGGAATAAGGAATTGGCTGGATGGTTGCACTCAAAGAGTTATGGTCAATGGCTCCATGTCCAAGTGGAGAGTGGTGATGAGTGGTGTCCTCAGGGGTTGGGACCGGCGCTGTTGAATGTCTTTGTTGGAGACGTGGACAGTGGGATTGAGGCACCCTCAGCAAGTTCACTGACAGCACCAAGCTGTGTGGTGCGGTGACACGCTGGAGGGAAGGGATCCATCCAGAGGGACCGGGACAGGCTGGAGAGGTGGGATGTGCAAACCTCATGGAGTTCAACAAGGCCAAGGGCAAGGTCCTGCCCGTGGGTCGAGGTAATCCCAAGCACAAATCCAGGCTGGGCAAGGAGAGGATGGAGAGCAGCCCCAAGGAGAAGGACTTGGGGGGGTTGGTGGGTGGAAAACTGAACATGAGCCAGCAACATGCGCTCGCAGCCCAGAAAGCCACCCGTGTGCTGGGCTGCACCCAGAGCAGTGTGGGCAGCAGGGCGAGGGGGGGGATTATCCCCCTCTGCTCCACTCTCATGAGACCCCCCTGCAGTGCTGGGTCCAGCTCTGGGGGCACCAACAGCAGAAGGACACGGACCTGCTCGAGCGGGGCCAGAGGAGGCCACGAAGATGCTCGGGGGGCTGGAGCACCCCCCTGTGAGGACAGGCTGAGAGAGTTGGGGGGTTCAGCTGGAGAAGAGAAGGCTCCGGGGAGACCTTAGAGCGGCCTCCCAGGACTGAAAGAGGCTACAGGAAAGGGGGGAGGGATAGGACAAGGGGGAACGGTTTTAAACTGAAAGAGGGGAGATTTAGATGAGATCTAAGGAAGAAATTGTTCCCTGTGAGGGTGGTGAGGCCCTGGCACAGGTTGCCCAGAGAAGCTGTGGCTGCCCCCTCCCTGGAAGGGTTCAAGGCCAGGCTGGATGGGGCTTTGGGCAACCTGGGCTAGTGGAAGGTATCCCTGCCTAGGGCAGGGGGCTTGGGACTGGATGATCTCTAAGGTCCCTTCCAACCCAAACCATTCTAGTATTCTCTAGGTTCTCTGGGATGTTCCCACTGTTGCCATCACCTCCTTGCCATGTTTTCATGTGTGTTTAGGGGCAACCTTAGGCCGTGATGGCAGCTGAAGACGGTCTGTGCAGCTGCAGAGAGTTGTCTCAGCAGGCCAGCTCATGAGCAAAGCAGACCAAAGGTTTTCCTACCCAGGCTTATGTTTGCTACGTCTTGGCCAGCGCAGATGTTTGCACAGTCATGTTGTAAACTACATCACTGTGAAACTGTACTCTTACAAATAATCTTCACAAAAGGCTATTGTTATGTTTCGTTTCAGTGCTCAGTTGACGGTGTGCTGCAGTGCGTCATTCCACCAGAAGCCTTTGAAAAATGCCACTGTGTGCTAAGCATAAACGTTGGAAGTAACAGTTGGAAAGAGATCGGGGTGGGGAAGAGAGGAGACTTGACCACGTGCTCCTGAAAAGACCTTCTCTTTCTCTTACAGAAAGGTCTGGCTGCCAGCCTTAGCAACAGCGCTGGGAGTTTAGCGTTTACTGAATTTAGCTTGGAGCAGATACCCAGTTGGGGAGGGAAGTGTGAAGGCGAAGTGGAAGGAAGATGCTTGGGTCATAAGGGAAGTCTGTGGTGAAAAGATATCACTTCAATCCTCAGATGAAACTCGATGTTGCTCTGTTGGCTGTGGAGAGACTGTTAATGTGCAGCTCTGGTGAGGTCAGACGTGTGATTATTTAAGGATATCAGTGCATGTTTAATCTCCTTGGGGCTTATCTGCTCGTGTTCAGTGCTGCTGCTGATTGCTTCTTCAGACAAATAGCTCTAATATTCCACCAGTACCTGTGAGGAGCAAACACTTCTAAAATGGAAAATCACTCTTCCCGTTTGGTCTGCGCTGAACTTCGTAAAACTATTTAAACAAAAATGTAATGTTCTTTGTATAATTTAAACCTGCCCAGAGTGTCTGAAGGCGCTTCCTTTTAGAAGCAGAGGTTGTTCCAACATAAAAGAACAACATAATGGCTATTCCAGAGTGTCTGAAAAGTACAAGAAGTCCTCAGCTCAGCAGTAGCACTACTCGGCCCTGTCCAAGTGGTAGATGGATTGAAGTGTTTTTGATTGCTGTTTAACTCCACTGCCGTGGGTTTTCATGGCTTTGCTATTTCAAAGCTGAGACTGCTAGAATTACTAATTGCACCAGTGTTGCAAACCATGATGATGCTGCTGCCAGAAAGTTATTGCAGCTTTCTAAACCACATTTCCAGAGAGCAACCCATCATTCTTTTGCTCTCTATATAATTACGGCTGTAAGTATCCCGCTTCCTTTTGTGTGCTACTGGCAGCGATAGCACTAATGAGGTAGCATTAATGACGGAGAAGTAGTCTGCAAACTTGAACTCCATGTGGAGTTCACCCACACCATTTTCTTCTTGGCCACTGAAGTACTGAGTTCTTCTGTCTTGCTTTTAGATATTTAAAATGTCTGTCAATAGATTTTTTTTTTTTTCTTCAAGTAAGGCTTTTACCCTGAAGCTTTTTAAGATAAGGAACCCTGACAAGCGCTGCTCTAAGTGCCCTTAGTCAGAGTTTGTTTGCACATTGCTTGGGAGGCCTCTTACACTGGCCAAGGCCTCTGGATATTGTTGGAAGTGGAAATATTAACTATAGTAAGTTGGAAATCCAGAGGCTCTTCCCCCCCCGCAGAAAAGCTTTAAATTAAAATTCAAAAGACTCTTTGTAGAGCTTTTCTATTCTTGTCATTCAAAACAGGATTCACCAGTGTGGCTTGCTCATTTGGGGAGAGACTTTTAATCTGTTCATGTTGCTGTAATATTCACCATCTTAGTACTTAGCTGGTGCAAGTGGTTTATATTTAAGAACAGCTTGCTCTGAAAACAAAAAAAAAAAAGGGTGTTGGAAGTCAGAGGGGAAGGAAACACAGAATTGCTGCCCAGTCTGAAGAATGTATTTTGGAACTTTAAAAAAGTTAAGAGAACTGCCAGATCAAAGCATTTCTGCAGTTTCCTGGGTAAGTCATCAAAAATAAGTAAAAAAAGAGTGCAGACTGTCGAATGATGCTGACTAGGCGGTGCAGATTTACAGTAAAAAGGGAGAAAAATGTTTCAAATAACATTAATGGGAACTTGCTCTAACCTGATGAGTGAAGCTCTTCTGTGCTTTAGCCTCTAGTCTGACTAATGGGAATCTATTCTAGCACGCCCTTTGTGATGTCTTTTGGATTTCTGTTGACCACAAAATCTTATTTATTACTTTTTTTCCCTCTTTCCTCAAAAAAAAAAAGCAAAAGTCAACAGAAAAAAACCCTTAAGAAGCAACACAGTGTTTGACAGAAACATTTGCTTTTTGATAAATTAAGATTAGGTGTGTTTTTTCACTGCTGTTTACCCTTCCCTTCTGAACTTCAAACTGTGTCCAACTCTGAAAGGAATCATCAACCTTGAAATTAAATTCTGAGGACAAGTTTGGCCAAGTGCTCAGTGCCATTGCTTCATCCATACCGTCCTGTGCTGGCGAGAGGATCCTGATGTTTATTCAAGGAAGGCAGTGAACAATGACCGTTTCCTTAGTCTGGTTTCAATGTGAAACAATTGAGTCTGCCCACTCACCTTTATCAATATGTTATCTACTAAATTGCCTAAACTTCCTCTATTAAGATTATTGGGGCCCCATCTCCTCCTCTGCTATGTTGCCAAACAGGTTTTGTGTTTAGGACTTCCCCTGCCTCTCTCGATGTTGGTAGCTGGTTTTCTAAACCTGTTTGCAGGCCAACTTGAAAACACAAATGACAGGTCCTCTTTTAAGGTTAAAAAAGATTTCATAGCTAATCTCTCTATAGACCATCAGCATGGCAATCTCTGTTTTAACAGGCTCTGGAAAGATTTACTCTTGGCAAGACTGGCGGTATCATCATTTGCTGGTAAGCAGCCTGGAACATTCATTTCTTGAAGCAAACAGAGGGTACCAAAACAGAAGTGTTTGTTCTTTCTGTATAGTCTCAACAAGACTGCCCTTCCCCTGCTCTTAGTTTGGAGAGATTTGCTTTGCCAGCGTGTTGCCGCAACATTTTACGTTTCGAAAATTATTTTTGTGTGTTCACGTAATCATCTTCATAACCCTGAAGTTCTTAATCACTTTGAAATAGGTTTCAAAGTTACATGAATCAGCCAGCTATAATTAACACTTTCTGCTTGTCTTGAGCCTGGTAAGATAAGGAAAGAGTCTGTATCTGCTCATCCTGTCTTAAACAAGAAAATTATGCTGGAGACAGTCTATCAAGAAGAATCTTTTTCAGGGAAGTGACTGAATACAACTTTAGTCTTGGGTGACACAGCAGGGATATCTATGGATGACCCTACAACAGGGCTGGGCTCTTGGAAGAGCTTTGCAGTAAACACAGCAATTCAGTCCGTCCAACTGCTGGCACCAGCATGATACTTTATTCTGCTGTCTTCAGGTACTAAAACATTACATCAAGGCCACTCTGCACTTGTTTCAATTAATCATCCAGTGTTTTCAGCAATGACCAACAGCGCAGTGCTCCATCATGCAGCTCTGCTTTATTTCATGTCTTGTGAGATGCATTAGGTAAAACTTCCAGGATTGCTCTTACGGTCATCACTGACCTTTAATTCACCAGCGCTGTCTTCAGATTCTTGACAGACCTTGCAAGGGATGCCCATCCGAGCGCTGTGCTCATGAGTCATCCATTTGCACGTAATACATGTGGTAGTCATGCAGGTGACTAACTTTGGCTCTGTTCTTTGGAAGAGCTTTGCAGGCTCTGGCAGAGCAACAAATCAAGCAGTTCTGCAGGCAATCATCCCAATGAGCATTGCTTAAATGGTACCTCATCAAGGCTCAGTTAGCAAGCAGTGACCAGAGAGGGGACACCAGGATGAGGTGTGATGAAGCTTTGAGATGACTTTCCTAAAGGTATTTTTTCTGCTTAGCACAAGAGTCTGCATCCCTTGCTATCTGTCCATTTGCCACTCCTGACAGTTCCTGGCAGATCTCAACTCCCCCATACTTGGCCAAAAACTTGAAAAGGAAGGAGGATCAGTAAGATGTCTTTACACCGCAAAAGGCTCATTCCTGTTAACAAAACATGGTCAGGAAATGTCTGTGATACCAAGATCTAGAACAAAAAAGAGAATTCCTACTCCCAGAACCCTGTTGATGTTGGTGGCATGTGAGAAGAAGCACTTTGATTTGTACTTTGCCCTCTTCTCTTGATTGAGTCCTCTTACTAGACCACTGAAGAGGAGGAAAGAACAGCCAGTCTATAATGGGCTCTGTTGTTAGAGAAGATCTGTGTTGGGTGTTTGGAGGACTGAAGGGAACTTTTTAACTGGGACAGATATTTCTATATGACATGCCTTTTGTGGGAGGGATCAGCTGCATTTCTCCCAGCAGCTGAGTGACTGAGGGAGAAAGTTTAGATGATGGGGTCTGAGATGGAGAAATTTCCCTCCAACTCTTGTGGACAACTGGAAAAAAAGCTGTCTGTAGATTTTTGAACTATAATCCTATTGTACTCCCCACCCCTACAATTCGTTTTAAAATGCTGAGGTTTCCGAGTTAATGCCTCTCATGCGTGATCATTTCTCCTTTGCGTGAAAGAACAGTGGCTATGTAGTCTCAATATTGAGCAGTAGCAGTAGAGAGGCTAATACCTGTGTGATCATCTCCGTGGGTTGTCTTTTGGAAGATACCATCAAGCAGGTTCCCAGGAGACACCAAAAAAAAACCCTTTTTCAAGGGCAGTGGGGAAGCCAGAGCGGGAGGCATCTCACCCATTCATACGAGTCTTTCCCAGCTTGAACAGAGGGGAAAGTGAAATACTGCACAGGCAGCCCCATGAGGGACATTGCCTTACAGTGTGTGTGCCAAAATAAAACACTGTTTTGGATTAAAACCTTATAATGCCTGTATAATAGGAATGAAATGCATTGGGCAGTAAATGGAAACCTACAGTGGTTGCTTTAAACCTATGAGTGTAAGAGGACATGATGATAGCAGTGCAATACCTTTAAATCTCAGTTTTTTGAAAGGCTGCTGTCGCCAAACTTACTTGACTCTACCCCACAAAATCTCCATTTGGTTGGAGGCTGAGTGGGCTGGTACAAATGGGCCAAACTTATGCTTGTTCTCAACGGCAGCTTCATACCTGCACTCCCATTGCTCCCCACGGGCGGGGGAGGCACAACTGAGGGTGCACCCAGCACCCCAGACAATGCAGCTGGGGCAGCTACAAGCAGCCCGCATCCATACTGGGATGACTGGGAGTTGCTCTGAACAGTCTGCAAGTTTTGTGTGGCTTCCAAGCCGCAATTTGGCTGCCTCTGGTGTTGGAGATCAAGATTCATGGAATAAAATTATGGTCCTGCTTCCCAGCATGAAAGCTCATGCTTACCTTAGAGACTGAGGCTTAGTCCCTTCTGGTAGCTCTTAATAGCTGTGCAGGGCACAGTTTGCAGACCATTAATTATCTCTTTGCTTTTCTATCTATAGTCAAGGAAGGTTTAATCAAACTCATAAACTTTGGTCGGGGCAGCCTAGCAAGTTAGATGTTGGGATGAAACAGTAAGGATTTTTCTTTCTCATGAGACAAACTGACTCTATTTTAAATTTCAAAGAAATCTGATGCTCATTCCCAGATTTTCTTCCTGAGTGGTATGTTCTCTTATAAATCCCAAAGAATGTTTCCTTCCAGGAGTTTCTTCTCCATCTAGCAATCAGTGTACTGGTATGCAGTTCTTGGAAATGGCACTTTCGTTTCTGGAGCAGTGTCGCAGACATAGTCATTGTATTAAAAAGTTTTGGCTGATCCTAAAATACCTGAAGGTTGTGTGGTCTGAAGAACAGCTTCCTCTGATTTTACATAAGTCATAATTCGTGCATATGGTACTTTGAACAAGCTTATTTTTTATATTTATATATTTTAGGTATTTATTCTAGATATCTATATATTTAGGTATCTAAGTCTATGTGTATATATAACACAGATGACATATTTACTATTCTAACCCCTTTGAAGCCTATGACAATGTTCCTGCTCCCTGGTTTTCCACTGCAGATGCTGCTTGCTTAGCATTTTCACTGCTCACATGGCAGCTACCTTGCTTGAACCCTTGGAGCTGGTGAAATGCTCCCTAACAGGTCCTGAAGGGACTTCAGCCACCCCAGAAGTTGCAGGGAAGTGTTGCTCCTATTCCATGGGACCTACTGAGGTGGCCAAACAGCTCTCACTCCCCGTCTGGATCAAAATATATCATTTTCTACTCAGGCTGCTTTATCTTTTTATGTGTATCAGACACATTCCTTCACCACAAGTGGGGAATGAAGAGAATATGCTCTTCTTGCACGTAGTGGCTTTGTGTTTTTGGTACCAGCTGCCAGATAACAGTTTTGGGTCAACCCAAGAAACAAAATCTGCTGCTCAGACACCTCCTAGAGTGGGGAGCACAGAATCAGCTCAGGCATTCAGCAGTTAGTTAGATTTCTTCTCAGATTTGAGTTTGAAGTAAAATACGGCGTCACATGTACTAACAGGCATATGGTAAGCAAAGAGGCAGCGTGGAAATTATTTCTGGAGGAAAAGTGCTAATAAGCTCACCTGTGCAATCTACATCTGCTGCAGCGAATGTTTGCCTCCTCACCAAAAGCATCTTGTATTCCTTCACATCTTGCTTCCAATAAGGTACGCTTCATAAAATATTTATCTTGTTGCTCTGCATTGGCTGGTAGAAGTGCAAAAGTATTTTCTGGGTAGTTGACTTATATTTTCCAAATACCAATCCAGAACACCCCACCCTGCACAAACCTTTTACAGACAAATGCTTTTTCTCTTCCGATATGGAGAGTTGCTGACATTAAATACTACTAATACTCTGTGAGATTAATTTTCAGTAATCCCTGAGCAATGCTGGAGTGTAAGGCCCCTGAAAGTCAGAAGGATTTGCATTCCTATGTTATTTCCAGGTTTTTGATAGTCCTGTGGGATCTCAGTATGAAGAAGAAAGGTGCAGCTGGCGCAAAGATGCCTTTTCTGTCTGAGTTTGTGACAGCAAGGGAGAAATCTTCTCCCCATTAGGTGATGCAGCTGGCTGCCTTTGAAAAAAAAGTGCGTGGCCTGTTTGGGACTAAAATTCTACATGCAAAAAACCCAATGACAGACAAAAATGTTTCTCCATACTATGGCCAGAATAAGCTTTAAAAAATTGTTGCTGGAAACATACCTTAAGTCCACCAGACAGTGAAAGTTGGAACGTAACTTGTTTGCTTAACTCGGTGCTAGTACAATAAATGACTTGCATAAGGCAATTCGTTTACCATTGTTCAAAGAGCAAGGATTATACAAACGGTCTATTGTGTGTAGTGCTTTCTGGTGGTTTAACTTTCTTGGATCGAGAATGACTTAATGAAAGACCACAACTCAATTCCTGGTTGTAATTTTCTGTGAAACTACAAGGCTGCATTGTCAAAGGTGCAGTTTGTTGCCTCCTTTCATTTCAGCTTCATTAACCTCGGAAAATGAGGCCACAATATTGTTATTTTTTATTATTATTATTGTTTTATCCTTTCTCTTGGTCAGATTGGCAGGTTTGTGGTCAAAAAGAGATTCTCTTCCAGACCAGCCTGCAGGGCCCAGTGGGAGGTTTTTGCCTGCCTCTGCTGCACAGAGCCAGTTGTTGTAGTAAACTGGGATTTTTAATCTAACACCTGCAATCGTGGTGGGGAATACTGGCAACTCCTCTCGGTCTCCCCTTCCCAAAGACTGTGCTTCATCATTGTCTTTGCAACTTTTGTGCTAGGAGCTGCAGATGTATGATACCATCAAAGCTGCGGAAAACAGATTTAATCAATCGCTACAGCAACCTGTAATTTATTTACTTTATTCCTTTTTTTTCTGCTCACAGGTACCCTCTCAGGCGAGGCAGCTCTTTCACGTTTCTGACTCCGGGACCGCACTGGGACTTCACTCTGGTGAGTAAAACAACTGATGGGTTCATATTGCAAAAGCATGCAAGCAAAAGCAGGAATACAGAGGTGAAGGTCCCTCTGCCTGGAGGAGAAGGAAAATCAACACATTCCTCTCTACCTGGCTTTTTGAGCCACTGAGGCTTCTGAGCTGTAGCTGGAGGGTGCTTTTTTGCACACAGGGATTAAGAGAAGGCAGGATATCCTAGACACCATGGTTTCTTTATAAACTTCTTACTTTCTGATGTGTTTCAGCAGTCCTGCTAACTAAGCTGGCAGTGCAACAGATGAGATGTAAAACATGGTGTAGAAGTAAACCTTTTTTCTTTTTTTTTTTCTCCTTAAACACAAAAATCTGTATTTTATGTGGTATTGAGAAGCTACCTAGAGCGAGTGCATGGCATTGCTGCTGTAAGCCTTGTACTTTCTTTTCTCCATCCTTTAACCTACATCACTTGCTAGGGAAGTGGTTCACATCCAGCCTCTAGGTCTAGTAGAGAAAGACGAACCACTGTAGAGTGGTTCAAAGGACCTACACTGGCTTTTTGTTCTGAATTGCTGCTTCATGAAGTCTGACCCTCTTCATGCACTGAGGATTGCAAGGAGATTAGTCAGCTGAAGTAGGTGCCCAGTGCCTAGCATGGTGTATATAGATCTTGTCCCATCTTAAAGCTCATTTTCATGAGCCGCCTAAGCTGATTTGCCCCCCACTGCCCCTAGAAGCAGTGATCCCATCCTCAGCCAGCAAACTGATCTGGCTGAAAAACTTGCCTTACCAAAAAGAAAACAAAGAGTTTTGGATGAGCTGATCCAGCTGACTGCACAAGCTGTATGAATGCCTGTGTCGGCACGAGGAAGGGCGTGAGAACGTGTCTGGAGGTGAGGAAAAGGACTGGACTACCTTTTATGAAGGAAATCCCATCTAAATTCAGCTGGGACTTCTTGTGAACGCATGCATTTAGACAGGCACTTTGCTGGCTGTGTCTTGAAGGGCAGCCATGTGCAATTTTGAGGCTTCACAAACACTAGTCTGGTATGGGAGTGGATTAAACAAAATTATAATCTCTTGTAGATTTTTCTTTTGCTTAATTTTAGAAACTTTCATCTGGTGACTACAGCTACATTAAACATATACATTTGAATATTACAAAGCCCTATAAATTATATTCTTTCAAATTATTGTGCTCTAACATCACAAATTAAAAGTATTTTGATTGAGTTTCAAGTTATTCCTGTTTTTTGCATGTTTTTTAATCTGCTTTTATTTGGCTATACACATATTCAGTCCAATTCTCAATGACAGTTAGAACAGATTGTATGTCATGACAGAAAACCAAAGAAGCAGTTTTTGAAGGACTTAATTGCTTATCTGCATTCCTCCATCATGTCCCTCATCAACCTAGTCCACCTTCACTTCTCCCTTCAAGCCCAAATAGCTTTGTCTGCAGCTACAGACAGTGAGCACCCCTGAACTCCAGCCCTTTTCTGGAGATCCAAGCTTTCCTGTGACTAGTTAGAGGTTAGTCTTGGACCAATACACCTAACACTGGAAGAGAAGCAAATACAGGAGGGAAAGAATAATGAAAGAGAGTGCATAGCTGTGCAGTTCAGTTGCCCAGCAGACATACCCTTACTGCATGGCCGGGGACCAGGTGTCTGCTTAGAGGCTTTGCCAATGTAATTAATGCTGACATACATTGACCAGAGCGCTGTATTTTGGCAGCAGCCCATAGGCAAGCAAGAACTCTCCTTTTCTTGGTGTCATGTCTCATATGCTGGAGTAAGTGTGTCACACAAGGGGGTTTTTTTTCCCCCATGACCACCAAGTACTCATATACCAGTCACAAAGAGCATCTCTTCATGCCATAGTTTGTGCAGCTGTTTGGCCAAAAGTCTGTAAAATGTACCTGGCCTGAGCCTCAGGGGAAGTGGGTAACTAAGCCAAGTGTCCTTCTCATGCCTGCAGGGGTGGAGTGGGTTTAAAGAGAAGGACTAGTGCGTGTTCTGCATAATTCTAAGAAAAGACTAATGCAGTTTGGGTTAAAACATCCTCTGGTTGGCTTCTGACTGGAAGCAAGGTTACTCATGGTCTGTTTTCCCTCCTTCCTTTTCATTAAGGAGGATTCATTTATGAGAAACAGGCACTTGATCTTTGTTGACTTAACAGTCCTGATGCACATTCCTCACCTGAAGCCTTATTCGTGTTTTATGAACTCAGGTGGGCAATAAGCAGCAAAAACCAGACTAAGCCCTAAAGAACAAAATATCCTGGTTTTAGGCAAAAGCCCTTGGTAGCAGAGAGGAAAACTAGATGACTAGAATTGTTTTCAAATTGAAAACCAGTACTCTCTTAAAAAACACTCCTGGAGCTTTAATCGGAATCCTTGAAATGTAATTAACATTCATGCTCATGGCATTGTTTAGGTCTCTCTAAAATAAAGTCACAAAATATTTAGATTTCCCGTCTTGATTAGCTTTTTTTATGCTTCTCCTTTACAACACCTCTTTGAGAGCCTAAATCAGGTCTCACAGTTTTTACAGTTTAATAACTTTCGTAGAAGTAACTTTTTCCACATGACTTGAGTTTCGTGAGAAGGTTAACGTATCAGATCTCTGATCGTGACAGTCTCAAAAATGTGAGAAAACAGTACCGTAGCAGTTGCTTTTCTATCATGCTGCTTTAAACACCCAGATTTGAGCAGTTTGAAGAGGCCGTTTTCTTGGAATCTGTTTCTGTTCTGGCACCACACAGGAATGATACAGCTGGCTCTGTAGTGAAATGTCTAAGTTTTTGTATGAAACTATAATGGGCAAAGGAAATGGGGTCCAGCCAATGCAATACTTATTGCATAAGTCTAGCCAGTTTAAAAACAAAACTTTGGCCTCCCTTTCGTGTCTGGGCTTTGGTCTGGAGCTGTATGTTAAAGATGTTAATATACTTGACTACATAAGGAACGAATAATATTCAGACCAAAAAGGCGTGGTGTCTTTGTCTTTATTGCAAGTTTTCTTCTGTTAAATAGATGCTAATATCCTTGACTTACATATGGGAAAAATAATCTGCAGACCAAAAAGGTGTGGTTATAGCAGTCTTTTATTGCAGGGTTTGATAAATAACCAACCCTGAATATTTTACTAAACCTAAAAAACCAAATGTCTGCATTTGCATGTGTTCTCAAGCCTGCCAAAGGTCTGTTCAAAAAGTATGGAGTGTGCTGGGACATTAATTCAGTGTCAATGCTATAAATATGGTAGGACATAATGTCTAATGTGAGAATTTTTTCCTCTAGTTAGCAAGTTTATCAGTGAAGGGACTCACTCAATTGACAGAGTCAGTATCTTGTCTTTGCAAATATAGAGAAAAAAAAAAAACTGAAAAACTGAAATCATTGGGGAACTTTGTACTTGAATTCACTTCTGTAGCTAGTTTGAATAGCTGTGAAAAAAACCACAGCACCCAAACCCAAAATACAAGAAACTAGTGAGTCCAATTCTGTAATATCTCACCATTACATGTGTTTATTTAATAGTTAAATGGTAGAGTCAGCAGAGTGTGGACAGGCGAGAAGACACATTGGAGCCTAAAAATACATCATAGGAAAGGACTAGCAAACTAGAGAACAGGTTTCTGAGAACCCGCCAGGGAAGCTGGACATCCCCCCAAAAGCATCTGATTTTCAAAGGAACCATGGAAACTAGGCTGGCATTTAAAAATAATTTGAATGAATACCTGTATTCAAACAATTTAAATACACTCTCAGTGATGACAAACCTTTATTAAAGCTGAAACTTTTAAGTTACTTGAATATATGATTAAATTCTAAGAAAACAGGGATTAGTTGCTCCTGACAGAGGGTCAAGCTGCTGGACTGGTAGAGCACAAAACTGACATTTGCTGAATGTGGACTTGTGGTAGTAGTTCCCTCTGCCACTGCAGAAGGGGCTGTTTTCCTCATTTCACCTAGTTCAATGTCTACTCTGTTAAACAGATGAACAACTCGTAGACCAACCTCAAAATACAAAGTAGTTTCTCTTCTTTTTCCTTTGTACTTAATGAAGTGGAAGAGGATGAACTTGACTCATTCTGAAATGTTGAAGGACAAGGGTCAAACACAGGATGAAAATCAACTACTTGTTTCATGGGTGACCAAACAATTTATGCTCGTGACCCATGTTTTTTCCAGACCAGGTGATCTGCAGGCTGGCACAGTCTTAACAGGATGAGTCCACAGTTGGTTTTCCATTATCTGGGTAATGAAAAAATAATGTAGAAGCCCAGATAGTACAGAAATAGTGGGAGGTATCAGGAAGCTCAGTGCAGATGTCTTTGATCATTGTTCCACCGGCTTGTGCTCTTCTTTGGAGAGGAAAATAGCTGAGAGCTCCCTGGCCAAAGCCTCATCTTTCTTTCACAAAAAAAGCTCGTTCTTTTAGCCTGTTGCATTCCTAGCAGGGATGCTTCAGCCACAGCTGCCTACTGGCCATGTCCAAAGTAATTAATTAAATAGGCAATCAAAATGCCCTCACATACACACATTCAGCTGTTCAGAGAACTGCGCTATAAAAAAATGCCCGATACACAGTAAGAATCCCCTGACTAAAATGTATTTGGGTATTAGGGGGTAGCTGAGGAGCAGGAACAACCAACTTAGTGCCAAACTGCTTTATGCTGGCACTGCCTCCAGGGTGAAATCTGTAGATCCCCTTACTCACAGACCCCTGCCCAAGCCCAGCCGTGCTGGTGAGCAAACTTCATAAGAATTAGGCATGGTATCTTCTGGTGTCCCCTAGAGACCTCAGATCCTAATGCTCACCAAGTCTGACCTAACTCTTTCAAAAAGCCCAACTTTATTGCTGGATTGTTGACCTCGGAAACCACAAAAAATGTTTCATTTAACTAAATGAATCTCAAATCATTTCACAGTGGTAACCGCTGAATTCTGCCCTGCTACTGAGATTTCCTACTTAAGACTTTAATCACAACCACAATTATGGGAGTGCAGAGAAACAAGCTTATAGGGGTATAATTTATAGGTATCAATCAGGTGACAAACCTCATGAAACAGCATAAACATGTTTTGTATTTGTTTTCAACCTTTAGTTCTTTGAGTTATGGTTAGTTGGGGGTGTAAAGAAAGAAGATGTTTCTAGTCTGCTTTATAAAAACTAGAGCCTTCTTTCTGAACACAAATTGAGTGTACAGTTATAACTCTATTTCATTTCTTACAGAAGAGGAAGCGCCGAGAGAAAGACGATGATGTAGCCAGTCTTTGCAGCCTTGACTTTAAGGTAAGCACAACCCATTGCTCTACAATATTGTGCAATCATCTACTTTGTCGACTATAGTGGCTTCTACTGGGGAACGATGTACTTTCTGTGTTTGCATTTCACCGTCAACAGTTTGGAGACGTGTACAGCTGTGTTTGCTCTTGCGTACACCTCTGGGGTGGGCTGAGTCCTGCTAGTGATATCCATAACACTCTCTGATCTCCTGTTTTAATCATTTCAATCCTAGATCTGCCACGGTTTTAATGTTGTGTGAAATAAATGCATGTAACCCGTGCTTTGCAAGAACATAAGCGTTTTCAAGTGTTGGGAAGCAAAACTGTGCAACACCCCTTCAAAGGTTGCTTTTGTTTGACTTTAGTTAGTGCTCTTCATTGTATTGCAAACAAGCTGGACTGGCTGGGTGGTAAATTGTTCTTCAAGCTATGGATTAAATTGACTTAGAAAAATGAGGCTGGGGAGGTGCAGAGTTGCACCTTTTTTTCAGGGACTACCCAAGCCTGGTTTTCTGAAAGAGAAACTGCTTCCCACTGTCCATCTGCCCTGAAGATCTTACTGTCAGCCACTTCTCTAAAGAGGGGAAGGAAGAGAAATAGGGTTTTTCCTAAGAAGGTAGCTATTGAGCTGAGAGTTAACTAAGTGGGTTTTACAGTTTATTAGACTGGGATTAAAAGTAATTTGTTAGTGGGGAATTTCCTGTTTGACCTAATGACCAGTGCATCCTCTGTTGTTGCTACTTACTTTGCATTTGTGCATTATTTATTAGCCTCACTTAACCTGGCTACTGCTGGATGCTTTCCATGACCGATTGTCCTTTCCAACAGGCTAACTCTGGGCTTTGACCTTTCTAGACTAGATCTCCTATTCCAGATAAGACTACCCCTGTAATTTCCCAGTAGGGGAGGGAAAAGAGCAAAAAAGATTATCTGCAGAGGGCTATGACACAGCAGTGCCCATGCCTCTGAACTGACTGTGTTTTGGGCTTGTTTTGTTTCTGAGGTCTTTCTGGTTTTCTGATGCAGATGGGAGTGTGATGGCTAGGAAATCTGCCCTCGGGGAAAAGGATTTTCTTTTTCTTTTTTTTCTTTTCAATTGAACTACCTTTTTATGTGTAGCACAAAATTGCATGAATTAAGAGTTTCTCCCACAAAGCAATCACTTCAAGGTGAAACTAAAATATCAACAGTAATTTGTGTACTCGCCTTTTACGAGTTTTAACAGAAATCTTCCAAGGAAAAAGGGAAATCCCTAGGCTAATATAGTCAAAGTTCAGGCTGCAGCTTTTGTTTACCCTGACTTTTTAACTTGTTCTTTTGAAAGGGTCAGGCTTTCCTGGGTATTTGAGAGTTTGAGGCACACCCACCAAAATACTCCAGTATTCTTGTTAAAATACATTAACAGTACTGATTGGATTGTAATTTTCAGACTTTTTGATACCAACTCTCGAGGTTATTACAAGTTTCAAAAGCATCACAGTCAACTATTTATAGTCAGATTTTCAAAACACATCACCAGGACTTCTGAGTCTCCTTGAGCACTCACGCTGTAGTACAGATTATACTTTGCTCTGTCTAGATTTGATGAGGGTAAACCAACGGGCTAAAATATGGCTCCATCAGACACGAATATATCTATTTCACTGGTGAAATAAGGTCACAAGAGAAGATCAAGATAACTTAAAGTTACATGTAAGTCAGACCATACATTGTTTATCCCCATCTTACAGATGGGAACTGATTTTTCAGAGTTTGTCTCTCTAAAGTGTTTAACTCCACAGCATAACTGTTACTTCAGCTCCACTATCTCCCCCAGCAAATATAGCTCAGCTGACAAGCTGCTGTTTTGTCACCATACTTGTAATAACGGAGGAGTTTTGCCAGCATACTGCATTCACACTTCTCCTAGACATAATTGTGCTGACAAAACTGCCATATAGATGGTGAAGGGCTGCTTTGGAGCAGGGAGTTGCATCCTAGTATCCCAGCATTGGCACCCGACTCAATGTATGTTTTTAAAATAAAGGCAGGGGGAAGGGATTATTTAATTGGGATGTGTACCTGTCTCTCTGAAAAGGTTGAGCAGTCCTTTAATGATGTTTAAACCTCACATATCATTGTTCCGCATACCAGGAAGACGGTATGCAAAATGGCAGGGGAGCTCAGGCCAGCCCAGACTGAAACACCCCTGCTATTCTTGTTTATTTGGGCTTGTTAACCTCCTCCTTGCTGCCCAGAGTCCTGCTCAAATATGAACCAGATCTGGTAGGTCTGTTAAGCTTCTAATTTGACATACAGCCTAAAACCCTCCAAACATTACCAAAATATGAGTGGGAAGTTACAACCTGAGACCATAGTTACAGCATCCACTTCCTTCAGCACTGAGCCACCCCTTCTCTTGTGCCAAAACACCATCCTTTTAGGAGAAAGAAGGTATTTTCTCCCCAGATCATGTCTGGAGCCATACTACAACGTGGGGTGTTAACTGACTGGGTAAGACAAAAGGGAGAGCGAGTTGCAGTGCAGGGACAGACACAAGAAATTGAGGGCAGGAATTTATTAAGCAGATATTTGTTTTAAAACTGAGCGCTATTTTTGCATTTCAGGTAGGTTTATGACCGATTTTTTTTAAGTGGTCACATATGAAACGGTTCCATATTACCCCCACAGTTATGTAATGTGTTGAATGATTCATGGGAGGAAGCAGCACTGTGTTTTTTGAAGGTGTGTATATATTCATGTTTATTAGCAACTAGATAAATACTTTTCAGTGGATGACAGGGAATAGACGGATGCGGTGGTGTATTTTACCCGAGGCAAAATGAAGCCAGGCTGAGTAATGTATAAGAATCACATCTGTTCTGGATGGTGTTTTCTGTTGGTTATGAGATGTCCTTGTAAGGCTTTAGGAACGGGGATTTCAGAGAGGAATTGAAGTCTTAGTGAGGACCCTTTTTATGAACCACCCTGCTGTGTCCTTCTTGAAGCCTTACTCACCTTTTTGGGACCAGTTCCGTGAATATTGCTCAGTCTGGATAGGAGTTCAGCCCAAACAAGCCCTAGAGTTGTACTCGTTTTGGCAGCAGAGAGAGACTGTGACGATAAAGCTGACGGTGACAAGCTCTCCAGGGAAGGCAGATAAACACTGATTTTTACTATTTTTTTTTTAAACGTAAAAAGTTACTTGGAAAAAAAGAGGAGGGGGAGAGAATCCCTGTGTGTCTGCATTCTTGTGGTCCAGATCACTTGAAGCCATCAATGAATGTCTTTCCACGGCCAGAGTCCTCACAAGCAGCTTGGCTTCAGGCAGGGATAACACAGCCTAAAGATTATCACTAAATAACGTAAGAAACTGCAGCGGTAGCTCCTTCCTTTAGAATATATACCCACAAGCTTTAAAGAAACAACAAAAACAGTCCTTCCCTCCCCCCTCCCCCCGCCAAAGATACAACTGCTCTAGAGGACTTTTATGGGAATTTTATTGGCGTGTCTGATTCATGCAAGAACGTGCCCATGCATAAGTTACAAATTTGTATTTGGAAATAGACTTTGATCAAAACGAACATCTCTGGCATTGGCTACACCACGCAACTCTGAAAAACAACATTTGGCACGTGAGCAGGTTGGGAGCTGAAGTCAACTGTAGCTTCTCGCTCCATTACTCTGTGGTTAGGGTAGATGTTGTGTTTAATAACATCACGAGATTTGATGGTCCATGTTTTCTGGTGTTGCATTCATATTCATAAGATGGAAATTGCTTTTCTGGCCTGAGCGCACAAATGTTCGCTTCAGAGATGGCTGAGGTAACTCGTTTTTCTACAGAGGTCTGCAGAATGTCATAGGTTGTGTTTCAGTAAAAATGCATCTGCGCTGTAGGCTGGGTTGGGGGGGTGTTCTTGTGTTTGTAACTGTATAATGGCATTGAATGGCAGCTAATTATAGTGACCTCCCACCATCCAAAATAAATGCTGGATTCCAGACCGGCTCGTAAACTTTTCAGATGATCCAATAGTCTCTTGATGGGTCATAGCCTACTTTTGCTCATTTTCCAGAATACTGCTCTGAATTTGGCTCTGCATATAAATATCTGGGAGCGGAATGTTAAACACAGCTCATGGACAGTAAACAACTTTGTGTACGGCAGAGGGGATCTGACTGTCCTGGGTCTGTGAACATGTATGGGAGAAGCAGATTGCCCATGGAGATCTTATTTATTCCAGTCCTCGAGTGTTCTGCATGTTATGCTATATCTAGCACATTAAGAATAGCTGTAAAGTGAGTTTTTAAGATGGATTTTGCTTCCTAGTAAATAGGATTTCAAAACATACACGCAAAACAATGAAAATGAATATGCTATGAATGTAATAGATGCTTTCGTTTTCCCCGAGACTTCAAGCCGCCAAAGGGATTAAAATGTCGCAGGTTCGTTCTTTGAAAAAATTGAATCCAGATGTCAGGCACATTAGAGGCATCCAGGATCTGTGAAAAGTGGGAAAACTGCCCACTGAGGAATACCCCCCTGCCTCCAGGCTCTGTTAATGCACCAGCTCAAGTCTTCTCCTTTCCAGTCAGTGGTAGAACTGAGATCTTTTGTCGCTGGCTCTTTTCAGCAGCAGCAAACATCCTTCTTACAGGGTTCGGTATAAAATAGAGCAACCCCAAAGTGTCCTGGCTGATGGTTAGGGCTGTGTAACCTGGCCAGACCTGAACTATGAGGATATTGAGAGAGTGCTGTAATGACTCTCTTCTGCTGATAGTAGGTTGAAAATCACAATCCAGAACTGCTAGGGTTTTAATATTAACTGTATCTGCCTGCTGTTCTCATGCAAGAGAAGAGCCAGGATCAGGTTATGAGTGCTGGCCACCCTGGACACAGGTGCTGGAGGACATATTCAGCTGTTGGGGGAGCATTCCTGCATGCCATGCTTGGCAACCCCTGGCACTAGCCAGATGCCATGTGTCGCTTAAACAACTGAGTATTTTTAACTGCAAAAACCTACATCAGTCGGGAATTGTACACTGGAATTTGGATGCGTGTTTCCTTAAGGATTCATTATTTGTTAATCTAAAATTTATTTGGTGATGCTTTGGGGCTGAAATAACAAAATGGCATGTCAGTACCCCAGAGAGCATTTTTATTTAGTAGCAGCCCTACCCAGAATAACTTGCAGGAGCAAGGAATGTCGCAGGTATGAGGCCGCCCTGGACTTCAGGCAAACAGCTCCGTGTAACAGCAGTCCTCCCTTCTCTGTGGAAATGAAAACCCAAGCTAAAAATAAGAGTAAAACAATGAGGACTGGGTGACGACTCTGTCACTTGAACTCTTCCTGGCTCCCTAATTTGATAGTAGGATAGGAGTCACCAAAGTATTTTGCTCCTAGAAGTGAAAATCCCCATCTGAGTATAGGAGAGGAATGTCATTAATACCCACTGACAGGAGAGCAGGAAGAACTTGTCTGTTATCCGTCGCTGAGCGCAGCGACCGGCCGGGCTGCATTCTCATGGCTTCAGAGCTGCCATGGCACGGGCTGATCCCTGCCCAGTGGGCTGGAGGGGCAGGGGAAGGGACAAAGCAGGTTGGGGCCAGGGCAGATGGGTAAGCGGGGACTGGGAAGACAGAGGGAGTTGGTGTTGGGTAGAAAAATATGTCCTGAGTTAGAGGGAAGCTGGGATTATGGTGTATAGGGTACAAATCCATAAATCCAACTTCGTTGCTCCTGCTGCACAGGGAACAATTCTTTCTTTTCACATTTGTTTTGGCTTTCATCAGAGGGTTCCCAAGTACCACGGCCTTGTTCAGGATGGCTTGCCCACTGGAGTGGTGTTTGCACTACAGTGAACTTTACAAACTTAAAGGTCATATTTACACTGCCTCTTGCATGTGTCTTAAGTAGAGCAGAGGCAGGTAAGTAATGTGCAGGTAGCGTAGCGTGCTCTGAGCCCTCTATATCGCTGTAGAGGGGCCGCTGTGGACCTGGGGGATGGTTATTTTACCTCTGAAGATCACCTTCCACCCCTGCTCCCTTCAGGCTTCTCCAGATTTGTTGCGTGTTGGTCAGCGAGTGCCCATTGCACAGTGTGTGTCCACCACTCAGGGTGGATTTTGCCTCAAAATGGTGCTTGATTGATAACAGATATAGCAGGCATACAGAAATCATCCCATTGCTACAGGAGCAGCTGGGAACCCCTTGTCTTTTTTGTTGTTGTTTTGTTGTTGTTTTAAGGCCTTACCCACCCCTTGCTTTGAACAAAGGGCAGTTGTCCAGGGCACGTAACCCTTTGCCCGTGCCATGCCAGGAGGCAGACAGGGAGCCCCATTGCATCAGGCCAGAGGTTTGTGTTTCCACAACATGACATCAGCAGGCTGCATCAGCTGGGGCTTGCATCACCACGAATTATTTAGCCTCACAAGGTGTCACACAAAGTCAGGGATCTCCCCTCCGGTGAAGGTGAATCACTTGCTTCCCCGGTGCATGGCAGCAGGTCCCTTCCCCCAGGGCTCGGGAAGGAGAAGGACTATTTAATGCTTACGTCACAGAAAACACTTCATAGGGCATGAAGTGCTTCAGGACGCAGGACATCACGTTCTGGTCCAGACAAGAAGCGTTTAAGTGCCATCTTTGTGTGCATGACTCTGCTTCACGCCTTCCCTCTCGGCTCCTGGTGTCCCTATTTTTAGTTGACTCTGCACGGCCTGTCGACATCTCAGTGAAAAGAGATGCGCTGTTGGGGTCAAGAAGCATTCCTAAATCTTTAGACCGAGTTTAACAAACTTTTGATCTTAGACTGTCAGAGAAATGGACATGTTTGATGCTCCCCAAATAATGATCAAACTCAATGGAGGGCTTGCCTGCTCCTCCCTGGAGTCATCATCCCTTTGGTCTTTTGTTGTCTTAAAAATGGATGACTTCACTAATCCCAAAAAGGATTATGCATATCTGAAAGAGTCACAGTCTGTCCTTTCAATAAGGGTATGGAAACTCGCTGGATCCCAAATTTCTGAGAATCCTGCGGTGGATGATCCTAAATGTCCTGGTCTCGCATGAGCAGAGGTTAAACAGCCGCAGATTTGCTGAGAGCAGCTCTCCACGGGAGAGAAGAAAACAAAGCTTAAAAAAAAAAAAAAAAAGCCAGGGACGGGACAGCAGGACTTTCCTCCTGCCCATTACTCTGAAAAATGTCGTGTCAAACCCTCAGCCCCTCCCGCAGTGGCCACATGGGAGCTGGGGACCAGCTCGGAAGGGGACCCCCAAATTTTTCTCCTCCAAGAAGCAGGTTGGGTAGCATAGGTAGGCAGCGACACAGCTGCTCTCCTATCGCCAAATAAATTCAGTTTATTTTTACCAGCACAAGAGACCTTTTATTTTGGAGATTTGTAGCAGTGCCAGGAATAATATGACTTGAACAAACAAACAAAAAATACAAACCCTTTGCATCTACAGCTGGGCCTGCTGGGACAGGATCCCCTGTTAGAAGAGGGGGAGAGGCTCAGCCCAGCCCCTGGCTAACAGACCTGTGCCAGCACAACCTTTAAAGCTGAGAGCAGACTTAAAAGCACAGGTCTAGACAAGAATTCTATTTTTTTTTTTTTTTAACAAGGAGGGCTGAGGCTGGCAAAAAAAAACAACCCTCAGCAGCAGATGATTTATGCTCCAGTGGCAGCAGCAAGAGCTGCCGTCAGGAGGAGCATGTCCCACTGCTGCACTTGCAAGACGGCTGTAGGCGGTGGTGGCAGGCCCCAGCACTGCGAGTGCCAGCAAAGAAAAAGAGAGAAAAAACCCCAAAACATACATTTGGCTTTGTCTTTTCAGTGCAAATAGTGAAAGCCCGGTGCTTTTCAAAGCGCTTTCCATCACAGAGTGTGATGGAACAGCCCACTCGCCCCTCAGTGGGTGTCTGCATCGTGCTGCCTTAAAGTAGAACCTCTCAGAAGTCCTATTTTGGGGGAGTTTAGGAGGAAATAGGGGCCGGGAAAGGGACCCGGGGGTCCTGGCCCCCTGCCTGTGGGGCAGGGGGCGGGGCTAAGAGTCACTGGGCGTGGCTTGGCGCCGGAGGGGGGCGTGGTCTCGTCGGTAGCCCCGCCCCCGCCGGTGAGGTTGGGGCGCGGCGCGACGGCGGGCGCAGAGCGGGGATGAGCGCGGGCTGAGGCGGCCGGGACCGGGGGGGGGGACGGCGACCATGGTGGCTCACGACGAGCTCGGGGGGCTGCTGCCCATCAAAAGGACTATCCGGGTGATCGACGCGCAGAACCAGTCCTTTAGGGAGCAGGAGGTGAGGAGGAGACGGGGAAAAAGGGGCTTTTTTTTTTTTTAAGGGGAAAGCGGTGGGTTTGGGAGCCCCCCATCACCTTCCCGCCCTCCGCGCCTGAGGGGAGGTGAGGAGCCGGGTGCGCTGCCCGCTGAGAGCCGGCCACGGAGGGAGGTGCCAACAACGATTTTCAAAAAAAATAATTTTTTGAAAAAAAATATATTTCATAGCCTCTGGAGGAGTGGGACCAGGAAGCCAAAACCGAGCTCGGCGCCTCACCTGACCCCACTCCTCCCAGCGCGATTTTCATGTTAAAAATACCCGTTGCTCTGTGTGCTCTTTCCACTGACAGGATTTTTCCTAATTAGGGCGTTTGTTTGCTGCATAAACGGAAAAAAAAAAAAATAATTAAAAAATCACGGGAGTTGGTTGGCGTTTGGAGGGTTGGGGTTTTTGGAAGTATTGTTATTTTTATCATCTGTTGTTATGAAGATGAGAATAATTGTATTCCTAGTAGATGCTCGCATGCCTCCTGCAATGACAGAAGGCAAAAGTTCAGCAGCCAGGTAGGGATCGGCTGCCCTGGGCAGGGTTTTATTGCTGAGATTAGCGGTGAGATGAGGTGGAAAAGAAAAAAAGGCGGCTCCAGACAGCTCTGGGGCTTGAGGGCTCCGGCGTGAGTTGCCAGCCTCTTAAAATCCTGGCTTTAAAACAGCCAAACTTGGGCAATCTGATTGTGCAAAAGGGAAACCAGATGTTGGGAGAGAAATAACAGAAACCAGACCTCTTAAAGGAGAGTAAATCACCTCTAATTCTTAAAACGTGTGTTTTCTGTAGGGTATAACAGCTGGGTATGTGAAGTTAAACCAGGTCTGGGCTTGAGTAACGACCCCTAAGCCAACACTCCCGTCGGTGCCAGGTACTGAGGTGCTATCAAGAGCCACTGGAGTTATCAGCAGAGTGCAAGGCCGGGTTTGAGAAAGGCGAGGGTTGTCGTCTCTGTACCGATGTGTCAAGCGGAGCCTGGTTGTTCGGTTTGAGTGCAGGCAACCGTTCTCACAACGGAGCTTGAGATTCAGCAAGCTCCTTGCACGTGAATCTTAAGATAGTCAGGTGGTGATTTCTGGCAGGAGTGATTTGAGCTGGTGATTAAAATCCCTTTCTGCTTATTTGGCTTAATAGGAAAAGTTTTGCTGCGCATGGTTTTCAGATTTGTCACCATGTTTGTATGCGTTGGTATGGGACTGGCACGTAGGACATTGCTCTCTAGTAAGTGATCCTTGTAAAAAACACTAATTATTACCTAGCATAGGGGGAAAGGTTATAGGCGTGCATGCTGCTAGAGGAAAATGTTCGTTGCTCAAAAGTAGAGCCTGGCTTTCGAGCAGCAAGGTGCAATCTTTCACAATGTGAAGGATTAACCTGCACTTAGAAGCACTTGAAGAAATTCCACTAGTGTGAAGTCTTGCCTGCCAGCTGGAGGTACAAATTTAGCTTTTGTGTGTATGTTTATGATATATTTATATTCACATTTAATAAAGAGTCTCCTGGAAAAAAAAAAAATTCTGAATGGAAGCAGAAGTGCTGTTGGACTCACTGGGGTTTTCATTATCTGTCAGCGCTGTAGCGCTTACAACCGCCAGCTTGTTACAGAAACTTTGCAGACTTCATTCTAATCTGGGCTTCTGTAAGTAAGACCGTGTGGAGACAGGCTAATCGTTGTTTGCAAGTACAGAACTAAAAAAAAGAAATTACTGAGCCAAAGTTATCCACAGTATGAACTGCACTGAGTCTCAGCTTACACGGCGACTGAGTTTGCCTGTAAGTGGAGTACATGACCTCAAACTGAAATGCAGATCTCAGAGAAGGTGAGGTTTTGAAGGAGAGGGATTTTTTTTTTTTCTTCCCCTCCCTGCCTTGGATCAAATGATATCTCTGGAAAGAGAAGAAGAAGAAACAGATGCGCTTTTTTTTTTTTGGCAGTTGAGCCGTTCATGTCTGAAAACACTCACAGGACAGAAAGTGGGATTTGTTTCTCTTTGAGAGGGGAAATAGTCTTTCGCTAAGCTGAATTTATAGCGTACAGAAGTTTTTCTGTTGGCTGAACACCCCAGGGGAGCCCATCACATATACAGAAAACACTCTGGTCGTGCCGATCTGTGTGAAATTCCTCCCTCCTCAGAGCAGAGCTGGGTTCCTCGGGAGCCGGGCTCCTCCTCGTTCGAGAGCGCTGTGCTTTTCAAGCCTGTCTTTGCATGTCTCAGTATGTATCGGCTGTTCAGAAAAGTGGCGATTTAGAATCCCAGGGAGCCCCTTTGTACCGCCTGTCCCAAATGCTTCTGCCAGACCCCGTGCGTGTGCATGTGTCGCTCCAGCCTGGCACAGATGTGCTGGGAAGGCATTCACACATGTCCCTCGGCACAGATAACGTGTCATTGTGTCTGGAAAGGCTGCAGAGTTGACCCTTTAACAGCAAGCTGCGAAAGACTCTACAAGCGTCCTAAAGTACTGAAGTTCCTTGCTATTAATTTTCAGTGTCATGTTTTTCTTTTCCATGCTATTTATATCACTGGCCTTGACGGAGATGTGTGTGGCTTATGTCTGTGTATTTTCTGCTTACATTCCTGCTTCTCTTGGCTTGTGTCCCTTTATTCTAGCATGCCAATATATAGTTTTCTAGAAGTAAGTTACCTATCCTTTTCCTCCACTCAGAAATGTCTGTAATCAATTAAAGTTTCTCTGTCTTCTTTTGAGCCCAGCCTAACTTTCCAGCCTTCTGCATAGTCCTTTTCCTCAGAGACTGTCTCGAGTGCAGTTGAGGCTCACCGTTGGCAAAGGAAAGAAGCGACTGGAGCGCTCCCAGTGCTGTACTGACACCCAGCTGAGGGTTGGGGTCCCGGGGTTGAGAACACTCTCTTACAGCTTTTCCCCATTTCTGTAATACCCTCACAGTTCTGAGATTTCCCAAACATTTCAAGCACAGCTTTGAACACACTTTGTGCTGTGCCAAGAGGTCTCTGTTCTGCATCACTCATAAATTGTTTCTTTTCATGTTTCCCCCCTGCAACTTTGAAGGCTTAATTCAGTGTGAGCTAACCTCCTCTGTTGCTTAACACTGCATGTAGGCAGACAGACGGGCCACTCCTCGGGTCATGTTGCTGAAATCCAATCTTACATACGTAGCTTTTATGCTTCCTCAGTCTCATGACTGGAATCCAGCTCTGTGTGTTCCTATTCCCCTTTTTTGTTTTCAGCATTTGTCACTTCTGTTGCTCCACAGAAGCAAAGGGTTTGGGTGCTGTAACTTGCAATCTCAGGCTGGAAATAGAGGCAGCAGAGAGCTTGTCCTAAGCAGTCTTCGCCTTTTAGCCTTTTGAAAATTAAGAGGGACTCAACTGTAATTAACAAAAAATGCCTAATAAAACTTTGGTAAAATTTCTACTGAGATGAACTCAAAAAAGAGGCTGCTTCTACCAACTCCTCTGAACTTCATACTAGGAAATTTCCTTGTGATGATGAGTCACCTTCAACCATTTGCCAGACATTTAAGAGCACCAGGGTACCTCATCTAGCCTTTTTCCTAGCCTTAAACTCTGAGTCTGTCTCTTCCTGGTGTCCCATTGTGCACATCTTTCCTGTAGGGTCCTTACAACACAATATTTTTGATGTAAAATATGTAGGGTTGCCAGCATGATTTTAAAAACTGATCTGAGCTTAAGCAGCAGGAGGTTTCCATGGGGCGTTTCCTCTTCTTGGCAGCATTTCGGTCAGGACAGAACTGAAAATGCTCTGGGCTCCCGGCAGGGATTAGTGGTGTGGAAAAGCAGAAGCTCTATCTTTTGAATCTAAACAACGTATAAGAAAAATTATGATGACATGTAGGGGGTGGTGAGGAGCAGAATGGGGAGGAAGCTTTGTAAACTGGAGGTTTTAAATTGTACCCACTTCGTGTGTGTGCGAGTCGCTCACAGGAATGTTCAGCATGTGGTCATTTGCTATTTGTTAGAATAGCTACTGAGGCTGTCCTGGGCTCCAACTGCTACTTTTCTCTCCAAAATAAAATTAAAATGGAAAAACACATTCTTTCTACAAAGGCAAACATGATAAAATGGAGAAGCAGATCACAGCTCCATCTTTAGATGACAGTCACTTGCCTTGCAGAGGAGAACGCTTCAGTCTATTTATGTTCAGACCATAACGGTCCCTGTTTGGGCCCTATTTTGAATTCTGACTGACGTGTGTGTTATCTTGCCTCTTTTACACTGGGCAGTCTCTGCAGTTTAATTGCAGCCTTAAAGTTCAGACAAATATTTACAGCCTCTGCTTTCCATTTAAGATGAATGGCTACTTCAAAACACTCTCTTTTCTGTGTTTCCCACTCCTTAAGTGGGTTTGTGCTTTTTAAACCTGCCTGGGCAGCTTGAGAAATGAAGTGGGAGTCACAGCCAGTACAATTTGTTCTCTGCTTTATTTACAGGAGCCAAGCAATAAGCGGGTTCGGCCTTTAACACGGGTCACATCCCTGGCGAACTTGATCTCTCCTGTAAGAAATGGTGCAGTTCGGCGCTTTGGGCAGACGATACAGGTAAAAAGCAGAGCCTCTAGTCCTGGAAATCTAGAGATATTGGGAAGGTACTGGCTGTATGGGGGCAAAACAGACACTGGGATTTCAAGGCATCTCTTGGAAATCTACTGAATAATTCATGCAAGGACAAAAAGCTTGCTTGGGGATGAAGAAGAGTTCAGGAGTTCAGAGGTAGCTTGCTAGATAACCAGGTTATTGAGGGTTTAAGCAGTAAAAAAAAAACGGACTGATTCAGATAAAGAGAATTAGTTGATAAACTGTACCAGTATTTGAGATACACGCATTGGACCACGTGCTTAAATGTGAACTGACCCTGCTGTTCAGCCTTCAGTAACGTTAGAGAAGTGTTGTCTAAGGATCTCTCTACCCCACGCGTGCAGATAAGAGCACTTCTATGTCTGGGTTTTAGTAAGATTGCAAATCACGAGAGCAAAGTTCAAGTGGCTCCTGATTAGCCTCATTATAGGTAGAATTATGATCCTAGTTTATTTACTTCCTCATACCTTGGAAATAGACCCAAGCTTTACCTGCCCATCCTCCTCCCAAGCGCCGCTGCTGGATCAGTGCAGGGAGAGAGAGGCACATGGAAAAGCTTGCCAGTCTCTGGGCTCTCAGGGCTTTCTCAGCAGCTTGATTAAAGTGTTCCTTTATCTGAGGAAAAGTGTCTGGGTGTGTTTTCCTGCCCTGTACAACAGAGGAGGATGAAGGATTGGGAGGGGTATGGGTAATACTAGAATACTTCTGTACTTCTCAAATTGGCTCTACGTATTTTTAAATTTTTTTTTCTTTTTTTTTTTTTTTCAATCCCTATAGTCATTTGCCCTTCGCAGTGACAGCAAGTCTCCTGGCTGTGCCCAGAAGTCATGTAGCAGATCCGCTGCTCCTACTCCTCCTAAAAGAAGAAACAGTGTACTTTGGTCTGAGATGTTAGATGTCAACATGAAAGAATCCCTGAGCACCAAAGAAATTAAGCGCCAGGAGGTAGGCTTCTGTTAAACAGCAGGACTGAGAAAGGCAGCCAGAACCTTGGCTTGTGCAGTTTCCTTGGCAGGGAAGGGTGTCGTGAGCATCTGTGGGTGACTTTATCTTCCTGTGCACCTTCATTTCTAAACTGCTAGATTTATTTCTGCATTAGGCCTGGGAAAAGGTAGGCTTCTCTCTCTTGAGTCACTAGGGAGTTTGTCTCCCCAGTTTGACCCTTCAGAGATGCCAAACTCTTTCCATGGGGGTGCTCAGCATTTCTGAAATTCGAGACCCAGCCACAGTGGTTGCTTTGCAGCAGACCCAAAGTCAGGTTCCTTGTAAAGCCAGCTGTCTTTCTCTTAAAGCTCTTGACAATTGGTTGAAAGCCAAATAGCAAGGCCTTGGCTTGCCTTTTTCCTGTAGTTCTTAGACAAATCTTCTAGTGACAACACAGAAGCTGACTAAAGACGCCTGGGATTTGACCTCTGTGGTTTTCTGGGTTTTGTTTTTTTCGTGCTTGCCTGTGTAAAAGCAGTGATTTAAAAGGCGCTAATATTTAATTTGGCTTGTGCGTGAGCATCAGAGCTTTCACACAGTTGTAAGTAATGTTGCTTTCTCAGAGCTGGGAAAGCCGGCAGATTTACTTGAGGTTGTCATGCCCAGGTGGCATACAGTGATTCAGATGGCAAAACTGCCTATTCAGGCTGCCCAGACAGGATGTGCATTATGTGAGCTGAAAGGCTCTTTCAGAGGAAGACTGGGATTAAAAATGACTCTTGGTGCTTTATCCCCTTCCTCACAGGCGATATACGAAATGTCCAGGGGAGAGCAGGACCTAATCGAAGACCTGAAGCTTGCCAGAAAGGTGAGTGGTTTTTTTCCTGCAGTCAGTAATCATATTACAGCTAATAATGAAGTTTCTTTGCACCTGCAAACATTACGTAACGGCTTTATCAGGCCCAGAATCCACAGTATGAAAGCTGGCCTGGAAAGTTGACGTGAGCAGTCCTACAGTGCTGGTTTGACTGCAGCAAATGCAGCCAAAAAAGGATTGCCCTTTGCAGTCCTGCAGAGCTAGGTGGGGAATCCCTCTGCCAGATGGGAACAGGTCAGACGGGAAAGTCCTTTTCATTTGATACCTTCATACCGAGGTGAATCTTTTGCCCATCAAAGTCGGTGTTACTGTTTCTGTTGGCTTCTGATCTGTTCTGCGCGTGATCTATCCCCTCATATTTAAATTGTCAGCTTTTGGGTTTGGGAGATTTGAATATATTTTAATACTTGACATTCTTTGACAGGCCTATCATGATCCCATGCTGAAACTCTCTATCATGTCTGAGGAGGAACTCACCCACATATTTGGGGACTTGGATTCTTATATTCCTCTGCATGAAGGTAAGAGCAACTGGATCATTTTCACATAGCGTGCTGACTAAGAGTTAATCTCTATGCTTTCTCATGTTAGAACCACTTACTGGGGCATTGTTGCAATTTCTATTTTTGTATTTCAATTCCAGACTTGTTGGCAAGTTTAGGAGAAGCAACAAAACCAGATGGAACAGTGGAGCAGATTGGGCCCATTCTTGTGAAGTGGGTGAGTACATAACTTGGAGACAGCAGGCTAAAAAAGAGCTTAAAGCACACTTAAAGCTAGAAGCCGAAAAGCTGTGGGCTTTTGTGGCCTTGAGCGAAAGATTGAAACGGAAATCCTGGCTACACTGAAAACAATGGGACTCTGTCAGCCGTAATGGGCCACGATTTCACCCCGGAGACTTACACTAGTGTGACTGCAATTACTTGCTGATTTATGTTAGAAATGTCTGTATCTTCTGGACTGTTCCTCGCTGATGTGATTTCCATAGTCTTACTGCTGTTAATCTCAAACATCTGAACTTCAAAGGCACTGCATGCAGAATGCCTTGGTTCTCCTCACAAAAGACTAGCTGCATAGACAAGATAGTCTGTTAGCTTTGGTTTTTTTACTGGGCAAAGTATCGCAGTAAGGGATGTAGAACTCCCTGAGTTTGACATGTTCATGTGCTTTGCTTTTCCTACATGGAATTAAACTCCTGATTATTGTTCTGTTCTCCTGCAGTTACCACGACTCCATGCCTACAAAGGTTACTGTAGCAATCAGCTGGCAGCCAAAGCACTTCTGGATCAGAAGAAGCAGGACCGGAGAGTTCAGGACTTCCTCCAGCGCTGCCTTGAGTCCCCTTTCAGCCGCAAACTAGACCTTTGGAGCTTCTTGGACATTCCTCGAAGTCGGCTGGTCAAATACCCGCTGCTCCTGAAAGAGATCCTGAGGCACACTCCCAAAGATCACCCCGATATCCAGATTCTGGAAGAAGCTGTAAGTAATCGTGATCTCATTATGGTTGTTCTGACACAAGCATGTCATTGTGGAGCTCCAGAAAGCTTTCTTAAACCCTCAGCAATTCTGTGGCATGGTTGTCTTGGTGGACAGAAATCTGTGACTGTGACCCTTTGTGAAAGCAAGTGAGAGATGGGTCCGTGTGGATTCCATCACCTGGAGTTCTTAAATAGCACTTAAAGGGAAGCTCTCCAAGCAGAGTTCACTATTTAATCATTTGTAACTGGTTTGGTTTGTAGATATCTATAATCCAAGGAGTCCTCTCTGACATCAACCTGAAGAAGGGGGAATCGGAGTGCCAGTATTACATTGACAAGCTGGAGTACCTGGATGAGAAGCAAAAAGACCCGAGGATTGAAGGCAGCAAAGCTTTACTGTGCCATGGGGAGCTGAAGAATAAAAACGGACATGTAAGTCCCTCGTGTTCGTGGTAATTAATTCTCAAGTTTGAAAACCTCCCGTCAGAGGTAGTTAAAACTTCGTCCGTTACAGCAGGACCAGGAGCCCTTCCATCCTTAGGATTAGTTTAGACAATTAGCTAAACTTAAAAAGCAGAAGAGAAAGCACCTGATGGCAGTCAGCATTGCAGGGTGTAAGGGAAAGTTTCCTGCTGACAGCTTTACAATTGGCCTTCAGAAGCTGAAAAATAATTAGCACAAAATTACTATAGAAAGTGCTCTCTGTGCCCAAGCTCTCCATCAAAAGGGATTTCCTGCCGGCTGTTTACTTTCAGGTGCTCTGACATTCCCCATTATGAGCTCTGGCGCACAGCTCTTCCAAACAAAAGTGTTCCTGCAAAGGCCTCTTTGGCTTTGAGGTGAACTGCCCGAAGTTTATCTCCCACTGCAGCAGTGCTGAAAGACCCTGGCTGTACTCGAGGGTTTGCTGCCTTTTGTTCTGGCTTGCAGGAGTAACCTCGTTTTAAACATCAAATCTTTTTCTGTTTATTTTTTTAGTTGGTGGGGGGGTTTTTGGTTTAATTAGGCCATTATGCTTCTGTACACATGAAGCATTTTGTATTGTCAAAAAAGATACTGCTTCTAATCATCATATTCTTGGCAGCTGTAAATCATAATACACTTTTGAAGGGTTGTTAAAACAATAAACCCATTGATATAAGTGTGGTCTGTGCCACCACTGCCAGGGCCCAGCGTTGCTGTAACAGGAAACAGTCAGAAAGTTAACGTGGGTGAAACTTCAGAATAATCCCAGAAACTTCAGATAATCCCAGAGGATGTGTGATTGCTTTGAATACAAAGTACAATGTTTCGCTCATATTCAAATGTATTTTCCCTTTCAGAAACTCTACGTCTTCCTCTTCCAAGACATCCTGGTTCTGACCCGGCCAGTCACTCGCAATGAGCGTCAGGCCTACCAAGTGTACAGGCAGCCGATCCCTGTCCAGGAGCTGCTCCTGGAAGACCTGCAGGATGGCGATGTGAAAATGGGAGGATCCTTCCGAGGAGCTTTTGGCAATTCTGATAAAGGTATGAACCGAACCAGTTCATCTGTGTGGGAATCTGCTGGTGAGGAGAGATTACACTGACCCATAAATCCCCGCAGATGGAGGTTAACGTGTTAACATCCACCTTTAGACCGTCGCTGCTGGGCTTTGCGGTTTTAGATTTGGTGGCTGTGAACTTATTTATGGTGTTTTGCAGTTGATGCTCAGACTAGAAAACATCTATTTCAACGTATCTCTGCTGGGTTGTGGTGTTTGGGGTTGGGTTTTTTTTTTTTGGCAGGGTTTTGAAAGCTTTTCCTGAAGCAGAGCAGGGCAGTCCAGATCGCTTGTCTAGCAATGGAATCTCTCTAAATATTGAGCTAGGAACTGATCTGCTTTTTCCTATATTTATCTTCAGCTAAAAATATCTTCCGAGTTCGTTTCCAAGATCCCTCCCCAGGCCAGTCCCACACGCTGCAGGCCAACGATGTCTTCCACAAGCAGCAATGGGTTAATTGCATCCGAACGGCCATCGCTCCCTTCCAGCCAGCTGCTGCCGCGGCAGAGCTGAAGGAGCTGCCGGAGCTGAGCGAAGAGTCAGAGGAGAACAACCCCTCCGCGCCCAACATCAGAGCCCAGAAGAGGCAATCTGCCATGTCTGGCATAACCGAGATGGAGCTCGATGAAAGCACCTCCGAGTGCAGCTCCGTCCTGGACTCGGAGGAAGCCAAGGGCCTGAAAACCCACAGAACATCGTCCGGGTACAGAAAAACGAGGGAGAAGCAGCTAAGCGGGAAGCGGAAAGAAACACTAGTGTAAAGAGGAGCCCAGCAACATCCTGGTAGAAGACTGTTTATTTATAAATAACGTGTACATTTTTCTTGTAATGTGAGCATGATTGGAGTCACTCTACTGAACAGAATATTTGTTTTTTTATGTTGTAATGGCAGCTACTGGTATACAGTTAACACTGTTGAACTGGAGTCTGTTTAGACAAACCTGGCCACTTTAAACCTGGTTTTAATGCTGTGAGTGATTTGGAAGCCCTCACGCTTTTGACTGCTCACAGCCAATTTCAAGAGCAAATTTTGGTTTCAGAAAGATTTCCACGTGTGGTTTTTGAGGCTGGAAAACAAGAAACTTAAAGCAGAAGTTGGGGGGCCGTCACCACGAGCCTGGCAGCACCCTGCTTTGCATGGGGGGGGGTCAGATCAACGCTGCAAGAGGCCTTTTAAAGTGGACTCGAAACCTCAATTCATGTTATTTTCTTATCTTGTACAGCACATGTTTGCAGTGTGTGGTTATCATAATCCATGCAACTTTTCGTGTTAAAAAAGGGAAAAAAAAACAACAACCAACCAAAAAAAAACCCACCACAAAACAACAAAAAAAAACCCTAAAAAACCAGACCCCAGGTTCAACAGGTTCTCAATTTACCTACTGGAATCTTTCATCTTAGTGTGTCCTTTGTACATTCCTCATTTTCACTCTTGTAACCTGCCAGATATTTAATTTTTTTATTAGTTGTTTTGTTCTGAGTTTGGGGTTCTCTTTGTTTTTCTTCTTTTTTTTTTTTTTTTACTTTTGTATTTTGTCCTTGTTAAGACTTGGCATTTCCTTTCGAGGAATTTTTGAGGAATTTTCCTTTTTCCTCGCTCCGAGGTGTGCACGGACGGTTTCTCACGTCACTCCACAGTTCTGCGGAGCGCACCGTCCCTTAGCGACGTCAACGGCTTGTGTGCGCTCCGGACTCCTGAAAGAGAACTGCATTGCAGCGGGGTTTAGGAAGGTTTTAGGCACGTTGTAAAAAGGGTTTTGGGGAGGGAAGAAGAGCAGCAGCTAGAGGGGAATAGCAGGGAGCGAAGGTAGATTTTTCTTGTTCGTGTTGCCTTTTGGAAATGAAACGCCTTCTGCGGGGAGGCGGGACTGGAGGCGACCAAGGGGTTATTGCATGTTGTAGAGAGGTAGAGCAAAGGACGCGTTTGCAGCTGAAGAGGTGTAAGGACAGAGGAGAATAGTGGTTGTATATACTCCTAACGGCGACACTGCCATGTTCTAGCGGTCCAAAGATTCGGCTGAGAGACGCCGGCGCCGTAACTGCTCTGCAAAGTGGTGACGGCCGTGAGTGTGGCCAACAGGTTGTTCCTGTCCAGTCGAAGGACGAGGACAGCAAGCCCGGCCTTGAGTGTTACCTGAAATCTCCGCTCGAGGAGCCGCAACTCCCCTGCAAAAGGTCGTTGCCTGGCGCGAGTGTGGCCGGTAACGTTGGGAACGGGAAGAGGGTGTACATAGACACAAGCGGATGGTTCTCTGTAAATGTGTTGTACAGTTTTCAGTGCCAAGTACAATTAAATTCCTGACAGCCTCTTGCCTGCTGCGTCTGAGTCCCTCCTTGGGGGGGAGATAAGCGCCTTCCCGCGCTCCTCCTGGCCCTCCTGGAGGGCTCACAGGAGGAAGCTGTGCCTTTATCCAAATCCCTTTTTTACCGTCGCGGTTCCTCCTTGCGCCGCTGCGTCCCAGCAGGACCCGGGCTGGTGGTTTATGGCTCCGTGCCGCCGCCCTGCCTGTAAAATGGGGTGCAGCTGCCTGACTCACCCCGGCACTTGCATCACTCTCCTCATTTCTGGGGGGAAAAGGGAGCAGTGGTGATAATCCCTGCCCTCCTGCAACCTTCCTACGACTCAAATGGTCCCCGTTTAGCAAATAATTCAAAATCCTCTCCTAGACCAACCTTCAGAAGCAGCCCCAGGGCCCTGCCGGGAAGGGAAGGCACAGCTCCCCTCGCAGGGACGAGGTTTAGAGCTGAACTTTGCCCCAGAAAACTGAGTTTTGAGCTGGAGGAGGCTCAGCCCTTTCCGAGCTGGAAAAAAGGCTTCTTTTGCCATAAAAAAAAAAAAGGCATTAAGCTGCCACAGCACATGGCTCATCCTCAACACAGAGGAAATCCTGCAGAGCGCCTGCTTCTCCTCCCCCGTGTCAGGCCGAGCCCAAACCTCCATCAGGCTGAGCCCAAACCTCTGTCTGGTCGTTGTGTAGTCGACAGCAAATTAGCCAAGAATTTCATTTCACTTTAAAAGTAATTCACTCCCCCACCGACTCCCGGTGGTTCCTATCCCCACTCCAGGAATGTGCAGACCGCAGCTGGCTGCCTCGTCAGGCCCAGCTTTGCTAGACTAAACAAGCCGGGTTTTTCTGGTTTCCTCCCGTGCTCAACTCCCTCACATCCCGGCCAGCCCTCTCCTCGCCTGTGCTGCTAAAGCTGAGCCCAGACCCCCCCTTCCCACACGCAGGGTCGGGGGACCCCAGGGTGAAATCCTGAGGGCAGAGGGGGGACCCTCCATCCTTGCCATAGCACCGTCCCCATTGTGGCCAGCGAAAGGGAAGGTGGCTGTGCCACCTCCGCCTTTGGCAAGCAGCTCCCCGTATTTACCTCCAGGGATCCTCCCAGCTCGGGTGCTACGTGCGGAGCCAAACACCCGCCCGGGTTTATAGGTGAGACCTTCCCGGAGTTGGGGTCAGAGCGGGGCATGTCCCCAGCATCTCCTCAGCACCCCGATCCCTCCCTCCTCCACCCTGATGACATCTGGCAGGCCCAAAAGCAGGACCCTTCACTTGGGCTAGAAAAGCCTGACTTTAGGAGCTGCCTTACAGACCCTGCAGTTCACCCTCCGCTTTAGAAACCTCCCTTAAAACAATATCTAAAAGAAACCACAAAATTTTACACCTGGCAGCTGACAACCCCTGGAGCCCCCCGCAGCCGTTGTGGGATCCTGTCTAAGCTCAGCCTCTCCAAAATCCCATTTTCCACATTAAACCCCGACGTGATTTATGCCAGGCTTTGCGGAGGTTCCTCCCCATCCCCACAGACACACGTGGGGGCACAGGGCCCCGCAGAGGTTTCCCCATATGAGCGGTTTCCCTCTTTGCCTCCCAACTTTCTCTTTTTTTCCACAAATTCATCATCTTCCCCCTCCTCAGCTCCACCACCTCGTCTGCAAATGCAAACCCAGACATCACCGCACACATCTGCGCACATCTGGGCTGGCGTTCCGCTTGGGATAATCCAACAGGGTGCTTTTAACCATCTGGTCTGGGTTGGTTTTTTGGGGTTTTTTTAAGCCGTTACCTGGATCAGGCTCAAAGCCAGACGCAGAGGTTGAGCGGGGCGAAGCCACCTGCAAAACTCAGTGTGAGGCTTTAACGTTGGCTGCCTGCACCCGCCGTCCTCAAAGTATCGGCCCCCTCCAGCTCCAGCTGGAGACATCCCGGGAAAATCGGCTGCCAAAATCCCCAGCAGCTGCGTGCTCCTGCCTCCCCCGTGGAGGCCTCCCCCCTGTCCCATCTACCCCCTGGATCATCTCGGATGCTGTAAATAGGACTCGGCCCTAAACCAGGGGGTTTTATGGGCCAGTAGGAAGTTTTATTGGGTTAATTATCCTGCCATGCTAATGAGGGTGGAGTTAAGCACAGTCTAAATCAAGGGCTGGCTTGACCTTCTCCGAAAGACTGCTGTAAACGTGGGAGGCAATGGGTGCTGGTGATGGGTGCTGGCAATGGGTGGTAGCGATGGAGATGTGATGGGTGCTGGTGATGATGGGGAGGTGATGGGTGCTGGTAATGGGGGGTGATGAGGAGGTAATGGGGAGTTGATGGGTGCTGACAGTGGGTGCTGATGATGGGGAGATCATGGGTGCTGGTGATGGGGGAGGTAATGGGTGCTGGTAATGGGGGGTGATGAGGTAATGGGGAGGTGATGGGTGCTGAGAGTGGGTGCTGGTGATGAGGAGGTCATGGGTGCTGGTGATGAGGAGGTGATGAAGGAGGCAATGGGGAGGTGATGGGTGCTGGTGATGGGGAGATCATGGGTTCTGGTGATGAGGAGGTGATGAGGTGATGGGTGCTGACAGTGGGTGCTGGTGATAGGGGGGGTCATGGGTGCTGACAGTCGGGGGAGGTGATGGGTGATGGTGATGGGGAGGTCATGGGTGATGGGGAAGTCATGGGTGCTGGTGATGGGTGCTGGTGATGGGGGGAGTCATGGGTGCTGGGTGCTGGTGCTGGTGATGTGATGGGTGCTGACAATGGGTGCTGGTGATGGAGAGGTGATGGGTGCAAGGTGGTGGGTGCTGGCAATGGGTGTTGGTGATGGGGAGATCATGGGTGATGGGGAGGTCATGGGTGCTGGTGATGAGGAGGTGATGAGTTCTGTCGATGGAAAGGTGATGGGTGCTGGTGATGAGGTGATGGGTGCTCACAATGGGTGCTGGTGATGGGGAAACAAAACCTCCAGCAGCTTCCAGCTTCGCTCAGCACCAAGGGACACCCAGGACAGAGCAACCCCTTCATCCTTAGCGAAGTGACCCAGGGTCCCCCCACCCAGCCCACCCTCATTTTGGAGCTCACACAACTCCCCCCATCACTTGAAAAAAAACACCTTAAACCTCCCGGGCTTTGAAAACACTCAGTTATCTGTCGGTGTTTGCTTCTCCCAGATGGGTTCCAGCCAGCTCCCCCTCCTCTTGGCTCCTTCCTTGGCTGCCCAGGGCTCTCTCACAGCAATTTTGATTCGATCTTATTAAATCTGGAGCAGAACAGCAAGCGTGGGCAATTAGACAGGCAATTAGTGAGCAGCTTGTTGCACAAGAGGAGCTGCCAGGACCTCCCCTCCCCGAAACGCGCTCACGGGGCGAGTAGTGCCGTGTCTCTTGCCAGACAGGTTCCCAGCACCGCTCAGCTGTGTTTTACGTGCCCAGAGTTTTTTCCAGATGAGGTTTTCCTCCAGACGATGATCCCCTCCCAGACTTTGTCCCACCTGGAGGCCCCATTTCCCACGCATTCCTCAACTGTCCCATGAGCTGGCTTCTGATTTGTGGCCTTCCCACAAATTCCACAGCTCTAATTCCTCACTGGGTTATACTGGGGCAAACTGGCAGCATTTTCTTGTAGCCAAGAAAGTCAAACTCTCTTTTGCTCACGCCTGATCATTTGGTCCATTCGCTTCTTGGCCCAGCTGGTGGACGTTGCTTGGCTGTTATGGGCACGTAGGGAAGAGGGATGGATGGTTGGAGGGACAGGTAGATGGATGGACGGATGGACAGACGCAAGGATGGATGGACGGACACATGGACAGATGGTTGGAGGGGTGGATGGAGAGATGGATGGATGATGGATGGATGGATGGATGGATGGATGGATGGATGGATGGATGGATGGATGGATGATTGGGCAACTGAGTGGATGATTGGGCAACTCGGTGGATGATTGGGCAACTGGATGGATGGATGGATGGATGGATGGATGGATGGATGGATGGATGGATGGATGGATGGATGGATGATAATGCGGTTGGTTGGGTGGATGCACATATGGATGGAGGGAGGGTTGGCTGGCTGGCTGGCTGGATGGAGGAAGGGAGGGAGGGAGGGAGGGAGGGATGGTAATGTGGTTAGGTGCACAGATGGACACACGGCTAGATGGTTGGGTGGATGGATGGAGAGATAAATGGGTGGAGAGCTGGATGGAAGGTTGTGAGAATAGATGGATGGACAGTAGGATGGATGGACAGTTGGACAGAGAAATAGCCCTCATCATCATTTGTCTCTGAACCCTCCTGTACTCCTGGCTGTAAGAGATGAGTAAAAATGAAAGCAGGCCATTACAACATGGTTAACCCTCACTCAGCCCCAGGATTAACCCCTGACTAACCAGGGCAGGACTCCTGACACTGCTCACCTGATGCACCACCACGTCAGCTGCCCCAGGGGCCGTGGGGCCGTTCTCAGGGAGCCCGGAAGAGGCGTCACGGCTGATTCAGGTCTCCATCAGTGCGGAGCACATCGGCCCGGGCAGCCAGGCTCTGCCTGGACCTGCTCAAGGGAACCCTCCCTCGGCAGGTTTGACCTGCTGCCAACATCGCTGTGGTGGCCCTGGGGCTGGAGAGACTGGAGAAGTGGGGGGGGCCCTCTCAACCCCCCCATGAAGCGCTGGAGGCCTTTGCACAACTCCAAACCCCACCCAAATTGCCTTAAAATAACCAGAAATAGTGTGTATCACCCCCCTTCCACCTGCCTCTCCCCGAAACCACCACTCAGCTGCAAGCCACAGCGTAAATCCCTTAATTAAGGGCATTCGTTAGGAGCCGGTCCCACAAAATGCCACCGGTGGAGCAAGCAGGACCGCAGCCAGGGTGGCCCAAGGGGGCTGGTGGTCACCCTTCTTCTCCAGCACCCCGAAACTCCCCTGCCTGCTCCGCCGGGGTCCAGCTGAATCATTCGTGCTCCGTGGCTCGGCCTCTCCCACGTGCTCCAGCTCCTGCTTCCTCCTCCTCCTCCTCCTCCTCCTCCTCCAGGGAGAGGCAGGTTGGAGGGAGGAGGCCCCATGTGCACCTCCCCGCCAGTGCCACGGCGTGCCGGGGCAGAGCAGCGTGCGAGCAGGGAGCGCCATGGCCGAGCGGCTGTCGGAGGAGAAGATCGCCGAATTCAAGGAGGCTTTTTCCCTTTTTGACCGGGATGGAGACGGTTGCATCACCACGAAGGAGTTGGGCACTGTCATGCGCTCGTTGGGGCAAAACCCCACCGAAGCGGAGCTGCAGGACATGGTGGGGGAGGTGGATGCCGACGGCAGCGGCACCATCGACTTCCCCGAGTTCCTCTCGCTGATGGCGAGGAAGATGAGGGACACGGACAGCGAGGAGGAGATCCGCGAGGCTTTCCGCGTCTTCGATAAGGACGGCAACGGCTACATCAGCGCGGCGGAGCTGCGGCACGTCATGACCAACCTGGGTGAGAAGTTGACGGACGAGGAGGTGGATGAGATGATCAAGGAGGCCGACTGCAACAACGACGGGCAGGTCAACTACGAGGAGTTCGTGAGGATGATGACGGAGAAGTGAGCCCCCCCACACACACTCACTTCCAACCCCATCCCACAGGTAACTCGCTGGGATGCGGTTTTGCGCCCAATCCAGCATCCATGGAAAGTCCCGGACCAGGGGGTCCACCCCACCCCTTTCAACGGCCGCCCCAAATCTTGTATCTCCCCCATCCTGACCACCTCCTGCCCTGCAACTCTTGCTGGAGGTTGGAAAAATCTACATTCATGGTGATTTTTTTTTAATTTTTCCTTAATTTCTTCATAGGGAACAGAGGTCGTGGTGGTCCCCCAGCCTCTCCATACCCTACCACCTTCTATCCACCATCCCAGGCTGGAAAAATCCTCTTTTGTCCCAGCTAGAGCATCACCAGCCAGTGTCTGCATGGATGCGGGCATCCCACCTGGCAGGATGGGGCTTGGGGTGCAGATGGATATTGGGGGGCAGGGGGGCCCTCTCGGCTGCCCTCCCATGAGATGCAACTCTCGTGTCTGTAGAGGTGCCAGTGGCCACCACGCGTCCCTCGGCACCGCGCCGAGTCCAATAAAGAAATGTCCCCCCATGGCTGCCAGTGCTTCCTTCAGCTTCTCTTTGGGGTCCCTACTAAAAAACAACCCCCCCCCCAATCACCGACATCAGTGCATCTCAGCCCCACATCACCCTCATCCTCTTTCCTCCCATTTTTCTTCCCTACAAGCTGGAAAAATGCCCCTCGTGGGTGCTGGACACCCTCCAACCGCAGGCCCCAGGGTTGTGGCCATCCCCACCCCAAATCCGCATCGCTTTTGGGGTCTGCCATCTGCACCCCCAGGGTGCTGGGGGCCCTTTTCTCACCCCCGAGCTAAGAGGGGAGTTGGCAGCTGGATTTAGCCTTAATCCCCATCCCAAAGATAAGTGGAGCAGGATTCACCTTTCCTGGCCCTAATCCACCCCGTCATGCTCCTCGTGACTCAGTTTCCCCACAAAGAGGGTGAAACCCAATTGCAGCAGCAGCAGCCCCACTGCAACCTGCCTCGGGCTGGGGTGATTCCCTCCACAGAGGGGTTTGAAGGAAAATTAATTCTAATTTTCATAAGAAAATTAATGTTTAGTCACTAACGAGCAAACAGAGAGTCGGTGTGAGCGGGGCAGAGCTGTTTTGCAGGGGACGTCGCGGCTCCAGGGATGTTCAAGCCACCACAAGGACTTCACCCCCCACCTCCAGCTCATATCTGGGGCTGGGATCTTTGGCAATCCCGGTTGTTTTCCCGACACTGGGAAAACCAGGCGGGTGCCTGCATGCCGGCCGGCAGGGCTGAGCACGCCCACGCTCACTCCACCCCAGGCACGGCCCCCAGCCCAGCACCCAGCGCCTTCACCACGTGCTGCCCTCTCGCTCGCGCGCCCAGCCTGCCTGCAGCTCTGCAGGGGACAAGAGCGGGGCAAAGCTCAGCAAAAAAAAACCCCAAATCCATCAAGATTAAGACAAGCGAAGGTGTCACGCCAGGCTATTGTACCCGAGCCGCTAAAATTAGACCTTCCCGAAAACATGATTATTTATTAATGCCATGTTTCAGCACAAAACCATACCCTGTATTTTTAGGCTTGACCTTTTCTCCTTCTATTCTGGGGTTGTTTAATTACCAGAGTATTTTTTCACGCCACTTATCCTGAGCTGGTTTTTCTTAACAACCGTCTTTAACGGGAGGCTGGACCCCAGCCAGAAATGCCAGCCCTGCAGCCCCGTCAGCAACAGCACCAGCCTGGAGAAGAAAGTTTATTTGTGATTTTGCACCAGAGATATTTGCCTGTTTCTCCCCCAGTTTAACGCTTGGGAGCGTGACGGGAACATTTCTGCTGGCGTTGCTTGGGATGGACACACGGACAGATGGGAGGGTCCTGTTTGCTTCAGCATTGCCAAGGGAGGGGGTTTTGCTTCCCAAACCCAGCTTTCCAGGCCCAAATTACCCCGCCAGAGAGGAAGGAGCTGACGGGGCGTGCAGGATCGAGCCCAGCACTCACACGCTGCCTCCCACCACGCTGGGCTGAAACGTGACTCACAGGGCGGTTTGGATCGGGCGTTGGTTAATGATTAAATTAATTGAGTTGGTCTAGCAGATGCACTCGGTGCCTGGGAGGTTGGGAGGGATCCGTGCAGGGTGGAAAGTGGGGGCATGGGGTGGTAAGGGAGAGAGCGGCCATTTCCACTCCAAAACCTGGTCAGGGTGTTCTCCAGGACCTGGGGATGGAGATTACAGGATGGGACGTGGGGTAGAGGTCACCTGGGATGGGTCCTGGGGGATCATCTAGTGTGGGACCTTGGTTAGGGGTCACCTGAGATGGGTCCTGGGGGATCATCTAGTGTGGGACCTTGGTTAGGGGTCACCTGGGATGGGTCCTGAGGAATCATCTGGGCTAGGACCTGAGGATTCCCTCGGGATAAGACCTGGGGGATCAGCTAAGAGGGGATCTGGAGGAGGGTCACCTGGGATGGGAGATGGGGGACCATCTAGGATGGGGGCTTGGGGGATTATCTCAGATGAGTGCTGGGAGATCCCTTGGGATAAGACCTGGGGGATCATCTAAGATGGGAGTTGGGAGGGGGTCACTTGGGACTTAGGATGGGGTTTGGAGGATCTTCCAAGCAATTGGACCTGGGGATCATCTAGGATGGGATCTGGGAGATCATCTAAGATGGGACCTGTGAGGAGACCACATGGGTGGCAGATGAGGTGACCACTTAGAATGGACCATGGGGGATCCCCTGGGGTGGGAGCTGGGAGTTTGTTTAGGATAGGCCATGGGGATCACCTAGAACAGGACATGAAAAATTCCTGCAGGATGGGGTGTGGGGTATCCCTCAGCTGGGACATGGGGGGATCTCCTGGATCCAAACTGTAGCAGCTGATCCCATCTCCACCACTGGCAAACAATCTTCCACCACCTTTCTGTATATTTATTTCCTTCCAGCCTTTCCAAAAAAAAAGTCACCGAGGGCTCCAGCACCACCCCAAAACAGGGGCCCAACCATACCCCCATCATCTCTCCCCTTTCCCTCACAGTTCTGCTTCACCCAGACCCAGTTTTTCTCTAAAATTACACTTTTAGGAGAAAAGCAGCTCATGAATCCCCCCAGCACCCCCAACCATCCCACTGTGGGAGACCAGAGATGTTTCTGCTCCAGTGCTGCTGAATCAGTCACAGATTCTCCCCATTCCCTTTTATTTGAGCAAAACGAGACATTTTAATAACATTTCAACAACAGGGCTTTAAAAACACATTAATTAAACGTTGGGAAAACCATACTGAGACCCCCCCCAAATGGGACCAAGGAGCTTTTCTGAGCCCTCCCAAAGGATGTTGAAAGCAAGGGTGGGATTTTTTCCTCATTTTCCCCATTTGCCCCCCTCCCTGCAGCCCCCCAGGGCTGCGACTCCCCGCCTCCTCCCCGGCAATAACTCTGCTCTTAAGCAAACATGACGTATTGCCTGGGAAATGTCGCTGCCCGCGGGAAGGGGAGGCCCCTCGACACCCGGCTGCTGTAAAAAAGTGGGGAAAAAAGGATTTTTGCAGTGGGGTTGATCCGGGTTGGCGAGGCGAGGGATTAGGGGATGGCCACAGAGGAGAGCTCAGTTGGGTTGCAGCAACTCAGGTTCTGCATGGGGGGATAAATAACTAAACAAACCCCCCAAAAAACCAAACACCTTTGCAAATACATCTTTTCTAGTATTTAGTTTGGCAGAAAACTCTTTCATTTCTCAGAGGTGGTTTTTAACCTGTTTTAAAGTGCTTTTTCTCACTGCATTTCCACTTTCAGGTCATTTGTGAAAGGAGAAATCACTGTATGGGAAAGAAATTAAAAAAAAGAAGACACAAATTGCCCCGCAACTGGGCACAGGGTATGGGGCAGGATGGGCCACGGTGTCTGGGGATGACCAAGATGATGCTGAACGGAGCCATCTGGTGCCAAATCCAGCACCAAGCCCAAGGTTGCCCCAGATGAGGAATTGCTTTGGGGCAAAGTGCCTGATTTTGGGACCAGAGTGGTTGGTTTTACCCCTTTTTTTTTGGCATTAGCCCCTTTGCCCCACGTGGGACTACCAGTACCGTTGCAATGCAGATGCCCAGCAGCATCTGAGGCATGGAGCTGCTTTGCATAACATGAGTTTCCCCAGTCTCAGCTCACAGCCGAGCCACAAACACGTTACCCTCTTGGCTGCACTTGCCAGGGCATCTGGTGATGGCACCTGGGGGGCTGCATTGGGCTTCCCCACAGGGAAAGGCTCCAGCCCCAAGATGCTGCACTGAATCCTGCTGGGTCTGCACCAAAACTGCTTCTGCTGCCCCTGAGAGCAGGGGCAGGGGAGGGGACAAGTGGGACAGGGAGGGGGAAAAAGTGGGACAAGGAGAGGGGACAGGGAGATGGAGATGAGTAGGAGCATGAGAGAGGACAAATTGTACCAGGAGACCAACAGGACCAGGAAAGGGGAACAAATGAGACCAGGAGTTGGGGACAAGCGTGACCAAGAAATGGGACCAGTGGGGCTGGGAGTTGAGGACAGGAAGAACCAGGAGAGGGGAAAAATGTGACCAAAAGATGGAACAAGTGGGATCAGGAGAGGGAACCAGTGAGACCAGGGGACAAGGACAAGTGGTATCAGGAGATGGAGACAAGTTGGACTAGGAGAAGGGACCAACAGGACCAGGGGACAAGAGGGACCAGGGGACAAGGACAAGTCTTTGGGTTGGGGATAAGTGGGAGCAGGAGGAAGAGGCAAGTGGGACAAGAAGAGGGGACAAGAAGAACCAGGAGATGGGGACAAGTGTGACCAGGAGAGGGGACCAGGACAGGGGTCTCCATGTTCTGCAAATGTCAGGTAGTTTGTTGGGGCTTGAGATGATCTGAGAGCAGCCCCAGAGCTGCTCTATGCCCTGTGCCCCACTGCAAGGAGGGGGACACCTCCCCAGCCCCTCCATCTCATTTCCCCAGCATTCCCAAGGCTCAATGTAAAACCCCAAGGGATTTTGTGAAGACGTTTGGGGCTCCTCACAGGGACGCCGGGAGCCCCCAGCTGCCACGGCGTTTCACAAGGCTCCTCTCTCCCCTTTCCACAGCCGAGGGGTTTCCCAAGTTCAAGTTACCAAAATAAGCCCACTGTCTCAGCCCTGGGGGCTTTGGAGCATGAAATGCCACCAGCCGCCGGACCCCGGACGCTCAGTGATGGCTGGGTTTCCAGCGTCGCAGAGTGGGCAGATGTGGCTCCAGCCCGGCCGGCTGGCAGGGGATTAAATTGGATGAGGTCTTTGCAGGCGCCAGGAGGGTTTCCTGGATGTCTGAAAGGACCCTGAGTCCCCCAGGAGCCAGATGAGAACCTGCAGCAGCTGTAGAGTGGCCAAGGTGGTGACCATCAACCTTCAAGGGCTGTAGTCTACCATTGGCACCATGGGATTTGGCTCTCTCAACCCAAAAAGCCAGGCATCCCTGCAGGGGTTAACTGCAGCAGCCGCAATCGGAGCTGCTTCATTTTCCATCCCTGCAGCGCCAGAGTCATTGGGGCTTTTAACGGGAAATTAATAGCGCCATGACCTCAGCCACCACGCACGCGGCCCCGCTCGCCAGCGTGCCAGCAGCCCCACATAACCACAGCCCACCACATCCCAGCCAGAGGAGATTTTGGGGTCTTCTCCTTCTTTTCTCCCCCCAGGATAGGCAGGAGGATGGTGCCGTAGCTCTATAAATCACTCCTGGAGATAAACAAACAATAAAAAAACCCCCATCCCCATCTCCACAGCTTTAGAGCCCAACATCTTCCCCTTTTTATAGCTTAAAAAAAAACCCACCACCTTAATTTCCCGCTTTGGTCTATACTAGCCTCAAATCATCCCTCACAAGAAAAGATGCCAAAAAAAAAAAAAAAAAAAAAAAGAGCCCAGGCAAAGCTGAAAGGAAGAAATATCTGCTTTGCAGCCCCTCCATCCCTAATTTTTTCCCTGTTTCCAACCCATACAGGGAGGCACAACCTGCCTTGTCCTCCCCCCCTGTCCCCAGCCAAGTTGGGTTTGTACATCTTTCCCTCAATTCCTGTTTTTCTCCTTAAAAACGCATCCCCCCTGAGCCGAGATCAGAGGGAATTTTATTACTGACAGATCTGGGGAATGTGAAAAACCTTTTTGAAACAGGGAGAATTGAAGCCTGGAGGTCGGAATTAAGTTGTCTGGAGGCGATTTGTTGTTGCTGTTCATTTTTACGCAGGATAAGGGGGGAAAAAAACCCAAATACAGGTGAAACGGGGCCCATGTTTGCAGATTTAAGAGCTTTGCTAGTACAAAAGATCATCTTGGCTCGGGGGGACCTGTGATGCCTTTGCTGTCCGCCCACGGAAAACCGCCCAGGCTTGTTTCAGGGAGCAGATTTTTCAAAGCTTTTCCAGGATTTGTCTTTCTCCTGCGAAAACGTGGCTGGTGCAGACCCAGCTGGTTAAATATTTCCCACTCCCCAGGGAGGTTTTGCTGCTCTTACTGGGGGGAGCAGCACCGCCAAGCGGTACCACGGGGGGGAAAGAGGTTCCCCCAACCCCAGCTGCAACAAAACCTGCAGATTTTAAAGCTTTTCATACCCACATCACAAATTGGTGCCAATTCCCCAAAAACCACCTCCCCAAAAACCCACAGGAACATTTTCCCCACCCCAACCTGCTCCTTCAGTTCACGAGAAGGACCCGGTGAGCAGATTGGCTGACAGCATCTCTTAGGGAAGAGCGGGACTGTCCCTTTGTCCTCAAACAGCCTCACCTTCCTCCAATTTCTTTGGGACGTTGTTTCCAGCCTCTGTTTTTCTTCCAGGGCTCAGGATTTCCCCCAATCCCTTCACAAGCTGCCCAGGGAGAAGAGGTTTTCCCAGTCCCAGCCCTTCTCCCCAGGTTTCAACAAGACGTGGGAAGCATCCCTGGGAAACAAGGACTAAAATTTTTTGGGTGTCTGGAGGGGCTTGGTTTTCATCATTTCAGTGTCCTCTAAAAATTTCAGACAGTGTGCCCTGAAAAACCTGCAACCAATATAAAAACAAGCCTATTTTTAAAGAATAATAGAATGGTTTGGGTTGGAAGGGACCTTAAAGCTCATCTAGTTCCAACCCCCCCTGCCCTGGGCAGAGACACCTTCCACTAGCCCAGGTTGCCCAAAGCCCCGTCCAACCTGGCCTTGAACCCTTCCAGGGAGGGGGCAGCCACAGCTTCTCTGGGCAACCTGTGCCAGGGCCTCACCCCCCTCACAGGGAACAATTTCTCCCTTAGATCTCATCTAAATCTCCCCTCTGTCAGTTTAAACCCGTTCCCCCTGGTCCTATCCCTCCCCCCTTTCCTGTAGCCCCTTTCAGTCCTGGGAGGCCGCTCTAAGGTCTCCCCGGAGCCTTCTCTTCTCCAGCTGAACCCCCCCAACTCTCTCAGCCTGTCCTCACAGGGGGGTGCTCCAGCCCCCCGAGCATCTTCGTGGCCTCCTCTGGCCCCACTCAAGCAGGTCCATATCCTTCTGCTGTTGGTGCCCCCAGAGCTGAACCCAGCACTGCAGGGGGGTCTCCCGAGAGCAGAGCAGAGGGGGAGAATCCCCCCCCTCGCCCTGCTGCCCACACTGCTCTGGGTGCAGCCCAGCACACGGGTGGCTTTCTGGGCTGCGAGCGCATGTTGCTGGCTCATGTTCAGTTTTCCACCCACCAACCCCCCCAAGTCCTTCTCCTTGGGGCTGCTCTCCATCCCCTCCTTGCCCAGCCTGGATTTGTACTTGGGATTACCTCGACCCATGGGCAGGACCTTGCCCCTGGTCTTGTTGAACTCCATGAGGTTTGCACGTCCCACCTCTCCAGCCTGTCCAGGTCTCTCTGGATGGATCCTTCTCTCCAGCAACTCAACCACACCACTCAGCCTGGTGTCATCTGCAGACTCAACCCCACTGTGCCACTGATGAGGATACTAAAGAGTACTGGTCCCAGTACAGACCCTTGAGGGACACATCTTGTTACTAGTTGCCACTTGGGACATTGAGCTGTTGTCTGTAACTCAGGGCGTGACCAGTCAGCGAGCACAGACCTGGGCTGGTTCATTCTCAGGAGGATAATTTCAGCTGGTTTCACCCTGACCACAACCATCTACAGAAGAAACACAGCCAGGCACAGATGAAACCTTTCAGAGCAAGTTTTAATCACAAGTAACACTCCAGCACGTTGGCACCTGCCCAAATCTTACCACCACGGTGTGCTACGAACAGAAGAAACAGACAATCAGGTATAAATACAAGCAGCATCTTCGCAGCACATTATCCTCTTTCCAAACAGAAGTCAACGCTTTCTGAGCCCGGTGTCTCAGCACCTAAACCCAGAGAAGCGTCAGGGTATCACAGTTACAGGGCACCTACCAAAGCACAAGCTGCATCTACGCTGTTGGGTGACAAAGTGAGTTGGTTTGGGTATTTTTGCAGGACACATGAGGTTTCTGTCCCCGGTGGCATGCAGGGAGGAGGGCCTGGGGTTAACTAACAGCACAGGAAAACCTAAAGGTGTCACGTAGAAGTAGTCAAGGTTTCCAGAGGTCCTAAGAAATCAGCAGGGTTTGTTTTTTTTTTTTACTTCCTTATGCTTTGCTACCTTGCTATGGATTTAGGTGCTGGCTTTAAGTTTGAAAATAACAATCTTGGCCTTAAAAACCTTGATTTCAAAACAATCAGTGCTCCGGCCACCCCCAGGCCAGGGAACAAGACATTTACCAGCCTCCAAGCTGCCCAAGGCTGGACCTCAAGCAAGCCCAAGTCAGCAGAGACCTCCCCAAACTCAGTTTACACTGGCTCCCGCTCAAGTGCGCAGGACAGGCACCATCTTCTTCAAGGGCCTGCAAGATCGCTTGTTCCCCTGAAGAAAGATGGGAAGTGATGAAGGGGGTGTGTGAAAGCTCAAGTAACTGCTCAAGGTCTTCAGCATTTGGTGGGGTTTTTTTTAAATCAAGAGGTAGAACAGCTACTTCAAGCTCATGCTTGCTCTAAACGTGATGCAACTGCTGCGTTACTCATCTTCAGGTGCCACCTTCCAGAGGACACGGAGGTCTTTGTTTGCTGCTGCTAAGGTTAGGGCAGTTCTTGGGGTTTGTGCTCTTGTACAAGTCTGAATATATTAAAAAATAAAAAAAAAATCAACACTGTTTATGTTTGGTATCTTCCCTTCTCCGCTGCTCCTTCACACCGAGACTCGGAGAGCTGCAACCAACAGCACAAACCCTTCCTTCATGTGCGGAGGGGAAGGGTCGCTCCTCTCCGCCTCATCCGGGGAAAGCAACGGCTGCTGGCATTACAAGGAGTTAATTCTTCAGTGCCACGAGGCTTTCTTCCAAGGCATCGGCTTCAGTCACACCTTGTTTTTTCTGGACAAACTTCACATAGTTGGAAAAAAGCTGCTACGATCAAACTCCCCGCTCGCGAGACAACCTTAAGAAGCCTGGCCAGCAGCAACCGGCAGCGCCCAGGAGCAAGGCTGACTGTCCAAAAGATGATTTTCACGGATGAAAGCAAAGCCCTGTTCTCAGCTGGGCTTCCCCGAAGCAGCAGCGTTATTTCAGACCGCTCCCCGTGCTGCTGGATCCGCAGCAAAGCTGGTGGAGAAACCCACAGGAGAGCGGACGCGGCCTGAAATGTTCAATTGGGTTTGTAGTTTGGGGAGCCCAGGAAGGGGACAGATGAAAGCAGGACTGGCCTGGTGGGTTTGGGTTTGTTTGCGTTGGATTCATGCCCTGATTTGACATTTGGATTAAAGGGTGAAGTCAAATAATTGCCAGAATCTGACATAAAAATAAAGCAGAGGGTGTAACCCAAGCAGAGTCAGTCGAGGAGTTTCACTTAATAATATCCGTGATTCAGACAGCCTCTTTCATTCCCAACAATCCCCAAACTCTTTACAAACCCACAGGTCCTTTGGCTGCCACCGAAACAGCAAAGGCACCCAGTCCCTATAAATTAAGTGTGAATTGGGTGCTTGGGATCTCCAAGTTTTTTAACTCAAAACAGAAAGAAGTCACGGCCAGAGGGTACAACACCCAGGTGAGATGCATAAAACTTCCAGAGATAAGGTCCTCTTGAGATTTTCTTTCTTACACACGTAAGAAACGGAACACAACCAGTGCAAAAATAACTGGAGGAGGAATCTCTTGGGGGAAGCCACAACTGCCTTTCCCAACCGATGGTGCAACCAGAGATGGGAAGGGGCCTCTGGGATGTCTTACGGGTGATTCAGAGCCGTCCGCTTCTGTGGCTCCCATCATTCACGACTTAGCAGATGGGGATGACTCTCCAACAACCTGCCACGGCGTCTTGTATTAGTCAGTGGAGGTACTCTCAGCAATTTGCATGTCGAGAGAGACCATAATCCAAATTTGAACTCCCGTGTAGCCCCCCAGCCCCCCTGGTTAGGGCAATGTTATCTTCAAAACTTCTAATTTTCATCAGAATTTGAGATGGCTGCAGTGATTCCCAGCTCTCCAGACTATACTGTGGCAAGGATGAGGCTGCTACTCGTGTAGTAGCTGCTAACTGCCGCAAATTGGCAGCCTGAGATATTAAGGTAAGCCAAAATATTGCATTGGTTTAATCTGGCATCTACTTCGCCTTTACTCTGAGCTGTAAAATGCAGTAACTCAGAAGATGCTTCACAACCAGCTGAGAAGTCCCTGAAGGATTAAAAGAACCAAAAGCTAGACAGGTTGGATAAAAGCTTAAAAAGAATCTCAATCTCAATTTTCACCTGCGGTTTAGAAACCCAGAAACACACAAATAAACACCCATTGGATCATCAACAGCCACGGCACGATCCAGCCACCCGCCTCAGGACCACGGCACACAGGGGAAGGGCTCGGGTGGTTTTTGCAGCTTGCTGGCTCTCAAAGGACTTTCCCAGAACACTTCTCCCTCCAGAAATGGACATAACATCCAGATGTCTTGAAAAAAATGCCACTATTTGTCACAAAATAAGAGATGTTCAGCTCTCAGTAAATCCTTCCTGGATGCATGCATCGATCAGCAAGCCCTCTTAAAAGAGATTAAAAAAAAATGACCAAACTTTAGGACTTACCAGAGAGGTGACTTAAAAAAGAGGAAAAAATAAAGATGACATAAATAGGAACTTGTAATTTTATTCTCAGTTGTTCCAGGAGTCTTTTGTTTTTACATTGGAAACTTGGACTTTACCATTTCATTATTTCACCAGCTTAGGAAATGTTAAAAAAGCAGCCTAACAAGGGATTTGAATTTGAACCAAAAGGGAAGGTTTTCACCCCAGATTACTGAAAGGTGCACTTTCCTAATACGTATTTATCTGTAACAACATGCATTTTGGGCAGAGGAAGCTTTTCTTGAAAGATACAATACAAAACCTTCATCCTATCAATCATGGGGATGAATCCCACAATAAACATCTCTAGGGCTTCCCTGAGCTTCTTGGCAATTTCACATTTCTGAAACTTTAAAACACAAAAATCAGAATATAACAGACAATCCCCCAAACAGCAGGATCTCAAGCTTTTTTTCTGTCCAGCTCTATATGATACATCACAGCAAAAAAAACCAACACAACAACAACAAAGGGGTGCTGGGGGAACAAACCTAACCAAAAATTTAAAAAACACAAAGTGATTTGCTGGTCACCGTTAAAGTGCATTCAGTTCCACCTCAGCTCTTCAACCCTGTGCCTACACTATTTTCCCTCTCCCTCCCAAGGCTGAGCCCCACGTGCTGGCTGGGGGAGCCCGAGACCTTGCAGGCAGCAGGCAAGCGACCGACCGTTTGCTCTCACTCATTCGTTCACAGCATGATGGATGTTGAGAGCCTTGAGTTAGCTCGACGCCACATCAGGGAGCAGATTTTGTAACATTTGCTGTCAGTCAGAGCAGGAATTTGTTCTCATCACAGTGCTAAAACTTGCCATGGGGGCATCAGGGAGCAACATCCCCTTAGGACCACAATATCCCGCAGGTTGCCGCCTTCAGACAACACGTAATGTCTCACCTGGAAGGCAGACGACAATTTTGGCTGTGCTCCTACAAATGTCACCCTGAAGGTTTAAATCACTGAAGGACAAAGCCTGCTGAAGCTGAAGGATCCGAGCACAACACTCAGCAGCACACGGCTCAGGGCTGGCTCCTGCTGCCAACCTCTGGAGAGGCTCCAGCATTGAGAGAGAAACTCAAGAGGGGGAAAAATAAAAATAAAATCTAAAAACGCAAGGCAGAGCCCAGCCCTCCTATTGCCCTTCACGTGTGGGTATACACCACAGGGATCTGCTGCACCGCCACACAAGGGACGTGCCCTTGTCGTACTTCAGGCACCGCTGGGCAGCAGCTCTGTCTCTTATTGCACATAAAACCAACCAAGTGGCCACAGGGTCTCAGAGCGAGTGGAGAAATATTGTTTGGGACCAGCCATCTGGAGGGAAGCATCCTTGGACGTGCAGAGAGACCTGCTTCCTGCTTGGGCTTGAAAATTAGACATGGTAATACCCTAGAGGAACACTACAGTAAGAGCTGGCTCACCTTCCGTGAGGAAGGAGCATAGGCAAAGTCAACCCTGATCTGGCAGCAGTTTGTCCTCAACTGTTGGTGTTGAGCCAAAGCCTGCTGATGCTCATGGAAAGTCAGTAACAGGCTGCAGTACCTCTAATTAGTCCTGAGCTTGCTGGGGACTTAATTTGCCTCCAGCTAGAGCACGCAGGTCTCTCAAGCCTTGTCTCCTGGCATTAGGCAGTCGCCACATGAGTTGTCAAGAGGTGGGATGCAGTGCTCCCACTGCAGAAACACAGACGGGGCCGTGTCGGAGGGTTTTACCTCCAAATCCCCTTGCAGCCAGCGGAGACAGGCGCTCCCGAGGCACACTGTATCATCCCAGCACGGGCATCTAAAACAGGACAGATGAATCATGCTCCAGAAATATCTATTTCTCTTCACTGACTGCAAAGGGAGCCTGGCTAGATCATATGGAGATGCCTTTAGGCTAGAGAGAGGTAAAATTAGGCAAGATTAATCCCTCTCAAAGAGCGAGCACTACAGCCTCGAATGTAGTGACAGTGTAACAGATCACCCCAGGAGACATTACAACCTCACGCCAGTGCTACGTGTTGCCTGAGCCTGTCTTTGCCCATGGAGAAGAGGAAGCACTGCCTCATAAATACTATTTACACCAGTTTGCTTAAATTAAAATTAGTTTCTTGGGGGGAGGTAGAAGAGAAAGAGACAGATACTTCATACTGCAGGAGCTAAAGATATCGTCCTTCCCGGCCACCTTCGCCCCGTCAGTTGTAGGACAGGTACTGGATTAATCGTGGAGGAATATTTAGCTTGGCAATCTTTGCCAGTGCTCGCTGCCCGGCGGCTTTCCTCACCGTAACTCTGCAGAGCTGTGACAAGCTCAGAGGTGTTTCTGAAATGAGAAAAGAGGATCTAAAGTTAGGGCTGCAGCCCAGTGGATGGTTGATCTTCCTGTGGAGCACAGACCTCCGGGGAGGGTGACACCCGGCATCGCCCCCACCGTGAGCACAAGCCTGGCTCTGCTTACAAGCACTCGACCTCCCACAGCACCCAGGCCCAAGGAAGGCACTGCAGAGCCACGGGCGTGCTCTCTCATGGCTCATCCCACAGAATCACAGAACCATCTTGGTTGGAAAAGACCTTGAAGATCCTCCAGTCCAAGCATTAACCTCACCCTGACCGTTCCCAACTCCACCAGATCCCTCAGCGCTGGGTCAACCCGACTCTTCAACCCCTCCAGGGATGGGGACTCCCCCCCTGCCCTGGGCAGCCCATTCCAACACCCAACAACCCCTTCTGCAAAGAAATCCTTCCGAAGAGCCAGTCTGACCCTGCCCTGGCGCAGCTTGAGGCCATTCCCTCTTGGCCTGCCGCTGGTTCCTTGGCTCAAGAGACTCATCCCCCCTCTCTGCACCCTCCTTTCAGGGAGTTGCAGAGGGCCAGGAGGTCTCCCCTCAGCCTCCTCTTCTCCAGACTAAACCCCCCCAGTTCCCTCAGCCGCTCCCCATCACACCTGTGCTCCAGACCCTGCACCAGCTCCGTTGCCCTTCTCTGGACACGCTCGAGTCATTCAATGGCCTTTTTGGAGTCAGGGGCCCAAAACTGAACCCACTCATCGAGGTGCGGCCTCACCAGTGCCGAGCACAGGGGTAAGATCCCTTCCCTGTCCCTGCTGGCCACGCTGGTGCTGATACAAGCCAGGATGCCATTGGCCTTCTTGGCCACCTGGGCACACTGCTGGCTCCTGTTCAGCCAGCTGGCAATCAACCCCCCAGGTCCCTCTCTGACTGGCAGTTTTCCTAATGCAAATCCCACCAGAAATAGCGAGCACAGCTGCAGTGCACTTCTCCCAGTTCCCTTCCTCTGCTGAAAGCTCCAAGAACACTCGCCAAGTCCCTTCCAGACACCCCAATCTGCAGCCTGCAGCCTCAACGCTGGGTGTCAATGCTCTTGGATGTAGAGTGACAGTCGGGCACGTCGCTCTGGAAGCAGTCACTCCTAAGAAGCTGCTATCCCTACCCCCACAGCCTTGGCAATCACCAGCCTCGAAGATCTGCATCTGTCCTGGATCTAGTCCCAAATTTAATGATACAAATCAAAAGAAAAAAAAATCCTAATAAAGCTAGCACAGTACTTTTATAACAGTCTGCGTTGAAAAGCAACTACATGTGCAGTTCTGCCAGTTGGGTTTAGTGGGCAGTAAACTCTGGCAAGATATAAGGAGTATTTATGGGCACGTAGGATTCAATCTCTTCAGCCAGCTCAGCTGCAGCCAGACCAGCACACTTCACTGCTCTCTAAGAAAAGAGAGTAATGAATAACTCAGAGGAGAGACTGCTACAGGGGAAGAAGTCAGAGAGAGAAAGGGCTAGAAGGTGCTCACCACACAAAGGACTGCAAAGCCAGAAAATACTTTATTCTTCTATAAGGAAGAAATTTTTTTTTCTATAAGGAAGAAGTTTTTTTTTACAATGAGGCTGGTGAGACCCTGGCACAGGTTGCCCAGAGAAGCTGTGGCTGCCCCCTCCCTGGAAAGGTTCAAGGCCAGGTTGGATGGGGCTTTGGGCAACCTGGGCTGGTGGAAGGTGTCTCTGCCCATGGCAGGGGGGTGTTTGGACTAGATGAGCTTTAAGGTCTCTTCCAACCCAAACCATTCTGGATTCTATGACTTTTAGGATCATCTAATGCAGTGGTGTTGAGCAGCGGTCTGCAAAGTCTCAGAAGTGTCTGTGAATTACTCTTCTGAGGTCCATGAAGGGTAACGAAGGCAAAGACTGATTTAAATCCATCCTCAAACCTCAGTCAAATGTCTCCTCCGAAATCAGACAGCCAGCGCAGCTAAAGTTTAACGCATTCCCTGCTCCAAATAAAATGAGTTTTCAACAGGGAGATTTCCTCAACCTGATTTAATGCACCAAAGCATAAACGCTGATGCTGACACATGAGAGGGACCAGAATTCAGTGAGGGCATGATTTGGACCATCTTACCACTGTCATTCAACCACAATTAAGCAGAGCTAGGCTACAGCCAGCTGGCATACATTTGCCACTAAGAACTCTACACCTTCACAGGATGGTGATCAGGGATCTACAAACCAAAGTGGACTGAGAATCATGATGTGGTGCAACGGAGCTGGCAGTCACTGAATTCCTGGGACAGGGGATCATATGTCACTTACTTTCATAGTACTCAAAGCACTTTGCTGTGGGACTGCTGCTCCAGGTGTAATCCGATGGCTTCTTTCCTCGGTTGTCCCTTGCGTAAATGTTTCCTCCAAATTCAACCAGCATCTCCACCAGATCCACGTTTTTCACTTTTGCTGCGTGGTGGAGGGCTGTCTCGTGAAGTTTAGCAGCGTTCACATTTGCCCCTGAGGGCAGAAAGAAAAACAAACCTTTTCATTAAAGCCTTACTTGACGCAAACATAAGTACTGGTTTGACTGAAGAAAAAAAAGCCGTTAAAACATGCACGAGCAGCTAGAACAAGATCCAAATGAAACAGCACAAACAGGAAAGCAAACTGCTGAACAAGTTCTCGGTGCTGGCAATGCATGAGTTTTCTTCTCTGGCTTTATGTTTTCCTTGCAGAGAAAGGATTTTAGCCCATGTTACTGGGTGAATGAGCTGTTGAGTGTGAAGTTCAGAATTGCTTCCTGACTCCGGGCTGTCCAAAGCCAGCAAAGAGCCATTCCCAGTCATCTCAGTGGAGTGCTCCCACTCAAGGCAAACAGTGACGTCTTTGTTAACTATTTTAACAGAAATACCCCAGACTCAGAAGATGTGGCAGCTCACCATCAGACATTACTGTGGGATCAAGTCTTAATTAGAGATATTTTTGCTAAGAAAGTTTGGCTTTTATAAACTGACAGCAAAAGGTCCTTCCAATCCCCCCACAAGCGCCTGCATTTTATCAACTGATCTGAGCTCAGCAGAGATGAGCTGAACCTCACTGCATTCAAACAACTGACTTCTAGATATGTGTAGCCACAATGAACTCCCCTTATAATTAACGAGGAGAAAAATGCATTTCTGGGGAATCAATTAAAGGGCACCCAAGACAGGCAACTGGAGGGAACAGGCTAGATTAGATGTGTAATTTTTAGACAACTAACATTCAACAAAACAAATCCCCACCCCTGGGCCAAATCACCTCCTGGTAAGCACAGGCAAAGAAAAGAAGTTCAACTCCAAATTCCCCCAAAGAAAACTGGGATGTGAAACCTGGAGCACAGAACGTTGACTTGAACATCCAGTGAACTCATCTGGGCATAACACTAACCAGATCTCCTTGAGGTATGAAGTGATTTCATCTCTGGTTTTCTGTACAACATCAAACCCTAACACCTCTCCTAACACCTACCCAAAACCATATGACTCTGCTATGTGTGTACAACAGTTGATATCACTTTTGGGAAGGAGTTGAAACTTTGCCCTAGGGGGCTGAAGAGTTCTGAATTTTATTAAAATAAGAGAATGGGAATGTCACTGGGAACATCACAGACTGGATATTGACAGGCACATGCTGAAAAAATGTTTAAGTATTAAGCTTTGCTCAGCTAAAGGCGAAAGCTTTCACCTTTGTCATCTATATCATGCTGTGAATGAATAAGCTCTTCCACAAGAACACTGCTGCAGAGCACCGAGGGAAACACGGCGCACAGACACCACCACCTCCTGCCACCCAGAAGCAAACCCTGTGGCTGCCATACCTGCCTTGAGCAGCAACTTTGCACAGTCCAGATGCTCCCTGGCACAGGCCACGTGTAGGGGAGTCCCGAAATGGCAGTCATGAGCCTCCAAGTTCGCACCAACGTCGATGAGGAGTTGCACGCACTCTGAGCTACCTTTAGAAAGGGAAGATCCAAGTCAAAAGAAAGAATCCAGCTCAAATGGGATGGCAGGCTGAGATCAGCTCGACCCACAAACAGCCTGTTTAATAGTTGGGGTGACAGCTGCAAAATAGAAATGCCTGTGAGCCAACACAATACACTGTAGGACCAAGTCCAAGATCAGGACACAAGAAACAGAGTCACACCTGCATGGCACTGAGCTAGAGCTAACAGGTCTTGCAGGGAGTCAGGTCAAACAAACCTGAATTCAAGGGTTTGCAGTAAATCACCTGTTGTTCATGGAGCTGGTTGTCTTGCTGATCCTGCCTGGGGTGGATTAGATCACTTTCAAGACCACTCCAGCTTTACTTTTTCCAACGCTAATAACATGACTTAACAGCAAGCGGGCAGTCATCATCATCAAGCCTTGGGAAAAAGGCTTGACGAGGAAAAGCTAAGCAAGAGCTCACAGCTACATAGTTAAGTAACTACCTGTTTGTCAAAAATGCTGTCTCCCACAGCCTTCATAGTCGAAGGGAAACTGTCCAGGACAGCATATAACAAAAACAGTGAAGGGGAGGAGAGAGGAGGTATTACATCTTAAAGAGGAAACTGAGGCACAAAACGATTAAGAGATTTGGTCACAACCATCTAACAGAGACAATGCTGCTCTCAAATCCAGGTTTTCCTGCTGTTGTGTCCATGCGAGTGGAAGTTCAGGGGAGGAATTACTTAAATACCCCTCTGTATACTTAAATACACCTCTGCCACTCTCGTTGCCTCTGCTGCTGTCATAGCACCCTGATGCTTCCTCCTGTTCCATAACTCAGATCCAAACGTCCGGAAGAGGGTTGAGCAGAGAACAGGGGAAGCAGAGAGAAGCTGGCCCACACCAGCTGGGACATTATTTTGGCCCTTGCAGTTTTCACTTATCCCCTGGACAGACCCTCAGCTGGAAAAGGCCGTGAGAGGGACAAGGAACAAAGAGGGTAGCAACACTGCCCAACAGTCCCTGACACCTTCTTCCTATCTGACAGTCAGGAGGGATCTGGGACAGGACCACCCGACTAAGATGGTCTTGTGTCTTAATCAGAACAATTTATCCCATCTCAGTTTGGATCAGAGAAAAAGAATGCAAACACCCCTCCGCTTGCAAGAGCAAAGCTACTGGTTTGGCTCAAGGTTTTCTCATAGAGCATCAAAAAGCTGGTATTTTATCTGCTTACCATCTTATTCCATATCCCTCATGTGGGATAAAAGCACCCAACACAAGGGATGGCTTTATTCACCCATAACAGAGCACTTTGCGTTTTGTGTTCAACAGGAGATGTGCAGCTGAAATATTTGCAAGCTCTAACGGTCAATTCAAGGTACTTGGCAGCTGCTTTTGTTGGTTGGGTGGGGTTTTTTTTTCCAAGCTGCAAATAACCATGCAAAGATAAGACCACACAGACTTACCATTCATGCAGGCTTCATGGAGAGGAGACGCTGTGTACAGGGGAGGGTTCACCTTGGCGCCGTGGGACAGCAGCACTTTCACACACTCTATGCTACCCGAGGCACAGGCATCGCAGAGCGGAGTGCTGCCATCAATATTCCTGGCATCCACCTCCAAGGCAGAAAAAAAAATGTTAAGGTACCCACAGGCTGCTGTGTGGCAGGACCCTCTTGCCTATGTTTTTACTTCTTTTAACCCTAGAAATAGCCTGGGCTCAGGAAAGAGTTGGTTGCTACTGCCAGCAACATGGCTTGTGCCATTCCCACCACTCTCAGGGTACAGATGTACATTAATGTCACAAGTTTAAGATGTTATTTCCACCATTATATTTTTCTGCCACTGTCCTGCTTGAAGGTTATGAGCCTTGCAGCTGAGTAACACGAGGCAACTCCTTGTCTGCTTTAGTGCAAGGCCCAGCTTCATCAGCAGACTGAGCCAAGCCGCCTGACTTTGCACTGAGAAGGACCACAGAGCACACACGTGCTCCACTTCACCAGCTTTTCTCTGAGGACAGCTGTCTTCAAGGGCTTGTGACTTCTCACATGCTGAAGACAAGTCAGTGCTAGCTATATCCAAAGGCTCTGTTTAGCTGATTTTTGTTTCCATAATAAAATTATAGAAATAGAAGAAGAAACAAAATAATAAATATAAATCCCCTCCGGAAGCTACGTGTCCCCTTGATTCAACCAGCTAGCTTTAGATACTTGAGTCATCTAGATTAGATTTCTAGTCACCCCAGGCTCTGTTAATAGTCAGTGAGGAGAGAGGGGGAGAAACAGAGAGAAATACTTCCAGGTAGTTTTTTAAGTCCTCCTTGAGCTCAAACACCCTCTGAAAAGACCCGCCATCCTCTGCTGACTGTCAAGAAAGCCCAGGGTGATGAAGAAGAGCCTAGAGCTCAATGAGGACAATCCAGATCCCAGAAATAACTTGAGACATCAAGATGGAAGTTCCAGGCTGGATCAGACCCAAATACATACCTGGGCCCCTGCAGCCAGCAGGAGCTTGACACACTGCGTCTGCCCTCGCAGGCTCGCCTCGTGCAACGGGGTGATAGAGTCGTAGGTGACCGCGTTGACGCAGGCTCCGCTCTCTATCAGCTGCTGCAGCTGCAGGATTTCTCCCCGCCTGGCCGCTTCATGGACTGGTGTTCGATCAGCCCAGAAGCCTAGAGAGGAAAGAATAAATAAGTAAATAAATACAACCATACATGCAGAGCAAATGGGTCTCTGTGCTGGAGAAAAGCAGACAGGGAACATGAGTCGGGAGCTCGAAGAGAGAGCTGGGAACAAGGAGCTTATTCCTCACCACGCTCTCACTCAGCATGTCATTTTAAATCGGGTGCTTCATGTTTGTGGGTTCCCTGTTGATCACTGCCCTCTCAGGGACTGTCTGTAATTAGAGTTTCTGAAATGCTTTGCTGTACTTGCTTGAAACTTTATCCAAATACAAACCCCAGCAGAATTCACCAGGTCCAGATTCACCCCAGTGAGCTCTGAACTATTTAGTGTTAGGAACACTTTCCCTCCTGGCTCCATCTGAAATCACTGGAAACAGGACACCTCCAGAGAGCAACTCAACCCACCTAAAAACTATCATCTTCCCCAAAAGTCAACGGAGTTTCAACAACTAAGTTTGTAGTTTCAACGCTTTCGCTGAGCCATCTGCACCTACATGGGGCAAGTCTGAGCTTAGCTTCCCAGCACTACCTGACAATATCATCTCCTTTCAGGTGGGTTTTGCTTTCAAGGAAGCAATGAGTAAAGAACAGCCCTGCGCATTTTCACACGACCTTCAGCAAGATAAATGCATCCTCTCTGTAAAAAAACAGCCTGTGAAAGCAGGGTTTATAGGAGCAGTATGGTACTGTCTGCATACAGGTCAATGCTAAAAATCATCAGCAAAACAGACCTCACAGCTATAGCTCCTCCCCTTTGAATACATCTCTGTAAAATCCCCATTTCAAGGCAGGCACTCACGCTGTGGAGTAGGAGAAAAAGGGTGATTTGCCTTATTTTTTAAAAAGTAAAACACCTTGTCATGTGTTTGAGCTGGACTGACCTTCCCTCTCACCATCCCTGTACGCAGCATTTTATTTACCAGCCTAAAGCAGTAAATGCCAACACAAGCCAGCAATTATGGAAGATGGACCAGACCCAAAGAATAACCCGCTGCTGAGGTGTATGGTGGACTGAAACCACCCCCTGAAAGGGAACCACGGGTACCTGTGTTCTCACAGCACACAGTGTGCAGGCTTTTTTATTTGCTTGTTAGATCCTCATTCCCTGTGCCAGTATCCCTGGGCAGGATGTTTTTCCTTCCCTGGAGCTTCTCGTGGTTTATGTCAGGAGAAGCAAGAAGTCCAAATGAGGATGGAGCTCTGGAATCGCCAGCCACTGAGCAGCATCCCTTTGTCACCAACACGACTGAGAAGAAGCTCCAGCAACCTTTCATTAAGGGCTTATTATATAGCCCCAAAAAACAAACCTGAAGACTGCAGGCTCAGAATCATCTCGGTTGGAAAAGCCCTTGAAGATCCTCCAGTCCAACCATGAACCTCACCCTGACCGTTCCCAACTCCACCAGATCCCTCAGCGCTGGGTCAACCCGACTCTTCAACCCCTCCAGGGATGGGGACTCCCCCCCTGCCCTGGGCAGCCCATTCCAACGCCCAACAACCCCTTCTGCAAAGAAATCCTTCCTAAGAGCCAGTCTGACCCTGCCCTGGTGCAGCTTGAGGCCATTCCTTCTTAGCCTGGCGCTGGTTCCTTGGGTGAAGAGACTCATCCCCCCTCTCTCTACACCCTCCTTTCAGGTAGCTCCTCAAATTTCTTCTCTCCCACTGCACAATTCCTTATGCTGCAGGCTCACGTGACAGAGAACATCATTCCCCATGGATGGGGCTCCCACAGCCCTGTAGGTCTTCCCTCCCTGACCCTGCCTGACTGCAGCCAGGGTCAGACCTAAATCTGGGGCTCAGCATGGGTCAAGCCTAACAGCTCTGCCTCAGCAGCTGGAGCACAAGGCAGGGGAACACGGCCGGTTCCTGATGCAACTCGAAAGCAGCCCTACCAGGGGAACCAGCTGCGTGGCACAGCCATGCGCCCGCGATGGTTTTTGCTGAGGGGCAGGCTGCCGGGCTCGGCCCACTGCTCCGGGCTGCCATGCCCCATCCCAGGGACACCATTTCTCAGGAGCTCTGCAAGCACCTTCATCACCTCCAGCTCTGTGGAGGTAACCTGGCAGGCAACTGCTGGTGGGAGGCAGAGTTTGGGCCCTCCGGGGGGGCTGCGTGGTTCCCACCCGCTATCTCTCAAGGAGAAGAAAGCCATCCTCTCTCCTCCAGCTTCCCAACACCGCCTCTTTGCATCACACACACACACACACACTCACACACTAGTTGGTGGAGTAACAGTGATAATTCCCCATGCCTAGAAGTAGGGGCTGTCCCAACAGCATCTTCACCTTCCTCTTATCCCTTTCCTTGAGAGAGGCTGCTCGCCCCCCAAACCATCCAGCCCACCCCCAAACCATCCTGCCCAAACCCAAACCATCCTGCCCACCCCCCAAACCATCCTGTGCATCCCCTAAACTAATCTGCCCATCCCCAAACCATCCTGCCCACCTCTAAACCATCCTGTCCACCCCCCAAACCATCCTGTGCATCCCCTAAACTGTCCATCCCCAAACCACCCTGCCCACCCCTAAAACCATCCTTTGCATCCCCCAAACCACCCTGTCCACTCTAAACCATCCTGCCCATCCCCAAACCATCCTGCTCACCCCTAAATCATCCTGTCCACCTGCAAACCACCCTGCCCACTCCCAAACCATCCTGCCCACCCCCAAACCATTCTGTGCATCCCCTAATCTGCCCACCCCCAAACCATCCTGCCCACCCCTAAACCATCCTGTCCACCCCCCAAACCATCCTGTCCACCCCCCAAACCACACTGTCTATCCCCCAAACCACACTGTCTATCCCCCAAACCACTCTGCCCACCTCTAAACCATCCTGTCCACCCCCCAAACCATCCTGTGCATCCCCTAAACTAATCTGCCCATCCCCAAACCACCCTGCCCACGCCTAAAACCATCCTTTGCATCCCCCAAACCACCCTGTCCACTCCCAAACCACTCTGCCCACCCCCAAACCATCCTGTCCATCCCCCAAACCACCCTGTCCACTCTAAACCATCCTGCCCACCCCCAAGCCATCTTGTGTATCCCCCAAACCACCCTGCCCACCCCTAAACCGTGACGCTAAACCCAGCCTCCGTCTCTTCCCGGAGCAGACCAACCCTACCCCTCCACGCACAGAAACCCCACGACCGCGCCGCCCCCCCCCCAACTCACCGATCTCGCCCCGTAGGGAGCCGCTACTCGCGGGGGTCTCCATGGCCCGGGCCCGCCGGGGGCCGCCGCCTCCGGCCTCCTCCGGCCTCCTCCGCTCCGCTCCGCCCCGCCCCGCCCCCGGCTCCGGCCGCGGCGGCCGCCGGGAGTTGTAGTGCCCGGGCGGCGCGGGGTACTGGGGGCACTGGTGTAGGTGGGGAGGGGAGACTGGGGGCACTGGTGTATGTGGGGAGGGGAGACTGGGGGTACTGGTGTCTGTGGGGAGCGGAGACTGGGGGCACTGGTGTATGTGGGGAGACTGGGGGTACTGGGGGCACTGGTGTATGTGAGGAGAGGAGACTGGGGGTACTGGGTAGTGGAGGTACTGGTGTGTGTAGGGAGAGGGTAGTGGGGGCACTGGTGTATGTGGGGAGGGGTACTTGGGGTACTGGGGGTGGAAGGGGATACTGGGGGCACTGGTGTGGCGGGAGGGGGTGTACTGGTGTGTGTGGGGAGGGCACTCTGGGGGTACTGGTTTGTGTAGGGAGCAGGTACTGAGGACAGTGCTGTATGGGGGGAATGGGGACTGGGGGCACTGGTGTTTGGGGGGACTGGAGGCACTGGTGTATGTGGGGAGGGGGTCTGGGGTTACTGGTATATGTGGGAAGGGATACTGGAGTAGAATAGGATACTGAAGGCTCTGGTGTGGCAGGAGGGGTAGTGGATGTACTGGTGTATGTGGGGAGGGGGTACTGGGGACACTGGTGTATGTCTAGAGGGGGTTCTGGGGATACTGGTTTATGTAGGGGGCAGGTACTGGGGACACTGCTGTATGGGGATAATGGGTACTGGGGGCACTGGTGTATGTGCGGAGGGGTTTCTGGGGTTACTGGTATATGTGGGGAGGGGTACTGGAGGAGAAGGGGATACTGGAGGCACTGGTGTGACAGGAGGGGTAGTGGATGTACTGGTGTATGTGAGGAGGGTGTTCTGGGAGTACTGGTTTGTGTAGGGAGCAGGTACTGGATGCTGCTGTATGGGGGGAATTGGGACTGGGGGCACTGGCGTTTGGGGGACTGGAGGCACAGGTATATGTGGGGAAGAGGGGACTGGTATGCACTGGGAGGGGGGTATTGGGAGCATTGGTGTGTGTAGAGGTGGTACTGGGGCACCAGTGTGTGCGGGCAGGTGGCATCTGGGGCACTGGTGTATGTGGGGAAGGGGTATTTGGGGGAACTGGGGTGTGGGAAGGGGTACTGGGGTCACTGGGGTGTGTATAGGGGGGGGTGGTGGCACTGGTGCAAAGAGACTGGGGTGCTGACAGGGGAGGCTGGAGGGGCCCATGAAACTGGTGTGGGGACATGGGGACATGCTGGGACGGTGATGCAGGGACATGGGGTGTTTTGGGGCGAGGTAGGGCTGGGGGGCTGGTGCTTGTGGAGAACTGGGGAGGGGGCTCAGCATGGAGGGGAAGGACAGGTCACCCATACGGCCACGGGATGGGGTGCAGGAGCTGAGTGAGAGTGTGTTTGGGGGAGCTGCTGTGGCAAAGACAGATTTGGGGTGTGCTGGAGCTGACTGGAGTGAGTTCTGGGTGGGGGATAGAACTGGGGCAACGTGTGTACCAAAAATGTGGTGGGATTATTTTCCCCGGGGTCCCAGATGGCAGCAGAGTCCACTCAGGTCCCAGGGCTGAGTGAGCTGCTCTTCCAGAGTCACAAGGACCAGAGGGAGTTCCTTGGTAATTCTGTCAGGGATGATATTACCTCCTGGAAACAGCGTGTCACACGCGGAGCAGGGAGCCGGGTCTCCTGGCCTCTCCGTAAGGGCTGGTGTTTCTTTGGGATTTCTATTGATACAAGGAAATGATCACCTACTTTGCAATTATTTACTTATAGCAACTTATAATGATTTCTGAATATTGCTTCATAATCCTGCTTGCCCTGACCGTTCTGGGGAAGCTTACCAAGGGCTACTGTGTTCATCAAAACAAAGGAGTTTTCTGTGGAAACTCACCAAGAATTACTACGTTTGGCAAAAATAAGAGACATGTCCTTGGAAAGCAGATGTGTTCTAGCAAGTTTAGTCTTTGTAATGGATAGATAGCCATATATGGGCGGTAGAAATTAATAGACTGGTGCTTTTAGATAAGATAGAGATGGTAAATCAGCGGGAACCACTCTTGTGGTTCAAGACATTGGCTAAGAGAATCTGCGCATGCTCTGAGGAAAAGTACAAGGTGAAGAAGACTGTGAGCCTTCCTCCAAAAGACCCCCAAAGACAACCACCAGGAGGCAATGCGCAGGTGCAAAGAGAACATAAACTGCTGACAGCAGCCTTTGGAACTAACCCAGCCTTACTCATGCATATGTATGTTTGTGTAATGTAATCCAATGAATATGTATATCCACACTCTGTAAGTTTTTGGTAAAATGTGCTGTGGGGGTGCAAGCTTTGTGGAGAAATCCCCTTGCACCCCGGCGTCGGAATAAGCATACCTGCTTTATAACTCTGAGTTGCAGAGTCTGTTTCTGCAAATCACTATTATGCTTCAGCTCTCCCCTCTTGCTGGGTCATCCTGTCGATGGCTGCTCTGCAACATTTACAAGTAGGTAAGACAGCAGAAGCAGAAGCACAAAAAGGTGAAGTGATTTACCAAAAATTACAAAAAGAAATTGGTGCAAGGCTGAAACTACAGCCTGACTTGCTTGATTCCAACTTAATTTACCCAGGAGAGCACCACCCTTCTCTACCACTTGTCACGACCTGGACTGGAAGCCCAGAGAGTCCTAAAGGTTCTGTGATCCTCTCAGGTTAAATTAAGGTGAAACAACACCAAATGACCAGTTAAAATGTTTTACTTGCAGTAGGGAACAATTTAAACTTGGAAAAGGATAATAAGCAATGTGGTCTCTTGGAAAGGAAAGGAAAAGGAAAAGGAAAAGGAAAAGGAAAAGGAAAAGGAAAAGGAGAGCAAGAGAGTCAAAGAAATCCAGATCACCACCCCTGGATCAGCGTTGTCTCAGGTAATCTTGGGTGGTGGGTGCACACACAGCAAAGTTTCTGTTGCCTTTTTAAGTTCATTTTATCAGCTGTTTAGCATACTAGATGAGGAGGGGCAGGTATTCCACAAATTCATTTCCATGAGAGACAAGGAAAAAGGTGGAGCATGAGTTCCAGTTGAGTCGGTGGGCAGGTGGTTGTTGCCCAGCTTTGGTTTTTCCTCTGTTCCCAGAGATCTCATCACTCACCCCAGAAATGCTCAGCTCTTCTCAGTTCTTGTTACCACTTCAGTGACGATGGTGTGAAGTCATTAGCAAGGCAGGCATTGGTGTCTGGCTTGCACAATCGAGCCACAAAATATCAGGCTTAGCAGTACTTGTGCTGAGGGGAAACACCTGGTTTAGTCCATGTCTCGCCCTCTGAGGCTTCTCTAAGGAGTTTGTCAATGCACCTGCAAGGGAGTGGGGGGTGCATCCTCCGATACACTCCCGCTTCCTTGGGGGACATCCCTTAGACTAGTCCAAAGGCCATAGCTTGTCCTTGAAGGTTTTCTGTGTCGATGAATGTTTGAGGCATTACTTCTTTCAGTTCCTTACGCCACTTCACTGTCTACCCCAGATTTCTGCTCTCTCAGGGTAGGAGCTAGGGTAAGATGCATTCATTAAAATCATTATTTTAAAGCTTCCAGAATAACCATGTCCACATGGAGGCAGCAGCAGAACCTGCAGGAGACATCCACGTACCAGGCTTGACCATGCTGATGAAACCATCGACAGCGTTCCTGGTGTCTCAGGTATCCAGTCCCCATCACATCAGCTCACCTGCTGCAGGGGCAGGGCTCCAAGCACATCCCTTTCCTGGGCTCAGGAGCCCTGCACAGCAACTGCATCTCATCAGCAAATTGCTGATCAGTTATCCAGGGTCACAGAGTGGGAGAGAAGCCACAGCAACCAAACTGCAGGAGACCGGAGCCAAATGTCAGTGTATCACACGAAATAGAAATAGAAATAGAAATAAATAGAAATAGAAATGTCTGCCCTAAAATCTTGCATGTTCTCCTCTGTTTCTCCCATCTTATCACCTAGGACTAAAACTAAAGAGCCAGGTAATACACAAACTTCATCTTCCACCTTCCCCTCCTCCTCCATCTCTAAATGACTTTTTTTTGCATTAGAGATGTAGGAGAAAGAACCCAGGCTGTACAGCAATCTGCCGTTCATCCGTGGATTTTCTTCCCCTGCGTGTCAGGTTCCCTCTCCTGCCCCACACTTGCGTAGTTACATCCAGAAACACAAAGCATTTGCTGTCCTAATTCCCAACAGATTATTTAGGTAGCTGATATTTATGCGGGCTCCATAAGAGGCCTTGGTGACTGTATGTTTGTTTTGCCTTGGCAAAGCAATTTACCTGAAGAGCAACCAGACCTGTGAGTTGGCATCTGTGTGGGCAAGGAGTTAAATTTGGGTGCCGGTTTGAGAAATACAACTTGACTCTGCACTTCCTGAACTCTCAAAAAGGTGCCACGCACTCAAAACACTGATGCCTTGAATTTGCTAGCGGAGCCAAGCTTTGTCAAGAGCTGCCAGCAGCTTGGGCAAGTGCCATGTGATAAGTGTTATTAACCTTTTCTCATTTACATCCAGGTCTTGAGAGAGGAGGCGTGTATCAGCTTTCTTGTGTGTCCTACTTTTATTACACTCCCAGTCTTGCAGTCTTCCCCTGACGTCCTTCCCAAATTGCTGGAGTAAGCAAGGAGACATAAGAAACATTAAAAACAGAGACCAAAAAAATCCCCTTCCCCCCAAACAGTCTCTGCAGGAGTAGATCTGCAAGGAGAGCTGCTCTGAGGAGGAGAGATTCTTCAGGATTCCTTCACAGAATCCCAGAATCATTCAGGTTGGAAAAGACCCTCGGGATCATCGAGTCCAACCATCAGCCCTACTCTACAAAGTTCTCCCCTACCCCACGTCCCCCAACAGCTCATCCAAACAACCCTTAAACACACCCAGGGATGGGGACTCCACCCCCTCCCTGGGCAGCCTATTCCACTCTCTGACCACTCTTTCTGGGAAACATGTTTTCCTAATGTCCAGTCACTTCACAGTCCTGCGATACATTTGCAATTCTGTTCGTGTTTTTCACTTTGCCCGCTGGCTTTGCATTTGTATATGCATTTCACAGGTGGTTGGGAGCTATGCTTTAGGGTACACAGCCTGCTGAAGAACACCTGCTTCCCCCTTCCATCCATAGCACGATAAAGGATGAAATCATATTTGAGAATTTTAGAAAAAAAAAAATTCTATTTCTTCTTGCTATTCTGCAGTGACTACACTTCTAAAATAGAAATCCACCCTGTGCTTGTTCCCCACTTTGAGGGAAAAATCAATGTTTTCCAGCAGTGGACATTTTTCTCCTGAAAACATTAATTCTGAAGAAAACCAATTTTCTATTGTGGGAGGATGAAATGAAATAACTCTAGTGGGAAACTTCTGGTCAGCACAGTGGTGGACATGCTGCCACATCCATGTAGTAAGAAAATCAAGTATGTTTTGCCCTAACTTCATAAAAACTCAAATTCCTACACCCTGTCAACTGAAACAGTATGAGGATTAGCCCAGGATGAGACCTCTCAAAACGTGAGATATTAGCTTTTATGTCCATATGTTGCAGGCATTCATGCCAGCCTCAAAGGCAGAACGAGACTGATGTGTAAATGTTTTTACATTATTCAGGGTTTCCATTCCCTGTTTAAAGATGCAAAGAGCTGGGACGCCAGCACCGTTAACAGAAATACAGACAACAGAGCTGGAAGCAATCTCAGAAAACCACATAAATTCTCTCACCTCTTGCCTCAAGGTGGGTCCAGGGATAAATTTAAGAAGTGGATAAACTCATCTGCTTAGTGCAGGGGAATAGCAGGTAGTGCCAGGTAGAGATGGAAATACTCTGTGGACCTGCCTATAATGTCAGCTGCAGTTCAGACAGTGCTGGGGGTTAATCAGCTGTAGATAATGACATTATGATACAGGCAATAATATGACGAGATAAATGCAGTGTCTGCCTCAGTCTGATAAGATCGGGAGTAAGTGTTCCTATTTCAAAACATTCCTATATACACAACACCTGAAAGAAGAAGGCTAAAAACAATGGCATTTTAACCTTCTCCAATGCCTCATCTGGCCTCCAGCAAAGAGCTCGCTGCCTCAGTTTTCTCCTCTGTAAAATATGAGTATTACTGATTTATAACGTCTGCCTGATGGAGGAGTTTAAGCATCACTGAATGGGCTGACATGGCTCATGGCAGGAGAAACTTTATTCTCTGAGACCAGCCAGCACCTCTTCAGGTGACTCTTCGGTAGGGAGAATGCAGGATTACACAGGAGGAGATAGATTAGAGGTTGGAAATAGCACAGTCAAAGTGGGAAAGAAGCTGTTGTGGAGGAGGATCATGGATACAATTTAAATTTCCATCTATGAGAAAATCATCCACTGTAAATAGGAAACTTAGCTGAACAGGATCACTTGCCTGCATCTGCAGATAGTCTGAAACAAGAGTGGCGTGACTAACTCCAGCCTCATACAAACTGGTATCAGCTCAACTGCAAATGTTCCTCCTGTTTAATTACTACAGGACTGATTACTGCAAGAGAAGAAAAAGAGACTCTGTTTAAATCTGGACAGTCTCAAACTCACAGCCTGGTGTTTTGCCATGATCAAACAGTAACATTTTGGTTACAGAAAGAGCTTCTATCCCCTGGCTCCAGTCTTGTGTCTGGTAAGGAGTAATAATTAATGTTTAGAAAGTACTACATAAAACACTATCTTCAAAGATTGTCAGGTTTACATTGCAAAAATAAAGGATAAGCAGCACAGCTATTAATTTGTAATAACTACCTCAATAATTATTTTTAAAAAAGGGGGAAAAAATGGCAAAGGGATTTGAAAAAAAAAAAAAAATCACTTGCTCACCGCTGAAAATGCTCATCTGCACTTTGTCACATTCTTGTCATCTTTGACTCATATCCTGAGTGGACCTTGTAGCTGCCTGTGTGGTGTGTGGTTTTACACTGTTGTTAAAACACCCTAAAACAAGCTGGGATTTGTTAGAGGCTTTTGTGGGGGTTGGTTGTTTGTTTTCACAACTTTGGTTCTGATTCCTCAGTGCCACTAGAACTATTTAAATGTTTGTCATCACAACTCAAACAAAAAGTTGGTTTCTTAGGAAGTTGCAAGGTGTCAAAATAGGCAAAAAAACAAACACAAAAATAAATCAAACCAGAAACTGAAAATCTTAACTGTGCTTTGCTGTGGGATGTGTACAGTGCATGAATACATTGTGAACAAATACCAGAGTGCAACGGCAATGAAAATACAACATATTTTCCAACAAACACAAGAATGTCAATAATGGGCACATCATGAAGTGGAGAGTTACTCAGGATTTCCTTGAAGAGACAGAAGACCTGTGACAGATCAGTAGGCTCGTAAAACGTGCTGGCCTATCTAGATAAGCATGTGCTGGGAAGGTAAGAAGGAAGATTTTGAGGGAAAAGACTCAGTCAGCTATTTCTCTGGGAGGAATAATCCTCTGCATTTAATCTCGATCTGTCTGTCACCCACAGACTTGGAAAGCACGCGATAAATGTTATGGTCATTCCCCAAGAAAGCACATACATGTACTATTGTGCTGGAGGATTCCTGCATCTGTGTAGAGCTGGAGATGGTATTTGCTGTGGTATTTTGGAAGACTTTCCCTTATTATTTTGAAAGACGTGATCAAATTAAAGGTCTTGGGCAAAATTTGGTTTTCTTGCAGCAAGTTTTGCTTGAGCCAAGTGAAGGATGGAGCAAGACAGCTTTATGGGGGATGACATAGACCATGACAGTGTTGTAGAATAAAGTATAAAAAGAATAGAATAAAGTAGAAAAAATAGAATAAATAGACTAAAGAATGACTTTTGGGTCATTCCACGCTTTTCCTTGCAGTTTGGTGTGACGCTCCTTTACAGAAAAATAGAGTAGAGCAGAAATGAGTGGGAGCAAACCTCTTTCTGTCCACCTGGATTAAACCAGAAGGGCTCAAACTTCGTGGTGATGTGCAGCAGTCATTTCTGAGCTAACTGCCTGCTCCCACCCCTTCTCAGGTGCCCAGAAGTCTTTGCATAAACTTTTCATGGTCTAAACATGCACCTTTAAAAAGAGCTCTGCAGTTTTTCCAGGCATACCAGTAGGAATGATGAAATTTAATGGGCTACCAAAGAGGTCAAACAAGCCCACAAGTTGTCTTTCCCCGCCTTCTCTTTCAGTTAAGGTTCTGAGCCAACACTCTCCAAGCCAAAGGACTCTGAACTTGGTATTTTACCACAGCACGAGTTCCTCAAACAGATGCTGGGGCCTATCTGACCCTCCAGATCAGCCTGGTGATGCTGCATCTAGGGAGGCTTCTGGTTCGGGCTCATTTCCATTCAAAACCAGGCAATTTCTTGGTGCAGACTTGTTATTTCCATGTGCTTGCATTTTAGACCTGCTTTAATCTGTCCCGACAGCCATGCTATTACCATAATAGCCAGCAGAAGAACTCTTTAAGACTCATTTTGGAGTTTCAGAAAGCAGGCATTCTTTATTACAGCACTGGGCGCACATGCAAATAGTTTCACAAAGGTGAGCGTGCCCCATATCTGTCAGCAAGATGTTTTGGCTTACATTTCCAATGAAATAACAGTCACACCGAACATCAGCGGTATCAGCCAGCCATGGGCTTCATGATTTGGCTTTGAGGTCTACACAAATGCAGACATTTATTCAGAATTACCTTGAGCCACTGGTGACCTCGTCCGATCTGGACCTCCGCAGCAGCAGCAGCTAAGGGGACAGTTCACCCTTTGGATGTTCTCATGGGCAGGAGAGGAAAAGCAGACCACTGATTTTCTAGAAAATTGTAGAAGAGTCTGTGAAACCACTACCTCGCTGTCAAATTGGGCTGAAACTGGCTACTGGCTTCAAAAGTTAATGGAAGAGATAGACAGAAATAGTACGATCACAAGCCTCGTTTCCTTAGGAAACCAAGTGAAAGCCTAGCCAATCTCTCATGCCACATATTATAAGAAAATGGGAGAAAACCAAAAAGAAACTCAGTGTTTCCACATGTTTCTGTGTCATCTGCTGTCCCATGATTCACATATGGCAGGACAAGGGGAGAGAGCCTGCAGGTCCTGTGCCATTTGACATTTACAGGCTGTGTTTGTACACTTCACACAGCAGCTGGGCCTCCTGACACTGTCCCACACATTCAATAATGATCTCAAACTAATTATTTGCTTTATTGTTGTGTGTTGGTTTTCAGCAGGAGGACACTGCCGTTTTCAGGAACTGCTGCTTCCACCTCCCCATTGACTCATTTCATTGCAACTATTTTCTTTCTCAAAGTGACTGGCAGCATCTGTGGGCATCATTCATTTTTTTCCAAATAAAAGAGGAAATAGATCTTCAAATGACTACTTCTTTATTTTAGACTTGCAAGTATGCCAGAACTTTGTGAGTCATTCTTTCAAGGAAGACAAAATAGAGTATTGGCAGGAACTAGGTCCACACCACAGTTAGATCACGGGCTCCCCTCTTGCACAGACCGCACGTGCCACCACCCAAAAACGCATGAGGCACCAAACAGCACCATAGAATTTCCAGTTTGAAACAGTCTGATCTCCAGAGGCTCCAGATGTTACTCTCCCCAGCAAAACGATGACAAAATTCCCTGAAATTCCTTGTTTTTCTAATAGATGAAACGGGAATAGATTATTGAGAAAGGAGCTCTCACCAGAAATCCTACATTTCCTCCTCAGAAATAATTCCTAATACTAAAATTCTCCTGTTTCATGGTGGTGGTTGAACGATCACACTCAAGGTGGAAACCCGGGCGCTCTGACTGCGGATCTGCTCTTCCTTACAAACGCTACAGAAGGTCAGAGCCCTCCTTGTGTCTCATAGGTCGAGGCACACGGTTACACGGGGCTGTTTATATTACACTCTCACAGGGCAACCGGGGACACTGACCCTGCAAAGATATTTCTGTCTCACCTCTCCCGAGTAGTACACAGGAACACGGAAAGCCATTTTTCTCACTCCTAGGCTAGCTGGGTTTCGAACCAGCAACACCAGCAAGAATTCCAGTCTTTGATAGGTCAGCAGGATCTGGCAAATAGGAGACACACTGCTAGGCAGTCAGAGCACGAGACTGCTATCGACATGGCCCTTCCTGATTACAGGACACCAGAAAAATCACTTACTCTTCCCACGCCTTCGTTTTTTCACTGGGTAGTAGCATTTTGCACTCTCTGCTGCTGCAGCAGCAAATTCTCAGGATCGGCGAAATATCTGTAACGGCATGTCACTGACCTGCAGCATTGCTTTGAGTAATAAGTGACTTATAAGTGAGCCGTCACATTGTCATCTCGTTGTTCTTTCTCCTTTTTTCCTTTGTTTGCCAATCCTTCCCACTATGACTATCCCAGCGTGCCAAAATACACCCAACGAGGCCGGCAGTGCTAAACCAGAGCCTGGGCACTGGGGAGCTGAGCACAGAGACACCCAAACGGGCTGTGCAAGCACCAGCAAGGATCAGGAATCAGCCTCTCCACAAATTTATTAGCTCAGCCGGGTGACCACACAGTGTGTCCGCGATGTGCATCGCTGTGCGGACTCAGCACCACAGATCTCATTGCCAAAAATGCCAGGTGGGCTCCCCCCAAAGCACACACCAGACTTGCTTGGCACAGCCGAACACACATTCATGTGGTGTAACCGTTGACCCATCATTCGGCACACTGTGTTCATAAAATTCCTTGCGTAAGAGGTTGGGCAAGCCTAGATCACCCTGTTCCCTGCTCCAACGTCTATTGCAACATTGACTATTTGCTGTCTACCAGGAGCTCGTGTTCACAACATTCCTGAGAGGCTGCTGAGCCTGACGAACCCTATAAATTATCATCCACTTCTACTATTCCATGTAGGCTCCAATGATAGTGCAACAAGGCAACTCAGAACCATTAAAAGAGACTATATGTCCCCCAGAGCAACATTAAAAGGATCTGGAGCACAAGTGGTGTTCTCCTCTATCCTCCCAGTGGAAGGGGTTTAGGAAGGAGGAGACAAATTGAGCAGGTGAATGCCTAGCTGGTGCCATACTCAAGGTTTTGGCTTCTGTGATCATGAGGAACTGAATCTGTTGGGAGCTGATGGGATTCACCTGACCAAGTTGGGCAAGAGGGTCTTTGCCAACAAGCTGGTCAGACTTGTATGGAGGGCTTTAAACTAGACCTAGCGGGGAAGGGCGTAAGGAACTGAAAGAAGTAATGCCTCAAACATTCATCGACACAGAAAACCTTCAAGGACAAGCTATGGCCTTTGGACTAGTCTAAGGGATGTCCCCCAAGGAAGCGGGAGTGTATCGGAGGATGCACCCCCCACTCCCTTGCAGGTGCATTGACAAACTCCTTAGAGAAGCCTCAGAGGGCGAGACATGGACTAAACCAGGTGTTTCCCCTCAGCACAAGTACTGCTAAGCCTGATATTTTGTGGCTCGATTGTGCAAGCCAGACACCAATGCCTGCCTTGCTAATGACTTCACACCATCGTCACTGAAGTGGTAACAAGAACTGAGAAGAGCTGAGCATTTCTGGGGTGAGTGATGAGATCTCTGGGAACAGAGGAAAAACCAAAGCTGGGCAACAACCACCTGCCCACTGACTCAACTGGAACTCATGCTCCACCTTTTTCCTTGTCTCTCATGGAAATGAATTTGTGGAATACCTGCCCCTCCTCATCTAGTATGCTAAACAGCTGATAAAATGAACTTAAAAAGGCAACAGAAACTTTGCTGTGTGTGCACCCACCACCCAAGATTACCTGAGACAATGCTGGATCCACGGGTGGTGATCTGGATTTCTTTGACTCTCTTTCTCTCCTTTCTTTTTCTTTCCTTTCTTTTCTTTCCTATAGATTTATAAGAGACCACATTCCTTATTATCCTTTTCCAAGTTTAAATTGTTCTCTACCACAAATAAAACATTTTAACCGGTCATTTGGTGTTGTTTCACCTTAATTTAACTCGAGGGGATCACAGAACTGTTGTGATTCTCTGGGCTTCCAGTCCAGGTCGTGATGAAGGGGGATGGAGTTTTGAGCCATAGAGAGCCAGGGGCTGCTGATGCATTAGGAATCAACATGGAAACACCAATGAAATGCCTCAGAAGAATTAGGGTGTGTTGCTCTAAAAAGGTGTGATGGTTGATAGACCACCTGAAGTGCCTCTATACCAACACACACAACATGGGTAACAAGGAACTGGAAGCCATTGTGCAGCTAGAAGGCTACAATCTAACTGATATATATTCAATATACAAAGGGAGATTATAGGAAACATTGAGAGAGACTTTTTACCGAGGTCTGTAGCGTCAGGACAAGCGGCAATGGTTTTAAACTGAAAGAGGGTAGATTTAGATTAGATATAAGGAAGAAATTCTTTACTGCGAGGGTGGTGAGGCACTGGAACAAGTTGTCCAGGGAAGTTGTGGATGCCCCTTCCCTGGAAGGGTTCAAGGCCAGGTTGGACAGGGCTTTGGGCAACCTGGGCTAGTGGTTTACACACAGCTAGTCAAGAGACAAGGCATCTCCCTGCCAGGCTAATCTAGACAGATTCCAGGTGGTGGAAAGAAACTGGATTATTTATCTACTTTTTCTGCTTAAACATTCTTTTACTCCCTCTACTCCTGACGCAAATCCACCCCCAGGCCATGCACTTCCATATTTTCAAGAGGAACAAACCCCGAAGTATCTGGGTGGGACAGGGCACTTTTTAACACTCTGAGGAAAATCCTATTTAAAAGGGGTGACTAAGCAACCCCACTGCATGGGGGCTGCTTCCATGAAATGGGGCCTGGAGCCACCCCAGGAGGGGCCCTGGGGAGCCCCACCCCAGGAGAGGTGAGGGGGGCAGTGGGGACAGGGATGAGGAATGCAGGGAGGTGCTGAAGTAAAAAAGGTGACAAAAAAGGAAAGAGGAAAGGGGCCAGGAGGGTTTAAAATGGGGGAAGGTCCTGAGGGAAAGGGCTGAGGGTGAAGGACTGAGGTGAGGAAAAGGGCCAGAAGGGCTTAAGATGGGGGAACGTCCTGAGGAAAGGGGCTGATGGAAGGCACTGAGGGGGAAGGATCGAGGTGAGGAAAGGGGCCCAGGGCATGATGTGAGGGGATGAGGAAAGGGGTTGAGGGACTGAGGGAAGGTCTGAAACAAGGTGCCGGGCGACAGCACTGAGGGCCCGGGGAAAGGACTGAGGTGAGGGACAGGACCCAGGGCAGGAGGTAAAGCCGGAGGGGACGAGGGAAGAGCTGAAGGCAGGCGCCGAGGGGCTGAGTTCAGCGGGGAGGGGGTTTGAGGGGCTGAGGGAAGGCCCAAACCAAGGGGCCGGCTCCAAGACTGAGGCGAGGGATGGTGCCCGCAGCAGGAGGAGAACGATGAGGGCGCTGAGGGGCCGGCGAGAAGAGCCGCAGAGGGCCGGTGCCGGCGCGGCGGTGACCCGCGGGAAGAGGAAAGCCGCGGGCGCGGCCGCGTCTCTCTTTCCGGTTCAGTTTTCACTTTCTGTTTTTTTCCCCGCTACCGCCGCCCGCCCCCGGCCCCGGCCCTGCCTCCCCGCCCAGCCCGCGCCGTCCCTCCGCGGCGCCCTTCCACTTCCTGGGGCCGGCGGATGGCGGCGGCCCGCAGCGCGCCCGCCCCGTATGCCGCCCCGCGTCGCCTGAGCCCGCCGGCCCGCCCGGCCCGGTAGCGCCGCGTCCTCCCGGGGCCCCGCCGGGAGCGAAGCCGCGCCGAGGGCCAGGCGGGGCGGCATGCGGGCGGCGTGAGGGCCGGCGCTGGCGGGGAACGGCGAGGAGCGAGCCCCGGCCATGGGCGAGCGGCGGGATGAGGAGATCGGCGGGCCGGGCATGGGTGAGCGGGGACCGGGGGGCGGGCGGGGAGCGAGCCACGGGGACGGCGGACGGCTCCATCCCAGCCTTCGTCCAGGGAGGAGAGGCCAAGCCGGCTTGGGCCCTCTGTTTCTCCAAAGCCGGGGCTGCCCGGCTCTGTGGGGACAGCTTGAAGGGGGGTGCCCGCTCCTCACGGCATGAGGGGGAGAAGCCCTCCGCTTCACGGCCCCGATCCCCTGGGTGCCTGGAGGCCTTCAACCCCTAGAAGGCAGCTGTTTTATTTAATTTTGTCTGGCTCACTGGGGACACGTGGGCTTTTCCAAGCTCCCACATGGCGTTGGTAGCAGACCCCAAGGCCCGTGCAGCTGGGAGAGCGACGGTTCTTTTTTTTGGTTTTAGGGCTGCACACACCTTCCGTCTGTCCTTGGGAAGCTGTGTTGGTCAATGCAGGTGCCCTTCAGGAGCGGGATATGGAAATACAAACAGATTGGCAGTGTGCTGTTCCCCTTCTGGGACTTGTATGGGGAGCTGAAGGCTAGAAGGCCTCTTTGCTTCCTCCTCAGAGCAATTGCACTGCCCTACAGGGCTAGAAATTGGCCCTAGAAGAGCGGGGGGGAAAATAGGTTTCTGCTCTGGTCCTGTCCATTTCAGCTCCGAGGTTGTCCTCAAACAAATTGTCCCCCAGAGGCCAGGATAGGAGCAGGGCTTGCCGAGTTGTAGGTCTGCACTCCTTAAGGGAGAAATATCTGGGATAGACAGAGCAAGCCGGAGGGTGGATGGCACAAAAATAGTTGTAAAATATGTTCCTTACTCCATGGGAACAAGGGGCTTTTTTTTAAAAAAAAAATGTGCAAGAAAGCCTATCTGGCCCAGAATAATCAGTAGGCCGATGGTTTGGTGCTCATCGTGGATGCAGGGAGATGCTGGGTGAAGCTCAGCTCTGTGGGGAATTCAAGTCAGAACATTAACCTTGTGGTTTTACCCCAAGAGTTTGGTCTAAGTGGATGTGTCTTAGTGCTGCTCGAGAGATCTCATTACAGTGCTTATAAGAGACTGGTAACAAACAGGGAGACAAACATGGGGCTCTGCTGGTGCTAGCTGTCCTATGGCTGAGCCTGGAAATTACCAATCTGCACTTGAATGAATTTGTTAGATACAGCGTGTTGTCAAGAAAATGTCTTGTTTCACAGAAACTGCTGTTTTCCAGTCAAAAAATCATTTTGTCAGAATTCCCTATCTGCTCTGATAAATGTAAGTACTCACCTAGGACCAGAGACTGTATTACCCGGCTCTGAAACTGGTTTTACATACTAGTTTGGTCTATTTTTAGTGTTCCTCTTAAACCTGGTGGTTTTGGTGGTAGCAGAGCTAGCTTATGTGTTCCCCGTTCCCAGATACTCACCCCTGATACCCCCTAACATCCGTATCCCACACGACTTCGAGCTGTGTTGCTATAACTCTTTGTGGAGCTGTGCAGCAATCCAGATTGCTGAACCTATCGGGATTAAAAATAGCCTCTTTAATTTCTGCTGCAGTTTGCTGATTTTCTTCATTACACAGCTCCAGCTGTGCCAGGAGGGGAAGAGAAGGAGCATCAGAGCAAGGGCTTGTATAGGTCATTGTAGCCACCCACCGAAATGCAGGTGGGATTACAGCTTTGGTGGAATGGGCTGGTTTTATTACATGAAATATATATGTTGGTCACCCTGTCACCTGCCAAAGTGACCAGCTGATTATTCTTGGTTAGAATTGTTTTGAGACAAGAAAGTGAAATATCTATTATTTTTGGTAAACGCTATTTTCGCACAGTTTGTTTTTTTGTTTTTTGGTGGTGAGATAACTACCCGCTACCACTGATGGGGGTGTTTGGAATCAGTGAGCATGTGTGTGGGGATTATAGTGCTTGGCTTTGGTTCTGTTTTTATTTGAAACTATAAGTGTGTCTTGGTAATTTCCGCAGCCAAAGGGTCCGTAGAGATCGTGCGGCTAGAGCTCTGTTGCTGTATCAAGCAGAACAAGAGACTGGGGGAAGGAAAGTCAATGCTGAAAGGAGAGTGTTTGTAGTGAGAGCAAAAGTAATGTGACAAACCACGCCTAAGGGAGGATATATCCCAGTTTGGGAGGTTTTCAGGCTTGCTCAAAGGCAAAAGGAGTAAGTAACTGGCGGTCTGGAGGAATGCAGCTGCAGGATTTCAGGCAGGGGAACTGTATGCCTGCTTTCTCCAGCTGCAAACAAGTTGTGGTTTTTTTTTCCTTTTCCCAAATGGGACAGCTCTTCCTTGAGGAGGTTGTTTTTAACACATGAACTGTTGCTGTTGCTCTCACAAGGCTGCCTGTGTGTTAGGAGACCCCGGACATTGCTGCAGCACGTGCAGTCGCCTTGACAGCACGTGGGCTTTAGATCCAGGCCATCCCCTGCGTCGATTTTTTGGGGTCCTGGGAGGCAGCAGAATAACTCCAGCTGGTGTGGCAGCAGGCTGATGTTTCTTGGGAAGGCTGGATGTTGCTCTGAGGGTGCTGTGTGGTTGGCTGGCTTTCAACATGCAGGTTTCAACGTAGCGTTTTGTGGGCTGAGCGCAGGGGATCCTCAAAATGTAACCTAGCGAAGGCAAGCCTGTCCTCAGCGGGTTTTTAGTTTGTAGTAGTCTGCAGCTCTCCCACAAGCTCAAAGCACATCAAGCCTGTCTGTCTTAGGCCATCGGGCTACTGCACTAGCATGGAGAATCACTCAGCTGGCTGGTTTTGTGAAGAAAGAGTTGTCTTTAGTTGTTTAAGTGCTAAAATACTTGTGCTGGTGCTAGATTTCAGAAGAGTCAATGCAGACACCTGGAGCTGAGTGAATCCACAACAGGTGGCAACCCTATATAAGATGATAGAAGAGGGGAGCTGTGGCAGGACGGGGCTTTGAGGAGCATCTGCTGAGATGAAAGGCAGCAACAACTGCCATTGCAATGAATTAACGAGGGAAAACCTGTAATAACCACATCCTCAATTACATGAGCAGCTGAAAGGAACAGAAGGGAGGTTATAAAATCAAAGAAATGTTACCTGGAAGGTTTCTTTAGTGTAGAACTCCTACTCTGAGTTGATTTTTCACCAACATCAGAGTGGGGCAGCTGTGACTTTGCCCAGCCAAGGGTGGGGACCCCCACCTCTGTGACCTGTCCTAAGGCTGCATCACCCTGCAGAGGAAAAATTTCTTCCTCGCATCCATTCTGAACCTCCCAAGGTGCAACTTGAGGTGTTTCCCCTTATTTTTTCCATCTGCCAGTGCCAGAAGAGAGGCTCCATCGTCTCTCTGACTCCCCATCAGGACTGCAGTTGGATCTCCCCAGCTTTTCTCCCCCAGACTAAACAAGCCCGTCTCCCTTGTTCTCAGTGTAATTATGTATGGTCTTGTTGGGGCTGCCTTCTTCAGGTGGGAATTCGGAGCACAGTTTGAAACAAGCAGGTTTGTTGAAATTTCTTATGACACAGGGGTTTTTTTACATAGTGTAGGAACATAACCTTCCTTACCCATGAGGAAACCAGTAATGTTTTGTCCCCAACCAACTAGAGGCATTCAGATACCACTGTGAGATTAAATCTGTGTTGGCAGAGCTCAAGTAGAGCTGTCCGTGTAAAGGTTGCCTGTCCTCTGGGCAGAGTGGTAGCTCTCCTGAGCGGATGCCAGGGGTTCCCTGCATTGCTTGATTCCTAAAAGTGATCTAAATAAATACTGCCAGGCTCTGATATTGAGATGAAAAGCGTTATAAAAGCTCCTGCAGCCTAGATATCTGCATTCCCGGGCTACCTGATCCCAGAGGTAATTTAAAATACAATCCAGCACCTGAGTTTTCCAGCTTAACAGCAATCACCTTGTCTCACTGTGGAAGAGTGTTTTAAATACATCAAACCAGGAGATTACAAAGGATGCCATCTCACCCCAAACAGGGACATAACTCCTGGGTTTAAAACCAAGGACGTTAATTTAGGAGCGTGGAGCTGCATCAGCCCACTTACGTTTTTCAGTTCATTGCAAAGCTTAGAGAGCTGTGCCATCCAAAAATTCCCCCCCTGCCTGGCGATTTGAATGCTCAGTTCTTCTGGGGGAAAAAGAGCTCCACGGTTACAAGAGCTCTTGAACCTCCATGTGAGGCAACCAGTCTCTTTCTGAGAGTACGAGGAAACATCCATTGCAGAGAGGTGGTTTGTAATGATCTGTTACGATGATTTACTTGCAGGAGGCCTGTAGCAGTTGCGGAATAATTGACTCAATAAGTTGCTGGTCTTGCCCATGAAAGCACCGCATAGAGATGCTTCCTACCGTGGTCAGGCTGATGTGACACGGCACATCCATCATCTGGTGTCAGCCTGGCTCCACGCACGTCGGAGCAGGGGTAAAACCTTGTGCTGGTTTAATGCGCTGTCCCAGCTGAGACCGCAGATCCGTCTTGGCTGGTATCCTGACCCCAGGAGTGACTGCTTAGGGAAAAGTATGTGAACAACAGTGCTCTTTCTCCTGAAAACGCATGCCACTTGCACAGGTTTGTGGCTCGGGGACTGCCTGAGGAAGAGGTGGAATCTTTCCATTTAATAGATTACTTTTTTCCCCACAAAGCTGAGTTTTGAACTCATCTGCAGCATCCTGTAGCAAGACCTTCAGAAAACGCTGTTTGTTATTAGAACCCTTCCTGGCTCTGCCAGACAGCCCGTGATACAACCTGTGCTGCCTTTTCCATCCCCAGTGGGAGGCCTTTTCCCCTTTCATTTGCCAACAGACTCGCTCCTCATGTCTGCAAATGGGTGCCTCCATCACCCCATTTAAGCCAGAGGTCTTGTTTCGGCTGGGCCATGAGCACAAGCTTGCCCTGGTAGCCCATCCCCTGCCCAACATCTGCCTCTGGTACATGTAATATCCTGGCTGTGTTGGCTCTGTTGTACGTGGCAGGTTCAGCCAGCTCAGCCTCACAAATACAAGGTTGTCTGTTTCTAAGTGGAAAAAACGGGAAGGAAAAAGGCAAGGAAGTGAAAGGAAAAGATGCTGGGAAGCAGCAAAGCTGTAAAAGTTGCTGGTAACAGCAGGAGCAGCAGGAACAAGGCACTTGTCTGGTGTAAGAGAGTGTATTTTGAGACTGAAAGGCTTTGAAGAACCCACTCTAAAACAAGAAAATCCCGAGAGGCTTGAATGTGCCAACACAAATAATTTTCTGCTTTGGTGCCAAGCTAACTGCACCCTGGACCGGTCCCTGTGGACATAGGACAGCTGCTCCATGGTGGGGACAGCTCTGCCACGCTGCGTGGAGCAGTCTTTGCGGTCTGCCTCGGGTGACCAGCTTGCAAATACACCTAGTATCAGCTAGCTGTGTGATGGTCTGTGCTACAGCTCCTTGCCCGATTACTCCTGGAGAGTAAATGTAAGCTTAGTTTACATCATGTCATTAACTGAAAATACTTCTATAACAGTCAGAAGCATTTACTGTAGTCAACATCTCGTTACTTTGCAGGCATGACATGTTCCTCCTCCTAGCCATTTGTGGGGACATGGTGATTTTGGGCTTAGTTTGGCTTAATTTCACTAAGTGTTTGGCTTAAACTGAAAGAGGAAGGTGACTTCTGTGCTTCAGCATTAATGAGCCGAGACTCATCACAAAAGTTGGGGTGCGCAGGTGTAGCAGTCAGGGTCACGACCTGTGAGGTGACCTGACCTGCAGGTGGGTGAAGATTGTGACCATGGGGTTCTCGGGACTCTACAATACACAAGGACATGGAAGTCTGTGTTTCTGAGAATTTTTTTATTACAAATTATTAGAAAACTGTTTGTAAAAACAAATATATGCATATATAAATATATGCTACAAGTCACTACAAAATTACCACTAGGAAAGCAAGTATATATAAGAGTAAAGCAAATATATGTATATTACAAGTTTTTACAGAATTCCAGCTCGCAAAGCAAAGATATACTTAATGAACCTTTCCCTATGTGTGCAGCTATATTATGTGAGATGTTACCAGTATGACACTCACCGAACCGCTCCCAGGAGTGGGGCAAATTGGTGATGGAAAAGTCTCCCTTCAAAGATGATCCGTGTCACCGAGTCTGCAGTCAGCCAGGGGTCTGCAGCAAGGCTCTGGTCTATCCGTGAGATCTCGTACAGGGAAGCTCTTGCAGAGAAGCTCATTTTGGGTAGGTAGCGAGTTACTTTTTATACCTTTTTGGTGTAAGGACGTAAGCGGGCGTAGGACATCAGTTCCCAGAATAGTTGTTGCTGACTTCTGTTTTCCTGGAAGGTCAGTTCATTATCTCAATTTCTTTGTCCTGCCAAGTGCTCTCCATCAGAGAGGTTTTGGCTGAGCTTATCAAGGGTGTCTCAAGACTCCTGGAAAAAAAGACATCCTTCTTTGTCAGTGTGTTTACCGGGTCACCTTTGTGGCTGCTCCATCAGCAGGCTGTGGCTAAAAGAAGTTTGCTGATAAATAGTTGGTCAAACATGTAGTACTGTGGGTTTTATAACGCAGAGTTAAAAAGGACTGTTCATGTAATTTGTCATAATAATTACTGCGTGCTAGAAATGATTGGAAAGTAAAACTAAAGAGTGAGAGCAGCAAAATCAGGATGGGAGATTATAAAAAGAAGAGAGAAAGTGGATTTCAGCAGAGCTGAAGTTGGGAGGGTGATTTTAAGGCGTCTCAGCTGGCAGTACATGAACTGTTGACAGTCCAGAGTGGCTTGTGGTGGTGCCAGAACTGACTCTGCTGGTGGTGCCTGCTGTTATAGCTCATAATAACGATGGGACCAAGCCAGGAAAATGGAGGAAATCCTGGTGGAAGAGAGGCAAGATGGAGAAGGGCTGTGGGAAGGGATGGTGCAGGAGCAGCTATGCTGAGGACAGGTTGAAAGCCCCGTAGGTGAGCAGTGTGGCTGTGTTCAGCGTGCGTTGGCCATGCTGGGTTGCAGACTTCTGGAGATTTGACAGCATTCAAACGTCTGCAGCAACTGCTACTGAAATTTTAAGATAAAAAAAAAAAAGTCCAGGAAGGAAAGCAAACCTTTTTCTCTGTACAAGTCTGTACAAGTAAGTGGTTCACAAGCCATGGGTTTTCTTCCTGCACTGGCTTTGGAAGTCTCTGCGTGGTGAGGCCATCCAGAGGTCACATGAGAATGAATGAGCCAAAAGAGGATCCTGTTTTTGGGAAATTCGTGTCTCTTGGCCTCTCCTGGGCCTCCTGACAGGCATCCAGCACCTGAACTGGAAAGGGGAGCAGAGGCATGCAGCTCCTGGAAGCGTATGGAGGGACAGGAAGGGGATCTTACACCTGTGCTTGGCACTGGTGAGGCCACACCTCGATGAGTGGGTTCAGTTTTGGGCCCCTCCCTCCAAAAAGGCCATTGAATGACTCGAGCGTGTCCAGAGAAGGGCAACGGAGCTGGTGCAGGGTCTGGAGCACAGGTGTGATGGGGAGCGGCTGAGGGAACTGGGGGGGTTTAGTCTGGAGAAGAGGAAGCGGAGGGGAGACCTCATGGCCCTCTCCAACTGCCTGAAAGGAGGGTGCAGAGAGGGGGGATGAGTCTCTTGAGCCAAGGAACCAGCGGCAGGCCAAGAGGGAATGGCCTCAAGCTGCGCCAGGGCAGGGTCAACTGGCTCTTCGGAAGGATTTCTTTGCAGAAGGGGTTGTTGGGCGTTGGAATGGGCTGCCCAGGGCAGGGGGGGAGTCCCCATCCCTGGAGGGGTTGAAGAGTCGGGTTGACCCAGTGCTGAGGGATCTGGTGGAGTTGGGAACGGTCAGGGTGAGGTTAATGGTTGGACTGGAGGATCTTCAAGGTCTTTTCCAACCGACATGATTCTGGGATTCTGTATGGGCCCTGTGCGTCTGCTGGTCAGGCACATCCGCGTTGGCCAGTGCTTTTCAGACAACAGAGCGGGGCATGTTGAGACATTCGCAGACACGATCAGGGAGGAAAGATCCAAGGAGCTGGCTTTAAGTCTAGAAAAGGAGGAGGAAGGAGGAGGTTAGCAGTCTTCCAAGGAATGCAAGGCTCTTGGAGGATGACTTCTGCACAGCCACCGCACAAGGGAAAGATCGGCCTTACTTGCAGCGTTGGCAACTGTTAATAGCTTCAAAAGTGACTGGTTTTTCTCCCTTGCTATCCGGCTAGGAAATCACCAGGACAGTCTGTGAATCCCTTCCCCAAGGATTTCAGGGCACAGATAACACCCACTGTGGGTTCAGCTGGGCCATGCTGGTGCAGAGCTGTGCTGGGTTTCTCCAGCTCCCCGCTAGCTGCCGGTCCTGTGATGCATCTCTGCTCTCCAACCCACCCCGTGCGAGAAGTCGATCTCGGTTCTTGAAGATGCCGTGTGGTGGTAGTGGCACATCCAAGCTGCTCAGAGGGGAATGGACACTTTCACTTTTACTTCTGGTTTAGGCACTTTCACTTTCGCCTCCTCACAGTCTGCACAGAGACTGTCAAGGGCCTTCTGCTCCCTCAAATGGAACCTGGATGTGTCAGGGTTTTGCGTGGATTTGTGTGACTGCAGACTCTTCTGTAGGGTCGGAACAGATCTGAAGGAGCCTCTTAAAGCTGAAAAGGGAGATGAGGGTCACGGCAAGCTGCTGGGCTCAGTGCCATGCTCTCTGATTGTTTCATCTCATGTATTTATGTATTACAACAGCAACTTTTTTTTTTTTTTCCTTTTGGACTTTCATTTTTACACTGCAGCTGAACTTGCAGGGAGGAACAAATGTTTGAGTTATCACCTGCAAAATCACTGTTCGTGTTGCATTTCCAAGAGCTTCCCAGGCGCTTTTTTTTTTTTTTTAAAGCCTTTAGTTTTTACCCCTGAAAGATACTGAATAGCCAGTGCTTTTGCTGATTTAACACCCCACACCCTCAATATGTCTTCTGCACCTGGTGGGGTTTTTAACCCCGTGATTTCTCTTCATCAACTCCATGTCTCACATACTCAGTGTGGAAACACAGGACTGGCTCCCAGCTCGCACGTTTAGGCATGGTCTTTCTCATACTCCAAGACCCTGAACTTTTTGATGATGTGTTGTGAGGCGCTATCACTAGGAAGAGCAGAATATTACACTCTGAAAAGTGAGATAGTTTGGAGCAGTAGCTGTGAAATTAAATCGCACCCGCTGCAGTCCTGTGCTTTAGGGACATAAGGAGCTGGGTTTGTTTAGGCTGGTGGAGAAGACGCTGAGGACAGGGCTGTCTCTCCTCGGACGATGACTCCGGACACAAGCGTTGTGGTGCTCCAGCAAGAAGCAAAAAGAGCTGTTATGTTCCATCAAAGCCTTTGAGCAGAGCTGTGAGCTGGGATGTAATTCCCTGTTCTGATTTTCCTGGAGGAGTCTGAACTCCCTAACTGCTTCGCTGAGATCCACAAGATGCAAGAGACACGGACAAAGCAAAATGAAAGACAAGTGAGGAAAAATCTGAGCAAATTTAGCAACCCTTATCCTCATTGGGCTCAAAGAGAAAAAACAGTAATACTGACAGAGAGCTGGAAGACCCCTTTATTTCTCATTTTTCTGTGCTTGAGAGCCAAGTTGTGTTCACCTGCTTTTTTACTACTTCTAATGATAACAGAGGTATCACCAGAAAGTGGGAGGTTTAGAAGCGAATACAAGAGGCCACAAAAGACATTCATTCCCCAGAGCGAGGTTAAGAGAGGCAAAAGTTCTTTTAAAGCCTTTCTTTTCTCTGCTCCCAATTTCCATTCACACCTGTCCTCTACATGCTTTTCTTAGAAGCATTTTTTAGACTTGTCTTTATACTGTTTCCCCCCACTTTTTGCCTTGTGTGGATTTGTCTTTTGCTTAGTGCAAACTGGCAGATCTGGCTTAGAGCAATGTAGCTCAATGAGTTTAATACACTCAATTTGAACTGTTATTTTTCCTGTTCCTTCTATTAGTTCCTTCTTTGGCCTTAAGTAATTTGAGAGGAATAACAAGATTTGTGACATAGGGAATGTTTCTGACTTTTCTTCTTCTTTTTAATTGAGGAGAGGAAAAGAAACAAATGATGAAAACTAACCCTTTAAAAACAGGAATCAAAACTCCACAGAGGCTGCAGACTGATAACAGATGCTATCTTGCTCATCACCAAAGGAATGTGGACCTATTGGACATTAAAATGGCAATTTATGTATTTGTCCTCAAAAATTTCTCTGAGGTTTTTCTTAAGAGAGCGACCAGCGTGCAAAACCTGTTCTTCGGGTGGGGCTCAGCAATTCTACATTTCTTTCCTTATAGATGACTGTTTTATTTTCTAAAGTTTATGGGTCAGAAGAAATAAAACTTTTCAATGTGTCTGTGTTGAAAACTCAGCTCGGGATTTGAAATCTCATAGCTCATGAATCACCGTCAGTAATAAAGGTTTTTAAATGTGCAACAGAGACTGAGCCCAGGATTTCCTGTGTTTCTAAGTGGCTGCTTTATTTAATACTTGGATTTTAACAGCTGCAAGAGCACAAATACTGCAGGGCTTTTCTTTGTTTCTGCATCCATATTTAATTTGTCAACTGCTTTGAGACCTCTTTTTGGTGGGATGCTGTTGGGAAGTGGTTTACTGGGATGTTTTCCTTTGGAGTTGTCAAGAGAATTTGGGCTTCAAGAAGGCTCAGCCCTTTGAGGCTTTGAAGGAAGGCTTGCTCTCGTGGTATTGAAAACCACATTCACTCAAGACGTGAAGGTCTTCATAGAAAAACAGATAACCCTGAGAAACTGAGCATGCACCAAGATTTTCCCTGTGTGCAGGCATCAGCTCTCACACCCTTAAAAGAGCGTGCAAGGAATCTAAGTAACTTTTTAGCACAAGAGAAAACTCAGCGTAAAGTTAATTTACCACCAGGCTTTGCTTCTAGTAGTTGCTAATAATTTCTTTTTTTTTTTTTCCTGTTGCAAAGGAAAAACTTTAAGGGCTTACTGGCAAGGTCAGTATTCCTCCTGCTAAAGGACAATTTAACTTGCAGACAAAGACTTGAGAGCTGCAGTGGCTGGAGGGGATCTGCTGCTCCGAGTGGGAGCCATCAGCTCCAAGCAGATCTGGGCTTGTTAAACGAGGCATGAGTGGGGGAGTCACACTCAGCTAGACTCAGCTACCACCCGCCTCTGCTGAAGCCCCCCTACTCATCTGGGGATGCCAAGAGTTAATATTTACACCTGGTTTTTGCTTTCTCCCTCCAGGTTTTCATCCAGAGTCAGAAGAGTCGAGTTCCCTTTTGCAGACAGCGGTTTCAGTGCTGCAGAGCTCCTACTTGGACTCTACATCTCAGGACGGTTTTCAGTACAGCCAAGCAATTCTAGTGGAAAACGATGTTTTTCTAAGTGAGGTAAGGCCGGTGGGGAAGCAGGGTGTTGCTGGCAGTTTGGGAAGGGGTGGCATTTCTTTGGGAGCTGCAGAGGTCTGTAAGTGCTGGTTTATTGGCAGGTCTGTCCTTCCTTTGCAACACGTGGCTGATCTGCCTGCCTCCTAGAGCCCTGTTTGCGGCTCCTGACTGAAGGGAGCCTTTTCTTTGCTTTCTTGCACTTCCTCCTTCCCAATCTGATCAGGAACAAAAGGTCCATTCAGCCAATGTTGCCAAACATTCAACAGCAGTTCCTGGAGTGGGCCTTTGGGGCAGCTTGAAATCCTGATTTGATACCTAGCAGGAGAATTTTAACATTACTGCACTTCTGCTGATTCACAGCAAGGCAGATTTCCCTGTGGTATTTCTTCTGTTTGCCCTCACACCTGTACAGGCACCAGTTTTAATCCCATTTCCCTTTCTGCAGCTGACTGGGGCATGTCTGGAACCACTTTTAAAATGCCTCTGTCCCTACACTCCCACTGTCATTGGCAGGGAAGAGAGGCAGTCTTCTCTGGGCACTGGAGCTGACCAGTCTGCTTCTTGTCATGAGTGAAATAGAGCTTAGATATTTTGGCTGCCTAAATCTGGGATAGTCCTTGTGGAGCTGGATAAAAAAGTGGGAAAGCAGGTACCAAGTCCTTCGTTGATTTGCCTGTGAGTTCTAAAGCCAAAATAAGCAAAAGCAGTGATGAGAATGTTGTTTTCTTATCTTCTAACCCTGTTTATAAAATCCTATCCTTCTACAACTTCTTTTATTAAAGCCCCAAAATATCATGGAGTCGTATCCAGCTCTGTTTATCCCCATGATGTTCTCCCTGTCTGCACTGAGAACATGCTCTGCTTTAATTATCAGACAAAAGAAATTGGAGTAATGTGTTATTTGGCTGTAGCCGCATGGTAGCACCTGCCCTCTAATCAAATAGTCCAGGCTTCCCTGGTCAGTGGAGAGAGGAAAAGAGGTGCCTCCGAGCATCTCCCCTTCTGTAGGCAACTTCTCTATGGCCGAGGTAATTTGTCTTATGATGGCCATAGCTGGCTACTAAATGTGATGCTCCACCAGCCCACGTTCTGCTCAGTGAAACAAGCTCCCCAGTAGCCAGCGATGTGTGGCAGGAGGGGCAAGCTGGGATAAGGCTGGACTTGCCTGTGATGAGCACAGCGAGACACTGCTGTCCCTTGGAGAACATTGAACATGTTCTGCTGGGGACAAACGGACAGACAGATGTGTGGATCGGGGGCCTTGTGGGGGAAGACTGGTTGTACGTGGGCCTGAGGGAGGGTGTGTGGGCGCAGGAGCTGGTCCAGCATCACCTGGCTGCTGCCAGCTGCCCCACACTGACCACAACTGGAGGTACTGGGACACGTTGTCCTCACACATGAACACATGTCACTCAGCTCTGACATGACTGGACTAGAACAAGGTGTTGTTGTGTCTTCTGCAGCTCAAAGCTTTTGCCCAAGCCAAGGAAGCTGCCGGGTACAGCCAGGAGGAGCTGGAGGAGACCTTTGCATTTCTCCTGTTTGATAATGAAGCAGAGGTAACCTGAAATGTTTATTCAGCTTAAGAAGTTGGGTGCCAAGTGCCTGCACATGTGCTGCGTCCCACCAAAGCCCAGCAGATCTGTTGACTGAAGTGTCCTGGCTCTCTGTACCCCAGTTACCAGTGCAAATACTACTGTATAAATAGTCCAGAGCAAGTTCTGAAAGCAGCTCCTGGGAGGTTTTAGCAACAGATCTTATTTTGCATCTCTCCAGTTAATTACTGTTTGAGATTTGGCTGCCTCCTTTGCCCTCTGCAGGGAGATAGAAGGAATCTCCCTTTGTCCCAGTGGATTTATGGTTAAGTACAGGCAGATGAAGCCTTTTCTGTATGCTTAGAGCAGAAAAGTGCTTTTGTGACAGGAGTTTTTCAGGTGGTTTTGGGCAAGTTCCCTTGGTTTTGCCAACTAGGTGGAGAGAGAGCCTGACACAGCTATTGGGAAAGTTATTCTTGCCTGTTTTTCACAAGGATGCTTTGATTTTGTGAAAAGACAAACTCTTTTCACAAGGATGCTCAGGAAATCTAGTGGGAATTCACTTTTAATGTGATTTAATGATGCCATGCTAAACCACGGTAGAGATGGTTTTGTTCAGGATGAGAGCGGCCTGAATGCAGTTTAGTTCTGTTCAGTTTGGATTGAGCTACAGCAAAATAAACCACTTTCAGTCTCAGTTTGGGAGTGGGAATTGTCCCGCTTCATTTTGACTGTTTGAAATTTAGCACAGGCTGCACCAAATGACAGCTCCTTGTACAGACCCTAGGAAAGAAGGAGCTCTCCAGAGGACAGTTGGACCTCGTTTAATGCAGGCGTTGAAAATCCTTGGGCTAAATCACTCTCTGGAGGTGCCTGGTCTAAGCTAGACACTTGCCTTTTAGGAGGCAGAAGTTCAGTGTGATGAGAGCCTTATAAAGGGGCTGACTACAGTTTGACTGGTTTGCTTTTATTTCTCACCCATAATGAGTTCAAACTGCTTCTCTTGTCACTCGTTGGTCGATACAAATTTGGATTTGCACACTTTGATGAATCTGCTTTGGACGTGGATTAAATCAAAGCCGGTGAGATGCTCCCAAGGTAGTAATTGTGCCTGTGGAGGAGTGAGCACAGAGTAGCAAATGCCCTTTGCCTTCATGCCAGCACTGTTGCATTTATTTTTCCACAAATTGTTGACGCAGATAAAGAAAGTGCAAAGTCCAGCCTTGTGCTTGCGGTGATTTCTGGAGATGCTGGATTTTTTCCATTTTTTTCCAAGCTTTTGCTTCCGCAGAGGTTTTTGTAACAACACGTGCTAAATACAAGTATTTAGTATCCAAAACAACAAATTTTCTTCCTGTGGACACTGTGTTTAGTTTTCATTATACCTTAGGTGTTTTGGGACTGTAACCAGCATGTGTTTGCCTGTCGCAAGTATTTTACGAACTGTTGTGCTACAGATTTCAGTAGCTGTGTCCCTTATTTTTGAAAATAGATGGTAAAAGAGGCTGTCTCTTCTTTTGAAGGCAAGAGAGGTGTGTCAGACAGGCCTCCGTGTAAACACCAGTTCTATTTCCACGCTTGGTGACCCAGCGAAAGGTAAGATTTCCATTCAGAGGAGCAAGAGACCTCTTCACGGGATATTGCTCCTTTAAAAACAAAAGCAAAAGCCCAGACAAACTCCTGGTACTGCCTTGTTACTTACTGCAAAGATCCATGGAAACTCCTGTGTTTCTCACATGGGAAACTACATTTATTTGGATCAAGCAAGCAGCAGCGTTCTGGCTTCTGGCCCCTCAACCAGATGAGGATGGGTTCTTCCCCATGGAATGTTATCGTCTCTTCATCTCTCCATTTCAGGCTTTTTTCCTCCCTTGTTAATAACAACTTGTGTCACCAAAGTGGCTTTTTGGCAGCTCTCCCCACTGATTTGCTCTTCAGAGTCTTTTTGCTGAGTTTTTGCCAACAGTCCTGTTAATAACCAGAGCAGATCGTGACATGTCAAAGCCCTTTTCAGATTGTGCTTGTTCCTTGCCCAAAGGTCTGGGGCCTCAAGACATGCAGTGCAGGACACGTTACTCAAAGAAATCCTTCTGCCAGAAGCAGAACGTCTCACCCTGCAAGTCTTTGCAGGCCAGGACACCTAATTACTGAACAGCCAATGGCAGTGAATGCAAAACCAAGCAAGAACTAGTTATTTATCTGAGTGCATATCTTAGGCCTGATGGACTGAGACGAATATTATGGTGTGTCTCTTTGTAGCCCTCCCCTTGCCCAGTCGCTGTTTCCCCCCATGTACTTTTCTACCCATCTTGTCTACAAATATAAAGCAGGAGTGAAGAGCCAACACCCACCCACACCCCTCCAATAAATCCACATATGATATGCCCTGAGCATGGAGAAGGGAGGGGAATAAACTGTATCAGAATAGGCCTTGTCACAGGGTAGAAGGTTCACATTGACATCTGGGGTGCTGAAGATGGCCATAAAGAGCCAAGGAAGGGGCCTGGGAGGGTCTATGCCATGCCATGGGCCTGCTCTTGGGACCTTGCAGTGTGTGTTCCCCACCTATAAACATCCCCCTTGCCTTTGAGTGACTCCAAATGGAGCAAAGTACCTGTCCCCCTTGCAGTCTGACCTGGAAGCCCTTCACCACTTCTTCCTGTAAGTGACAAGCCCTGGCTCAGTATGTTTTCATGTAGTGTGGCCAAAACTGACATTAGCTGGGCTGCTTCTCCCAGGAGAAACCCAAGTTAACTCTTTTCCTAGAGCTGACCCTGAAACATATAATGCTGTTCCATACCAGCAGTCAAAAAAAGGAAAAGAGTCAGAGTTTCACCCTTTTTATGGCAGCAAGTGCGACTCTGGTTTGCAGCACTGGCTCTGCAGAGACTCCCATTTCTGCAAGGAGGGTCGCCTTTACGGAGTTTTTTTTGGCAATCAGCTTTACACGACAAATGATTCATATTATTTTGCATTGCTTTGTTTTCACAGGGGTTTATATTTCCAAGTATGCAGACTGTCTTCATCCAAGACCCTGGTATCACGGAAAATCAGGCTATATTGTCATTTGTAAGCTAATTAAGGTAAAATGCAAGTTTGTCTTTGTGTGAAGTAGTTTTCAGAAGCCACTGTATAGTGCAAGTAGTTCTTAAGGAGGCAGTGGTGCCCGTAACTGTAGTGGGGTGTAAAATCAGCTCTGTTGAGACCTCATTGGGATTTTTGACTATGGGATGTGTCAGGCAAGAGATCCAACTGGGCATGACTGGTGGCCTGCAGGGTAGCAGAGAACCTTCCAAATTCCACTGCTGAGATCAGAAGTTCCCCATAGGGTCACCTTTTTCCCTGGACTCTTGTACATTTTGGAGGTTTGAGGGGGGAGCCCTAAGGTGACTCAGATCATAGCCCCATTCTATTCCTCCATGGAGGTGGCGTGTGGCCCCTTTCTCCCCTCCTCACTGGCTCCTGCTCTCTGTAGCTGGCACCAAAAACACATTCTTCCCGTTCACTCTCGTGAGCAGTGCAGATTTGTCTGCCGTGCCAAGCTTGGCTGAGTCAGGCCCTTATGTTTGGAAGGACACAAACACACACAACCCCTTCACAGTGGTGGGGAGCGTGGGGCTGCCAGCAACACTGTCTTTGGAGAAAAGGAGGATTCAGCGGTCTTTTAAAATAAGTTTCTGTGAACAATTATGATTTTTTTTTTCTTTTTTTGGTAAATTTTCTGGCCCAGGGGAAGGTCAAGGCGGTATCTGAGAATTACACAACCAGCTATACGTGCCCATCTCCTGGCTATGACTGCCACATCGCCGTGAGCAGAAACAACGCACCGTCAAAGACCAGCCACTGCCAGGCCTTCGAGCAGAGCCAGGTATAAGTTTGCAACAGGACTGGGCAGACAGCTGGCTTGCAGGCAGCAGGGGAGCACAGTGCTGGCCCAGATGCCTCACTCATTCCTCACCTTGTTTTTTCATCTGTGTTTCCCTTCTCACCCCAGTATTACGTGTATGAAGTGTCCAATGGCAGCGCTGCCGAGCGGCCCAGGCAGATCTGCCCCTACATAGTCATCGCCTGCCAGTACAGGGAGCCGAAGGAAATGCCCGTCTTAGCTCTAGAGAACCTGTAAGCAACTTGCTGTCCTTCCAAAACACCCTGATTGCTTTTGTGGGCTGTTTTTCCTTTTCCCGATGCTAAATGTTCCTCTTTTTCTCCCTTTTCTCTAGACCTGAGCTTAATCACAAAGGTAGGAGCACCTGGTGGTTGTTTCTGTTTTATAAGCGTACCTTTCTCTGTTTGCCCTCCTCTCCTCTCCTGCTTTCTCTGAGCAGTTCTCACTTTTGCCTGTAGCATTGTACTGTCCATGGAGGGGGCAGCTCTCCATCCGGGGCCAGCTTTTGTGCAACATCGCCCTAAGGACCCCATACAGCTCTACGATTCCAGCCCAGCTGTAAGTTGCCCCTTTCTCTTCTTTCTGTGCAATTTGTGGAGTGGGAGGCATCACACCTTTGGGTGTCTGTGTACCAGCAAAAGCCAGTTTTATGTCTCCTGCCCCATCCCTTCGTGGATCAACATCTTCCTGCAGCTGTACTGACTTAACCACCTGCACTGTCTGAACAATCATCAGTGTCAGGAAGGTTGTGTTGGGCAGCCGGCGGTGCAGTGTCACAGCAACAGCTGGATGAGGATGTGAGTTCAGGCCCTGAACTGCAGCTGGAAATGGCTGTCTTTTGTCATCTCTTTTTGTTAACTGCTTTGGGATGTTATTGCAACTCAGTTATTCCTGCTTGGGATTTTTCTCCTTGTGAGAAGTGGGCTTCCTGATGGTGCAGGTACGATCAGCCAGTTGTGTTCATAGATCAGAACAATGGCAAATAAAGTATTGAGGTAACTGGCATTCAAAAAAATGAGATATTTAACATTTTCCGTAGTCAGAAGAGCCAACCAGCGGACAGCAATTTGAAACAGCCAGTGACAGCCAGTAACACAGCCACCAGTATCAGTGTTTGGAGGTGTTTACAAACAGGATCCTCAAATCAGCAAAGTGCTAAACAAGCTGCACCTTCTCCAGCCTTCTCCAGAGCTGCTTTCTCTGGTTTCATAGTGACAGGGCAACCAGGACTCTTTGCTGTGCTTAACCCTGAGAGCCTTTTACGCTTGTGATCTCACCATCTGCTGCTTTATCCCCACAGGCCTCCCAACCTGGACGTTTACCATGTCATGGGTTTGTCTGACTTGAAGAAAAAGCTACCAGAAGCTGCATTTGGGAAAAAAAATTACATTGAGAATGAAGGTGAGTGCACAAAACCCGCCGGCGTGATGAGTAACGTATGCTTGTGCCATAGGAATTGCCGTGGGGGGTCAAAGCTCAGGTCCACATAGCACTGGGCCCTGTCTTGAAGGGTGGATGATTGCAGATAAATGAGGAAAGATGCCCAGGCAGCAGAGGGATGATTGCCTGCCCACACTTCATATGGTCTCCTTGAGTGATACAATCCTCTTCCTAAAGCAGCCCTTTAATCAGCCTGTTCCTGGGACAGGACAGGGTGGGAGACTCTGATTTCAGACCTGATTTGCAAGGTGCCAAACGTGGTGTAACCTGTGTTTAATATACGCTTTGGGGTTCATACTGCTGATTGATTTTTGGGTTGGAGTTTTGACAGGCCTGGCAGCTCTCAGCCCCAAAGTGTCGAGCTCCCAGTGGCTGTGTGTTGCAGCAGACATGCAGTGACTGACACAGATACTGCAGGTTGCACGTGGAGAGCTCTGAATGTGATTTCCAGAATCTCCAGGTGCGTTTTCATGTCATCTTGCACCAAAATAAATATGGACTGTTGCAGTGTTGCCTCCCTTCTGTGTATCAGCTGTGCTGAGCCAGGTTGGGGCTGGCTGACAGCCAGCCTGTTTTGGGGGTTAGCATTCAGCTTACGGTGCAGATGGACACGGGATAGTGCCAGGGCAGGGGAGGAGGCAGGAAAAATGAGGGGAGGCCACAGAAACACTTGATGAAGGTGCCATGGACCCACAGTCTTAAGATCGGCTGGTGAAAGAGAGGAAATACTTGAACAGAAGAATTTTGCTGTGAAATTCAGAGGAGTAAGGTTGGTCCGAGATCTTGCCTTTGTTAAACTCCTTTGGGGATCAGAGTGTGCAATAAGGATGCTCCATAGCAGGGGACAATATGGCATGTTAGAATGAGGTATTTCCCTCTGAAAAGCTCTCTGTCTCTGTTGAAGCACACAGCACTGGTTAAATTGCTTTTGTTAGCTGCACAGATCAGATAGGAAACATCTCCTGTGAACCATGAGTTGAAGAGGAAACTCACTGTGATATGAATGCGTATACCAGCTTAGGAAATCTTGATAAGTCTTTTTTTTTTTAAAACACACAGTTTCCACCAATTGCACACCCATCTTCCTGATACAGGAGCACTTGTTTGTTCATTGTCTCTCTTTTGTCTGCAGTATGCTTTCAGGGTGTTTACTTCAGTCTGTATGAAGTAGAAATATCAAATAAGGATCAATATAAAATGGATCGGTTAGTAGAAAATCTAAAGGAAAAGGACTTGGTAAGTATTTTAAAACATTGTTCTGGGAGGAAAGTGGCCTTTTAAATGATCTCTTGAAACTTTTGGTAACGTTATTCATAGATTCTGAACTAATGCAAAATGGAATGAATTTCCCTGCTTTAAGTGTTATTTTTCTGCTTTGTTATTCTCAAACGTAGTTTAATCTTTCTGTATATAAACTGTTAACTGAAGATTACCCACTGTGAGCTGGAAGCTGATTTCTAGGGTGAGCATGCCCTGCTGAGCAGAAGGCATTATGCCAGGCAAACCTCTTCTTTGGCCATGTTTATGCCAGATGACATTATTTTATTGTCTTTATTCATGATTTTCCCCCTTGCATTGCAAACAGCATGGTGGACAAGGACTGCAAGGGGCTCTTATATATTAAGAAAGCAGAAGCGAAGACCTCCAATGCCAAAATGATAAATGCCAAGCAAAAGACATCACATGCCTGCCTTTCTCCCTCGTGGCTGAAAAATAGCCCCCACTCAGCTGGATACTTACGCTGCTGAATACTCATGAGCTTCTGGGAGCTCTGCAGATGTTGAGAATTATCCTTTTTTTTAATGGGAGATTTCCCTTGCGATCTATTATCTGATCAGGCTTTTTTTCCGGCACACTGGGGTCTTTTTGTTCCCAGTGTGATCATCTCCTTGTGACTCCAGGGGATAAACCTCTCCCCTGTGGAGCACAGCACCTGCACCTCTACTGGGATTTGTGGTCAAGTTGGGTTTGGCTTTGCTGCTGCTGGTTGCTCTCTCACATCTGATGCTTCCTGTAGATTCAAGGTTGTAAATTCACAGCCGAGAACTCACAGCTGGCTGGGCACATCCTCCCCTCACTATAAGTTGGCAGAGGCCCATGAACTGCCTGGAAGTGTTGTTGCTGCACTGCTGAAGAGCTGCCTGCTGATGTGCAGCTTCCCACAAGCAACGTACCACAGCAAGTGTTCGTTGGGGATCCCTGTAAGAAAAGCACTCAGACTCCCTAAAGTATTGATGAAACTATCTTTTATTGGTAACAACATGAGAAGAAAAAAAGGGGATAGCAAAGACAAGCTTAATGTCCATTCACGTGTAGGTAACCCTGAACTGTGCAGCATTGGTTGGATCTCTGGTTGGGGCACAGATCTGTCCATGCTGCAGCTCATCTTGAGGTTCCCAGCACAGAATCATGGAATCACAAAACGATTTTTTGGTTGGAAGGGACCCTAAAGATCATCCAGCTCCAACCCCCCTGCCGTGAGCAGGGATACCTGAGGGGACATAAGCTTACGGATGCTATCCCTTTTTTCTTCTCCCATTCTTGCCAATAAAAGATATTTTAATCAATACTTTACAGAGTCCAAGTGCCTTTCTTGCTGGATCTGTGACAACTGCATGTTCAGGTGCATTACACCATGTTTGCAGCACTGAGGGTTATAATACACATCCTGCCAAGCCCAGTGGAGCTCGGCTCGCTGGAGGGGTCGGCAAAGATGAGATGCTTGAGTTGTGGCCATGAGCAGTTTGGTATTGAAAGCCGTCAGGATGTCATTTCCCTAGAACTTTCTTACCCTCATATATCTGTCAAACTGAATGAATATATCTCCCTTATTTCAGTGAAGAAGCAGGCACAGCCCCTTTTGGGTGTGCTTCTTCCCCTTAGCGTGCTGTTGAGTGGCCCATGAGTGAATCTGCTTTGGTGGCAGCTCCCCAAGGTGCAGATGAAAAATGCCCTCCGTCTCCTTTCCCTTTCAGTGGCCAGGTACCCACCTTGTGCAGGGCCCAAGTGAAAATGAAGGGGTGGCTGGGGCTAGGTGGGGTTGCCTGAGGCCAGTTGTACTCCTCTGGGTGCTGACTGATGTCTCTCTCAACTCTGTGTGAGGTGACTGCTGCCTTATGGCTTGACTTTCCTCCTCACCTGCCTGAAAATCATCCTGTCCCTGAGAAACCACAGCTATTTCATTGAGCTGGATTTATGCAACAGAGATGCTGGCTCTTATCCCTTCTGCTCCACTGGCTTGAGACAACCAGAGCACGGAGCTACTGTTCTGAATAGTGAATATTACACTGAAATTATTCAGCATTTCCAAAGTTGTTCTGTTGTCCTGGAGAAGTGAGGCTGTGGGCATTAGTCCAATCCTCTGTTATGTCTGAATATACAGAATAGGATCTGTGGCGTTTCACAGAGCATTAGAAGCCCCAGGGTTATTCAGTTCCTGTAAGTTTCCTGAAAAGATGTGTCTGCATGGAAGAAAGAGATCCAAAGGGGTGTCCCCATGGAGGGGAAGGCAGTCCAAGCCAAGCTCTGCGATGAGGCATCAAGCAACACCCAAAGATGAGAAAAGCCTCAATAAGTGCACATATCTTTTTAGACATGCGGTCATCCAGCTCTGAGACAAAGTTGCAGACGTCTCTTAGACTCAGCAGATTTTTTTTCACATATTCATTGATACTGATGCTGCTAATAAGCAAGCTGCGTGGCCTGAACTTCAGTCAGACTTGTGGCTGGAACAGTTGGTTGTGTTTTGTCAGATGCTGGTATCCAGCTTTGCTTTTCCTGCTGGGAAAACCTTCCCCTGGGGCTGTGGAAAGCAATTCCTGGCTGAGATGCCCAGGAGCTTTTGAACTGAAGGCACTAAAAGTAGTAACCTTGTTCATTAATTACACCTAGTTTGGCTGAGCTTATTTATTTTTTAAGGAACAGATGAGAGGAATTTGAGAGCTGAATAACAACATAAATGGAATGCTTTTGGTTACAGGCCCCAGTTGCCCCAAGTGGCATGAAATGAACAGTGTCCTCCTCAAAAGGGAATGAGCTGGTAGTGTTGGCACACAGTCAGGACTTGTTGACAGTCGTTCTGCATGATAAAAAGTGTGCTAAGGAGGAAAGGGAGTGGTTGCTCTAACTTTATATGTGTTTATTATAGGCAATCATCAAATATTTACAAGACCAAGGAGTCCTTATCCTCCTCACGTCCTCTGCCTTGGCACGAGATGATGGTAAGACATGGCTATGTAGAAACCAATATCTGTGCTTAAACATCCTGCTGTGTTTTAGAGACGGACGGTGGGTGCCTTCAGTCTAAACAAAACCTCTTGCTTTCTTTCATAGGGTTTGACCCCAAGGAGCCTGGCAGCCTCCTGGCCCTGTTTCTGTTCACCTCATCCCGGTCGGTGTGCCTGAGAGGTAGGGAGGCTCCTTTTGCTGGCTTCAAACACTGTGTTTTGGGTGTGGGGTCCTCACCAGAGGATCCTCACAGACACATTCCTCTCGAAGAGCTGATTTCTCTGCTCAGAACCTCCTACAGCTTTAGCACAAAGGGTGTTTTTAAAAGAGGAGAGAGAAGTCCCAACTCTCTAGCTATGCTGTGTTTTAAGCTGATCTAAACCAGGTTCCCTGCCTCACCCATTCACTGCACATTCTTGCCCCTTTGCAGGAAGTTGATGGGAGTGACAGATAATTACTTTTCTCCCTCTCAGTCAGTTTTCAGCAGCATCCACTCCCTGAACTGTCTTGTGTGTGCACGTGGGAGTCGGACTGCTGCAGAGCCTGGCTTACATCCCTAAAGGTGCACCAGAGCCGTGCTCAGGGAGGCAAAATGACACATGGGACTTGCTGGACTCTGCCCAAAGCTCATGTGATTTGCTAAGCCAGCAGGAAAAAAGCCTGCCCTAAAAAATAAGTGAATTTTCTGCTGAGATAACAAGTGAAAGGGGCTCCATGAAAGGTCGCTGCTGGTGTGGGGAAGGAGGGGAGAAGTGGGGAAGGGGAAATGCTCCCTAAAGAGCAGCAAGGGTTTGGAGGCTCAGCTGTATTGTGTGACTTCTCTGCTGCAGGATCCATAAATGCTGGTAGCAGAGCGGTGACGACCGGTCAGGGTGTGTGTCCAGTGAGGGAGGGAGGTGGGTGTTGGGCAGAGGCACAGTGCTTTGCTGCCATCAAGGTGAGTGACGGCTCTGGGACCTGGGAGGTGAATCCAGGCTGTTTGCAGCCCCAAAACATGCTGCTTTTCATGCAAAACAAACACAGAGGCACTAAATAAGAAAACAGATTGCACAGTTGGGACCTGCAGGTCTTGAAATAAGAGTGAACTTCAACCTCTGTTGCATTTGCCTCAAATTTTCTCTATACGCATTGGCTTTTTGCTGCACTGTGTGTGGAAATATTCACACTACCATTTCCTCTTGTGGACGTAAAGTTACTGCTCTGCCTCCCCTGGACAGCTTCATCCACGCACCTCTCACTGCATCCACCCTACCAGTAATACTTTTAGCCTTGTAGATCCCCAAGCCAACGTATAAACAGGGGCCTTTCGCTCTGTGGAACTTCTGGCTTGCTTTTTGTTGAGTCATCCTAGGGATAAGCCAAAAGACTGTTTATGCCAGCACACACGGGTGTTTCAGTCCGCCTCTGTGTGAGCCGTGGCCGCCGTTGCTGACGGAGCTGCGCAGGACATACCCATCTCCCCTCCCCGGAAGATGAATCGGCAGAAGAGCCAGCAGGACCCACTGGCACATCCAAGCATGGATTGCTTTGTCATTTTTGGTGTTTAAGCTATAAACTTTCTCCTTCAGGATCCACGTATGAAGTGGTCTTGTAAAATGGGTGAAGACATGACAGCAACTTGGCAACACAGCGTGCAAATGTCTTTGATGCCTGAATTCAGCCAACCTAACTTTAAGGACATGCTACTGGTCTTAGTGTGGCAACTCTTCTAGTTTCTTTTCTAGGTGTAGGAGAGAGACAGGCTCCTCCTGAGGCAAACTGAAGATCCCAAGTGCCAGGTCAAACCTGGGATCAGGTTGTTGCTGTGACGCCTGAAGCAAGGGCCTGAAGTTGGGTGAGCTGAAAGGAAAGAACGCCTGGAGAGTAGACTGGAGGTGGGAGCTGACCACTCAGATATTGAGATCTTGCTGACCAGCTCCTCAACAGGCAGAAAATACCCTCCAGAGCAGAGGAATCTATTGTGGCAACTGAGGCACGGACTCTCCATTGAAGTGCAGAAGGAAAATCCTTTATTATTAAAATGGTACATACTTGTGCTCTCGCTACCTTAGCTCTTACTTCATGATAAGCAAATCAGCAGCTAGATGGTCATCAACACTCTTATCCCACAAACAGTTCCATACCACACAGGCAGTCTCGGTGCTGCCATTTTCTTCACCACACTAGCACAGCCTGGTATCTCTCTTTGAAGGCCTGTTTCTCCTCCAAACCTTGCTGCTTCTCCAGGCCAGTGCAGAGTAGAGCTGACGCTTCTCCAAGCCAGCACAGGACAGAACTCCTGACTGGCTCACCAAGCAAAGTTCTTCTGGGCAGAGCTCTCCACCTTCACTTAGCTCCCCAAACAGAGCTCTCTGGCTGAGCTGCCTGGCCAATGTCAATTTGGCTCTTAAGTATTGAATCTCCCACAGCTGTGCAGGGCTGGCAGGCCAATGCCAACTTGCCTCTTAATCATTTACCAGTAACACATGATTTGACTCTTAACATATTGAATCTCCCACAGCTGCGCAGAGCTCACACTCCCACAAATCTATTCCTGAAAGGCTGACTGTGAGGGCTGTGTGTTGGGGGAGAGGAGAACAGGGCAAGGAGGTATTTAGCTTGAAGAGGGTAACTGTGGAAGAAGGTGGTGGAGACAGGAGAGGGCACCAGGAGTAAGGAACATCCCCGAGCAAAGATGGTGCAAGATGGCTGGTGGGAAGGTTTGGGGCTGCAGCAGACGTTGCCCGTGGCTGGTGTTGATGCTAAAGAGAAGGCAAAGCCTGGGCAGCCAGAGAGCAGCTGGTGGTGAAGCAAAGAGGCAGGGGAAGAGGATAACATTGAGTAAACGCTCAGTGTTGTTACGTGTTGTGATCTGAATGTTGATGGCTTCCAGATGTTTTCCCTCTGGTGCCAGCAGGACTCCTGCACATGCTGTCCCGTTCTGCCTCCGCAAGCGGTGTTGCCCCAGCCAGCCCTGACTGTCTCCTGGGTCCAAGACCTCTTGTCGCTGGGATTATAAACCCTTTTTGCTTTAGGGTTTCTCTTTTCTATGAAGATAAGCAGAGGGGTTTGGGCTTGAAAAGGGACAGTCACCGAAGATGGCAGGGGTGAGATGCAAAGAGAAGAGGAAGGTGAAGGACAGACACATTTGAAGTCACTCAGCTCAGACTCAAAGCATAAATAATGTTTCCCGTTTCGAAACAAGCAGCCTCTGAATCTGATCCCTTCCTGTCCAGACAGCCTTTGGGAGGAATGTAGGGCAGGCGTAACCAGCCTGCTGTGCAGACGTGCCGCAGCGTTCCCGAGCCAGCAGCGGAGGCAGACAGCTGGGAGCAGGCTCGTGGGGACGCCTGGGCTTGCCAGTAACAAGGACCAGCATTACCAGTGCAAGACCAGGCCAATAGATGAAGAAAATCTCACATCTGGGAGGGGAAGAGAAACGCCTTTGCCTGGCTGGGAAGAAATGTCGGATCATAACACGCAGATGGGCCAAGCCTGTGTGTGCAAAGCGCCAACGTCAGCCTGCTGGGTTGCAGCAGATGAAGCCGGATAAGTGTGACTTGTGCAGGAGCTCAGCCGAGAGGCTCTGCATATCACACCAGCTCTCCAGGCATTTCCAAACACCAAGAGGACACTGCTCTGCCAAGCAGAGCCTACTTCCATGGTGACACATGTGAGGGTGGGCACCCTCGAGCCTTGGGACTCACTGATCCCTGCTGGGAGCTAAACCCAAGGCTCTTACGATACTGTGCAGCGTACAGGGTAGGGCCTTGGTCCTGCTGGAAGCAGAAACACCAACTGTTTTCAGTAGGATCAGTCCTCCAGCTTTAGAAAATCACCCAGAGGTTCATGTTATTTATTGATACGGTCCCCAGATCTGCTTGAGAAAGTCTGTATACCCCCGTCCCACTCCAGTAGTGTCCTCATTTGAAGTGCATCCACCCAGGTAGAGATGGAGCTGCTGAAAGTTGCATCTGAACGGTGATCTGAAACACAAGTGATCTGAAAATGGTGCTAATCTAAACACCCTGCGTGGACAACCCTAAAGTTAAACAGGTTTAAAAAAACCAAAACAAAACCCATGTATTTTCAGAGCTTCAACTGTCTGAAATGTTGGATTTAGCAAGAATTGCTGGAGTGAAGGGACTTAGACCACTATGTGTGCGATCTCACCATGTAATTTCCTGCGGAATGGGGCTAGCTGATAAAACAGCAGTCTTTCATCTTAGTTTAATCCACTTTTGACTCCCATGTGCAATTCTTTTTTACTTTCAGCAGTTACAAACATCCATCAAACCAGGACGTTGCCCCTGGGGCTAGCTTTTTGTGGATAGGCTTCTGGGGCTTTTTCATAGCTTTCACGTTCTCTTCACATGTAACGGTGAGGTGATTGGGGGAATATAATCTTTTTTTAATATGAGTAAAATTCTATTATTTTCCTTTCGCAGCTGAAAAGCACGATCCAAAAGGTGATAGGGAAGATGGTGACGATAGTGACATCTCACTAAAAACAGCCTCAGTTTTGCCTGGGCTTCGCTATGCCTTACAGAAAGCCAGTTCTTCGAGGGGGGACGCAGTCAGTACCAGCATACGAATCAAACAGCACTTCCAGGAATACGCAAAGCTTGGTCAAAATACACAGCCCATCTCTGGCCAAAGCAGTGAAGTTCCCCTTTCCTCTGTCCTCTCACCAACTGATGATGAATGTGCTAATCCCTTCAAAAAAAACTCAGAGCAGTCCTTCTCCCAGCTGCAGCGTTATCTCTCCGATCCCAGCAGCTATACTCTGGAAATGTCAGCTGCCTTAGGATGTTTGGCTGGTGCTGTTCAGTCTCTTTGCTGTGATTCGGAGGCTGATTGTAAAGTGGATTTCTCTTCAGCTGCACCACCAGACCCTGTTCCTCCCAACACAGCAAGAAAAGTCAGAAGTGAAAACCCGGAGCCCACAGTGGGGCTGGACCAGAGCAATGAAGGGCCCACAAAAGACATCAACTCGGCGAGCAAGCTATGGGTGCAGCAGAGCGGGAGGAAATCCAGCCGAGCTGTTGTGACCAGGAAGAAATGGTCACCCCTCAAGATGCAAAAGCATCCTATGGGGGACAGTGGCAAAAACAGGAAAGCAACCAAGAAGAAGAAAATCAACATCTCTTTCTCTTTTCCTAAAAAGCCAGGGCTCAAGGCCAGTTCCAATGAGCCCATGCTTAAATTAGCCAATTTGCAGTTTCCACATAGAAGGAAAAGAGGTAAGTGCTATATAAATGGGGCTGATTTCTTCCTGCTTCACCGGGGTATCCAGCTGGGGTGCTCAGGGTTCTCTAGGAGCCATGTCCCCTCACCACCCCCCTGTGCACAGAGCAAGCAGACATCTCCTGAGAGCATCCACACAGGTTTGTGGTGATGTCTCCACAGTCTCTGGTTCAACCTGGGAATGACCCCAGGGCTGTGACGGGGGATTTCAGTGAAGGTGCCTGAAACCCGGTGCCGTAGTCCATGCTGGTGCTTTCCTTTGCTTACAGCGGACTGAGAGACAACACCAAATTGGGTGGGAGTGTTGATCTGCTTGAGGGTGGGGAGGCTCTGCAGAGAGATCTGGCCAGGCTGGAGCGATGGGCTCAGGCCAACTGGAGGAGTTTCACTAAGGCCAAATGCCGGGTTCTGCCCTTGGGCCACAACAACCCCCAGCAGTGCTACAGGCTTGGGGAGGAGTGGCTGGAGAGCTGCCAGTCAGAGAGGGACCTGGGGGGGGATTGACAATGAGCCAGCAATGTGCCCAGGTGGCCAAGAAGGCCAATAGCATCCTGGCTTGTATCAGCAATAGCGTGGCCAGCAGGGACAGGGAAGGGATCTTACCCCTGTGCTCAGCCCTGGTGAGGCCGCCCCTCGATGAGTGGGTTCAGTTTTGGGCCCCTCACTCTAAAAAGGCCATTGAATGACTCGAGCGTGTCCAGAGAAGGGCAATGGAGCTGGTGCAGGGTCTGGAGCACAGGTGTGATGGGGAGCGGCTTGAGGGAACTGGGGGGGTTTAGTCTGGAGAAGAGGAGGCTGAGGGGAGACCTCATGGCCCTCTACAACTCCCTGAAAGGAGGGTGCAGAGAGGGGGGATGAGTCTCTTGGGCCAAGGAACCAGCGCCAGGCCAAGAGGGAATGGCCTCAAGCTGTGCCAGGGCAGGGTCAGACTGGCTCTTCGGAAGGATTTCTTTGCAGAAGGGGTTGTTGGGCGTTGGAATGGGCTGCCCAGGGCAGGGGGGGAGTCCCCATCCCTGGAGGGGTTGAAGAGTCAGGTTGACCCAGCGCTGAGGGATCTGGTGGAGTTGGGAACGGTCAGGGTGAGGTTCATGGTTGGACTGGAGGATCTTCAAGGGCTTTTCCAACCTGGATGATTCTGTGATTTTGTGACTGTGCACAGGGCAATCAGACAAGTCCTGGTTATTGCATCCCTTGTCTGCAGACTGTCGATGGCTCAGGGAAGGAGCAGTTGCCAAAGCCGTGCTCGTTGCAGGCTGCCTGTGTAACCAGCTACCCTACATGGTCACATTGTGACCCCCTGAAAGTCAATTTTCTTGCTGTAGCCTTGAGGAAATGAGAAGTGTGAGATTGATCACACCCAGCTTACTCTGCTGAAAGCTGGTATCTGGCCTGAGCTGTTCATTTCAGGTGTCTCAGTGGCACAAATTGTCCTCTGAAGGCTCCTGTCTCACTGCTGAGGGTAGGCCAAGCCTGTCCTTTTGAGCCAGCCCAAGCCTCCACCTGATTTGTTATGATGCTCCAAGTGGGTTGAGATGAATCTCAGCCTTCCTAAGGTTGAGATAAGTACCCTCAGGTTGCAAGCGTGCCAGGTGGGAATTAGCGTGGCTTATCCTCCAAGAACACATATTCTAGGTCAGGAAAGCAGGCTTTTAATGAGCTTAAGGAGTGATGCTTAATTTTTAATAACTGCTTACAGATCACTTGCATCGGTAAGAAACCCCTTTGTAAGATCAGATGCATAAATCAAGTCACTGAAGTGTACTCTGCTGCTGCCAATCACTTCTAAAGCAGTCCTTCCACATTCCTTAACTGGATATTTTGCAATTACTCCTTTCTAATATGAATATGCCTCAAACCAAAAGAAACGCTTTCCCTTTTCCCTGTCCCAGGTGCAGAGGTCCTGTCTGCAGAATTTGTGCAAAAAACACAGTCTGAGCCTGTTCTGAAGGAAACCTCAGCTCCCGACGATCCTAGCTTGGAAACAAAGAGACCAAAGACACTGAAGACCCCAGTCATGAAAAAGGTTCCTGTCGCTGAAACCATCACGAAGCCACTGAAGTGTAAGATGCAAAAAAGTGTGGCTAACAACCCATCAAAACCTCAAGCCAAAAAGCAAGCAGAAAGTGGTAAGAGTGCTGTTTCTTGTGGAAATCTTTCCTTTAAAAGCTGAGCCGTGAAACACCACGGTTGGGTCACCATTGGCCTTACAACATTTAGTGCTGAGGGTCAGATTTGGGGTCTGAGTGCTGCTGCCCCGCAGCCCGTGGGCACCCAGTTATGTGTAGTAGCATAAAACACAAAGGTGATCGTGAAAATCACAGTTACAGAATGTACAAACCACATGGGGTCTCTTCTGAGTCTTCCTGAGCTTTCAGTTTGCATCCTCAGCAGACTGCTCGGATGGTTTAAAAAGCTTGATTTTTAGCTGCTGAGCTCGGAAACCGCGTTGAGGACAGAGCGTTATAACCTCTGCTCGTAGCCAGCGTCTGCCTAGATTTTTAGTCCATTACGTTGTAAATCCGGTCATTTTAAAAATGTTGAATTGTCACAGCCTTTGCAGACAGACTGCAGCAGATTTAAGAGGCAGCATGGACAGCCCCTGGGTGTAGCATTTGCAGGTGCTGGCCGGGAGTCTGCTGTTAAACTGAGAACCAGTATTACAGTGCCAAAATAAATGATGGAACAGGAGAGTCATTTTCTGTTAATTTGTCATGTTTCCTCACACTCGTGTTTTGATGTCCTCTTTCAGATCTGCCTCTGGTCCTTCTTTTCCCCCTTCCTGGGGGAGGTGGAGGCTCTGAAGACTGGTTTAGCCACCTCAGCTCGGTTTATCTGTTCTTCTTGATCTTTTTTTTTTGCCACGTGTTCCTGAAACGTGGCACTTTTCATCAGCCTGTGTGTGTCAAACACCGCCCCTTGTTGCCCTTGTCACATGGGGGTTCCTGGAGCGGATCTGGCCGGTGCTCTCACACAGGCAGGGTGTCAGATGGGTCCTGCTGAATGCCAGGATCTGCCAAAAATGCAAAATAAGAGTGTTTAGCAGTAAGAAATACTTAATTTATATGCCTTACTATGCAGTTCTCAAGGAAATTAAATGTAACACGTAGGACTTTAGCACAGATGTGATTTAATAAGGTTTTACTTAAAGAGAGATTTTTGTGCTGGGTTTTAGTAGAAGGCATTAACCTTGTTTAATGACTTCATACTGTTTTTACGAACATGGGCCTTGAGCCATGTGAGGGGCATTTTTAATGCTGAAAACTAAATGAACACTTATCTGCTGTGCTCTGGCTGCCTTTGGGAGCCCCCAGGTTTCTGTGTGTGCTCCGAGTTGTAGCTGAAGGGCAGGTTTTGCTCTTGAGAGGGTGTGCAGTGGGAAGCATGAGGGCATGGGTGGTTTTTCTCTGTTTTAGAGATTTGGGGGTTTTTTGGAACTGTGGATTATTGAAAGCATAGGACAGGGTTTATCTGTGAAGATTGCAAATACTCAAACTAGAAGAAAATTTAAAGCAAAATAAAAAGGATTAAGGGAACACCTAAAATATCTCAGGTTGTATTTAAGTGGCCAAACTGCTCTGTGCACAGAGGCCAAGAGAGAGTTTGGTCACTTTGGATCCAGTACCTTTTATTTCTGAGAATAAACCCCCCTTCCTGAAGTCACTTAGATTCACAACTCTGGATTGGTTTGTAGTAGCCATGGCCTACATGACCATGGAGATGATTTTTTTTTTTTTAAGTGTTCAAATTCCACATTGGAGAGACATTGCCAAACTGAAAGCCTGCTTTGAACCCCTTCTCGAGGCAGAGCTGTGCAGCCTTTGTTTATTCTCTGACTTTGTTTTCCTCACGCAGAGTGGAAGGAGCCATTCTCTGTCCTCCCAAGCGAAGTTTCTAGCCAGTGCCACGGAACGGATAGCCAAATGAGTGAGACTCACCCAGGCGGGGTTGCTGATCTTGGTTTCGATCTGAAGGAGAACGACTACAAGTCCCACGCCTTGAACTTGCTGGCTGATCTGGCTCTGGGTTCTTGTATTCCTTCGTTTATCCCCAGGGACAGCAGGGTGATCGCTGCGTCCTGCAGCTCCTCCAGCAACTCTGCGAAGGAGCAGCAGAGTCATCACAAACACAAATCCTTGCGGGTTGCTTCCGACCACGAATACCACCGGGTAGACAAGCTCGCCAAGGGAGCCACCTCTACTAGCAAAGCATCACCAAACCAGAAGCTCCCTCCTGATGAAAAAACAGACTTAAATGACTTGGTCTCTATTTCCAGGGAGAAAAACCCTGGGATTTTCAGCAAGAAGAACAGTGTCAGCCCCAGCCCTGCAAAACCCTGTGCATTGTCCCCAACAAAGACTCAAGAAGCTGCCGAGGTAAACAAGCACTGCTTCATCTCCGCCGAGCACTCCTACGCCTCACAGATGCCTGAACACTCCAAGAAACACATGTATCACAGAGGTGCCCCCTACCCTGGCCTAGTACCCTTCAGAAACGGAACCAGGAACCCCCAATCAGGACTCCTGATGGGGAAAGTCCTGCCTTTCCGCCACCAGCAGAACAGTACCCATCTGCAGCGGGCCTTCCAGGCCTTGGCCATGGGGCGCAGGAGCAGCCTGCTCTCCCCCAGGCAGAAGGAAGATTTCACCAAGTCCCACACAGTGAACATCCGCGGCAAGTCCATGAAGGTGACGTGCCACTGGGAGGCAGAGTATCTCTTCAATCTGGACAGCAGGTACACCAACGATGCCCTGGAGAAAACCGTCATCCGCGCCCTGCATGGGTAAGTCAGGCTGGAAGGCTGTCTGCCTCTTGCTGGACATCTGAGATGCTTTTGGAAGGGGCTTTGCTCTTTTTCGTTTTGCTTTGCATGATAATTGCCTTTTTCCCCATGTTCAGATGCCCAGTTTTACTATGTTAAAGCCGGTGTGTCTTCCCTGTGGAGAAGGACTTGTGGATACTGGTGGGTGACAAACTGGACATGAGCCAGCAATGTGCATGGCCAGCCCAGAAAGCCACCCATGTGCTGGGCTGCACCCAGAGCAGTGTGGGCAGCAGGGCGATGGGGGGGATTCTCCCCCTCTGCTCCGCTCTCATGAGACCCCCCTGCAGTGCTGGGTCCAGCTCTGGGGGCACCAACAGCAGAAGGACACGGACCTGCTCGAGCGGGGCCAGAGGAGGCCACGAAGATGCTCAGGGGGCTGGAGCACCCCCCTGTGAGGACAGGCTGAGAGAGTTGGGGGGTTCAGCTGGAGAAGAGAAGGCTCCGGGGAGACCTTAGAGTGGCCTCCCAGGACTGAAAGGGGCTACAGGAAAGGGGGGAGGGACTCTTGATCAGGGGTGTAGGGATAGGACCAGGGGGAACGGTTTTAAACTGAAAGAGGGGAGATTTAGATGAGATCTAAGGAAGAAATTGTTCCCTGTGAGGGTGGTGAGGCCCTGGCACAGGTTGCCCAGAGAAGCTGTGGCTGCCCCCTCCCTGGAAGGGTTCAAGGCCAGGTTGGACGGGGCTTTGGGCAACCTGGGCTAGTGGAAGGTGTCCCTGGCATCTTCCCCAATGGCAGGGGGAGATAGGACTAGATGGTCTTTAAAGGTCCCTCCCAACCCAAACCATTCTATGATTCCCTTGGCTCTGCAGCTAGAATTGGTACCTAGAGCCATGAACCGACATCCTCCTTGGCTGTGAGTTTCTTTTTTTTTTTTTTTTTTCAGCAAGCTGGAAATCACGTCAAGTGATCTGTGTCTGCAGCTGGGCATTTGCAGCTGCCTGGCACTGGGGCTCAGCACTGTGGGGAACCAGGAGCTGAGTTACCTTGTGCTAGTCAACTGGAGGGAGGATGAAGATATTTCAGGCTGTTTGCTTTCCCTTCCAGGCCCTGGGACCCTGATCTGCCCCACGACATGGAAGATGTGAAGCTGATATTTCATATGTGGATGGCTCTCTTCTACAGCAAACCCAGCAAGCTCCTGAGCAACATGAGGAAGGTGGTGCAGCACAGCAACCCCAAGAAGTACGTCTCAATACACAGCACTGGGGACTTCCTCGAGCTGAGTGATGATGGTGAGGATTGGTTTGAGTTGGAGACGTGCCCTGCAGACTCTTGGTCAGACCCTGACCAGACTCCCAGCAGCTCTCTGGATCGCAGCACACATTGCCAGGGAGTTTTCCACCCAGAGGAGAGCCCTGCAGACTCTCAGACTGATGCTGATGGGAGTCCTGGTGTTGTCTATAGTACGGTATCGTCCTCTTCAGGGGAGCTGTCCTGTGGGGAGGAGGAGCCTTCCTCCACAAGCTGTCCTGAGAGCCTTTCCCACACTGATGAGAGCCTGGCTGTGAAAGACAAGCAGCTGGCAGTCATTCCTGCGGATCGTGTGCGTGATGTCTCGACCATCACTGCGGTAAGAGCTTGGAGTTTGGGGGATAAGAGTCTACAAGGCACACAACGCTTTTTGCACTTATAGGAGTAGGATATTTTGAGAGGAGTGGAGCAGACATGCTTGTGGGCTCTCTCTCAGTGGGGGTCCCCAAAGCAGGACAGAGGAATGTCCCCCAGAATTTAGCTGCCCCAAGTGACTGCCACACAGATGTGCTCAGAGTCACCATAAAAAAGCAGCTTTCAGGCCTCAGTCTGGGTTTGGATATCCTCTTGGACTGAGCTGGAATCCCCAGGCTCTGGCTCAAGCCCTGTCCAAGGGAGCAGGGTCTCCACTTGGGTGCTCTCCAAGGGGGAGGAATCCCAAAGAACTAGAGCAATTAAAGTCTGGAGCTTGGCATCTCTTCCTGGTTTCAGCTGCAAGCTGTGTGAGCTCGGATTAGGTCTCAGAGCTGCGCTTAACTGAGGGAAGAGAGGAACCACAAACACCCCAGACCAGGACTCAAAAGCCTGCCTGTCTCCTGTGGGAAGCTGCCTTTGCCTGCCCGCAGTCGCAGCAGTCCAGACGTGTCAGGGGACACGGCGCAGCCTCTCCTCCGCTCGTTTGGGAGAGCTGAGGTTTGCTGGCTTGGAGAGATTTCCCCCACACAGATGGCAGTGCCGTGCTTTTGCAACATTTCCCTCGGCCTTCTGGTGAAGTTAGTTAATATTCCATTCTGGGTAGGGTTTTTAAAATTAATTTTTACAGTTTCTATGGTCTGCAGATGGTCAGGAGCAGAGGTACTTGGGTAAATACAAAACATGGGTGTCTGCTGACATTTTTCAAGCCTGAATTCTTGAACTAAAATAATTCCTCTCAAACTTCCCCTCTAGACAAACAGGCAGCTACCATAGGGCTGCAACTGTTTTGCATGAAGAAAAAAATATCCCAGTGTTTTATACCACCTGGGCTCGGTGCTGTGGAGCAGGCAGAAGTGTTCTGGGGGGAAATGTGGGGTCACTGTCCGTAGTCTCCATATAGCTTGCTTGGACAGATAAACTCAGGAGAGATAAGAGGATGCTGCTTGCACATATTACTTCTGGGCACTGGCTGATGACCCCTGCACAATTTGGTCTATTTTTAAGCCATTTCATGGTGTAAAGAAGATAGAAAGTTTCAAAACTTTTCCCTGGCTGTCTGTGGGACTCTGCTTGCCGGCTGCAATGGGGATGGTAGTGGCTCACGTGGGGTCAGGATTCAACCTGGACTTATTTTATGAGACAAACTCAAATGAATGTCCTCAGGTGCTGTTGGAGTGGTTGTACTCGCAAAGTTTGAGCATTTAAAATATCCATGTCCTCCTGCGCAGGTGTCTCGGATCCTGTATTTGCCTCCCTTGAAGATTAACCTCTGAATTGTGTTGTTTCAGGAGGAGCTGCCCAGGGAGGGACTGTCGGACGCTACGATGGCCCCCAGCCCTTCCGTTGAGCTCGGCGATGCCAGCAAGCCCCGAGCTGCACTGGGCAGGGAAAACCTGTGCAGCCAAACCCCAAATTCCAGTACATCTCCCTGGAGCGATGCACTGAGTGCGCTGGGTGGACGCAGAGAGCAGGAGAAGAGCGGGTGGGCAGCAGGGTCAGCGGGTGGCCCTGGCCCTCCTGAGGATGGGAAGAGCATGAGAGACGCTGGGCACTGTATGGAAGTTGTGGATGGCAGCTGGGCCACCAGCGATGGACCACAACGTGCCTGTGATTCGATGTCCTTAGAAGCGAGTCCCAAAAGTGCAAAGCCTAATGGAGCCGGTGGGGAAGGCAGGGAATCACAACACCCCTTCAGACATCCAAAAAAAGAGGAGGAAGAGGTGGAGGAGGGGAAAAAAGAGAAAGAGGACTCTGAATATGAAAGCACAGTCCTGCGGCCTGTTGGTATAGAATTTTCTGAAGGTGGTGATGCCGACACGGAGCATGAACGCAGTGAGCAGAAGCGAGTGAATTTCATATGTCTGAAGCACTTTGGCGTTCCCAGAGAGGGCCCTGTGCCCAGCCCTACTGCTGTAACATCCCCCCGCCCAGTGCTGTCAGATGGGACTGGAACTGGCCCTCAGGGGCTTCCTGGTGAGGTGGCACCAAGCCTGGCCACACTGCAAGAGCCCTGGGAGGCTCTGGCCACCTCAGGTGCAGAGACAGACAGTGTTGGTTTGGCCAGTCCAGCCGATGTGGGTTCACCCCATGACAGCGAGTTGATGCTGCCGTTACCATCTGCTCCCAGCCTTGTCTGTGGGGTGCAGCCAGACAGCATCACAGGCGACTTGGGACCTGCTGGAGAGACACTCGGGGATGGCTTAGAGCAGAAAGACGACGATCGTGCGCCCTCTGCAGAAAAGCAGGCGCCTGCTGGGAGCAAAACTGGCAGCACAGCTCACCTCGAGTCACTGTGTACCCAGGGACTGTCGCTAACTTTGTTGCCTGACTCCAGCTCTGTCTTCCTCATGTCTCTGGATGAAACAACAGATCCTGGGGCTGCTCCAGAGGACCGGGAGGCCACGGCAAGCATCCAGTCTCCATCACAGAGCGGCTTGGGAGGGAGCAGCTGCCTTTCCCAAAGGTGTGGAGGCGACGTTTGTGCTGACCTTGCTTTGCTGAGCACTGATGAATCAAACCCAGAAGGGAACAAGGTTTTGGTAGAAGAACAGCGTAGCGGCCCTTCTGCCAACTACCCAGGTGTGCTGGATGAGTCCTTGGGAGAAGGTGATGGCCGGGGCTTTATCTTTGACTCTACAGCCTTAGCAGGTGACTCTGAAGCTGAGTTGAGTGGTGATGTGTGCCTCGGGAGCGACAAAACAAACACAGTGATGGTGGCTAACGCACTGCAGGAGCCAGAGACCTCTCTTCATCACCTCCTGGAATCAGAGCCCTCCTCCTCGGTGAGAGAGGGGATGTCTGCCACGAAAGAGCCCCCCAGGCAGCAGCAAAGGTCTGCAAACGGCCTGTCCTCACCTGCCTGTGGAGGCTCAGCTCCTGCTTCTCCCCCTGAGCAGGACCCTCTCCCCCGTGGCGAAGACACAGACCCCCACCACCACTCGTTGAAGCAAAGCAAGCAGGGGCCAGTCCTGTGCCAACATGGGAAGCCCTGCAAGCAGGCAGCTGCTGCAGAAGTGAGTGTGGCTGCTGAGAGCCCAGGCAGCTCCTTAAAGACCAGATATGCAGAAGAGGTGAAAAAAGACACGGGTCTGTGCCGTGCAGAGCCAGCGGAGAGCTCCCCTGTGGCTGTGCTCGTGCCAGGTAACCCGAGCTCGCTGCCTCTTTCTCCTCCACACAACCACAAGGCAGGTCTGCGCAGCATCGAGCCAGACTCGGTCCTCACCGTGCACCCCAAAACGTGCTCCCCCAGCGTGAACTTGGCTCTGGATGGTGCCCCAAGGTCCTACTGCGTGGGACAGCTGCCACCAGGCACCTGCTCCAGGTGTACCAGTCCTGAGGAACAAGCAGCAGACGGGGTGGGGAGCTATGAGAAGGAACCCATCATGCAGGAAGGTTCAGAAGGAGGAAGCAGCAGCCCTCTCGCCAGTCCTGCATCTTTTTCAGCGGGGGAGTTGCTCGTATCACTGTGCAAGCCCCACTCTGTGTGCAACCATGGTGAGGCCAAGGCATCCGACGCGTTTGCTGATCTGCACGGTGCTGGCATGGAGGTGGGAGAGGGAGAAATCCCCGCTCTCCCCTTCCCAACGTGGCCGTTACACACGCACGGGAGGCTCGATGGAGAAAGCCTGGAGCTTAGCAACGCTGAGGATCTTTCAGACGTGCTCCCGAGAGCAAAGCAGCTCCCCAGCAAAGACAGACACATGGGCTTGACCTCTGAAGATCTGTTTGAGACTTTCTCCAGCGACTCAAACCAGGAATATTTTGGGGGGACTTCACGGTCCCTGCTTACAGCCGGGGGTTCCTACAGCACGAGATCCAGGGATGCTGCAGGCACAAGGACTAACTGCGACTCCTCCTCCGCGAGCTCAGTGCACGTGGAGGGGTGCAGTGAGGATTGGGGCTCGGTGGGCTGCTCATGGGCTGAGCCGGGCTGGCCCATTGGCCCAAGGGAAACCAGCGGCGGGCACGTTCCACTGTACGTCAATATTAGGGACAGCCAGGGGGTCGCCAGGGTCTACCAGAACTTCTTGGTCACCAAAAAGTGCCAGGAGAGGATGGGAAATTCGCAGCCTTCCAAGGGGCACAGCCACTGTGCTGGGCAGTCTCATTTGTTAAGGTCACTGATGGGGACTTGGAGGGGTTTTGAGGAAATCACACAGCACACTTTGGACATGGAATGTCTCCGTTTCCATTATAAGCTAAAACAAATCCTAAGGAATGGGAAACCACCCTTTTCTACCTCCAAAAGCATCTTTCCACAAGACTTTTCTCCCCAGGTGATGTCTGAGACATTGCTTGTGCGAGAAACTCCTGACCTGCTCTCCCTGCGGAGCAGGAGCCCTTTGCAGGTGACGATCCTGCCCTCAGACCCACGGCCGAGCGGGCTCAGCCAGCACCGGCGAAGCAGCTGGTGTGGGGACCCGTGTAGCTCATGGCAGGACACACTCTGCAACGAGAGGAGCAGGGCCCAGACCACGAGCCAGGGCCGCATGGCTCCCTTCCACCTCAGCCAGCTCAAGTACAAAAATAAGCTAAAGGACTTGCAGGGGGACATCGCCGTCATCCTCGACAAGTATGCCGAGTTGAACAGGGTGATGTTGAGCAGGGCTGACGCGGGGAGCCGGGGCGCAGGGCCGGTGCCGGCAGATGGGGAGGCTGCGAGCGAGCGGACGCGTGCGTCCCTCCCGGGGAGGATGGCCGCCTTCGAGGAGATGATCGCGGAGCTGTGCAGCACGCTGCGTTTCCGCCTGCACAGCGTGGCTGAGGAGGCCTGCGGCCCCGCCGGCATGTTCTACCTGGTGGAGACGGGCAAGGACCCTTTCTTTGCAAGAGTGAAGGTAACAGCCGGTCCCGCCAACCTGGACGGGGACGGGTGGCCCTGGGGTGAGAGCTGAGGGCAGCAGGAGCCAGCGCAGGGCAAGCTTGCTCAACCCAACATGGGTGGCATTTGGTTTCCTTAAGCCAGGAGCCACCTCTTGCCATTTCATCTTGGCTCCCACCAGCAGAAATTAGAATCATAGAATCATTTTGGTTGGAAAAGGCCTTTAAGACCATCAAATCCAACCATTAAGCCAACACTGCCAAGCCCACCACTAACCCATGTCCCTCAGCGCCACGTCTGTGCGTCTTTTAAATACCTCTAAGGATGGTAACTCCACCCCTTCCCTGGGCAGCCTGTTCCAGTGCTTGACAACCCTTTCAATGAATAAATTTTCCCTAATATCCAATCTAAACCTCCCCTGGTGCAACTTGAGGCCGTTTCTTCTTGTCCTATCACTTGAACATCCCCCAGGCCAAAACAGATCATGCAGGAGCAGCCCAAACTCAACCCCCACAAAGTGGCTTTTGCTTGAGCTCTTGGTGATGGGTTGGAAGCTTGGGGAGGATGATTGCATGGGAGGATTCGCTGCTCTGAAATAGCAAAGAAGCCCAATGCATGGTATGGTGAGATGCTCAAGGGGGTTTTCTCAAAGGTTTTTGCCAATAAAGGTAAATGGCTGCTTCCTCCATCGCTGGCTGGAGCCCCAGCCTGGAGCACACAGTGCCTTTGGCAACCGGACACTGTAGGGTGCCCTTGACACCTGGTTGGGGTCGTTGTCTCGTTCCTCTGTCCTCGTCCCCAGGCACGTGTGTGCTGGGAAGGTATTCTCCATACAAACCTCCTTACACGATTTGTGTTTCAGACCTTGCTGAAGACAGACGGCCGCGTGGAGATCGAACCTCTGAGCTTCTGTGAAGCGGAACGCCTGGACGCTGACCGGCTGCTCGTCGTCATCAGGAACGAGGACATTTCCTCACACATCCACAATGTAAGGCCTGAGTCTGTCCTTTTTTTTTGTTCTACCAGCACTATTTTTTAATATCAGGATCTGTTTTAAAGGGGTTTTTTAATTTTACGCTATATATAGCTGCAGATTTAATTGTCAGTCTCTGCAGATACACTGTTCTCTCCACTGAAAGAACAGTGCTTCACGAAGAGCTGTTAAAAACAAATAGTTCAAAAACATGAAGCCTGTCAGTTCTGCTTTCCGTCTGTCTCCCATTTTTAATCACTAAATAATGTGAGTAGCCCAGCTCAAAGGCGTCAGGCTGGGCTTATCTTGTGTAAAGCAGCAGTTTAGCCAGGCTTTGGCTCGTGGGCTGCAGTGAATAGTGCAGCAGACTTGAGCTACCTGTAGCTCCCTGTATCACCATCCATGGCTTTGGGGTTGGTCTGTAGAGACACGAGTGTTGGGGTGATGCAGATGAGGACAGGATGGGCTCCCCAGCTCTCCTGGGAACGGGTGTGAGCTGTGGAGAGGTGGAAATGCTGTTGAAACACAGCTGTGTGTGCAAAAGTATGTCTGCCCTGAGCAGGTCCCGTGCTTGCTGAAGCTAAAGCACTCTCCGAATGTGGTGTTCGCCGGAGTGGACAGCCCCGAAGATATAACAGGTCGCACATACCAGGAGCTGTTTCATACCGGTGGCTTCGTGGTGTCGGACAGCGAGGTGTTGGAAACGGTAACACTGGGTGAGTCTCGCTGCGGCCTCTCGCTTGGATGCAAGCATGCCGTGTCGGCTCCCGGCCTTGTCCACTGGTTTGCTGACACCTTCTGAAAAGTTGCTGTCAGTGTCCTCTGCTCCTGCTTTAGGAGTGGCAATTCTTGCCCTCTGGTTGACACCTCAGACCCCATCCGGATTGTGGGTCCAGGTCAGGGCTCCCAAAACCATCTAAATACAGCGAGGATGACCAAGATGACCTGGGGGGGTTGATTGCCAGCCGGCTGAGCAGGAGCCAGCAGTGTGCCCAGGTGGCCAAGAAGGCCAATGGCATCCTGGCTTGTATCAGCACTAGTGTGGCCAACAGGGACAGGGAAGGGATCTCACCCCTGTGCTTGGCACTGGTGAGGCCGCCCCTCGATGAGTGGGTTCAGTTTTGGGCCCCTCCCTCCAAAAAGGCCATTGAATGACTCGAGCGTGTCCAGAGAAGGGCAACGGAGCTGGTGCAGGGTCTGGAGCACAGGTGTGATGGGGAGCGGCTGAGGGAACTGGGGGGGTTTAGTGTGGAGAAGAGGAGGCTGAGGGGAGACCTCCTGGCCCTCTCCAACTCCCTGAAAGGAGGGTGCAGAGAGGGGGGATGAGTCTCTTGAGCCAAGGAACCAGCGGCAGGCCAAGAAGGAATGGCCTCAAGCTGCGCCAGGGCAGGGTCAGACTGGCTCTTCGGAAGGATTTCTTTGCAGAAGGGGTTGTTGGGCGTTGGAATGGGCTGCCCAGGGCAGGGGGGGAGTCCCCATCCCTGGAGGGGTTGAAGAGTCGGGTTGACCCAGTGCTGAGGGATCTGGTGGAGTTGGGAACGGTCAGGGTGAGGTTCATGGTTGGACTGGAGGAGCTTCAAGGTCTTTTCCAACTGAGGTGATTCTGGGATTCTGTGAAGATGATCAGGGGCTGGAGCAGGAGTTGTACAAGGATGTTCAGCCTAGAGAAGGGAGAGCAAAGGGGAGACCTTGGTGCTTTCTTCAGCCCCATTAGGAAGGGGCAGAGGAAACTGATCCACACTCCTCCTGCAGATGCGTCGTGATGGGACAAGAGGTGACGGGGACAAGTTGCACTTATCCTTTTAGATATTGGGGGGAAAAAAATCACAGCAAATGTGTTCAAACGCCAGTACAGGATTCCAGTTTCACAACCCAGGTTGTGAGTCTCCAGCCTTGGAGATATTCAAACCTCACTTAGACAAAGCCCTGAGCAACCTCAGGTGGCCCAACTTTGAGCCAGGCTTGGGCCAGAGACCCCCCCCAGACACCCCTTCCGCCCTCGGTCACCGTCTGGCACTTGCTGTCTCCCCAGGCCAACTGAAAGAGGTGGTGAAGGTGCTGGAGAAACTGAACAGAAGCGGGAGGTGGAAGTGGCTCCTTCACTACAAGGAGAGCAAGAAGCTCAGAGAAGACATCAGGTAACGGCTCTGCGGTGGCACCCGTGTCACCCCTGCTGTCCTCAACGCACCCGCGTGGTGGAGTGGGGTGTCCAGTCAGTGCAGGGACACGGGGCAAGTTAGGTGCCTCTGGTTGGGTGTTGGCCTCTTACAACACAAGTTTGAAGAGTTTTGTTTAAATAAGAACTTCCCTTACCGGTGAGAGACCATGTGCCTCAAGTCTGGAATTGCTGGAATTGCTAGAGCTAGCATTGCTAGAGCTAGCAAATAAAGTGCGATAGATTTTTTTTTTTTTTTTTTTTTTTTTTTAATACCTATATGAGATGGAGCAGCAGGACGTGGGACCTGGAGAGGATCAGATGGCCTGAAACGTTGTGTCTTGCACGTGATCCTGGATGAGGCAGAGCTCTGGCAGCTGCTTCTTGCACCCCGCTGTATCTCCATAAGGCAGTTCCCCCCTCTCTTTGGCAGAGACGCCATTTGTGAGCATTACAGCCTGCAAGGGGCTTCAGAAAAGGCACAAATTTAATTTGAGGAGCTGCACATTCCGAAAGCTGCCTCTGCAAAGTGAGCTCCCTCCCCACCAGCTCACCCCAGCTCCTGCACACACCCCCGCCCTTAGCTTTGGGGTACCTTCCTGGGCTTCTCTCTGCCCTGTTGTCTCTTTGCTGTTTCTTTTTCTGTCGCATCACATGTGGGATTTGGGGGAGTGATGAGGAGCTCTGAGCTTGTAACGTGGAGAGGAACCGGGGTGTCATGGGGAGTGTGTAAAATCAAACCCTGGTGGGAAAAGCAGAACTACTTCTGTTGCTATTTGCTACTTACTGTAGGTTATTTGCAACAACATGTATTTAAATGATGCAATTTGAAAAAGAGAAGTAAGACAGTGAATACTATCCACTGAAATGTCCTACTTTTATCACATTTCCACTCAGAGAGGGAGGTTTTTATGGGGCAGGCTGCCTTTGTTAGTGCCAGATTACAGGCCAGAAAGGACAGCTTTCTAGTAACGACCTGCGAACAAAGAGGAAACTGGTTGATTCTCTCTGAGCAGAAAATGCTACACCAAATGGGGAGAAATCTCACATCCTCACCACGCTCAGCCTTTATCTGCGGTGATAGCACAAAGTAATTGTTCTGAAGACCTGGTTTTCAGTCCTCAAGCGGCGAGGTGTTGCAGAAGCTCAGGGTTGGGTGTTTCATCATAGTCTGTGAGACAAGGGCTCAACCTCATCAGCGGACGCCGCTGTGGAGCACCTTGTGCTCCATCGCTGGCCCTCACGTAGCATCCTGTGATGTCAGTGTGGTGGGAGCATGAGCCCCTGTGTCGTGGTTTAAACTCAGATGACAACTGAGCCCCACACAGCTGCTCGCTCACTTCCCGCCCCAGGGGGATAGGGGAGAGAATTGGAAGGGTAAAAGTGAGAAAACTTGTGGCTTGAGATCAAAACAGTTTGATAGGTAAAGCAAAAGCAAAGCAAAACAAGGGATTCATTCCCCACTTCCCATGGGCAGGCGGGCGCTCAGCCATCTCCAGGACATCAGGGCTCCATCACGCGTAACGGCGACTTGGGAAGACAAACGCCATCACTCTGAACGTCCCCCCCTTTCCTTCTTTTTCCCCCAGTTCTACAGGCTGAGCGTGACGCCGTATGGGCTGGGACATCCCTTGGGTCAGTTGGGGTCAGCTGTCCCGGCTGTGCCCCCTCCCAACTCCTTGTGCACCCCCAGCCACTCGCTGGTGGGGTGGGGTGAGGAGCAGAAAAGGCCTTAGCCCTGTGTAAGAGCTGCTCAGTGATAACTAAAACATCCCTGTGTTATCCACACTGTTTCTAGCACAAATCCAAACCACAGCCCCATACCAGCTAAATTAAGTCTTCCCCCAGCCAGAACCAGTACGCCCAGTCTGTCGGAGCTGCCTGGGAGCTGTTTTCCTGCTGCGTGCGTACAGTGACGCTTCTGCCATCTCCGTTTAGTGCTGGGTAGCAAGTGCAAAAGCCCCCACGAGGCTGGAAGAACCACAGACGGGGGAAAGGCAGGTCCTGTCGTACCCGGGGAGGGGAGAGAGGTAGTGGGGGGAAGCCCCTCACCGTTTCATCTTTCCCCTCTCCCAACAGGGTGGACACTAACGCCCACAAGAAGCATTTGATCCTCAAATCGGGCCAAGGAGCTGATCTCATCGAGGTGCTGCACTACCATGCCTGCGACGCCGGGGGGTCCCCTAAAGCCGAGTACGTCAGGTGCTTGTTGAACCTGCAGGTTCAGCACGTCAGCGCCAGGTTCGCTGTGTATCTCACAGGTACGGCCGGGCTCTGGGCTGGTGTCCTCAACCCCCCCAAAAGCACCGTCTTGGATTAGCCTGGGAGGCGGTGAAGGAAGGACCAGAAACACCCCATTTTCCCTCCCATTTCTGCTAGAATCACTTATGTGAGGTGTGGGTCAGGTGCAAGCTGATTCATTTCAGCAAAAGGCAAAATGAATAAATTTTTAGCCATCTGCTAAATTCTGGCAGTTTTGCGAGCTTGTGGATGGCTTTAGGTCACCCCCTTAATTCTGACCTTGCTGTTTGCCAAGCGGCACTATCAATCTGCTCGCATTTGCAAAACAGTAACTGCAGTGGGATTTGGGGATATTTTCTGTAGGTTGCAGAACAAATTCCTTTTTGCTTGTTGGACTTACGGTGCCGCTCCTTCCTTTGCAGAAGAGCCCAGCATCAGCAGGGAGGTCCTTGAAAGCAAAGGAATCCTCGTGGCCAACGTCAACACGTTCCTTGAGACGATGCAGAAAGCGGCTGCTCCCTTTCGAAGAAGCTACTGGTAAGTGGGGAGTTTGGAATCTACCCCTTCCCCCCCAAAAAAATAAAAGAAAGGCCAGGAGCAGCTCTTGGCTTGTCTGCGGGGAAGCTCTGCAAGGAGCTGGCGCTGCCCGGAGCAGGGAGGGGAGCGGAGCAGTAACCTGGGGCCACCTCTCTGTGTTGCAGGTGATGAAGCGAAGCCGTGGCGCGGCTCCTCCCCGGAGCCCTGGTTTGGGCCTCCTGGGCCTCTGCAGGCCACAGCCCCGACAGCCTGGTGGGTTTTGGGTGCTGCACCCCAGGAGCTGGGTGTGGAGAAGCGGCAGGGGAAGGTTGACTCTAGTTCTGTATATAGAAATAATTTAAAGATGGCTAACGCAATTCCTCGCGGGGGTTTACTCCCTGCCCTCAAGTTGCATATAGGACAGAGATTATTTTAACGTTACACGGTTTTAAATTATTGGAGTGTTTTCAAGTGAGTAGTGCAGCTGACATTGGAAGAAATAGGAAAATAAAAAAGCTGTTTACTTGAAGTTTAGGAGCGATGCAAGTCCATGGTAATAAAGGCACTTTCCAGGTGGCTGTTGCTGTACCTACAGTACACAGGCCGCGGGGCGGGGGTATGTTTTCAGCCTGCGGCAGTCGCTCTGCACTACATTTCAAGTCGCCCCTGTTGCCTCTTGTACCATTTCACTGCTCGAGTGCATTCCAGCACCTGGAAGTAGCCAGAAAACAGGATGCAGGAACAAAAAAAAAAAAAAAAAAAAGTCTTATTTATGGCAGCTCTGACAAAGACGCTCCCAGAGAAATGCCGCATTAACGACCTTTGTAAGATACCCAACCTCTTCATGTGGAGGACAGGGTTGTCCTCTTTGTTGTTTTTTTTTAATAAAAGAATGCAAGAACATTATGTACAGGATGTTTTTGTATAGAGTTAGATTAATAAAACCTAAAAACTTCGGTTTCCCACACCGCCGCTCTCTGGAGAGGGGTTTCCCATTCAGCCCCCAGCTTCTCCCCTCAGCAGGGGTGGAAGATGGCGGCTTTCCCAGCTCGCCCGTAGATCAGAACTCAGCTTTGCTCTGTGTTAAGCCCGACTTCGAAGCCCACACAGGAAGGAAAGAGAGAGGAAGGTGGGCTCAGGGAGACGCAGGACTGCAGGCTCAGCCCCCTCCTCCTTCCCCATGGGAGAGACACACCAAGAGCCAGAGGAATAATGGGGTAACGGAAGTGTTGAGGGGAACGGGCTCGTTTTCCACGTGTATTAGGATCCATCTTGCCTCTGAAAAGGCTCAGCTTAACGTCGAGCACTGAAGCAGCTCAGGAGAGGAACCGCAAGGCGAGGGAGAACTTCCCCAGCCACAGCTCTGCACCTCGAGGCGACAGCTTAAAAATGGCAAGGGGGTTCCTGGAACCAGGCCCCGGAGAGGGGAAGCGCCAAAAGCCCCTCAGCCTGGGGAGGGAGGAAGGAACGGAGCTGTTTTGTGAAGGAGACGCGGTCAAGACGCGGTTTCCCTTCAGCGGCGCAGCTACGGCCAAAGGAAGGATGAATTTACCAGCGCCCGTCGCTGGGCCAAGCGCGGCAGCTGAGGGGGAGGAAGCTGCTCCGAGGAGTTTTCTCATTTTTCCCAGCCCTTGGCCTCACTGTGTGTAAACACAAGCCCTGCTCCTCACTCTACACCTGCCCCCCGACAGCAGGATGACATCAGGCTGCAGGATCCCAGCCAGGGGATGGATAAAGCTCGCTCCGAAGAGGAGCATCTTACTGAGAGAGATCTCAGTGTGCTGTAGAGAAGCCTTAAAAGCAAGAGTTAGTTACTACTGCTTGAAGCAAGTGCTATTACTGGAGCACAGGGCTGATGGGGAGCAGCTGAGGGAACTGGGGGGGTTTAGTCTGGAGAAGAGGAGGCTGAGGGGAGACCTCCTGGCCCTCTGCAACTGCCTGAAAGGAGGGTGCAGAGAGGGGGGATGAGTCTCTTGAGCCAAGGAACCAGCGGCAGGCCAAGAGGGAATGGCCTCAAGCTGCGCCAGGGCAGGGTCAGACTGGCTCTTCGGAAGGATTTCTTTGCAGAAGGGGTTGTTGGGCGTTGGAATGGGCTGCCCAGGGCAGGGGGGGAGTCCCCATCCCTGGAGGGGTTGAAGAGTCGGGTTGACCCAGCGCTGAGGGATCTGGTGGAGTTGGGAACGGTCAGGGTGAGGTTCATGGTTGGACTGGAGGATCTTCAAGGGCTTTTCCAACCAAGGTACTTCTGGGATTACCAGACATAGGTGCTAGCAGGGTGGCTGCAGGGAGTGGCACGCAGAGCCAGGCCTTGCACTGCAGCATCTTTTCCCCTGCCAAAATCAGCCCTGAGAGCTGCCGGAGCAGCAGGGGCTGGGCAGCCCAACAACAGAAGCCTGAGCCCCTTTTCTAGGAGGAAACGCTCTGCACTACTCCCCTTTCGCCCCTGGTGGGCAGAGATCCAAGGGATCTCTGAAAGGAGATGCTCCTCGTACAACTGAAGTGAATCAGACCAGAGCCCAGGACTGGTTTCCAGAATTTGGCTTTACTTCGCAGTACAGAAATCATTTGGAGCCTTCAGGAGACACGAGAAGCACAGGCTCTGTCATACCGATACCGCAGTGCCGTTTGGTCCATCCGAGAAGCCACCAGGGTACAGAAAAATACTTCCACATCTTGCCTGCTCTGTAATTTGTTCTCTCAATTTTATTAAGATTAAAACACAAAGGAGCCTTAGGCACAGCTGTGTCCCAACCGATGTAAACAGTTTTAGAAGCTTAAGTGGAGGTTAAGTTCTGTGCCCAGAACTAAGCCAACATTTGCTGCTACAATAGATGTGGGCTTTGTCCATAATACAACTTGCCACAGAGTTAGATTGATGGGAGAGACTTTAGGGATGCTGTCCACAATAATGGAGTGCTCAGTTTCTATTTTCCTTGATAATCAGGTTTGAGTGACAACTGTCACATCTACTAGCTCACCAGAAGCACATAATTGTGAAGGATGTTTACAAATGATTAAAAATACAAGGTAAGACACAGCTGTCAATGAGTTATTTCAAATCTGCACCAACGTCTACGTCTGCAAAAAAAAAAAAAAAAAAAAAAAAAGGTTCAGTCTGCCTTTCGCTTACGAGGTTAGTCATTAAATCAGTCAGTAATTTGCCAGATTCTGGACAGCAGCCCTACTAGAATGAAATAATTAACACATGATATCCAAAAGGGGAACATTACCAGTGCAGTACTCTTCAATCTCTCAGAGATGGGATTACAAAAGCAGGCCTTACAATATTGAATTTCGTACAGTGTTCATTAAGTTCCTTATATATTCATATTAGCCGATTTTAATTTCTCCTAATTAGAGATTCTCATTACTGCTGCTCCTCCTCCCCATAGATATCATTTTTCTTGCGTTTCATCTCTTCGAAGTCAAACTCTGATCCCATCATCCTCTTATAAATATCTTTGATGTCATCGCACGTCGTCTCGAAGTGAGTGGTGGCGTCGTAGGTGCGAGAAATGAAGATCTGGAAAGAGAAGGAGCCGTTTAGCGTCGAGCCTGTGGCCTCACCCCCTCAAACGCGAGCTCAGCGCTTACTAACCTGGCTTTCGGTTCCCAAGTCGGTCGGTGCAAACAGGTCACTGATGCTAACGAACCTGCAGGGAGGGGGGGAAAAAAAAGCTTCAGAATGGTTTTAGAGCTTCGGTGTTGGCGCAAGAACGGCTGAATTAAAGGGCGTCGCTCTGCCCAGCGCAGTCAAGGTGCAGAGAAATTCAGAGTTTCAGCACCTCTGCGCTGCCAAAGGGCCTTCAGATCCCCTCTGCCTTCACGCCTCAGCCCCCAGTGCTCGCAGCAGGGAGGTGAGAAGGGGGAAGAGGGGCCTTGCCGAGGGCTTACTTCTGCTCAATGGGCTCCAAGAGGTCCAAGGCCGGCTTGATTTCCTTCTCTGGGTCGGCGGTTTCCACGGTGGTGCTGGCAATGGCGATGTACTTCCCCTGCGCTGCCACGTTGTGCGCAGAGGAGATCATGCAGACGTAGATATCTGGGGAAGCGCAGCACGGCGGCAGGTCAGCGGCCAGCCAACGCCCGCGGTGGCCCTGCCTCCTCCCCAAAGCCCATTTCACACCCCTCTCCCTGACACATGGCACCTCCTCAAGTTTAAAACCACACCTGAATGAGTTCCGTCATTGCCCTGCAGCCCTACGTGCTCTCAAGTGTCTCGGCTGAGGGGCCTGGACACCAGCAGCCCCATGAACTCTCCAAAATTCAGCTTCTTGTGGCTCCTGCCCACTTCTCCCGGGCTGGGGCACGTCCTTTGGCGGGTTCCCCACACGGTTTTCCAACCACAGGAACCCCAGCTTCTCCCACCTCCCTCACTGTGGCTCTAAGCTAAAGTGCAGCCTCACTGGGGCGTGAAAGATTTGTGGACCCACAAGAGCAATAAGTGCATTTTTCTGTTTAATTCACACCTCACCAGAGCACGTTTGGTGCGAGGCCGTTTAACGACCACTCCGCTTCAACCCAAGCGCGACGAGACCCGCGCCCCGGCACCTCACGCACCTGATTTTCGGTTGACCTGATTCTGTGGAATGATGATCTGGCACGAGTTGGCATCGTTCGTGTTCTTGATCGGGTGGCTCAAGATGCAGATTACCCGAATCACTTGGCCGACCTTCGTTACGCGATCCGAGACGTAGCTGGGGTCGCAGATGAGCTGTTTGCAGCGAGCAACCTGCAGAGACAGATGGAACCTCGAGTGACCACCCCGCAGAGGTGAAGAACCGGCCCATTTTGAGGAAAACTAAGAGCAATTTGAGGCGGCTGTTCCTGTATCAGGTTCTTATTTCACTGCCAGCAGCACGCTTCAACTTGGCCAATCCAAATCTCAGTGTATTACTCTTAAAAAAAAAAAAAAACCTACGTACAGCAGAGTCATCAGTCATATCTTCCCCTTATCACTCAGTACATAGTTAAGCTCTAACCACTCAAGTCCAGTCCTTCCAGTCTAGGACCACAACTTCACAGAATCATCCAGGTTGGAAAAGCCCTTGAAGCTCCTCCAGTCCAACCATGAACCTCACCCTGACCGTTCCCAACTCCACCAGATCCCTCAGCGCTGGGTCAACCCGACTCTTCAACCCCTCCAGGGATGGGGACTCCCCCCCTGCCCTGGGCAGCCCATTCCAACGCCCAACAGCCCCTTCTGCAAAGAAATCCTTCCTAAGAGCCAGTCTGACCCTGCCCTGGCGCAGCTTGAGGCCATTCCCTCTTGGCCTGCCGCTGGTTCCTTGGCTCAAGAGACTCATCCCCCCTCTCTGCACCCTCCTTTCAGGCAGTTGCAGAGGGCCATGAGGCCTCCCCTCAGCCTCCTCTTCTCCAGACTAAACCCCCCCCAGTTCCCTCAGCTGCTCCCCATCAGCCCTGTGCTCCAGACCCTGCACCAGCTCCGTTGCCCTTCTCTGGACACGCTCGAGTCATTCAATGGCCTTTTTGGAGTGAGGGGCCCAAAACTGGACCCAGGAATCAAGGTGCAGCCTCACCAGTGCTGAGTCCAGGGGTAAGATCCCTTCCCTGTCCCTGCTGGCCACGCTAGTGCTGATACAAGCCAGGATACCATCGGCCTTCTTGGCCACCTGGGCACACCGCTGGCCCATTATCAATCCCCCCCCAGGTCCCTCTCTGACTGGCAGCTCTCCAGCCACTCCTCCCCAAGCCTGTAGTGCTGCTGGGGGTTGTTGTGGCCCAAGGGCAGAACCCAGCATTCGGCCTTAGTGAAACTCCCCCAGTTGGCCTCAGCCCATCGCTCCAGCCTGTCCAGATCTCTCTGCAGAGCCTCCCTACCCTCGAGCCGATCAACACTCCCACCCAACTGGGTGTCAGTCAAGGCCAAATCAAACAGATAAGAACTGACCAGTTCGCATTAGAACTCATTTTTATGGTAACTGTTTAATATTTGATCAATTTGAATCCTCCAGGCCACCTGCACTTGGGCACATCAGTCCATAGGACAGATTAGCACCTCCACTGCTCGCCAAGACACGTCATCACCTCCCCCACAAGGGACACGTTACCCCACCAGCAATACTAAACTGTCCTGCGAAGCACTCGCTCCAGCTGGGAGCACATTTATAGCTTCTGAGCAGCTCGCAGCACCCTCACTAGCTTTAGAGAAGAAGCTGCCACAAGGCTGGGTGCCAGCTGTCCCAGCAGCTAATATTTAATGTCAAGGGCAGAGCTGATTTTATACCCAGGTTAGACACCAGCAGCTTGTTTCCAGTCTAGCCAACCTGATTTATTCAGAAGACAACCTCTCCAGCCCACGGAGACCTTGTTCCTACTCCTGCAGTAGTCTGTACTCACCATGAAAACAGCAACATGTCTTAAAAGAAAAGTTGACACGGGGGGAAAAAACAGCACTGGCCAAGCAGTTTTGGTTCTGCTAGGGCTCTGATGAGGGTTTTTCTACCTCATTTGTTCAGATTGATGACCCGACAGCCTCAATTTGGAGAGGCAAGATGTGGAGTGGGGAGTAAGGAAAGAAGAATTGGAAGTACCGTACCTCCCCTTCAGACTTGACACCAACCACTTTGCCGTTTTCTATCACAATCTCCTCAATCGGCTTGTTCAGCATGTAGGTGCCTCCATATATAGCACTTAGCCTGCAAGAATAAAGCCACTTCAGCACGTTCCACAGGTGCGAGTTTGGTTTTTAACAGCCCTTCCAGCCCCTTGTTTCTGTTCCCCTTGGACAGACCCCACATTAGACTTAAAACTGCTTCAAAATACGCTGCTTAAACATCCAGGCAGCAGATGCCGTCTGCTGTTCTTTCTGCGAGGCATCAGCTGGTATTTGGAGCACGTCAGAGGTGCAATTACATCCAGCTACAAAGAATCTGCAACCCAGACAGTCCTACAGCTTAAGAGCTGCGGGCTACAGCATGGAGGCAAATCCGACTTCTTGGATAGACAAGACGCCGCGAACATTCTCTCTGAGCAAAGCCAGAACTACCACCGCGAACAGGAATCATGGTAAATGAGCCCAGAAAAGAAGCAATCTCACACGGAGGGATCACTTCTCAATTGAGACAGCGAGAGAACCGTTAACGACCACGGTATTTTTATGCGGCGTCAAATTCTGGAAGCCTGACTCCACACATCTGATCTCCCACCAGATACCACAACAGGGTTGAGAAAACCCTGGAGTGCAAAAAAAAAAATTCTCACCTTGCAAATCCCTGGGGCAGCTCTCCAAGGCCATAGAGGGGATAAAGGTACGGGCTTTTCCCATATCTAGCCAGCGACTCGCTGTAGAGCTTAATCCTGTTGATTGTTTCTTGGCATGGTTGATCTAGATAGCTGGAGAGGGCGGTTACACGATTTGCAACGTTTCACAAACCAAGACTTAGAGCAGAACACAGAGAGCAAAACATTTACCTCCCGTGAAGTTTCCTTCCCCACCCTCCAGCTGCTCCTGGGGAGTATTTCCCTAGAAGTTCCCTTTTAGAAGCACTTAAGTGTCACAAGTGGTTTTACTCAGGAAGAAGATGCTTTACAAACCCCAGGAACCCACAAAGTTTAAACATCCCATCAGCAGAGGACCCAGTATTTAAAGATTCACGCAGCACTTTGCGAGCCATCCTACCCCCACCTCCCAAAGGCCGTGCTGTGAGCACCCAGCACCCCAGCGGATTTGGGGGAGCAACCCCCAACCCCAACTTACTCGTCGGTCCTGTAGAGCGCGAGGGCGTGGCCCGTGAAGTCTATAACATCTTGCCCCAGGTCAAACTTCTTATACACGTCACGCATGGTGGTTTTCTTGGGATCAACGCCTTCAAAAGTTCGGGGGTCGTTCTCATCAAAGTTGGCAACATACACTAGGAATTTCCTGAACCGGCGTTTCTCAAACAAGCCCATTAAGCCTAAAACCAAGGTATTTTGTCAGAACTTACAGAGCTACTAAACAGTTTTTCCCATTGCCGCAGAGTATCAGAAGCGGGTAAGAACGGCCAAGCGTTTCAAACATCGCGCCATAACGTGGAGGCTGGCCTTGAGGGCTAACCAGGGCTCTCTGTTCATCAGGAGAGACAAACATCTGCCAAGCTGGTCCATGCTGACAGCTCTCCTGGTGTACTGGACCTCAAGAGGTGGTAGGGCCAACTTTTTCCAAGGCACGGCTGGAGGCTGGGCTTCTACACTGCTTCCAGCTGGCAGAAAGCCCGGAGAGCACTTTCCCCTTGGCCCTAAAGCCCAACCTGAGCTTCCATAAGCAGAGACCTGTGTTTGGCATCTACCAGACTTAGCTTTAAAGTGTGGTGATCCAAGCTCCGTCAAAGCCAAGCTCTCCTGCAGCCTCGCCAAGGAGCTGAAGTGCTGCGAGGGTCAAAACTTCAAACACGAGATCGGACAAGGCACCGTTTATGTGCTTTTATTTTCTACAAATTGGAGAAGCAAGACTGGACTTGCTGGAACATGAAGGCGGAGACAGCACCAAAGGCACCTCCTACTCCTGTCAGTACGAGTCTCTTCAGAGACCACTTATGAGTTGGCAACGTGGCCAAATTGAAGGAACGACTGATTACTTCACCACAAACAGGAATATCTGCCATGGGGAAGGCTCCAACATACAGACAAGCCACATATTGGGAGCCTTATCTGCAGGAGTCACTTTATCACGAGACTTTTCAGAGATGCTGCTAAATACATCCCGCATCTGAAGCTTAGACTGCCCTCTGCTAGCTCCTGAAGTACTGCACTGCACTATTATGAATGTTCAGTAGTTTTCACTGAAAAGTGAAATTTAAGTAGACGACAATTAAGATTTGAGCTAGGTGCCACATGTCGGAATTAGTCATTCCAATTTGCCCGCTGTGACAATATTTTTCACACACACAATTCCATCCAGCAAGGACCCAACACAAAATACTTATGGCAGAGCTGGGAGGATAAGCCCCAAATGTAACCTCTTGAGGAAGTAAAATACTGCCAAATTCTCACCAGAGGAGCCACAGAACCGGCAGCTTGTCTGGCTCTATCTGAAACCTCCAAGAAAACTGAAGGCTCAGGAAGCCCAAACCTCAAGCTGCAAGTGGTGTTTGAAGTCAAATGAGAAGCAGGAGAATCCTATGCTAAACCCAGCTTGTTACTGAGATGGAGTCTACACGCAGCACCACGTGAGGAGCGTGAAGATTTATTTCCTACACGAGTACAGAATACGTGGGTGGCACAGACCCGTCTCACCTTTGTTCAGAGACGGTAGCCTCAGGAGGAAACAAAGTAAAGTGCAACTACTCACTGGATGCCAAGGCTTCTGCCTCAGTGGAAGGAACTTTGTAGATCTTTCCTCCCTTGTAGACAAAGCTCCCCTCGATCACCTTGAAGTCTAAGTAGCGAGTGACTTCTGTGTACAGCAGCATCTTTACCAACTGACCTGGAAAGGAGATTTGGCACACGTCAACCAGCTGGTCAGGAGCCAGGGAGACAGCGCTTCTCGCCAGGCAGAGAGTTCTTCCAACACAGCAAACCCTTCAACGGCAGCACCGCGTTCAACCCACACAGCTCTTACACCTTTGTGTAACAGGCAGGGTGTGGCAGATACTCACTAGTGCAATTATTAGGCAGTTTTAAGGCTTTCATACAGGCAATTAACAGCTTCCTTGTCACTCCTGCTGTTTCCAGCATTCCTCTGAGTAAAAGCCATCTTGCAGCATGTTAATCCGCTGCAGAACACTGCTGCTTTTTGCTCCTTGTAGTTCATTCACACTCAATGTGACAAACAAGGTCATGTCTGGACCCCAGCAGCTCCTCATCCTCACTATTCAGATCTCACACAGCCTGTGTATTAGTTGTCCAGCCAACTTACCACAAATTCTCCCCTGGCTTGCAGGCAGCTCGTGTCACACACCCACTTACCCGTCCCCCCGCACTGTCACATTCCCACGGGGACACTGTCCCTTAGAAACACACCACAGTGGGATTCCTGTGCAAGCTGAGACTAAGCTGAGACTAGAGTAACCAAACCTTGACTGGAATCAAATCAAATCTTCCACCGCGCTAGCCTTGAGCACGACTGGCACTACACACTACACTGGAGAATAAATCCTGTGAGGAGCGATTGAAAGAGCTGGGACTGTTTAGTGTGAGGAGGAGAAGGTGAGGGGAGACCTCATCACTCTCTACAGCTCCCTGAAAGGACATTGTAGAGAGGTTGGTGCTGGTCTCTTCTCCCAGGGAATTAGTGACAGAACAAGAGGGAACGGCTTTAAACTGCAACAGGGGAGGTTCAGACTGGACATGAGGAAAAAATGTTTCCCAGCAAGAGTGGTGAGAGAGTGGAATAGGCTGCCCAGGGAGGGGGTGGAGTCCCCATCCCTGGGTGTGTTTAAGGGTCGTTTGGATGAGATGTTGGCGGATGTGGGGTAGGGGAGAACTTTGTAGAGTCGGGCTGATGGTTGGACTCGATCATCCCAAGGGGCTTTTCCAACCTGAATGATTCTGGGATTCCATGAATCCCTCGTGCTTCAGGGGACAAGAGGTTCCAGCAGCAAGTGGCTGGTATTTGGCAAAGGGAGCTTGCCCCTGAACTTGCTCGCGTTAATAACCACTTCACCGACAGTGGATCAGGTCTAAAAGGCCTTTCCCAGTATGGAAACATAGATTAAAGAACGAGAATTTGTAGCATCAGTAAGGGATGACAGAGTCTGCAAGCCATAAAACAGGAACAAAGGGAATTAACAGTCACCATGGAATCAACTGTTTCTTCCTAAGCCACAGAAAAGTAACAACGCACAAATTCACGGCCTTAACTCTGGCTAGAAACACAAACACGTTAAGAGAGGATGTTGGAAAATGGATGTTCCAAACCTTTCAGATGTGCCATTGCTGTGTGCCCCAAGCTGGAGCCATCTTCTGAGTCCGAAAGGTCCCCAGCCCAAAGGAGTCACCGAGCAGAAGCTGTGGTGCTCCTGGCATAAACGCACACAGGTCAGCTCGAGGGAGCTTTCCCCAGCTCTTTACAGAATCACAGAATCACAGAATCTTTGATTAATGTTTCAACAAGTTCACAAAGAAATGGCTGAAGGGCTGTTTGTTTGATTACAACACTGAACCCAAACCCAGGCTAAGCTTAGGAGGCAGAATTGGGAGCTCAGTATCACTTACCGTTAGCCATAAGGAATTTTGGAATTAGGTCCACGTTCCAGTCTCTTCCTCGCCCCATGGATTCTGGTGGAGTTCCTGGTAGGTTAAACCTTTTGTAGAGCTTCGGAGAAAATACGAAACTTATAATAGCAGAGGAAATATCTACGGGTATAATTTCTCCCACACACATACACACTTTCCACCCCCACATCTCCCCAGCTGAACATAAGCTCTTCACAGCAAGCTTTTGGCCAGCGTTTTAGCTCCAAGTTGATTTTTGATGCAATCCACGCTGCACATCCAGTAAATTCTTACAGGAAGAATCGGGCAGCGTTATTCTGCTCATCCCGTCTTTCTTCCTCCAAGGCTTAAAGCTTGGGAATTTATGACCTGCTGAACCGAAATACTGTTTAACATAGCTGAAGGTAATCTGATCAAAGCGCCTACTTCAGGAGAAGGCAGGCTCCTCCATAGGCTTAAATCATATTCCCCAACATAAATATTTAACCCAGTTAAGCAGCAAGGAGAGCAGTGATTTCCTGACATCTAATTAATCAGCCACACTAACAGCTTTAGGTGCTACACAATCACAGGGTGCAAGCTGTAAGCAAACGAGATGGCGCCGATCTAGGCAGAAGTGCTCACAGACCAAGGACCAAGCGTAACGTGGAGGCACAGAGAGCACGTGGCACTCGTTAGGCCATTTGCCGGTGAGCGCGGCAGTAACCTGGCTAAGGCCAGAGAGTTTTAACATCCAGCTGTCAGGCGTTACGCCTCCAAACCATTGCTCGAGTGCTGTGTGCCTGAATTTGGGCTGGGAACTAGAGAAAACAAGTGCTATCTACCAAGTATAAACACATACCCTGGTTTCTCCCCCACTTATCCTCTGTGGAAGTGCCATAAAACATTCTTACTCAAAGGAAACTCTTAAGAGTAATTACTTTGAATCCACCCCTAGGATAACTCGAAATAAAGCCCCCTTTGTGTGCCTGGGGAGGATACAATAGGTGGGCGTCAGCCTCCATACTTACATCCTCCAGGGGTGTAATGGATGCGCTTTCCCCTCCGTAGTAGGAGTTACGATCCATGTGAAGGACTTTCTTTCCATTCACTGACATGATCCCGGAGAGGATGCATTCCTACAAAAGGAACGCAAGGAAACAAAAGGTTGCAAGGGACGTGTTAGCTGCATTTTGAGCCTACTTCCATTTTTCCTGACGATGCTCTCTCAAAGAGCGTGTTCAGGCAGCCTGCTGCGTGCCTGGATTTGAGGGTACCCGCACAGTCCTTTGAAAACAAAACACACCAGTTGCCTCACTCCAGAATTAAGAGACATATGCTGAAAGACTCCTGTTTGAGACACATTAACCCTTTACTAGGTTTGCTGTCTGCTCTGGGCAAGCCAACCAAGAGGTTTTAACGACGCAACCACCACCTAGCAGGGCTCCCCTGAGGATATTTCTGGAATCTTCATGCACTTGGGCCAGATTAGGAAAATCTGTACTCCTAAACCACCAGCCACCAATTTAAGGATGTCCACAGAGGCAGCACCCTCATTTATGGGTGACACCAGGAGCATGAAATCTAACCTGGACTTCAATAAGGTCTCCTCAAAACCACAATCTCTGATATCTGCCACACTGGGACACACACGAGTCAACAGCTAATCTTAAGTGGTAGCCTAAAGAATAAATGAAGGCTTTTGGGAGCTTTATCATCTCAGTAGATGCTTTGCTATCCTTGCTACCCACTGAGATTAACAACACCAAGATTACTCTGAGCAGCAGATCAGCTGCTATGTCTGAACACAACACCAAGAGGCTGAGACTAATCTCAGAGGGACACAAATTGTAGCTTGCAGACCCAGCTAAGGACTCGCGGGCTAAATCCCCATTAAAACACAACTTTGCAACTAACCCAGTCCCCAGCTCGGGCATTCACAAACCAAAGAGTTTAACAAACGCTTGAATACTCGGACGTTTAGGACTACTTATGGTGGAGGTTTTACTGATCTTTCTTGCTCTACCCCAACTCTCCCTGAAGGCAGAATTACATTTGCAATTGAGCTCTCATTCGCCATCGACATTATCTAATTTATAAGTCCCGGCCACATCTCACATTATCTTTCATTCAGCCTGTAAAACCCCAAATCCAGCTGCTGAGAGATGCCACTGCTGCACATCTGCTCGCCCAGGAGTGGAGGAGCCGTTCATTCAAGAGAACCAGCAGCTTGGCCCTCCTGGCAGAGATCTGCGTCCTCGTGAGATCCTTTGTGTTTACTGCACATCCATCTCACCCCGCGGAGCGCTCAGGACTCTCCTCGTGTGTCACTTCCCCTCTGCTGCGGCGCGTAGGAGGGTTATTTCAAACTCTGTTATGGCGACGCTGGCCAATACGGGTATCAGTTAGCACGCTCAGCCAAACCATGGCTATAACACAAAAAATCTATTTCTATTAGAAATATTGTATATTTCTTAAGAGAAACCGTGGAGGTTTGCAGAAGTAGTATTTTGATGCTTTTCTAATTTAAGACAAGGACCCACATCTTAGGCACAGATCCAACTGTGTCGAATTAGTCAACCTTTATGATTAGCACTGAGCAGTAGATTAAGAAGTAACAATCGTTTAAGCAATTATTACTGCGCAAAATGACTGAACTCAAGAGACTGAACTGCTGCCACATCTGCTTTACAATGCTTTTGCTCATCAGTCTTTGGGGGAGAAGGAAAGGAGGAGGGACAAGCTGAAAGGGTTGCAGAAGGGGAGTATGAAGTCAGGTTTGCTAAGCACAGTAAAGCAGCATGTTAACATAGAGCCTCAGCTGAAAATTTTGTGAGCAGGTCTTTTCAGCCATGCAGGAAGCCAGCCACGGTTTCTTCTTACTTGACTTGCAAATCCTGACTCTGGTAAGTCCTCGGTGTAAAGGAAGGTTTTAAAACCATCTTCAACTTCACCAGCCGAAGACCAACCCGTGGTAAAGGCAGCTTCCAGGAGGGATTATTTTGGTGTGAAGTGTCTCAACACCTGTAGGTGCGTGGATGGTTGGCAGGGATCGTTGGCGTGAGGACTTGCTGGTTTTGTGCTTCCAGGTGGCAACGGGCAAATCTTCTGTGCTGGGAGAGCAAGGCAATGCCAGCCTGATACCCCTAGGACGCCGTGGTAATTCAGCCAAGGCCCCACAGAGCAAAGCCTGGTGCATGGCAAGAATGGGACGCTCCGAGTTTAATCCCTGAAGTCGTGGGTGATTTTAAACATGGTGCCCACAAGCCTTCATGGTCACCCCATGGATCCTGGGCAGTGTTAACCACAGTGCTTCCCACAAAGCCTCTCCATGATCCATCAGCTGCTCCTTTCAGCATCATGCCATCCTCCACGGACTCCAGATCCCTCACATCCTACAAGACCTCTCCACTTTTTCCAGACAGGCTGAAGACAGCAGAGGCCCTTACAGCAGACACAGCTGCACCAAACCCTGTGTTAAGACACTACTCAAGAGCACCACGAGTCCTACAAGGCTGAGGAACTGCACAAGTGAAAGTACGGGTGGCTTTTATGGTGTCAGTTAAAAATGTTAATGATTTACCACAGACAACATGAGACTATCACACCAAGTGCATCACCACTAGCCAGCACGATCTCCTCAGTTAAAAAATGAATTCACAGAGCCCTACGTAAGGGCTCTGGTTCGACTCTTTGCTCTAACCTGCAGTTTTAATCCCCCTGGAAGATCTTCCAAAACTCTGGCTCACCAGCTCTGCCAGATGGTGGTACAGAACTGCCAGCGTCCGCACTGGAGCTGAGCCACAAGGAAGCCAACCAGGATCTCGAAACAAAATAAGTATCCAACGGAGGAATGAAGTTACAGTAAAAGCTGCAGAAGCTACATTCTTCGGTCCAGATGTCAGCTGATTTCCTTCCTCCGTTTAAGGAAACTTCAAAGCATTTCTTGCCCTATCTTCTCAGAAGAGCGTACCCATTGCTTCCCAGTGAGCGCGTTTTCCTTCCACAGGTTGCCTGCCCAAATTGCCAGCATCCCCCTGGAGCAAATTTGGGCACCGGCAGAAGATATAAGAGGCCTTAAGTACCTTTTCAATCTTATTTCATACCCATTAAACACAGATCAAGGTGGAGGTATTACGATACTATTTTATCCAAGGCTCATTTAACAGGTTCGTTCTATCACCCAGGCTCCTGCAGAGCCCCTGAAGCGTTGAAATCCCACGCAGGCCTTTCACCGTCGCTCGCCTCTGCGATGAGGCAACAGCACAGTCATAAAACACACGAGATGCACAATAGATTTATCCTCCCAGCTCAGCAATTCCTTTCGCCAGCTGACTGCTGGCTATACCCATCCACTGGTGCGCTAGTCTGCGTCTAGGAACCGCTTGATATGTCATTATGTCGTTTGGGTCAGGGAGCGAGGAAAACAAACAGCCTGTACTGATAAGGGAAGGGCTAGAAACAGTTTAGACTGCAAATAAAAGAGGGGAAGCATCAGAGTTCAAATCTGTGGCTTTCTGAGCGTATTATAAACATCAACCCCGCGCAAACGGGTATAACCGAGCAGCTGGCGACAGCAGAAAGGGCACCAAGACGCAGCAGGGAAAGCTCCAGGTATCCAGCCGGGGTCGAACACAATCTTTGTGCAAATGACAGTCACGCCGTGCTACTATAATCCACCGCTTCAGCCAGTTCAGGTTACGGTGGGCTCCTGAGAGCTTGCATTGTGTTGCTGAATGAATGACAGAGCAAGTCTTAACAGTGATCGATGTCGTCTGCAGCACCACTCGGCCGTTTTAAACGGCCAGAGAGCCCAGAACCAGCGAGCAATGTGCACCAGAAACGAAGAGACTGTACATTCGATACAAATCCGTGGAAAAAAAAAAAAGAAATAGGAGTAAGGGGTAACTCGGAAGTATCGTGTTTCCATTCTCGCTAAGACCATCAGCTCTTCCCTCGCTTGCACGACTGGTCACGAATAGACTTTCTTCACGCAAAAGCCTTCAGGAATCGAGGGAAGCAAGTAGGTTTACATGGATTTTCTCCAAGTAGGGCGGCAGTTCAGAGAGGCGCAGACAGGCCGATGAAGACTTGAGCCAGCGTCAGTCCATCTAACAGCACTGAGGGGAGGATTCTGTGCAAAACGTTTAGCAAAATCCCTTCATCTTGGAGAACGGGTTCTGGCACAGCAAGAGGGTTTTCTTAGAAAGACAGGGCTGTGCCGTGGGGAGCAAGTTACACACAGCTCGTTAGCGTCGCCCAGGCTAGTCCACCTCTAGCTGGCTACGTCTACCATGCCAGACTCCAACGAGCAAGACTCAAAGCTCTGCTTGGCCACACAAATTGCAAAAGCAAACACTCGCTGCACTTGAGCAATCCCCTCAGGTACCAGGGGGCGATGCAAGAGACAGTGACACTCCACTTGGTCCTCATTTGGTTTGATGTCTTTATTTAGGCTCTCTAAGCAGCGAGGCCTGTGCATATATGATTAAATACATCTTGAACCAAAGAGTTTGGCTGCTTTGCTCCTAGAGAAAGCAAATCTGTATCTCTGTGATGGATTTATATAGCTTTAACGTGGTGAGGCAGCTGGCAGGTAAGAAGCTTAGTTCAACACACTGGTGCCTGCAATGAGTGAAAACTCAGCAGGAACATGGTGTCCATCTACTAGGCCTAAACAGGATGGTTTAATTATGCCCAAAATTCACATCAAATAACCCACGTCATCTGGAGCACAGAAAGCAGATAACGACTGCCTGGCAGAGGGCGCAACACCCCACTCCTGAATGTCCTTGTGAGCAAGTACAGAGCCATTTCCAGACCAGAAAGGTGTAAATTAAGGCGAACTGAAAAGACAAGTCTGAAAATAAAAACACTAGGTGTTCTCCAGCCTGCCGATTACCGCGCCCGATTAAAAACGAGTTTGTGCAGTAGGCCTGGAGAAAGATGCTGCCTAATCTGCAATGCACGACGCACCTACCGAGCCTAAGCCAAGGATCTTAAAGCTATTAAGACTTGAGCAACTTTGAGAAGTCATTCCCACCAGCACCTCCAGGACAGGGCAGCTGGAAAGAGACCTACGGGCTCTCGCGTTAGGGCAGCCAGACCCACAACGTTTTGCAAAGGTCCTGTAGTTAGCACACACAGCCTGACACTTCGCCACTCAGCGCACGGAGGGATTGGGAGGAACGTAGCGCTCTCGTACGAGTGCCACGAAGTTAATTACACCTTGTGTAAGTTTGAGGCTGGCGTATCAGCAGTAATTCAGGATTAAAAAATGCGCTGGGATGATTCTTCCCCATACTGCTAAAAAACATCTTTACAAGCTTGGCACTGCAATGGGGTTTCTGATTAGCATACATAAGGGAAAAAGTTAAAAACAAACATTTTAGTGCCAGTAATCGCAGTCCTAAAGCTGCCTGAGCTCTTCGTTACTGGTTCAAGAAGAGACTAACGCTCAAAATATTCATGTTGCACTTTCAGATCCATCAGAAGTGGAATTTATGTATGCACTCACGTAGCGGTGGCCCTGCAGACCCAAGCATAAGGGCCGCTGCAACAGATGTATTTGTGGCTCTTTTACAAAGGCTCCAACGATTTCTTTTTTCTCTTTAAACCAACAACTGAACTTTCACTTTGGCAAGAGAAAGAAAAAGCCCTCCAGATCAGCAGCCGCTCGCTGCCTCTCCCAGATGGTCTGGATTACAGCTGGTTTATGGGCTTTGTACAAGTCCTAGTGATGGACACTGGGACAAGTCAACCAGTAACTCTCGTGGGACGAGACACAAGATAGGCACAACCCAACGAGGAGCCCACCAGAAGGGTGCAGAGCTTGAGTATCAAGCAAACAGGACCCCTAGTTAATCCCGTTTTGTTCAGGCAGCACCAAGATTGGTACTTTGAGGTGGCAAGTTGGGCTTTTCAACAGAGGAGACACAAACTCACTTGGCTACAACAGTAGCCTGATGGGACTCCCAACACAACAGTCCACTTCTGCAAGGGCCAGCTTTAAGAACGGCTGGTTGAAAACATCATCAGGACAGTTCAAGGCTCTTTGGAAAAGGAAACAACTCAAAGTGTTTACGCAGCACATTTTTCCAGTTCCTTTTCCTCAGGAAGCCTGACTCTGCCAGCGCTGGTACCAGACCAAAGCTGGAGGAGCAACCTTCAAGCTTCCAGTTTGACACCTCATCTGCCTGCAGAAAGAGTTGGGCAGCCCAGCCTGAACCAGGCTCCGCTCCGACGCTACTCGCCAGGCAGAATGGTTGAGCCAACACCATAAGTTTCAGGATCAGGAACATCCCGGCTGCACCAGGACCTTTGGTTTCTATTCACTTGCTTTTCCACACAAGCTGCTCAAGTCGAGATGAAGTCCATCCTGCTCTAATTGGTATTTCAGAGGGAAAGCCTGCACATCAGATGCAAAATAAGCGCTCCTGCACACTCTCAGGCTCTGGAGTTTGGTCAGCACACCTTAAAATACGGCCGTAATTTATTCCTTTTAACTCAACTGCTGATCATTAGCATTAGCTTGTCTTAAAAGTGATTTCACAAGAGGCCTTTTGTCGAATTTACATTGGCATTTGTCAGTTTGAGATTAAGCACGGTGCTTACCAACTTGATACCGCAGCTCACTCTAAAGCATAAATTAACATTTTAATGGCGCTCAGATCTATTGGAGGCCCCTTCACCAGCAGCTCATTATATTTCACCTCCCCAAAAGTCCGTTTCCCTGCTTTGCTGAGCCAGAGACAGGTTTTAGGGCAGACTACAGCTTTCCTTATCAAAGGGAAGAAGCTTTTGCCTTCAGAAGTCATTCCTGCTACCTCAAAGGAAGAGCCTTTCGAGAAAGGAATGAAAGCAACCAGGAAAGTTGGGTTTACCCTACGGCAGCAGCTGGAAAGACGCTCCCACACTTTGCACATTTTCTTTGTGCCATATCCTGGTTTTGTTACCATTATTCCCATACTCCAAAGAGGGAGATGATAAACCAGATCTGCCTGAAGCGGCCGTGCCCCGGTCCTCTGTCAGCAGACATGATGCCTTCGCCACTGTGACAGCCCTGTCAATCACAGCACGAAGCCACAGGAGGAAGCGCATGTATTTCTATTTACAATTAACCATCAACAGGGGAAGTGGGGGAAATCCCTCACAGCCAACCCCAAAGATATCTCTTTGTCTAGCCACCTCTGCCCATTAACAGGAGGCAACAAAAGCAGGAAAGGCTATTTAACAGCGAGGAAAACCTCCTCTCCACCATATTGGATTTGCTTCCCCCCTTCTTCAAACAATGCCTCTTATTCGTAACCTGCAATCCACCCTTCAGCCCCTACTAAACCCACAGCGGATAAGCTACCAGTGGCCCCAGGCATCTCCCCCTTCGAAAGAAGGCAGGAACCAGAAGAAATCCCCACTAGCAAACCTCACAGGCAGCGGCACTGCCATTTTTTCTCCCCCCCCGCCCCCGGCAGCCTGCAGCGCGGGCTGCATCCTCCACAATAGGACAAAGCCCCACCATGGCTCATCCCCCTCCCTCCGCCGCACCCCCAAGTGCCATCAGCTGTCAGCTTTCCTCAGGGATGACCGAGACGAAGCGACAACGCAGAAGGATTTTTGGTTTTGGGGGGGGGAGAAAAAAAACAGACAAATTTGACAGGCGTGCAGGGCTCGCCCGCCTCCCCATCCCCCTCCTGCTGCAGTCAGGGCTGGATGGAGAGCCGAAGGCTGCAAAGGCGGAGCGGGGATGGGGAGGGGGGGGGGATAACCAGGTCTGCCTCCACCCTAAGCCGAGCTCGGCTCTGGGGAGGGTACGGCTCAATGGACCTGCAGCCACATCGGGTTTGGGGGGGGGGGGGTGTGAAGGGAAAAATAAAATCATAATAATGATTAAAAAAAATTAATAATAAAAAGCAGGCAATAAATCCCCGTTGGCGTTTTATTGTCCGTCGTCCCCCGCCCTCTCTCCGCTAAACAACTGCATTTCCTGGGGCCTCCCACAGGCAGCGCGGCGGAGCGGGGGCCTCCCGGGAGCTGGGCCCGGCCCCACGGGGCGCGGGGGGGGAGCTCAGGCAGCCGGGGATGGCGGGGGGGGGGAACATGGAGGAAACATCCAAACATGGGGGACTGTTATAACCCTATAAAAAATAGAAACCAACCCGGGGGTCTAGTTACGGAGGGGGGAAAAGAACCCAGGTGGCCGAGAGGGGGTGGGTGGAGGGTGTTAGTGATGGGGGTGCTGTGATAATTAGATGAGAGATGGGTGAAAGGACGCTGATGTCCTGGGGGGGGGGGGGAAATCAGACACCCCAGTGTAATATTGGGGAGGGGGCGGTACAGGAACCCAGGCACCCCAGCCGAAGGGGGGCGGGAGGGGGGGGCGCTACGATGGTGAGGTGACAGATGAAGAAAATGCCCACAAGGTGCGAGGAAAAGAGGGGGGGAAATAATCAGGGGGGGAAATTGGGGAAGGGACCCTGGTATCCTGGGGAGAGAAGCAAGACGCGGGTACCCGAAGCGGGGGGGGGGGGGGGGCGGCTCTGAGTCCAGGCGTCCTAGCTGGAGCGAGGGGGGGAATAATCAGGTGAGAGATGGGCAAAAGGCCACCGACGCCCGGGGGGAGCGGCGATCCGCACCCGTGGAAGCGATGGGGAGGGGGGCCAGACACAGGCAGGATCTAAGCGCCGGCGTGGGGGTGTGTGGGGAGGGGGGGGGCGGCGGGGCGGGGCAGGGCGGCGGCCGCCCGCGGCAAGGCCCGAGGCCCAAGCGGGCGACGGCTCCTCCTCACCGTGAGGCCGGTGCCCAGCACGATCACGTCGTACTCCTCATTCATGGCGGCGCGGGGGAGGGAAGAACGGGGTGCGGGGGGGGAAGCGTCTCTCGGGTGTCTCTCCGCCGGCCGAGGCTGAGGCGAGCCGGGCGCTGCGGGGCCGCGGGCGCGGGAGAAAATGGAGCCGCCGCCGCCGCCGTGAAGAGACCGCGCCGGGAGGAGGCGGGACCGCGCCGCCCCCTCCCGCGCGCCTGCCAATCACCGCCCGACACCGCCCGCCATTGGCTCGCCGCGCCGTCGCTAAGGGGCGGGCGCTGCACCGCTCCGCCGGCGCTGCCACCGTGGTGAGGGTGCGGCGCGCATGCGCAACGCTGCGCGCCACCCCCCCCCCCCCCCCCCCCCCCCCCCGGGTTTGTGCAGCGCCGAGCACCTCCTCAAAATGGGCGGGGGCGGGGGGGGGGGCGCACGCGTGTGCACGTGCTGCGTGTGCAAAAGGCGCGTGGGGCGTGCAACGAGCACGCGTGAGTGTGCAACGGGTGCGTGCCTGCGCCCGGGTGAGGGGCACATACCTGTTCCGCACAATGGGTACATGGAGACACGGGTGCCCACGCTCGCGCAACGGGCGTCTGCAAGGGGCGCGCAGGGGGTACCCGCACAGCCATCACAGCCCAGTGGCCACAGGGCTTTGTTAATTATGGCAACAAACGACGCTAATTGCACTGTATTTCTACTTCCCAAACGCCCGTTTCACTTCTCGCACACGGCACCTTTCCCACTTCCCCCTTTTCACCCCAAAATACGCAAAGAAGAGTTTTTGCTCTCATTCAGGATCACGCTCGGTGCGGCAAATCCCCCGTCCACAGCACAGCGCTGCCACAAACAAGCGCCTTTTTGACAAGATTCGAGGGGTTTTTTTGCACTTTTTGCATTTAAGAGGGGCTGGGGTTTTTTTTAATCCTCACCACTACCCGCTCTCCACCGCCCACCCCTTCCTTGAAGCAAGGCAGGAATTTCCTGGCTGATTTTAACGCCCTGTGGATCAACGACCCGACTAAGAGGAGTGAGGTGGGGAGGAAGCATGTATGCAGCGGCCACGGGAAAGCTGCTTACGCACCTGGGGGGCCGCCAGCGCGGATTAGACACCCGCGGGGCTTAAAGCATCTTAATTTGATCGCGCAGCCGCGTCCTCCGCGTCTACCAGGATGCGCAAGGCCAAGGGCAGAGGGCCGGGGCCGATGAAGAACGGGGCGAAGCTCCATCAATGCGAGCAAATGCTGCTGCGGTGGTTTGGAAGGGAAAAAAAAAAAAAAGGTTTTAATATTTGGAGGAGCAAAAGCTGGAGGGGGAACACAGCTCTAGGGGGATGGGACCTGCCAGTCCTGAGCGAACGCTGCTCATCGATGGAGCGTATGTTCCCTGCTCCTCCATAGGGGCACGCCTGGGCCGGGTCTTGCGCCAAGCTCGTTCACACCCAAGTAAGAAAAAAAATTAAACTAAAATCTTCATTTACAGGGTGCTGGTGAAGGTTCGGCAGCGTGGAGCAGTCGGTAGGAGAGCACACAAGGAGTGAGCGATGCCGGCAGCGAGGTGGTGACATTATTTCTGCAGGAGCTGGGACAAATCTCCTTCGGCGCCAAGAGAGGCGCAGAAACAGGGAAGGGATCTTACCCCTGAACTCAGCACTGGTGAGGCCGCCCCTCGATGAGTGGGTTCAGTTTTGGGCCTCTGACTCCAAAAAGGCCATTGAATGACTCGAGCGTGTCCAGAGAAGGGCAACGGAGCTGGTGCAGGGTCTGGAGCACAGGTGTGATGGGGAGCGGCTGAGGGAACTGGGGGGGTTCAGTGTGGAGAAGAGGAGGCTGAGGGGAGACCTCATGGCCCTCTGCAACTGCCTGAAAGGAGGGTGCAGAGAGGGGGGATGAGTCTCTTGAGCCAAGGAACCAGCGCCAGGACAAGAGGGAATGGCCTCAAGCTGCGCCAGGGCAGGGTCAGACTGGCTCTTCGGAAGGATTTCTTTGCAGAAGGGGTTGTTGGGCGTTGGAATGGGCTGCCCAGGGCAGGGGGGGAGTCCCCATCCCTGGAGGGGTTGAAGAGTCGGGTTGACCCAGCGCTGAGGGATCTGGTGGAGTTGAGAACAGTCAGTGTGAGGTTAATGCTTGGACTGGAGGATCTTCAAGGTCTTTGCCAACCCAGACGATTCTGGGATTCTGTGAAACAGCACATTGGACCCTTGAGGGATGGCAGTTCCTGGTGCCCAGGCACAAGGTTTTCTACCTCCTTCTCCAAAATCCACAAGCATCATCTGCACGAGCCACCACCACGAATCTCCGTCAGAGACATCAGCGATGCGCAAGCAGCTTGGGATGGAATAAACTGACTCATCGGCAGTTATAAGTTGGCTTGGAGGACCGGAGCGACATCCACACGGGACGTACCCACAGTAGAAGTGTTGAGACTGGGCTGGACAGAGGTTGAGCGGGAAGGTCTGGCTGTGGGAGCAGCAGAAGGCGGGAAAAGAGGCAGCAAAACAGTCGGTGGTGACGCACCACGGGCAGCGGGTCCTCAAGCTCTTGGTTGACGTCTACCACCAGCTAGTTGGGACACCAGGGTTGAGAGACAACAGCCAGAGAGTGAATCCTCATAACTCCCAGAGAAGGGGAACAGGATGGAGTGAAAAATCACCACCAGCTCCTAAGAGGTATAAAAAGGGCACGTCCAAAACCGATTCATGGGCTGTGATGAGGATGCTGCAGTCCCTCAGTGTCATCGCGAGGAAACCCGGCCAGACCACCCGGGCACACGTGTCTTGGTGCTTCTGAGTTTGGGGGGGTGTGATGGGGCGACCACCAGAGTAAAATCAATATTATTTAAAACCAAAACACTTTTGGGGAAGGTTTCTCAGCGACGCAATATTATTTCATACCTATCCATACGCTTCTACTCCCCCTGCCTGTATCTCAGCCACCTCCTACAAGACGAAGGCTCTAGGTCTTCTCCTCCGTGGTGGAACCAGAGCGTCTGCAGGGTGCCGAGGGTGGAAGAGGTGGCGTAACAGGAGAGCGCCGAAGCTGTGCGCCGGCTGCCGGGCTCCACTCCAAGCCGCCTTCAGCGCCGCGTGGCACAGAGCCCGGCTCCTGGGCTCCCTCCCCGGGGGACCAGGCGCCCCCATCGTCTCCCCACGTTGAGACGTCTGCTGGGAACGGTGACGGGGGGTTCGCACACACGCAGTCTAGCGCTGCCGAGCTCTTGCCGGCATCTTGCAGCACACTCTCGCCGACGCAAAGGGGTCCTGACTCCTTGCTCCTACCTTGCAGAGTAAGCAACAGCAAGAACAAGTTAAAAAGCAGCAAGGGCTCTTCTCCTGGCTAAAGCTGAATCCACTTTCCTCTTTAACACCCTTTTGTCCCTGATCATCTGCGGTAACAACAGCCAGTTTGTTTCTGTGCATCTTTTTGTTGCCTGAGGGGCAGATTTAAAAGAAGGGTAAATAAGTGCTGGAGACGTGCCATTACGTCTCCCTCTGCTACTGTCCAGAAGCCTTTAAAAATCATAAAGCACCTTCAAAACAATGCAAATTCCCTTTTGGGTTTTCAAGGCATGTGTCATGGCCAGGAGAGCTGCAGACAGATATTTGGAAACATTTTCACTTGCTTTCTCATAAAAGCTTAGACTCACAAGCAATCTGAGCTCGTTAGCAGGGATATTCAGGGGAAACAGCTATTTCATGGTTTGCTAAAATCGTGAAAAGCTAGAATAAAGCAGCCCCTTGCATTTACGGGGTTGCATTATTGCTGTTTGCTGTATTTAGGCCAGGGCCAGATTTATGGAAGGATTCAGGATCTTTAGAGGAATAAAACCACTTCCTCGCCTGCCCAGGGGCTGATACGGCTCCCACCACCCTGCACCGTTAGCAGCTTCCAGCATTAATTCATTTTTCCTCCCTCATGGAGAAGAATCTCCTTCACAGATGGAGAAACAAGACAGGGTAAGACCGGCAAAAAGCAGGTCTTTGCAGGCATGTTTGGAAGAGTTTTAAGATGCTACTGAGTTCTGCTTCTCCCCATCTTGCCGGCTTACAGCCCCCTCTTGAACCCCCCCAAATTATTTTTATAAGCGCGCTGCCTCTCCTCACGCAACGCGAGCTGGCAGAGGGGAGGAGGCCCTAACCCTGCTCTAAAGGCTGTTGAACTCGAGAGGAGCGTGGCACCGTCGTCGCTCTGGCTTAGGATCATCACGGCAAATTCTGCTCCAGGGACCACAGCGGGGGGAATTTCTCACTCAAACAGAAGCTCAGCATCGTCTTAAACCCACCCGGGAGCACGTGGGTGGGTCGGGCACCAAACCACGCCGTGAGCACCACAGCTGGGGCTGAGCAAAACTTGTTTGCTTGCTCAGTTATAGACGTGTCTGATTTTAGCATCTGCTATCGCCAGAGCCGCAGAATCCCATTGTTTTTTACGTCTTGACATTACATATAGAGAGGGGAGTGCCGTGTTTCTATGCAAAACCATATTTCTAATTCCAGACACAGACAAATAAACCAAACAGCTACAGCAGCTCTTACCTTTATGTGTATTCTGGGCTGTTAGAGACTTACTGACTACATGAAATATTAAGCCATTTCCCTATACACTTCAAAAAGCAGATTTTTTTGTTTTATAAAGTTCATCAGTGGTGAGAAGTGCCAAGCAAGACTGTCTGGAATAACAAATACCTCTTTTTCAGTCTGATCCAAAGACCCATGATGCCATTGCAAGGTTGAGGTCTTACTATTGATTTCAGAGGGCTTTGGGATCAGGCCAGGGCCACAAAAAGGACGTAAGAGGTTGATGCAGCTTGAAGACTCCCTACACTTGTCCTCTGCAGCTGAAACCTGATGAAGGAAGAGTCACCAAGGGCTCACTCACACCGCACCGCACTCGGCTTCTCTCAGGGGCTACCCAAGGAGGTGGCCACTTAAAGCAACTTAAGAGATCTGTGGAGAGCAGGTCCATTAAGGGCTATAAAACTCAACGATCCAGGTGTATCTTCTCCTTGAGGATATCCACTGTATGGAAACATCCCAGCAAAGAGCTGGGCAGGCTCCAGCCAGTTCCAGCCACACAGTCACCAGAGGTCATCGAGCAGTGGCCCACGGGCACTTTCCTTGGATGGTTATGCTTCAGGGAGCCGTGGCCTCAGCTGTTTGGATGTGCTGGGTGCTGCAGAAGAAGAGATGAAGTTCAGCCCTGAAATTTGGAAGTGAAAGAAGAACAGCCATAAATTTACAACGATGGGGTCAGTACAGGAACGTGACAGCCCAGACCATTACATCCATTATCTTTTTGAGATAAACCTATTTAAAAATAAGTTTTCTCCCAAATGTACTTCCCAAGTGTCAAGCTTGGTTTCTCTGCTCAATCCTTGGGCAAAAATCCGATCGTTTTAAACAGGTGTTCACCTAAATCTGAATAGTTATTAAGCGATAACTAACGTACCATGCTTCTCTTTTTTCCCAGTTGGTCTCACGCGCTGACATTCGTTTCCTGGAAAACCCGGAGGACGTCTGGCTTCCTTGCGAGCTGCTGTGCCAGCGTGCCTGTGCCATCCGGGGCGTCCTGCAGCCCAGCGTGGAGCAGGATCCGTGCAGCCTCCGCCTGCTGCCCAGCACACGCTGCATGCAGGGCTGTGGGGGAGACAAGATGTCGAGACAGGAGCTGAGACTGCCTGGAGGGTTTGGCCTCAGAGGCAAACATTGGATTCTCAGCAAAGGAAACGCAGCCAGGGTGAAGGATGACTTTTCCCAGTGGCAACATGCAGCCAAGCAGCCGTGGGATGGCACAGCAGGGCTCAAGCTGCCGCCACCGGGCATGTCCACAGCAGCAACGGGATGACTAAACCTGCACAAGCAGGGAATGTGTCCTCTTCCAAACCCAGCCATGCTGGTAGGAGAGCTGTCAGCCTGGTTTACCCCAGCTATTACCCCTGTGTCCCCCTCACAGATTACTAGTCCCTCCAATCCATCAAGCAGGATTAACCTGGTTGAGCCAAAGCTAACGAGGTTTTGGAGTATTTAAGACAATTTGGGTTGTTTTGATTGCTAGCCGGCTGAACATGAGCCAGCAGTGTGCCCAGGTGGCCAAGAAGGCCAATGGTATCCTGGCTTGTATCAGCAATAGTGTGGTCAGCAGGGACAGGGAAGGGATCTTACCCCTGGACTTGGCACTGGTGAGGCCGCCCCTCGATGAGTGGGTTCAGTTTTGGGCCCCTCACTCCAAAAAGGCCATTGAATGACTCGAGCGTGTCCAGAGAAGGGCAACAGAGCTGGTGCAGGGTCTGGAGCACAGGTGTGATGGGGAGCGGCTGAGGGAACTGGGGGGGTTTAGTGTGGAGAAGAGGAGGCTGAGGGGAGACCTCATGGCCCTCTGCAACTCCCTGAAAGGAGGGTGCAGAGAGGGGGGAGGAGTCTCTTGAGCCAAGGAACCAGAGCCAGGCCAAGAGGGAATGGCCTCAAGCTGCGCCAGGGCAGGGTCAGACTGGCTCTTAGGAATTATTTCTTTGCAGAAGGGGTTGTTGGGCATTGGAATGGGCTGCCCAGGGCAGGGGGGGAGTCCCCATCCCTGGAGGGGTTGAAGAGTCAGGTTGACCCAGCGCTGAGGGATCTGGTGGAGTTGGGAACGGTCAGGGTGAGGTTCATGGTTGGACTGGATGATCTTCAAGGGCTTTTCCAACCCTGATGATTCTGTGATTTTGTTTTGACTGAGTTGTGAGCAGAGCGTGCCCACGGCAGGAGGGGGAGGCTGTGGGACAGAGCAGAAGGCCTCCAGGCTTCTTATCGCTCTGTGTTTGAGGTCAATTTAATAGTGATGTGCCCAAGAGGGGCTTGAAACTACTCTGGATGTCAGCGGGGTCCTTTCTGGGCTGGGGCTCCCTGCCAGCTCACGCCAGGGTCGGAGTAAATGAGAGAAGTTTCCGTGCACTGCATGCAGCAAGGAGCATCCCACAGGAGGCGGCTGCAATACTCCAACCCAAGCCCCAGTTCATCCCACAGACCCCTCTGACAGCCAGCACGCCGATCCAGCATGGCTCCAGCACACTTAGGCAGTCCTGTTACACTTGGCTTGTGTAGCAGGGCGAGCCAGCCACCTTATCCTGGCCTAATCCTGCACAGGGGTGAGTATCTTCTACACTGAGGGTCGTTAGCTCCTGCTGCAGGCTGATGTTAACCATGGAGCATCCTGATCCCCAGGGATAATCCATGCAGGACACTTTGCAGGAGCAGAATGTGGGTGAGAAGCTCCCCAGGACGCAGTGACACTAACACAACGCAGCTGACGGGCGCGAGGAGCCACCACAAATGTCCCAGGGTTGGACGAGTTCTGCAAAGCTCAACTTTACTCACTGAGGGGGTGGAGAGAGAGAGAGAGATGCTCGTCACTGAAGCGTGTTATTAAGCAAACCCAAAGACTGGGTAAGTTGCCAATTTTGGCAATGGCTGAAACCATTTATATATACTTTTTTTTTTGAGAGAGAGAGATGGTGGTGCAAGAGATGCCTCAGACTCTCATGCTGGGAATGCCAACTCACTGGCATTACTATAGCAACTCTATTTACGTTCAAGCTCTCTGTTATTATTTGCTCATAAGCCATTCCTAGGTGGTTTGCTATGGAATTGAGGCTTAAGAGCTTGTGCAATCGTTGTGTTTGTCTGCCTACCCTAACCGTTTCAAACTGCCTAATTTCAACCAAATTTGATGGCGAGGCAGCCGTATCAAAGACAGTACGCTCCTGAAAGTCTCATTCAAAACAAGCAGCTGGGTAAAGAGAAACACCAATTAGCATCTCTGTTCTTCCCCCAAGAGAAAAGCCCCAGCGCAGGCTCAACCACGCCATTAGACATCAGAAAGTCCAGCAGGAAGAGACACAGTGAATGAAAGCTAAAAAAAAAAAAAAAACCACCCAAAAAAAAAAAACAGGCTTCACATGTCATGCTGCTCCAAGAGCCTTTTGCATACGTGCATCTGGCATCTCCTTGCACGCTCCACTGAGCAGACGCAGCACGGGCTGCTTCGGAGGCTGGGCTCCTGTTCCTAAAGCACATTCTCACTGTCATAGAGAGGGTGAACAAATCGCTCGGCAGTCTTACCGGAACGCTTCTTCCCATCCTTCGCGTGGACATCAGCACCGAGGGACAGCAGTGTCTGGATGGTGCCCGTGTTTCCTTCCTGTAGCAGTGAGCACAGGATTATTTATTCACAACCAGCTCCACTCAATTTCTCCCCTTTGCATTTAGCAGAAATAACACAGGCCTGAAAAGAAAGGAGGCCGCAAGCAATCTGTCCCTGACTGCATACAACACCTGGAAGGGCACAGATGCGAATTCGCTCTTTCACAGTCAAATCTGGGGCTACCAGGAGCTCCTTCAGGCTCCAGAGGACCTTACAGGGGCTAGAAATAAGGGTTGGCTGTCTGTGGCAGTGCAGATCGGGTCCGTCAGCCCACAGGAATTGGCCAGAGAGATGCCACCAGGCACCTTCTCCAGCCTGTGAGGGGAGTTGAAGCTTGGCCCTGGGTCAGCGTGTCTGCACACCTTGCATTTCCCTGGCAACAATTTCGACCCAGAGGCTGAAAAAGCAGCAAGAGGCATCCCAGGAGCATAATTCTCTCTGCAAACATTTAACACAATGGTTTAAAATCAAAAGTGTTCAATTAGGACCAATAGTGCTTAAAAATCAAGCAACAGCACAGAGCTGGCTCTGGTGGTGGTAGTACAAAAGACAGAGTGGTGCCTCAGCAGGGAAGGTGTGATAAGATAACCCAGTCCAGATCCAGGCAGGTGGAGCTGCTTTTTGACAGCTGTAGATCCCACAGGATCTTCCTAATCATGGTCAATAGATCCACCTTGCCCAGCCAGGACCTTGAGGCGTGAGGAATTTGGAAGATCAGCTCCGAGCAGCGGCTTTGCCTTTACCGGTGGCTGCGGCGGAGTTAATACCAAACGACCTCTGGCAACCGGGTGACACAACCTAAAGATGTTCCTTAATTGCAAATTAGTGTACTAATTTGTCAACCAATCTTGCCTTTGCCTCTCCAGTCCTCACCTTCAATCAAGTAACTCAATTAAATTGCTTTTAACTTCAGCTGGTCACAGAGCTGTAGGATCCCTGACTTTCCTTTCGTAATTGGCAGCTGGCTGTTTGTTAAAAGGACTAAATGTCAGCAAAACACCGTGTGTTTTCCCACCCCGTAAATCCACTCCAAGTACCACAGGGATCTAGAATTGCTCTTCCTGAGGTGTATTTCAGCTCCGAGAGCAGAACCTGTTGCTGATGGGGACTATCGCGCATCTGCCTGCAGCATTTCCTAAAGGATCACTCCCAGTATTTGTAACGCCCTGCGAGGAGACGCAGACCACGCTTCCACACCGTCACGACCCACAGCAGCCTCTATCTTTCCTCTGCTGGTAGCCAATTTTAAACACCACAGGGGAAAATGCAATACAGCCCCCACACCCCTCTTCTCTGCACAAGCTTCTCTGTAAATAAATCCTCTCTCCCTAAATAACACGCCTGATTTCGTAATTACTTTTTCAGTGCAATGAATTAGTCTTTGTCGTGCCGCATGAGAATGGAAGGCTCTTATTTTTATCCCCACCACCCACTCCTTTCCCCCCATTATCGTACGACTCGGTAGCATCTTCCCCCCTGCTCAAGACTCCCATTTCCCTGTTGCATGAACACCCCCTCTCAGTGGCAAAGACAGCAAGCCAGGAGCTGCTTTAGCTGCCACAGCCTTGGCAGCAAATTGATTTGAAAGCGTAATTTGATTTTCATGTATTTATAAATGCAAAGTAATAAGAAAAGAAGAAAAAAACCAACCCACCAGCCAAACAAATGATGCTGTAAATATAAAGTGACACTGAGCCTCGGGAAGGAAGAGAAACCCATCAAATCGTTCCCCAATCAGCCGCTCGCCAAGACAGAGCTGGGATCTTCTCCAAGGCACATTATATTCCCCAATAGCCTTGCTGTTAAACGTACCCTTGGCAACCAAAAGGGCTTTCAACATGGTTTCTCAGAGCATGAGGAAGGGAAGCTGGGAGAAAAGCCTCCTTTGTGGGAGCCAGCAAATGCCACGGCTGGGTCCTGCTGGAGGAGAATACTGTTGCCAGCACTCCCAGTAAGTGTCATTGATGCTTTTGTAGGGAGCGGGGCGCTGGGATGCTGTTTCGTTCCCACTACAAGTCTAGACTGGGCTCTGAGAGCTGCATGTTAAAGCTCACAAGGTTTAACAAGCAGGGATCTGAGCAGGGACCTTCTCTTGCCACTGACTGCCAGCATGCTGCACACTGTGGTGCGCCAGCACCAAGCAGAAGGGAGGCAGCAGGAGGGATCCTAGTCAGCCATGAGGCTTTTGGGATCTGCTCTGTGCTCGCAGGGAGCGTTGCAGGACCCACAGCCCAACCGCACAGGCGTGAGATGGGAGGAGGAGAAAGCTCAAAACGACTCTCACTGCCTGGAATTCAAAACAACTCCTGTGCGAAGGACATAGATAAGCACCCGGGAGCTCCCTCCGCCTTCCCACCTCTCCTCTCTCTCACGTCTGGCCATGGGCAGGCCAGAATCCAGCCTACTGGGACAAACTGTTGCTGTTTCACAGCGCATCAGCCATCTTCTGTCCAGCAAGCTGCCAACATGGAGACTGGCTACTGACCCGCTGGGAGCCAAGCCACCAGGGCTGAAGAAAGACAAAGGAAGAAATCTGAGCAGGATTTCATCCATGTCTCCTCTGCCCAGCGAGGGAGAAGACGCTGGTGAAGAACTGTCACAGCTCATGAACTACTGGTACCGACAGCTCCCAGTAATTAGCAGGGTGGACTCCCTTCAGGTATTGCACTTTGGTCCAAAAGCAATGGGCTGGAAGAGTAATGCTCACCAGAAGTGTGGGTCAAGCCCTGTCCACAGCACGGCCAAGTGGACATGTGGCAAAGGAGCTGGGCCCTATTGTCACCCGCCTCTGCTCCTGCACGATCCCACTCAGCCACATGCCAGGCAGGAGGGTTTACTAAGCCGCAGCACAGTCAGTGGCGTGGGCAGGAGGGTGGTGAACAGAGCAACTCAGATACCACCATCTGCAGAGAGCTGGACATACTTAATGAGGGCCTAAAAACCATTAAACAGGGTATGGACTGGCCAGGAGCAGCGACAGAGGATGAGCTGGGAATGTAAATCCTCCCTTGAAAACAGCCTGTTTTAGATGTCAGCCTGCAGCACACCAACTGGCAAAGACTTTGGAGAGAGGAAGCCTGGGAACAGGAACAAACCTTGGCTGCGTAGTGCAGTGCTGTGAGTTGGAGGGCCGTCACTCTCTCGTTGACATCGACACCCAGCTCGGAGACGAGGAACTGGATGGATTCATCCTGGGCCGTAACGGCTGCCCGGTGCAGAGATTGAGCGCCCAGAGCGTCCACAGCTGAAGGACAGGCCTGGAATGAGAAAGGAGGGAAAGGGAAAGCAATGAACAGCCTGGCCAAACCTTCGAGGATAATCACCAGTCCAAAGCAGAATGATGTCTGCTTGCCACAGCCATGGTGATGGCAATGATGTCAGCAGCAGGACTGGTGCAGTTGGTAGCACCGTAACTCGCAAACCAGAGCCAGCTCTCTGCTGAGTTTTTCAAGTGATAAGTAAAACTAGTGCCAAAAACCACCAAGCCCTCTCTCTCTTCAGTTGAAGCACATATGATGGGTTTCAACTCTTTAAAGCAGCAGGAAAAACCCCATCTCCAACCTCTGCGCTGGTGGAGAAGAACTTGGATGAAGGTAGAGGGAGGGAGATGGGTGGATGACCTCATGAGATCTCTTCTGTGAGTCTGAATGAACCGCAAAGACATAAAATCAAGAAGGGTAACGGAAGTAATACACAATGCACTCATCTTAAAGGATATAATCCAGCCTCTTGAAATCTAGTGGGCCTGACTCATGGTTTTAAAAAACCTAGAAGGTAGCAACACTGCCATTAGTGTTTCCAGTGCTGCTTCGTGGCAATAAGCCAAAGCACCACAACGAGGAAATTAAATCAACTATTCCATCTTCATTGCCTGAAATGTGAGACTACAAACGTAAGCAAACTTCACAAATATTTTATCCTGTAAGGGCCAGATGAGCAAAGCCAAGCACACGAACGTCTCCTGAAGTCAACAAGTATCTACGTACACGAACACAACCTGGGCATCAAACCATCTCTGCTGGCTGAGGCTACGTGTTACAGCTGATTAAATCCAAAGTTTGTGATCTGGAAAAGTGTGATACCACGTTCCCTGGCCCACTCTGTGCCACGCTGGTGGCTCAGCTGGCCAACTCAACCTGCCAGCGTGGAACAAACCCATTCACTGAGTTTTGCCACACGAGCTTTCTGCCAGACCAGCGAGGTGCAGCACTTTGGCACGGTGACCAATGAACACCGGAGCTGGCGGAGGGGAGAGGCAAAACGAGGGCAAAATAGGTGAGAAGGGAGACACAACCCCACCTCCCTGAGAATCAGCCATTAGGTGGGCTCCAACCACCTCACATCAATTCAGCAGTCAATAAATAATGCAGTGGTCTAGTTCCTGCTACCCACAATTGGCTCTAATGACATTCCTGTTACACCGTGTATGTTGGGAGGAAATTGGAGATTACTGGGAGATAACACGGAAGCAGCAGCTGCCACGAGAGAGGGAGGGCAGAGATGAGCTGCTGCCAGCACAGCACAGCCACCCTCCATGCTGAGCCCTGGCACTCCCCAGTGCTGGTCCTGGCTTTGGCACAGCTGCCCCTGCAGCGCTGGGCAAGTCCCGTCCCCTCCTGCCACTGCCTTGTGTCCCCATCCCCCTTCACCAGCTACGGGGACGTATCCCCACCCTAGGGTGATATCTTCACCAGGAGCCGCGTCCTGGTGGCCTTCCCTGGCAAAATCTTGCTCATCTCCAGGGGGAATTTGCCTTCTTCCACAATTCACTTCTTTACAATTTGGGAATTTGCTTCTTTACCATATGGTTACGGAGAACACGTGGCTTACCTGCCCTGGCAGTTCTCAGTCAGGTCCTGGAGGAGGGAGGTGAGGTTTTTGGCACCTACCTGGTGTTTTTCCAAGAGCAGCCGGGCAATGTTGACATGCCCGTTTTGGATAGCATCCATAAAGGGAGTGACTCCACATTTGTCTCTGCTGTCGGGCTTGTACTGGCACCTGGAAGAGAAGACAAAAGCCAGGACAGAGTTGTTGGTGGCTCTGAAAATCCTTATGGCACTACCTGCTTTGTACTGGTAGGGCAGGAAACTATCACGGGATCGGAAATGGCACATATAAAGCCTGTCCACAGACCACACATAAACCTCTTTTGGTGTGTTCTGGCCTGGGGTATGGTCTGTGGGGGCTTTTGGGGTCAGAGATCTGGTACTCAGCCGGTGCAGCTTGCTCAGCTGCACAAAAGCCAAGGGTCTACACATCATTTATATTTCTTTCCCTTGTAGCCCAACCAGAGGATCTCTGGAAGGGGTAAGGTGTGCACAGGCCTTGCGCTGGCAGAGGGGAAAACCACATCCTCATGTAACAACACCACATACAGAATCAAAGCCCACAGGTCTCCCCCAGGTTAAAGCTCCCCTGAAACAGAGAAGACCAAATTAAAATTGAAAGCCTGGCTCAAATCTCAGGGCTCTGTTTATGCTAGGCCAAGCATGGACAGGAATTAACAGGGCTGGGATGAGTTGGCTAACAGGGGCTGCGGCTAGCAGCAGCTGCGATGCCCAGGGAAAGGTGCTCCAGTACTGGTTAGGAAGGTAACAGGGTCAGGATGACTGGGCACACACTGATTTAAAGCCACTTCACAGCCATCTCCCAGGAGCACAGCCTGAAAATAAAGCCTGGAGGCTAAGTCCAGCCTAGAGGAGCTGCACCCAAGCTGTCAGAAAACTGTTTTGTTGTTAACGTAGGCCTCGGACACATTGGGGAATGAATCAGCACAGAAAAAGAGCGGAGTTATATAACTGGGGTTTATGTCATAGCAAAGTCGGAGCCCATCCGGAGAGCGTCCTTGTCTCCAAGGCCCCTAAACCAGCTGTAAAAAAACCCGGAGGAAACCGAGACAGCTTCAGGATCGAATGCAGGGCAGCTGTGCAACCGGGCTTCCCGAACGGCATAAACACCCTTTTGTGTCCGGGCAGTGAACGCGAGGCGGGGGAGAGCGTGGAGGAAGCCTGCTTACCGCTCCAGGAGCAGCTCCACAGCATCAAAACAGCCGTGCATTGCTACGAGAGAGAGAGAAAAACCACAGTTAATTCATGTTTTCATGCCATCATTCGCCTACAGTGAAACACAATCAGGTTTCTGACCCTTTTGGCTTATTCATGAGGAGGGAAGGGGTTCCAAGAGGCTTTAAATTCAAAGCTTTTTATTTTTTTGGTAATTAAAACATTGTCTCCATATCTCAAGCCTTCCCTTCCCCTGATCCTATAGGAAAACACCAGATAAAACAGGGAAAAGGCATACATATAAGGCACCGTATGCCTCTACCTGCAGACTACATGTGTGAGAGTGTACATGCAATTAAGCTGACACAAAGATTTTTTTTTGCAAGTATTTGTTAATCCCTGAAGTGAAATCTGTGAGAAGCAAAAGCAACACAAAGCAGGGAGCTGGTGAATAGTTGGATGGCATTTCCACCCCTCTTCAGCCACTTGAACTACCCATCACTCCCATCTCATCATCCTAATGAAGCATCCTCACCCAGACAGCATCTCAGAGGAAAAACAACAACAGTGGGGGAGGATCTGGACATTGTGCACTGAAATATTCTCTCTTTATTTTTTTAAACCACATCGTATTACAGCAACGTAAGGACAGCCTTGACCTGGCTTTGTTTTTTTGCAGGTCATTTTGCACAACAAATTAAATACGTTAAAGAAAAAAAAAAATCAAACAAAGCCCGGAGCTGCTACACCAGGCTATTTACTCTGTGCGATGGAAGAACAACCCCTGACAAATGTGTGTTACCAGCAATAACCTTCAGACGCAGCTGCACAATAGATGCTCTTTAAAAGCCCAACCAGGGGTTCCCATCCTCCCAGATCTTGGTCGTTTGCTTCTGCTCGCTGCCCGTTTATCACCCCTTCACCTGACCTGATGTAAACACAGGCAGAGCCACACTGTGGAAAGGATTTTTGAAATGGAGGCTTTAAAAAAAAAAAAACAACAAAAAAACAAGCTATGTGAAGAAAAAACACCCCAAGCAACACGATTACATCCTTTAACAGCAACAGAGACACAAGAAAGCTGCAGCGCTCGGATCCACTGTTGCACTCCACTTCCTCTAATTACATCTCCCCCGCTCTCTTGCCTCAGGCTACGGATATATGAAGCAGCAAAGCTTAAGGAATCAACCCGAAAAAAAAAATTGCACGAGGGAGAAAATTACCCATCATCTCTCCAGGGATAACTGTGCCAGGAAGGCAGCTGGACCGGTCACGGGTTAATGTGCTCATATCCACACCCTTGGGATGTAAACTCATTGAGACAGCGGTTCATCTGGACACGATTTCCCCCTGCAGCTCCAGCATCATCTCCGGCCTCTCGCCCCTGCTCAGGAGCCTCAGGAGCTGTGTCTAAGTGGGCTACATGGTGGCGTGCGTGGGGTGCTGGCACCAGCACCCACCCAGCAGCAGCTGCTGGCATCGTCCTGGCTTAAAATGATGCTGGGGGCAAAGGGGGTTTAAGCAGCTCCAGCCCTTCCCACTGCCCAGTTGCTCCCGCACCAGCTGCTGCTCTGCCCATGTGTGGTCCAAGGTCTAACCTGGATCAGTAAAATGAACAGAAATCCACCCAAATCATGGCTCGATGGCTTTGCCACGGTGAATGTCAAACATAGGAGGAGACACAGAGGTGGAGACACCTCTATGAAGCAGTGAGAACCGGGCACTGGATCCCACCATCGCTATCTGTACCCCCATATCCCAAGTTTTCCAAGGCCAGGAGGAGACTTTAAGCTCAAGTTCAAAAGCACCCCTTTTCCTCATGACAGTCCTCACCCTGCTCCTGACCCTGTCCCCAAACCCTCAACCCCCAGATCCCAACCCAACACCCACCCCGCTGCGGGAAGGGGGCTGAGAGGGGGCTGCAAGCCCAAGTCTGCCAGCCCAGACTCAGAAACACAAGTCCTGGGATTGAGCAGGGACAGGAGAAAGCGTGAATAAATGAGGATTAGCCATTTCTCATTCAGGCAACCTGCTCCTCGCTGCCCAGCCTGAAACATCAAACAACTCATCAGCTATTTCTCATTCCCAGGTCAAACACAAGGACTAAGGCGCAGCCAATGCCCCTGGGCTGGGACTGTCACTGCTGATGAGCACAGGGTGGTGGACCAGCGGCTACTGAGGGCTGGAGAATTAACAGAAATGACAGCCAAGGAGCAACACACCCAACAGATTAATTACAGCACAGCAAGGGGTCTCCTCACAGTACCTCGGGTCTTTCCGGAGAGTCAATCCCTCTTAAATTATTTCACAGAATCATCTTGGTTGGAAAAGACCTTGAAGATCCTCCAGTCCAAGCATTAACCTCACCCTGACCGTTCCCAACTCCACCAGATCCCTCAGCACTGGGTCAACCCGACTCTTCAACCCCTCCAGGGATGGGGACTCCCCCCCTGCCCTGGGCAGCCCACTCCAACGCCCAACAACCCCTTCTGCAAAGAAATCCTTCCTAAGAGCCAGTCTGACCCTGCCCTGGCGCAGCTTGAGGCCATTCCCTCTTGGCCTGGTGCTGGTTCCTTGGCTCAAGAGACTCATCCCCCCTCTCTGCACCCTCCTTTCAGGGAGTTGGAGACGGCCAGGAGGTCTCCCCTCAGCCTCCTCTTCTCCAGACTAAACCCCCCCTGTTCCCTCAGCCGCTCCCCATCACACCTGTGCTCTAGACCCTGCACCAGCTCCGTTGCCCTTCTCTGGACACGCTCGAGTCATTCAATGGCCTTTTTGGAGGGAGGGGCCCAAAACTGAACCCACTCATCGAGGGGCGGCCTCACCAGTGCTGAGTTCAGGGGTAAGATCCCTTCCCTGTCCGTGCTGGCCACACTTCTGCTGATACAAGCCATCTGGGAAACAAGTTTAGGTAGTCGCAGCTTTGAGTGGTGGTTCCCCACACTCATCCCTCCTGCGGAGACACAGCCAAGCCCTGGGACGTTCAGCCTAATCCCCACTCAGGGATGGGGAATGTTTCGGATTCACATCAACCACCACCCTCCAGCCCCGAGCCTGCTCCACGACAGCACCCTGACTTGGTGTCACACACTCTCTCTTCATCGTCCACTCTCACTGAATCTCTGGAGAGCAGAGTTAAGGGGATTTAAGCTCTGGGAAGGCCCACGCTTTATCTGCACTGCCTGGCTTGCATGGGTCTGGGGGCAACCAGACCTGATACTCTATAAGCAGCAAGGACATGTGGCAGGACAAACTTAATTCTGCACTAACGGATTTTTGGGCCATGCAACTTATTAAGACTTGGAAAATTTAACTTGAGACACACCTTGTGAATCATTCATAAATCAAGATGAATCATTGCATCTCAAGGATGAAAAAGTCAGAGAGCCAGAAACCAAATCCAAACTGCCTCTGGGTCACCATTCAGCTAACTGTGCCCTTCTGCTTCCCACCAAGCCTGATGACGTCTGTGGTTCTTCAAAGCAGTTCACTCCCTTTCTATGTCCTTTTAAACCAATGAAAGGGGCAGAGAAGGGAAATCGGAGACAGTGGGCTCCAACCCTAACAACAGCCCCTGTGTATTGCCAGCAGACGCTGTCCTTTGCAAAAAGGCACTCTGGATTTCTCACCACTAGATACTACCTTCTTAAGAGCAAGAGAATACCAAAACCTGTGATGCTTCTTCTGGAAGTTATGCTTAGAGACCCTACAGCTCTTCAGATCTGCCATAATGACCTAACCCACCAAGCATTCAGACAAAAATGTATCATTTTGAGAGACATGTCTCTTATAAAAACTGAAGACAAGGCTAAAAACCAAACTGGTAAAAATGTCCATCAACAGGCAGATCCCAAAAGGTGACTCTCAGCAGTTCTGCCACTTTTAGGATTTTTAAAACATCAGGATGTGCTTGGAGCCTTGCAGATTTTCCACGTGCAATTCGCAGCTTTATACGCCAGCAAGGAAAAGTGTATTGCAACGTGGTCTGAGCCATGGGAGCTTGGACATATCTGTCACAGGGAGGCAGAGGTGGAGACAAACACCCTCGTCCAAGGAGGCCAAAGTCAGCTCCTGGGATGGATGCACCACTCCCAAGAGAAAATAACTGTTACGTACCACAAAAACATGCTCCCAGTACAGGGAAAATCCAGTGAAGTGGGAACTGAGGACTCTCCAACCTCATAAGCTCAGTCTTTGGCACATCATTAAGAAATATTAAGCCTAATTCTTGCTGTTTATTTATCTGAAAGCAAGTAAAACCGAGTGTCAAAGCACCGTTAGCAGTCCGAAGTTGAGAGGTGAGCTCCCACTAATGCCCACCACTAGCCTCTTTTCATTTCATTTCCATAACTCTTTCCCTGTGGTTTCGTATCAAAATAGGTCACACTTTGCTTCTCCAAACTAAACCTGAACTGAAACAACAGCCCCTTTCTGTTCTCCGCTGCCGCCACAGCCTGCTCTTCTCTTCCAACCCGTTTGGTGGCAGCGGGACCTTCTTTTACCTGCTGTGTGCAGAGGCGTTCTCTTTATCGCACTCTCCGTGTCCCAGCTTCCTGGGGACACGTCCAGCAGGTACCGGAGAACCTGGGGATGGCCCTCCCGGCTCGCGATGTGGAAGCAATTCCAGCCATCTTTATTCTTCAGCAGCGGGTTGGCTCCATGCTCCACGAGAGCTTTGATCACCTCCAGGTTTTTCCTAGTGCAAGCCATCATTAGGGGAGTCCTGAAAGAAAGAGGAGACAAACAGAATAACCAGAGAGACTTTTGTTCTAATGTCTGAGCTTGAAGCAGGATTTAAAGTTGTTTGTAGCACCAACTGGCCTGTCTAATAAAACACAGTAGCTCAGTGCCAGCTGTGGTGAGCTAGCCAGAAGGAAAATTGATGTGCTAAAACCACTCTGAGGTAGCAGGAAACTTTGCTGGCTAAGGGTGAAGACCTTCTCCAAGCTCAAGGCTAAATTTATGACCTCACCTGGATTTGGATGCTTTGACTGAGGCTCACCACGCGCTGCATACGGACCCGTGAGATTTTACAGCACTGCTTGTCCCGTTTCACATGTTTGGGGACAACCTTTGATATTTAAAAGCATAAAATGCTCCAGTTGTAAGGACAGATAAGGACAGGAAGAGAGTACTGAGAAGGGAGATAAAATCTCCAGTGATGGAGATTTTTAAGAAAAGATTAGACCTGCATCTGCTGGGGTAGAGCTGAGCCTGGAGCTCCATGTTTCCTGCAGCTCCGTTTCTACACAGTGCCCAGATCAGTGTGTATTTTCAATGCAAATGAGACTTTGTCCGAGGGCTGGGACGTGCACTAGCAAGCACGCAGCTCCCCATTTTTAATCCGTGGATGGAAGGGTACTGCAGGCCTATCGCACAAAACCAGGCTCGCACACATGCCTGCAAAGAGCTCGTGAGATCTCTGCCTCTCTCTGCTCCCCCTGATGTCAGCACCACGCTGGCACAGCCTCGAATTAGGAGGACTGGGATGCTGCCTTTGTATTTCTGTTAGTTCAGCTTCAAAACAACCTCCCCCAGCTTTAATTTGTGAGCTGGGAAGAATCTGGGCTTTCTTTTGCAAGGTGGTACACAGAAATCTCCCTCTCCAAGAATAAAATTTGACATTAATCAGGCCTGCTGCTTGTTTGTGGATTAGGCTTTATTTTTCATTCCTGATTCTCATTCCCTCATCATTTGCTTATGTGTTACTCATGTGGCAGACAAACAAAAGCCCTGAAGAAAACAGTTGTTTCTTGAGTTCTTGAGGCTGTTGCTATTATATCAATAGCAAATCTGACCTAAGAAGCTCTGTTTGCTGGGGGGAAACAGGAGTACAACTTACTTTTTATCTTCTTATTTCAGAGGACTGGGACACAAAAATATGAATCAGTATCATTGATTCCCATCAAACAGCAGAGCAGGGAAGAACGAATAGCTGTGGATGAAAGCTTTTAAATTGGATCTGCTACTGAAGAAGTAATTTACAACTTCTACGATAAACAGGGGGAAATCAGTGATAGGGCTGGAATTTAGCCCAGAAAGCCATCCGTGTGCTGGGCTGCATCCAGAGCAGTGTGGGCAGCAGGGCGAGGGGGGGGATTCTCCCCCTCTCTGCTCCGCTCTCATGAGACCCCCCTGCAGTGCTGGGTCCAGCTCTGGGGGCACCAACAGCAGAAGGACACGGACCTGCTCGAGCGGGGCCAGAGGAGGCCACGAAGATGCTCGGGGGGCTGGAGCACCCCCCTGTGAGGACAGGCTGAGAGAGTTGGGGGGTTCAGCTGGAGAAGAGAAGGCTCCGGGGAGACCTTAGAGCGGCCTCCCAGGACTGAAAGGGGCTACAGGAAAGGGGGGAGGGACTCGTCATCAGGGGGGAGGGATAGGACCAGGGGGAACGGTTTTAAACTGAAAGAGGGGAGACTTAGATGAGATCTAAGGAAGAAATTGTTCCCTGTGAGGGTGGTGAGGCCCTGGCACAGGTTGCCCAGAGAAGCTGTGGCTGCCCCCTCCCTGGAAGGGTTCAAGGCCAGGTTGGACGGGGCTTTGGGCAACCTGGGCTAGTGGAAGGTGTCCCTGCCCAGGGCAGGGGGGTTGAACTAGATGATCTTTAAGGTCCCTTCCAACCCAAACCATTCTATGATTCCATGATTCTAAATGACGGCTCCTGCAATCACGTTCCCACTTCTGCATCCAAACCCTTTTCAGGTTTGCCCCATGGCAAAGCAAACCAGTGACCTACCAGTCTGCCTTCTTCAAGCAATCTACGCTCGCGCCTCTCTCCAGGAGGTAGGAGACACACTCCCCGTGGCCCATGGAGGCCGCTTCGTGGAGGGGTCTTTTGTAGTCGCTATTGAACACCTCAACATCCATCCCCAGTGACTCTACCAGGTAGGTGAGGATGTCACGGTGCCCATATCGGGCAGCGTGGTGCAGCAGCGTGTCCCCCGAGCGCCCGTAGCGCTGGCTCTGCGCCGCCAGGCTCAGCGCGTCGTCCGGCCGCAGCTCGTCCCGGAGGAGGTCCAGCCGTCCCTCCTGCACCAGCCGGAGGAGCGGCCTTGGCCTCTCCCCCTCCGCCATGGCTAGAGATCTGGTAGAAAGAAGCAAAAAAAAAAAAAAAATCAGGATTATGGCTTCAAACAACATGAATACAATGGCTACTCCCTGGGTCAGGATAAACAGAAATTACCTCTTCCCTCAGGAAAAACAGAACCTGGCCTCTCCCTCCAGAAAAACAGAAAATTCATTTTCTCTCAGCAAACCTACAAACCAGTCTCTCCCTCAGGGCAACCAGAAATTTCCTCCTCTCTCCAGAAAACCAGAAACCAGTCTCCCCTTCAGGAAAACCAGAATCTTCCTCTCCCCATAGGAAATCCAGGAACCAGCCTCTCTCAGGAAGAACAGAAATTTCCTTTTCCCTCAGGAAAACCAGGAACCAGCCTCTCCCTCAGGAAAACCAGAAATTTCCTTTTCCCTTGAGAAAACTAGGCACTGATCTCTCCCTCCAGAAAACAAGAAATTTCCTTTCCCTTAGGAAAACCAGGATCTGACCTCTCCCTCAGGAAAAACAGAAATTCCCTTTCCCCTCAGGAAAACAAGAGATGTCTTTTTCCCTCAAGAAAACCAGAAACTGGCCTATCCTTTAGGAAAAACAGAAACTCCCTTATCCCTCAGGAAAACCAGAAATTTTCTTTTCCCTCAAGAAAACTAAGAACTGGCTTCTGCCTCCAGAAAAACAGACATTCTCTTTCCCCTCCAGAAAACCAGAAATTTCCTTTTCACTCAGGAAAATTAGAAACCAACCTCTCAGGAATGCCAGAAATTTCCTGTTCCCTTAGGAAATCCAGAAAATTACTTCTCCTTCAGTAAAAACAGAAATTTCCTGCTCCCTCAGGAATACCAGAAACTGGCCTCTCCCTCAGGAAAAAGAGAAAATCTCTTTCCCCTTAGGAAAACCAGAAATTTCCTTTTCCCTTAGGAAAAACAGAAGCTTTTCCCACCAGAAAAAAGCAATTTACTTTCCTGTGGCAAAAACCAGAAACCAGCCTCTCCCTCTGGAAAACCTGACATTTCTGAGGGGAAAAAAAAAGTTCTTTTCCCTTAGGAAAACCAGGAAAAGGACTCTCCCTCCGGAAAACCAGAAACCTGCCTCCTCCTCAGAAAAAACAGAAACTCCCTTTTCCCTCAGGAAAAATAGACAATTCCTTTTCACTCAGGAAAACCAGAAACCTGCCTCTTCCTCCAGAAAACCAGCAATTTTCTTTTGCCACCAGGAATTGTCAGAAACAGGCCACTCCTTCAGGAAAATCACAACTTTCCCTTTAGGAAAATCAGAAACTACCTTTTCCCTTGGGAAAACAAGGACCTAGCTGCTCCCTCAGGAAAAACAGAGATTTCATTTTCCCTCAGGAAAACTAGAAACCAGCCTCTCCCTTGGGAAAAACAGAAATTCCCTTTCCCCTGAGGAAAACTAGAAAATTCATTTTCCTCTTCGGAAAACCAGAAACCAGTTGCTCCCTCAGGAAATCCAGAAATTCCCCCTTCCCTCGGGAAAACCTGAAATTTCTTTTTTCCTCTGGAAAATGAGTAATTTCTTTTTCCCCTCAGGAAAGCCAGAAACCAGCCTCTCCTTCAGGAAAACCAGAAATTCTCTCTTCCTTTAGGAAATTCAGAAAATGATATCTCCTTCAGTAAAAGCTGAAATTTCCATTTCCCTCAAGAAAATCAGAAACCAGCCCCTCCCTCAAGAAAACCACCAATTTCCTTTTCCCTCCGGAAAATGACAAACTTCCTTCTCTTTCAGGAAACCAGAAATTCCCTTTTCCCTCAGCAATACCAGGAACCCGCCTCTCCCTCAGGCTGGGGACCCGCCACATTTCCCCCCCCGCCCCCGCCTCAGCCCACGTCGTGGCGGGTCCCTGCACAAGACCCTCCCCGGCGGTTCAAACCCACCCGCGCTCTGCTGGGGCTGCGTGACGTCACGCGTGGCACTACGCGGCGGCGTGATGTCACCCCCAGGGGACAGGGAAGGAGACAGTAAACAAACTCCGGGAATGTTTCTCTCGGCCCTCACAGCGTCATTCCACCCCCAGGCTCGTCCGAACCCGGAAGAGCTGCGCCATTGGACAGCGCCGGGTCCCTGCGCGTTCTGTGATTGGTCAGAGGGGCGGGGTGGGGCGTGGCCGGCGGAATGGCGCGGAGTGAGCACCTGGGCCGGGGGCGGGCCATTGGCAACGGGGGGGGGGGCGGCATAGCAACGGGGGGGCTGAGCAGGGGGGTCCGGGGCTGAGAAGGGGTTGGAGAAGGGCCTCCCTTGGTCCTGGGGGGGGACCTTGGCATTGAGGGGGGCCTTGGCAATGGGGGAGGGTTTCTTGGAATTGGGGGTAGGCCTTGGCAATAGGGGAGATTCTTGGCATTGAGGGGGGTTCTTGGCACTGGGGGGTGGGCTTTGGCAGTGGGGGGGACTTTGGTAATGGAGGGGCCTTCTTGGCATTGGGGGGGACCCTTGGCATTGGAGGGAACCTTGGCTATGGGGGGGGTTCTTGGTATTGGGGTAGGCCCTTGGCATTGGGGGGAACCCTTGGCACTGGGGGGGGGGCCTTGGCAATGAGGAGACCTTTGGCAGTGGGAGGGACCTTGGTAATAGAAGGAGCTTCTTGGCATTGGGGGGGACAACCCTTGGCAATGAGGGGGCCCTTGGTAATAGGAGAGGGGCTTGGCAATGGGGGGGTCCCTTGGCAGTGGGGGGCTTTGGCAATGGGGGGCACAGAGGAGGAGGGCCCTTGGCTATGGAGGCAGCGGGCCTGGGGCAGGGGCTGGCAATGGGGGGGCCATTCTGGGCCAGTGTGGATTAGCCCTGGGGGGGCCCTGGGTTGCTGGGGGCTTCCCTGTGTGGGTGCCAGGCTGAGGGACACAAGGTGAGTGCATCCATGTAGGGAAAAGGTTTGGAAACAAGATGACAGGGGGGACGGGGAGCAGCTCTGACCTTCTCCTCCCGAATATTTCTCGTCCCCCTGGAGCTTCCCCTGTCCTCTGTGGCTGCTGCTCACGGCTGATCCTTTCACCTCACAGCTGGAGTGTCTTCTCGTGGCTGATGAGCTCCGCTCCCCATCATGTTCCTTATGTGATCGAAGCCATAAACCGTGACGGGACCCTGCGACACAACCTTTGCTCAGCACTTTTGTGTCTGCCGCTGTCACCAATCGAAAATCTTGGGAAAAAGGAGAAAAGATGAATGCAGGTGAAGTCTGAGCAGGTTATCTTCTTGTGTTGGGTTTCTGGATTTGAACCCCGTGCCATGGTCCTGGCACGTCTGGGGTTTTGCTGTCCTGGGGTGAGGGAGCAGAGGTTTTGTCCCCAATCCTACATCTGATCTCACGTGAGACTTTTCCGTGTCCGACAGCTTCAGGAATGGGCACAGAGCTGGTACCTCAGCTCTAACATTTGCTGGGACTATGTGCTTAAGAGAATTGGGGTGCTTCAATGATTTGTGCTGTTTAATCCAAAAAACTTTTCAATTTCAAGTGAGAAATAGCATTTTTAAGTCGAATCATAGAATCATTTAGGTTAGAAAACACCCTTAAGATCATCGAGGCCAACTGTAAACCTAACCCTGCCAAGTCCATGACTAAACCCCATCCCTAAGTGTCATGGGACTGTCTTGCATTGCTTTTTTTCTTCAGCTTGCCCCATTTGCTGTGTTTTTAGGAACATGGGATGTTAGAAAACAGCCTCCCTGGGGAGCTCAGTGGGTGCTTTTAACGTCGCTCTGTCGAGCTGATGTGGATGAAAAGGAGGAAGCAGTATAATGAAACAAACTGACCCTTGGATCCTGCTGTACAAGATCAGATGATTACTTTTGTGGCTGCCATAAACATGTTAGAGGAGTTTATCCTCCGCAGCATGGTGCAGTAATAAAATAAAAGTGAAACTGCCTGAGCAGTGTTTTGCTGATAATTCTCCTATCAGAAAGAAGCCCATACTGTGCCGTGGTATCAGATTTCCTGTGAGCATTTTTGGTAGAAGCAAGTTGCATTGCTTGCAATTTTTCTACTTGCCGCCCCGTGTACGGAGAGGAGCTCATGGAGTTCTCAAGTAAGATTTTCTTAAAATAACTCTTCAGCTAGTTTCTGAACTGCTTCTGCTGCTTCTGAAACGTCCTTCTCGCAGGGAAGAGCTGTGGTGTGAGTGGGTTGGGCTTCCTCCTTAATGGAGGATCCCAGTTTGGATCTGTTTGCAAGAGTTTATGTGTTTGAATGCTGGTTCTGACATTCCCCGGGCATATCACTGTTGTCTCTCGCAGGGGGTTGCGCAGTTCAGCTTCCGCAGGCTTCCTCGGCATCCTCCTAATGATATTTTGCATTTATACGAATGCCTTTATCTGCTTCCTCCTTGTCACAGTATTGTAAAGCCACAAAACTTGCACAGATTCTGATTTTAGATCACTCTCTTTTGGTCCAAAGCCTTGTACAGCAGAGGAGTGGGGACCCCCGCGGTGTGCAGTTGCTGTTGCAGTGACTGCAGATGTGTTGCTTTGACATGATGTGTTGCCCTCCTTAGCGTCTCACCAGAGAATTGTATCACTTTCTGCTGTGATTTCTTCAGAGAAACTCCTGGCTGAAACACTGGGACTGCCCAATAAAATTTCTGAAAAGAAACTGTATTTATGCCTCTGTTGAAGGCATGGATCGTACATCGTTGTTTGCTAACGGTTTGGTTTGGGGGGTCTTTTTTTTGTGTGTGTGTGTTGGCAAAGCAGCAAAGCGATTCAAAAAAACACACCTCACGGCCGATGACTGCGAAGCTCTGGCACGGAGCGCAGAAGGTTCATCCTCCCTGACGCAGCCGTTGAGTCAAAGACATAGTAGAGGAGATGTAAACCAGGGCCTCCATCCCACCCACCGGACACGGAGACAGCGAGGAGGTACACTGATTACAAACACTTTAAAGGCTGAGGGATTTGGGGGAAAAAAATGCTAACGTGGTGTGGAACAAAAGGGAAATTGGTTGATTTTGAGAGGCGCGTGGCAAAACTGGGCTTAATCTCTGCCTCCACAAAGCCAAGTGGCAAGAAAAAGAGATACCTTGACTATTTCCCTCTACGGGGAAGTGGGTTTGGCTTCGCATGTGTGTTTAGTCTCTCCTCGCACCAGAAATGCCTCTGTATCTCTATCACTGAGCTGTCTGAGACTACCTGGGGAGAACAGCAGCTCTCCCTGAGGAACGCTACAGCTTCTGCAATTAGGGACTATTAATGATGTGACTCCTGCTTCTAGATGCTCTTTAGGATAATTATTAAATAATAATGAGCCGTCTAGTTATATAAGACTGCAAAAGTGTTGTTGAGCACTTAACAGATATTAATGATCTTCGACTTCCCTAGGAGTGGGAAACATTGTGATACACAACTCGTAGGCATGGGTCCCAAAAGCGCCGAAGCCTCAGAGTGCTTTTGAGATTGATAGGACTTTGAGCTAATCTTCAGACAACAGGGTTCAGGGCTCAAACTAAAAGTGAAAGAGCTGTTTTCAGGTCGCTCATGGTGCAGGGTTAAAGGCCAAGCCTCAAAACCCGTGTAACGACAAGTGACACTACACACATGTGTGGGCAAGGAGACAGGTAGAAAGCAAAGAAAAAACATCCTGGATTATTCCTGAGCTCCTGAGTGCCTTGGTCACTGTGGAAAAGTGAGACTTAGGAGCATTTTGGTGTTTCCCTGGGAGGCTTGGGAATCTACCTTGGTGTAAGTGACTCGCTTCACAGAGAACATCTGCTGGTGAGCCAGGACAAGACACCAGAGTCCCTGACTCTGTGCTCATAGATATACTTTTCTTTTCCATTTTCATATCAGTGATATCTTTGACTATCTCACTTTAAAAAATCTAGTAATCTTAAGATGCTGCAGGTTTTAGGATACTGGACTCGAACATTAGCAGGGAAGCTGTTCTTTTTAAGCAGCAAGTGTCTTGCAAATCAGACCTCTTTAAGCTATGCCTTCACGAGCGTCCAGAAAGAAAATGTGTTAAAATCAGCAGTAGCTGCTTGTGATTTTGTTCTTCTTGAGTTGCCTCTTAGCTAAGCATCAAGATATGTTGCAGACTAGGAGCTGGACAGAATGAATCCTATCAGCGCTGGTAAGTTTAGTCTGTGTGCTATGTGAACTGTGGCAGTCAGGAAAGGAGAGGCTGCTGAGAGCAGTCTTTTGCCAAGTTTTGTTTCCTTTATGGTCTCTGCTGCTTTTTGACGTTGCCACCAGGAAGAATCTGGCAAGAAATGGCTGTTTATCCTCTTAAAGGTGTTGGTCTCTCTTATACTGTGGTAGGAGCAGCCTGCTGGAGACTTCACGCTGTGACCTTCTCATGATGAAGAGCAGTAATTAAAACCTGAAGCTTTTCTAAAATCTTAGTGTGTTTCTCATTCACCGGGTTAAGAACAATAAATAACCAGTGGGAGCCCAACCTCAGTCTGAGTCACACCACAACAACGCAAGTCTCGCATTTTGTTTCCTTCCTATTTCTCTTTCCTTGGCTAGTGGAAATATCTCCCATGGAATTTATTGTGCAGCCATGTTTCTGTTTAACACGCGTCAGCTGTGTTATGTTAGCTAAGGGTTGTTCATCTGAGAGATTGTTATACAGACTATATCTTTTTCTAGAAGTTGGTGGAGGTGTCAGACATACTTTGACAGTGCCCAGATTATGTGGACAGTGCAAAGAGATGAATGTTGTTCTGTTGACTTCTGTAGGTTGCCAGAGAAGCGATGTGAAGGAGGACAGTTCGCCTGTAGTAAGCTCCTACATCTGTGAGGAACCCTGTGGAAATAACTAGCACCTTGCAAAACCTCTAGTCTCTTTGTTAGCTCAGTTAGCAGCTTTGCACTTTGCGCTTGTTTCTGTTGACTTCACTCATGCTCTTCCTCTTTTCTGCAGGCCAAGGTCAGCAGAAGAACATCACTGATTACTTCAAGATCTCTCAGACACAAGAAGTAGGTGCCGGTGGGACGAAGAATAGTAGAATCAAAGAAGAGCTACTGGATCCCATCTTCAGTGAGCCTGATGATTCCTTCAGCAGTGTCTCCACTGTGATGGAGATCAGCAGTGATTCCTCCTCCTTTCTGGAGGACAAGGACCTTGTACCAACTGCCAGGGAAAGCTCCAGAAAACAGCCTCTGTCCGCTGCAGCTGCAGGCGTTCATAAGACAGAGCATGATTTGTGGGGTGAGCCTGAGAAGAAGCCAGTGGTGGTTCATCCAGAACACAGCCAGATCAAGCAGGAACGCAGCCAAATCAAGCAGGAACTTGATGCTATGGAAATCAAACCGGTCCCTGATGCACACTATGGACTCCTGGGGACCCGGAACTGGGAAGTACCCCGGGGAAGTATTGACAAGCTGCCTGTTGAAGTCCTTAGGAGCATCTTTGCTTTGCTACCAGTGATGGATCTATACCAGAACCTGAGCCTGGTGTGTCGCTGCTGGAGGGACATCATCAGTGATCCACTGGTAAGGACTGCTGTGATGTTGACTTGAGCCTGTCCCTTCTCAAACTGCTCTGTTCTGTCTTAGTCTTGTAGCTGCAAGTGTTGCTGTAGGACTATCCATGCTGTGTCTGTCTCTCTTTGTTCCTTTAAATCCCTTTGTTGTTCTCTAATGCCCACAATCCTCTCTTATGAGGTCTTTTGTCATTTTTTGGTCTTCTGGACCACAGTGGCATCTTTAGATGCCAACCTGTATCAGAGATCAATATTGGAGTAATTTCCCTTTATGCATTCTTCCCATACGTGGAAAGAGAGCATCCTGTAAGACTCCACAAAATCTCCCTTCACTGTTTTCCTTGCAGCCTTTTTTTCCAACAAGGATCATGCAGGAAATTTTGGCTACCAAACTGGGCAGTGTCCTCTCGTGGCTGGTGTACGTCACTGTGTGTGTGTTCCCTGTATGTGTGGTGCCTCTTGTAGTCAAACAGGTTTAGAGAGGACTTTAACTCTGTTTTTACGGAGCTTTGTTCATCTGCAGTCAAGGCCCTCACAGTACAAACAGTCGTGAACCCACTGGCAGTTGTTTTGGCTGCAGCGAGGATCTCTGCATTTCGGTTAAAGGTGGCTCAGAGACAACTGGCACCGCTAGACTCACTCACTGTTCACACTGGAAACACTCAGCTTGTACAAAGAGGCTGTCTCAGCCTGAGTCTGAGTGGTGGGGGACTGATCGCAGCCCAGATTTTTGCGGGGGTTCAAGTTCTTGTTCATGCCCTTCCAATAAATTCGGATGGGTAAGGCTGGACACAATGCAGGAGGTGTCCTGCCCTCTGCTTTGTCAGCACAGCGTGCGTGCCTTGAGCCTGAAGAGCTAGAAGGATGCGTAGAAAATGTGTATGTTGAATGCTCAGCATGCTCAAGTCATCTCCCAAATCTGCTCTTCACCTCATAACACAGCCTAAAAAGCAGCACCCTGTCTGTTTTTACCAAAGAAGTCCAAACAGCAGGCTGTGGGAGGTTAGGGCTTCATGGACACATGGATTTTAAGCACTCAGACCCCGCTCAGAGCAGATCTGTGCATTAGTGCTGAAAATATCCCCATTCCTTTAATGCTTTGACATTTGAAACTGAACCAGCATCACCCTGTTTCCATCAGTCTAGAAAAACCAGCCATTTATAGACATGTTTGCAGGCTTTCTCTCTTTCCTCTGTTTCCTCTTTCTTTCCCCATCTCGTGCTAGGTACCTGTTTCCATCAAGCTACGGGGACTTTTTGAACTCCAGGTCTTCTTTGGAAGTCACGTTGATTAGCTTATTGCCAGAAGAAACCTATTTTTCAGTGCTGTGAGATAAAAGATGGTGGTATGTGCTTCACATTCTAGTTCATTCCTTGGAAGAAGCTGTACCATCGGTACCTAATGAAGGAGGACACAGCCCTACGCAAAGTTGAACAGGTCTTCAGTGCCATAACAGAGGAGCAGGAAGGATGTGTATTTGGGCTGATCAGGTGAGTCCACTTCAAGACCTGACTTTGTACCTGTAGATCTTCAGACCTTCCTTACTTTGGGTCTTCCATTTTTATCCTGTGGATCACCAGGAGAGAAATGGGTTTGTCTTTTAAACAGGTGGGAGATGTACAGGAAGATGAGGAAGGGGAAATTATTTTAACAGTAGAAATCATTAGTAGGGTTCTAGAAATAGGTAAAAAACTTGCCCTTCCCTCCTCCTTGTTCTGTTTGGAGCACATGATCATAGAATCATTTAGGTTGGAAAAGAACTTTAAGATCATTGAGTCCAACCGTATCTAATGCTGCCAAGTCCAGCACTAAACCATGTCCCCAAATGCCACATCTACAGGTCTTTTAAACCCCTCCAGGGATGGAGACTCCCCCCCTGCCCTGGGCAGCCCATTCCAACGCCCAACAACCCCTTCTGCAAAGAAATCCTTCCTAAGAGCCAGTCTGACCCTGCCCTGGCGCAGCTTGAGGCCATTCCCTCTTGTCCTGCCGCTGGTTCCTTGGCTCAAGAGACTCATCCCCCCTCTCTGCACCCTCCTTTCAGGCAGTTGCAGAGGGCCATGAGGTCTCCCCTCAGCCTCCTCTTCTCCACACTAAACCCCCCCAGTTCCCTCAGCCGCTCCCCATCACACCTGTGCTCCAGACCCTGCACCAGCTCCGTTGCCCTTCTCTGGACACGCTCGAGTCATTCAATAGCCTTTTTGGAGTCAGGGGCCCAAAACTGAACCCAGTATTTGAGGTGATGTACAAGTAGAGGATGAAATCTGGAGAAGAGAAGGTGGAAAGGGGATCTAATTGCTGTCTTCCCCTGCCTAATGAAGGGCTGTACAGAGCCCAATGCCAGGATATTCTTGGAGGTGTAGTGGTCAAGAGAGGCCAAGAGACAATGGGCACAAGTTCCAGCATAGGAAATCCAGTTAGATATTAAGAGAGTGGTCAAAGTGGCCCAGAGAGGTGGGGAATCTCCCTCCTTGGTGATGCTCAGACCTCAGCTGAACAAACAACCAAACCTTGAAGTCATCCCTGCTTTGAGCAGTTGGCTCCCAAAGTCCCTTCTGCAGTTTCCGTGATTTTGGTAGCAAGTGAGAAGTGATGGATAAGTGAGGCAGAGGCTGCAAAGCCCGGGGCAGGGACAGCCTTGTACTGCTGTCTGAGGAGATGGAGAAGCTGAACATGCTCTGGGAAGAGGGGGCAGAAGAACAGTCTTGGTGGTGGCCTTTTGACTTGGATGGTGTTGCCTCTTGGAGGGCAGGGAGATGCTTGTTGCACCAAAGGAGGAAAGAGGTGAGGAGAGCCTGAGCAAGAGGGTGTCAGCAAGCAGCTGCTGGATTTGGAAGCTCAAATGAAGGTTTTGGAGATGGATCTGTATGTCAGAGTACAGCAATTGAGAGGAGCTGCCAGGAGCTCCAAGACAAACATTAGAAGACAAAATAAAAAAAACCAAACAACTGGGCTGTCCTGTTCCTTGCTGCCTTCTGGCACCTGACAACAAGCTTGGGAGATGTTATATGGTTGCTTCTTGCAGGGTGACCGTGCTAGAGAGAGTGAGATTCAGTTTAAGCGTCTTTTAACATCCCTTTACATTTCAGGATCTGTCACGTCAGCACTGTTTTTCCATCTCCTGATCACCCAGGGTCTGAGAGAGACTCAGCATCTCTGGGTTTAGCTCAAATACAAGTATCTTGTGGATGGTGTGAGATTTGAACTCTTCTTCCTGGTCCCCCCCATCTCCAACATATTTTCTTCTTTTCCTTTCCTGAAAGGCTGCTCTGCTGGACCCACACTGACTTATCACAGCTCAGCAGCAAGCCCAACCCAAGATCCCCGATAAAAACAAGTGCTCTGTTCAGACCTCTGTAGTCTAGAGAGCAATTTTGTATGGCAGTTAGATGGTGCAAATAGAAGAGTCAAATTGGGTTAGGAGCGAGGTGGATCCATCTTCTGGAAGAAGACTTTGAGACAGCCAGAAGGAACTTGCAGACTAAGGGCTTGATGCAGGAAAGTATTTAAGCACATGTCTGTGTAAGAGAACTGGGAATTACTTGTCTAAATCGCTCTCGGCACAAGAATGGGTTGGAAATCCAAGTTCAGCACCTTGGGGTCTCGCTGCTGAATGCATCTGGTCAAATCTGTGGGGCACACAGCAAGGCATAGTTTAAACTTGCTGCAGCCTGACTGATGGTACTGTGGAGAAGGCATTATTTACTTGGAGAGTAAGTGAAAAATGCTGCTGTTCCCGTTCTGCGCAGGTACGTGTCTACCATACCCACCAGTCAGAAAGTAGATCCCAGCGCGGTTCTCCAGTGTTTGAAGAGTCATCACCTCTTCTCAAAGGCTGAAGTCTGCGTGGTCAACAAACTGCCACGTTTACGGAGCAGGACGGGGGTAGGTTTAACAGTTATTAATTGGTTTATTGAACAGGTTTAACAACTGCTGGTGCTGTGAGGTCATATCTGCCCTCCTGCGTCTACAGGTTTTCTCTTTGGGGTGTTATTTGATACTATTCAGAGTGACTGAAGAGGATTTAACTATTCACCATGGCCTAAGTGTTTTTTCAGTGTTGAAGAAGGGTTTCCCTGCTCCTGAAGGCTCAAAGCTTTTTCCTCTCTCTTTCTTCTTGTTGCCTCTACCAGCCTGAGAACATGTGGGCCATAATTGCAGTCATGGTGCTTTTCTCCGATGGCGTCAGCGACATCCAAAAGCTGATGGCGTGTCTGCAGAGACCTTCCTCTACCCTCTCTGTTGTGGACGTGACGGAGGCGCTTTACTGCATAGCGACGTTTCTCTACGCGATGACAGACAGGAACGTTAGGATCACTAACAGGTAGGGAGTGGGGAGATGCTTCCTGCCTGCCTCCTTCTAGCCATGGCGATATGTAATGTATACAGTGAATATTTGCTCACGAGCAATTGTGTCCCTGTTGTTTAGGGCTCTCTGATTCCTCATTGTGTGCAGTTTATCAGGAACAGTGTGCACTACCCTAGCTTTTTGCCAGAACGTTCAGGAGCGTTGCCTTTAGATCTGCTTTAATTCCTAGACTGTTTCATAGTCCGCTTGTTTTTCAGGAGATAGTGTTCAAGAAAAGTAATTTTTCTCAGCAACAAAAGCAGGTTTTAAAGCAACTATAGAAACTTTCTGATTAGAAATAGATACACATCAGCTGCAACAATTTAATCCGGTTATTACCTTCCTGAGACCGGTTATTTACTTCACTCCTCTGAAATGATACTCCAAGTCCCGTGGCCTCCCGATGCACGTGCGTAGTGATCCATCCTGTGCCTTTTGGTCACAGAGGTACCTGGTAATTCAGGTAAGAGCCCACAGGTTGCTTCAGAATTGCAGTGAGGATGAGATAAGGGTTAAGGACAGGTGTAAATTCTTCTTATGAGGAGACTGGAAAGGAACTGCACTGGAAAATGAATCTATAACCAGAAAGAAGATGGTTCTGTAAGCTGCCCTCTGTGAGGTATAGTCCAGCCTGTGCTAGACACAGGAGAAGAGTTCATCCTCTGCTTACTTAGCCATGGGCCATGTGCTCAGGCTACCAACCAGGGAAATCAGAATGCTTGTTTGGCCTCTTAGTGATTGATAATTGCTGGCTAAGGTCATTAACTTGAGTAAACACCTGCTGAAGATGTGGCAGAGAGAGTCACTTGCTAACAATGAGAGCTCGTGGTCAAAGTCACCCACGTCCCATTTCCACCTCCTTGAACAATCTAGACCAGAAGAAATAGGAATGACCACGTCTCTTCTGCCATTATCTCTTCAAATCCTGCAAGGTTTGTAATCTAGGGCAGAAGGAGGAAACCTGTCCTCAAGGAACTGTCTGATACCTATTGCAGCTCCTGCCTGAGCATGCAGGTCACCTAATGTGAGACACGAAGTCTGTCCTGGAGTGTGGCCTGGGGTGGCAGGAACAGGAACAAAGCTGCAGTACAAGAGGTAAAACCACAGTGGTGTCAACCCTGCTGTACAATCGAGTTTAATTTTAAACCAGCTGTTGCTGGTGTAATTAAAGCCTCAGAGTAGCTGTGCTCCTCTCTGTGCAGTAACAAAGCACCATGAAGTATTGTCAGAGCTAACACATTTGTATAAAATCATCATAAGACAGTTGATGAAACTGCTTCACTTTAGGGGCCTAAACTAGCCCCAGATTCTCTCTCAGGTTCCCCCAGACTCAGTTGCTAATAGTGGTTCAGGAGAGCAAGAGGATCCTGTAGACTGTGATCCCAGGTTATGTTTGCACGGCAGACCCTGAAACACAAACCTGGCAGGAGTGAGGGAGAGGCCACAAACAGAGCTGTCCCTGGGGTGCCTTTGCAATCACTTTTCAAGGTAGAACTAACTGCACTTTAAAATATTAATACTGTCTCCTGCAACTCCCTGAGCGCTTGGGGCTTTGTGAGTTGTTCTGTTAGAAGTATTCAAGATATTAGTGGTCTTTTAGGTTGTTGCAGACATTTAATTTGTTATTGATGATTTCTCAATGATGGTTTCTCTTTTGTCCTTTCTACCAGGATCCATTACAATATTTTCTACTGCCTGTATCTGATGGAAAATGCTTCTGTAACCATGCAGACAATAGAAGAGGAAGAGGAAACACTGGCAACACGCTGCAGACAAGACTTATGGTCCGGGTAATGCTATTTTAGGTGATCTGAGCAGTGCACCTAAGTACGCAGGGCCCTGGTGAAGTGCTGGACCTTGGAGAGGGAGCAAACACTTCATGGCAGGGGCTGGTTGACAAGACTCTTAAGATCCATAAGGATTAGTACAAAACCTTATTCTGTTCCTTACCATATTCTCCCTGAATTCTCAGAGGAAAACCAGAATCAGGCCTTAAATCTGTAAAAATTGAATTGCCAAGCTCTGACTGAATTTAAGCCATCATTCACTGATGAGTCTATGTATCGGTGGAACACAGTTCTGTGCACTCCAGTGCCACTGAAGTTTCACAGAGCCCACGTCACCCCCAGATCCCCTCCCAAATCACCACTCTCCCTATGGATAAGGAGCTCTGGAAGGAGGGGAGAGTGCCTGCTTTAATTTTAAAACAGCCTGTTCCCCGAGAAATGCAAGCTGCAGTCAGCCAAAATGGAGGTTGGCTTGCTGGTGACATTACTGTAGTGCAAATAATGTGGCTGTTCGTTTATGAACGCAGCTTTCTGTGCACGGGAGGAAACAAGATACCAGCCACTGGATATTGATTTGACTCCTCTTCTCTTGATTCTGTTGGATAACTTATATATTAGCTGTTATATATATATAGCTGCTATAAATTAGCATTGGTTGGTAGCTTGCTGCCTAGAAAGAAAGGACAGTAAGGAGTGAAACGTTTTCCTGGCCTGTGGAGATCCAGGCTTGGTTCCCCTTCTGCTGCAGTTAGCCTGGGTTGAGTCATTTAGTTTCCTTATCCTGACCTACAGAAGGGGAATAGTGGTGCTTTCATCCACCACAGAGGTTTACCAAAGATAAATCCAACAAAATCACCGATGATCCAAGGTACAGCAATGAGAAAGGTCATAACAAAAAAAAAAAACAAAAAGGTAAGCAGATGTTGGGTTTCACTGCTTCTTGTTTTCCCAGCCCTTTCATTCTACCCCTCCATTTGAAGTCCTTTTCTAAGCAGATTTCTCTTGTTCAGTAAAAGATGCATCCTGGGGGCAGTCATCTAACTGCCAGCTGTGAAATGTCAAGGATACTTAAACAAGGCTTTCTGCCCTTATGCGTGGTATCGGGGAGGACCTTGTGCAAAGAGATGGTTCACACTGTTGGCTGATTACAGGTTTCAGACCTTTATGAATAAAACAATTTCGCTCCAGCCGGAAGCACTGAATGCCTTTCTTAATGTTAATCAAAGCTCTCAGCTCCCCCGAGAGGCAGGGATAATTGATCTGTCCTACATGCTGAGAAATCAGAGAGCAATTTAAAGTACACGCTCTCGAAAGCAACAAAACACCCCAACCCCAAATCACTGTTTTCAATAAGCCTAAGGAGCCGGGGTGCCAAATTCATTTTTAAAGCATGATGAAGGGCCCTTGAGTAGATCTTCTTCTATGTAACCTTCCCCAAGGTTTACTTTTTATTTTTGCTATCTCACATCTCTTCTTATTCCCTGTTTTTCTCATTTGCACAACCAAGTTGCTCCAGTGCCACCTTCCTGCTTGTGGGATGGGATCAATTATTCATTGGTTGCCTTCTGCTGCTAGTTGATGTGTTTGTTTTATGTGGGAGGATTTATTTTCTTAACTCCTCGTTCTGTTTTTTTTTCTGATTTTAATAGCTGTTCTGAAGTAAAGCTGACCCATGAACAGCAGAGGATTTTGAATCACAAAATTGAGCGTGGTCAAATAGTGAAAATTATAGCATTTGCTGGTAAGAGCCAAAACTTCTGTTGTAAGAATGAATGTATAAACTTCTAATTCTGCTCCTTCCCTCCCTGCTTCTTCTGTCTGAGGAACTGTGTGCATGCCAGGAGGATCAACCTTACTTTTAATCAGTACAAAAAATCAGAGCAAGCTTTGCAGAGAAATAGGAATGGGAAGCATGGTGGTGGTTACTCCCATGCAAGCTGGGTAAATGTCGTATTTGAATACTGAAACCGAGTGTTTGGGTGCTGTCGATGACTGCTCAGAGCAGCTTGTCAGGGAACCCAGGAGAGGAGAAGCAACTCTTCATGTGTTGCTGAGCCGTGTGCTGAGCCTGTTTCTCAGTGTTGTTGTCTACAGGCCACTAGACGGAGTTGCTCTTACTTGTTTAGATTTAACATCCCTGTAGGAGCACCACAACCCAAGAAAACTTCTGCACTTGCATACAGTTTTGAAAAGGGGAATTGCATAAAATCGAGGGAGCCTATTTAAAAAGAAATGGAAAAGTAAATCATCTCCCTCCACCTGCAGAGAGTTTTAAAGACACCACACTGGGGGCTCAGAGCTAATGTGTGCTCTCTGCCAAAATAGCCTTGCAAAGGACATGTACAGTTAAGCACCACAGTGCAGAAGCCACCAGTACTGGTTTCTTTTGTCTGTACAAATTCACCATGTCCAAATGAAAAACAAGGGAACATTCATGAACTCTGAGAGGTTACGTGTAACCACAACAAGTCAGGGCAGAAAAGAGTTTGAGGAGCTGCTGGCAAAAAATATAGAAGACTCGTAATTCTTCTTCGAATGCGTGGATGAGGATATTTGCCAGAGCACCTGTTAGCTAACTGCAGTGCAAAGGGTGCCTTAGAGTGAACGACGCTGTCACAAACAAGCTAAATGTGTTTCTGCGGTTTTGTTCCTCATAGAGGGTCTTGGAAAAGACCAGCCTCAGGATCCTTCTTTTTAGGGTGTCCACCAGAGGCTCGGTCTCACATTCACCTGGGAAAAGTTGTGGATGAAATATGAGTTGGTACTGTTCGTTCCATGATCTGGACTGTGTCACCCAGGAGATGCAAAGGAACTCAAGGGTGAAGCAGTGCAATAGCTGAGCGTGAATTCTTGCTGAAAGCTGCCTTGGCAGTGGAGTTACAGGGAGATGTGGGAACAATCTTACCAGCGAGCCCAATATCTGTACCAGGTGTATTGGGTTTGTGTGGCAAGGTTTCAGAAGAGGGGAGCTACAGGGGTGGCTTCTGTGAGAAGCTGCTAGAAGCTTCCCCTGTGTCTGATAGAGCCGCTGGCCAAGGCTGAGCCCATCAGTGGTGGTGGTAGTGCCTCTGGGATAACATATTTAAGAAAGAGGGGGAAAAAATGGGAGTGGAACAACAGCGGTGGAGAGAGGAGTGAGAATATGTGAGAGAAACAACCCTGCAGACACCCAGGTCAGTGAAGGAGAGGAGGAGGTGCTCCAGGCGCCAGAGCAGAGATTGAAGCCCATGGTGAGGCCGCTGTGCCCTGCACCCATGGAGGTCCACGGGGGAGCAGAGACCCACCTGCAGCCCATGGGGGACCCCATGGCAGAGCAGGGGGATGCTTGAAGGAGGCTGTGACCCCATGGGAAGCCCACGCTGGAGCAGGCTCCTGGCAGGACCTGTGGCCCATGGAGAGAGGAGCCCAGGCTGGAGCAGGTTTGCTGGCAGCACTTGTGACCCCGTGGAAGGGACCCACGCAGGAGCAGTCTGACCCTGAGGGAGCCACCCTGGAGCAGTTCGTGAAGAGCTGCAGCCCATGGGAAGGACTCACGTGGGAGAAGTTCATGGAGGACTGTCTCCATTGGGAGGGACCCCACGCTGGAGCAGGAGAAGAGTGTGAGGACTCCTCTCCTGAGGAGGAAGGAGCAACAGAGACAACCTGTAATGAACTGACCACAAGGCCCATTCCCCATCTCCCTGCGCCACTCAGGGGGAGGAAGTAGAGAAAATCAGGAGTGAAGTTGAGCGCAGGAAGAAGGGAGGGGTCGAGGGAAGGTGTTTTTAAGGTTTGGTTTTATTTTCTCATTATCCTACTCTGATTTCATTGGTAATAAATTAAACTAATTTCCCCAAGTTGAGTCTGTTTTGCCCCTGATGGTAATTGGTGAGTGATCTCCCTGTCCTTATCTCAACCCATGAGCCTTTTGTTATATTTTCACTCCCCTGTCCAGCTGAGGAGGGGAGAGATGGAACGGCTTTGGTGGGCACCTGGCATCCAGCCAGTGTCAACCCACCACACCAGGCAAAACGGTGAAGGATCCTCATGGGTGAACAGTTGGTTAAAAGCTGGGAGGCAAAAGTAGGAACAGATGGTCAGTTTTCTGCACGGAAAGTGGTAACCACTGGAGTCCTGCAGAGATTTGTGCTGGGACCTGCTTTGTCCAACATTCACGAGTCATCTGGGAGGAGTGAGAACAGCAAGGTGGCAAAGTTTGCTGGCACTGTGTCATCGCTGAGGGTATGGAAAAGGGCAAAGAAGGAAATGTGCCCTTCTTGTCTCAGGCCTCTGTTGTGATTGGTACTCCACGAGTGAGGCAGCTTTGCTATGAGGTGTGGACAGTACTGTCCTGCAGCAAACTGGAGTAAAGGAGAGCAGCATTAGTGAGAGATCTTACAAGGAAATGAGCTCATGAATCATTCAAAAGAGAAATTTTAACATTTCATTTACCAAGCTGTCTTTCAGAGAACCAGTCTCTTCACGTCTGCTCAGACTTCTAGAATATTGGGTGATAAAATAATTTTTTTTTCAGGCTGCAGACTGTAATTTTTCAAAGCTGCTTTGCTCCACAGCTTCTGATTTCAGTTGAGTCTGGAGCACAGGTGTGATGGGGAGCGGCTGAGGGAACTGGGGGGGTTTAGTGTGGAGAAGAGGAGGCTGAGGGGAGACCTCCTGGCCGTCTCCAACTCCCTGAAAGGAGGGTGCAGAGAGGGGGGATGAGTCTCTTGAGCCAAGGAACCAGCGGCAGGCCAAGAGGGAATGGCCTCAAGCTGCGCCAGGGCAGGGTCAGACTGGCTCTTAGGAAGTATTTCTTTGCAGAAGGGGTTGTTGGGCGTTGGAATGGGCTGCCCAGGGCAGGGGGGGAGTCCCCATCCCTGGAGGGGTTGAAGAGTTGGGTTGACCCAGCGCTGAGGGATCTGGTGGAGTTGGGAACGGTCAGTGTGAGGTTCACAGTTGGACTGGAGGATCTTCAAGGTCTTTTCCAACCGAGATGATTCTGTGATTCTGTGAGTCAGTGAATAAATTCCTGTTAGCTGCAAATAGCCCTGCTCTGCAGTTAGGACAGCAAGAGGGGGAAGGTAAAGCTGATGAGAGGTGGGTGGATTCATTCATTCCTGACTCTGGATGCTTTATTGTTTACTTCTTCAGGTACAGGAAAGACCACAACCTTGATCAAGTACGCAGAGAAGTTTGCTGATCTGAATTTCCTTTACGTGACGTTTAACAAATCTGCTGCAGACAGGGGAAAAAGTGCCTTCCCCAGAAACGTTACGTGCAAGACTTTCCATTCGTTAGCATTTGGAAGTGTCGGCAAACAGTGAGTGGGGATTTTAGATTCCTTCAGATTGGATGGGCCAGTGATTTTAGCATCTGTGTGAGCCTGGGGAAACAGTCTCATTACCTGGTCTGTCATAGACTCTGCTGACATAAACCCCATTACTGGTGTGGGGGCTGTTCATCCTGCCCGTGTTTGTAGCCAAGAAGCACTTCACAGGGAGATGAAAAGCCACTAAGAATGGCTTTTTCCTATTTCCCGTTTACACTTCAGTGGTACAACCACTCTAAATGCTGCTTTTCTTTAGCAGAGGAGGGGTTTTCTTAACCTGACTTGTTCTAATAATACAGTTTCTGGCCATCTAAACTGCAGACAGAAGGGAAAATGAGATATGACCTGGAAGAAGAGGGGAATCCACTTACCTGGCTCTGAAACCATTCTGTAATTGCAGGGGTAAACAATGAAAATACCTCTCTGGCTCGACTTTTCATCTATAAAATCTATAATATTAATAAGTTTGTGCTTCCCCCAGGATAGATATATGCAGTTTTTAAAGATATTCCATTACCTCGTCAAAGTGGGTGTATAAAACAGAGCTTCTGCAAGTGTCAGTGTGCAACATAAGCAAAAGCAAGCTTGCTTTTCCAGTAGGCTTTTCGTATGTGTTTCAACATGTGTCTCTTATTTTTTGTCATCTGTGGTGCAGCTATAAAGAAAAAGGCAAGCTGAACTTCCACAAGATGTCAGTTTTCTCCATCAGTTTTCTTATCCAGAACCGCGAGGGACAATCTCTGTTTATAAGAGGGAAAACAGTCTCGGAGACCCTTGGAAACTTTTTTGCCTCTTCAGATGAAGAGATCTGCAAAGAACACACTCCTGTTTGGTTCAAAAATACTCATGGTGCGAGAAAACTTGTCAGTGACATAGAAAAGGAGGTGGGTATCTGAGATGAAGCAAGACTTGGACTGCAAGGTTTAGAAGGGGCTGTAGTTATCCCACATCTCTCATAGTTCACAGGTATTTGTGCTTCAGCTGTAAGAACTGACTGTCAAAATATTTTTTTCCTCTGGTGACAAATAAAAAGGAACTGGGGCCTGTTTGTTCTCCCTGTTCGCACAGCTGGTTTGCAGAGAGGAGATTATCACTGTCTCTGCTCAGTGCAGATGTTTCTTCCCTCCAAGGAAAAGAGAGAAGAGATTGCATGTATTTATATCAGTGCCTGAACGGCGCTGTGATATTATATGAAAAGACAATAAACATTTTTGTAGTCATTTTGATATGCGGAGCCAAACCCAAAAATTCTCATTTAGAGTACAGACATCTTAGCAACACTTAAAGTAGCACTGACATCGCAAACAACGTGGGCTGGAGTTGTGGAGAAAATTAGCCTTTCTGCTTTTCACTGATCACACCTGATCAGATCCAGTCCAGCCAGCAGAAATGCAATTTGCAGTCGTTATTGCTGGCAGGGAATGAACTCACGGCCTCAAAATATTAAATACCTTTAAGCACCTTGCAAGCTGTCCAGAGAAGCCAAAATAAATGCAAAGTCTGTGTTAATGTGCAGAAGTTAAGACAGTATTACAGGGTCCTAAGAGCTGAGCCAAAGCAATGTTCTTTTCAGGGGCTGCCTTTGGAAAAGACAGTGTTAAGGAGAAGTTAACTGGTGGTGACACAGAAGAGAAGTAGGAGGAGAAAGGCTTCAGAGAAGCCTTTCAAGATCTGCTGTGCCTGGACTGGTTTTCTGCTCAAAACAATCTATCCAGACCCTTCTGTTTTCTCTTTCTAGATCAATGTGGAAGAGGCCAAAGAGATATGGCACAACATGAAAAAGCTGGATGAAGATGTAGAGAAGAAATACAAGATGACTTGTGATGGTAAGAGTACACATATCAAATGCCTTCAGATAAAGAGCTGTAGTAGAAAACTAAATGGATTCGTGCTTCTTACTTCTGGCTGTGCACCAGGAATGAGCATCAAAAAGTATAAAATTTCTGTTCTCCTGCCACTGGCTCACCAGGGAGCTCAAAACAGTCCTGAAGGCTGGTAGTTTGTTCATTTTTCCTCAGAAAATGGTGGAACTATTTAGATGTGTGTGACTGGCAGCAAAATCCTGGAAATAATGGGTGAGACAGTGGGCAAACAAGTGCTAACAGTGTTCCTTGCTGCTGCCAGCATGTCCTTTCGTCTTGCTTCTTACCATGTGTGCAGATAGTGCCAGAGGTAGCTCGCACTGGGGAAAATCTTCTTTGTCATTTTCTTTGTGCATTAAGAGTTTTGGAGTCATCAACATAGCTGCCTTCCTCCAGTGCAGTCAGGTTGTTTTGGGAGTGGTTTTTTCATCCTTCCTACAGCCAAAGGAGATAGAGCAACATCTGGGAGCAACAGAGATTTTTGCAATCCCTCCAAAAGTCATGCAAATTCCAAGCAAAAAGTAGGGCCAGAAACTTTTTTTTTTTAAAAAAGAGACATGTTTTAAAGATCATGGTGTTTTACGATGAAAAAATTACCCTCTCACTGACATGCCTCGTTCTTTCTCTCAGGGTATTTGAAACTTTGGCAGCTCAGCAAGCCTCAGCTCTCAGGATATGATGCCATTTTTGTTGATGAAGCACAGGACTGCACTCCGGGTGAGTGGTGATGGGAGACAGAGCTGCAACCTTCCTAAGCACTTTACAGAGAGGACGTTTGTGTGCTCAGGGGTGTGTGAGAAGTAGCACAATCAAAAAAATTCTGCCCCTCAGCTGTAACATTATAACTGCTCTGGTGCTTGGTCCCAGATCCTTGCAAATTCAGCAAGGCAGCTTGTAAGCAGGCTGCAAGAGTGCAGCAGTTTGAGGGGTTGCTTTCAGTTGCTTTGGGCATCCAGATGTGCCCTCCAGACCCATTTGCTATTGCTTTGCTGCTAACAGAGAAAAAACAGAACACCAGCATAGTCAAGGACATGGTTTATTACAAGAGTGGCGAGACATTAAATAGTTCAGCTATCGGAACAGCAGAGCTGCTCCATGCCACCCCAGCACTGGGTGCAAGTCTTTCCTGTTCCTTGCTCCACCCTGGGGATTCCTGAGTCACCCAGCAGAAAGCTGCTGGCTTTCTTTGCCAGGGATATGGGGAGTAGCTCTCTGTTGCAAAGCAAGTTGAATCGGTTCTGCGAAGGGAACTGTGTGCTGAGGGGCAAAAGAAGTGGGGCAGAAGAAGGCCTGGTCTTTGCAGTGGATATTAAACCAGCTGAAAGGCTTCTTCAGAGCAACTGTACTCACTGGAGACCTGGTCTCATGAGGGTTTGGCTGTGCTTTGGCAGCTGCGTGCGATGCGAGCGGTTGGTCTGCCAGCATCACTGAGCCTTGGTCAAAGTGAACCGAAGAGCTGAGGTGTGCACTGAGCCACTGCGCACACGTGCAGCGTGCCCGGGTCACTGGGGATGGGTGGCAGCTTTGTGCTGGGCTCCCAAGGGTGGGATTAAGCTGCTGGGCAGGAAAAAATACCGTCAGTCTGAAATAGTGGGAGGATGTTTGTAGAGCTCCCAGTCAACTGCACGCTTCCCTTTGCTTCTCCCCAGTCTGTTGTCTCCTGCAGCTGTGTTGACCCTTTCTTAAATGCTGTGAGTCACCAGGCAAGAGATCTTGCCTCTGTACAGGCAAAAGACACTGTACAGTTCACTCTTGGTTTAGGAGCAGGCTCCTCCGTAATGCTCTGATGTTTTCCTGCAGCCATCATGGATATTGTACTGTCACAGACATGTGGCGTAATCCTCGTAGGAGACCCTCACCAGAAGATCTATAGCTTCCGGGGTGCCGTCAATACCCTCTACACCATTCCTCACACCCATGTCTACTACCTCACGCAGGTAAGATGAGGGTCTGCTGCTGTCCCTTCCCAGGCAGATCCCTAATGCAGTGGAAAATGTTTCACGTCCCTTTTCAGAAGGCATCTAACAGCCAAACTTCTTGAGTTGGTCACCGTGGAGTGGTGCGTTGCCTGGATTAGTGGCGTGCTTTGCCATTCACACCCTGCACTGCAGAGCTCCTTTGTGCCTCTTAGTGGAGTGATCCCATCGCTAGGAAAGCCATGTGGCTTGGAAGACATATGGCTTGAAAAATGGGCTGGATCGCTGGGCTGAGGCCAACTGGAGGAGTTTCACTAAGGCCAAACACCAGGTTCTGCTCTTGGGCCACAACAACCCCCAGCAGCGCTACAGACTTGGGGAGGAGTGGCTGGAGAGCTGCCAGTCAGAGAGGGACCCGGGGCCGGTGATTGCCAGCCGGCTGAACAGGAGCCAGCAGTGTGCCCAGGTGGCCAAGAAGGCCAATAGCATCCTGGCTCATACCAGCAATAGCGTGGCCAGCAGGGACAGGGAAGGGATCTTGCCCCTGTGCTTGGAACTGGTGAGGCCGCCCCTCGATGAGTGGGTTCAGTTTTGGGCCCCTCCCTCCAAAAAGGCCATTGAATGACTCGAGCGTGTCCAGAGAAGGGCAACGGAGCTGGTGCAGGGTCTGGAGCACAGGTGTGATGGGGAGCGGCTGAGGGAACTGGGGGAGTTTAGTGTGGAGAAGAGGAGACTGAGGGGAGACCTCCTGGCCCTCTGCAACTCCCTGAAAGGAGGGTGCAGAGAGGGGGGATGAGTCTCTTGAGCCAAGGAACCAGTGGCAGGCCAAGAGGGAATGGCCTCAAGCTGCGCCAGGGCAGGGTCAGACTGGCTCTTAGGAATTATTTCTTTGCAGAAGGGGTTGTTGGGCGTTGGAATGGGCTGCCCAGGTCAGGGGTGGAGTCCCCAACCCTGGAGGGGTTGAAGAGTCAGATTGACCCAGCGCTGAGGGATCTGGTGGAGTTGGGAACGGTCAGGGTGAGGTTCATAGTTAGGCTGGAGGATCTTCAAGGGCTGTTCCACCTAGATGATTCTGTGATTCTGTGACATATTTGCTGGCTGCACACACAATCTTTTTTTCTGGCTCTGTACAAACTCCAGGACTGCCACCTCTCTCCCACCAACATCCCTTTGTCTGTGATATCTCCTGCCCTGTTTGTCTGCCAAGGGAGTAATTTTCACAAGTAGCTTCAGCTGATCTGAGTTTGCCCTGGAATAGAGCTTCTGCCTTCTTTCAGCACAAGTGATACTTGTGTCTCCAGGCTGGATTACCTAACCTGCTGCTGTGCCAACTGAAAGCTCACCCTGATTAGTTTTTTAGTGTCATTAGCTACATGACTACACAATTCTCACAGCTAAGGAATCCTTCAGAATGAATCAGTTTAAACCAGTGACACAAGCTGCAGTGCAACCAGCTCCTAAGCCAGAACAGCCACCAAAACATTCATCCACCTGAGCTGCCTTTTCCCCTCACACTATGTCAGCCTGGCTGAGGGGCAGGGGCCAGGGACTGCCTTTATTTGTGGTGGCACATCTTGGGACAAGTCTTGGGACTAGCCTTGCATCAGCTCACTTGTGGAGTTTTTGTGGGTAACAAGATTTTCTGCTTCTCTTTGCTGGTGGAGGTGTTGTGCTCAGCCAGGCACTGGTGGGTTTTAATCATGGTGTTAGGGAAACTTGATTAGGACTTTGACCTCATGATTCTTTGACTGTTGGCCCCAGATCTACAGGTTAGGAAAGCACAAGGAACAACCCCCAGCCCTGCTCTGCTGCTCTTTTCCCACGACCTCCACCCCCTGCCCTGCTGCAGAACAAATATGCCATGTCCCATTAACTTACTGGGAAAGAGTCTTGGCAGTGGCCACTCTTGGGGTGGAGAGGCTGGAAACCACATTTTACCCTGTATGACAGTCCCACCTCACAGCACAGTTCCTACTGTCTTGGATGTAAGAGTGACCAGGCTTTCTAGGAATAGTTTGGGGGGGATTTGGGTGCTTTTTCTAAGAGAAAGGTTGGCCAGAAGGTTGGTGGGAATTGTATAGTTCCATATATAGTAATACTTTTGTAGGTTCTAACAAGCTCCTCTTCTTTTCCTGCTGTTTCCTTTATTTTTCCACATAGAGTTTCAGATTTGGTCCTGAAATAGCTTACGTTGGAGCAACCATTCTGGATGTCTGCAAGGGGATCAGGAATAAGACATTAGTGGGTGGAAACCAAAAGGGTAAGTCGTGTCAGTGCATCTCTCGGCTCAGTCAGCTCTGTTCAGTGACTGGGAGTTACAGAGCCACTGCATAATAAACAAAACGTGTCAGGATTAATCCTGATTTATGAAGATCTTTGGGTTTCTAAACCTGCTTTCTAACTGCCCTGGCTAACTGGGAATTTCTTCATGCAGGTGATGTGAGAGGCAGCATGGAAGGGAAGATAACAATCTTATCACGGAGCAATTTTAACGTGTTCGAGGACGCTGTGAGACTTACTGGAAGAGAGAGACCAATTAAAATACACGTGATTGGGGTAAGGGGAGATTGCCAACGTGTCTTTCACATCCCAACCTCGAGTCCCCAAACCTGTTAGCACTTGTAGCAGAGACACCTACGTGTGGCTTGAAATAGGTGTGGCTGATCTGCTGTCTGTAGCACCCAGGTTTAAAAACCAATATTCAAGGAGGAAAGCAGCAATCTGTTGTGGCTGGGGAAGAGGTTTTTTGGAGCAGCTGTTCTCAGATCGGTGCAGGTGATCCCTTTTTAGGCTCATCTCTTTTTTTTTTCATCAGGCTCAGATGAGCGGGCAGCAGCTCCTGTCTGCTGGATGGGGTTGGGGCAGGGGCAGGGTGATATATGGCTGGAACAAGTCGCTGCAAGTATTTGCATTAGATGGAGCACTGCTGACTGCCTTTGACTGCCAGCAGTGGCACAGTGCTCCTGCATTAGGGAAATCAAAATAATTGCAGGCTGAGTATAAAAAGCAATTTTTCAAGCTCTCTTAAGAGACAAAGACAATGGCTGAAGCTGAAGGTGACCTTTGGGCTTGTGGATGCCACAGAGGGCTGTGCTGTGCTCATTACTAATTTCCAGTCCTGTGATGGTCTGGTCCCTGTGTTGATACACTCAGGAAAATTGGTGCACCGGCCTTTTTGGTGAGGGAAATAGGGATTTTCAGCAATGGTGAATGTTAACCCCTTGAGGGAGCAACAGTTGAGGTTTGCACTGATTTTTCATTGGCAAAAGGCACCCACGTGTCTGAAGGAGAGCGTGCGTGTGCGCACGTCTGCAGAAATTTGTGTGCTTGAATGGCAGGGAGGTTTTAATAAGGCTCCACATTTCAAAAGCCTCAGAGGAATCATTAGTCTTCAGACTCTGAATCATCAATACCTATGATTTAATTTGAGATCTTGTTCTGCACCCAGAAACATAGAAGCACATGAACAGTTGTCCTAGTGCTGAATGTGTTTGAGCAAGAGCCTGGTCTTTTGAATTTTAGGCTTATATTTTAATTTCTCTTTTGCACTGGGAAACTGCATATTGCAGTGGAATGAATGTTTGAACTGTCTACCCAGTACCAAAATCCTCGTCTGCCTTTGCAATGTGGAATAAGGCAAAGTTCAGACTGACACTTCTTTTGATGGAACAAAACAAACTGAGTTGGGAAACAAGGGGGAAAAATAATTCCTGAAAGTAAAAATTGTCGAAACAAAGCCTTTTGTTTCAGTTTAACATTGAAAGGGAAACATTTACAGTCAGCTTAGCAAGTTTATCTTCATTTTGGTGGCCCATTGCTTCAGGAAAGAGGATGCAGTCATGCCTGGAGCTGGCTTTGCCATGGAACAACGTGGAGTCAGTAGGCCAGCAGCATTTATGGCACAACAAACTTCTAAAGTTCTTTCTAACAAAGCAATATGCAGCTTTTGGAAGCTAAAATGACCAAAACCCAAAATTACAGAATTTTTTTCTTCTTTGAAAAGACTTTGAATGTAAAATTCTGCCGTAGCTCTGTTATAATGCCATTCAGACAGTTGCTGTTCTCTCTGTCTGTCTGTCCGCAGAGTGGGCTGGATCATTGCTTTTTCAGCTGCCTTTGGTTGTGCTACAGCTCCAGAGATTTCAGGAAACCAGCCCTGTATCTTCAGCACATTTCTCTTTTTCCCTCCCTCTCACCACCACTAACCACCAGGCCCTGCTAGCTTATCTAGAAACTCTAGACAGCACCTTTACTCCTGTATATTAAGATGAATTGTTGTTTGTTTTAGGGGCTTGACCGTTTTGGCCTGGAGAGAATTCACGATATTTGGAAACTCAGTCAACCCGCAGATGAACGGAAAAAAGGTGAGTACATCCTCACCCTTCTCCCTGTGATCCTCCCTCCAGCAGCAGAGACATTTTAGTTTTTGCTGCAGTGATGGAAAACAACACGCTTCTTGGTGTTTTATTTTGTATTTCCTCATGCAGTTATCTGTTGAAATCTGACTTCTCAATGGTAGTGTCATGGGCTGTGCTATTTTGGCTGCTTCAGTGGCTGGTGTTAATACCAGAAATGCTGAAATTGTGGGGCCTGTGTCATGTGGTCCTCCCCAGCTTTCTGCTGCGATGCCTTATGTTGAGGGCAAGAGCCCAGTAAACTCATAAATTGGGATTTTTTTCTGCTATGTTTTCTGATTTTACTTCATTTTTCATTTTTCTTAGGCTTTTCCTATTTTGTTTTTAAACCTGGTGTGCTGATTCCTCTATGACATGCTTTCTTTTCACTGATGGATATCATTTAGGAAGTAAATCATTCATTTAAAATTTTATGGCAGCTGTAGACAAGTATTGTTATATATAGCTTATATATGGGGCACAGAGACAAACAAAGGACTTACTGAACTGCCACAAGTGATTGATTATATGGGTGTTGTTACTGGTTCTTTGGAAGGTGAGCTACCAGGAAAATTCCTTGCCAACGGGGTAAAAAGAGAGAATAACGCAGGTTGGAAGGGCCCTGGGGCTGTTTCTGCCCTGAGCCCTGGCTCCAGCTGCTCTGAAGTCATGTTAGAAACTTTTCAGACTGCTCAGAGTCTTTTCCCTTCGATTTCTGAATATCTCTGGGGATGAAGGTTGTGAAGACTTTCTAGGACACGTGCTCTAGAAATGGGTGAGCTCGGGGCATGTTTGCCAACCGCTCTCTCCTGAGCTCCTTAAACTTCTGTACCCTCCATCGTACACCAGTGCTGCATCTCAAAGTGAAGCTGTTTTGTGAAACTACCCACTCTCATGAAAGCATTTGAGGGTGTTTTGCATCAGTAAAGAAAAAATCCTGAGCAAAACCCACCGATCACAGAGCGAGGAGTATATCCCAAGCCCTGACATCCCACAGCAACAATCCATCCACTGCCCCACGCTTGCCTTCCCTAATACTTTGAAATTTGATTAGAATTTAAATATGCCATTATATGTGTCTGTCAAATAAACTCATGTCATCTGCTACTTTCTTTTTCAGCAAATCTTGTTATAAAGGACTCCTTTATCAAAAAATGGGAAGAAACTGAGGGCTTCATCGGTTTCAGGGAGTATGCAGAGCGCATCGATGACAAAGATCTGGAAGTGAAGATTGCATTAGTGGAGAAATATAGAGAGCGGATCCCTGAGCTCGTGCAGAAGATTCGGAGCAGCCATGTGCGACAACAAGCTACGGCAGGTAAAGCCAAGCTGTGTCTTTGATAGGGGAGCAAATTCAGGTCTTCTTTCAATCAAGCTTCAGTGCTGAATCCACCTTGTTCTGCAAAAAGACTAAGTTTGGATCAAGTCGGTCAACTATTTCCTACAGTTGGAAAGCCCTAGGACTTTGTCCTGCTTTTTGGGAGTCCTGTTGGAATTGCCCTGCAACTTGCTGACTAAAATTTGGGGAAGGGACAAAGCAATCACGATAAAAATTCATCAGATAAAGAGAATTCCTGTTTGGGAGTTGGGGCTGAGGCTCAGGCTGCTGCCAACCGGGTATTTTCCTTGGCAGGGAAGTTGTTTTCAGCAGTCTAGATTCCCAGTGGAGGTACTTTGCTTCTGATTTGTATTTGGGGAGAAGTGAAATGAATGCAGAATGAAATAATTTCATTTGACTTGGCGCCTCGTGAAATTAAAAATACCATTATTGCTGTGATGACTCATCTTTTCCCTTATTTTTCCTTCTCGTTCCCCACGTGCACGGGTTACAGATTATATAATAGGTACTGTCCACCAAGCCAAAGGTCTGGAGTTTGATACGGTGCTGATTGCAGATGACTTTGTGAAAGTGCCATCTCGCAGTGGCAATCACCAGAGAGTAACTAACTTCAGTATCGGTAAGGGAACGGCTGTGTGTGGTACCCAGCCTGCTCTGAAAGCAGGAAAGCAAAGCGTGCTGCCAGCCCTTGTCCCCCGAGCTTCTCGGTGGTGGCATGTGCCAGTGATTCTTGATCTTGTAGTTTCCTTCACAGCGAGGTAGGGGAATATTCCTGCAGTCGAGCTCGTAGCTGTCTAACAACAGAGAAAGACCAACTCCACACTTGGGAAAGACTGAGCTTTGCTTAAGTGCCACAGTTCATGCTTTGGAAGAGCCCGTCTCTTCCCAGTGAACAGAGAGGAGCTTGCAGAGTGAATCTAGAGGCTGAGAAGCTCCCCCAGTGCCAAACCTGTGCCTGGGAGGTGGGAAAACATATAGCAGTGAGCTGCTTCTCTAGGCGTGTAGAGTCCTGCCTTTGAGGGAGGAAGATGGAATGAGGCAGGAGCTGTCGGTGGTGGCAGGAACTGCAGAGCAAACGCAGGAGGGTGCTGCACAGCTGTGCTGCTCTGCAAGTTCATGCTCTCCCGGAGCAGCACCTCCCAGAAATACTAGCTGAAGCATTAGTAGAATGGCAGAGCTGTTCATTCTTGTTCTCTAAAGCTATGCATGGTCTTTTCTCCACCCTAGACATGTATCCTGAGGATGAATGGAACCTGCTCTATGTAGCAGTGACACGTGCAAAGAAGTGTTTGCTAATGTCAAAGTCCCTGGAATACCTTTTAGCATTGGCTGGGGTAAGTGAAATCTTTCCAAGGTAAGCAAATCCTCGAGTGGGGTAATTTAGGGTCCTGATACCTGCACTAAAACAAGCCACCGTCGCGTGTGGTCTGGCTGAGCACCCCTGCCTGTGAACTGCAGCAGTTCCTCAGCCTCTGTGTGAGTGCTCCAGAGGCAGAGCAGACATCCAGGGAGGGCAGACTCCCAGCCACGCTGCTGGGAATCCCGTTAGGATTTGGAGTTTCGAGGCAGCTCTGCAAGTGATGATGTCTCGGGCAGGATGGGCAGCTGTCAATTTAAAAAAGTGCTGGGAGAGTCGGCACCCACTACCCATAAAATCTGCTCATCTCCGATTATTATGTTTGGAGGAGGGGTGTTTGGTAGAGAAGCATAAAAGAAGATTATAGTAAGATTCAGCTTGATCCTAAGATTTATGCTGAGCATGGACTGTGCCCTGGCTTGTGCTGGCATAGACCAAAATAGCTGAGGACACATTTTTTCCTCAGTTCACACTGTTCCATACCGTGATTTCAGCAGCAGCAAGACACAAGGTTGCAGCATTGCTTATATTTTCAGTCCTTGCATTTGGGTGTTGTCTTCCGCAGGACCTGACTTATTATCTCAGTGCAAGCGTGTGGGTTCCCTTTTCTCTGTCTGCAGTGGTTTCCAGCTCTTATTCACTTCCTCATGAGCTGCTGCTGTTTTCTGCTTGATTTTTGTCACCAGGAGGTTGGAGATCTTTTGGTTTGTATTTTAAAAACAATAATGTTGCAAGTCACTTCCCAGGGGGTAAATAAAAATATGAAACAACCCGTTCCAGTATCTCAGCTCCTTCTGAGTGGTGTTGTTCCTGTTTTTTTTTCTTGTTTCTTAGGAGGGTTTCCTTCGAGTGGAGCTGATGAGTGAGGCTGCAAAGGACAGGGCCGCTATAGCTTGTTCTGTGCCACAGTGTACGGGAACGCTACAGCCCAACTCCAGGCTGGTTGTGAAGAAGCTGCCTTTGACTCACGTACGTCCCCTCCCCGGGCTTTTGAGATCACATTTCTGAATCAGGAGCCTTCACCAGCCGCTCCAGTGGCTTGCGGGGCAGCTGTGTGCTGTGACTGTTCTGAGCTGTCGCACCAGGGAGGGACATCCTGAGTGTTGAGCTTTGGTGGAAGTGAGCAGGAAGCGTCCCATAGCCCACGGCTCCCCGGCCCTTTGCTTCTGCTCACAGCCCCGGCTCCTAATTGGGGGTCACTTCCCACTTCGAGGTGGTGTTGCAGTTCCCACAGATCAACTCATGCCTTCACCTCCCTTCTGAGACTAGTTGTGGCCTCAGGTGGGGACGGTTTGGGGGTTTTGTTGTGTCAGATCCCATATCCGACTCTTAGAGCCTCTGTTGAGGCCGTGGAACATCTGTGTGGGCTTAGCAGAGCACCCCTCACCCCAGTGACAATCTGACTTTTGGGTCCAGTTTCAGCTTTGATCCCACCTTCTGGCGCTGGGGTGGATCCTTGCCCAGAGGGTGCGGTGAAGGCTGAGCTCCCCCACTGAACACACGGTAAATCGGTGGGAGCTCCGTGTCCAGGACAGGAGAGAGCAGATGGCTCATAGAACCACAGAATCACAGAATCATCCAGGTTGGAAAAGTCCTTGAAGATCATCAAGTCCAAGCATTAACCTCACACTGACTGTTCCCAACTCCACCAGATCCCTCAGCGCTGGGTCAACCCGACTCTTCAACCCCTCCAGGGATGGGGACTCCCCCCCTGCCCTGGGCAGCCCATTCCAACACCCAACAACCCCTTCTGCAAAGAAATCCTTCCTAAGAGCCAGTCTGACCCTGCCCTGGCGCAGCTTGAGGCCATTCCCTCTTGGCCTGCCGCTGGTTCCTTGGCTCAAGAGACTCATCCCCCCTCTCTGCACCCTCCTTTCAGGGAGTTGTAGAGGGCCATGAGGTCTCCCCTCAGCCTCCTCTTCTCCAGACTAAACCCTGCCCAGCTCTAGACTAAACAACCCTAGCTCAGAGCCATCAGCAGCAGAGACAGACAAAGCCTTGTCCTTCACCAGCAAAAACCACCACAGGCACATTTTAGTTGTTGCAGCTATTGAACAATCTGTCCCTTAAGGGATTTCCTTTCAAAGGAGATGGCAGGAAATGCTTTTTCTCTTCCACGGATGTGAGAGTGTTCTGCCTGAGGTTGGAAGCCTTCCTCCAGCCTTCCTCTTCTCTTAAATCTCCTCTCTTTCCCTCCCCAGAGCAATGGCAGCAAGGATGCAGGTGGCTACCTTTGCCACGCTTGCACGCAGCAGCGCTTTGGCTCTCTGGCACCGCTCACCTTTCTCCCAGCGTTTCAGGAACAGCCCACCCAGCTTTAACGAAGCCTTCCAGCTCCCCAGAGACCTGACTGCACCCCAGAGCCCTCCTGGCTGCGGGACAAGGCCTGATGTCACATCCCAGCTCCAAAATCGGGTGGATATTGGAGCAGGATTTTGGACCAACTCCAAGAGGAATCCTCCAGGCTCTCTGCAAGGTGTGAGACCTTTTCTCCAGCCTTCCAAGAGCTGCTGGGCATGGCTAGTGCTGCATCTCTGCATGCAACAATATGCACCATATAAACTGTATCAGACGGGACAGTTTTGGGGTTTTTTGAGCATTACCCCTCCATTACCTTTGTCACCAGGAAAACACCTCCAGTGACCAAACTGCCAGGCTATCCCTGCCTATTCCATGATGTCATCCTCGGTAAAATCCCTCTGGTCTACTGGAAAAGAAAATGCAACACAGTAAAGTACCCAAAGAAACACTTCAATCCCAGAAAATGGACTTTTTTATTAATCTCTCCCAGCTGAATTAATTTCCTTACTTGGCAGCCAAGGGGTTTCCCCAAACTCTGTTTCCCTTCTCCCTGCAGCAAACCATAAGGGAAGAGAGAGGCAGCGTCTGAAGAACTGCTTTGGTTTGGTTTCAGTCTAATTCAGAGACAAACTGGAGAGCGTTTTTAATGCTGAAATTAAATCTGTAACAACAAAAAGCCTTAGTGCTTTCTTTTTCCTCTTCCCTTCTGTTAAGGAGTCGTCTTGGGTTGCTCTTATTTACCAACCATCACAGTGGTTCACGCAGCGTAATGGTTCTTGTAAATCAGATGGTGGCTTACGCTCTCCGTTTGAAGACACCATGGCTCGTTGTACCAGAGCCTGTGTCATGTGGAGATCAAAACTGAAACAATTTCAGAAGAGATCTGCCCAGAGCCGTGAGCGGTGTGTGCTGGAGGAAGCTCGTGCATCCTGTTGATTTCCACAGTTAATTCACTGAAGGGCAGCCGCTTCCCTGCCTCTCCTTTCACTTTTGAGGTACCGACTCCAGCAAGACTCTCTCTGTTCCGCTCACCTAAACACGGGCAGAACTTTAGCCCAGACGTGAACGTTGGGTGTAACCACAAAGCCCTCGCTGCTGCAGAGATGGATTTCACCCCACCCCAGCTCCTGTCTATCCCCGCTCGCCTCCCCGCATCGCCCGCCCAGACAAAAAATCAACTGCTGTGTGTGCATTGCTTTATACACAATTATATACACAATTATTATACACAATATATACACATTTATATGTAAAAAGGCATCAGTATAAAGCTGCCTGTTCTGTAGCAAGGGGGAAACGAGTGGATAACAACCAACAATGGACGAAGGGAAAATACAGAAGAATATTTCCGAAGTTGTGCTATTGCCTTCAGTCTTTGTCAGTGTCTGTAGTGAAATCGCTCCTGCTTGTGGTCCCCTGCGAGCGGCCGGAGCCGGTGGGCACCTGGGGTTGGCGCTGAAAGTGCCTCCGAAGGATCCCTGAGCCATGGACGAGGTGCCAACCGCGGCGGGACAGCGCCGGCCCCCTTGGCTGTGGTCAAGGGAGTACCAGTGGCTGGCTGGAAGAGAGCAGGAAGGGGGTGAGGACGCGGTGGAGGGATGCTCAGCGCTGCTTTCTGGGTTTTGGGGGCACTTTGGGGACAAAACAGCTCTAGGGCTGGGGCTGGTGTCCAGCTGGCTGTGCTCCTGCCCAGGGAATGGGTGCTACTCAGGGCAGAGCAGCCCAGCTTCACCCCCCAGCACCCAAACCCTGTTCCCTGCACCCCAAACATCTCCAGCTCACTCCCTGCCACCCACCAGCACCCCCAGGACCACCTCCTCCGAATTCCAGCTCCCGACGCAGAACACCCACCACCTCCAGACCACCCTGGGGTCCTCGCAGGGCTCACCCACCCGCTCACCTTTGGGTGCTGGAGCAGTCTCACCCACAAAAGTCACTTGTTCACGCTGGGAAGAGCAGCTGCGTGTGCCTGGGGCAAGGATGCTCCAGTGCGGAGGGCGGCTGGGGACTGGGATGCGCTCTGCCACGCGCCACCGCCGCTTGGGGAAGCATCCAGCTTTCCGTGGGAGCCCCAAGCATCCTCCGGGCTGGCGGGTGCACCAAGTTGCCTGGTGGTGGGTGCTCAGCCCGTGGGCAAGACACCGGGTGGTGACATCTCCTCGTTCCCAGCAGCGCGAGCCACCATGGGGATGGCCACTGCCGCGTAGTCCGGCCTCACGCGCCTGCAGAGGGGAGAGGAGCGTCAACAGCACCCAAAGGCCTTTTTCCTGGCTTTCAGGAAAGTGCAGAGACTGAGGACAACTCATCACCGGGGTGGAAAGCCCTCATGGGGCTCGACACACTTACATTTTCATCCTCCAGCAGCAGTAGGCCACGATGCCAGCGACCACCAGCACCGAGAGCCCTGCGGAAGAGATTTGGCTCGTCACAAGCATCTTCCAATGCACAGCCGAGGGACCAAACAGCTCCCCAAAAAGCTGAAAATGCTTTGTGCACGTTCACAAGGTGCCCTCCCCACCCCGGGGAAGAAATTTGGGTGCTGCACCCTTCCTCCCTTGGAGGCACTGCCCTCGACCACGGCATAAACCTCCCACAGCCCCAAGGTGAGCTTTTAGGCTAAAAAATAAAGAAAACAAGACCCTGCTTGCTAAAATAAGCTTTATGCCCGGCTTACCAATGGAAGGGGCCAGGATCCAGGTGGAAACTGAAAAGTAAAGAGAAATTGAGATTTTTTTTAGCTGCAAAGCCAGGAAAAGGAGGGAGGCTGGGGGGACCCTCACTAAAGAGAGGGTTGGAAACAAGGGAAAAATGTATTGAAAAAGTAAAAGAGTCTTTGCCCGTTGAAACCAGCCCTGTTGGTGGGAGAGGCAGCCTGACCTGCAGCGTGGTCCATAGGGGTGGGGGGCAGTGGGGTTGTCCCCAGAGATGTCCCCTGGGCTGTCCCCTCTCCTGGTGTGGGTGTCTCCAGTGCTGGGGGCGTCTCCGGTGGCATGGATAGCTCCGGTGGTGGCCCATCAGGGGCTGGTGGCACGGGCGACTGGCTGGCAGCTCCGGGCAGCCCGGGTGCTGCTGCTGGAGAGGGGCTGGAGGTCGGGTTGGTATCAGTGGATCCTGCTGGGGGAAATGGTGTAAAACCTTTCAATTTAAGGTTGCGGTCAGGCATGCTCCAGGCAGTGCTGTTATTTTGGTGCTCAGCCTGGTGCCCGATTCAGGCAGGGGCGATACAGCTACAAAATGGCATCATTTCATGCAATGGAATTAATTCACAGAATCCCAGAATCATCCAGGTTGGAAAAGCCCTTGAAGATCATCAAGTCCAAGCATTAACCTCACACTGACTGTTCCCAACTCCACCAGATCCCTCAGCGCTGGGTCAACCCGACTCTTCAACCCCTCCCGGGATGGGGACTCCCCCCCTGCCCTGGGCAGCCCATTCCAACGCCCAACAACCCCTTCTGCAAAGAAATCCTTCCTAAGAGCCAGTCTGACCCTGCCCTGGCGCAGCTTGAGGCCATTCCCTCTTGGCCTGCCGCTGGTTCCTTGGCTCAAGAGACTCATCCCCCCTCTCTGCACCCTCCTTTCAGGGAGTTGCAGAGGGCCAGGAGGTCTCCCCTCAGCCTCCTCTTCTCCAGACTAAACCCCCCCAGTTCCCTCAGCCGCTCCTCAATCATGCAATTCAAATACTTTGCTTTCCATACCATGGCGGTGGTGGTTTTGCCGTGACGACGGTCACAGCAGCCCCAAACCAACCCCCCCATGGGCTGCGTTTGCCCCTTCCTCACCCCTCTCGGTCCTCTCGGTGTGCAGCGTGGTCGGGAGCTCAGGGCTGGGTGTTTGTGGAGGTAGAGCTGGGTCCCCTTTGGGAAGACACAACGTGGAAACACCATCAAGAACAGCACCCAGGCCACCCCTCATCCTCCTCCGCCACGCCGGTGATGGAGGTGTCCCCCGACCCCAGTCCCCATCACGTCCCAGCTGCCGAGCAAGGGCTTACGGATGCATTTCAGCGTGGTCTGGGTCCAGTCGGGCTCGCTGGACCCCTCAGGGAGGATGCACTGGATGAGGCTGGAGGTACCGGCTTTGCGCTTGTAGCCCGGGTTGCAGGTGTAGCGCAGGCGGGTGTTGAGCAGCACGTTGTCGTCCACGTCGATGTGCGCGTTGGCCACGTCCTTGGGGCGGCTGCATCGCACTGGCGCTGGAGGAGAGGGTAAAAAAAAAAAAAAAAAAAGATTCAGGGAGATTAAGCACCTTCTGGCCCCAGCTCGCTGTGCTGAGCGGCACCCAGAGGGGGTCAAATCCTGCCTGGGGGTGGGAATGGAGTATCAGTGCTGCCCCGGGGCTGGGAAAGCCTCAGCCAGCCTGCAAAAAGACAGCGGTGAGCTGGTTGTGCCTGTGCACGGGGGACGGAGAAGGGGAAAGCTCCATTTCTGGCACATTTGTGGTCACTTAGAGCAGCTCCTCTGGTCGCTGAAGACTTTTTACAGAACTTCATTCCCCTGCAGCGACCGTCCCGGCGACATCCTGCCCCCAGTTGCTGCATTTCAGCTGCGCTCACCGCCCTCTTTTTTTCTCCGCTCATTTTGCAGCTGGACATGAAGAATTCCAGGCGCTGTGTGATTCCTCCAGCTACTCCCTGGGGTTTTCTCCCTCCCGGACGCTGCAGCCCACAGCCCTGGAGGCAGCTGAAATCTGAGCATCACGTGGCCAGGCGATGGGGCAGTGATGACCTGTGAGTTACGGCTTTTGTGCTTCCCCTTTGGCCTTGATTTGAGGTCGATTTCACAAGAGGATGTTAGAATTTCACTTCTTTTCTCTGGTGCAATGGAGAAAGTTTCTTCGTTGCCTCAAGACCGTGCCCATGCCTGGACCCACAACCCCGGCCGCTGCCAGCTCCTGTCTCCTGACACGCATCGCTGCGGAGAGGTGACGCTCCAGCGCCGGGATGCAGAGACGCACAGCGGGGATAAAGCAACTTACAGCCAAGCTGGAGTGGTCCCCAGCGGGGAAGGAGCAATGCATGGCTGGGATGGAGCAATATACGACTGGGATGGAGCAAAGCATGGCCGGAATGAAGCAATGCATGGCCAAGATGTGATGTATGGCCGGGATGGAGCGATGCACAGCCAGGATGAAGCAATATATAGCCAGGATGGAACAATAGACAGAATCACAGAATCACAGAATCATCTCGGTTGGAAAAGCCCCTGAAGATCCTCCAGTCCAACCATGAACCTCACCCTGACCGTTCCCAACTCCACCAGATCCCTCAGCGCTGGGTCAACCCGACTCTTCAACCCCTCCAGGGATGGGGACTCCCCCTCTGCCCTGGGCAGCCCATTCCAACGCCCAACAACCCCTTCTGCAAAGAAATAATATATACAGCCGGGATGGAGCAATGCATGGCTGGGATGGAGTGATGTGCAGCCAGGATGTGATGCACGGCCAGGACAAGTCAATGCATGGCCAGGACAGAACGACACCAGGAGCACACTAGGGGTGAGAATGCACTGGTGATGGGGATGGGAGTGTGATGGCAGTGGGGACAGGAACACGGTGGGGACAGGAGGACAATGGGGACAGGAGCATGGTGGGGACAGGAGGACAATGGGGACAGGAGCACGGTGGAGACAGGAGGACAATGGGGACAGGAGCATGGTGGCAGTGGGGACACAATGTGCTCCCCCAGGCACCCAAAACACCTGGAGATAAAAATCTTAAAAATCTCCTGCCCCAATCCGTTATCTATCCCCAGAACATCCCAAGGCAGGGGGCTGCCCCGTTTTGGTGGGACCGTGCATGTCCCCTGGGTCACCCCAAAGAGCTGCAGCCGCCGTGCCCAGAGGGCACGAGTGATGTGGCAGCCACGTGTGTGCTGAGCACGTTGGTTCTCAGCCTCCTCTCAAGGTGGCAGCAAAATTTCTGGGAGTGTTTCGAGGAAACGCCATGGGCCATTTTGAAATGCCCTCACACGTCGCCAGACCTGAAGCCGTGCCACAAAAGAAATGAAAAGCCCTTCCAGTGCCAAGACAACCTGCAGCCAAGTCTGCGAAGGGAGTGCAGCAAGAAATCCAGCCAGAAACATCAAAAAAACAAGGACATGCGAGGCCCATTTACGTCTTTCAGTTTTTAAACCTAATCTTGTCATCCTAATCCCATTGAAGCACTTTTTTTCTGGTTGATTTGATTGTAAAATAATCTCCTCTTCCAAAAAACGCCCAAGTCCTTCGATGACAAGACCCTGGTGTCTCTGCTCTCCAGGATCACGACCCCAGCATCTCACACCATCACTGCACGGATTTCAGTTCGTTTGCTGAGACAAAACACGTGCCAAGGGGGAAGAGGGGAGGAAATCTTTAGGGATTCAGATTTCTGGTGCTGTTACAACCCTGGAGATGTGTGGCCAAGATTTACGTTTGCTTTTATACCTTTGTACTGAATTGGAAATAGTGTAAACATGGATGGATGGGGAGAGCCGTGACCGTGATAAACTCTTGCTTCCAAGCAAGATCTGCGGTAACAAACCTCTCCCTCTCTTATTTGCTTTTTTATTGAAGCAGATTGATAAAATCCCCTGGATCTGGGCACCAGCCAGAGACTTGCACGCAGAAAAAAAACCACATCTGCCTTCTATTTTCCCATTTAATGCAAGGAAAAGTTCACAAGACTCTCCCAGGATGGCCAAAAGCATCTCTCCACTTGTCTCCGCTCTCTCTGAGCTTTGTGGTTGAGTTTTCCCACTGACATATCAGCCCTGATGCTCAAAAACTCATCGCATCATTAACTGACCTCCCAAACCATGGTGCCGGGTACCAGCCTTCCTGGGAAAATACCTCCAGCTGCCTTATTTCCATCCGAATTCCTGCATCCCACTGTTATTAAATTTCCAGGTTGACACACGTGCGCATTATTCAGGTTTTTTTTTTTGTATTGGCATGAATTAAGCGCATGTTTTCAGTTTGGTTTTTTTGGCTTTCTTCACCAGCGACCTCAAATGATGCCGGAGAGGGTCAGCTTGTCCCAGCACGTTGGGACAAACCACACAGGCACCAGGCATGTGGCCAGGGTGAGTCCTGGGATGGAGATGCTGCCGTGTGCTGTCATCCCACGTCGTGGAGATGTCCCCCTCCAGCTTCACGGGGCTGCAGGGGGCTGCACAACCACAACTAGACACCAGAGAATCCACATCAGGAAAACTTGACTATTTTTCTTAGAAAATTATCATCAAAAGGGCCAGAACACTGCTCATTTTCCGCTAGCAGTTTAAAAACCGTAAGCCAAAAAAAAAGTGGAGAAAAGAGAAATTTTAAGAGTCTGTGCCCAAGAATGGTAGAATTCATGAGAAACACCAAAATCACAGAAATAAATACAACTTTTTCATAGTTTAACTGAAAAATATTTACAATGGACCAGCTGTGCCAGGGATGGAAAGCAGGAGAGGACGTGATGCCCAGTATCAGCATTGTGGGATGCATCGGCACGGCCGGCACAGAGGGGCTGTGGCACTTCCTGAATTATCCATCAACTGAATTGAAAAAGATAAATATTATTCTTGTTCTCTAACACCCCAGATAACCACATTTTCTGCCTCACACAACGGTCCTGATTGCATCAGCGCTACCAGGAATGCCTGCAGGTCAGGGCTGGGGCTGTGGGAGAGTATTGCCTTCAGGGAAATATTTTTAGCCCGTTCCTGAGATGCATTTGGCAGTGCCTGCAGCTCTTCTGCCTTGTTTTTTCCACTGCAGTCAGTTTACAGCCCTCACTGCCCCCACCAGCTGTTTGGAAATAGGAATAAATTCATTTTCTAGGGCGTTGCAGCTTCGACAGCAGACAGGAGCCAGGAGAAGGGACAGAGCTAAAGCCATCCCGAACTTTTGCAGTCCCTTCCAGTGCTATTTCCTGCGCTTCCACATAAATCTTTCACAATTCCCGTATTTTCAGTTAATTAAGTATTTCCTCATGGTCTTGCTGCTGCAGCCAGTGGCTCCCCGTCCATGCTGAGCCATGATGGTGATTTTTCCTGAAGCTGCTGTGTCCAGAGAAGGGCAACAGAGCTGGTGCAGGGTCTGGAGCACAGGTGTGATGGGGAGCGGCTGAGGGAACTGGGGGGGTTTAGTCTGGAGAAGAGGAGGCTGAGGGGAGACCTCATGGCCCTCTACAACTCCCTGAAAGGAGGTTGGAGTGAGGTGGGGGTCGGTCTCTTCTCCCCACAGGCAACAAGATGAGAGAAAATGTCGTCAAGTTGCACCAGGGGAGGTTTAGGTTGGATATTAGGAACAATTTCTCCCCTGAAAGGGTTGTCAAGCACTGGAACAGGCTGCCCAGGGAAGTGGTGGAGTCATCAACACTGGAGGTATTTAGAAGACACGTAGACGTGGCACTTGGGGACGTGGGTTAGTGCTGGGCTTGGTGCTGGGAGAACGGTTGGACTCAATGGTCTTCAAGGTTTTTTCCAACCTGAATGATTCTGTGGTTTTGTGCTTTTGGAAAGGCGAGACACAATGCGACATTCCCGGTCCAGTGGCGATGCTCAGCCGTGGCCAAGTCATAATCCCGTGGAAAACCCACAGACCCCACCCAGGGTGAAATCCCACAATGATGCAGCTCCCGTGGGTCCATCACACGGACCCTAAAAATCACCCCCAGCCTCCCTGGATGCTGGTTGAGAGGTGGTGTGGGCACATGGGGAGGGAGGGGGGCACCTGGGGAGGTGCAAGGGGAACACAGGGGTGCAGCCTGGGCACCCCAGGGTGCAGTGTGGGTGCCCTGGGGGTGGGCATGGGGCATCAAGAAAGGGGTGTAGGCATGCAGGGAGCAGTGTGGGCACCCCAGGAGTGGGCATGGGACACCCAGAGAGGGATGTGGGCATGCCAAGGAGCAGCATGGGCACCCCAGGAAGCAGCGTGGGTACCCCAGGGTGCTGCATGGGTACCCCAGGAGTGGGCATGGGGCACCTACAGGGGGGTGTGGGCATGCAGGGAGCAGCGTGGGCACCCCAGGGTGCAGTATGGGTGCCCTGGGGGTGGGCATGGGTGCCCCGGGGGTGGGTATGGGGCACCTAGAGAGAGGTGCGGGTGTGCAGGGAGCAGCGTGGGTACCCCAGGATGCTGCATGGGTAACCCAGGAGAGTGCATGGGTAACCCAGGGGTGGGCATGGGTCACCCAGAGAGGGGTGTGGGCATGCCAAGGAGCAGCATGGGCACCCCGGGGAGTGGTGTGGGTACCCCAGGAGTGGGCATGGGGCACCTACAGGGGAGTGTGGGCATGCAGGGAGCAGCGTGGGCACCCCAGGGTGCAGCATGGGTAACCCAGGGGGGTGCATGGGTACCCCAGGGGTGGGCATGCAGGGAGCAGCGAGGGTACCCCAGGGTGCAGTGTGGGTACCCCAGGGGTGGGCATGGGTCACCCAGAGAGAGGTGTGGGCATGCAGGGAGCAGCGTGGGCACCCCGGGGAGCAGCGTGGAGACCCCGAGTGGGAGCTCGGCTACCCCAGGGAGTTGCGTGGGCACCCCGGGGAGCAGCTCAATCACCCCGGGGCGCAGCTCTGTCACACCGGGGAGGGCGCGGGCGTACCGGCGGCGAGCCGAGGAGCCCTGCGAAGCCCCACTTACCGGTATCAGCGGCGACCCAGGGCATCAGGAGGGCGACGGTCCCGCAGAGCAGCGGCAGCAGCGGCCCCGCCATGGGACGGCGGCGGCCCCGGGGCCGGGCGGGGGGCTCAGGGCTCCCGCGGAGGCTCCGCGGCTCTGCCCCGCCGCCGCCCGCCGCCGACACCGGCCATGCCCGGCGTGGCTCGAAGCGCTTTCGCTTTCGCTTTCGCTTGTCGCCTCGGGTGACCGGGAGGTCCTGCCGGGATGGGGAGCCCGGGGGGGTGCAATGCCCGGGAGAGGGATTCGGTACCCGAGGGGGGGTGCAATGCCCGGGGGGATGCAGTACCTGGAGGGGGATGTAATACCGGGGGGGCGGGGGGAAGATGCTTGGGGGCGTGCAATACCCGGGGGGGAGGGATGTATTACGGGGGAGGGGAGGGGGGGAATACCTGGGGTGTGCAATACCGGGGAGGGGGGGAGATATCCAGGGGCGATGCAATACCAGGGGTTTGAAGGGGGGGTGCATTACCCGGGGGGGTGTAATACCTTGGGGAGGGGGGGTATGGAATACCGGGGGGGGGATGCAATACCGGGGGATGGGGGGATTCATCACCTCGGGGGGGGATGAGATCCCTGGGGGGGATGCAATACCTGGGGGAGGGGGATGTAATACCGGGGGGGGGGGGGGGGGGGGGGGAAGATACCCAGAGGGGGTGCAATACCGAGGAGTGGTGAGAGGGGATGTGATGCCCAGGGAGGGGGGGATGCGATACCCCTAGAGAAAGCAGCACCTGGGGTGATGCAATACCCGGGGGGTCACTGCGGTACTCGGTTGGGGGGTGCAATAAAAAAAATTTAAGAGTAGGAGGATGTGGTAGTGGGGGTGGGGAGGATGGGGTACCAGGGGGATGCAGTGCCCTGGAGGGTGCAATTGCCCTTGGAGGGGGGATCTGGAGGTGCAGATATCACAATGCTGGAGCTGGAGCTTGCTGGTCCCCAGGGAAACCTCAAAATTCAAGGCCCTGGATGATCTGCAGAGCTCCTGCGGTTGGACTCAAACCTGCTGCCTGTCTGGGGCCACCCTGCTCCCACAGGGCCTGCTTAAGCAAATCCTCCAAAAACTGCTCCCACAGAGCCTGCTCACAACAAATCCTCCAAAAACCACCCTACGGCTCCTTGCTGGTGGACTCCTGGCTTTGCCTCACTCCTTTTCCTCTTGACTGCAGGTCTTTTTGTCTTGGCAATGAGTATTGGAAAATAGCTTCACAATAACTACAAAAGGGAAGAAAAGGGGTTATTTGGAAGATAACGTTTCATGGACAGTTAGCAATTCATCGTGAGAAATAGGTAAACTCTCCCTGTGCCCAGCAAGGAGATCATTAACCTCCCCTAAAACCGAGGGAAGTCATTGATGGTGGCGCAACCAGTTGACAAACCACTTGGTCCTGCCAAGTGTATTTTAGAAAAAGCAACTTTCTAAAGTACCAGACTGCAAACCTTGAGAACGAGGTGCACACACCTGAGGATCACAACTAGAAACGTTCACAGAGATGAAAATGTTGCACCAGTTACGTACCAGTTAAGTGATATCCCAGATGCCCAGGGCTCCGTGTTTAAATAGCTGTTGATTAAGCACACTTTTTAATCTATGTACTCTGGACAGGCTGGGATTTCACATGATCAGTGTAATGAAAATCAGTCAGCAGGTTAGAGTTCACAAGCAGTTTACACAAGAAATAGCTGAGGGTAGTAATACTGGGATTTGGTAAAGAAAATACAGTCTGCGAAGACTTTACCCTTCTCCAAGCGTTCCTTCAAAAGTCATATAAAACCCAGTCGTGTCATACCTGTTTCTGGGTGAGGATTTTTGCGATAGAATCACAGAATGGTTTGGGTTGGAAGAGACCTTAAAGACCGTCTAGTCCCACCCCTCCTGCCACAGGCAGGGACACCTTCCACTAGCCCAGGTTGCCCAAAGCCCCGTCCAACCTGGCCTTGAACCCTTCCAGGGAGGGGGCAGCCACAGCTTCTCTGGGCAACCTGTGCCAGGGCCTCACCACCCTCACAGGGAACAATTTCATCCTTAGATCTAACCTAAATCTCCCCTCTTTCAGTTTAAAACCATTCCCCCTCATCCTATCCCTCCCCCCTGATGACGAGTCCCTCCCCCCTTTCCTGTAGCCCCTTTCAGTCCTGGGAGGCCGCTCTAAGGTCTCCCCGGAGCCTTCTCTTCTCCAGCTGAACCCCCCAACTCTCTCAGCCTGTCCTCACAGGGGGGTGCTCCAGCCCCCCGAGCATCTTTGTGGCCTCCTCTGGCCCTGCTCGAGCAGGTCCGTGTCCTTCTGCTGTTGGTGCCCCCAGAGCTGGACCCAGCACTGCAGGGGGGTCTCCCGAGAGCGGAGCAGAGGGGGGGAGAATCCCCCCCTCGCCCTGCTGCCCACACTGCTCTGGGTGCAGCCCAGCACACAGGTGGCTTTCTGGGCTGTGAGTGCACGTTGCTGGCTCACAGTCAAGTTTTTCTATTCACTAACACCCCCAAGTCCTTCTACTCGGGGCTGCTCTGCTGACCATGTCATGGTCCCTGCATCCAAGGCTGCCCTTGAGCTTCACACTCCTCACCAGCCCCTCCTTGTTGGTGAGAACAAGGTCCAGCACATCACCTCTCCTCATTGGCTTCTCTATCACTTGGAGAAGGAAGTTATCATCAAGACCTTCCAGGAACCTCTTGGATGGCCTATGCCCTGCTGTGCTGTTCCTCCAACAGATATCTGGGTGGTTGAAGTCCCCCATGAGGACCAGGACTTGTGAACATGAGGCTGCTCCTATCTGTCTATAGAGGGACCTCATCTGTTTGGTCTTCCTGGTCAGGCGGCCTGTAGCAGACCCCTGCTATAATGTCCTCTGTTCCTGCCCTCCCTTTAATCCTGACCTATAAGCTCTTGGTTGACTCCTTATCCTTGTAAAAACAAGCTCTGTGGATGCTAATCTTCAATAAGATAAGCAGAACTATGTGTGAGTGTTTATACCGGCCAAACTGGAGACTTACAATGCCTGAGAACAGCACATTTTCAGTAGGAAGTCTTTCTACAAAAACCAGCTGATTTCTAGCATCGCCCTGCTGAGCCCTGCCTGATCCCTGTCTTGGGGAGCCCTTTGTGCCCTGTCCCCCAACACACGGCACCAAAGGATCCTTCCCACCTCATCCCTCTCCCATGCATCAAGACAAGGATGTGATCCTAAAGCATCCCTCGCAGTAGGACATGGAGATAACCAAGGGCTGAGTACTTCTGTATTTTCAAAGAGCTTCGCCATCCTGCGTCCAAGCTAACAGTTTAAGAGTTGTCTGTTTTCAATTGCTTTGAACATCTCAGAAACAATTTTTGGGTTGAGCTATCCCCCACCATCTCACCATGTATTGCTTTTAGGAAGGTTGAGCAGAAGTGGTTGAGGAGTTCTGCTGGGGTTTTGGTTGTTTCTCCTTGGATGTAGCATATGGAAGGGTTGTGTTATTGCCTATGACTCTTTAACTGGGGATTTTTGGGTAAGAAAAGCTGGATTCTAGGCCAGGACTAGAGATCAGTCCAGTGTCTTCAAAGAGAGACAAACTGCTTGTTTCAAGATATCAGCACCAAGGATGAGGAGCAATCTCTGTCCTGGGCAAAAATGTTCCTTTGGGCTTACTTTCCAGTTAAGAGCAACCAAAATAATGCCTTATACAGCGTAACAGTACAAGACCAAATAATTCATCTGCTTTTGTTTTCCTTTGTGGATTTATCCAGGAATTATTTAATTTCTTATCATCTCTTATATAAGTGTTCCCATGCCGAGCGCATATAACCCACCCAGGATATGAGTTCACCACAAAATGTTCTTATCTCACAGTAACACTTGGGTGTATGTTTCATCCCTGCTAATTGTATACGTTAAGTACAAAAGGTTGTTAGAAACCATTTGTAAAGCTGAGGTTTGCAAACTGGAATGGTTTCCCATCAAGTCGGCATCCCAGCTCTAATTTTATCTTACCTACTATTAGCCAGTTCAGGCAAGAAGCAGTCACTGCCCCAGACTCCAAAAAAGTGGTACTGCTCACTGTGCTTAGAGGCACCTGGGAAAATGCAGCCCTGAAAAAAAAGAGATGGAGTTTTTTCCTTATCCAGAAAGAAATTACAGTGCTAACATTTTGTCTTATGGGAGCTACAAAAATATTGAGCCTCTAACGAAAGAAGCAGCTGGTTTTCTGGTGCTGTGATAATAATTATCCCTGCTGGGGGGAATGCAAATGCTCAACGTAGGTGCAGGGTTTCGAGAGGCAAAACTAAGTGTGACCTACACCTGCAGGGCCTAAATGAGGTTGACCTGACACTGCTTTCCACCAGGAGACTATAAATGCAAAAGACCTTATCCGATGGGTGTTACAGATGAGTTTTAAAAGCTAAACATGCTGAATGATAATGATAATTATGATGATAATAAGTAGAAGAGGAAGATGAAAATGAAAGCAAAGAAGATGAAGATGAAAGCAAAGAACAGAAAAAAGATGAAGATGGAGAAGATTAAGACGAAGACAAAGACAACAAAGAAGATGAAGATGAAGATGAAGATGAAGATGAAGATGAAGATGAAGATGAAGATGAGGATGATGAAGATGACAAAGACAAAGACAAAGACAAAGACAAAGACAAGAAGGAGGCAAAGAAGAAAAGGAAGAAGGAGAAGAAGAAGAAGGAGAAGAAGAAGAAGGAGGCAAAGAAGAAAAAGAAGAAGAAGGAGAAGAAGGAGAAGAAGAAGGAGAAGAAGAAGAAGAAGAAGAAGAAGAAGAAGAAGAAGAAGAAGAAGAAGAAGAAGAAGAAGAAGAAGAAGAAAGAAGAAAGAAGAAGAAGAAGACGATCCAGTACTTAGCATTGTAGGCAAAGCCATTTTCTCGTAAAAGCTAAAATACACCACGCTTATGCTTGCTGTAGCTGTTACGTGTTGATGCACATTGAAAACTTCATTTTTTGAATGTAAATTGGTAGAATTGGTCAAAATGGAGTGGTTCTGCTGCCCGGTGGGACACCCTGATGACAGGTATGATGAGCCCATGTTGCATTTGCAGCATCTGGCTGGAGAGGATCCTGCCTTTCTGAAAGCTGCTCCTGAACTTGACAAGACAAATTGCTCCATGCTGGAGTTTCAGTGTGACTTTGCTGCCAAGGAATCCAGCTGGAGCCAGGCAAGAGGCAGGGTGGGGCAGCTTAGGGCCTCACAGGGGATCTCCGCTGTGATTTTTTTTTAATACAGCTCCTTTTTCATTTGGGGTGATGGAAGTAGAGGGGAAGCACTGATGAAACCACAAAAGGGGTTTTCTGCCTTGGAGTTGCTTTGGGGTTTAACTTCTGGGTTTCCTAACTTTTGGGAATTTCAGTTCTCAGTTTATGAGGTCATTGGTGAGAAGCACTGTGGCCTTTTCTCAAAGAGAACTAGTAGATTTTTGTAACAAGTCTTTATTTTATGCTATTAAATCAGATCCTAGGAGGCAGGAGTTACTTATACTAGAACAAATAACCACAATCACAGCCACTGAGGAAACATGAGGTTCTAAAATTTCCAGCTGAAGGCTTGGACACAACCCCTTTTGCCTGCAAATAACATCCCCAGATGTTACTTCTCTTAAAGCAAAATTAATTCTACTCACATTTTTTTATTCTCTGATCATGAAAAGGAGGATGGAAGATTTGTATGACTCTTTCTGACATCACTGGGAGCACATAAATGTCTAACACATGGGCCTTGTTTCCTTTTTCCTTTCCCCACAGTAAAAAAAAATTGTGCATAATGTCATTTGTCTGCTGCTAAACAGCATAACAAATTGTAGGCAGGTTGTGTCACATTGTAGGGAAAATTCCTTCTGTACATTCATCTTTACAGCTGATATTTGTAGTATTAAGCTTGCCTCTGTTTGCTATCAAAAGCTGTAAATGATGGTAAGTTGGAAATCTTGACTTTAAAAGCCTTGTGCAAAGCAAATGGTGCTGCATCACTGGAAAGGAAACAACATTTTCCCCCTTGTAATGAACGTAGGGAAATTCTCATTGACCTCTACAAGCAGTTGAAGGAAATAGCTTGTTATAGCAGACTAAAAGCTGGGGCAAAAAGCCATGTTTCTGAGCAGGCTGGTTTTTCTTTTACAAATCTTCTCCTGTCTGCTGGTGGCTGATACCATGGCCAAGCTTAACGTTGAGTTTGGGGGAAAAGCCCAGCGTGGGGAGCACGGCAGCAACACCCTGTTGCTGCTGGGGGCTGGAGGAAGATGGCCCCTGCTCCTGGGGAAGCACCCACAGCTTGTCCTTGCTGGGAGGATGGTTGCTTTCCTCTCTTCATTATAAGAAAATAAATACTGGTAACAAATGTCCTCACTGAAGGTGTTGCCTTCCCACAGCAACGCCTTTCCTGAAGGCCTGCTGGGGGTTGCAGAGATGCTGAGAAGAAACCAGCTAAGAGGTCCAAGCTTAGTATTTATAGGTGGTTCTCTCTACACCATGTTTTTGGATAAGTAGTGGTACGCAAGTAAGGAGGATAGAGTAGCCTATGAGCTGTATCGTTACCCCAGGTAGTTATTAAATGTTCTCGTACAGTATATTCTTATCCTTCCTCCACACCATGGTTCAGAAGAGGATTAAGAAGATGCTACTTCTCCTGAAGGTCATTCAGAGGTGTAACTGCGACCTCATCTGACTTGGGTTCAACACGTAACAACTTCAGTAACGGCAACAAGGATATAAAGTATTACAGAATCGCAGAATCATCTGGGTTGGAAAAGCCCTTGAAGATCCTCCAGTCCAACCATGAACCTCACCCTGACCGTTCCCAACTCCACCAGATGCCTCAGCGCTGGGTCAACCCGACTCTTCAACCCCTCCAGGGATGGGGACTCCCCCCCTGCCCTGGGCAGCCCATTCCAACGCCCAACAACCCCTTCTGCAAAGAAATCCTTCCGAAGAGCCAGTCTGACCCTGCCCTGGCGCAGCTTGAGGCCATTCCCTCTTGGCCTGCCGCTGGTTCCTTGGCTCAAGAGACTCATCCCCCCTCTCTGCACCCTCCTTTCAGGGAGTTGTAGAGGGCCATGAGGTCTCCCCTCAGCCTCCTCTTCTCCACACTAAACCCCCCCAGTTCCCTCAGCCGCTCCCCATCACACCTGTGCTCCAGACCCTGCACCAGCTCCGTTGCCCTTCTCTGGACACGCTCGAGTCATTTAATGGCCTTTTTGGAGTGAGGGGCCCAAAACTGAAGGTGAAGTGGGTTTCCGGGGTGCTAAACCTGAGCAGCCAGGCAGAGTCAGGGGCTTCTGCGTAGATCCAGAGAAGTAAATATGAGATTAAAAGTTGCCATTAGAGTGAACAGCAAGAGAAAGCATAAAGCTGGAGGGGTTAAAGTGAGGAATTTCTTCTGAAAGAGCAGACTTTTTCCTGGTTAAACACGTTTCACCCCTGAGATGTGAGATTATGCAGAGAGCTAATTAAGAAAGGGTTTGATAGGAAGACAGACTGTGGTGACCAGGCGCAGGGTTCCATCAGACACAGTGACGATCCCTGTTTTACACCCAACTGACCCCTTGTTTACCCTTTTCTGGAGATTCCTCCTTTTTTACTCCCTGATCCTCTTCCCCTGCACATGTCTTCACCAATTTGCAGTTTCACCAACCCCCCCAATACCCAGGACCTGAGGATTCGAATCCACACCAGTCACAAAGTCCCAGGTCACCTGTAGTATCTTGACAGCCCATTAATTAGCATGAGTAATGAGGCTTGTTTCTTGTCTTTGGCCTCATTATGTTTGCACGCTGGATTTGTGTTTCTGCATATCTTGTTTACATCTTCCCCCTTTGCTTATTAAACCTTTTAGTAACATCAAGATACAAAAAAAACCCCTCTTTCTTACCCCCAGCAATGAAGTATTTGGAGTTAGGATCTCAGCTTGAGGTAGCAAAGTCACATTAATGAATTAAATTCAGAGATGAAGCGATGAACTGCTGCAGAGCACTAGGTTTCAGACAAGGAATGACATGGATTTCTGAAAACAGCAGCAGCAAAGAGCAGTAGTTTGGGAAAAGCCCCAGACTGGACTTATTTTGTATGAATCTGTACTTTCTGGAATGAGATGTCTTGTTTGAAGCCAAGATAAAAATGATTAAAAATGAATACGCTAATATTCATTATAATTTAATAGGATATTTAACAGAGCAGGCATTTCTTCTGGGGTTAGTGCCACGCAGATGTGATTATAGTGTAAGTAGGCAAAATAGATTAAAATCTGAGCCATGGAACAATCACTCTAGAAAAATTATATTGGAATGGTTTATATAATAGGAAGAAGTTATTTGTCATGGTGAAGAATCCAGTCTTGCAAACTATCCATATTCTTAAAATTTTTTAGCTTTCAGTAAGATGCAAGGACGTGGGGTTGTTTTCAAAAGATGAATGCTCATGTACATATATCATGGGGTTTTATTAGGCACAAAAAATAACCCAAAATATTATATTTTGGAGTACCATGTCTTTGTTTGTTGACATCTATAACTTTTCTTTTCCCACATTACCTGAATCGAGGGTTAAAACCACATCCCTCCAGCTCTGAGAGTTGCTCTACACTGGTCTTACACACAGATTTCCTCCCTTACCCGCAGGCTCTCATGTGGGGAATCGGTTGCTGAAGAAGTTTGACTAGGTGCCAATACTCACCAAAAACTGTGCTGTGCCTGTTAATAGCTCAGGAAGTCAATGACTTTGCAAGTCTACTAGCAGAGGAGGATGCATCTCACCCCGCTTTACACACCAGCAATAAAGATAATCCCACTTGACCCAACTGCCTTCAATTCCTTTGGAGTCTGCAGGAAAAATTTGTACTTTCTGGATATGATGTAACTGGTTTCCATTTGATGTCCCAGTCAGGATTAGAAAATATCTGCAAAGATTTCAAATTATTTCATGTTTTGACTACTAGAGTTTCGCATGAGCAAAAAGACAAGATGTAGTTTTGTAAAAAATACCAACTACCTCTCTCACTTCTTGGGGACATTTTGTAAGGAGACAAAGAGGAAGGGGTATTTAACTATTTGTAGCCACCACTTCAGAGAGACTTGCTTGGAAATATGGAAAGAAGCCCTCTGCTCTGTCCTGCCAGCTGCCTGGTGTTTAGCTGATGTTGAGACTTAGATCTACAAAGCTTGGGCTGGCCTGCAACTGCCCCTTCAAACACTGTTTTCTTAAACCGTTGGATGTAATTAATTGGGAAGAGAGTTCTCAATTCCCTCTTCATTCATGGGGAGAACTGCAGGAGCTAATGGTGACTATCTGCAACTTCCCACCTTGCAGAAGGAAGGTTGCCCATATCTTTCACAAAATGGAGTAGTTTATATTTTAAAAGAGACATTTAAGCGCTCACTGGATTAATATCAATGACAGAGTCTAATAAACAAGGATCTTGCTGCTGGAGCTACAGTAGCCTCCAGAAAAGTACCAATACCACCACACTTTGCAGGAGTGGGATTTTAGGATGAGAATTAAGACATGCTGTGACCCAATATACTTGATGTTTCCCTGTAAACAAGCGAGTATCCACATTATATCATATGGTCTCAGTCCTATAAACACCTAGATAGACTGCAAGCACTTTCTTCTTTCCCTCCCCACCTATAATAAACTATTTATGGGGTAACTCCACCCCATAGTTTCAGCCAGCAGCACGTCCCACAATGACAGTAGGGAGATAAATATAAATGCCCATCCCTGTTTCAGAGACCAAGGACCCCTCTTCGTTGTTGCTGTTTATACTGCTCAGAAAACAAACAACTTTTATTGCAACACTCTGCAGAAGACTGTACACAGTTACATGAAAACAAGCATGGTATGAGGGGATCTGGACAAATTAATCATGCTTGAACACTAATTCAAGCTTTCAGCTGAAAGAATGCAGCTTCTGAATGTGTGTTTTCTGGATAGTATGGAAAACTAGAATCAGAAATATTAAGTGGAATCCCCCTGAATTAATTACGTGATTGAAAAACAATTCTGTTCCCTGTTAACTAGCAGACGGTATTAGTCATCCCATTTTGCAGACCATGTGAGCTCAGGGAAATGTAGAGAACGGCAATTTTGAATCTCGGAGATATGGAAAAACTCTCTGAAAACATCAGAGACGACTGTGAGAAAGCATGTGTTTGTCAGGAATGGCACAAAGGTCTCATGGCACACCAAATTGAAAGAGAAAGTAATAAATGCAGAGGCTCAGAAAGGGAAAGACACATAACACAACACACTGCTAGACAGCAGAATTCCTTACAGATAAAAACCTACCCACAAAACCAGCTGGTCACTTTACTGCATTGCCTGTGGATAGAAATAAAGAGAAACATTTCAACCAAAACAGTAGACCTACGGTATAGGTTTAAACAAGTCTCTAGTTTTCTAGAGACCGAAATGAGGGCTGTTCCTGGAACAGATTACCCACCGTGACCTTTTACAGGGCTCATCTTCTTCCTTACAGCCACTACCAGGGACCTGAGAGCAGATGGGACACTCTGAGGCTGATCCATCTGACATTTCTTGGGATATCAAACTGGATAAATAGATACCTGCCACCATGACACAGCTCCGACAGTCCTAACTGCCCAGCTGATGGCAAACCACCTACCACTGGGACTTTCAAACAGATTCGTGGTTGTTTTGACTCCACTCTCCTAATTTGTTCACTGGATTATGAAATTAAGCTCTTTGGTCCTGCTATGTTAGCAAAGCCAGAGCAGCTGCAGCGTATTACGCTCAACCCTTCTGGCTGCCTCCCAGATGGCTCCTCTTGTTACCACTTCCGTGACACCATCATACTGCTCTTCTAGGAAGGACATGTTCTACCGCTCTGCTGGAAAGGTTGCAAGAATGTCTCTTGGCTTCCATCTGAAATCTTCTGGAAGCATCCAGAAACTCCCTTTTTTATTCTGCACCTAGAAAGCAAGAAGCCACAAACTGCAAGCCTACTGACAACTTAAATTGCATTTTTAATTCAGTGTTTGAGGGGAAAGGATGTGTTTTATTGCATAAATCAAACCCATCGGGAGCGGTTTGATGTGCCAGAAGGTTTTGATAACCAACTTAGCTTTACTGGTAATATAACTGTTGCCTGCTGGATGGTTTCTAGATAGCCAGATGGGTTGTATAAAAACCAAATAGATCTTTGGAAAAGACGACCAGCAAAATTGCATTTATTTATTTTTAAGAACAAATCAAGAAAACATGTTAAGCAGACAGCCTAGCAGGTGAGCTTGGCAACTGTCTTACAGCACCCAGAGACCACATGAAGAAGGGATCAGAGCGACCGGTGAAACACTTTTAAATGGGAAAATAAAGCTGAGAGGACTGGATAATATGCAGCATTATAAAAGACAAATGCAGTGGGGGTGAGAAATGTATTTTTGATGTAAGAGCATGTAGGAAGACAGTGAAAGTGGTGGAAGGGCATCTTGACTTGAGTGGTCTTTTCAATGAGTGATCCTGGAAGGTTGTGATGGTACAGCAGTCTAAGCAGAAGACAGTAAGGGACTAAAAGAGAATTTAGCCATGGGATTAGAAAGAAAAGGAGGGATATTGACTATGGGGAGAGGTCAGAAGCGGCAAAATCTGAATGCAGAATGTGGGGTGAGGTTGGGTGGAGATTGAGGTTTCCTCATGACAGATATAATATTATTTGTCACTGGTGATGGTGAAGGGAGAGGGGGAAAGTTTGGAAAGGATGGGGGAAAGCAAGATGCTGGACAGCATATTTTTGTGTGACACAATCAGAATATGAGCTTCAAGGAGTAATAGTTGATCATATTAACAATGAATGTTAACTTCCCAGGACATGAGGTCTCTAGGATGGGTTTCTAAAGCATTGAAGTGTCTAAAGATATAGAGAGGTGCCTAAATATGGTTCCAAAAGTGTCTCTGCTCCAGATTTGAAGTTATTCGGTACAGAGAGCAGCAACTCCCCTTGTAAAACAGCCAGAAGTTGTGCAGAAGTTGCAGTCACATTTTCCTATGGGTGAAACTTTCCTTTTTGTAAGTTCACTATGCTAATATCCAACCCTCTCACATTCCCTTTGAATGTTCACAAGATCAGAGAGGATATAGGTAAGAATGGGTTGGACAGTATGAACAAAACCAAAGGCTGTTAGCACAGCCATATTCATCCTTAGGTGATCAGTGTTAACTCCTAAAATCCCACAGTTCTGCCATCACAATCTATGCAGAAAACTCCACAAAAACACAAAGGCAGAAGTTGCATTGTGGAAACACTTATACATAACTACTGTTCCTTTACACACTGTAACAGGGCAAGAGGATGCTGAGGCAATGTTATGCAGCATTGTTAAATTGCCTTCTTGCCCATCAGGGTAATACTTTGCTGATGCACATATTAAAATTTGGGCCAATTTTTAAGAATTTTTAAGGCCAACACAGAAAATACTACCTAGAGTAGCCTTGCAGGGTCACTTGTATCTTAAGCTTCAATAATTTGTTCCGAGCAGCTCTAATATGCTTTCACAAGACAAAGAAATATAGAGTTTCTATGCCCATGGTTTATTAAGTAAATATATCTTGAAAGCTTTTGACCTGAATGAAACCTTACTACAACTATACATTGCAAAGCATTGACCCAACATAAATTCCATCTGTAGATTAAAGTTGATTGAAAAAATGATGATGGATTCCTCATGTATGTGCTGGCCCTATGACAGATCAAATATTGTTTGCTCTGCCCAGCCAGCAAAGGGAACAAAAGCATAATACTAGTGTTGGCTAAAGGAATACTAGTTTACACTTAATTCAAGTTATATTTGTATTGCTGATAATGGAGCAGTGAACAGCTCCAGTGTTACTAATTGCTGAATCACAGCATAAGGAAAATAAAAGAATAAAATATTGAGAACATTTTGGCTAAGATTTGAAATACTGTTAATTTATTTTAATAAAAGCTATTTAAAGGGAGTATTCCTCAGAGTGATTTCTTCCTTTGCTGCAGCTGCATGTAATTCAACTCAAGGTTCTGTACAACACTTGCAATCTTTTATTTAGCATGCATACATATTTTTTTTTTCCCCCTGGTCCTATTAGAGCTCATTTTGTACTTTCTGTCATGGGGTACTTTGTTACCCAAGCTTTTGAGAGCAGGGGGTGCACAGCAGCCTTTAAGCCCTTTGAAGACATCTCAGACCCCGTCAGCAACCAACCTGGGATTTGCTGAGTGAACTTATCCCAGAACAGTTGTCTCAGATAAATTACTCTCTGAAACTACGTTCTTCTTTCCATTAAAAATGAAGCCCAAAAGGATGCCTACCTCTGAGACACCCAGCATTCAGGAAGATTAATTCTGCCCTGCTGTCAAAGGGAGTACAATTAGCAGCCACCCGCATCTTTTGACCTCTGCCTACACTTACACAGAATCCCAGAATCATTCAGGTTGGAAAAGACCCTTGGGATCATCGAGTCCAACCCTCAGCCCGACTCTACAAAGTTCTCCCCTACCCCACATCCCCCAACAGCTCATCCAAATGACCCTTAAACACACCCAGGGATGGGGACTCCACCCCCTCCCTGGGCAGCCTATTCCACTCTCTCACCTCTCTTTCTGGGAAACATTTTTCCTCATGTCCAGTCTGAACCTCCCCTGTTGCAGTTTAAAGCCGTTCCCTCTTGTTCTGTCACTAATTCCCTGGGAGAAGAGACCAGCACCAACCTCTCCACAACGTCCTTTCAGGGAGCTGTAGAGTGATGAGGTCTCCCCTCAGCCTTCTCCTCCTCACACTGAACAGTCCCAGCTCCTTCAATCTCTCCTCACAGGATTTATTCTCCAGGCCCTTCCCCAGCCTCGTTGCCCTCCTCTGCCCTCGCTCCAGCCCCTCGAGATCTCTCTCGTATTGAGGTGCCCAAAACTGGACACAACACTCCAGGTGTGGCCTCACCAGTGCAGAGCATAGGGGGACTATCACCTCCCTGCTTCTGCTGGTCACACTTACATACACTTCAAACAGTATCACATTAGTAATAACACTCCGTCTTTGCCAATTTTAATTAACGCTGTGAGTGGATGTCCTGGCAGTGAAAGTACAGATGTCAGAGAGGCAAGGAAGGGAATGCTGGTGACCCCACGTACATGGTAGCAGTTCCTCTGGCATGGCTTACCCACAGCTGTGATTCTCTCCCGTGACCAGAAATGTGACACATCTCCAGCTTTCTCAGCTGGATCTTGCCTTGAACTTGTGCCGAGAAGGAGAATAACTGCAACATGGAAGGAAGAAAAGGAGTTTAATGAAATGCCAGCTCCTCACAAAACAGTGAAGTTTCCTAAACTTCTAAACACCCTAACGGACATAAATTCTTGAAAGCCATTGGGTCTTTGAATGCAGCAAACATCTCCCATTTGGCAAAACGTATAAAGTGTACTGCAGCTCTTGGTGGGAGAGAAGTTTCTAAATCACTCGAGTAGTTATATAAAATGGTGTTTGAGATTCTACGTCACACTATTTTGCAGCACTGCCAATCATTTTTCACAATTTAAAAATGTAAGGCAAGACAGTTGTCTGGACTGGAGATGCCTAGGACAGCCAAAAATATTAAAGACAAAGTGTGGGAAAGGAAAAACAGATGATTGAAGTAACTCTGTTGTATTCACGACACTTTTTAGATTGTTTTTTTCGCATACATTTCACAGTTCTGGGGAAAAATAATTAATTCATCCACCACTCCAGTCTATTTGTATTTTTAACTGGACAACAACTACCTTTTTCCTAACTTATTCTCTGAGAATTCTTCAGGAAAAAGTAATAATGTCAGAAGTTGGCTTTGCTCCCATTTGAGTAGTTGAGAAGGACATTCCAGAAATGGCCACTCTGCTCTTTGTTTCTTGCTCAAAATTACTGTCTCTACTATTAAATCTTCTGGATCAAAATCGGCTGCACCTCAGTGGCCCATGAAAGAACCATGGTTAAGTATAAATACCTGCACATTACCATGCAACAGTATAACATCCTTGCTCGTGAAAAATCCCCTGTAAAGGTAAGGAGACAGCATTATAAGCAGAAGTCAGGAAACTGTGATGAAATTAAGATCTCTTTCATGACTGAATTACTAAAATACTAAGAAAAGTCCAACTTTGAAAAGATAGTTGCTTATAAATGGAATCATGACCTAACATTTTATCACTTCAGTCTAAAGTGGCTGCAGAGATCAGTGCTGCTGTATTTAGCAGGATACAGGCTTTGATTACCATGTTTGCTAACGAATTGCCTTGGTTTCATCTTATCCCTGGAGGTGACAAGCATGGAAAGATTTTCCTTACAGCATGAGAAGGAGCATGCCAACATTCCCAATGCAGTAAGAGAAGGCAGCACTGTTTCCTCTGCTAGCAAACATGCTGGCTACAGCAGTGGATTAACATCCGAGCTCTGAGAAGCTATTATTGCTGCTTCATTTGGAAGCAGAAGCATCTTAAATGTCGCTGTTGATACTAAACCACCACCTTTTAGGACACAGTACTCAGTACAGGGACACTTTGTCCAGTCCCAGGCAGCTACAGGGCTGACACATACCAAGCACTGAACTTTCATTTTACAGATCTTTTCTGTGGATGAAAGCATGTGTCATGGTCCTTCCCCAGTGTGACCGAACGAGGGGTGGGTTATATTTTCACATTACTCCATCTCATTAAAGTTGCTGTTGCCACTGAGTCTGCATAAGAAGAAAAAATACCTCTAAAAACTAAAAAAAGTGCCCTGGGAGTACAACCTTCAAAAGAAAATGGACTGGCAGAGCAGGCCTTGAGGCATTTTTTCTTTAGCTCAGGTGACACCTATACTGCTGTCTGGAGGTCCAAGGTCAAACCTCGCTGATCTGCCAGCCATGGGAGATGGTTTCACCAGTGTAATGGAGGGTGTAATCACAGAATCACAGAATCATCTGGGTTGGAAAAGACCTTGAAGATCCTCCAGTCCAACCATGAACCTCACACTGACCATTCCCAACTCCACCAGATCCCTCAGCGCTGGGTCAACCCGACTCTTCAACCCCTCCAGGGATGGGGACTCCCCCCCTGCCCTGGGCAGCCCATTCCAACGCCCAACAACCCCTTCTGCAAAGAAATCCTTCCTAAGAGCCAGTCTGACCCTGCCCTGGCGCAGCTTGAGGCCATTCCCTCTTGTCCTGTCTCTTGCTCCTTGGTTCAAGAGACTCATCCCCCCCCTCTCTGCACCCTCCTTTCAGGGAGTTGTAGAGGGCGATGAGGTCTCCCCTCAGCCTCCTCTTCTCCAGACTAAACAATAATAAAATAACTCATGCTCCTTCAAGATAAAATATTACTCCAGCAGGCAAGCTGGAGCAGATGCAGTGCCTAAGCCCTTACATGGCATCCTTTGAAGAACAGCTGTAACAGATAAATACAGTCTGGTTCAAATACAACCTAGACAACTCCACAAGAGAGACATTAATGCCTATTAAACACAACAGCCCAGCTATGGAAATCACTGCAACTGGTGACCACTGGCGTGCTGGAGTGAGGGTGATTCTTCTCTGCTGACGCGGAAGTCCCAGACACAACTTATACGACCAATGTGATCAAGTTGATGCCACTTTATTAAAGGATACACAGCAATTTATACACTATCACAAGCTTCACGCGCCGCTATCTTATTGCTAATAGGCTAAAGCTACTTGTTCACGCCCCCTTTTGCCCTCTATGATTGGTCCCGGTGTGGTGTCCATGCGCTGCTCTCCCACTAGGTAGGCATCCTGTTTTCGACAGTCCAACTTCTTTATCTTTTGGCCAGGAATGTAGTCTCTCAATCTATCTCGTCCTTGCTTATGTCCTTGAACACAGCTGCAGCTTGCTGTTACAGTGAGGCCCCTCGGTCTGGATCGCTCATAATATGTCCGTTGTTTTCCAGCCATTCCACACTTCTCATATTGTGTGCGCTTCTGCTGGAGACAGGAGTCTCTCCAGGTGATCCCATCAGCAAAAAAGTGGGCCCAGGCAACTCAAGGTTGGTGTAAGAGGGCAGTTCTCCTACTTCTGTAATTGTAAAATGGATATATGGAGCTGGCTCTTTTAATTCAGCCCTACTTTTTGTCCTGGTACTGGAGACTTTACACCATTCAACAGCGATGCATCTCGATAGCTGCAGGAGATGCGTGGCAGTTATGGTCACATCTTCACTGTTCAACCACGGTAAGACAACACTGATTGTAACAAACAATCATCTCTTCGAGCTGAATTGTAATCACATGGCGTTTTACATCAAAAAGCGACCTGGAATGGTAAAATGCTCCACAGCTAATCAATACACAAGGAACGAGCTTAATTCTTAAACTATCAGGAAGGTCTGTTGAGGGCTGGAGAGTCACAGCTCTACGGAAGGCAGTGACGTTCAGTGCGCTAGGATGTTAATTTTGAACTTTGGGCCAATGACTGTTTGGGTTTGAGTGCAGCAGATCACGCCAATGATTTAACAGAAATCAAATCATATCCACTGGGTCCATTTCCCATGATCAACAAGCGGATCCCTCAGCTTTGCTATACAATGGAATCATCTAGAGCATGCAGTTAGAAGTGGGAGGAGGATGTGGGTTTCGGGGTGCCCCACACTGAAACTGTATTAAACGTGACAAGAAACCATACCCATGGACTGTGGGTTTAGTTCAGGTTCAGTTCTGGCTGGCTGTAGGGTCAAAGTCTGAGAGACTTCAGTGGCGCTGCAAGGACAAGCCATTCCCACCCTGTTTTTGCTGTTTGCCTTCACCTTTGCATCGTTGCCTTGGCTGGGCAGCTCAGCTGCTGTTACCAGCCATATGCAGATAACATGGAATAAACACACCCAGGATTAGAAAAAATAAATAAAACAGCAAAGCCAGTTCCATTACTTAAGGGGTTATAATCATAACAAAGCCTAATGCCTTCATCTCCTGCAGGACTGCCAGCACATTGTGCTATCATGTTCTTCCATTCCCCGAGTGCAAAAGGAGATAACAAGAGTTTAGACTGCTTGGAACAGTGCTGAGCCTGGTGTTTCACTCATGTCCGGGTCTATTTGTTTGTTTGCATATAGTCTTTCAGGCAGGGAGAGTGACAAAAGCATGTGACAATGTCAACAGAGAGGACAGCATGCCATGGCTAGCTGAGGCCTGCAAACACATTTCAGGGAGACTACGTGGTCGGGGGGGAGAGACCAGCCCTGTGAGCAAACACTGTACAAGGAGAGCACTGGGGGCTACAGTGGAACGTGGGCAGGGTTTGGCAAAAGCTGCCTTCAGTCTCTCATGTCTAAGTGAAGGAGTCATCTAATGTAACTATGGCCACCTCTGACGTAAGGCTTTAATTTTAAACTGGATTACAGAGGAAGCTTAGAGGTCCAGGAAGAGGCATCCTGTAGCTGTGTTCCCACCTCTCGATGGGACGCTCTGTCCATGTGCAATGTCTCCCTCTCTCTCCCTCTCTCACCTTCTACTCAATACAGAAGAAATCTGGATGACCACCTCAGACTAGATGCCTAAATTTGAGCTAGATGAAGTTAGGTGAGCTCAATTCCAGCCTCAGTGTTGTTGAATTACACAGAGACCTTGATTTTTCTTTAAAACTGAGCTTTGGACTCTATGCCAGCAAAGAGAAACTACAGAACTACAACAGCAAATCAGAAAACAACAAAGAAACAACTAAAAATGTGTTATTTACTTACATATCTCAGCTAGCTTCACATGATAGTTTCCAAAAACACATTTGCATGTCTTAGGATGGCTGTCTTAATGCCTTCCCTACAGCTTAGCCTCTTTGGCCTCCATTGTTTCTCTCCTTCAGCAGTTACTCCATTTTTACGTTCACACAGAATCACCCTGCTGATCCACATTTCCTCATTTCTGGTGCAAAACCTCTTTATAGTACCTTGAACAACTGCCAAGACCTTATCTCATGTGTTAGGGTTGATGTTTTCAACCTGCCTCAGTATATCTAGTTTGGTTTAATTATCCATTCTCTTCCAGAGAATTGTTCCCAAGAGTCAGATTCACTTTCCCTTGATGAAGACACAACGGAAGGAGCTGATAGAGACAAGGATAGGTTTTCCTGGGGAAACGGCTGGGAAACATTTTATCTTTAGATGCAGTTGAAACCCTTTCCTTTACTACATAATCTCTGCCAGAGCACTAGCAAGAATCTTGAGCTGTAACTTTGATCTGAGACTAAGAAAGGGACCTAAAGCGGGTAGCAAAGCTATGATTTGCTTCTTCTAAATGCAAGGGAAAAAGGAAGCTCTTTGAGTGTTTTTCAATGGTGATTAAGATTCGTTTTAATTGATAAGAACAATCCTGCACAGATGTTTTAGCCTGTGTATTTCTATGGCTTCTCACCCTCCTGTGCTGTCCATTCTCCTGGGCCACCATGTCAGCTATTCCTGGTTTTAAATGGTGCTCAGATGGGCTCTGATGGGAGTCTCCCCCAGCACAGTACAGGTATTTGAGCCCAAGATTAAATCTCACTCTCTGGAACCAGCAGCGTAATAGCTGGATTAGGGCACTTAGTAGCTGGAGGAGGACACGTAAGGGGCTTTGCTTCACCCTACATCAACAGCCATGGAGCCATTTCAGCAGTTGGGGTTGGCAGAGACACCAGAAAGTCTGCTTTAGTCCTGGTCCATTGAGAAACAGGACTCAGGGTCGTGCAATACCCACTTGCCTTATTCTCCCTGACCCATGAAAAGGGCTGTCCGTTTTGTTATTAGCATGATTTGCTGCTGTTAAGTACTCAGAAGCATAATAAAGTTAAGACAAAGCTACCCCTGGGACCTCAGGTTGCTTTCCTGAGTCTAGTTTTCCTTTCACATCCTGGGTTCTCCAAAGACAGCGATTTTGAGGCTGAAGCACAGTTCTCAAAAACCTTTGCTGAGAAGCAAAAAGAAAGGCAGTATCCACAACTCCACTACCTAAACCAAGCAGGAAGTTATTATTCCTTGAAAAGAGGAGAGAAGGATGGGTTGAACATATCCAGCACTCAGCCACCACCTACTGCAAAGATTTTATTAAGTCAGAAGGAAACAGAAATCAACGTTTAGCTCTTTGGGAGGAGGACCAGCGAGTGTGGGGAAGGTGAGACATAGCATCGGTACCCTCTACTCCAGTCCATGGGTAATAATGCATAATAAAAGATTCTCCTTTTCCAGCTTACTGCAAGCCACTCTCTTTACAAGATCTACAGAAGTCCACCAATCATTCCCCATCCATCTGTGGCAAAGCTGCAATCACAGAATCATAAAATCATACAATAGTTTGGGTTGGAAGAGACCTTTAACGGTCATCTAGTCCAAACCCCTGCAATAAGCAGGGACATCTTCAACTAGATCAGGTTGTCCAAAGCCCTGTCCAACCTGACCTTGAATGTTTCCAGGGATGGGGCAGTCACTAAAGATTTGACTGTGGTGGTGAAGACACCTCTCAGCCTCTTGAATAAAACCTGCTCTGGCAGCTGTAGTCATCATAAACCCGTGTGGCAATTCACCCTCCACACATCCAGCAGCAGGAACCCATACATATCATCCCTTACGTCACTGGTCTCCATTTCAGAACTCCATGTGATAGCTCAAGATTTTTACATGTGAAGATGCCACATCAGCTTGACAAATCTATTTTTAAGTTGATTAAGCTAAACCTTTATGGACACATGGGCCAACGCTTCCTAGATGATGAGACAGGAGCACATCACAGGTGTGGTAAAGTGTGACATGACATCTTGAATACTTTACCGGGACAACCAGTTATACGCTCACTGCCTTTTCTTTCTCCTTCCATCCTGTTTGCTTCAGTGTTGCTGTCTCCTCTCAGCCTCTTCCCCTAATTTATCTTAAACTAATTTAGCAACGAGAACCTAATGTCACAATTATCAAAGCGTCTCCTTCACACCTGCTCTTCAGTACAGCTCTTCTCTTTACACGGGGCTCTCCACTTCTCCCCTTTGTAAATGCCAAGCTCCATGCTTGGTACTGCTTCATCTTCAATCCCAAGACCTGATCCATTCCCTCAGTATTTCTGACAAGAGTTAGGCTTCTCATTTCATACTAAGAGGAGCAGGTGGACCCCTAGCCAAAGATACAGTGCTCTGTATCTCCATCTCTCACTCTGTCAATCTTCTACCTGTAAAGCAACACAGTAAGTGTGAAAAGAGGCAGACTAAAGGCAGGCGAGCCCTCACAGCCATTTCACGAAGCAGGCACTTGAGGTAAGGAGCCAGTTTTACAGCTGGCCCCGAAACGTGCCCAAATAACACACCTGAGACTGCTCTGACATGAAACTTGGCCATACGGGGGCCACCTCACTGAGGAAGTGTATGTGCTTTCTTACAGGCCCGGTGCTGGCCCAACCACGAGGCGAGATGGTGACCTGCCCACCAGAACCCTTTCAAACAAAGAGGTTATCTCAACAGTCAGAATTGAGTATAACTGTTAAGCAGGTATTCTTTATTGCAGCGCTGGCCAGCACTGGAGATCGCTCCACCATAAGTGCTCCGACTACTCCCAAAATGCTCTAATATACACAAAAAGCAGACATATTCATCAGATTCCCTGGAAAAGGCAGTCTTATGCTAATGGGTTCTCAGAATTCATTTACATAGTCTGAGCATGCGTAGTAAAAACAGAGTGAGGGTCTTCTCCCTCCCATGGTGGTCCACGTAGTCTTCCTCACACTGTCTGCTAGTTGAACTTTGGGCTTCCTGTGTCCACGTATGGTCATGGCAATAGCTGATCTGTCCTTCAGCTCCTGTTTGTTTCAAGGTGGTTAATTTAAACTGGCTTCCAGTCGCTTATCTTGACGCTGGCATCTTCTCAGGCGCTTATCTTGCATTCTTACATTCCTGTTGTCAGGAATGTATTCAGGGAGTTTACTGGACTGTCCAAGGCTTGTTTTATCCCCACTAGGCAAGGAGTTACAGGTTTCAAGATATTTTACAAATGGGTAAGACTACAGGGGGTAGCTAGGAAAAGAATATAAATGAAGTTATATACGTTGCAGTAAAATAGAAAAATAAAAATAGTGTTACTGGTTTCTATACGCTAACAAGGTCAGGAGGTCTTGTAATTTCAAGTATACTTGCAGCAACCTCCCTTCACCTTGTCCCTCTCTGCCCTTCTCCAGACCCACCGTGTCATCCCCTTGCCTGGCAGTGATGGCTTCCAGCATGGACGGCAGCTGCCGAGTGGCTCAGCAGCACCTACAACCCAATAAATCCCTCCATTACCTCACAGGTCGGTCATTGCTGTGGGAAATGGTGCCATGACAGGGGATCCACATCATCCCTGGGGTTTATCGAGGGTCCCAACACCATGAAGGAGGCTGTTTGCTCTCCATCTTTCAGAAGGACCTTGTTGAGGTGTTACTAACTTAAGACAGCTCCTTTTTAGCTTTATAATTTTTAGAATCACAGAATCATCTAGGTTGGAAAAGACCTTGAAGATCATCTAGTTCAACCATTGACAGTTCTCAACTACACCACATCCCTCAGCGCTATGTTGACCCTACTCTTGAACACCGCCAGGGATGGGGACTCCACCACCTCCCTGGGCAGCCCATTCCAATGCCCAACAACCCCTTCTGGAAAGAAATATCTAGTCTAAACCTTCCCTGGTGCAACTTGAGGCCATTACCTTTTGTCTTAGAAGGGACGGGGAGAAGGGAAGCAGTGGCCTCCTCAGTGCGCAAGCAGCAAGGCGCTACCATTGCTGCCAAAACACCTCAGCATTTGTGCAAAGGCTCCTCGCCTCTCCCTTCACAGGGGAGCTGGTGGCTGAAGTGTGTGTTTGGTTTTTTACCAAGGAGCTCAGATGCTTCGTCTGTCTGACAGTCAGTCAGTGTGGGGAGCGGCTGAGGGAACTGGGGGGGTTTAGTGTGGAGAAGAGGAGGCTGAGGGGAGACCTCCTGGCCCTCTCCAACTGCCTGAAAGGAGGGTGCAGAGAGGGGGGATGAGTCTCTTGAGCCAAGGAACCAGCGCCAGGACAAGAGGGAATGGCCTCAAGCTGCGCCAGGGCAGGGTCAGACTGGCTCTTCGGAAGGATTTCTTTGCAGAAGGGGTTGTTGGGCGTTGGAATGGGCTGCCCAGGGCAGGGGGGGAGTCCCCATCCCTGGAGGGGTTGAAGAGTTGGGTTGACCCAGTGCTGAGGGATCTGGTGGAGTTGAGAACGGTCAGGGTGAGGTTCATGGTTGGACTGGAGGATCTTCAAGGGCTTTTCCAACCCAGATGATTCTGGGATTCTGTGACGCTAAGCACCCCCTCACAAAATGGCGGCGCGGCTCCTTTAAGACGCGCCCTCACCTCGGCTCGGCCCCGCCCCTTCAGCAGCTGGGGTGGGGGCGTGGCTTGAAGGGACGGATGGCGCCCAGCCCCACCTAGGTGCTCGGAGAGTTGAGTGACAGCACCGCAGCCCAATCAGATGGCAGAGATGGAGGTGGGGAGGCGGACCTTCCGCCGGGAGCTCCCGCGGCGGTGCAGCTCCAAGGGAGGGGGGCGACCGGCGGCGACATGATTAAGAAGTTTGACAAGAAGGACGAGGAGTCCGGTACGGGGCTGGCGGCGGCGGGGAGGGAGCCGGGGGCGGGCTCGGGGGGGGGCATGGCGGTGCGGCCCTGAGGGGAGGGATCGTTTGGCGCTCAGCGTGTGCTGCGGCCTGTAGCAGCCGCTGAGGTGAGGGAAGGAGTAACGGCCGCTGAGGTGAGGGGGGGTAACGACCGTTGAGAAAGAAGGTTCCACCTGTTTTCCCCTGCCCTGGCCTCCCTTGGAGCCTCCCCTCGTCCTTTCAGGATGGTCCGCGGGCTGCAGGGCCCGCCCCGGGCCCTTGAGGCCACGCTCGGAGGGCTCCGGTTCCCCGCAAGCCTGTGGGCTGCAGCTGGTAGCCTTTTCCCGCCCTTGCTGTGTGGTGAGGAGGAGCGGTGCTTGCAGGGCTTGATCGGGGTCCGCTCCTTTGGCCGGTAGCGGGACAGCAGCCGTCCCCACACGCAAGACTTTGTGGTTTGGACTGTGTGTCAGGAGTGGTTGCGTCTTTGGGATGTGAGAACTGAAAATGAAAAATTACTGCTGGAGGAAGAGGGTCAGAAGCAGTAGCGAGGGTTTGGACGGATTTATGTGTCTGTAACGGTGGCTCCGAGAGGTGGTTTCGCTGTGTATGTGGATTAGAAGGCTGGTCTCTGTATGCTGCTGACAGAGAAGTGTCATTTCCAAGAAATTAACTACTCTCAGCGGCTGGATCTGGGCTGTTAAAAGGCTGAGAAGTTACAGTATGGTCTAGTATTAACGATTTTGTGATATGCAGCAGCCAGGCTCTTTTTGTTTGCTGAGTAGCCTGTTTTAGTGGTGCATTGATCGATATACTTCTATTTCAGATCCTGATACTTAGCTCTGTCCTGATGTCTTCAGTGCTCTGTGCCTGAAGGAATAAAAATAGGAAAAAAAACAAGTAAATAGTTTTATGTAAAGAGAGTATTAAGACAAATTTCCTTTCTTCTTTCTCACTTTCCAGCTATGTTGCAAGTACTCCACTGCTTTTTTTTTTTTCTGTAATTCTGAATATACAACTTAAGAAAGGGAATTCAAAGTTGTTGATGGAGAACATCAGTTATTCCAAGAGGAATGTCACGGTAGCATTGAGGTGTTTTTATAAAGTTTAGGGGCTGTTCCTGCATGTTCAGTTCTGTTGGGTTTTGTGAAGAATGCATTTCCCTAATTTTGAGGTCTTTTTTGTTCCTCAGGTAGTGGCTCTAATCCTTTCCAGCATTTGGAGAAGAGTGCTGTACTTCAGGAGGTATGAATCATCATAGTCTAATACTGTTTAACTCTATTTTTTTTCCTTCAGGAAGCGTTAGCAGCTTAAGGGAGTTTTACAGTGCAACTCTTGGAAAATGTGAATGGCTAAATTCGTATAGTTAGTTTAAAATCACAGGATATGTAAATTAAGTGCATATCAAGTTACTCTGAGGGGTTTATGGTAATTAGATTAGATGTGGCTTCTGCCTTCCGTGTGGACATGCAGGATCTCAGTGTGCTCTTTCTGAAGAGGTGGTCTGCCTGTTTTCCTGTGCTCGTTCGACGTACAGTGTAACAGGTTTTCCTGCTTCTCTTTGTGTACTCCGAGAATGATTGCAAATGATGAGGTGAACGTGTGGTTAAATAATGGGAAATTTTGGTGGGTGCAAAGAGCTATAAGTAAGAACTTAGTAATTGCAATTTTGTGTTCCTGCAGACTAGTGCTATGTAGTGTTTGGGCTACAGATGCTACAGAAAGAATTAAGTTGTTACACTTTTATTTTAAACTATTTTTGCTCGTTCCAGATGGTAAACCAAGTTATTGTCCTTTGTTCAGATTGCTGCCCATCCAGCAAACTAAACATGCATGAGCCGAATGACAGGAGTACACTCGTTGGGACACATTTTTAGAATGAAAAAAGTTATAAGCTGCTTAGTTGAAAACAAATTGCTTTACTTTTTTATGGTGAAAGAGAAATTATTATTGTTGGGTTACACTGTAATATGGTATTTATGCTGTGTGTTTGTAGGCACGTATCTTTAATGAGACCCCTATAAATCCACGAAGATGCCTGCACATCCTTACCAAGATCCTTTACTTGCTGAACCAGGTAACTGTTATCATCTCTTCCCAGCCAGAATGAATGTTCCTGAGGCTAATTTCTGATAATTGTCCGTGTGAAAGTCTTATACCTCTTCCTGTCAGATTTGGGAAGTAGCTTTTGCAGACATCAGAAATGGAGTGGTTTTGCTGTAGTGTTATGCTATCCCTTCCAATTTTGCCACTAAGGCGAGTGAGGTATGTGTCATTGAAGCTTTTAAGACTTTTTTTTTTTTTTCTGCATGCCAAGTGAGAGCTGCTGGTTGGTCTGTGATCACCACAGCACTGTGCAATTCAAAAGCCACTTGTGTTTGCCCAGTTAAAGTAGGAATAAGTGAGGTGAGGTAAAAACATAGGCCAGGAAGTGGTGAAGTGGAAGATGTCTTCGTTTGGGGAGAAGTTGGAAGCGTCATAAGGAAGGAGATTTTCTTTAGGTATCCACACAGATCAGGTTTCTTGCACGTCAGGCAGTATTTAACATAGAGTTACAATCAATTGGGGGGGGTCCTATGCTCTTCAATCTTAATTGGCACCAGTCATCTTTAAGCAGATCCCTTCTAAGCAAGGGGATCCTTCTGGTTAACAAGCACGACACAAAAACAACTGCCAATACACTGTCAAAAGAGGGAACACAGGCTACTTGTCAAACTATTCTACCAGACATTATGTACCACTGTGAAGAGCATTTATATTGAAACCAAGTAGATAATAGGGGTAAACTTGGCATGTACTCCTCAGGAGACACACGGTGAGGGAGGGACTGTTTCTCGCACAAGAAAAAGTCTTCAGAGAAAAGATTCTTTGTGTCTGAGTAGGTATTGCAAGTGGGGACTGAAAGGTGGAGGTGGCTCGATAATGATGGTGTTTTTTCTCTCGCTGCTTTTATGCTATTTTCAGGGTGAACACTTTGGAACCACTGAAGCCACAGAAGCTTTTTTTGCAATGACCAGATTATTTCAATCTAATGATGTAAGTACCTACAACTTGCTGCTTCCCTGGTTTTGTCTGGATTTGCAGTAATGACAAAACAGTTGGATATTGGGATGTGGGAGGAGGGTGAGGCAAATACCTCAGAGGATAAGCTCTGCATGCAAAGTACTTGCTGAAGGTAATTCATGGTTTGGAAACAAATGACTGAATAATAACATGGTTACTTCTGCAGGTTGGTTTTGGTGGTGTGTTGCTTGTTGTTTTTTTTTGAGTTGAATTACTGTTGTAAAGAATGTGAGTGATCACTTAATATGCAAATTGGTATATTAATATACAAATCGGGATAATTTTATGACTGTTTCTTACACTTGCAAATAACCCCCATCTGCTCAACTCAAAATAGAATTTAAAAGTTGCCTGTAGATCAAATACTGCTATTCCCTAGAACAACTTGCTCTACTGATGAATCAGCATGGAGTCGAGGGATGAGAACATCCTAAAAATGCTGGATTAAACTTTGGACTTTCCCCAATGTAAAGTCCTTCTCTGATCTCTTTTTCAAACAGTGTAAGAACTCGGGGAAGTGTCTCATTAATTTTTGTTAAAAACGAACTAGCACTTCAGGTTTTTAGAGATTTGGCTGAGGAAAGTTGCATGTGTAACTGTTTAAAGGTGGAATGAAAATTTTGAAGTACGGTGTTTGAGGCCTTTCTCGTATCCACATCTTAAAAAGTAGGTTGGTTTTTTTTTTAAGTGTAAATACATCATTTGCTGTCAAAGAACTAAAGTGCCAGTGCTCTTTGCATATTTCTATTTTTCTTTTACGGTAACAAATAGATGAGAGGAAGTTATTTTTAAAGCTTTTAACTGATAATTGGGAGGCTTCTGCATACAGACATGATGTATCACTTCTTTCATAATTAACATGTGGATTTATTTTTTGGTCTTACCATTTTATAAGATCTATATCTCTTATTCTTCTCCTGGTTTGTTTGATAACAGGGAGTAAGGCTGTTATCCAGTCTCCAAACATGGTTTTACTTGTGTGCTTGTAGCTTTGTATAGAAATGGGGAAAGAGGATGCCCTATTTAAAAGCTTATTTAATTTTTGAAGTTAATATTTAACTTCTAATTAACTTTTAAAACTTATAGGAAGTGTTTATTCATGATTGCTGTGGAGTTTAATGGTTTTCTGCAATACACTTTCACAGCAAACCCTTAGAAGAATGTGTTACCTTACTATCAAAGAGATGGCCAATATTTCTGAGGATGTCATCATTGTCACGAGCAGGTAATAGAACCTACAGAAAACACAATACTGGAGCTCTGAAATAAGTAGCTCCATCTTAATGTGTTTGTTTTAGCTGCTGTGGTTTTTTGTAATTATGCTAAAGGATACAGCAAGGGAAGACAAATTGTTCCATGATACAGAGTATGTGTCACCATATGAAGTGTTAATTTCTTCCTCCTGTGTTATTAGGCTTTTCTAAAAAAAGCAAGAGACTTGCCTGCAGTTTATCAGTCGGTTGCTGCTTGGTTTTCTTGGTTTTGTTTGGTTTCTTTAAATTCTTGGTGCTTGATGGTTTTGTGAAAGCTTAGGCTGTGATTTCTGTTTCACTTCGCTGTCAGAGCAGTTAGGGAAGAGCAGAGCAAAGCTCAGTTCAGTTCAACTGAATATCAATTTTTTTGGCTACAGAATAGACATTACAGTTGTTGCGAGGGCAAAAATTGGGTCTGTGGCTTGTACTAAGCAATTGTTTTATTTTATATTTTTTTAAAGCTGTTCAGCAAACTGAACTTCACTATTATCTAAACCAAAATTTTGTGTGTTACAATGAGCTCAGCCATTGTCCTTCTTAGTGTTGTTGTTAAGTAAACCAGGCCTATGGCAAAGCAATATTACAGACTATGCATTTTGTAATGTTCTGTATTTCCACAGAATCTGTTGTTAATAATTTTCAAACAGCTAATTATTAAGAGGTCGTTTCTAGCCAATACTAGAGCTTAGCAGTTATGTGGTAACAGCTGGAAGAACAGCTAAATGAGAGGAGGTGATTGTCACAAAAGAATCAAGACATCAAGACACTAAAGAAATGTTAACAGGGTGTCTTTTGATTATTTTAGTTTGACCAAAGACATGACAGGGAAGGAGGATGTATACCGAGGCCCGGCCATCAGAGCGCTCTGCAGGATCACCGATGTAAGTACAAATCACATCACTGTTGTGGGAGAGATGATGAGTGCATTTAAAATAGAAAAATGACTCTCGCAGGGTGTATTTTTATAGTAGTAATGGAACTGCTGCTTTAGGGAGGACTGCGCTGAAGCCCTCTGCAGATATCAGGAGCTCTGTGGAGCTGTAGCACTGTAAACATGGAGTTAGAAGACAGGAGCTTCGGAGCTCTGGTTTCTGATCTGAGATTGCTTTGCTGTAGACTTGGATCCCGTCACTGAACCTTCAGGACTGTGCAGCTGGTACTCCTTTCCCTTGCAGAACTATGCTTTTTCAGAATTAGCACAAGTTTTTTTCTGAGGGCCTTTTGAATGTGCTGTGTGTATATTTTTTGCCTTCTACTGCTTTTATGCTCTGCCTCCAAAGTATCAACACTTTTCTTTTTCCCTTTCACAGGGTACGATGTTACAAGCCATTGAGAGATACATGAAGCAAGCCATTGTGGACAAAGTCCCCAGTGTGTCTAGTTCTGCACTGGTGTCTTCCTTAGTAAGTAAAGCAGTAGATTCTTGTAAATCTGTGCATTGTGTTGTGGCTGGGAAGACTAGTCCGCTGCATTTATAACTCTGCCTGGCCTTTGTTTTTTTCTTTCTTCATATCCATTTCCTTTGAGATTACTTCATCTCCTCACAGAAAAAATAACCAAAAAATAGTAGTGGAGTTTCCTTCCTCTCAAGCAGACTGCCTTCACAAACTCCTTCCTTAACATTCTCCTGCTTTAGAGTACATCAGTTATAATAACTTTAAGTGCAAAACGCTCAGTCACCTCCTTATGCAGCTGGTGTAGAACATTAATTTCTCTGGGGAGTGGCCTTGTCTGGTTTGGAAAATGAAGCACACTGATAACTGTGAAAGTGCTTATCAGCTTGGTGAGAGTGAGTAGAAACAACCTGTTCTGTGCTGTAGAACTAACACTGATGACTCTGAAAGAGCGTGTGAGTTCTGTAACAGGCAATAAAAGCAGTCTGCCTTGTGCTCTGCAAAAAACAAATCCATGGAATTGCTGCTCTGATAAGACTGCAATTCAAGATTCTTTTTGCTGATATGCAGTAGGAGGGCAAGATGAAGAAGGTCACTGTTTTTCTGCTCCCTTGTTTATGAGAAAAAGCTGGGAAAGATCTTGTTAGATTAATATTTTTATTAAAGAGGAGAATAGTGAAAGCATGGTAGTCTGAGACTGCAATGTAAGAAAAAACCAGTGGTTTATGGGTGCATAGGATAAAGAGACTGGCTGCACTGGTAAATCGAGAAGGCGGAGCAGGAGACAAGAGGTCCAGCTGATGAGGTGGAGTAGAGCCTATGTTAGGGCCCTGAGGGTGCAAACAAAGTTGTATTAACACTGAGAGCTGAAGTCTTCCTGCTGGACCAACCATAGGCAGGTGAATTGTCCTAGTACTGTCTTCTGTCTTGTTTGAACATAAAAGTAACTCGGAGAGTTTTTGATTCTCTTTATTGAAACAAGTGCATCCATACAAACCATATATTTGAGAGTTATTCTTTGTTACCTGTAGTATGCAGCAAAGCCCCAGCTCGTCTCCAAGTCTGTAAACTTTAAAACTGAAAACAAGGCTCATGGTACTTCACTGTGCTTCTAATGTTAGTTTGTCTGCAGTCTCAATTTGTGGCTTCTTCCAGCATATGATGAAGATCAGTTATGACGTAGTCAAACGGTGGATCAACGAAGCTCAAGAAGCAGCTTCTAGTGACAACATCATGGTGCAGGTATGTTTGAGGGTGGTTGCCCCAGGAAACTCTACAGGGTTTTAATGGTACTCTGTGAGTTCTTAAGATAACCTTAGAAAAAGTAACTGGTTTTCCTTTTTCCCTTATTCTTTTAAAAACAAGAATTGTGACTTGAGGGAAACAACTGTTTCAAAAAATTACAAGTTTCTCCATGATCCCAGTGCAAGATCTGTAATTAAGAGCTGGCTCTTTAAGCGCAGTCCTCTGCCCTTTCCCTGCTAACCTTCGGATAGCTGGGATGCTGCTGACTGTTTCACAGTAGTTGCAGAAGGGCTTTGAATCTGAATTTTCAAAACACTTAAATTATCTCACTGACTGCCAGAACATCGGCATCTCATGTCTTGGCTTCAGAAAATTTGCCACGTGCTACAGGACCCATGTGCTACAGAGATTAGCCCAAATATCAGTAAGATATCCGTATTAGCAAAATCTTTGCACAAATGTTCCAAAGTTATGGAAATGAAAGTATTCTGTATGTTCAGTCAGCGTTACAGGCTAACGATCAGAAACAAGTCTGTAAAATCAGCTTTGTTCTTGCCCAGTTAGCAGCTTCATTACGTCTTACTGCGAATCAGTCTTACAGAAAAAAAACCCAAAACAACTTGGTAAGCGACTAGAAATGTTCCTTTTGTACTTTCACCATAAATGCCTTGAGAATTTTTGTAAGGTCAGCTGTCATTTAAAGGCCTTGGGATGTTGAGTGTACTAGAAATGCAAGCGTTATCGTGCAGTATAATTTAGTAAGCTGAAGCCTTTGCAGTTCTGACACAATGGGGAGAAAAGGGAGTAAACTAACTTTGTAGATCTTTTGATCTTCACAAATATGTTGAGGCTCTCTTCTGGTGGACAGGAAGGGGAAGGAAATATTGCAGATCTTTGTAACTTGTCAGGAAACTCAGCTCGTTTGAGGTTAGAAGGTATTTCTGCTAGGAAGCAGCGGTTATTAGCCCTCTTATGTCTTACATCCTGGCTTTCCCAACTGCAGTGTGTATTCAATACCTGCACATCTCTGTTTCTGATTTCCTAGTATCATGCTTTGGGGCTGCTCTATCACCTTAGAAAAAATGATCGCCTTGCGGTTTCCAAGATGCTGAATAAATTCACTAAATCTGGACTGAAATCCCAGTTTGCCTACTGCATGCTGATCCGAATTGCAAGCAAACTCTTGAAGGAAACTGAAGAGGGGTAAGAGGCAGCATGTGAATTACAAAAACTAATTATAGTTTGAGGTAAATGGTAGCTAGGAAATTTGCGTTTTTTAAAGTTTGTGGAAATCTACACACAGAACTGCAGTGTTAAAAATAAAAAGCAGGTAGAAGCAGAATGCTAGACTGAACTGAGTGGTGGTACGTGTGGCAGAGTTTGGATTTTTGTTTTGGCACCACACCACCAAAATTTCGCTGAGAGTAGGATTAAAACTGCAAAATAATCTCTGGAGATGTTTTATACTTTGTCTAGCGAGATGCATTCCAAACGCAATAAGGATCTACCTATATTGTGGGGATATAAACCACAGGATCTCTCCTGATCTCTCATACCAGCAGAGGAGGGTATAGTTATCTGAGAAAATCAGCTCCTGATAAAATTCTCTTATCAAATGGGGATTTTTGTGATACGTGATTAATAGTAATGTATTTATTTCTAGAATGCAGCATTTCTAGCTTGAAGAAGATAATGTAAAGATGAATAGAATAATAATAAATAGCAAATTTAGAGCTCAGGTATGAGTCGAGCGATATGGTGGTGTAGGAAACCTGAAAGCTGGTACATTAGCTGTGCTTTCTGTCCAGTTCTCAGAAGTGTCCTGTTAGTGGTTTGTATGTAATTCAGCATCACGCTGTGAAATGTTTTCTGTTTGTAGCCATGAAAGTCCACTCTTTGACTTCATTGAGAGCTGTCTGCGGAATAAGCATGAAATGGTTATTTACGAAGCTGCTTCTGCAATCATCCATCTCCCAAACTGCACAGCCCGGGAGCTGGCGCCGGCTGTTTCAGGTTGGTCACAGAGTCCTTTGTACCACCAATGCAGCTGAAAAAAAGGGTGGTAAAGCACATCAAAGACAGTACAGTATAACTAAAATACTGGGCTCAAAATCTGAATTTTCTGATTGTTCCCAGGTTAGGGGTTTTTTGGATCCCTTTCTGGATTCCAAGCACATTGATCCCTTTTCCTCATTTCATCCAGAGCTTTAGAGAATGGGCTCTAGAGGTGACACGGGGCGATTCTTGCCTTCTTCCAGCTGCAGGAAGTTGGGGTGGGAGGGAAGGTAGAGGAGCACAGATGTGCCACAGGCGACTACACAAACCACCTATTATTGATATAAGATGAAAAATGGGAGGTTATTTTTAACTTGCTTGTGGAGCGAGTGATAAATTATGGATGGAGCTGCATGAATATTTAGCAGCACGTAGCTGAAATGGGATACATTAGACTTTCCTCTCTATTCCGTTTCTTTGAAAAAGACCGTATCTGGTTTTCTGTGGTGAATTCAGACTAAACTATTTGCACCTCTCAATATCAAAGTGCTGGCACAAGGCAATTTCCCTTTCCTCACCTGGAAGGCTCTCGCCTTCTGCTCCCCAGACATTACAGGGGCCTGGAATTGCAGTACTGGGAGCCGGGTTTTGTTAAACAGTGTCTACTCTGTAATGTTTTGTTGTGAGTTACTTCTTTTGATTTTTTTTTTTTTTTTTAAATTTTTTCAGTGCTGCAGCTCTTCTGTAGTTCTCCCAAACCTGTCTTGAGATATGCAGCTGTACGGACCCTTAATAAAGTGAGTGTTTCCAAAACCCTCTAAACAAGCATAAATATTTGAGCTTCAGAGGAGGCCAGACTTCAGTGCCTAATGCTGTGTTACCTAAAGTAGAGCGACTGCTCTGGTGATTACTGTATTTGGAAATACTCCATGCTGGAGAATTACCTTTTCCATGCCAGATCTCACGGTGTGACAGAAATCTTTTCTACACTCAAGCTATTTTTGTTCATTTCTGGATCACAGGGCTATACCAAGCTGTGATTGGATAACTTGTGAGCTTTCAGCTGTAAGGAAGCAGAGTTCCAGATGTTTAATACTACAAAAAGTGTGAATAGGACGTGTGTGAAGGAGATAACATTCTGATTTCAAAGCTGCACACCGCAACGGAAGCAGTTTGTGACTGTCAAACCCATGAGCTGTAACTTACAGTTCATTTGAAACGCTGAAACAAAAGAACCTGAGCTTTGATGGCATCTTGCCAGCAGTCATATGATGTAGGTTTAGTTGCAATCCTTACAGAACAGAGCGGTAATTAGAAAAAATACAAATAAAAAATGGATTTAATTCTTGCCCCATTGAAAACTTTGAGTTGTAGGATGTTATTACCCCCCTGTATAATTTTGGAATCGTTTCCTTTACAGGTGGCCATGAAGCATCCATCTGCAGTCACCGCCTGCAACCTGGACCTGGAAAACCTCATCACTGACTCCAACCGCAGTATCGCTACCCTCGCCATCACCACGCTGCTGAAGACAGGCAGTGAGAGCAGTGTAGACAGGCTCATGAAACAGATCTCTTCCTTCGTGTCAGAAATATCAGATGAGTTTAAGGTGTGGCATTGGAGGCCTCTGCTCTTTCCAGCTGCAGGTTTTTCTCCCATTCTTGTTTTTATGAAGCTTTTCCCATTTGTTAATACTTCAGTGAGTTAGTCGGATAGAGCAAAGCCAGCTTGAAATTCCAAAGGTGTAGTCCTCTGCTTTCCAACTTAGACTCTGTCATTTCCTCCCATCACTCCAAGAAAGGATAAATGTCGTTTGTGGATTCCTGGCTCCTGTGCAGTGTCCTGCAAAACCTTGTACTGCCTTCTGGTTGCCTCTTTGGAGAGGAAGAGGGATTTTAACTCTTCTGATCAATTTGATACACAGTTAGGAAACAGTGTGAGCTGTAAATTTCTACCTAGTTTGTCAAATTTAATTGCTATGAACTGGGGTAATAACTTGGTTAAGGATGGTAGTTCACTTGTAGCTGTCCCTTTTACACCATGGAGTTACCTTGAGGAGCATAGCATGTCTCTACAAAGTCAATGTCCACTAGTGTACAGCGGTCTTAAGTTCTTGATTTTATGAGAAAAGGAAATAAGTATTAGGCAAGTTTAAAACTGCAAAGAGTTTTAATGACAAAATGCAACAAGTTAAGGTAGGCTTAGGTGAGGATCATCACTGGGCAGAAGGAGGGAGGGGAGGCCTTTGAATTAACGTAGTCTGTCCTAAATACAATCCCTCTAGCAGAGCCAGGTCTTGCAGCGTGCTAGCCCAGGGTTGTTAACACACTCACGCTGACAGTGCACTGCCTGGTTTTATCCTTCTACAGGAATTTAATCTACCAAGGTGACAACTTGAGATAGTGAGAAGCCTGTGTTTTTCATAGAAAAATAAATGCACATGACTAACATCCTTCTCTGTCATTTTGCAGGTAGTGGTAGTACAGGCTATCAGTGCTTTGTGCCAGAAGTACCCGCGGAAGCACAGCGTCATGATGACCTTCCTCTCCAACATGCTCAGGGATGATGTATGTGTGAAACTTTCTTTGTGCAGTTATTGACAGGTAGCTCTGATGATAGGAAGGGTCTCTTCTGTCATCTGTCGGTGCGCAGCAGTGATGGGGCCTGACTGATGGCCAAGACCTTGTTTATCTCGTGGGTCAGACCTGTCTGAAATGTGCTTATGAATTAGAGCCGGTACATCAAAACCTGGGCTAAAGAGGTGCTCAGATGATGTGCCTGTATGGGTCAGGGGGGACTGGGAAGACCCTGTTTGGTCATGCAGCACTCCTTCTCTTTTCTTTTTATGTACAAATGCTTGTTTTTCCTCAATGGAAAGAATTAATTGAAGCGTGAGGGGAACTGAGCAGCGCTGCGGTCTGAGCTCTGCCTGCCAGGTCAGTGTCCTTGATTTCCCTTTCCCAGGGTGGCTTTGAGTACAAGCGAGCCATTGTGGACTGTATAATCAGCATCATCGAGGAGAATCCTGAGAGTAAGGAATCAGGCTTGGCTCACCTCTGCGAGTTCATTGAAGACTGCGAACACACTGTCCTAGCCACAAAGATCCTGCACCTCCTCGGGAAAGAGGGGCCGAGGACTCCGTCCCCGTCCAAGTACATCCGCTTCATATTCAACAGGGTGGTGCTGGAGAACGAGGCTGTGAGGGCCGGTAAGTTCAGCTCAAATGCTTGATGGTTTCATATCTGAGCTCTGCTAGAAATTTCAAGCCCAAAACTGAGTTTGGGGATGAGAGACGATGGTTGCTCCACAGGCACTGTGAAGAGCTAGATCTTTGTACATTAGCTATAATTTTTTTTATCCTGCAGTGTGTTTAAACTCCTCATATCATCTTAGCATCAGCCCTTGGTGGTCCTGCTTCACAGAACATAAGCAATATATTAGCTTCTAGTCCCTTCTTTGTATGTCTCCTAGAAGGCAGGAGGTAATACATGAGGAGGGGATGCTGCTAGTTCCCTATTTAACAGAATTGTCTGCTATAGTCTATCATCTCCATGGAAATCTCCCCCCACAAGACAAGGATTCTTCCTTGGAAGCATGTTGCAGACTGATAATTCCTTCCTGTGGAGCCTTTACAACAAACCCTTTAGGGTGTTCAGCCTATTTTCATGCTTGAGGCTTGAATTTGGAGGGATGTCAGCATCAGCTTGATCTCCTGCCTGTTAGAAGAGGAAGTACTACTGGGAGAGAGGAAGCAAAACAAGCTCACAAATATAGTATGATCCAGATTGCATTTGATTTTTGGTCACAGTTTCCTAATTGTGACCTAGGAGCACATGAAGAGCACCCCCCAGAGAGCGTACACTGTCTAGAAACTTTGTCATTGTGAAAACATGGATTCTTTTTTAACTGCCAAGGCCATAAGCTTGTACGTCCTTATAGAGCTTTTTCTTCTTTCTATACATGGAATTTCTTCAAGCTGATGCTGAGCTGAAATGAGATTAGTTTGGGCAGGCAGCTCTGAGTGGTTGCTGAGGGGTTTCAACTCCTTACAAAGTCACAGGGTGCAGTCTGGCCCTGGTTGCCACTGGACACTCCTCACCCTTGTGTGTGGAAAACAGATTTCTCTGGGGGTGTGAGCTACAGCTAATGGCAGAGGGGCTGATAACTGCAGTGAGCTGTGGAGCTTGAACTAACCTTATCTGATAGAGAGTTCTCTCAGAACAGAGTTGCAGGGCTGTTAAGCTGATCTTGTTCTGTTTTTCCCTGCCACAAAACTATTTCCGTTTGAGAATATAGAAGTAGTTTAGTCTTTCCATAACTAGAAGGTTTATGGTGTGGAAGTGAAACTGTGTAAATTGGAACTTCAGGACAATGGTACGCACAGTGCTTTGAATCTGACTGTGAGAATGTATTTGCCTGTCGCTTGAGCACCTCTGAGATCTTCCCATTTTCTTCTCTAGCTGCTGTAAGTGCGCTAGCAAAGTTTGGTGCCCAGAACGAGAATCTTCTTCCGAGCATCTTGGTGCTTTTGCAAAGGTGAGTGGGTATGGCTGGGCATGTGCTGAGTTTGTTGGTGACACTGGGTGGTCTGGCTCCACAGAAGCAAGGTCAGACTGGGTCAGAACTTGCACTGGGGTTGTCAGGTGAGGAGTTGGGAGATGGCTGGTTGTCTTCTGTCTTTCCTTCCTGGCTGGAGGGAGCGCAGCACTGCTGGAGATAAGCAAATGAAAGATGTGATTAATCATGAAAATGTCTAATGGTAATTGACAGTGTGGATTGCTAGCCAGCTGAACAGGAGCCAGCAGTGTGCCCAGGTGGCCAAGAAGGCCAATGGTATCCTGGCTTGTATCAGCAATAGCGTGGGCAGCAGGGACAGGGAAGGGATCTGACCCCTGTGCTTGGCACTGGTGAGGCCGCCCCTTGATGAGTGGGTTCAGTTTTGGGCCCCTGACTCCAAAAAGGCCATTGAATGACTCGAGCGTGTCCAGAGAAGGGCAACGGAGCTGGTGCAGGGTCTGGAGCACAGGTGTGATGGGGAGCGGCTGAGGGAACTGGGGGGGTTTAGTGTGGAGAAGAGGGGGCTGAGGGGAGACCTCATGGCCCTCTGCAACTCCCTGAAAGGAGGGTGCAGAGAGGGGGGATGAGTCTCCTGAGCCAAGGAACCAGCGCCAGGACAAGAGGGAATGGCCTCAAGCTGCGCCAGGGCAGGGTCAGACTGGCTCTTAGGAAGGATTTCTTTGCAGAAGGGGCTGTTGGGCGTTGGAATGGGCTGCCCAGGGCAGGGGGGGAGTCCCCATCCCTGGAGGGGTTGAAGAGTCGGGTTGACCCAGCGCTGAGGGATCTGGTGGAGTTGGGAACAGTGTGAGGTTAATGGTTGGACTGGAGGATCTTCAAGGTCTTTTCCAACCGAGATGATTCTATGATTCTGTAATCTGGTCTGAGAACATTCCTCAGTGGGTAATAAATCTGCAGTAGTTTAGTACTTCTTTTGCATCCCTTGAAGCAAGAAAATGTATTTCCATGTTACTCATAAATAGCTTCTGTGTACAGTTGAGTAGTGATCTCAGGTGTTACCACTTCACAGGTTCGTGTCTCTTGTTAAAACCATTCAGCCTCCTTAAATTGTCGGTACCATAAATACCATGTTCTTCATTTCTCTTGTCACTACGGTGTAAACCTGTGCCATGTCTGGCTTCTGTGGGGAGAAGAATAATTCAGATTATGAACTGCTTGAGCAGAAGGCAACCTCAATGTACGCGCAAGCGAATTACAACTGTGAGAAGTGACTTGAGCGATGTGGGGAGGGAGGGAAGTTGCCAGGAAGGAGAGGGACTCTCTCTATATAAACCACTTGCTATAGTTGAAAAACTCGAGCACACAGCCATTTTTTCAGGCTGAAATAGAAAGCACCCTTAACATGTTTATTTTTGTAATCTGTGTGTTTCTTCTGCTTTTGTTCTATTGTGGAAGAATGCTTTAAAAAAAAAAGGAAAGGTGCAACCATATGGTGCCTATTGGAATTACTAGCCATAAAATGCAGGTGTATATTTTATAATTTAGCAAGGGTGCATGGTGTTAGCAATTCACATACACACCTCCTTTAATCTTAGTTTTCTGATGTGACGCTTGCATATAAACTTCAATTACTGTGTTGTACGAACACCTTTTTTGCATAATTTGGAAATCTATTGAGGGAGCTCAGACTCTCATTGCAGTATCGAGTCCAATCTTTTTGGTGCTGTTTTTAGCACTGAGCTGGCTGACTGCTGTCCTCTTGTTCCCCAAAACAGATGCATGATGGACAGTGATGACGAAGTTCGGGACAGAGCAACGTTCTACTTGAACGTACTGCAGCAGAGACAGATAGCACTGAATGCTGCCTATATTTTTAACGGTCAGTAATAAAAAAGAAGCCTGAGCTGTTATTTCACATCCTGTGTTACGGGTGGGCTTTGCTGCCGTAAGAATAGTTTTCTGTAGTGTAACTTGAGGCAGAATAACTAGAAAGGACAGAACTGTGTGGTTTTTCTGGCCCAAGCCTGCAAATCTGCAAAGCACTTGTGCTAACTGAGAATGGCAGATTTAGCAAAATATGGGAAGAATTTTCTAGGAAGTGGAGCAGGAGTATGGGTTGGACTTTTTTTATCATTGCCTTTTCCTTCACTTGAGCAATTTTCTTAATCTTTCCTCCGCCTCCTCCATTATAAAATGAGGATGGCAATCTTGTTGCCAGAATGGGCTATAAAAATGTTTTATGGCTTGTAGTTGAAAGTTCATGCAAGCAGAATATTTAACATATTTAAGACTATTGCAAGAGGACTTTTCCTGAGTGGACTGCTTAGACTGCAGTACCTTCTGGAATGGCAACTTCCTGTGTCATCTTCAGAGCAGTTTTTTTATTCTATCCAGTATCTTGAAGTACTTAGCATGTGTGTTTTGTGTTTACTGAGAAATTTAAGTGCTTCTACCAGCTTTTTATTAGCCAAAGTCCAAACCATATCTATCTAGCTGATAGATTCCTCACTAGAGCTTTTCTCTGCAGTGTGAACCAACAGACAGACTACAGAGAAGAGCTGTTTAAATAATATTCCTGGTTTATATCTTGAGGGAGGTAATGAGACACAGATAAGTTTTTTTCAGACTCTGCCATCTTACTGCTTTTGGTGCAGTGGGCAAGCCAAAATTTGCACTGTTCGTTTGGGAAGCCTGTATCATAGTGCCTGGAGGCCTCTGGCAGTTGCTGCTATTAAAATTTTTTCTACCTGTGCTTCTGCTTTGCAGGGTTGACCGTCTCTGTTCCTGGGATGGAGAAAGCCCTGCACCAGTATACCCTGGAGCCTTCTGACAAACCTTTTGATATGAAAACAGTTCCACTGGCTACTGCACCAATCTTTGAACAGAAAGCAGGTAACACTCAGGCTTCATTTAAATAAGCTGTAGGTGCAGCTCTAAGCGTTCAGGTTGCCATAATGACACTTGATGTCTGTAAACTGGCTGCCATCCTCGTAGGGTCAGGCCAAGACTGGAGGTGGCTCAGCCCCACAGGTTACGGTGTCACTGGCTTTGCAGAAGCAAGCCTACCCAATCCTTCACAGATAAAGGAAGACAGCCTTCTTCCAAAGAAATATGGATTGGCAAGAATGTCATTATTTCTTTTGTTGATCTTGTTTCCAGAGAGGAGTTTGTACATAATCAGAATTTATTAGTTCATAAATATTTGAAAATAGTACATTCCAGAAGCGCTTAGTCACTTTACTGGCTTTCTTCCATGTTCTTGCGCAATTCTTGCATTTTGACTTTGTGCAACTTTTTAAGAAAAGGTTTGTTTTGATTTGGTTTGTTTTTCCCCTTGTTCTTCCAGCTCTTTTGCTGGCTATTCTGGACTAAAGTGTGGTTTCTTCATCATTACTCAAACATCTCTCCTCTTCTTTCCTTACAATCCAATACTGTCTTGCAGAAAAGATATTTTTGTGTGTGTGTGTGAGGAACCAGTCTGGCAATGGTTTGCAGCAGAATGTGTGAAACACTACAAGTTAAGGAATTTCTAGTGGAAATAGAACAACATTTGAAACTCCTGCATGGTGTAGTTGACAGCACAATATCTTTGCTTTTTTTCATCACAGAGATTGCCCTAGTGACCAGCAAGCCTGAGAAAGTTGCTCCTTCACGTCAGGACATATTTCAAGGTAGGAGAAGATCAGTGGGTCTCCAGCGCTTGAATTGTTGGGAGGATTGGCCACAGGTCTGTGGCCAATAAACAAGGCTGTCACTAAGTGTCTGTCATCTTTTTTTCCTTTCTGTGCAGAACAACTGGCAGCCATTCCAGAGTTTAAGAACTTGGGTCTGTTATTCAAGTCTTCAGAACCAGTGCAGCTCACAGAAGCGGAAACAGAGTATTTTGTTCGTTGTATTAAACATGTGTTCACAAATCACATCGTTTTCCAGGTGAGAGACGTTACACGCTTTTGCCAGGGTGCAATAGGAGTTGGGCCTTAATGATGCCTGGGTGTAGTGTAAGCAGTGTTGTTGCTCTGCCCTGGAGAGGACAGCTTCTCTGAAGGGATTTGCAAGGTTGAGTTAAGAGGGCGTGTGCCACTTGCCTCAACAGTCAAAAAAGGATGGGGGTTATGATCCCATCTGTTAAAGAATTCCAGTGAAATTGGAGGGAAAAGCTGTTCAGTGAGAACAGCAGGCTTGATCAAACGTGCAGGATGTATGCTGTGGACTACTGTAGCTGATTTGGGGGAAAATTCTTGATTAGAATTGTTTCTTCTATGTTCAAGTCCTTTTCAATTTCTTCTTTTGCAGTTTGATTGCACAAACACGTTAAATGATCAGCTGTTAGAGAGAGTCACTGTGCAGATGGAGCCGTCAGACGCTTACGACGTGATCTGTTGCATCCCAGCGCCCAGCCTGGCTTACAACCAGCCGGGCATGTGTTACACCCTTGTCCAGATTCCCCAGGATGACCCCACTGCAGGTATCTGCTGGGAGGGAGTAGTTCTGCACGACAAATCCCTCAAATGAAACTTTTGGAGAACACAGAATAAAATGTTTAGGGTGTGAGATTTGGCAAGCGCATACTGAGATTCTAGCACGGGTTTTTCCTCATGTGTGACATGCTGGTTTTTCTATAGAACCTGTGTTTGTGCAAAATAGTATATATGCTTTTTACAAAATAATACATGCAGTTTTAAAATAATGAGTGGTATTGGATGATTAAAAATGGGATGTTAAAGAAGATTGGAGAGCATGCAGGTAAGAGAGGAAACAGAATTTACTACCTTGAATCAGTGACAGGAGCACATTTGAAAACACTGGTGTTTGTTGGTAGTATTCAAGAACAACATCAGTAAAAGGAAAATGCAAATGGAAAAAAAAATTAGTAGTTTGGGCCTCTACATATTTGATGAGTGCAATTTTTCCTCTCTTTAGAGATTTAGAAACAGCTATGAAAGGTAGAAATAAGGGATATTCTTGGGCATAAAACTTCCCTTTCTTACTTCTATTATTCACACTTAAAAAGAAACTCCATTGGATTTGCAGTTGGTTTAAGATGACTCAGGTTGTCAGCAGGTGGATTTCTTGGTTATTGCTTTAATACCAGGAAAGATTAGAACTAGTCCAAATTCCCTGAACTGTGGTTTTGGATCGTAATCCACTTGTCAGAAACCCTTGCAGAGTTTCTCCTGGTAGCTAATGCTGAGTGAATCTCGCCGCAGCACTCTGCGAGTCAGTGAGCCTGTGCTTGTTACACTATGGCATACTCCCGAGATCCTCCTTTGGCCGCTGTCTTAAAGTCTGGAGGGAGATCTTATAAGAAGTTGCACAGTGCTCTGACCACGGCCACGTCTGTATCTTCTGGGGCAAAGCTAACGTACGTTCTTTCCGGTCTCTCTTCGGGAAGCGAGGGCTCAAGCAGAAGAAATTGCACCACTAACCTATACAGGCTTTTTCTTTCCTCCCTCAGTTGCTTGTACTTTCAGTTGCACAATGAAGTTCACTGTTCGAGACTGTGACCCAAACACAGGCGTGCCAGAAGAAGATGGCTATGACGATGAATATGTGGTAAGTTCAGGACTTGTTGTTTTTTTTTTTTTTCTTGTCACTGATTCTGAATACACATGGCCATTGGGCTGACAGTTTCCTTCCAGATCTGAAGCCAGTAGGAGAGAATGACAGGCCTGCCTGAAACTCCGTTTCCAAAATGCTGTAGTTGTAACTTAGATCCTTCCCCAAAACCTTTCTTCTGCCAAAAGTTAGCTTAGCTTTAGTGCTCTGTGGAGATAAGATTTGTGGGGACAGACAGGAAGGAAGGAAGAACTTCCAGTCTGTTTTCAGAACTGTGGCCCAATCTTTCCACCCCAAGCATTTGCACTTCTGTTTATTGTGTTTGTGTTCTCAATCACTGAAATACAAGTCAGATCTCAGGAAAGTGCCTGTCTTTTGGGCTTGGAGGAAGTAAAGGCTCCTTCTGGATTCTGAAAAATCTCTCCTCAGATGCCCAGTATGGGCTTAAAATGGCTTTAACTCACAAAGTGACTGCCCCATTTTCTGCGCTTCTTTGGTCTCACAGATGTTTTTGTGTAAATGTTTTTAAGTTTTACAGATGACCAGCATAAATACTGTTTTTCCTCTCTGCTTTTTAGATGCTATTGTGTGCTTCTGAAATTAAAGCCAGGCGTGCCAGAGTCGTCTTGGCAAAACGCTGCTGTCTCTCTTTGTCTGTCTTTTTCTTTCTAAGATGAGGATCATTTCTGTAACTGGCAGCTGAAAAATCTCCCTTGCTTTTCTGTCAGTTGGAAGATTTGGAGGTGACCGTGTCTGATCATATTCAGAAGGTTTTAAAGCCTAACTTCGCAGCTGCGTGGGAAGAAGTGGGAGATGACTTTGAGAAAGAAGAAACCTTTGCACTTAGTTCGATTAAAACCCTTGATGGTGAGATGATCTCTCCTCATTTATTGGTGACCCACATAGTAATCCTCATAAATCTGCCATGCTGAGGATATATTTAGTGTGGTAGGAGGAGAATTTGGTGCCTTCCGTCGTGGCATTATGTCCCAGCAGCAAGTTTTTGTGTTGCAATGTTGGGATTACCGTGAGCGGAAGGTTGGCAGTGCTCTTGCTTGAGGCTGGTTGAAGGTCAGGCTGCATTCCTGGGCTGTTAAAACAGCAGGATGGACGTGGCAAGTAGGTGTGTTGGTGGGGCTGCAATCAAGATAATGAATGAAAATGGTTAATGGGTGCTTAGAGAATGTCTTTAATTGCAAACTAGCTCTGACAGAAAGCCTGGCACCAACCTGGAGGTCATTTTCTTTTTCAATCTCTAATGCAGAAGCTGTCAATAACATCATCAAGTTCTTGGGCATGCAGCCTTGTGAGAGATCAGATAAAGTGCCAGAGAACAAAAATTCTCACACGCTCTACTTAGCTGGTAAGTATTCACACTACTGAACTCGATGTTTCCATGTCCCCACAGATTTTTACTAATGAAGGGAAATGGGTTAGGACCTTCTGCTCTTATTTCAGAAGTTTTTTTCTCTGTAGAAAGCTGAGGTGAACCAGCGAGTTGAATGCAGCTGGTGCTAACTTGGAACCCGCTGTCGTGGGTGTACTCTGACTAGGCTGTGTCTCTTGGAATTGAGGTATTTTATTTAAGGGAATAGTAGTGAATCTTCTGAATGAAGAACTTCCAGAGCAGACATGTAACAAAACTCCTTGCCTGAGGTTATCTCAGAAGGGGGTTCCTAGGACCATCTTGTTTTCAAGTTCCTATCACTAGAGACACATCCTGAATTGGCCCACAGTACCCACAAGTTCTTGTTTGGTGCCTGTGGTCCAAGCTTACAGTTTTGTGCAATCCCTGGCAGTGAAGTGCTCTACAAAACTTTGCTGCAGTTATTAAAACAAAACCGCCGTGAGCGTGACAGAAGAGTCAGATCTTAATTTATTTCAGAGGTAGAATTGGTAACCCCGGGTCTGTCTGTGTAGTGGTGTTGAAGTGGGACTGGAGGTGGCTTGACTTGGGCTCTGAATTACCTCCAGGAGCGCTGCTTCCAAGCCCGCTAGTAGAAGTGTAGGAGGATTATTCCTCCCTTAACGGCGAGGGCACAGCAGAATTACGGTATGTGTTGCCTTCTCAAACCAGAAGCGAGCTTCAGCTAGCCACTTTCTGGTTTCTACCTATTTAAATCAGCCTAGCCCTCCAGCAGGTCTGTTTCATTAGGACAGTATATGTTATCATCAGTCTTGACCTCAAGAGCTCAGGGGATTTTTGGGATTTGGGGGGTTTTTTTGTCATTTTCCCCCTCTCTGCAACTGGCCGTAGGCTGAATCTGTCTTGGACTCACGAAGTTGTTGGCTCCTGGGTTAGGCCTAGATCACTGAGCCACTCTTAAAGTAATCTCTGAACTGTTGCTTTGTCCCCAGGTGTATACAGAGGCGGCTGCGACGTGCTGGTGAGGTCCAGGCTTGCGCTGGGAGACGGGGTCACCATGCAGGTGACAGTTAGGAGCAAGGAAGAAACGCCCGTAGATGTCATCCTGGCTTCCGTAGGCTGAGTCTTACAGCACGTCGACTGTGGTGGAAACCTCCTCTGCAAGCACTGGTTGGGTATTTTACCAGATATCAAGCAGCCTGTCTGTCCTTCTGCATGTAGTTTTTATTCCTCAATTTGGTAAATATTTTGTATGATGTTACAGTAGTGGCAATAGTGACTGGCTGGTGCTGAGCCTTTCCCGTGTCCCTTCCCTCGTTGTCACTTACACATTCCCGTCTAACTTATTGCATCTCTGGCCACTTGCAGTAGAGCAGGGAAGATAAAAGATGCAGGTGGTAAGAAAATGGAATCAGACTTTTGTCAAAACTGATTTTTATTAACAGAAAATAAACACTGGTCCAAGTGGTGGAATTCATATGAATTACTGTTAATAAAATAGAAATTTTTTGTTCTAATTCTGTCTGCTTCAGTACAGAAAAAATAGCCCATAATGGCTGTTTACTCAGCAGAAGCCCCTTATTCCTAAAGGGATGCTATAAAATTTCAAACATAAGCAGTTAAAAAACACACAAAACCTGCAGAGTCTGCCAACCTGCAAATTTACAATAGCTTCATGATTGTCTCCTCTCTTCTGTACAGAAAAATCAATGTACAGAGAGAGAGATTAAACTTCCCCTATCAAGGCATTTTCAATTCTCTGAGCCTTATGTCAGATAATCCCAAACAACAGGGCAGCTTCTTCCTGGGCTCAAAGACGTGAAACATCCTGTATCAAAAGTTGGGAAGAGAAGGGGAAGGAGGGACCTTGCGGTGACTTCTTGTGAGGGAAGTTCTGCATCTCTGATGAACTGGGTGTTTCTTAATTATCAAATCAGGGTGAGGAAGGAAGGCAGGAATACTATTTTAATGCTAATTTACACACCCGTCCCAGATCCCTGTGGCTGGCGTAGCTATTGCTCAGAAGAACAGCTTGGCTTTTGCTAGTGCCAGTGTTATATATTCAGCTTGCTCTAGTGAAACAGGGACGAGCCTGCCCTGGTAGAACTCGCTACAGCCGAGCTTCAGCGAAGTTCCTGAGGTAATAACACCCCTGGGACTGTCGGTGAGCAGCTCTGCTTGCTGAAAATTAGAGAAATGCAGGAAGTGAGGTTTAGAGCTTGCCTTTGGGTAACTGGCCATTAAAAAGAGATTACTGAAGACCTAATGACTGCTTAAATGCCCCTTTAGGGGTGCAGAGCATCATTGCCTGTATTTTGAGGGATTACAGATCCAGCTCTCCTGCTGTATTTAGTGTAGGCAAACTCAGTTTTAAATTCTTCAGTCCTGCCAAGCTGGCCAAGTATTACAACACTTAGCAGAGGGATATCATTTCAACTGCCTGCACAGCAACTCAAAAAACAGACCGGCATCCATCTTGGGAATATGTGCATCAACCCGTGGCTGCTAGTGGTCCTGTTTTACCTGTGGTGTGCAGCGTAGCCTGGCCATGAAGGCAAGAAAGAATCCTGGGGCTGATATATGTGCTCTGCCTCCCCTCAGGTGCCCCTGTTTTCCCTTGAGCCCTCCTGGCTCTAAAGATAGAGACAGGCTGCTCGAGAAGCAAGAGCGCAGGGCTGGAAGAGCTGTCAGCATCCTGTAACTCTGTTTAGGCCGACAGTTTTGTCCGTGCCTCCCTGCAGGCTGTTTTATGGTGCTCAAAGGATTTAACTGCAAAAATGCAGCAGTTTGGCAGCCAGAGATTAGGGTGTTAGTGCAGAGTGTTGGATCTGGAGATAAAATTAAGGTTTCTTCCTGCCCACAAAGCCTGATTTGTAAACAGAGAGCGAGAACCGAGCTGCAGCAGCTCAGAAGGAGTTGATAAAGTTCAGATACGCATTCAGGAAGCCTGTCGGATCCTCCAGCTGTGGATAGTGGCTAATGTGGTCATCCAGCACAGATACCGTGGACGTGGGAAGCACCTTCCTGTCGGAAGAACGCAGCAGCTTAAGCACAGGAACTGCCACTCGGCCCACAACCACCCAGGTGCTACCAGTGAGGAGGACAGAACCCTCTCACACAGTTGGGATTCTGCTCATAGCATGGTTTTGGGACAAAAAAGGCTGTAGCGGCTACAGCTGATCACTCTTCCAAGTGGTGGATTTGCTTCAGGTTAGTTTGGAAGAGAAGACTCCCTCAATCAATAAATCTTACTTCAGTCTGATGCGGTTTTAAAATGCATGACTGATTTGACTTGAGAATTGTGACTTTTGGTGCCTAAAATGGGGAAGCGATTTCCAAACTGCTTCTCTGGCTGAATCGCGTGGCTGTGCAGGTTAGGGGGGGGAATTAAAAACAGCCTTGTTGGGGTTTTTTTGGAAAAATCCAAGACAAAATCTCCCTCAAAATGAAAGCCCCGTTGCATATTCCCACTTTGTGGCAGGTATTGTCTTACTTGTAAAGCTGAAGAAACTCTGGGTGTGGATTCACAGGGTCCAGGGGCCCGTAGATCAGATGCACTGCAAGAAAGAAGCGCAGACAGAGCTTTTATACCCAAGGACATCCCTAAACCAAGCCAAGGAGACCTGTTGCAGACATGTTCCCCCCTCGCATGGAGCTCAGGAAGCTTTCAGCAGAGCATTGAGCAAACCAGCTGCCAAAGGGGCTCTTGCTTCTCTGCCCTGGGGGTCAAGTTCAGCCTCCAACCCTCCTCCTGCAAACATCAAACTTGCCTTGAGTGGTTGCAACTTCTCCTGAGCTTGAAAAGCACCTCAGCTTGCCTGGGCTGGAGAAACTGGAGGCTCCGTGGAACAAACTCTTTTTTTTTTCCTCTTACTTTAATAATTTCACAACTCTCCGCTGTAACTGAGCCATAAACAAGAGCAGGGAATTTTGTTACCCCCTGCACAAACTGGATTTGAGCCACGTCGTCTTCATCATTAGTGGAAGGAGCCAACACCACCTTCCAGTGCCTGCAGGCGAGGCGGGTGATTCCCAACATCCCAACCAGTAAATCGAAGAAAATGGATTCCTACTCACATGGGACAGAGGTGGACATCAAAGCCCCAACCCAGCGGTCTCTGTGCTTCTTTCTCTGGTTTATGTACTGCAAAATACTGAAGAGAAACCTGTTGTTATACAGCAGACGGTGCCTCGAGGTGTTGCACAGCCTGGAAATGGCTTTATTTAGGAAGGGAGAAACAACCTGCAGTCTGGGGAGATGGGAGGATAAGGTTTGAATCCTTCCCAGCTGAGATGGTAGCAAATTTGTGTCCTCTGCTCCCAGTCAAACGCCACGGCGTTGTAAAAAAGGGGGTGAACTGTCGTAACCTTTGTGCTGGACGATGCAGTGAATCGTAGAATCCCAGAATCATCTCGGTTGGAAAAGCCCTTGAAGATCCTCCAGTCCAACCATGAACCTCACCCTGACCGTTCCCAACTCCACCAGATCCCTCAGCGCTGGGTCAACCCGACTCTTCAACCCCTCCAGGGATGGGGACTCCCCCCCTGCCCTGGGCAGCCCATTCCAACGCCCAACAACCCCTTCTGCAAAGAAATCCTTCCGAAGAGCCAGTCTGACCCTGCCCTGGCGCAGCTTGAGGCCATTCCCTCTTGGCCTGCCGCTGGTTCCTTGGCTCAAGAGACTCATCCCCCCTCTCTGCACCCTCCTTTCAGGGAGTTGCAGAGGGCCATGAGGTCTCCCCTCAGCCTCCTCTTCTCCACACTAAACCCCCCCAGTTCCCTCAGCCGCTCCCCATCACACCTGTGCTCCAGACCCTGCACCAGCTCCGTTGCCCTTCTCTGGACACGTTCGAGTCATTCAATGGCCTTTTTGGAGTGAGGGGCCCAAAACTGAACCCACTCATCGAGGGGCGGCCTCACCAGTGCCGAGCACAGGGGTGAGATCCCTTCCCTGTCCCTGCTGGCCACACTCGTGCTGATACAAGTCAGGATGCCACTGGCCTTTTTGGCCACCTGGGCACACCGCTGGCTCATTATCAATCCCCCCCCAGGTCCCTCTCTGACTGGCAGCTCTCCAGCCACTCCTCCCCAAGCCTGTAGCGCTGCTGGGGGTTGTTGTGGCCCAAGGGCAGAACCCAGCATTTGGCCTTAGTAAAACTCCTCCAGTTGGCCTCAGCCCATGCTCCAGCCTGGTGAGTGAGTCACAGTGAGCTGCAGTCAGCCAGCAAATGAGCACCAAAAGGTTGATTTACCCCTTAACAAACCTCGTGCTGCTTTGCTTGGGCAGCAGGGCTAAAAGGAGGGTTGCAATCAGATCCTACAAATGGTCAGGGCAGAAATCAGCCACTGAGAGGCAGCACCATCTGGGCGCTCCCATGCTCACAGGCATCACGGCGGCTCTGAAACCGTTTCAGTGCCCCGCAGAAGAGGAGCCAGCGTGGAGGAATGCAGGAGAAGAGGAAATTGCACTGGTCTGGTCTTGCAGTGAAAATCTGAACTGCTAACAGCTCCTCAGCCTGTCTCCTCACCCCAGCTGGCAACGTGGTGACTCCTCGCTTCAGCACAGCTCTCGGGGGCTGAGGCTCACAATTTAAACCTCAGGTTCAAGTCAGTTGGGTTATAAAAAGCCTTCCAAGGATGGGAAGCTACACTAAATAAACATACTGATACTCTGACACATGGCATTTAAAGGGCTGGAGATATTTTGGCACTGAGCTTCCCATCAGGTCTGTGCTGCCAACAAAGGTGACACAGCAAAAATTTGCCACGACGTGACTTGCCAAAGGGGCAGTTTGTCAGCCAGTGTAGCCATTGCTGGGCTTGGGCATGTATCCCTCGTTACAAAAGGCAATTAATGAGTGCCCTTGGGTAAGGCTGAGCTGTCTGGTCCTTACTGGGATTTGTCTGAAGATGGTGGGAGGAGAGAGGAGTTTGTATGCTGGGGGAGAAGGGGACACAGAGGTCCCACTGAATGGGGATACTGAACTCACAACCACCAGCCTGAGGTCCTGCCAAAAATCCCAAACTGGAGAAAACCAGATTTAGCTCCAGTTGTTAATAAAAACGACAGATTCAAGCCCCTAACTTCTAAAGGAGAAAAAAACCCCCACATTGTACATCTCCAGCGTCGTCCTTCTCCCAGTGTGCAGGCTCAGATCCTCCTGATTTGACTTCGTTTACCTGCCTTGCACCATCCCAGCAAGAATCCCTGCTCCTGCATCACCGCCCAGCTCTTTTTTGGGGTGTGATGATGATTCCAGACCCAGCAGAAGCAGCTGGAGGCTCTGGGGTGCCAGTGTCCAGGGACCTGGCTGAGCTCTGGTAACCTCCGAGCTGCTGCATGGCTCTGCCTGCAAACAGAGGGATGCCATGGGTGTAAAACTAAGCTCAGGCAGCAATTAACAGTGACATACCTGTCAACAACGAGATTGCCGTCGTTGGTCCGCACCACTGTCCACATGTCCCAGTACTCTGCCTGCGAAGGCTGCGTGTAGGGCCCAAAGACAGCCCCAAGCCTGGAAAGAAAAAGAAAAAAAAAGAGTTCAGAGCGGCACGGCAGCAGCCGTGTTAGCAGACAACTCAAAAACTAGCCAAAGGCAAAAAAACCCAGTTGAGCGCTTCTAGTTTCTACTGTGAAACGTGGGTGCAAGCGCAGCATTGTAAATCATCCCCCGAAGGCACCCAGTGTTGGACTTGGCCAGTTTAAAGGGCTTTTTGGAAAAAAAAAAAGGGGTTGCAACATCTGATAAAACTATGTATCTGATCGCGTGCCGTATGTGATTAGGGTTTTCATTGCCTCTGTAACCGGCACGAGTCCAATACTCGTGGGAGAGAAAGATTTCAGCATATGGTGAAAAGCTGTTGTGGTTTATTATTAGGCTGAAGCGCTTTGCCAACATGGAGAGGGAATGGCCCAGAAGATCAAGGTCGTTCAAATCCAGGGGCAAATCTCTCCTGGGACAGTGCCAGGGAAACCGCTCACCTGTCAAATACCCTAATTCCTAGGTTGGTCCCCTCCCCGCTTGGCTCACATCCCCCGTACGGACTGCACCCAGCAGCACGGAGACTCACCCTCTGGAGAAGAAAAAGAAGTTCATCAGCCGCGTGATGACGGGGGACAGCAAACCCCCATCCTTGAGGATCTTGGGCAGAAGGGAAAAAAAGAAACAGCACTACTCGGTATCATACAGACGGGTAAATCCTGCCTCCTCAGAGGGCTTTTCCCCTGGCTCCCCATATTCCGGCAGTTTCCCAGCTCAGCCCTGACCCTCAAGATGTACACAAACTCTTGGCGGTGAGACGTCAGCGCTTCAAGGGGTGATTATTGGGATATTTGGATGCAATAAGCCGCACCCTGACAGCCCCTGCTTCTCCCCACCACCTCTAACGATGCCTGTGAGCAGCTCAGGTGCCATTACCGAAGCGGGAAAAGCAGCAGGTATCTGAGGCAGGTAAAACCCCAAACTCACAGAGTCAGCCTTCTGCTCGAGGGGCGATTCAGTACAACTAGAGGGGGTAGCAGCTCACCTTCTGGATGAACCGGGGGTAGTGCGTTTCGGGGAAAATCCCTGGAAGGATGTCAAAGAACAGAGTTGTAGCGCTACAAGTGTTTTGCTCTGCATCTCCCAGTCTCTTCCCCGTCTTCATGGTGCCATGAAAGGTGGCACAGGCAGCCCCAGGACTGATGCTGCTGGTTAATTACAGCACCTTAATTGCAATTCGCTTGGGGTTTGGGTGGTGCTTTTTCTCAGACGGGAAGGCCATCCTGTCCTGTGGATCCCCATCCCTCCCAGCCCACCCACCCCACAACACCGGACAAACCTCACCTCCATTGGATAAACATAGGCTGTTGATCAAGATGCTTCCAGTTTTATTGTGCTCATACCTGGGCGACAGAAGAGAAGAATGTGAAACACAATTAGACCTACAGGCTCCAAGAAGTGACCGACCAGCAGGTCAAATTAACAGTATCAGATCATCTCTGCTCCCCTGCTGTCCCTGGCTTGATAAAAAGGAGCTCGGGAGGGAAGTTAAACATCCTAGCAGCTGGGATCTGATGGATGGGAGCCTCAGATCTGCCCACCATGGATGTGTCCTGAGACCTCTCAGCCTTCGTTCAGCTGTAGGTACAGGGAAAAGGGGGTTCTGCGCTACATCCTTTCACTTATCTGCTGGAAATCGCCTTGATGGGGACACAACAAAGAGCAGCCAGAGCATCAGTGGTTGCAGTGACCTGTGCAGCAGCTCCTGTGCGACCGTATCCCCGTAATCGTGGGACAGGAGATTAATCCTCTGGTGGCGGAGGCCGAGGTGATGCACCAGCCCCTCAACGATGCTGGCTTGCTCAAAGATGGAGTAGCGGTGGGGCCTCTGTGAAGCAAAGCAGGAGAGGAGCCGCAGTGAAAGCCTGAGCCCACAAACTCCAGAATAAACACCCAAATGGAGAAATACGGGGTGGAGACCAGTAGTTTGCAATCCCGGACAGAGCAGTTGGGATGTCCTGGGCCAGCAGTTATGACCACAAGCCTATGGGAGCACTGCCCATGCCCCAGAGGGGTCAAGGTGTGCTTGGGAGTCACGTTAAACCCAAGTAAAGGTGAGGTGGTGACAGAGCCAATCTCCACCATGCACCTTCCTCATCCCCCCTGCTACTATAATGTCTTATTCCTTTTCCAGATGTAAATGGGAGAAGAAACTGGACTGCAAACGCCAATTTTCCGGGGATGCTGGCACGGCAGAACAACCTCTGGGCCAAAAGTGACTGCAAAAATCCTCTTCCCAGGCTACTTACAGGCTTGTCACTGAAACCAAATCCTACAAAATCCAGAGCAATCACCCGGTGAAACCGCTGGGTCAGCCCTTCCCAGATCTGGAAGAGAAATGCATTAAAAAAAAATAGCTAATGGGAGCAGAGAGAGGAAAAGTCTGTGGCAATGCACAGCCATGGATGGCCATGCTCCCGGCCGCTCCCCCAGACAGCACCTTCCAGCTCCAAGAAAACAGCAGGAGGTTGCAATTTCCCAATAAACAGCAAGACCATCCCCCAAAAAAGCCAAGAAATACTTGTGGGTCTTTTTCTCCTGCTTTGAGCTGGAGTGTGGGAAAGGGCAATGTGAAAAAAGCTCGGCTCCTGTGCAAGGCATGGGGAGAGGAACAGGGCTGCTATCCCAGAGCACAGTGGTGCCCCCAGCAGAAACTCCTCTGGAGCATTTCCCTCTCCGGGCTGAGCCCCGAGTCCATCTGCTCATCCCCAAGAGGGAGAAACCACGGGGTTTCCTGCTGGCATCCAACCCCCCCGTGCACTCACTCCCCTCACCTTGCACCAGTCGTAGCTGGAGGTTGGGAAGCCGTGTAGGAGGACGACAATGTCGGAGCTGCCAACAGCACCGGTTGAATCTGAGGAGGGAACGAGGCACCTCAGGGTCAGCTTTTCCCCCCCCAATTTCCTCCCTTGTAAGACAGGTGTTGCTGTTCGAGCCCAACCAGCAGCTCGGTGTTACCTTTCCCTTTGCTCCCCCAAAACCAAGCGTGGGTTTGACTCACACAGAAGCTTCCCAGTGCCAGCGTGGCTTTGGAAACCCGGCCAGATGAGCCACTGCAGCTTCTGGCACCAGCTACTTAATGCAAACTAAGGTTTTACTTAGCACAAATTAATTGCAGCTACACTTAAGTTGCTACACTGGGTGACAACCACTCCAGCAAATAGGTTTTTTGGTATCTTTTCCTTGCTGTGACCCATCAGAGGATCCTTCCCTATGAAGACCAAGATATTGACACTGGTGCACAAGGACCAACCTTCATGACTTCACTCAATTAAAACGTTTTGATAATGAACAGCCACACTGCACCTGGGTCCATGCAGCAGCTCCCCTTAAAGCCATTATGTTTTGGGAGGGATTTTCCATCTCCCTGCCTGGCCTTGGGGACATCCCCAGGGCCACCGAGAGGAGCAGAGCCCCCAGCCCCGCTCCCCACCGAGATGGATGAGGTGTCCCCAGGGCTCGGTGCAGCCCCATCACCTCTGTAGAAGATGTTCTGGTCCTTGTAGGTGAAGTAGCCTCCGGAGGACCTCCAGGAGAGGAGAGTTGGGGAGAGCTTGGGGGGTGGGATGTGCAGGTAGACGGCGAGAAGGGGCACGCTCAGCAGCCCCACCTGCACCCACAACTCCTTCATCCTGCGGGAGAGAGTGAGGCGCCTGTCTACCAGGATTTGCCCCATAACCCGCAAGTCCCCCTAACCCCCTCCATGTCCCCATAACCCCCATGTGCCCCTAACCCACCTCCTTGCCCCCATAACCCCCATGTCCCCATAACCCAACTCCACATCAACATAACCCACCTCCAAGTCCCCCAAACCCCCACATTCCCATAACCTGCACATCCCCAGGCTGGCAGGTCCATGAAAGTGGTCTCTGCAGTAAAGGTTAGGGGTCTGAGGGGGTATGTGGGCCCCACTGGGGGTCTGAGGGAGGACATGGGCTCCATAGGAGTCTTAAGGGGGTGTGTGACCCCACTGGGGTTCTGAGGGGGAATGTGGACCCCATAAGAGGTCTCAGGGGGGACATGGGCCCCCCTGGGGTTCTGACAGGGGACATGGTCCCATATGGGGTCTGAGGGGGGACATGGTCCCCACAGGGGTTTTAAGGGGGTGTGTGACCCCACTGGGGTTCTGAGGGGGAACGTGGGCCCCACTGGGGGTCTGGAGGTGCACATGAGCCCATAGGGGGTTTGAGGGGGAACGTGGGCCCCAACCTGGGGCTGGTGGTCAAAGGGAAACAGAAATGGGGGGGCCCTAAAGCCCCGCCCACCGGCCACACCCTCGCTAAGACCCGCCCACACAAACAAGCCCCGCCCCCTCACCCCCAGCCCCGCCTCTCCACGGGCCAAGCCTCGCCCTCAGCCGGCCACGCCCCCCGCCCCCCTCCCTGCCGCGCGCCCCCTGCCCTGAGGGAGTCAGGCCCCACCCCTCGGCGGCGGTGGGCGGAGCCTCCGCGCCTGGCGGGGCCGCGGGGCGGGCGGCGGGACCGCGCGCGCCTCACCTGCCTCAGGTACCTCGGCCGCGCGCCGGCACGGCACTGGCCCCGCCCCGCGCATGCGCCGTCCGCCGCCCCGCCCCGCTCCCCGCGCGTCACGGCGCGTGCAGCCGCGGCGTCCCCGGTTGCCCGGCGACGCTTTAGCGCTGTCAGCCGCTCGCGCCCCCTACGCGGCGCCTGATTGGCCGCCGGCGCGACGGGCGGCCAATCGGGGCGAGGGTAGTTGCGGGGTGGGACGCCAGAAGCGGACGGCGGGTGGTCGGGCGGGAGTGAGGGAAAGAGGGGGGCGGCGGGGAGGAATCTCCGCTGCGGGAAGATGTCGAGCAGGAGGAGTATCGGGAACCCGGAGGTGGGATGAGGGACCCTTCCCCTCGCCGTCACCCTCCCGCCGGCGGGCGGCGGGAATCGGGGGGCCGGGCCAGAGAGCGGCGGCGGCGGCCTCCGCTCCTGACGGGGGCAGCCCTGGGTGGCCCATGGGGCTCTGGGGCTCCAGCGGCCGGGGCGTCTCTGGGGGTTGCTGTGGGGACCGGAGGGTTGAGGGGGTGGGGAGGGCGGCTCTCGGGGGCCTCGGTGGGCCAGTGCAGCATCCAGAGGCGTTACTCGGAGCGGGCGGGAGGTTTCCTGGGGCCCCTAGAGCTGGGCGTGCTCAGGGTGAATTGCGGGTGGAGACAGAAGGGGAGAGAAATTTGCCTTTTGAGGCTCTAAAGTGGCGGTTTGGCAGGGGATTTAATACAGAGTTGGAGATCCAGAGGTCTGTCGTCCTGCCTGAGAGCAGAGGATGTCTGAGAGGATGCCTGTGGTCTCGCTCCTCTTTTTGTTGTCTCTGAGAGCTCTTCAAATTGCCTTTTCTGTTAATGGGGTTTTTTTTGCCTTTAAAACAAATACATGACTGTATGTTGACTTCCTCTTATATTTTCATTTTTAAAACAGTATTTAACCAGGCGCATCCCTCAGAATCCCAGATACCAACATATAAAAACCCGCCTTGATACTGGTAAGTGAAATCGTTGTAGGGTAAAAAAACCAAACGTGGATGTAGGAGTATACAGAAATATGATGAATCTCTTAACCGCCTCTGTCCTGAGCTACTTTACCCCAGATACTGTGGAGCTATGTCAGAACTTGCATTGCGATTGTGATGTCTCTGTTGTGACAGTTTCCACAGGAATTACTGATCTTGGAGTTTCTGTATGTGGGCTTTTCTTGTATAAACTAATACCTTGACAAGGGTTTCATTCAAGATAATTACTTAAGGGGTGTCTTTGGGGATTTTTTGTTGTTAAAGTGGTTCAATTTTATCCAGTAATCTCTGCTTATAGTATCCACATAAAAATGTTGGCAAAGTGACAGTGTGGCCCCAGTTGTGCTTGAAGCAGCATGTTGGAGGTAGGATTTGAATACCAAGGTCCTGATTTTAGCTCCCTTAGAGAGAGGGCTGTAGTGTACTGAGTTTTAAGGAGTGACTTTCTGAAGGCGATGACTTTGTTCTCCAAAGCATTGTCAAAACAACTTATGCTTTTGAGTAGAGAGGGCTTGGTGTGGAACTTGTAAACTGGAAGGCTGTTTTTCTGGAATAACGCCATTCTGATTCTTGTTGGTTGACAAGAAGCTCAACGTGAGCCAGCAATGTGTGCTGGCAGCCCAGAAAGCCACCCGTGTGCTGGGCTGCACCCAGAGCAGTGTGGGCAGCAGGGCGAGGGGGGGATTCTCCCCCCCCTCTGCTCCGCTCTCGGGAGACCCCCCTGCAGTGCTGGGTCCAGCTCTGGGGGCACCAACAGCAGAAGGACACGGACCTGCTCGAGCGGGGCCAGAGGAGGCCACAAAGATGCTCGGGGGGCTGGAGCACCCCCCTGTGAGGACAGGCTGAGAGAGTTGGGGGGTTCAGCTGGAGAAGAGAAGGCTCCGGGGAGACCTTAGAGCGGCCTCCCAGGACTGAAAGGGGCTACAGGAAAGGGGGGAGGGACTTGTCATCAGGGTGGTAGGGATAGGACGAGGGGGAATGGTTTTAAACTGAAAGAGGGTGGATTTAGATGAGATACAAGGAAGAAATTCTTTATTGTGAGGGTGGTGAGGCCCTGGCACAGGTTGCCCAGAGAAGCTGTGGCTGCCTCCTCCCCGGAAGGGTTCAAGGCCAGGTTGGACGGGGCTTTGGGCAACCTGGGCTAGTGGAAGGTGTCCCTGCCCGTGGCAGGGAGGTTGGAACTGAATGATCTTTAAGGTCCCTTCCAACCCAAACCATCCTGTGATTCTGTGAGTAGCAGGGTGTGGATATTCTGTAGTCCTCCCTGAAAATCCTGTAAAATAAAACTCGAGTGCATTCTGTAGAAAAACTGAAGCAGCGCCTGTGGGTATATGTAGAAGATTTGAGCTCCTCTGGTCATGAACGTTTGCAGTGACTTCCTCTCTCCAGTATGGAGGCTTTAACCTCTGGACCACTGCCCGTTCCCAGAGGCGGTTGGCAGTCGGAGTCCTGCAAGCCCTTTGACTGACTTTGCTATTTAGCTCGGCCTTCCTTGCGATAGAAAAGCACGAAGAGGAAAATCGTGGTACTTTTGATTTATGGATGCCTTGTATTGTCATGGTGAAAGAGGATCTACAACAAACTCTTGTAATCATAGTCTGATATTTTCCTCCCCTAAAAAATCTAGGTCTTAATAGCACTGAAGAAAATCACTAATTAAAAAATTGTAACGAACTGATTTTTTTTTTTTTTTTGGTTACAGGAAACAGTTTAACAAAATACACTGAGAAATTGGAAGAGATCAAAAGAAGTGAGTATCTGGAGAGGAGCAGAATGTAACTTGCGGTGAGTTAGTTCCAAACTGAAGGAGCATCGAGGAACAGGGGGTTGAATCCCAGGCCCTCCGTTTGCTTGGAGATCTCCACTCCGATGGTGCCCACAGCCTTTTTCAGGGATGAACTGTAGAAACACGCAGCAGCAGGATACAAAGATGGTTGGTTCTTTGCTGGGCACCTTCCACTTTGTGCTGCGCCTTATTTCTCTGTCTCTCACAGTGCTTTACAGATTTAACTTAAGAAACCAGGCAGGCAGATCTAGGAGTCTTTCCAGATCCTTCTTTGTGCAATTTTTGTTATTGAGTGGAAACCAGACAGGAAGAGGTTTTCTGGACTAAGAAACTAGACTAGACTCATCTGGGAAGACTCAGACTGCGCTTCTGAGATTTTATTTCACTTTTAGGTAACAACTTGAGATCCTTTACCTTTGTATAATTGTCGCATACTTAGATTTCTATCAGAATACTCAAAGGTAGGAAAAAGATGAGCTCATTCCTATGTAACTCATTAACTTCACCAGAACTAAACACTGATGTTTTGAGGACTTTGGGTTGTTCAAGCTAATGAAAGCCTAACTCATATTTATTTCAGTCTATTTTCCCACTGAAAATGGGCTTTTTTAAGAAATTACTGATAAAGCTAATGTTCTACTACTTTATTTTCAGCTACTGTCCAGATTATTTTCACATAGAGAGCCAGGAAAGCTATTAAACCCAAAAGCTGCATTTATTGATGTGAAAGAAAAATCGTCCCCGTTAATGACTAATTAGGATTTTAAATGTTCAGTCTTAGACCCACTCACTGTGTTCCTCTGAGGTGGTAGTGTTCATACTGTAAGGGAGGTCACTAATCTCTCACGTGAATATATTTGTGCTCAGCTTTGTGCAAAATGGTCCTTTGTTGCCAGTTTGTTTGTTGGTTGTTTTTTTTTTTAAACACTGCAGGTCTTTGGGGAAAATCAAAAGAGAAATGACCTTGCTTTCCGAAATCCTGTGTTGACTGACTAAGATTTCAGTGCTTAACACTGGATTGCCATCGCTTTGTATCTGTGCTGAAAATCTTGTTGTATGGGTCTAGTTGGTTTTCAATCTCTGCTGTGAATCTGGTTTTGTTTCAGGCAGGACTCCTTTTGTTTAATCGTGGTTCTGGAGTCCGGTAGAAACTTTCTCATTATATTTGGGCTGAATAGACACCTTGTGTTCCCAGGCAGTTTAGAAACTTCTCCCCCTTGATTTCTCATGGATAGATGATACTGTTTGGACACAACTTTAAATACCCAGCACAGGCAACTCTCTGTCTCTTGTGTAACGTGAGAGAGTGGGACTTAATACCCCGAGCGCGCTGTGGAATCAAAAATGATAAGAGAGCCGGAACCACGATGATTTGTCCTTTGGAGGATTGACTTGAGGAGAGACATCAAGTCTCTTCCTTTTCTCTGGCGTTGCTTCACTCATTTCTGAAGCTGTGAGAAGTGCATCCTTGAATACAGAATAATTACAGCTTCAGACCAGTTCACCGAAGCAAAAAATGTCAGAAAATCCGAATGGATCTTCCAGGACAGAAGCAGGTACGTTGTGTTGCTTTTGTAGTTGGAAGCAACACTTCTGAAATTTCTTATAACTGCTGGGAGGCTTGCACAAGCATTCAGATTGGTCTGCTCCAGGTCAGGCTTTGTAATAACAAAACAGTTATGCTGTGGTTTTTCTTGTTGATAGAAATAATTTTGGGTGGTAAAGGCAAGGTCTAGGTCATAAAGGCTTGTTTTGGGATAAATAATCTTTGCTTGAGGTGGGTGGAAACCAGCATTTGTTTTTTATCTGCACTGTGACAATGGTTCTGCTTTGTCAGTGTTTATAGACATTCAGCGCTTCATGAGCTTTGTTGCTTTTATTTGTCCTTCTAAATTAAGTTTATTTCTTGCCCTTCACATGACTGAAGGGCTCTTTTTGTCCGTGGCTGGGGAGTTTTAACCATTTGGACATGGGCTACGTGAGGGTTTTGTGTCAGACAGGTGAAATGGGCTGTATAAAAGATAATTCTTGCTGTTATTTCCAAGTCGTAAAGGGAGGCTTTAGCAATCTGAGCTTGAGGCTTGAAACCAGGTGGGTTTGCCAGAACAGTGAAGGTCATTTTCAAGTTAACTGATGTTCTGAAATCTAGTTTATGTGCAGGTCTTGTACTTCAGACCCGTGGTTTGAAAGGCATAGAACACACTGCAGTGCACTGGGGTATTTTGGATGGGCTCCTTTTTTCTAAGACAAGCTGTGGAGTAGCAAGAAGGCACTTGCTTTGCAGCCTAATAAAAATGATATAGGGTAGGATGTTGAAGAATTTGGGAACTCTGCTTGCTCTGAATGCTGAAAATTAATTGGCCTCCCTCTTCAGGAAGTATATTTAAGAGGAAAGGATAGGAATAAATAAAAACAGAGTTGAAAGCTCACAATTTCTCTGTGTCTGTCCTGCGACCGTAATGTGTCCATTGACTGTCTACAGGGAGAATCTTGTCCGAACAGAATGTCTGTCAGGAAGCGCGTGATCACCGCTTATATTGGGAAGAAATCTCAGCCTCCAGCGTTCGCGTGACGGCTCCTCTAAACACATGTCAGCTTGAGAGTTTCCATAAGCTAATTTTGCAGTAATTTTTTTTGTGTGGTGGTTACAGGAATGTGGATTGGAGCCCTTCCCCCTTCTCCCCCATCTTCCCTTGTTTAAGCTAATGGAGCATTCAGCAGATGGTTTTAGAGGATTTAGAATTGCTTAACTGGCTGGATTTGCTAAAGGTCCTGCACTCCGTTGTTAGCCCTCTTAGCTGAACAGCTGGAGAGGGACCAGTCTGGAATATCTAAATTGTTAGAAAAATGCAAAGGGTTTTTCTTTTTTTATGAATCAAAATCTATGACTTCAGAGGTGGAGCCTAGTAAGGGAGAAGGAGGAAAAGAAAGGAGAAGCAATTTTATTTTTTGAGAGAGCTTAGATTCATTAGAGCGTGGCTTCAGGAGCTGCAGGCAGAACTCAGTTACAGCTGCAGTGCCTGACACAGGAGGAATTTTGTTGATCATCTTTGCCTTACCCTGCCAGCACAGGATTGATCTTTTTTTTTTTTTTTTTTTTTTTTCCCCCCCTCCTCTGCTATCTTCTTTCTAGCTGTAAATTTCCCAAAGCATGAGGCTTCCATTACTTCCCATGGGAGGCTATTTCATATCAAGATGTTCCTACTGATACTCGTCTTAGCTTCTCTCTCTTACTCCATACACCCTTTTGTTTCACACTGGAAAGCTTCTCTCTTCTTCGTGTTTATGCATCTCGAGTATCTGTATGCAATCAGACTTCCATCCTTGTCATCGCTTCCTTAGCACTGTTAATCTCTGCTCTGGTTGTTTGTCAGTTGTTCCAACAGACCTCTCAGTTTTCTTGCTACCTAAGCTTTGTCTTCAGGCTTAAGATTTAATTAGTCCAGTTTCTCCGTAGCAATTATGTGTGCTTCAAGCTGGTATCCATGCTGTTCTGCTGTTCTGTCAGTTATCCATTCCTTTAAGTAGCCATATAAGCAAATTGTAGGAATTAGAATTTAATTGTCAGATAAGGTAAGAAAACCTGGAGCATTTTAATCGGTAAGATTAAACATACATGTTTAGCTTAGTATTTGAAAAGACATAGTCTGAGATACAGTGTCCCTGTGCTCTGCTTCGGCTGTAACTTACACAAATTTAAAAATTCAAGTAAATTAAATCTTTTGGTTTAAGAGGCTTTGCGACTGTAGCAGGCTTCAAAGAACAGCAGACGAGGTGATAAATCCACGAAACTGCTTCCTTCCCCCAGCAAGAACAGAAAACACAAAGTGATGCACGTTTGAGGCTAAAAGCAACTAAATCTTCCTTCTCCACTTTAATTGTATCTGGACAAGATCTCTCTCTATAACTGGTATTACTTTTCACAAAGTCTTCAGGTTTGCTGCTCCCATCCTTCAGCACAAGCTTAGTGCCCAGAAATCCTGCCTTGGAGAAGAATAGCTGGGACTAAGCCCATTACCTGGTATTTGCAAAAGCTGGGAATTTAATTAAAAATTTACATTGTCCTCTTCTGTTTTGTTTTTGAAGATTACAGATATAAAAAGGATGAGCTGTTTAAAAGGCTGAAAGTGACTACTTTTGCCCAGCTGGTATGTATAGTTCCCTCTCTGGCCTCTGAAAGTTGTTATCTTTTATGAACAGCACTTTTGCTTTGTCTAAAGCTTTCTATGATGTAGCCTTAGTCTGTAATTCTTCTGTACTGGCTTCTTCCTGCCCTCACAGATTTCCCTTAATTAAAGCAAACCATTCAGGCCAATGATTTCAGAGTAGTCAAATGCTTTTAGTTGCAAATTGAAGTTTGTAGTGACCCTGTCTTTGAAATTTTCTCCCTATTTTTTTGTCTGTTGCCTTAAGAGGATCTTCAAGCCTCTTATGACAGAAAAGGGCTGTGTAAAGTAGCATTCAAATCTGATCTCATCGAGCTTTGTGTCAAGTAGTCACAGACTGAAGCCCTCCCTAATAGCAGGTTTAACTGCAGAAAATGAGAAAGTTGTGACTTCAAGGCTTTCTGGATATTTTTTTAAATTAAAAGTAATGAATCAAAATATTTAAAAATGGAAAAATTGATCTGTAAATAAATAGCTGTGTGTTGCTTAAATGTTGGTTCAAGAAAACTAGTGAAAACTAGAAAAAGACAAGCTGTCTTCAAAGGAGGGAAGGAAAGGGAAGGTTAAACCTGCAGATATTGGAGTGGGTTTCTGCAGACTCAGATCTTTAGTTCCCCTGGATTGTTAAGACCAGTCCTGTGACTCTCACTGGTGTGATGAACTGATTTAGTACGTGAATATCCCAGCTCTGCTCTCACAGACCAGTTAACCATGTGTGATTTTAGCCAGTGTAGTGTATCCTCTGAAATGTTTCAGTGACTGAACTTCATAAAGGTCAGAAAATATTCTGGTATTTGATATTGCCAGCATGGCACATCTGTTTATTCTAAGGTTGAGCTTTTTTTTTTTTTTTCCGCTACAATTTCTGCTTAATAAAAGGACACACTTGCCATCATATATGCACTTGTATGTGACCTTGAAGTCCAGCAGAAGTTGCATTGAGTTAAATGTGTTTTGGGTTGAGGATTGTTTTTCCTTAAGCTGATCCCTGCTGTCTTTCATTGACACTGGTTCATGCGTATCAAGGTATGGTTGCTTGCTTTTGTTTCCTGCAGGTCATCCAGGTTGCCTCTCTATCTGATGAAACCTTAGAAGTGACAAATGAGGAGATCCACAAGCTGGAAGGTAACAGTATTTATTGTAAGCACAAAGAGAAGGAGCTGTAGATCACTGTCGTATGGTGAACTGTGTCCTGACAGACAGAGCTGACTATTCAGCAAGTCTTTTAATCAGGAGGGAAAAATAACCTGTGGCCTGCAGGCATTCCACTTTGGGACCAGAAACACTCCTAAAACAGATAGGCTTGCAGATAAGAAAGGCCTCTTGCTGCTGAGTTTATTGTAGTAAGTCAGTAGATATCAAGAATTATGTTTTTCTTGAATTCATAAAATGAGATTTTGAGCCCTTAAAAATAATATGGCTCTTTATTATTTTTAATATGAGGCTCTCAGTAAGTCATCCTTATAAGAGGATGAAGGTAAGGCTGTCTTTGAGACACACATTCTTCTAAGAATAGAAACTGGGCTTAAAACCTGCTTGTTTGTTTCCTGCAGCGTTTTAACTCTTTGTACCCTGTTCTCTCCCCAGATGGTGATTCTGCTGCTCCAGATGCAGATGCTGAAGTCACAGCAGGGACAAACGGGAAAGGAAGCCCCGATGGGACACCTAGTCCAGTCCTGTTCATAAACAACACAGGAGCTGGGGAATCCTATCGGTCCACTCTGCAGAGGTGCCTGATAATAATACTCAATTTTCTCCCTGTCTTAGCAAGACAATTATTTTTACCCAGCCAGTTATTTTAAATTGCTGCTAAGTGACTTTATACTGTATTTCTCATTCAAGCCTGATTCTGCAGGTCCAAGGATGCGAGCGAGAGAGAGGGTTGGCAGGTTTTCCTGTCTGAATGAGTTTGGTTTGAGGCTGTAACCCAACACTGTGGCCACCAGATGATTGTCTAAATGGCTGACGAGGGAATATGTCTGTGCAATTCAATCCAGCTCCCTGAGTTCAAGAATCCATGTTATGAACTGCTCTGGGAAACTAATGTGCTTTACTGATGATCTTAATGGATTGTCCCATGATTGAGAATAAGAGTCCAATTTCCAAACCCACTACATCGCCAGTCAAGGTCAGAGATATGAGGAAGACACTAAGAGGAAGCTTTGTCTCAGCCCTTCCCTTGCTGTACCTGTGCAAATGTTAACAGAAGACTTGAGACACAAGCCTGACAAGCTTGACGATCGTGTATCAAAGCTTTCAGTTTAGTGACCACTGAGAGTATCTGGAGGTTTCAGTTCATGTCCTGTATCCAATTTAGTGATGAAATGGAAATCCTCTGCGTAGCACTGACAGTTATTTACTGTGTCTAACTTGCTGAGATATCGATGTTGGCAGCTTCTTAGAATTATTCTCCCTCACCTCAGAGTCACTTAAGACATTGAATAAAACTCCTGGACTTGACTGATCCAAAAGAGTACAGTATGTTCACGTAGCAAAGCTGTGCTCTGTTTATTTTTTAAACTGATAAAAATTAAATCAGTCTTTTACGACGTACTGGAAAGCCTGAAATAGTCTCTCTATTTTTATGTGGTGTCTGGCTGGACTGGAACATAAATGGGCTATTGAAACATTTGATGGAAAATCACTCTGACCTTTTCTTTTTTTGTGCCATAACCTCCTCTTTCCTCTTGTAGTGTGATAAGTGGCGTTGGTGAACTGGATATAGAAAAGGACACTCCAAAAAAAGTGGACACTCAGACTAAAGACATGCCTTATCCCGACTGCCCCTTCCTGCTTTTGGATGTACGAGACCGGGATGCGTACGACCAGTGTCACATTATTGGAGGTGAGGAGGCCAGAATCCCACAGCAGCCCAGTGTCAACTGGGATCATATATTCAGCTTTTTGTGTTGTTTTCTGGCTGGCTTCATTTTTTCCCCCATGCTGGGACACCACTTGGGTGCAGAATGCTCTCAGCACTCATCCTGTACACCCATCTTTCCTGGAAGATAGATGAGGGGACCAAGCTAATGTTAATCCCTTATTCAGTGGGTTTTCAGGTCTGTTGCACTCTAACAAGTCTGTGTCAGTTGTATTCCAGGTAGGTGTTTAGCTGCTGTATGAATTTTCTCTCTCTTTTTTTTTTTTTTTTTTTTTTTTTCCCTTTCTCCTCTGCAGCTTATTCCTACCCTATTGCAACGCTGTCTAGAACCATGAACCCATATACAAATAGTATTCTGGAATATGTATCCTTTATGTATAAAGTGCTGGAATGGGGGGATGTTGGTGGGGGCTTCCAAAAACAATCGGAGCAAAAATAATTAGAGCTGTGACCAGGACAACGTTTAACCACCAAAATCTGGGGATTTCAAGAGGGTGGGAGGGGAGGTCCTTTGCACTGGCTGTGACTGCCTGGTGTGGCTCCACTGCCACCATCAGATGCTGGATTCTAGTTCCTCAAGGCTGTCAACACCTCTTGACTCCAGCGGGAGCTGCCTGAATTTGGCTTTTCTTGGGATTTTGGCTGCTGAAGGCAAAGCCGTATTACTTGGACACCCGTCCCCTGCTGTTGCTGGAGCACTGGGCTTCTTGAGGGATGCATTGATCAAATCCTTTCACTTCCTCTCAGCACCTTGATGAGGATTGGCTTTTCTCTGGAGGAGAGAAAGAGGATTATTAGCTAAGATTAGGCTGATAATTTCCCAGATTGTTAGATTGTGAGGCCTGCAGGGAAGAGGGGAGGTTGTACACGAAGGTGCTTCTTGCTATTGCCTGTTACTAACCAATCACAAGTTAATCCTTAGCTCTTTTACCTATCAGAAAAATGCACATGGAAAAATTATCATTTTGTATGACAATGATGAGAGGTTAGCGAGCCAGGCTGCAACAACCATGTGTGAGAGGGGCTTTGAGAATTTGTTCATGTTATCTGGAGGTAAGTGGGGATGGGCAGGACTCCCTGAGATCTCGGGTGGGTAGGTCGAGAGCGGAGAGCAAGGGTTGAGTGAGCTGGAGATTGAAAAAAGCTGGATATTCAGCTCTGTTGAGTGTTTTATTTGTGACTGGTAAAATTTGTGATCTATACGTCTACAGGCCTGAAGGTCCTTGCACAGAAGATCCCAGAAGGTCTGATCACCGGCTCATTCCCCGTGTCCTGCCAGGTGGCAGCTCCCACTGGATCTGCCCGTAAAAAGGCCTCTCCCAAAGTGCCACCTGCACGTGCTGAAAATAAATGGAGATTTTCTGCAGATGATCTACAAAAGATAAAGTACTACCTGGAAGAGGAACGCATTCCTTCAGACACTGCCAGTAAGACTCCAGGACAAATGCTGCAGCCACTTTCTTTAGCTCTTGAGCCTGCCCTGCAGCAGTTCTCTGCTTTTCTATATTCTTTCCATGACACTGCTGGGAGAGGGAGAGTTTTTTTCTAAACTGACTGTGAAGATCCATCAAAACCTGTGCTATGCCAGTCCCAGAGGACTTAAATCTTATATAGCTACATGAGGGCAAAATCCTGGGCCTGCTGACGGTGGGCATATACCATTCTGCCCTCTATATTTAAATGTCTTTTACTGGTGATTAATAAATTTTTCAAATTCTTAGCCTGCACAGCTAGATAGAGACTGCCCAGAACCCCGCACTGAATTATTCATGGGTCTGTATATTTACAGTGAGAGCTGGAGAGCCGACGAAGACCAACAGATCATTTGTGTGTCCTTGTGCTCAGTCACTTACACAGCTTCTGATATTTGGGTGGTTTTTGTGTTGTTTTTTTTTTCCACAGGCCGTCTCAGCCGTGGTTCTTCAGGCCGCGATTCCAAGGTGACAACCGTGAGGAGCAGCCCCAGCACCGCTGGCAACGTGGGATCCCTCACTGCCCGCTCGCTCAGCAGGAGCAGCTTCCAGAACAGGCCGTGGAAATAAGCAGCCGTGTTTTCTTCCGCTGAATACCTGAACGTCCAGGTTCTGGGAACCCCGAGCAGTGCAGCCTATTTGTCATTTTAGGAATCTGCAGAGAAAAGGAGCAGTGATATATAAATGGCAGCTCGGGTAAGGCTGGGGCAGCTGGAACAGTTGACGTTTTGTAGAAGCAGGAACGGGGTCACTTTGGCAAGGCTGACTTTTAGGTGCAGTGTCAGGACAGAGTTGATATCACTGATTTTGTAGAGGAGGGAGGATACTGGTAGTAAAGCCTGCGACCAGTAGAAATGGTTCTGCCCAGCTTGTAGTTCAGACAAATGAACTCATGTCTGTAACAAACACTCTCCCCGTGCTGCGCCCGGAACCACGGACTGTGCGAACAGGAGAACATACGTGAAAGTAAACAGGCCAGAAGTCATCTGTGGACAAAAACCCTGGTGTTTTGTAGCAGAGATACAGACGTTCAGCAATTTGCCAAAATGTTGAAGAGAGGATTCCGTGAGGTTTTTTTTTTTTTTTAAATTTATGTTAATGAACAGAAGTATTTGTAATAAAGTTGGTTTTGGAAATAATGTCCAGCGTAGCACTGTAACCTGACAGTCGTGTTTACTCATGGACAGTGTGTGAAACAATTCTGTATTTTTAAAGGTGAGCTGGAGGAGACAATAACTGTTTTCTCGCTTTTTTTTTTCCTTTACTGCCTAAAAGGTTTGCCTTCTAACTGTGCTTTTTCTGCTTTGTTCCTTGCTGTGGCTACGGAGAACTACTGTGTGGTGGTTTTGGTTCTAAATGAGATTAAATGAGAGAGTAAGGCTGCCAGATGCAGGTTTTTAGCTGGGTTTTAGCTGACATGTCTTAGGGCAAAATCAGTTGTGCCCTTCTTCTTGGTGTGCAGGCAGAGTGTCTCTTTAGTTTGACTGTGTACCACTGGTTTGCTCCTTTTCCTACTTGCCAGAGCAGGTTGCTGGTCACTGGAGCTGCAGAAAACTCTGACATACGTGGAGGAACCAGTCACTCTTCTGCTGACAAAGCTGACTTCCCTCACCATCGTACAGGCAGCTGCAAGTCGAGGTTAGGAGACAGAACACCATTTTGCTTCATAAAATGCTTTTGTGATAGTTGGAGGCAAACTGTGTTCCTCAGTGGAGCAGCAAATAGCTCTGCAGTTCCAGTCCCTGACAGAGGCTGGAAATTTATTCCCAGTTACGCCCTTGCCAGTGTTTTTTGAGTAGCTTCTTTATGGTTAGGGTCACTGAAGGGAAATTTTCTTCTGCCCTCTCACCAGGGTCCCTAAAATCTAGCAGGGACCATGAATCTGGTAACAGAACAGGGTGTGAAGATTTCATAGACAATAAGTATCACAGCTTTCAGCAAATCCGTGCTTCCAGCACACCAGTATTGGCTGGGTGACCCAGAAATCATCTGAATCTACCCAGTGACAAAGCAGAGTTTCCTACTAGAGACACTGTAGGTAGTTACGGAGAGGTCCTGCTCTCTAGCCTTTACCTAAGGTATTGCTCAGCTTTGGCTTCTTGGTCTTGTGGGTTTTGTGCGTGGCTTGGTGGGTTTTGGTGTTGGGTTTTTTTTCCCCCTTTTTGAAGTAGACAAGTAATCTTCAACAGACCCCAAAATTCACCTGTGGTGCAGATCATCAGGGGATAATTCTGGTGAAAGGGCAAGGTGAGAGAAATTGTATGTAATTTCCAGTTTGCAGTTTAAGGCTCAACATCCCTGAGTGCATTTATCAAATTTATTGTGTCTCCATGAGTCTTAAATCAGAGGAGGGCCGATATGGGGACTCATTCTGACGAGAGCTGTAACCTCAGTCCTCTCCAGAGAATAGCGAGGTGATCAGCACAAACCTCTGCTGCGGTGTCAGGATCCCCCAGAGGGAGAATGAGGGAGAAATCAAGGGATATAAGGCAGAGCCAGCATTTAAAATGTACCAAAGTACTTCAAAGAGCTGAATGCCCCTGTGTGTTCAAATATATTTTTATATGTAACAAAATCTGATGGCAGAGAGGTAACTTAAAGCTCCCAGCTTCCCAAGGAGGTCCTTGGATGCTTTAAGTTGTACAAACCAACTCTAATTTATACACACTGCGAGTCAGGCTGGTCAGAGCTGAAGATAACGGGTCTGGTTGTGCCTTATTTCAGCCCATCCCTAGGAAGCTGGATGCATCTCACAGTCTTACTGCTCTGCTTTCTCACCTTCCTACTCGATCACATTACTGGAAGACTTCTTGTTGGTTTAGTTGTAGGTGTATTTGTTTTGAATGAAGTAGCTTGTCCTCCTAGCTCAGACCAGTTGGCTTTCTGTGGAACGGCAGCATCACTTCTTAAGAAAAAAGTGTTTATTTAAATGGTCTGAGCCTAAAGCAGGAGCTGTAGAAACCTGGTTCTTGTCTGCACTCTTCTTCACTCACAGCCTTGGGCAGCTGACTCACCTCTGGGGGCTTTAGTGGCAACACTTTTAGGTGGCCTAATAAAATAAATAAAAGCTAAATAAAGATTTCAGAGGAGTTTGGTACTGAAGCATGGCAGAAATACCCCATTTAGCTTTGAACATACAAACGTGGCTCACGCAGCTGCATAGTCTGAGCTTGATGCCCTGAGTCTGCTGCTCCTTCCTGCTCCGTACGGCACCTCCATTTTTATGAAATAAAAACATTGAACGAAGGAGCATCTCCTGCATAATTCAGATGGTAGCTTGCCTGAAAAATTGATTTAACTGAATGTGCACAGGAGAGGTGAGAGCCAAGAGAATCGTTTATTGTGTGTTTGAAAGACAGGGACCAGTACAGCACACGGGGTCCCACTGGTGTGCGAGTAGGGGGTATTTCAACTCCGTGAGCATGCAGAAATGTTGTTAAAGTTGTAAGCAAATATAAAATGCCTCTGTCTGAAAATGGAGATGAGATGTGGGGGGTCGTGTGTGTCACCTTAAGTCTTGATTTTGCTATCCAGCTGTGGGAGATGGATCTGAAATCTCTGGCTGCTCTGGGCTACGGGAAAACCTCCTGAAACAGATGGACATAACTGGTCTGAGCTGTTTGAGATCCTTCAAATCCAGGGCATCAAAGGGAGAACTGAATGTACTTTCCCATCGTCTTGATGGTTTTGTATGGTTTTGGACTTTTGACTTGGTGTTTTTTTGGAGAAGAGAGTCAAACTCTATGGAGTCTGGGAGTTTTAATTGCTTAATTTAATAAAAAGTGAATGCCACCATATGGCTGAACACTTCTTTTCAGTTTGAGTGTTGACAGCTAACGGAGAGCGTGGCATGGCACCTGCAGAAGCTGGAACCTGGCAGGAGCTTGGCTCCCTCCTCCAGCAGAGGGTGAGGAGGGACCTTTCAACCAGCACCACAAGTGTTCAACCACGAAAATACGCAGAATAAATCGTGTTAACCCGATTGCCTCACGTCCCAGAGCCACCCCAGCAGGGCTGGGGAAAGGGGACACCCCTCCTGCTGCCACAGCGGTGTCCGAGTTCTCTGCTTTGCCCAGTAAGTGTCAAACTGAACCTTTTCCCCTTCCATCCTCTGCCAGAGCAGAGGGAAAACAAGCACCTTCCTTTTGTGTCCCACTATTTTCATGCCCTTTTAAATCCCTTTTCGGGCCACTGGGCCAGCGTGCGCTGTTTATGTTGGCTGCCGCCCACAGGAGCGCTAAGTCAGCCTCCAAAAAAGCTTTCTGATGTGATTTAGACAAAAGAGAAAACAACAAAAGGCATTTCTCATCTTTCTTCACACTTATTTATTGTGTTCTTTTCCTCCCCACAGCTAATTCAGATGGTCCCGCGCGTGCAGCATGATGACCTTCAGCGCCAACCACGTCTCCTGGGCAGTCGGGACGATCTGTTTGGCGGGGAGCAGGAACCCGTAACGCCCCGTGTCCCGCAGCTCAAAGGTGAAGGAGTACTTAATGCCCTGATTGTATGTCCAGTCGATGGTTCCTCCGCTCGCTTGATCTGAGGGGGGAAACAACGGAAGGAACGCGAGGCGTCGGTCGCTCGGTGTCGCACAGGGATTTCATGGGACGTTTCGTCTCAGCCAAGGTGTGAGTGATTTTGGTTTGTTTTGGGGAGAACCCCTCCTGCACCCCCCATTACTTACAGATGGTGGTGATGATGCTGCCGTACTTGTAGTTAGTGCCATACAGAGAAGACAGAGCTGCGACCGCCTTTGCAGAAACCTCATGCTGGGAACACACAGAAGGGAGAAAGATGAGCCAAAGAAAGGAAAAACCTGCAGGATATAACCTGCGGGAGAGGTTTTTCACTTGTGCCACAGGCAAAAAGGATGCCAAAGCTCAATATCCTTGGCCTGGGGGGTCTTCTTGGCTTGCCAGTGCCCCCTCTGTGGGGCATGATGGAGGTTGCTCCTCCTTGGAGGAGGAGAGCAGCCTCACATCATCCCAGCCCCCTTCAAACTGTCAGCCCTACCAGTTCCTTCTGGTCAGGCACTGGAGTCCTGGTGTAGCCGTAGGGGTAGAGCAGGAGTTGGGAGTAGCTGTGGATGGAGACAAAAGCCTTGATGTTCCCGTGGTTCTTCACAAAGTCCACGATGGCCTTCACCTCGGGCTCCGAGTTGGCGTAGGGTCCGTGGTACGTCTCCGAGCAGGGGTTTCCACTGGCCCCAGGCCCTGTGGAGAAATGAAAACACAATCTGGGTGTTTGGTGGCTTTGGTTGGGTGACTCAGAGAGTCACACGGACAAAGAGGTTTTTCCATTTCCAAGCCTGAGAGCTTTTCCCACCCCTCAGCTGCTTGGTGGCCAGTGAGGACCATTCTTGGGGCTCCTCCTAGATGTTTGTATGATGGCTTTCACTTGTGGTCCCCACCACACTGGTCACTAGGGGACACCAAAACCCTGGTGGAACCCAAACCCATGTCTCTGCCACGGAGAGCAAGTCCCATCCCTTCCCCAGGGGACAGCAGTGGATCTTTCTCAACCAGAAATGGCCTCAGAACCTCCACCCCGGACAGCAAATGCGAGAGCTCTGACCTCCAAAACCTGCATCCCAGTTGCGGTTGGGGTCCACACCGATGCAAGCAGAGCCCGATTGCTTGGACCTGGTCTTGCGCCACATGCGATTCTGGAAGGGAAGAGCCAGCTCAGCTGGTGGCTGGGGCTGGAGGTCCACCAGCACCTGATGTCTGGGGCAGTTTAACAGGTCGTGGTGGGTCCCTTCCCATCCCATGGAAACGGGGACAAGGAGGCTTTGATCTTTTAGGGGCCACAATGACCAGCACCCCAAGCCTGCTCCCCAGCCCCATCCAGCATGGATGTAGGAGCCAGGGAATCACAGAATCCCAGAATCATCTCGGTTGGAAAAGCCCTTGAAGATCCTCCAGTCCAACCATGAACCTCACCCTGACCATTCCCAACTCCACCAGATCCCTCAGCACTGGGTCAACCCGACTCTTCAACCCCTCCAGGGATGGGGACTCCCCCCCTGCCCTGGGCAGCCCATTCCAGCGCCCAACAACCCCTTCTGCAAAGAAATCCTTCCTAAGAGCCAGTCTGACCCTGCCCTGGCGCAGCTTGAGGCCATTCCCTCTTGGCCTGCTGCTGGTTCCTTGGCTCAAGAGACTCATCCCCCCTCTCTGCACCCTCCTTTCAGGGAGTTGCAGAGGGCCATGAGGTCTCCCCTCAGCCTCCTCTTCTCCACACTAAACCCCCCCAGTTCCCTCAGCCGCTCCCCATCACACCTGTGCTCCAGACCCTGCACCAGCTCCGTTGCCCTTCTCTGGACATGCTCGAGTCATTCAATGGCCTTTTTGGAGTGAGGGGCCCAAAACTGAACCCACTCATCGAGGGGCGGCCTCACCAGTGCCGAGTCCAGGGGTAAGATCCCTTCCCTGTCCGTGCTGGCCACGCTAGTGCTGATACAGGAGAGGAGAGGAAAGCTGGGCTGGTACCTGGGTTTGGGTGAAGGCGAAGCCGTCAGGGTTGGTAACAATCTCCAGGAAGATGTCCATCTTGTCCAGGACAGAGGCCAGACCTTCATCATTCTCATGATCCAGGACAATCTACAGAGGACAGTGGTTTTGGGGCTCCCTGGCACTGCTGGATCACCATCCCCTCCGTGGGGTCAGCCACCCAGTGTCCACAGTGGCTGCAGGACCTTGTGGCCCTTTGGGGACGTAGGGCGTGGCCGGGAGGTGCCCGTACCTGCTTGGCGAACCAGACCCCGCTGGCCTGCGTCACCCATTCGCGGGAGTGGATGCCGGTGTCGATCCAGACGGCCGGACGGTTCGTACCCCCTTTGCTGAACTGGAAAGAGCAGAGACTGGGGGGTTGGTTTTGTCCTTGGCCCCTCTCCGGTCACCCCACAAACCCCAAATCCTCACCTTGAGCACGTGGAGGGGGCGGTTCTCCGTCGACCGGCCAATCTCCAGCTTGCTGACCAGGTTGGGGTTTTCAGCCACCAGCAGGTCCATGAAGGTGTAGATCTGGGGGAGACGGATGGGGGGGGGGGGTGTGGTGTCACTCCCAGCTCACCCCCTGCCCTTGCTGCATGTGGAGCAAAAGGGCTTTACAAGAGCAATTCCAGAATGCCTAAAATACCCCAAATTTTGTGCTTTCTCACCTCATCCAGGGTATGGTAGGAGGCATAGTTGAAGGTGTTGGTGGTGACTGGCATCTGGCGCCGGCCACGAAGCATCTCCATCTGCTCCTGGTCCAGCAGTTCCTGGGGGACATGGGGCAGGATGAGCCCTTGTCCCGCATTGAGCCGTCCCCCTGCATCTTCCCCACCTCCCCTCCGCCACCGCTGACCTGCACATCCTCGATCATGATGGAGTAGGAGACGCCGTTGGCCTCCAGGTGGGCTTTGAGGGGCTGTAGGCTGGGGAAGGGCACGCGGACATCGACCGGGTGCCCGAGGCCACGGGGTGCCAGCCAGAAATCCAGCTGGAGGAGGAGAAAGTGAGATGGGGGGTTCAGAGTCCGTCTTGGGCCGCCCCCCCGCTTCACTGTACCAGCTTGTGTCTTGTTTCTCCCCAACTGGTCCCCATCATCCCACATCCAGCCCCCCCCAGACCCATCCCTGCTCTACAGTGTGGTTTGGGGGGGACACAGGCTGGTGGAGAGGGTGTCCCCAAAAGTCCCCCCCTGCTCGTTACACCCAGTACCTGCAGCTCCTCGAGGTCCTGCAGCTCCTGCACCTTCTGCAGCTCCTCATCGCTGGTGGGGATGATGCGCAGCACCTGGTGCCTGCGGGGTCAGGGGGTGCTGGGGGGGTGGCAGGGCCAAGCTCCGACCTCCGTGGGTCCAGCCTAACCCCCATCCATCTCCCCCCCTACCCTGGGGATTTGCGCTGAGCCTCTTCCCAAGGGGGGGTCTGTGCCCCCTCAGCACTGAACCAGCTCCTTCTGCCCCGACTAGTGCCACTGTCCCCATCCCGGCCACCCCACCACCACCATCCAGCCCCCCCCTTACCCAACAAAAGTCTCGGTGCCAGCGGCTGCTGCCACCAGCACAGCCAACAACACGAGGCCCCTCATCGTCAGCCGAAAGAGTCTGTCTGGTGTCCTGACAGCACCCCGGGGCCTCTTAAATCCCATCGGGATGGTGGCCCCTGGCCCCGCCCCCCCCCCCCCCCCCCAGCTGTCCCCTTTCCCAGGGCCGTGGGAAGGCTCCGGCTGGCACCTGCCAAGGTCAGGCCCTGCCATCCCCCCCCCCACCCCGCCACGGCACTCCCAGTCCCGGCCAAACCTGTCCCAGGAACTGGCCGGGGCCGTCGGTGAGTCACAGGGAGGTGCCCAAATCCCACTGCCCACGGTGTTTGCGGCGGGGAAGAAGAGGATAAATTTGGGGCCAGAAAGTGTGAGATGCAGATTCTCTCAGGGGGTGGATGGGAGGGGGGAGGACTCGTTCAGCTGGATACCTAAACCGTGGCCACGGTGGTGGCGGGGAAATTGGTTTAAAGTTTGGCACAGGACAGAGGTCAGAGTGGGTGACGGTCAGCCCAGGTGGCAAAAATAAACCAGGAAATTTCTGAAAACACTTTGCACCCAGCGACGGCCCTGAGGGGGCCCGATGTCCCTGGGGGAGGGATGATGGAGCCATACTGCCCAAAATCCCACAACTTTGGGTTTTGTTGCCCAAAAACCACCCCAAGTCCTTCAGGGCTGTTGGCCCCAAAGGATGGGGACTTGTAGGGCCGAAGCCACAAGGTGGGAAAATAAACACCTGCAGGGCTGGGAAACGTTTTTCACTGCTTTTTGAAGTCTAGCATGAAAAAATAAAGGCACCAGCCTTAAACCATGAAATTTCCAGGATTATTTATTGAGACAAGGGGGAGGTGCCGGGTTCAGTATGGATGTTCCAGGACGTAGGCCATGATGTCCAGGAGCGCTGGCCAGGTCTCGGTAGCGGTGGGGATGATCTGGGTGCTGGGCAGGAGGAAGCCGTAGCGCCCTGTGTCCCTCAGCTCAAAGGTGAAGGAATATTTCACCCCATTGTCATAGGCCCAGTCAATGGTGGTGCCGTCTGCCTTGTCTAGAGGGAGAGGAAGGGACAGGAGGGATCCCAATGCTGGGCATTTGGGGGGCACACGACCCTGAGGGATGAGGAAGGGACACTTACAGATGGTGTCCACGATGCTGCCGTAGGTGTATTTCGTCCCGTACACAGCAGCCAAGTCGCTCACGGCCTTTTTAGCCAGTTCATTCTGCAAGGGAGAGCCCAAAAGTGGTTGAGACTCGGTGGACCAGGACCTTGGGGCAGCAGAAACCCCGGGGCAGTGGGGTCTAGAGCCCAGCATCCTTTCCCACCCCCTTTGCTCTTGCTTTTCCCCAAACCACCCTTAATTTTTGGTGGACAGGAGGTACATCTTGCACTTGTCCTCCCTCCTAGAACACAGTGATGAGCTTCAATGCACAGCTTGCACCTAACGAGAGGAGCAGGGGATACAACCAAGGAACAAGTGACACAAGAGGGAATGGCCTCAAGCTGCGCCAGGGCAGGGTCAGACTGGCTCTTAGGAAGGATTTCTTTGCAGAAGGGGTTGTTGGGCGTTGGAATGGGCTGCCCAGGGCAGGGGGGAGTCCCCATCCCTGGAGGGGTTGAAGAGTCGGGTTGACCCAGCGCTGAGGGATCTGGTGGAGTTGGGAACGGTCAGGGTGAGGTTCATGGTTGGACTGGAGGATCTTCAAGGGCTTTTCCAACCGACATGATTCTGTGATCCTGGGCTGATCCCACCTGACTTTTCCAGCAAGGCTGGTGCTCACAGCCCCATGTCTACATTTTGGGGCCATCTCACCAGTTCCTGGTGGTCGGGTGCAGGTGCTGTCTTGTAGCCGTAGGGGAACATCAGCATCTGGGAGTAGCTGTGGATGGAGATGACCGATTTCACGTTCCCGTGGCTGCGGATGAAGTCCACAATGGCTTTTACTTCTCTCTCGGAGTGGGCGTACGGGCCGTGGTAGGTCTCGGAGCAGGGATTGCTGCTGGAGCCGGAGCCTGGGGCATGGCGGAGGAGGCACCATACAGAGAGGCTGCCCCCGGGAAGGGTTTCTAACCCCCCCCCCCCCCGCCAAGTTTCTCCCCTCTAGCAGGAAGTTTTGATGCTTTGAGGCACAAGCGTTGCCCAGAGTGGGGACCTGGTGGCCCGGCTCTCACCTCCAAAGCCAGCGTCCCAGTTTCGGTTGGGGTCCACACCAACGCAGGAGGAGCCGGCGTTGATGGACCTCGTCTTGCGCCACATGCGGTTCTAAGAGCAGAGGGGGTGCGAGGCAAGACCATTGCGGGGCTGTGAATCCCACACCCTTGGGGGGGACAGCTGGTCCCCTCCTGCCCAAGCATCTCCAGGATGGCAGGAGACCACTTCCACCCCCTCACCATCCCACATGGGAAGGAACATCCCTCCCCACCCAAAAAACGTGGCCAGCAACAAGCATTAGGACAAGTGTGTCCCACCCCCCACAGTGTCCTGCACTCACGGAGCTGTGGGTGAAGGCGAAGCCATCGGGGTTGGTGACAATCTCAAAGAAGATGTCCATGCTGTCCAGGATGGCGGTGACAGAGGGGTCCCGGCCGTACTCCGTGGCGATCTGCACAGGGAGGGGAGCGAGAGCGGCGTCGGTGCCCCTCAGGGATGAGGGATGTAACCAAGCGGTGCCGTGGGGAGGTGTTAAAAAAGGGCTGGGGTAAGATTTGGGGGTCCCACGTTCCCAGGGCACGTGGTTACCTTGTTGGCCGTCCAGATGCCGGTGGCTTGGGTGATCCATTCCCGTGAGTGGATGCCCGTGTCCAGCCAGATGGCCGGCCGCTTCAATCCCCCAGTGCTGAACTGGACAGGGAGAGAGGGGGATTTCAGCCCTGTGCCCTCCCAGGGCTGGGCAAAACGAGGGTGCCCCGCCCCGTACCCACCTTCAGCACATACAGGGGCCTGTTCTCGTAGCTTTGCCCGATCTGGATCTTGCTAACGAGGCTGGGATGATCGTCCACCAGCGTGTCCATCCAGTTGTAGATCTGAAAGGAGGAGCTGCTGGGTCACGAGTCTCACCCTGGCTTTGGGGTTTTTTTTGGTTTTTAGGGTATCCAGCAACCAGATGCAACACACAGAGTTTCCCTGGAGAAGAACCTGGTGCTTCCCTGGAGAAGACCAGGTGCTTGGACCTCTGTGCGAACAGGGAGGTGCACATCACAAAGGTTTTTGCAAAAGCTCTGAGGGGAAAAAAATCTCTGAGATCCCCCCAAACCATCACAGCCTCAATCAGCCACCCACTGGGCTCCAAGCACAGGGTTTGTCCTCCAAAATTAAGTTGAAGATGTCTTCCACTGAGGTGGGGAGATGCCAGGAGAGGCCATGCTGCACGTGGAGGGACGCCCGGTCTCCTGGCTCACCCAAGGAGGAGAAACGTGTCCCGGGATGTCTCACCTGCCACCACGAACGTCACCACATGGATGCAACCATGGCACGGGCTGAGCATGACCCCCAGTGAGACAAAGTGAATGTTCTGCAGAGCAAAAAGTACCTCATCTAGTGTGTGGTAGGAGGCAAAATCAAATGTGCTGGTGCTTCTCTCCATCCTCCTAGACTTCATCATGGTTTTTTTTTCCTCATCCAATAACTCCTGTTGAGGAGGGAAAAAAACAAAACATCAAACAGGCTGGAAGGAGCAGGGGCTTGTTGGGTTTTTCTTTCATCTCCTCATGGTTTCCAACTTTTTGGACATTCTCTTGGGACTAAACTGCAGGAGCTCATCCCACTCCCCACTGCAGCCCTTACCTGCACGTCCTCGATCATGATGCTGTAGGAAATTCTATTGGACTCCAGGAATATTTTGACTGCTTGGAGGCTGTGGAAGGGCACCCGCAGGTCAGCTGGGTGGCCGGGTCGAGTGGGGTGGCGCCAAAAGTCAACCTGGTGTGAAGGAGAGGAGAGAGTTTGGCCTCATCCCATGCTGCTGCTCATCCATTGAGCTCCCCAGGACCAAGACGGGGCTTGTAAGTCTCCCATGAGGGATCTGAAATGATCTTTGGGCAAGTTTTGGGACATGCAGGGCTACCAGGATGGGTCAGGGTCCCTCTGCCTCACTCAGTGGATCTTCTACAGAAACATCCTTCAGCTTGTTGGCTGCAAACGTCCCTCTGACCAATGAGTGCTTGTGATTGGAGCAGATGTGGCAAGACACCAGGGTCGCTGCGCGCCCGGTTTGCTCTTTAATTCGATAGAGGTAACTCCTGACGTCAGCTTTGTGATGCAGATGCTGTTCCCCACCACCCGTCTCTCTCTCTTGCTGCTCCCACTGCTTAAATTTTTCACCGGGATCCACCCCACACATCAAGCAGGGCAAACGCAGCTGGAGCAGAGTTGTAATTACGTCATCATTTGAGCCCAAAAAAATGCAATGACATTTTGGATCTGCATGCTCAGCCTGCGTACGACGATGCTGCAGTGGCTGGGGGTGTTCCTGCTTCATATGAAACAGGAGAGCTGAGCTCAAGGTGCCCCAAGCTAAATATTATATTGTTATAAATTACACGTACCCAAAACGGGAAGGAAAATTGGATGGGAGGTCAAAAGGAGGGAGCCCTGGATGTCACCAGGGTCTCTGTTGTACAGCAGGGCACGCGCGGGGCCCCGTCGCAGCTCACCTGCAGCTCCGCCCGCTCGCCCAGCCCCCTGAGCAGGGTGATCTGCTCCTCATCGCTGGCCGTGACGCGGAGGACCTGGTCCCTGCAGGGAGGCAGAGCCATCAGCACCTGCGGGAGGGCTCCCGGGCCAGGGGGAAGGAGCTGAGCCTCCAGCTCTGGCATGGGCCTATCACGACCCGGGTGGAGGCTGTGAAAGGTCTACGCTGGCTCGGTTGGGTTGGACAGTGCATCAGTTGGTGGAGGTTTGGTGGCGAGAGCGAAAAATGCGGGTTTAGAACAGCTGCGATGGGAAAAAGAGCAAGTGCCACACAGCCCGAGGTGGTCTCCATCCTTCCTTTGATGACAAGAGCTCCCAAAATGTTAGGAAATATCTAATATATCAATACCTTCTGCCAATTTATAAATATAAATATCTAATATATTGAGATTTATATAAATATATATTGATATCTTCTGCCAATATATATCTAATATATCAATATATAAAAATATCTATGAATATATATAAAAATATCTAATATATCAATATATAAATATCTAATATATAAAGATATATATCTAATATATATACACTATATATATTATATATATTAGATTATATATATAATGATATCTTCTGTTGATAAATATCTAATATACTGATATCTATAAATATCTAATATATTGATATCTTCTGTCAATATATAAATATATATCGATACATATAAAAATATCTAATATATCAATATCTTCTGTTGATATATAAATATCTAATATATTGATATATATGAAAATATCTGATATAGCAATATCTTCTGTCAATATACAAATATCTAATATATCAATATATATAAAAATATCTAATATATCAATATATCCTGTTGATATATAAATATATACTGATATATAAATATCTAATATATGGATAGATATTTTCATATCTAAGATATCGATATCTTCTCTCCCCCAGCCGGGCTGGGCTCGCCCAGGGCCGGCAGCGAAGGAAACGCTCTCCTCCGGCAGCGAGGTCTCCCCAGCTTGGGCCAGTCCTTCCCCTGGCAAAGCTCGGGGTGCTGCTCTCGGGCTTTGAGCACCCCCAAAGCTGGGCTGAAACCGCATCTTTCCCTCTGTCCACGCAGCAAAAGCTGCCGCATTTCCCTCCTTCGGGATGTCACCCAGAGGAGAGCGGCCGGGGCCGGGCATCTCCCACCCCAGGTTCCCAGTCAGGATGTTGTCCCCCCACCACCCCCGCCCCGCTTTCGGCAGGACTCACCCCACAAAAAGCTGTTCACTGCGGGCGGCTGCCGCGAGGGCGGCGAAGAGCAGGAGGATCTTCATGGCGAGAGGACGCAGAGGAACCTCAGCCCCCGAGGGCATCTCTAACCCCCCTATATAGTGCTCTGGGGGCACCCGCGGACCTTCTCACCAAGGCCACATCTGCCGTCCCCGCAGAGCCGGCAGCAGCAAACCGATAAGCCAGGAACGGCTCCCGTGAGCCCAAATGTTTGTTTTATTTGGCAAAGTCAATAAAAGAGCAGCCAAATTAGGGAGGATCTGATAACGGCTCGGGTCCTGCTGCGGGCAGCCGGGGAGGCTGCGTGGCCAAGGTTGGCGTGAGGTGTCGTGGTCACGGTCACCACCCAACCCACGGTCGGAGGACCCCAGAGTACGCAAGGACACGGCCCTTTGTTTCCATGAATTAATTTATTAGAGATGACTATTAATAAGTCAATTATGATTAGTAAAGCAATTGTCTATTACAAGTTGCTACAAAATTCCTAGCAGCAAATTAAGTATATATACATATATATTTATGATTAATTCTAACACACCTATCTCCATATAAAATTCCAAATATTCCAATTATTACCAGCGCTGTTCCTCAAACCTCTCCCTGGAGCGGGGCCAGCTGATGATGGACGAAGCCTCACTTCAAAGACGACAGGCATCGCGTGTCCCCGGCGAGGACATTCACCTGGGGGTAATGCTCAGAGAAAGAGGGGTTCGTTTTGGGGTCGGAAGCGAGTTATTTTTACATCTTTCGTGTTGCTACACGAGTGGGCGCAGGTCGGCAGCTCCTGGAGCAGCCGTTGCTGATTTCTGCTGTCTTAGGGCAGTTGTTATAGTGGTTCCTTTGTTCCGCAGGTTATAGCAGAGTCTTTGTTCCGCAGGTTATAGCAGCGCCTTTGTCGGGTGCTTATCTACGATGCCCCCGCGCTCCCGCCCGCGCTCGTCAAGGATGCTCCGGGTTCCTGGGCCGGGTTCCCGGGCTGGCAGACATCATCTTGGTCAGTATTTTAGCAGACATCTGTTTGGTTTTGGGTTTTTTTTTCCCCATTAAAATCGGGTCGTCTTTCTGGTGGCACCGACAGTGGGATTTGAAGGTGCCACGGTCGGGGGTCTGTCACAGTTTTATAACATGAACATGGTGCCGGGGATCCTCCTCGCTGAGGCAGCCTGGGGAGGGGTGGCAGGAGGGCTGTGTCCGACCTCCTGGCTGAAGCAAGGTCAAGCTCTGGAGGCAGACCAGGTCCCTCCACGTCGGGTTTTGGAGTCCTCCGAGGATGGAGGCTCCACAACCCCTCAGCAATGTGTCCATCGATGTTTTTCACTCCTGGTGGAAAAGTGTTTTCCTACACCCAGCCTGGCTCACTCTTTTTTCAGCTGAAGCCACAGCAAAGAGCTTGGCTCTGTTTTCTCAACCTCCTCGTAGGGACAGCAGGTCCCCTGTTAGGTCCCTCCAGCCCATCTCCCTCAGCATCCCACCGTGGGACACTCCCGTCCCTCTTGGTGGGGACTTGCTCTGGGTCTCTTCAGTGCCAGGGGTCCAAAATCTGGCTCCAGCCATCACCAAGCCCCCAAATTGGGCACAGGTGGCCTCAAGACGCAAACAGTTGGACAAAGTTTCAAAGCCATGGGTCTACAACCCCGGCTGAGGCTCCTCGGGCTCTGCAGCTCCTGCCCACCGCGCAGCGGTGGCAACAAGTTGGCCAGGTCCACGAGCCAGCCGCGCGCCCTCGCCCGTCAGCGGGGTTTTCCCAGGGGTGTTTTTATCCCTTTTGGAAGGGTGAGTCAGTTTGGGAAGCAGGTGCCACCAAACAGGGCCATGAGCGAAGGGGATGGGCTGCCCCGCACCCCAAAACACCTACACTTAACCCAAAACTAAACCCACCTTCACCTTCCCTCCCTGGCCAACAGCCCTGCAGCCTTTGAGTCTGAACTAATATTTTACCGGCTGCATCAGGTGTGTTTGCTCTGAGGTGGAGCTGACAGAGCAGTGGGTAACTCCCCAGCTGCCAGGGGGAGCACAGGACACGGAGATAAACCTGGTTTAGACTCAATAATGACTGCAAAACAGCAGGGATTGCTAATCTCTGATTAATCTCTGTGTGCACACCCCGAGATGTTTGTGCTTAATCCCCAAGAAATTAGCAGGTGGAACAAGAGAAGGAGGGAGGCAGGTTCTTGAGGGATGGGGATAGGCTGTGCTGGGTGAGAGCAGGCATCCTCCCACCACCATCCTCCCTCTAACCGTGCCCGCCGAGCACAGCTGGGAGGGAAAAAAAGGGCAGGACAAATATATTAGACAAGGAGACCCCACCTCCCACCAGTGGCCAGTGACCTGGCAGCATCCCGAGGCTTGTTAAAGGAAATTACATTAATCAGTCTCACAGCCTGGATTATGCTGCTTAACATCAGGCCTTCCACCGCAGCGCATTCTGCCCCCAGAAGCTCTGGCAGAGCCCCCAGGTTGACAAGAGCAGCAACATGGAGCTGTTACTCACAAAAAAAAGAAATTCTTGCCTGGACAGAAATTCCTCCCTTCCTCTAGACAGCCAACGGGCACTACCGGAGTGTAAGGTGGGCTCCTCCTCATCCCTGTTCCTACCGTGGTTCGTTGAGACGGACCACAACCGTGTCTTAAAATAATCTGCAGGGTCTACCACGCACACCGAGATGCAGCGAACAAGACGAGCATTAAATGTTTTTTATGTGCAGACACGTATCGCCGCGGGAGGAAAGCACAGAGGGGTTTTATTCAGCTGGGTGCCGTATCGTTACAGCAGTCGCAAGCACGCCAAGGGAAGAGGATTTATGGGCTTGCAGTCCAGCTGATTCCCACCCCAGCTTTTAGTACGAATTGTCTCGCACGTGCTCCATGATTGTTTTCAGACCCAGCCAGGTCTCCTCTGCAGTTGGGATGATTTGGCTGGCTGGCAGGAGGAAACCGTAGCGACCCGTGTCTCGCAGTTCAAAGGCGAAAGAATATTTGATGCCGTAATCGTAGCTCCAGTCAATGCTGCCTCCACTGGCTTGGTCTGCAAGAGAACAGGCAAAGAGCCGGGGGGTGAATGGAGGCTTGATTTGGGTCCTGCTGTCCTACTTTTTATAGCCACGAGGGACAAGTATTAGGTTTTTATGCGAACGCTCAGCTCCAATGGTTGTTTGGTGATGTCACTGCTGCCAAGAGGGAGAGACCCTGGTGGGGGGACAGGGACTGTTCACAGAATCACAGAATTGTCTCGGTTGGAAAAGACCTTGAAGATCCTCCGGTCCAACCATGAACCTCACCCTGACCGTTCCCAACTCCACCAGATGCCTCAGCGCTGGGTCAACCCGACTCTTCAACCCCTCCAGGGATGGGGACTCCCCCCCTGCCCTGGGCAGCCCATTCCAACGCCCAACAACCCCTTCTGCAAAGAAATCCTTCCGAAGAGCCAGTCTGACCCTGCCCTGGCGCAGCTTGAGGCCATTCCCTCTTGGCCTGGCGCTGGTTCCTTGGCTCAAGAGACTCATCCCCCCTCTCTGCACCCTCCTTTCAGGGAGTTGCAGAGGGCCAGGAGGTCTCCCCTCAGCCTCCTCTTCTCCACACTAAACCCCCCCAGTTCCCTCAGCCGCTCCCCATCACACCTGTGCTCCAGACCCTGCACCAGCTCCGTTGCCCTTCTCTGGACACGCTCAAGTCATTCAATAGCCTTTTTGGAGTCAGGGGCCCAAAACTGTTGGCCTGGGCCAGCCCATAAAAGCTCAGACTAGCAAAATACTCACAGATAGTGGTGCAGATGCTCCCCACTGTAAAGGTGGTGCCGTACAGAGAGCGGATGGAACTGGCAGCAGCTCTTCCCAAGGCATCCTGGAGAGGAGAAAATGAAGGACAAGTCAGGAAGTAGCCACACTTAATGAGGCTAAATGTTAAGATTGTGCCAGATTGAACCATTCTCAGGGAAATCTCCAGAGTCTTTCACAAAATCTCCAATCTTTCACCCCCCCAATAAACAAGTGTCAAATCAATCCATTTCTCAATCACTAATACTAGTGACAGCGCTCACAGTCTCCACAGTATTTTGGGGAAGTGACATTGTAAGTGAATTCACAGAATCACAGAATCATCTTGGTTGGAAAAGCCCTTGAAGCTCCTCCAGCCCCACCATGAACCTCACCCTGACCGTTCCCAACTCTACCAGATCCCTCAGCACTGGGTCAACCCGATTCTTCAACCCCTCCAGGGATGGGGACTCCCCCCCTGCCCTGGGCAGCCCATTCCAACGCCCAACAACCCCTTCTGCAAAGAAATCCTTCCTAAGAGCCAGTCTGACCCTGCCCTGGCACAGCTTGAGGCCATTCCCTCTTGTCCTGCTGCTTGTCCCTTGGTTCAGGAGACTCATCCCAGCGGGTTCTATATCTGATCATCCAGTGGTTTATCTCACCCACTGTCTCGTCAAGAGAAGGTTCAAGAGATACCAGAAGATCCCAAGGCAGTGGGAGATCTTCCAATAGTTAGTGATCAGCTTTGTGCTCAATTCAATGATGTAACGGGTGGTTGTGGAGAAAACAGAGCCAGGCTCTTCTTGGAGCAGGGCAAAAGGATGAGTGGCACCAAACAGGCACACAGGGGAAAATTGCATTTAGATGTTAGGGAAAAAGAAAATCCCACAATAGTCGGGAAATTTTGGGGTGAGCTTGAAGAAGCTGTGGGATTTGTCTTTAGAAATAGCAAACCAAATCAAAACAATTAATCAAAGCTCAGCTGAGCAAATCTCTAAGCTACCCAATCAGCTTTAAATTCAGCTCTGACTCCACAGCCTGCCTGCTTTCGGCAGCGGTTAGACTAGAGACCTCCAGAGGTCTGTGCCATTTGAATTACGATCATGAGATCCTTATCGCCTCAAAGATGTTGTCACAGCTGTGATGCTGTCACTAAAGAAAAGGGAAATATGGATGAGCAAAGAGGGCTGAGAAGGGGTGGGGACAGCACATGGTCGCATATGACCGAGGTTTCTCTTTTAACAGCGTGGCATTGCACTGGGATTTTGTTCCCTCTCGTGGGTGGTTAGTTATGGATGGCAGAGTTTACCCTCTTGTTTTTATCCTGATATCTCACTGTAATCCTTGAGTATAAAAAGCCAGCTGGATAGACCAGAGGAAGCTAAAGTCAAGGCATTCTGTCTCACCAGCTCGGCGTGGTCTGCCGGTTCAGTGCACTTATAGCCATAGGGATACATCAGAAGCTGAGAGTAGCTGTGGAGCGTGAGGAAAGCCCGGATGTTTCCATGATTCTTAATAAAGTTGACAACGGATCTAACTTCCACCTCTGAGTTGGCACTGGGCCCACGGTAAGAGTCAGAACAGGGATTATTACTGGCTCCAGGACCTGTTGGTGCAAAGAGGGAACAAAGGCAAACCTGTAAGAACTGGCATTCACGAAAGGTCAGAGCAGACCAACACAAAGCCAAGCTTTCCTAAGAACAGGTTTTCAGCCAAAGGCAAGGCCTTAAATGCTGATAAATGCTCAAAGAGCAGCAACAGAGCATGAATACTCAAGTAAAAAACTTCTACACATTACTGCCTTCATCTTGTGCTCACTGGCAATTAATCCATACAAAATCATCTTTACAAAAGACAGCCACCATCCTATTTGACCATTTTCTTTCTGACTCCCTTATATTAAGGCAACTGCTGGTCCTGTGTAACAGGATCCAATAAGGTGAAAGGGCACTTTCTTCTTAGTGACAGCCAGAATCCAGAAACTTTCTTCCTACCTCCAAAACCTGCATCCCAGTTCCTGTTTGGATCAACTCCAACACACACGCTGCCTTGATTCTTGGAGCGGGTCTTCCGCCACATGCGATTCTACAACAAACACACACAATGGCTTTGAAAAGGAGCAAATCTGAGTCCTTGCATTAAAACTGCTACCCAGAAATAGTTGCCATTCACCAGGAAGAGATCCTAGGCGCAAGCCTAAGATTATTTCCGATGGGCTGTCTGCCAAGATGGGCCAATGGACAGAAATCAAAGGGCTGGTGAATTTACAGGGGGTTAAGATGGGTTGGACAATTAGTATCTTTGGCTGCCCGAATTAGTATCTTTTGTAACTCCTTTGTACAGCATTAAGAAATGGACTTTCAGAGCCTACATCCCTGGCATTTATTGTTCACTTGGAAGAGCACAACAGCTTTCTAAACCAGCTTAGACACAGAGCATGCCTACTCACTGTGGTGTGAGTGAATACGTATCCATCAGGGTTTGTGACTGTCAGCAGAAAAATGTCCATTTTGTTCAGCAGAGAGGTGATGGATGGATCCTTCCCATAGTCGGATGCAATCTAAGCAGAGACAGTGTAGCACACCGTGATTATCAGTAGATTTCTTTCACGCATGGTTACGCTCTAACAGCCAGGTACAGAGGCAAGTCTGGCTTCTGGGGCAGGCAAACAAGAAGCATCAATTATCTGCTGGCCATAACTGTTCCTCATTAGACTTCGAGCTTGGAGAGAGCAATGAATCTGTTTTAATATTTTATTCTGAAGACAGGAAGTTAATGGGAGAGGGCAACAAAATTTTCTCCCGCGTGTCCCAGAGAATGGGCAAAGGCCGGCACTAAGATTGAGATGAATTAGCCAGGCTGGGAACATACAACTGTGCTGCACTTCTCTCGTGGCCTCACCATTTTCAGCAGAATGTAAATGCTCATTTATACAGAGCTGGAAGTTTTGGCACTTTTGTAGAAGGTAACCAACCACACAGGGTTTCTCTGTGACAGCAGACCAAAGCAGCAAACTAATCTCAAAGTCCTGGGTTATTTGTATAACTATCAGCCCTGCAGTCCTCAACAATTTCACCTGGACTAGTACATTCTGTCTACCTAAACCTCTCCCAGCTGCTCTAACAACACACAGCGGTTTTCAATTCTTTGTCTAGGCAACTGCCATATTCTCTCTGGAGTTGGCTGTGTTTTAAGAGGGGTGAAGGAGAGTTAGCAGAGCTGGTTAAACGCATACAGGTGTGGTATACTTTTAAATTGTCAGAGGCATTGCTAAAATTACAAAAAAAGAAAATTAATCACTGCTGAAGCTACCTTTCTAGCTATCCATATTGCACTCGCTTGGGTAACCCACTCTCGGGAATGGATACCGGCATCAATCCAGATTGCAGGACGGTTGCTTCCTCCAGTGCTGAACTGTCAAACAAAACAGAAAGTTTTAAAACTCTCACTGACGGCTTTTAGTCAAGAACATCCTGTATAGAGTGGGATGCTTTGGCCTGAATTGTGCTGTATCTATAATGCACGTGTATATTAGTACATGTCTACATACAGGCAGGCACACATTCTGTGATATATTCTGTACCTTGAGCACATACAAAGGCCGTTTTTCATAGGATTGCCCGATCTGGAGCTTACTGACAATGTCGCTGTACTCAGACACAAGATGATCCAGCTCTGCATAAATCTGAAATGAAAAGTCATGGTGCCATTTACGTTTATGTATCGTACCACTTAGAACAACTGTAGGACCTGATGAAATCTACTTTTCTTTCCTTTTGCCTTCCTTACTGCGATCCCTTCAAAGCCCCATCCCACCTTATGTCGGTGTAGTCAGTGCTGTTCCTAACGTCACAAAGAAGAAGGAAGCACTGCTGTATCGTCAAGATCTACTTATTTCAGGAATAAGTTCAAAACCCTCTTTAAGAACTTCTGGTAATAAAAATACCTTACCCTCTGCTCTGCTTGATAGCTACCGGTTTCCTGTATTTCCCTATTTCAAGATTCATTTATTTCTCAATCTCTTTTGAGGGTTTTAGGAAGGGTTTTAGCAGAACTCTGCAGAAGAGTTTATAAAAACATATGACCAACACTTGCCTGTTCCAACACCATCAGGGAGAGTGCTGGTTCATTATCCTGACCACACAATTAATACATTTAAAAACAAAACCATGTGCCAAAAGAAGCTGGAAATACATTTTAGATCCTAATATAGGATGTTTAATTGAAGACAGCATGAAAAAAGGGCAGCAAAAAAGAATCCTCTTCCCCCAGAGCTGAGGTACTCACGGAATCTAGAGAGTGGTAAGTCCCATAGTTGAAGCTGTTGCTGCTGCGATCCCTCTGTTGATTGTAGGCCATATCTTCCTTTTCTTTATCAAGAACAACCTAAAAGAAGCCATTCAAATGTTGATAACATCCTGCTTAATTTGCAAACTGCTGACCAAATGTTTATCATCAATAACAAAATGGTGGTGCTGCATACTGACTCCAGCCCCAAACTTCCCACAGCTATGAAGCAAACTGATGCTTCTGCTGAATGTATCTGTAGCAAAGTGGGCAAGAATATCAGAGTTTAAATGGTCAGCATTGGGTTTTAAACACTTCTTAAGATGAACAAGAATAGCGTTGGAAAGCTTGGGGGGGGGGGGGGGGGTTGCGGAGGGAAGCAGTGTTTCTGCTGACTTAATGCTAATTTAGATGCTATTTGGGGATTAATGTTCATGAAGAAATGTCAGATTAGTACTCAAGTGGGTGTCTTTTCTCTCACATGCTGTTGTACAGTTCTTTCAGATTATGATCCTGAACTACTCTTCACACAGTTTACTGAATTATGAGTAACATTAGCATTGTGATTCCCAAATGTTTGGGGCCAAAAGACCACACAAAATTCCTCAGGGGTTATCAGAAGAACCCCGTGGAGCAGATGAGTTTATTGATGTCACTATTCAACACGGTTTCAGAGAGCATCTGCAGATCTCCACAGCTTCCCAGTGCAGCTGTGATCCACAGATCATCTTTGAGAAATTAATCCACAGACCACAAAAATAAGGGCAGGACCTCATGGAAAGCAGAGTATAGAAGAGTCCATGTTAATGAAAGAGGCCAGATTGTGAATCATGATTTGTTTCCAAAGAATATGAAAGCTAAATATGTGCCAATGGCATTGCCTACCTGCAGGTCTTCAATCAGGATGGAGTACTCAATCCCATGGGACTCCAGGAAGGCTTTGACTTCTTGGAGGCTGTTAGCGGGGATTCGCACATCCACAGGGAGTGTAGGGGTGGAGGGATTTATCCAGAAATCAAGCTGAAAAAGAGAAAGGAAAATGGATTTGGTTTGGGGAAAGTGTTCTGCAAACAGCTCTTCTAAAGCTTTAGAAATGCTGATTTCTCCCAAATGGAATGACTCCTGCAGTATTGCACCCCACCATGTGTACAGCACGCTCCATTCTTTAGCGTGGCCTCACCACAACCTTGTATCAGTTAACATGACAAACCCACAAAAAAATAACAAATGTCTGCAGGAGGCTAAAGTCAGCATTTCCACCAACTTCAGAGCTTCAGTCATACAAGCAAGAGGAAATTTTAGTCTTCTGTAATGATTATTTTACTGTTCTCCCTTTTACCAGAAATAGTTTCAAGAAAAGGTCTGTATTACAGTATTAGATAATATGAAAGCCATTGGGTTTATTTCTCCTTTTATTTGTCCTTTGGTAGGGCTTTTCTAAATTTTCATTTCTATACTATTCAAATCAATATTTTTAAAGAAAGTGGTAATAAAAATTCTCACCAATGACAATAAGAACAATAATAACATAGAATTTTATAGTGTCTTTCGCTGTTTCAATACAGTGTAGACTAATAAATTCCTCCCACAACGCTGGGAGACAAGTACAAAAACATTAGCATCCCCACTTTCAAGACAAGCTTTTTGATACTAAGATTAAGAGCAGATCAGTTCAAATATGACTGTAAATCCAGTAGGAAAAATATTTTTAATTTAATTGCAGACACTCCTGAATACCACGGTGGTACTAGAACTGGCAGATCAAACACCAAGTATTGACACAGCAAATTTATTTATGGCAGCTGCCACAATATGGTACGAACCTTTTAAATGCGATGCAAAGTCCTACCCTGAAAAGCCCCACCCCAGTCTGAAATGTTAAAAAAAGGTCTCTGTGGTAATAACATACCTCAAGGTGTTCCAGCGATTCCAAAAGCTGTAACTCCTTAACCTCCTCCTCATTTTTTGTCTTGATTCGGAGAACCTGGTGCCTGCAATAAATCAGTAACTCTTCAGAAACAGTCTCAGAAAGGGGTCTGGTTGAACAAGCTCGTTACTGAGATCATGAATGTCGTGGGTCGTTACTTGGATGTTACCATACAGGCTTCTTCAATGCAGCTGACTTAGTGTCACCCAAGAGTTCAACCAACCACCTGCAGGGCCAGCCTGTTATATGTGCACTAGATTAGTAACTAGTTAAATGGCAATTTTTAAGATTTCATCATAAACAAGACATCAAGTGGATGAGTTTTTAAATGCTTACAAGGATCAGTCTTGAATCAATTAGTTATTTTTTGTCAACATCTTACAGAAAGAAATGTTCTGGTTGAGTTTGCAAATGCTGTATAGTGGGGAGCACTATACAACAAAGAAAACCAACTCCTAAATACGGGATTAATTTCACCTTTCTTCGGTTTAGTCAAAGACTGTTGACAAACTTCCCTGTGTTGTCAGAAGGTGATAGCATCAGAGGGTGGCTTGCACCATTCCAGGTGCAATGAATCACCATCTGGAAGTATCTCACTGCCGGTTACAGAGATAACCTCCACGATTAACTCAGACCGTGCGTTGTACAACGTACAGTGATCACAACATACAGTCTCTACGTAGTTTTTAGATCACTAAAAACATATATCCCGTTCAAATACACGATGTTCCAGGCTGCTTGGTGAAATAGGTACAAGCAAACAGTACCACGAGGACAGGCTGATGAGCTCAGGCTTGTTCAGGCTGATCTAACTGCAGCCTACAACTGCTTGAAGGGGAGTTACAAAAAAAGGACAAACTCTTGTTTGTGGTCAGAGAGTGGAATAGGCTGCCCAGGGAGAGGGTGGAGTCACCATCCCTGGGTGCGTTTAAGGGTCATTTGGATGAGATGTTGGGGGATGTGGTGTAGGGGAGAACTTTGTAGGGCTGATGGTTGGACTCCATGATCCCAAGGGTCTTTTCCAGCCTGAATGATTCTGGGATTCTTCTCTGTAGGGGTAGATGATAGCAAGGGAAACAGCTCCATGCCCTGTGCTGAGCAGGAGGGTGGATGAAAACTTCTGGAGGTCCCTCCCACCTAATGCTTTCATGAAATGACAAAACCAGGGGGGATTCTGAAGGAAACCTCGGAGCCACAATGATTAATCAGTCGGAAGTACAGCCCAGCATCAATGCTGTCGGCAAAAGCACCAATGTGCTCCTTAGCTGTATAGCCTGGGGCTTACTGCAAGCGAGCCGAGCTTAACGCTGCATTTACAAAGGACATTTGGTGGTTAAAGCATTTGGTGTGTTTGTTTTCATTCTCTTCCTTAGGCATCTGCCTTTGGCCACTGTTGGAGCCAGAGCAAAAGTCCATGGAGTCCCATATTCTGACGTGGCCCAGCTGCTCTGCCAGCACCCGCTGCAAACAGTACTGAAAAATGGAGACAACTCAGAGCAAATCGACATGAATAACTGCAGAATTGGAAAACACATCTTAAGACAGGGTAAACAAGGGACTCTGCATATGAGCTCAGTTATGTGTATGTTTATTTACTAGCGTGGCCTCAGCTGCTGAGAAGAGACACTCATTAATACCAGGTTCTTGAGTCAGGGCAGGTGAGGTGTAAGACTCTTTTGTTGAACCAAGTTAAATCAACACTAAAGGCACTTTACCACATTAATAACTTATTATTGGATTCTCCACCACCATAAACTTTATTTCTGAATTGGATTCTTCTGTAAAGAGGAGATGAGGCTCATTAACCACAGCTACTGGACACGACTGACGAATGAATTCACAAGAATCCAGTCTACATTATGCCAGAGCCCAGATTAAATAATCAAAATAGCTTCTCCTGGCTTTACAAATCCTAGGGTTTTAGTAAATTATGTGTATTATTTCTTAATCCTAATCCTTACATCTTCAGATGTATTTAGAAAGGCTGAGAAGAGAATTAAGTATTTAAAGAGAAATTAGAATCTTCAAAAACAAAGGGAAGCTAGTGACCTTTCTGATCCAAGGCCAGGTTCTGGTCTTTCAGCTCTTTCTTTGTGCCAGACCAGATCTGTCTAACTGAACACTCAAGCTTTGCAGAGAGGTTCAGCTCTGGATCAAGGCTTGAGACTGCTCCCTAGGTACAGCCAAAGCCAAGACAAAGCCTTGGTGAACATGAATTTAGGGGCTCAACTCCACAGCGAGACCCTTCTCCTTAGAAAACCCAAATGAAAGTAGAGAGGGGTTCCCTCTCTAGCAGTGACGAGTGGCATCCTCAGGGGCTGGGACCAGTTTAACATCTTTGTTGGCAACATGGACAATGGGATTGAGGCACCCTCAGCAAGTTCACCAGCAACACCAAGCTGTGTGGTGCGGTGACACGCTGGAGGGAAGGGATCCAGAGGGACCTGGACAGGCTAGAGAGGTGGAACATGCAAACCTCATGGAGGTCAACAAGACCAAGGGCAAGGTCCTGCCCATGGGTCGGGGCAATCCCAAGCACAGATCCAGGCTGGGCAAGGAGGGGATGGAGAGCAGCCCCAAGGAGAAGGACTTGGGGGGGGTTGGTGGGTGGAAAATTGACTGTGAGCCAGCAACATGCACTTGCAGCCCAGAAAGCCACCCGTGTGCTGGGCTGCACCCAGAGCAGTGTGGGCAGCAGGGCGAGGGGGGGGATTCTCCCCCTCTGCTCCGCTCTCGGGAGACCCCCCTGCAGTGCTGGGTCCAGCTCTGGGGGCACCAACAGCAGAAGGATACGGACCTGCTCGAGTGGGGCCAGAGGAGGCCACGAAGATGCTCGGGGGGCTGGAGCACCCCCCTGTGAGGACAGGCTGAGAGAGTTGGGGGGTTCAGCTGGAGAAGGCTCTGGGGAGACCTTAGAGCGGCCTCCCAGGACTGAAAGGGGCTACAGGAAAGGGGTGGGGGACTCCTGATCAGGGGGGTAGGGATAGGATGAGCGGGAACGGGTTTAAACTGAAAGAGGGGAGATTTAGGTTAGATCTAAGGAAGAAATTCTTCCCTGTGAGGGTGGTGAGACCCTGGCACAGGTTGCCCAGAGAAGCTGTGGCTGCCCCCTCCCTGGAAGGGTTCAAGGCCAGGTTGGACGGGGCTTTGGGCAACCTGGGCTAGTGGAAGGTGTCTCTGCCCAGGGCAGGGGGGTTGGACTAGACAGTCTTTAAGGTCCCTTCCAACCCAAACCATTCTGAGATTCTATGATTCCTTCAAATACTGGCGTACCAAAGCAACAAGACGAAGTCAGTCATAAAAAGCAAAGAATGTGCCCCAAGCAGATTTTGTAAAGTTAAGATCATGAAAAATAACAACTGGATAATACAGCCTTAAATGAAAGGTCTTCCACAAAAGCATAACTCACCCAACAAAAGTTTCCAGGCACAAGGAAACCCCGAAGAGGGCACTGAAGATCAAAATCAGCTTCATGTTTGATGTGAAGTTCAACTCAGCCTAGCAAAGGTGAATTTATACAGGACTTGTTAAGAAACCCTTTTGCAGATAAAACACATCTGTATTTCATGTGACTAAATTCTCACATTTATCAGATCTTTCAAGGCAATCAACAGATAGGAGGCCAATTTCACCTCCAAAAAAATATTTTCCACTGACACATTGGAACTTGTAAGGGAGGAGTCATTCTCAAAGCTTTGCCCTCAAAGCTCCTCAGTGTCCTTTTACACATTTTTTTAGATAGAGAAAAACAGGGACAAACTGAATGTCATCCCAGCTGTTACTGGGGGTGAGGAGCTCTACCAGTAGACTCTCAGTCATCGGTTTTCCTCCGATAGATTTCTAGTAGCGCACTCCTTGTTACAGAGAGGCAGCCAGCAGTCTCATCCGGCAAAAATACTCAACACGAGTGATTGTTTTGAAGGATGAACGCTGGGTCCTGCCTGCTATGCAACAAGTTGTCTCTGAGGCCATGCTAGAGATTCACTCTTATATACAAATTACACAGTTCTAGATATAAGGCAGAGAGTTTAAATATATTTATTGAAATTACCAGCACTTTGCCAGTCTTCAGCTGGGATGGTTCCAGACAGATCCAGCCAGCTGGTGTTTCAAGCAAATTAAGGTTGCAGCAAGATTCACATGAAAGCGAGTTGTATAGTAAGAGCAGAAAAAAGCCTTGGATGAACGGGAATTTAGAGGAGCTCAACTCTGCAGCTAGATCCTCCTCCTTGGACAGGCTTGCTAGACTTCTCTTCTAACAAAATATCCTCCTCAGGAAGAGGTGACACAGGTTTAAGGAAGTGCTGGAACAGCCGGGTCCCCTCAGCTTTACAATGCCCACAGGGCTGTTCCCTGATCCAGTAGCTCTCTTGTGCTGGACTCAGTCTACGTCTTGCTTCACAGGGAATAGCCTCCATCTTGTTCGCCTTCCACGCCCAGATATTTGAGTTGTTGTTATCGACGTTGAAGGAGTAACAGCGACGGGCAGTCTCCTGCCTGAGCTTTGGGAACCATCTCTCTTGCCCTTGGTCATGGGAACACCCAGCTGAGGTTGTCCCAGAATGACAGGTAGAGCCAGAGGGCTGTTGGATAAGACTTTTTGTTCATCCCATTAAAAATGTTACTGAGGAAGAGCCAGGTGCTGACTCTGCCGTAATACCTGCAGAAGGAGTTCCTGCGAACTACCACGGGACAGAAGGGAGATGGTTCGGCCACTCTGTAATCAACCTCAGGAGAGGAAGGAAGTCTCTGACAATCCCCAGAGGAAGCTCTCACCTGTGCCAAACCTCTCATTATCTCCACTCCCACCCTACTCCTCCGCAGTCAGGGCAGGGGCTTCTTGTCATGTGCTCATAGCAGACTCCAAGCAAGTCTTTTGTAAGGCCAGACCTCATGTTTTTGGGAACAAAAAGAGCCTCAGGCAAGGATTCTGCCTCTTTTGATACATAGGAATTAGTCATCCTGCAACTGTTGTATCTTGGGGGCACACTGGAGAACATACGCTCTGCAGGGAGGTATGTTCCTGCAAGTCGCCAGGTCTTTGAGGTTTAACCCAACCCAGTCCTTGGGAAACAAGATCTCCACTCCCCTCAGTGTAAATCAGATTAACACGAGTTTATCCTAAGAGACAGGAGCCATCATGAGAATTTCCTGCTTCTAGCACTACAGTGATTCTGGTGGAAGTCAAATCCCACCCGTAGTTTATGGCCTTCAACATTTCATAAAGAACCAGCAGACTGTCCGCACCACCTCCTGTGGATTCACTCATTGAAAACAGGAAGGAGGGACTTAATTTGAGGCAAAATTATAGCTTGCTTCATTACTCATGTTACATCCCGCATGGATTTAAAGGCTGCCAAGAGATCCCGCCAAACGTGATGTCAGGGTCTAAAGAGCTCCAAGTGCCCTGACCAGTCTCATCCGGGTCCTCCACCCACTGTGTTTAAGGAGCTGCATTTAAACCCAAACCTTTGTACCTACTAATCCCCACTGAAGGGGCTACAGGAGCCTGCAGCACTGTGACCTCCCGCTATAGCCATAAGGCCCTGCAGAGTTTGGAGATCAGCCTTGAACCACAGAGGAAGCGCTGTAGGAGAAGTCCTGCCCTATGGGAGAAGCCTCTGCGGTGCTCAGATCCCAAAACACCCGAGCAAACTGGGGAGCAGCAAGAGCAGGGGTGCACTGCCACAGCAAGCCAGAAGCCAAAGGTGACAGCAAAGCAGCAAGGGTAGAGAGCTCACCACAAGCAGCACGGACCCAAACGAGAGGAGCGGAGCAGGTCTGGTGGCACTGACCAGGAAAAACCACAATCCAGATCCTCAGGGAAATGCACAGTCACACAGCAGGTCTGCGGCCAGGATGTCAAGAACTTACAAGCCCAAGTCCACCGTGCACCCACAGCAGCTCAAACAAGGACCAAAACAAACGGCCTCAGCTTAAATGCAGCTCCCACGCCAAGGGGCGGAGGGTGTGTGGGTGGGGGCCCCACATCAGCCCTGTCAGGGCAATTAGCGGTCGCAGGGCCCTGGCACACTAAGGTGGACAGGGTGGGACATACTCTCTGCAGACTCCTAAGAGGATGTGGGATCGTACAATGAATCACAAACACCCTGGTGAACCAAACTTTATTGCTTAAAATTGGTGTACTGATGTACAGACAGTTTGCCTGGGCTGTCATTGGCAGAGGGCCAGAACAGATATGACACACACACACACACACCCCCCCGCTAACTAGAAAGGCCTCAAAAGTCATCAAATTTAGGTGGAGTCACTCCTCTTCTGTAACGTCTGCAGCCCCTGTTATTGCCCCTGCCTAAAAAAGGTTCTTACAACCAAGATACAGCATAGCAGTCTCTCCTGTCCCCGTTAGGAAAGAGGCAGCCTCTGTCCTTGCCATACCCACAGAGCATGCCTGAGCTCGAGCCCACTGTCCCCCTTACCTCCCATCCTCTCCAAATAAATGTTCAGCAATTCAGTAGGAAAGGGAAAGAGAGGGGAGACAACCCGTGCTGGACTGAGCTTTCCTTGTGCTCCTGCTGCCCCACTTGTTCCCTCTGCTCTCTCCACATCCATTCTGCATCACCTCCTGCTCTCTCACAGGGTCTCAAGCATTTTCTTTAATGTTTTTTTAAACCTTACGCTTAAGAAAACTCATATTTACCTTTAGAATTGCTCTTCCTTTCGTCAGAACATAATCTTTTATCCTGGACTTTCTGGAGGATCTGTTTCAGGGAAATGACATTGTACATATGATGTTACTTAGAGCAACGTATAAACATTAATTCCTTATATAATGATAATTCTCACTCCATGCGTGAGTTTGTGAGAGAAGCTCTGGGACTGACTGGTTCTCACACAGCTACAGCACAAGGAGCAGTGCCAGCCCCTGCCCCAGGAAAACACAGCCAGGAAGGGATCCCTCACGCCTTCACCATTTCTACTGAGACTCTCAACAACCCCATATTCCTCAGAAATCCCATACGTGTTTCACCTTTTGGGTGAAAATGTTTCTTTTCTCATCTTCTCGAGCTAGACCTGTAACGCTGACATGGCAAAGGGCTCTGTTGGCAAGTCATCTCCTGAATGATCAAAGTTAATTGGCTATAACACAATTAATTTTGGATTACTGGTGAGAGAACTATTATTTCTGTAAGTAATGGATTATTTCCATGTTCCTAATCTGCAAGACACTTTGGGAATGCCCTGGATAAAGAATGAGTAGGGATTTCAGAATGTGGCTCACCATTTGAAGGCATGACTGACATCATTTTAGGAGCAGAACCCTCGTTATGACGTCTCTGGAAAATCTGCAGCTGTATGCCTGTGTAGTAACACTGACTGCAGTGGAGTTACTTGCTTCCAACTCAAATATCCTTAAATTAGCAAATCAAGACCTTCAACTTTTCAGGGTTGTCCCTAGATTTCACATCTTTGAGTCATACAGCAGTTTATAACACACCACACACTCCACCAGATCACGTTGTTGCTTTGCATTTTAGGACAGAAAGCACACAGATTAATTGTAGTTGGTAATAACAAGAAGGGGATGGGAAGGGTACAGGGAGAGATACAGTCAGTTACCCATTAGAGATTAAAGACTGGTTCTAACAGTGACATCATCCCATGAGATAGTTATATATAATAACAACTTCCAAGGTTGTGAAGGACCTTTAGGCAGGAAAGTTTCATAGAAGGCCCACAATAACCTTCTGCTAAGGGCCAGCAGGTGTCAGCAGAAAACACAGAATTAAATAACGTCTTACTCCAGCACAGCAGACAAGACAGATAATCAAAATGCCACTGCAGGAGCAGAGCAGGATCTTTCCTCTGATCCCCCCAAAGCCTTCCTCATCCTCTTCCTTCTCATCTGGTTTTTGACTAGCACCAGAGAGCAAGGTGTGATTCTGCCAGTAATACCACCAAAGTGAGCAAAAAGGGTCTCCCATGGAGCCTCAGCGCTGGACGTGGGACACGGGGCTGTCCCCTCTCCAAGGGGCAAGCGTTTCCGTGTTTGGAGCAGCCCCTCAGCAACACATTGTCCAGTCAACCACCTCAGGAAGTCCCGATGTGTCGGCAGGTAGGAGGGCATCACAAAGCGATCTCTTTTCTGCCCGGTAAGTCCTCCAGCTGCAATCCAGGGAAGGCTGGAGTGCCCTCCAGTCCTGTGGTCCGTAGCCTTTGGGAGTTGTTGCATGGGATTCACCTCCTCCCACTCAAGCCGTGTCAAGGCTGGGAATTGCACCAAAACAAGACTACTCTTCTTCTGTAACTGATTAAGAGCCATTCACCCCATCTTCAAATAGCTGTTTGAGACAAAAAGCCTACTTTGAACTTCTAAACAGTCCTTCAATATTATCTCAATATTATCAATATTGCTTTTCTTGCTTTCATCCCCTCGCTTAGGAAGCGAGTCAGTCAAGAGACTTTCAAACCAACCAAAATCACCCATTGGTGTGGATCTATCAAACCAACTTTCACCCTGCTTAGTCTCCTCCCTTTCTCCAACTCTATTTTTATTACCATATGTTTCCTATAAGCAGCTTTTTATAAAGGAATAACACATTCCCCCAGCCTTTATGGTGGGGCAACTTGAAAGTTACTGTATTTAACCAAACTAGAAGCAGAGTGGAAAAAAGTAAGAAATAGGTTGGATATCCCAGATAATTAGAATATCCCAGATAATTTTTCTTTTGCAGAGCTGCTGCCCTTGTCTTGTACAAGCTGTTGCAGCCACCTAAGCTCAATATGCCTCCCCAGGCCAGGTCCAGCTCCCCTGTCCAGCTCCTCTCGCTTTGCTACCTCCCAGTTCTTCCCATCTGCTGTCATACCCTGCACTTTTTGCCCCAAAAGGACATATTACATGAAAATGTCACCAAGACAAGTCAGTATGTCACCACACTGACAATGTCGCATGATTTACCATCCAGTTGTCTAAGTCACGCAGGCCACTGGAAGCCACCCTGTCCAGTGGGACCATCTTTACCTCAGGTGAAACATTCTAAATATACTGATTTAGCATGCAATTCACACAACCCTCTTCATTTACAGCATTTCAGAACAGAAATAAGAAGTTACACCTGTACAGCATGCAAAGAGACCCAAAATCTCTTAAAGTTTTAACTGTGACCTTGGCAACATGCAGTCTGACGTATACTACTATGTGTAGTCAATTTAGTGTCATGGTCTAAGCCCAGCTGGTAATTGAGCACCACAGCCACTTGCTCACTCCCCCCCAGTCAGATGCAAGAGAAAACAAGAAGGGTAAAAATGAGACAACTTGTGGATTGAGATAAAGACAGTTTGATAGGTAAAGCAAAAGCCAAATGTGCATGCAAAGCAAAACAAGGAATTCATTCCCCACTTCCTATGGGCAGGTGGCACTCAGCCATCTCCAGGACATCACAGCTCCATCAGACATAACAGTGACTTGGGTAAACAACTGCCATCACTCGGAACTTCCCCCCCTTCCTTCTTTTTCCCTCAGTTCTACAGGCTGAGCATGACCCCGTATGGGCTGGGACATCCCTTGGGTCAGTTGGGGTCAGCTGTCCCGGCTGTGCCCCCTCCCAACTCCTTGTGCACCCCCAGCCACTTGCTGGTGGGGTGGGGTGAGGAGCAGAAAAGGCCTCGGCTCTGTGTAAGAGCTGCTCAGTGATAACTGAAACATCCCTGCGTTATCCACACTGTTTCCAGCACAAATCCAAAACAGAGCTCGTACTAGCTACTGTGAAGAAAACTTAACTCTCCCCCTAGCCAAAACCAGCACATTTAGCTATAAAGATACCTCAGCAAAAGCACGGCAACATGTGGCTCTCACCACAGCAAGGGCGCCCAGCACAGCCAGCCAGCCGCTCACCCCTTCCCCGCCATCTTCACCCTCTCCCCAGCGCGGCCAACATGGCAACCCCGGCACCCGCCTCACGCGCCTCTTCCCGCCAAAAAAACCGCACCAGCCCAATGGCCGTGGCGCGAGCGTTCCCCGCGGTCCCGCCCCCCTCCCGGTCTTCACGGCAACAGGCCGCGCCTCCTCTGTGCTGCGCAGCCGGGATGCCGCGGCGACATTCGCGCAGGCGCAGCCGGGGCGGCCGGTGGTTCTGAGGGGTGTGGGGATCGCGCTCTGCCGGCACCCGCCGCGTCCGTCCCGGCTGGAAAAAGGGGACCCCCTGCGCTGCCTGAGGGGAAGGGGGTGTCTCCTCACCTCTCCGGAGCCCGAGCTCTGCGGCAGGTACTGTGGCTGCCCCGCGCCGGCACCGCCTGGCGCCTGGGGCCTGCACAGGGTCGGGGGGGTCTGAGGGGGGAGATTTGGGGCCGCCTGTGTGTGGTGGGTCAGGACTGGGAGGGATGCGGGGCCACCTCCGTGAGACAGGGGTCGGGATGGGGGGGACATGTCGGGCCTCTTCTGTGTGAGGGCGGTGTGAGCTGTGGGGCTGCCGGTGTGTAACGGTGAGGTGTGGTTGCGGGGAGCCGTGAGGCAGCTTCTCTGACAGTGGGGGCAGCTGTGGAGACCCCCCCGGGGTGGTGTGGGGGGGTGGTGTCTGGGGGGAGCTGTGGAGGCTGCCTGCGTGTGACAGTGGGGTCTGTGCAGGGGGAGCCCCGAGGGTCCCTGTGCGTGGCAGGGGAAGCTGTGACACTTGTCTGTGTGTGACAGGGCTGGGGGGGGGCGGTGCCGAGGGTGTGGGAAGCTGGGGCTGTGTGTGGCAGAGGGGATGGCGTGGGGGGAAGCTGGGGGGTTTGGGGCAAGGGGAGGTGTGTGGGACCTCCCTGTGTGGCCCTGGGGTCAGCGCCTGCTGGGGTGTCAGGGTGAGGCCTCCCCTCATGCCTGTGCCTTAGCAGAAGAGGGCAGGGGACGGGGCAGGACGTAGTTCAGTCTGGAGGTGAACACCCCACAGCCAGCCCCCCTCAGCGAGTAGAAAGGGACCAAATGTCCCTTTGATTTCAGTGTCCTAACAGTGCAGCTTCTGCTTCTGCAGGAGGACGTGGTTCAGGGAGAGAGGTTGGGAGTGTGAGGGTCGGGGAGAGGATCTCTGCTCAGGGCTGCTCCATTTGTCAGCGTGGGAAGGGAAGTCTTGGGGCTGAAAGCGTGTGAAAAACCTGTCAAAAAAACTACCAGGCAATGTGCTCTTGTAGAATTCTCCCGGTAATCCTGATGTTCACTATTCACCGTTGAATCGTTGTACCAGTAAGAAGGCAGTAATGTAAAGGTGCAGTATTTGTCCCAGAAAGCAAATTCTTTATGTTCCCATCTAGTGCAGAATGATGTGAGAAGTTTTTCAGTGAGTGGCAGGAAGGAAGAGTCGCATATTTTGGTGATGGGACTAGAAGAAAAAGTCAGGTGATGAGGTGACAGTGCTGACAGTAGAGTTCATTGAAGAAATATGACCTATTTTTCCTGGTAAAAAGAATCTGGTTTTTTTTAAATATGCTAAACATGACTCTGGCTAAAGGAAAAGTCCATTTACATAGTCTGTTTTAGACTACTGCTGTTTTTTCTTTAATCGTGTGCTGACTGAGGGTCTTACTGTACAAAAGTTGTCAAATTCTGTCATTTCTCTGTGTTTGTTGTTGCAGATCATGGCAGCAGAGCAGAGTCCAGCAAGTTCCGTCATCGACAGGGCCGTCAAGATGAGGAAGGAGATGGAAGCCCGGAAAGTGGTCTTGGCCTGGGGGCTCCTTAATGTGTCTCTCGCAGGCATGATCTATACTGAAATGTACGTTAATTGTTACATCTGAGTCAAACAAGCAAAGCCTCCTCCTTTGTATCTGCCTGAATGTTTCCTGGGACTGAATAGTTGCAAAAGGATAACTTCTTTGTTTTCTTCTCAGGTCTGGAAAACTCATAAGCTCCTATTACAACATCACATACTGGCCACTCTGGTATATTGGTGAGTTGCTGCAGCATTTAAATTAGTTTTCAGGGTTCTTTTCTTTTATTCACTTGTTCAGTTTTATTGCTGGAGAGGTGGTCTTTAAACCAGCTCTTTTTTTTTTTAAATTGGGTTTTTTTGTTAGTTTTAAATTTAAACCAAAACTTTGGTTTGCTTTCTGCCATCTCCCTTGAAACTTGGAATTTCTTCCGTTTTAGTGACAGGTAAGGAGTGTTAACAGCTTTCTTAGGTATGGAGAACTTACTTGGTGCATTAAATCTGTTTAATGTGTGGAGTGAGGCTTTGGGGAACACGGCAGATTTTACTGCCGTGTCGTACCGTGGGCGTGGATGGCATTTCACAAGAATTAAAGTTTGTTTCGGAGGAGCAGACTCTAAGCCAGCTGCATCAAACGTGATTAGAGGATGAAGCAAGAGGAGGAGAAAAATCCTGAGATGAGTGACAGATGATTTGACAGAGGATGGTTTTTGAGAAAGACTGTGAAACTTAATTGTAGTAGATTTGGAAAATGACTGTCTGTCTTTAAAAATTCAATTGTAGCAGTATAAATTAATCTCAATATAGAAAGGAAAATTATCTCCGAAGGTTCTTACATAAAAAGGTGAAGAAATCTTAGATATTGCCCAAACTGGTACTTCTTGACAGCACTAATAATGACCTGTTTGTAGTAGGCATATGCCCATGTTTGCAAACAACCCACTTTTGTTATTCCCCACGCTCAAGCTACAGTAAAAACTTCTCTGTTTCTTCTAGAACTTGCACTTGCATCTCTGTTCAGCCTGAATGCCTTATTTGATTTCTGGGTGTACTTCAAATACACGGTGGCACCGACCAGCTTGGTCATGAGTCCTCGCCAGCAGACCCTGCTGGGGTTGCAGAATGCAGGTGGGTGCAATAAACATCTCCGGCAATCTTTTTTAGTTCTTCTTTTTTGTTTCAAGATGGTGTCTCTCTCAGCGGTGGGATTCTTTAGTGGAGTGAGTTCTGAATGGCCTCATCTGACAGGAGCGGTGAACTGAATTACCTGCAGCCTATTAAAATTCACAGTGTCAAGTGATAATTTGATGAGTGTTTGTGGGGAGAACTGGCGGGGAAACAAACACAGAGACGGTGAACAAGGGCAGGATGAGAGCGGCTGCTGAAGGGCAGAGAGAGACTTGAACACTGTGAGGTGTGACAAGGAATTTGTGACTTATCCATGGAACTAGGAGCAAGGCAGAGAGCGCAGGTTTGTATTTTATTTTGATGTCCTACTGCTGTCACGCTGGGTAACGAGAACCAAATGAGAGGGGCAGACAGACCTTCGTCAGAAAATGAGCCTAGAGAGTGGACGCTCAGAAAGCTTTTGAAGATCCAAGCAAAGTTCTGAAAAGAGCCTGACAAGGTAAATAGACCAAAAGCAAAATGCTAGCACGGTAGTATTGCACTCTGCTGGTCTGCCCCTAGGAAATGGGCAGCAGGTGGTTATAATGCTGCAACAACAAGGTTCAAGCATCTCCTGTGTTTATTTGCAGAGATAAATTAAGACATTCAATGCCTAAAGATGCCCAGAGTAGGCAGGTGGAGGAGCTGATGAGATAGGCGATGGAATAGAGAACCCCCCTGGGTTACGCAAGGTGCCTGGTAACACTGAACTGAAATCTGAAGCTGCAGGATTCGTGCTGAGTTGTGGTCCTGTGTCTCAGTCTTCTCTTTTTTTCTGTCAGTGGCTTGACTGCGGAGTTCTGTAGGGACACTGGTTTTTCTAGCGTCCCTTCTAGCATCTTCTTTAAATTGCCTTAAGATAGCGTTGTGTCTGCGTTTGAAGGGGGGAGGAGAGTTTGGGGCTGCTGCATCCACAATGCTAATTCTGTTTTTCCTCCTTGCAGCGGTACAAACAACTCCACCGCGTGAGCTGGCGGCAAAGAAAGCCCCGTCTCTGACACCTTCTCCTCCGATCCAGGGCCAGAGTGTGCTGAGTTACAGCCCGTCCCGCTCCCCAAGCGCCAGTCCAAAGTTTACTACCGGTTGTATCCCAGGGTACAGCCCTCAACTACAGGCTCTGTCAAGCACCAGCGCTGCTTACGGCAGTGCTGGAACCTATTCCCCAGGCAGCAGCTACAGTAAGGTAAGGACCAGGCCAGCTCCCAAGGGTACGGTTTGGGTCTGTGCTTTGTGCCCTGTGCCGCTGAAGGGGAGCAGCAGCCAGCGGAGAGTTGTCTGTGTGTGTCTTTGCTCCTTTGGCAAAGCAGATCTCAGTTTGTCCTATCGGGATCTGTCCTTTTTCCCTCGTGTCACCTCATTGGGTTGGAGCAGCTGGTTTGTTTCGGAACAAAGCAAAAACAAGAAATCAAACTGTCAGCGCAAAGGAGACCAAAAGAACCCAACCCAAACCCCAAACAAGAGTCTTTTATATTCATGTCATTTACAAATCAAGGTGGAATTCTGTCTTCTTTATATGATACAACCATTTTTTTTTTAATTTGCCCAAGGTTTCCAGCTGCAGCTGCTCTCCTAGCGGGTCACCGTACCCTACTAGTGTTGGGCCAGTGGAAAGCAGCAGCTTAAGGTCTCGTTACCGCTCTTCCCCTGTTCTGTATAATTCTCCTACGGGCGAAGAAGATTATATGACAGACCTCAAGGCACTGCACACCTTCCTTCGGAACGAAGAACAGAAGCAGCAGAGAGTTCAACTAGGTAAAAAAACCAAACTGATTTGATCGGAAAAGCTTGGTCAGGAGAAGGGGTTGGGTTTATTGGAGATTGGCTTTTACAGATGAAAAAAGTCACAGAGGATTCCGGCGTCATCTTACTAGTAAATAGACCTAACTCGTTTATGGTAATCGCCTGTGACCTTGGTAAAAGTGGCTGCTGACTAGTTTAGTCCTCTCCTGAGTGATTAGGGTGTGATTTCTAGCTGTCTCTGTGGCTTAGGATCTTCAGAAAGTTTTCCTCCAAAGTTTTCCTGGGGATCGGATGGGAACGTGTGCTGATAGACTGTCTCTGTGGCATTTGTTGGCTGTAGTGGCCCGTGATAAGCTGCTGGGCTCTGTCGCCGTGTGATGAGAGGGATATCTTGTGGAGGGGGCATTTCAGATATGGGGGGTGAATTACCTGCAGGCAGTTTTTGTCCTGGATTGGGACAATCGGGGTGAAATCGGTGTTTCTGCAGACTGACCTCAGTGTTCATGGCAGTTTGTGTCTCTTGTCAAAGCTTTCACATACTGACCTACTGTGCCTGTGCTGTTGCTTCGAGAACTTCCTGGCAATAATTGTAAGTGACTTTTTAATGAACGAATTGTTTCAGGAAGTTCGGATTCCAGCTCCCCTTCCACCAGCCCAACTTTCTGGAACTACAGCCGTTCCATAGCCGACTGCGCACAGATGCTGAGAAAGTTCCAGTATCAGCTGGCTTGCAGGTCCCAGGCACCATCAGCACACAAGGATGAAGCTGATCTGAGCTCGAAACAGGCTGCAGAAGAGGTAAATTCCACAGCAAAAGTGGTCAGGAGAGAGAACCGGGGCTCTAAAGTACACAGCTTTGTGCAAAGGTTTGGATTTGAGCTGCATCAAAAATGTGGGAGAGAGAAATCCTCTAGCACTGAGCTGTCTTCATACAGCTTGCAAGGCTTCTTGTCACTGTAAATGGCCATTTCAAACTCTGAACTGTAGTGGGAAAAGTATTTCTCCCTTGGAGAGCAAGGCTTACACTGGATAAAATACATTTCTGATCTAAAAATGGAGTTGAAACGGATCTGTATTTAACCCAGTGGAACAGCTGGAGGATATAAAGCATAAAGCCTTTACGCTTGCGTCTGAAAGAAGTCTGATGCCAAGGAATACAATTCACATGGCTTCAATTAAATTTGATCGATTATTTCCTACGTTAACCTAATGAAACTTCCTACAGTTCAGAGCAATTTTGTCCTAATAGAGCAGAGAGCTTCGAACTGAATTTGGACTCATGCAGGATGATTGTAGCGTGACTGGAGAGTGAGAGCGTTGTATGTGAAGCTGCTGTAGAAGTCACATGATACAGCCAGCAGATGTATAAGGGAAAAATGCGATTTGAATGATGTAGTTCGTATCAGAAATTGTCACAGACCCTAAAAACTCTTGGTGTTCTCTTAAGTTCCTACATGTGCTTAATAAACCTTTCCATAGGTTTGGGCACGGGTGACGATGAACCGCCAGCTCCTTGATCACATGGATTCCTGGACCGCAAAGTTCAGAAACGTAAGTCCCGTCTTAGGACAAGACGTCCCGTCTCTATGGTGAGGTCTGGTTTTCCTTGCTGTAACCCAAATTGATATTTCTGCAGTATTTCTAACTCACTCTCCTGGGCTCAAAGTGTGGAAAATTCCAACCCAAAGGTTGGGTTTTTTCTGACTGTCCTGAGCAGCATAATAAAAGCAAAATAAAAAACCTTGATCTTAGAAATAGGAATTGCTAGAGCAGGGGAAACTTAATTGCGCACAACGGCAAAATAATTAGTAAATCTAGCTTTGAATTGCCCCATCAGTCATAGCATCTATCAGGTATATAATTTTGCTTGTGTGTTTTGTGTGGTTTTTTGGCTTTTAGTAAGATTGGTGAAAAGCAAAGATGAGTATGAGATCCATGCCAGATTCCTGAGCATCTGTTCCTAAACCCAGGGCCAGCACGCTTCAGTTCCCAACTGCTGTCGCATACAAATCCCACACAAAATAGTGTTTATCAGCTTCTTGATTTCCTCAAACAATTGTGAGGGGGAGTGGCCTCATCAAAGTATAAATTCCCTTTATGGTTGGAGGGCTGTACTTTATAACACCCATTTCCTCATTGTTCAGAAAAGCTTTAGAAAGAAAAGCTTTATCTGATACTTTCTAGAGATTTGTTTTCCTGACTCCTTTATTTGGATTTTCTGGTCTTTTAGACCTCTAGTCTTTTAGACCTTTTAGGTCTTTTACATGTTTTAGTCCATTTTTATATTGAATTTTCTGGTCTTTTGGAAAGTATTAGTCATTTAAACTCCGCCTAACTTGATATTCTAATTTAATTACTTTTCTCCTTGGTTGGCTTCAGTATTTCTGTTGTTAAGCTTCTTTGTGATTGTAACGGTGATGATTAGTAGGATGGAAGCTAAAGGTTGGGGTTTTTTAAACATTTTTCTTGCTTCTGACATCTTGAATTTTCACCTTTTTCTTTCCTAGTGGATTAATGAGACTATTCTAGTGCCACTTGTCCAGGAGATTGAGTCTGTGAGCACTCAGCTGCGAAGAATGGGGTGTCCGGAGTTGCAGATCGGAGGTAGGATGAGGCTTTGGAGCCCCTGTCTTCACCCCCCTTTCATCCCCACCCCTTTTTACCCCCCCACCCCAGCCCCATTTAGTGTGCTGTAAATTCACAGTGTCTCCCTACAAAGTCTCACTGTCTTCACTACTACGGCTGTTTCCAAATGCTTCCTTAAAAAACTGGTTTTTAAAATTCTGATAAATTCCAGTTCTGGTTTTTCTGTCACTATACAATTCTGAAAGAACTGCTTCTCTTCTTGCTTCAAATCCATATGTCCTTAACCGAGAAGTGGATTTGATAGGCTGCATTTAAATTACACCCACCTTTTGGGGGCTCTTTGCTGCGTCTCCTCAAGAGCCGCAGCTCTTGTGATGCCTCTAGAAAAACTGGTCAGTGCCACTCTTGTCCCCACTTTGTTACTCTCCCTCTGCTCTTCAAAGTCGATGTTGGTTCCTTGTAGTTTTTCTATTCTGTGATGTAAAGGCGACATCTGCTACTTCATTGGAATTGAAATGAGTGTTTGGGGTAGTGTCAGATGGTCAGTGTTTCTAGGACTTTAAGTGATGCACCAGAAAGGGGAGCTCTTTGTAGCAACGCATGGCATGGGAGGTGCTTGGGGGTCCTGTGGTGCTCGGGGCTGACCTGCGCTGGCTCTTCCTCTCTTGCAGAAGCCAGCATCAGCAGTCTGAAGCAGGCAGCGCTCGTTAAAGCTCCACTCATTCCAACCCTCAACGCTCTCGTGCAGTATCTGGATCTTACCCCAAACCAGGAGTATTTGGTTGAGAGGATCAAAGGTACGTGGTGTCACCGGACTGACTTTAAAACTCTCCCGTGACCAGTCAAGTGTTGGTGGTGTCAGATGTTCCTTCAGCGGACGTGTTTGAAGAGTCATGGTGGGGATGAGAGCAGCAGCAGAGATGTTTCTTCGCAATTTTTTATAGCGATGGAATGATGCGAGATTTGGATGTAACTTTGGGAATGTTTTTTAAAAGCTTTATTTCTCATTTCCCTCCTGCATGCTCAGGGTGCAAAGTGCTCCAGTTAATCTCTTCATTAACTAAAAATAGAAATTATCCTGTAAATTTACCTCCCTCTATTACCATCTTTACAAGCATTTCATTAGCCGAACTTTTCCTGTTTTCTACACCGGAAACATGTATGAAGCCCTTGAAACTAGCACAGAATTCTGCTTTCATGCACTTTCAACCCCCAGTAACTGCATAAATCTTGTTGCTTGCAGAGCTTTCTCAGGGAGGATGCATGAGTTCATTCCGATGGAACAGAGGAGGGGAATTCAAAGGCCGCAAGTGGTACACTGACTTGCCCACCGACTCCTCTGTAAGTTTTCGCAGCCGTCTTGATACGACAGCTTAAAGCGGGTTGCCTTTCAGCAGAGGTTTTCTGGAGGGAGTAGCCTGTCAGTCTTTTGAGGAACATGGTAAAATCCTGTTTGCGTCATTTCCACAGATAATCCCGTTGCAGTCAGTGGGGTTCCCTGGGGATTGGACGTTGCGTCGATCCCAAAAATGCAATTGCACATCTTAGCCTTAGGCCGGGCTCTTAGACTCCTCTGAAATGTCTGTCAGATAACTACAGGAGCAGCCTGGCAGGTGGGGATCTCCTTGGGATGCTTCTCTTGCTGTATTTTTTTTAAAGGGCCAAATGTCTGCCTTAACCTAACAATTTCTAATGCAAGGAAAACCTTTCAACCTGTTCTCATTTTCCTTTGCTCTAATGGATAGAGGAGAAAAATGCAGATGGAGTGGCATGAGTGCGGTTTAATTCAGTAATATTTTGTAGAAATCTGAAATCTGTTGCATATCCCACGTGACAGAAGGCTTGTAGCGATGCTTCACCCGTTAACGTGGCAGGTCAGGAGGAACAGCACCTCAGTGTAAACAATGACTTGAAAATTCAACTGAGGTGATAAAAAGTATTAAAAGGAAGACCACAGAACAATTCAGGGAAATGAATGGAAATTGAATTCATGGAAAAAAGAAGCTTTACAGTGTGAGTCTTCAGTTGAACTCTGTATCTGAAAGTCGAGTTAGGGTGATTTATTTATTTTTTCCCCACTATCAAGAGATTTTCAGTTACTTGGGAGAATAAAACCCAGGAGATCTGAATGTCAGAGCTTCACAGCTTTGCTGACAAAGATATAACAAGAGTCAGTTGCTTGGAAGCTGAAGTTGTACAAAATCCATCTTGAAATAGGATTTGATTTTCTATTTCTGAAGATGATTAAATATTTGATAGTGACTGGCCACAGAGCAACTCTCAGTGTCTTGATCCACAGCGGGGTGAGCAGCTCAAAAGTGTTTAAAGATCATGAGACAGAGGAGGGCACCCTGCAATGAAACTTCCAGGAATTCTGGGAAAGAAGTTCTGATCTAAGAGATTAAAAGAAACACTTGCCATGAAGTTCTGACATTAAATTACTCAAAACAATTACTGTAAGAATAACAAAAAAAATACAATTTTGCATTTTTGTTGATCACACTGCAGGTAATACAAAGCTATACTATCCAAGGTGCATCTCCCAGATTTCTTTAGACTTTGGCCGTTTAGCCCAGAGAAACTCTTGTTTTTTATGTGAAACAGATCCCGTTATATAGAACAAACACAGAAAGTATCAGATTACAGATAATTGGGTGATGTTGCTCACATAAAATGTTGAGAACTCCCTGGGAAGGGTTAAACCACCAATAGCAGGCTGCAGCGTGGTTTTCTGGATACTTGTTTTAGGATTTTATTTCCAAATTTTGGCATTCTCAGTAAGACTCGTGGCCAGCTCAGGTTTTTCCAGTGATTTTTGTTTGGCCTTTGTGAGGGAAGAGATTTGCTGTAATTTGGTTTCATCTGCCCTTCTGAGCCGAATCCTCACAGCTAGCACAGAACCCGTGGCTAAAACAATTTGCTTGGAGTTCATGGCCTAAATCTGCTAAATCTATGACTCTGCCAAATTCTGCAGGATGCAGCGAGAGTTGCTCATGGGGGAACCGAGCTCCTGACGCGCAGCATCAGTTCTTAGTGTTGTGACTGATGCTGTTTCACTTACTGGAAAAAACAAACCGGCCTTCACGGCCGTGGCGTGCCGGGCCCGTTGAAATCTCCGCTTTAAGCGTTAAACTGCCTCAGGCTCCTGAACACACAGGGGTTGAGTCAACGTTGCAATTACAAAAACTAACTAATACCTGAGATTATGGCAAGAAAGCTGCTGTATTTTTAAGGACACTAAAGTGAGAATTGTTTTAATTTTTCCAGATCGTCATGCACGTGTTCTGCACTTACCTCGACTCCAGGCTGCCGCCTCACCCCAAATATCCCGACGGCAAAACCTTCACTTCCCAACACTTCATTCAGACACCGGATAAACCAGGTACCGGCGCTCACATTGAGCTGCCCTTGGCCTCTGGGATCACGTCAGCACCCTTGAAATCCCCGACACCTTTGGAACTTTTCACTTGCAGACACTTCGAATGAAAACGTATTTTGCATCTACCAGAGCAGCATCAATCCGCCCCACCACGAGCTGATCTACCGGCGCCACGTCTACAACCTGCCCAAGGTACGGTGGTGGTAGCGGTGTCCTCCGGCTGTCAGGAAATCTGATTGGGGTCTGATTTGGGGCTTTTTTTTTTTTCTCAATTTAGCCACATTTATTGACTGTTGACACTTAGGCTGGCTCAGTGCAGGCAGTAAACCTTAGCTTGGCCTTTGACCATGATGTTGTACTTAGTCTGCTCCTAAATAGTAGATTTAGTATCTGTTTAAGGTCCATACATACCTAGGCAGTAGCTTCCTCTTGTTTGTTTTCTAACAACTTATTTTAAAATACCACATCACGTAATCCTTGATGTGTGTTGTCACCCGGGGCTTGTCCCTAAGAATCCTGGGGGGAAGCTTCTGTCCTGGTTTAGGCCCGGAGGGTAACTAAGCCCCACGCAGCCCTTCACTCGCTCCTTCCCCCTCAGCGCTGGGAAGGAGAAAAATTTAAACAAAAAGGCTCAGGAATTGAGATGAGGACAGGGAGGGGTTTCCTCACCCGTTAAAACAGGCAAAACCCCAGACTCGTTAGGGGAAGGAGAACAAGAACATCGCTTTGATTCAAACACTCACAAACCCAACACTTAACAGGCAGACTGGGACAGAGAGAAGCATTACAAAACACCTCCCCTCACCCCTCCCTTCTTCCCGGGCTCAGTTTTGTTTGAGGGTCCTGCTTTTATACAGTTTAACAAACAAATCCTATTAAAATGGAAAAAAGGGGCGTGGAAACATCCGGTAGATCGGCTTCACTCGGGCGCATCCCAGATCTGGCCAGGATCCGGGGCGCATCCGAGGAGTTCCTGTCTTGTAGGAAACAGCTGGCTTAGGGTCCAAAAAGAGATATTCTTTATCTAGTTTTCAGAGGAAATCTGGTCGTATTTCATGCGGATAGGGTGCTGTCGGGAGGTTCACTCAGAAGTCAACTCTGGTGCGAGGCCTGTGGGTCAGGCTTTGGTTTGAGGCCTAAGGTTCAGGCCTTTTTATGTCCCCCAAACAATCACCAAAACCCCCAAAAACCCCATCATCCAAAAATACCCAAAACCGCCAAAATATCCCGAAAACCCCCACCCACCCCCCAAAAAACAAAACTCAAAACCCCAAAAAACCCCAAAACCCAAAAGAAAACCAAAGCCCCCAAAACCCCTAAAAACTCCAAAAAACCCCCCAAACCCCCCAACCTCACCAAAAACCCTGAAAAAAACAAACCACTAAAACCTCAAAAATACAAGAAACCCAAAAACCCAAGGACACCAAAAACCAAAACCCACCAAAACCCCCAAAACCCCACCACACGCACAGCCCCAGCGCAGCTTCCGCTCTCAAACTAGCAAAATTCTCCAGTGAATTTTAATTTTCGATCGACCCCTGCTCTGCTTTCCAAAAACCTCCAGCACGTCAAGTATTTAGAGGTGATAACCCAGCCAAAACCCACGTTTGGTCTTTTTCCTGGTATTTCTCTCACTGAAAAGAGCCGAGGATGAAGGCAAAAACGCCGCCAGCCCCCCCGTGAGGCCATTTTGCGGTGGCTTTCTCAACGGCCGCTTCCTCCGCCTGAAAATCCCGCTGGGATTTCTCCTCGGGGACTTGACTTCAAAGTTTTTTTTCTCTCTCTGTGGCTTCAGGGCAGAAACAACCTGTTCCACACCTTGCTCATGTTCCTGTACATCATCAAGACCAAGGAGTCGGGGATGCTGGGGTGAGTAGTGCCGGGGTGAGGGGAACATCCTGCCGCGAGGCTCCTCGTCGAGCTGGAACCGCTCCAGCGGGGGGACGGGAACGGGGCTAAAACCACCTTCGCGTCTGCAACGGTCGCGGCTTTTTCGTAAAATCGGAGAAATGTGAACGGGTGGGAGCGACCAGCGACGTCCAGATTCCGCTTCGGCCTCAAAGAGCCGCGCTGGAGTCACGGCAAAGCCCGATGCTGCGCGGTGAAGTGCCCCCTGGGGAGTTTTTCATAGAATGTTTGAAACAGGTGCTTGGGGGGGGGGGGGGGTTTGGTGGGGTTTTTGTGGTTTTCGCGTTTTTTTGTGGTTTTGGCGGGTTTTGGGGGGTTGTTTGTAGTTTTGGTGGTTTCGGTGGGTTTTTTGGGTTTTTGGTGGTGCACGAAGGATAGTTTTTCATGTAGTATTTGAAAGAGACGCTTAAATTTCCGTGCCGTTCACTCCGACCCTGTTCATTTCTGCAGGCGTGTCAATCTGGGTTTATCCGGTGTCAACGTCCTGTGGATTTTTGGAGAGTAACATCCCCGCAGGCCGCGGCTCCGAGGAACGATGGCGAGAGGAACCGAGCAGCATCGTTCCGTTGTGGATTGACACGGACTGACTACGAAAATGGACCATTTCAGTTGGATTTTGTGGGCGGAAGGGGAAGCATTGGGCATTCCCCGGGCGGGTTTGGGGACGATATTATTTAAAATGTTTTGCTGCCGGGACGACCCCGCGTCCAAACCCCCGGCGGGTTTTCTCTTCCCGGCTCCTCGCCCCAAGGGCTCCTGTTTCAAAGCCTTTTGCCGTTTCTGTTCCGTTCTGGGTCCCCGCAGAACCGAGTTGAACTGATGCCGGGACTAACCCCCCCCTGCCTCCGGGGGCTGGCCGGGCCCTGCCGAGGGTGTGCGCAGCTGCGAGGAAGGGCCCAGGGATCTGGGCAGGGCAGGAGCCGCCGGCGCCAGAGGGGACCGAGGGCCGATGGGAACCCTTGGGAATGGGGGGGGGTAAGGGGGGGTAAGGGGCGGGTTTAAGGGGGGGTTGGGGGGTTAAGGGGGGGATTTGGGGGGGGGTTGAGGGTGTTTAAGGGGGGGTTGGGGGGTTTTTAGGGGTGGTTTGGGATTTGGGGTCGTTTGGGGGGGGTTGGGTTTTTTTGCGGGTTTTTTGCGCCCCTTTTTTGCGCCTTTTTATGGCGCGGTGTTTCTTGGCGCCTTTTTTTGGCATGGTTTTTTTTTTGGCACCTTTTTTTTGACCTTTTTTTGCGCCTTATTTTTGGCGCGGTGGTTTTTTTGCGCCCTTTTTCTGCGGCTTTTTTTTGCATCTTTTTTGCGGGTTTTTGGCGGTTTGTAGGGTTTTGGGGTTTGGGGGGTTTTCAGGTTTTGGGGTGTTTTGGTTTTGGGGGGATTTGGGTTTTTTGTTTTTTTGGTGTTTTGGGGTTTTTCGGGTGTTTTTTGGTGCTTTGGAGGGACTTTTGTGCTTTTTTGGATTTGGAGGTTTGGGGGGTTGGGGATTTTTGTGGGGTTTTTTGGGTTTTATTTTGGGGATTTTTTGGGTTTATTTTGGGGGTTTTTTGGTGTATTTTAAGTTTTTTTATTTTTGGGGGGTTTTTAAATTTTTTTAACTTTTTGTTCAAAGTAAGCCCACCATCCACCTCTGGCAGCCTTGCGAGCTCTGCCCTGGCCCATGCCTCCAGTACAACCACAGCTCTGCCCTTCCTTTACCTTTCCAGTGATCTTTTCACTGGCTTTTTGGCTCATAACCTCTGATTTGGGAGCCTCACGGACTGACACGCAGCTGCAGCACCTCGGCAGGAGCCCGGGCTCCATAAACCCGCAGGCTTTTTGGGGCAAAAAAACCTACTTGGGTTTGTTTCAGAGAAGAATTGTTCAATATTTGCCAAACAATTTTGATGTTTTATATATGGGAGAGAAGAATCTCTCATAAATGCTGGCAAATGAAGGCTTTAGAATTGCATGATTTTAAAAAAAAAAATATTAAGGGGAATAAAAATCCATAAGCCCCCCCCATGCTGAAGGTCTCTGAGTCGTAAACTGCCAAAACCCCCCCATTTGTACATAAAAGCTGTGAGAACTCCAGCGGGGGCGGGGAACCCCACGTGTTTTGGGATGAGAAAATGTATTTTTTGTACTGTATTTTATCTCTGTGGGGCCGGGGGAGCTGCTGGTTATTGGTGTGAACCGACCGTTATTGGTGATTCTTGTCTCCCCCGGAAGCCGCCGGGCTTTCCCTGTATTAAAGGAGTTTGTTTTAGCAAACGCTCGTTTGGGTTTTTCTTGGGGTTCAGCACCCCTAAATCCATCGCCGTACCAAGGGGGGACTTGGAAGAACCGGGTTTAGCTGGGCTTGACCCCCCGCCTCCCCCCTCCCCAGCTGTACCCCGTTACTCGCCTGCAAAAGGCTCTTGATGGGCAGAAATTCTCTTTTTTTGGACCTAAACCTGGGTGTTTCTCTAGAAGCAGCCCCGGGGCCCAGGTCCCTGCACACCCCCATAACTCTGCACCCCGATAATACCCTGCGCCTGGTCCCCAGGCACCCCCATAAACCACACACCCTGTGTACCTCAAGGTACGGGGTACACCAATACACCGTGTACCCCGACACACTGTGTACCCCAATGTACTGTGTAGCCCGCACCCTGGGTACCCCAATACTCTGTGTACCCCAATATACTGGGTACCCCCAATATACCATGTACCCTGCTCCCTGGGTACCCCAATACACTGTGTACCCCCCAGAACAGAGGAGGGGAATTCAAAGGCCGCAAGTGGTACACTGACTTGCCCACCGACCCCTCTGTAAGTTTTCGCAGCCGTCTTGATACGACAGCTTAAAGCGGGTTGCCTTTCAGCAGAGGTTTTCTGGAGGGAGTAGCCTGTCAGTCTTTTGAGGAACATGGTAAAATCCTGTTTGCGTCATTTCCACAGATAATCCCGTTGCAGTCAGTGGGGTTCCCTGGGGATTGGACGTTGCGTCGATCCCAAAAATGCAATTGCACATCTTAGCCTTAGGCCGGGCTCTTAGACTCCTCTGAAATGTCTGTCAGATAACTACAGGAGCAGCCTGGCAGGTGGGGATCTCCTTGAGATGCTTCTCTTGTTGTATTCTTTTTAAAAAGCCAAACGTCTGCCTTAACCCAACAATTTCTAATGCAAGGAAAACCTTTCACCTTGTCTCGGTTTTCTTTGCTCTAATGGATAGAGGGGAAAAATGCAGATGGAGTGGCATGAGTGCGGTTTAATTCTGTAATATTTTGTAGAAATCTGAAATCTGTTGCGTACCCCACGTGAGAGAAGACTTGTAGCGATGCTTCACCCGTTAACGTGGCAGGTCAGGAGGAATTCATTCCCCACTTCCCATGGGCAGGCGGGCGCTCAGCCACCTCCAGGACATCAGGGCTCCATCACGCGTAACGGCAACTTGGGAAGACAAACGCCATCACTCTGAACGTCCCCCCCTTTCCTTCTTTTTCCCCCAGTTCTACAGGCTGAGCATGACGCCGTATGGGCTGGGACATCCCTTGGGTCAGTTGGGGTCAGCTGTCCCGGCTGTGCCCCTGAAGTGAGGAACCTTAACAAAACGGATGCAAGACAACGAAGAGAGACACTGGTCAGGCGGGATAACGCAATAAAAGGGCGGGCTCTCAGCAGGAGGGGCTCTGGAGATAAGGAAGGAGCTGCAACTACTGAGTCCCAAGATAAGGAATGGGGACTCAACGAAGGCTAAGTTGTCATGACTATAGAAATGCTAACTAGGTGAAAAGTCACGAGAGGCAGAGGAGGCATCTTCAATCTTCATCCTGCAGACCCCCGCCCAAGACCACCAGGAGCCACTGCGCAGGCGCAACGGAGAGGGACTTGGGGCGGCATTTATGTCAGTGATTTCTCAAAACTGATTGTAATATCTCTCCCTATTCTCGGAATTATAATGACTAGGTAAACGCTTTACACTATAGAAAGGAGCCGCTTTTCGCTCCAAGGGGTGCACGCTTGTGGAGGAGCAATCCCCCGTGCACCCAGCGCTGTAATAAACAATGCCTGCTTTCTAATACTCTGATTCTGAGTCTTAGAGAGTTCTTCCTCGACCGGATTTTCCGTATCACCCCCTCCCAACTCCTTGTGCACCCCCAGCCACTCGCTGGTGGGGTGGGGTGAGGAGCAGAAAAGGCCTCGGCTCTGTGTAAGAGCTGCTCAGTGATAACTGAAACATCCCTGCGTTATCCACACTGTTTCCAGCACAAATCCAAAACCGAGCTCGTACTAGCTACTGTGAAGAAAACTCTCCCCCTAGCCAACAACCAGCACATTTAGCTATAAAGATACCTCAGCAAAAGCACGGCAACATGTGGCTCTGCACCACAGCAAGGGCGCCCAGCACAGCCAGCCAGCCGCTCACCCCTTCCCCGCCATCTTCACCCTCTCCCCAGCGCGGCCAACGTGGCGGCCCCGGCGCCCGCCTCACGCGCCTCTTCCCGCCAAAAGGCCGCCCCCGCCCAATGGCCGCGGCGCGAGCGTTCCCCGCGGTCCCGCCCCCCTCCCCGTCTCCACGGCAACAGGCTCCGCGTCCCCCCTGTTACGCAGCCCGGGTCGCCCCGGCGACACTCGCGCAGGCGCAGCCGGGGCGGCCGGCGGCTCTGAGGGGTGTGAGGATCGCGCTCTGCCGGCACCCGCCGCGTCCGTCCCGGCTGGAAAAAGGGGACCCCCTGCGCTGCCTGAGGGGAAGGGGGTGTCTCCTCACCTCTCCGGAGCCCGAGCTCTGCGGCAGGTACTGTGGCTGCCCCGCGCCGGCACCGCCTGGCGCCTGGGGCCTGCACAGGGTCGGGGGGGTCTGAGGGGGGAGATTTGGGGCCGCCTGTGTGTGGTGGGTCAGGACTGGGGGGGATGCGGGGCCACCTCCGTGAGACAGGGGTCGGGATGGGGGGGACATGTCGGGCCTCTTCTGTGTGAGGGCGGTGTGAGCTGTGGGGCTGCCGGTGTGTAACGGTGAGGTGTGGTTGCGGGGAGCCGTGAGGCAGCTTCTCTGACAGTGGGGGCAGCTGTGGAGACCCCCCCGGGGTGGTGTGGGGGGGTGGTGTCTGGGGGCAGCTGTGGAGGCTGCCTGCGTGTGACAGTGGGGTCTGTGCAGGGGGAGCCCCGAGGGTCCCTGTGCGTGGCAGGGGAAGCTGTGGCACTTGTTTGTGTGTGACAGGGCTGGGGGGGGGCGGTGCCGAGGGTGTGGGAAGCTGGGGCTGTGTGTGGCAGAGGGGATGGCGTGGGGGGAAGCTGGGGGGTTTGGGGCAAGGGGAGGTGTGGGGGACCTCCCTGTGTGGCCCTGGGGTCAGCGCCTGCTGGGGTGTCAGGGTGAGGCCTCCCCTCATGCCTGTGCCTTAGCAGAAGAGGGCAGGGGACGGGGCAGGACGTAGTTCAGTCTGGAGGTGAACACCCCACAGCCAGCCCCCCTCAGCGAGTAGAAAGGGACCAAATGTCCCTTTGATTTCAGTGTCCTAACAGTGCAGCTTCTGCTTCTGCAGGAGGACGTGGTTCAGGGAGAGAGGTTGGGAGTGTGAGGGTCGGGGAGAGGATCTCTGCTCAGGGCTGCTCCATTTGTCAGCGTGGGAAGGGAAGTCTTGGGGCTGAAAGCGTGTGAAAAACCTGTCAAAAAACCTACCAGGCAATGTGCTCTTGTAGAATTCTCCCGGTAATCCTGATGTTCACTATTTCACCGTTGAATCGTTGTACCAGTAAGAAGGCAGTAATGTAAAGGTGCAGTATTTGTCCCAGAAAGCAAATTCTTTATGTTCCCATCTAGTGCAGAATGATGTGAGAAGTTTTTCAGTGAGTGGCAGGAAGGAAGAGTCGCATATTTTGGTGATGGGACTAGAAGAAAAAGTCAGGTGATGAGGTGACAGTGCTGACAGTAGAGTTCATTGAAGAAATATGACCTATTTTTCCTGGTAAAAAGAATCTGGTTTTTTTTAAATATGCTAAACATGACTCTGGCTAAAGGAAAAGTCCATTTACATAGTCTGTTTTAGACTACTGCTGTTTTTTCTTTAATCGTGTGCTGACTGAGGGTCTTACTGTACAAAAGTTGTCAAATTCTGTCATTTCTCTGTGTTTGTTGTTGCAGATCATGGCAGCAGAGCAGAGTCCAGCAAGTTCCGTCATCGACAGGGCCGTCAAGATGAGGAAGGAGATGGAAGCCTGGAAAGTGGTCTTGGCCTGGGGGCTCCTTAATGTGTCTCTCGCAGGCATGATCTATACTGAAATGTACGTTAATTTGTTACATCTGAGTCAAACAAGCAAAGCCTCCTCCTTTGTATCTGCCTGAATGTTTCCTGGGACTGAATAGTTGCAAAAGGATAACTTCTTTGTTTTCTTCTCAGGTCTGGAAAACTCATAAGCTCCTATTACGACATCACATACTGGCCACTCTGGTATATTGGTGAGTTGCTGCAGCATTTAAATTAGTTTTCAGGGTTCTTTTCTTTTATTCACTTGTTCAGTTTTATTGCTGGAGAGGTGGTCTTTAAACCAGCTCTTTTTTTTTTTAAATTGGGTTTTTTTGTTAGTTTTAAATTTAAACCAAAACTTTGGTTTGCTTTCTGCCATCTCCCTTGAAACTTGGAATTTCTTCCGTTTTAGTGACAGGTAAGGAGTGTTAACAGCTTCCTTAGGTATGGAGAACTTACTTGGTGCATTAAATCTGTTTAATGTGTGGAGTGAGGCTTTGGGGAACACGGCAGATTTTACTGCCGTGTCGTACCGTGGGCGTGGATGGCATTTCACAAGAATTAAAGTTTGTTTCGGAGGAGCAGACTCTAAGCCAGCTGCATCAAACGTGATTAGAGGATGAAGCAAGAGGAGGAGAAAAATCCTGAGATGAGTGACAGATGATTTGACAGAGGATGGTTTTTGAGAAAGACTGTGAAACTTAATTGTAGTAGATTTGGAAAATGACTGTCTGTCTTTAAAAATTCAATTGTAGCAGTATAAATTAATCTCAATATAGAAAGGAAAATTATCTCCGAAGGTTCTTACATAAAAAGGTGAAGAAATCTTAGATATTGCCCAAACTGGTACTTCTTGACAGCACTAATAATGACCTGTTTGTAGTAGGCATATGCCCATGTTTGCAAACAACCCACTTTTGTTATTCCCCACGCTCAAGCTACAGTAAAAACTTCTCTGTTTCTTCTAGAACTTGCACTTGCATCTCTGTTCAGCCTGAATGCCTTATTTGATTTCTGGGTGTACTTCAAATACACGGTGGCACCGACCAGCTTGGTCATGAGTCCTCGCCAGCAGACCCTGCTGGGGTTGCAGAATGCAGGTGGGTGCAATAAACATCTCCGGCAATCTTTTTTAGTTCTTCTTTTTTGTTTCAAGATGGTGTCTCTCTCAGCGGTGGGATTCTTTAGTGGAGTGAGTTCTGAATGGCCTCATCTGACAGGAGCGGTGAACTGAATTACCTGCAGCCTATTAAAATTCACAGTGTCAAGTGATAATTTGATGAGTGTTTGTGGGGAGAACTGGCGGGGAAACAAACACAGAGACGGTGAACAAGGGCAGGATGAGAGCGGCTGCTGAAGGGCAGAGAGAGACTTGAACACTGTGAGGTGTGACAAGGAATTTGTGACTTATCCATGGAACTAGGAGCAAGGCAGAGAGCGCAGGTTTGTATTTTATTTTGATGTCCTACTGCTGTCACGCTGGGTAACGAGAACCAAATGAGAGGGGCAGACAGACCTTCGTCAGAAAATGAGCCTAGAGAGTGGACGCTCAGAAAGCTTTTGAAGATCCAAGCAAAGTTCTGAAAAGAGCCTGACAAGGTAAATAGACCAAAAGCAAAATGCTAGCACGGTAGTATTGCACTCTGCTGGTCTGCCCCTAGGAAATGGGCAGCAGGTGGTTATAATGCTGCAACAACAAGGTTCAAGCATCTCCTGTGTTTATTTGCAGAGATAAATTAAGACATTCAATGCCTAAAGATGCCCAGAGTAGGCAGGTGGAGGAGCTGATGGAATAGAGAACCCCCCTGGGTTACGCAAGGTGCCTGATAACACTGAACTGAAATCTGAAGCTGCAGGATTCGTGCTGAGTTGTGGTCCTGTGTCTCAGTCTTCTCTTTTTTTCTGTCAGTGGCTTGACTGCGGAGTTCTGTAGGGACACTGGTTTTTCTAGCGTCCCTTCTAGCATCTTCTTTAAATTGCCTTAAGATAGCGTTGTGTCTGCGTTTGAAGGGGGGAGGAGAGTTTGGGGCTGCTGCATCCACAATGCTAATTCTGTTTTTCCTCCTTGCAGCGGTACAAACAACTCCAGCGCGTGAGCTGGCGGCAAAGAAAGCCCCGTCTCTGACACCTTCTCCTCCGATCCAGGGCCAGAGTGTGCTGAGTTCCAGCCCGTCCCGCTGCCCAAGCGCCAGTCCAAAGTTTACTACCGGTTGTACCCCAGGGTACAGCCCTCAACGACAGGCTCTGTCAAGCACCAGCGCTGCTTACGGCGGTGCTGGAACCTATTCCCCAGGCAGCAGCTCCAGTCAGGTAAGGACCAGGCCAGCTCCCGAGGGTACGGTTTGGGTCTGTGCTTTGTGCCCTGTGCCGCTGAAGGGGAGCAGCAGCCAGCGGAGAGTTGTCTGTGTGTGTCTTTGCTCCTTTGGCAAAGCAGATCTCAGTTTGTCCTATCGGGATCTGTCCTTTTTCCCTCGTGTCACCTCATTGGGTTGGAGCAGCTGGTTTGTTTCGGAACAAAGCAAAAACAAGAAATCAAACTGTCAGCGCAAAGGAGACCAAAAGAACCCAACCCAAACCCCAAACAAGAGTCTTTTATATTCATGTCATTTACAAATCAAGGTGGAATTCTGTCTTCTTTATGTGATACAAGCGTTTTTTTTTAATTTGCCCAAGGTTTCCAGCTGCAGCTGCTCTCCTAGCGGGTCACCGTCCCCCACTGGCATTGGGCCAGTGGAAAGCAGCAGCTTAAGGTCTCGTTACTGCTCTTCCCCCGGTCTGTGTAATTCTCCTACGGGCGAAGAAGATTATACGACAGACCTCAAGGCACTGCACACCTTCCTTCGGAACGAAGAACAGAAGCAGCAGAGAGTTCAACTAGGTAAAAAAACCAAACTGATTTGATCGGAAAAGCTTGGTCAGGAGAAGGGGTTGGGTTTATCGGAGATTGGCTTTTATGGATGAGACAAGTCGCAAAGGACTGTTTTAATTTTTCCAGATCGTCACGCACGTGTTCTGCACTTACCTCGACTCCAGGCTGCCGCCTCACCCCAAATATCCCGACGGCAAAACCTTCACTTCCCAACACTTCATTCAGACACCGGATAAACCAGGTACCGGCGCTCACATTGAGCTGCCCTTGGCCTCTGGGATCACGTCAGCACCCTTGAAATCCCCGACACCTTTGGAACTTTTCACTTGCAGACACTTCGAATGAAAACGTATTTTGCATCTACCAGAGCAGCATCAATCCGCCCCACCACGAGCTGATCTACCGGCGCCACGTCTACAACCTGCCCAAGGTACGGTGGTGGTAGCGGTGTCCTCCGGCTGTCAGGAAATCTGATTGGGGTCTGATTTGGGGCTTTTTTTTTTTTCTCAATTTAGCCACATTTATTGACTGTTGACACTTAGGCTGGCTCAGTGCAGGCAGTAAACCTTAGCTTGGCCTTTGACCATGATGTTGTACTTAGTCTGCTCCTAAATAGTAGATTTAGTATCTGTTTAAGGTCCATACATACCTAGGCAGTAGCTTCCTCTTGTTTGTTTTCTAACAACTTATTTTAAAATACCACATCACGTAATCCTTGATGTGTGTTGTCACCCGGGGCTTGTCCCTAAGAATCCTGGGGGGAAGCTTCTGTCCTGGTTTAGGCCCGGAGGGTAACTAAGCCCCACGCAGCCCTTCACTCGCTCCTTCCCCCTCAGCGCTGGGAAGGAGAAAAATTTAAACAAAAAGGCTCAGGAATTGAGATGAGGACAGGGAGGGGTTTCCTCACCCGTTAAAACAGGCAAAACCCCAGACTCGTTAGGGGAAGGAGAACAAGAACATCGCTTTGATTCAAACACTCACAAACCCAACACTTAACAGGCAGACTGGGACAGAGAGAAGCATTACAAAACACCTCCCCTCACCCCTCCCTTCTTCCCGGGCTCAGTTTTGTTTGAGGGTCCTGCTTTTATACAGTTTAACAAACAAATCCTATTAAAATGGAAAAAAGGGGCGTGGAAACATCCGGTAGATCGGCTTCACTCGGGCGCATCCCGGATCTGGCCAGGATCCGGGGCGCATCCGAGGAGTTCCTGTCTTGTAGGAAACAGCTGGCTTAGGGTCCAAAAAGAGATATTCTTTATCTAGTTTTCAGAGGAAATCTGGTCGTATTTCATGCGGATAGGGTGCTGTCGGGAGGTTCACTCAGAAGTCAACTCTGGTGCGAGGCCTGTGGGTCAGGCTTTGGTTTGAGGCCTAAGGTTCAGGCCTTTTTATGTCCCCCAAACAATCACCAAAACCCCCAAAAACCCCATCATCCAAAAATACCCAAAACCGCCAAAATATCCCGAAAACCCCCACCCACCCCCCAAAAAACAAAACTCAAAACCCCAAAAAACCCCAAAACCCAAAAGAAAACCAAAGCCCCCAAAACCCCTAAAAACTCCAAAAAACCCCCCAAACCCCCCAACCTCACCAAAAACCCTGAAAAAAACAAACCACTAAAACCTCAAAAATACAAGAAACCCAAAAACCCAAGGACACCAAAAACCAAAACCCACCAAAACCCCCAAAACCCCACCACACGCACAGCCCCAGCGCAGCTTCCGCTCTCAAACTAGCAAAATTCTCCAGTGAATTTTAATTTTCGATCGACCCCTGCTCTGCTTTCCAAAAACCTCCAGCACGTCAAGTATTTAGAGATGATAACCCAGCCAAAACCCACGTTTGGTCTTTTTCCTGGTATTTCTCTCACTGAAAAGAGCCGAGGATGAAGGCAAAAACGCCGCCAGCCCCCCCGTGAGGCCATTTTGCGGTGGCTTTCTCAACGGCCGCTTCCTCCGCCTGAAAATCCCGCTGGGATTTCTCCTCGGGGACTTGACTTCAAAGTTTTTTTCTCTCTCTGTGGCTTCAGGGCAGAAACAACCTGTTCCACACCTTGCTCATGTTCCTGTCCCTCATCAAGACCAAGGAGTCGGGGATGCTGGGGTGAGCAGTGCCGGGGTGAGGGGAACATCCTGCCGCGAGGCTCCTCGTCGAGCTGGAACCGCTCCAGCGGGGGGACGGGAACGGGGCTAAAACCACCTTCGCGTCTGCAACGGTCGCGGCTTTTTCGTAAAATCGGAGAAATGTGAACGGGTGGGAGCGACCAGCGACGTCCAGATTCCGCTTCGGCCTCAAAGAGCCGCGCTGGAGTCACGGCAAAGCCCGATGCTGCGCGGTGAAGTGCCCCCTGGGGAGTTTTTCATAGAATGTTTGAAACAGGTGCTTGGTGGGGGGGGGGGTTTGGTGGGGTTTTTGTGGTTTTCGCGTTTTTTTGTGGTTTTGGCGGGTTTTGGGGGGTTGTTTGTAGTTTTGGTGGTTTCGGTGGGTTTTTTGGGTTTTTGGTGGTGCACGAAGGATAGTTTTTCATGTAGTATTTGAAAGAGACGCTTAAATTTCCGTGCCGTTCACTCCGACCCTGTTCATTTCTGCAGGCGTGTCAATCTGGGTTTATCCGGTGTCAACGTCCTGTGGATTTTTGGAGAGTAACATCCCTGCAGGCCGCGGCTCCGAGGAACGATGGCGAGAGGAACCGAGCAGCATCGTTCCGTTGTGGATTGACACGGACTGACTACGAAAATGGACCATTTCAGTTGGATTTTGTGGGCGGAAGGGGAAGCATTGGGCATTCCCCGGGCGGGTTTGGGGACGATATTATTTAAAATGTTTTGCTGCCGGGACGACCCCGCGTCCAAACCCCCGGCGGGTTTTCTCTTCCCGGCTCCTCGCCCCAAGGGCTCCTGTTTCAAAGCCTTTTGCCGTTTCTGTTCCGTTCTGGGTCCCCGCAGAACCGAGTTGAACTGATGCCGGGACTAACCCCCCCCTGCCTCCGGGGGCTGGCCGGGCCCTGCCGAGGGTGTGCGCAGCTGCGAGGAAGGGCCCAGGGATCTGGGCAGGGCAGGAGCCGCCGGCGCCAGAGGGGACCGAGGGCCGATGGGAACCCTTGGGAATGGGGGGGGGTAAGGGGGGGTTGGGGGGGGTTGGGGGGGTTTGGGGGGGGTTGGGGGGGGTTTGGGGGGGGGTTGGGGGGGGTTGGGGGGGGGGTTGGGGGGTTTGGGGGGGGGTTGGGGGGTTTTTAGGGGTGGTTTGGGTTTTGGGGTGGTTTGGGGGGGTTTGGTTTTTTTTGCGTTTTTTTTGCGGGTTTTTCTGCGCCGTTTTCCTGCGCCTTTTTTTTTTGGCACCTTTTTTTTTTGGCACCTTTTTTTTTTGGCACCTTTTTTTTTTTGGCGCGTTTTTTTTGTGCGCCTTTTTTTTTGACGCTTTTTTCTGCGCCTTTTTTTTGGCGCGGTGTTTTTTTGCGCCTTTTTTGGCGCTTTTTTGTGCCCTTTTTTTTGGTGCCTTTTTTTGGTGCCTTTTTTTTTCGGTGCCTTTTTTTTGACGCTTTTTTTGTGCCTTTTTTTTTGTGCCTTTTTTTTTGGTGCCTTTTCTTGTGCCTTTTTTTTGGTGCCTTTTTTTTGGTGCCTTTTTTTTGGTGCCTTTTTTTTGTGCCTTTTTTTCGGTGCCTTTTTTTGGTGCCTTTTTTTGGTGCCTTTTTTTTTGGTGCCTTTTTTTCGGTGCCCTTTTTTTGTGCCTTTTTTTTGTGCCTTTTTTTTTGGTGCCTTTTCTTGTGCCTTTTTTTTTGGTGCCTTTTTTTGGTGCCTTTTTTTTTGGTGCCTTTTTTTGGTGCCTTTTTTTTGGTGCCTTTTTTTTGGTGCCTTTTTTTTTGGTGCCTTTTTTTGTGCCTTTTTTTTGGTGCCTTTTTTTTTCGGTGCCTTTTTTTTGTGCCTTTTTTTGTGCCTTTTTTTTGGTGCCTTTTTTTTTCGGTGCCTTTTTTTTTGGTGCCTTTTTTTGTGCCTTTTTTTTGGTGCCTTTTTTTTTTGGTGCCTTTTTTTTTGGTGCCTTTTTTTTTCGGCGCAGTGTTTTTTGCGCCTTTTTTGGCGCCTTTTTTGCGCCTTTTTTTTGCACCTTTTTTGTCTGGCACAGATTATTTTTCTGGCGCAGGTTTTTTTTGGCGCGGTTTTTGGCCCAGTTTTGGGCGCTTTTTTTTGGCGCGGTTTTTTGCGCTTTTTTTGGCGCGGTTTTTTACGGGTATTTTGCCGAGTTTTGGGAGGGTTTTTTGCAGGGTTTTTTTCAGATTTTTTTGCAGGTTTTTCTGCGGGTTTTTTGCGCGTTTTTTTTGCGGTTTTTGCGGGTTTTTTTACGTGGGGTTTTATTGTGCGTTTTTGCTCGGGATTTTTGTGCGCTTTTTGCAGGGTTTTTTGCGGGCATTTTTTGCGGGTGTTTTTTTGCAGTTTTTTGCAGGTTTTTTGCCGAGGTTTGGGAGGATTTTGCAGTTTATTTGCCGATGTCTGGGAGGTTATTTGCAGGGTTTTTTTGCAGATTTTTTTGCGGGTTTTTTTGCAGGTTGTTTTGTGGGTTTTTTACAGGTTTTTTTCCGTGGTTTTTTTGCGGGTTGTTTTTCAGGTTTTTTGGAGGTTTTTTGCAGGTTTTTACAGTTTTTTTGCCGCAGTTTGGGAGGTTTTTTTACAGGGGTTTGGGAGATTTTTTTGTAGGGTTTTTTGCGTCTTTGCGGGTTTTTTGCGGGGTTTTTTTGCGTCTTTTTTGCGGGGTTTTTTTGCGGGTTTTTTTGCGTCTTTTTTGCGGGTTTTTTTGCGTCTTTTTTGCGTCTTTTTTGCGTCTTTTGCGGGTTTTTTGCGGTTTTTTTGCGTCTTTTTTGCGGGTTTTTTTGCGGTTTTTTTTGGGCGGTTTGGGGGGTTTTGGGGTTTGGTGGGTTTGGGGGGGTTGGGGTTTGGGTGTGGGGGGTTTGGGGGGTTTGGGGGGGTTGGGGGGGTTTGGGGTGGGGGGGGTTTGGGGGGTTTGGGGGGGTTTGGGGGGTTTGGGGGGGTTGGGGGGGTTTGGGGTGGGGGGGGTTTGGGGTTGGGGTTTGGGGGGGTTGGGGGGTTTTGGGGTGGGGGGGGGTTTGGGGTTGGGGTTTGGGGGGTTTGGGGGGTTTTGGAGTTTGGGGGTTTTCAGGTTTTTGGGTGTTTTGGTTTTGGGGGGGATTTGGGTTTTTTGTTTTTTTGGTGTTTTGGGGTTTTTCAGTTGTTTTTTGGTGTTTTGGAGGGATTTTTGCAGTATTTTGGATTTGGGGATTGGGGATTTTTGTGGGGTTTTTTGGGTTTTATTTAGGGGTTTTTGGGGGGTTTATTTTTGGGGTTTTTAATTTTTTTATTTTGGGGGGGGGGTTAAATTTTTTAAAATTTTTTGTTCAAAGTAAGCCCACCATCCACCTCTGGCAGCCTTGCGAGCTCTGCCCTGGCCCATGCCTCCAGTACAACCACAGCTCTGCCCTTCCTTTACCTTTCCAGTGATCTTTTCACTGGCTTTTTGGCTCATAACCTCTGATTTGGGAGCCTCACGGACTGACACGCAGCTGCAGCACCTCGGCAGGAGCCCGGGCTCCATAAACCCGCAGGCTTTTTGGGGCAAAAAAACCTACTTGGGTTTGTTTCAAAGAAGAATTGTTCAATATTTGCCAAAAAAGTATTTTTATATTTTATATATGGGAGAGGAGAATCTCTTGTAAATTCTGGCAAATGAAGGCTTTAGAATTGTATGGTTTAAAAAAAAAAATATTAAGGGGAATAAAAATCCATAAGCCCTCCTGTCCTGGCTTAGCCAGGATAGGGTTAAGTTTCCCCCGCAGTGGGGGGGGAGCTCTAGCCGGGTTACTCAGATACCATTGGGACGGGTTATTCAGATACCATTGGGACGGGTTACTCAGATACCATTGGGACGGGTTATTCAGATACCATTGGGACGGGTTACTCAGATACCATTGGGACGGGTTACTCAGATACCATTGGGACGGGTTACTCAGATACCATTGGGACGGGTTACTCAGATACCATTGGGACGGGTTACTCAGATACCATTGGGACGGGTTACTCAGATACCATTGGGACGGGTTACTCAGATACCATTGGGACTGACATCACATCCTGGCGCGGAAGCCAGAGGGGTCGGTTAACACGTGTGTTGTGCCATCGCGCTTCTCACTGCTGTATTGGTAGATATTTTGCTCTGTTCATTGTTATCACTGTTATTGTTATTGTTGTTGTTTGTTGTGTTGCTGTTGCACTGTTGTATTAAACCTTTCCTTATCTCAGCCCGGGGCTTTGCCTTTCACTCCCTTTGTGGGGGAGGGGCAGCGGCCGCGTGGTCTCAGACCCCAGCAGGGACTAAACCACCACCCCCCCCCATGCTGAAGGTCTCTGAGTCGTAAACTGCCAAAACCCCCCCATTTGTACATAAAAGCTGTGAGAACTCCAGCGGGGGCGGGGAACCCCACGTGTTTTGGGATGAGAAAATGTATTTTTTGTACTGTATTTTATCTCTGTGGGGCCGGGGGAGCTGCTGGTTATTGGTGTGAACCGACCGTTATTGGTGATTCTTGTCTCCCCCGGAAGCCGCCGGGCTTTCCCTGTATTAAAGGAGTTTGTTTTAGCAAACGCTCGTTTGGGTTTTTCTTGGGGTTCAGCACCCCTAAATCCATCGCCGTACCAAGGGGGGACTTGGAAGAACCGGGTTTAGCTGGGCTTGACCCCCCGCCTCCCCCCTCCCCAGCTGTACCCCGTTACTCGCCTGCAAAAGGCTCTTGATGGGCAGAAATTCTCTTTTTTTGGACCTAAACCTGGGTGTTTCTCTAGAAGCAGCCCCGGGGCCCAGGTCCCTGCACACCCCCATAACTCTGCACCCCGATAATACCCTGCGCCTGGTCCCCAGGCACCCCCATAAACCACACACCCTGTGTACCTCAAGGTACGGGGTACACCAATACACCGTGTACCCCGACACACTGTGTACCCCAATGTACTGTGTAGTCCGCACCCTGGGTACCCCAATACTCTGTGTACCCCAATATACTGGGTACCCCCAATATACCATGTACCCTGCTCCCTGGGTACCCCAATACACTGTGTACCCCCCAGAACAGAGGAGGGGAATTCAAAGGCCGCAAGTGGTACACTGACTTGCCCACCGACCCCTCTGTAAGTTTTCGCAGCCGTCTTGATACGACAGCTTAAAGCGGGTTGCCTTTCAGCAGAGGTTTTCTGGAGGGAGTAGCCTGTCAGTCTTTTGAGGAACATGGTAAAATCCTGTTTGCGTCATTTCCACAGATAATCCCGTTGCAGTCAGTGGGGTTCCCTGGGGATTGGACGTTGCGTCGATCCCAAAAATGCAATTGCACACCTTAGCCTTAGGCCGGGCTCTTAGACTCCTCTGAAATGTCTGTCAGATAACTACAGGAGCAGCCTGGCAGGTGGGGATCTCCTTGAGATGCTTCTCTTGTTGTATTCTTTTTAAAAAGCCAAACGTCTGCCTTAACCCAACAATTTCTAATGCAAGGAAAACCTTTCACCTTGTCTCGTTTTTCTTTGCTCTAATGGATAGAGGGGAAAAATGCAGATGGAGTGGCATGAGTGCGGTTTAATTCTGTAATATTTTGTAGAAATCTGAAATCTGTTGCGTACCCCACGTGAGAGAAGACTTGTAGCGATGCTTCACCCGTTAACGTGGCAGGTCAGGAGGAATTCATTCCCCACTTCCCATGGGCAGGCGGGCGCTCAGCCACCTCCAGGACATCAGGGCTCCATCACGCGTAACGGCAACTTGGGAAGACAAACGCCATCACTCTGAACGTCCCCCCCTTTCCTTCTTTTTCCCCCAGTTCTACAGGCTGAGCATGACGCCGTATGGGCTGGGACATCCCTTGGGTCAGTTGGGGTCAGCTGTCCCGGCTGTGCCCCTGAAGTGAGGAACCTTAACAAAACGGATGCAAGACAACGAAGAGAGACACTGGTCAGGCGGGATAACGCAATAAAAGGGCGGGCTCTCAGCAGGAGGGGCTCTGGAGATAAGGAAGGAGCTGCAACTACTGAGTCCCAAGATAAGGAATGGGGACTCAACGAAGGCTAAGTTGTCATGACTATAGAAATGCTAACTAGGTGAAAAGTCACGAGAGGCAGAGGAGGCATCTTCAATCTTCATCCTGCAGACCCCCGCCCAAGACCACCAGGAGCCACTGCGCAGGCGCAACGGAGAGGGACTTGGGGCGGCATTTATGTCAGTGATTTCTCAAAACTGATTGTAATATCTCTCCCTATTCTCGGAATTATAATGACTAGGTAAACGCTTTACACTATAGAAAGGAGCCGCTTTTCGCTCCAAGGGGTGCACGCTTGTGGAGGAGCAATCCCCCGTGCACCCAGCGCTGTAATAAACAATGCCTGCTTTCTAATACTCTGATTCTGAGTCTTAGAGAGTTCTTCCTCGACCGGATTTTCCGTATCACCCCCTCCCAACTCCTTGTGCACCCCCAGCCACTCGCTGGTGGGGTGGGGTGAGGAGCAGAAAAGGCCTCGGCTCTGTGTAAGAGCTGCTCAGTGATAACTGAAACATCCCTGCGTTATCCACACTGTTTCCAGCACAAATCCAAAACCGAGCTCATACTAGCTACTGTGAAGAAAACTCTCCCCCTAGCCAACAACCAGCACATTTAGCTATAAAGATACCTCAGCAAAAGCACGGCAACATGTGGCTCTGCACCACAGCAAGGGCGCCCAGCACAGCCAGCCAGCCGCTCACCCCTTCCCCGCCATCTTCACCCTCTCCCCAGCGCGGCCAACGTGGCGGCCCCGGCGCCCGCCTCACGCGCCTCTTCCCGCCAAAAGGCCGCCCCCGCCCAATGGCCGCGGCGCGAGCGTTCCCCGCGGTCCCGCCCCCCTCCCCGTCTCCACGGCAACAGGCTCCGCGTCCCCCCGTGTTACGCAGCCCGGGTCGCCCCGGCGACACTCGCGCAGGCGCAGCCGGGGCGGCCGGCGGCTCTGAGGGGTGTGAGGATCGCGCTCTGCCGGCACCCGCCGCGTCCGTCCCGGCTGGAAAAAGGGGACCCCCTGCGCTGCCTGAGGGGAAGGGGGTGTCTCCTCACCTCTCCGGAGCCCGAGCTCTGCGGCAGGTACTGTGGCTGCCCCGCGCCGGCACCGCCTGGCGCCTGGGGCCTGCACAGGGTCGGGGGGGTCTGAGGGGGGAGATTTGGGGCCGCCTGTGTGTGGTGGGTCAGGACTGGGGGGGATGCGGGGCCACCTCCGTGAGACAGGGGTCGGGATGGGGGGGACATGTCGGGCCTCTTCTGTGTGAGGGCGGTGTGAGCTGTGGGGCTGCCGGTGTGTAACGGTGAGGTGTGGTTGCGGGGAGCCGTGAGGCAGCTTCTCTGACAGTGGGGGCAGCTGTGGAGACCCCCCCGGGGTGGTGTGGGGGGGTGGTGTCTGGGGGCAGCTGTGGAGGCTGCCTGCGTGTGACAGTGGGGTCTGTGCAGGGGGAGCCCCGAGGGTCCCTGTGCGTGGCAGGGGAAGCTGTGGCACTTGTTTGTGTGTGACAGGGCTGGGGGGGAGGTGCCGAGGGTGTGGGAAGCTGGGGCTGTGTGTGGCAGAGGGGATGGCGTGGGGGGAAGCTGGGGGGTTTGGGGCAAGGGGAGGTGTGTGGGACCTCCCTGTGTGGCCCTGGGGTCAGCGCCTGCTGGGGTGTCAGGGTGAGGCCTCCCCTCATGCCTGTGCCTTAGCAGAAGAGGGCAGGGGACGGGGCAGGACGTAGTTCAGTCTGGAGGTGAACACCCCACAGCCAGCCCCCCTCAGCGAGTAGAAAGGGACCAAATGTCCCTTTGATTTCAGTGTCCTAACAGTGCAGCTTCTGCTTCTGCAGGAGGACGTGGTTCAGGGAGAGAGGTTGGGAGTGTGAGGGTCGGGGAGAGGATCTCTGCTCAGGGCTGCTCCATTTGTCAGCGTGGGAAGGGAAGTCTTGGGGCTGAAAGCGTGTGAAAAACCTGTCAAAAAACCTACCAGGCAATGTGCTCTTGTAGAATTCTCCCGGTAATCCTGATGTTCACTATTTCACCGTTGAATCGTTGTACCAGTAAGAAGGCAGTAATGTAAAGGTGCAGTATTTGTCCCAGAAAGCAAATTCTTTATGTTCCCATCTAGTGCAGAATGATGTGAGAAGTTTTTCAGTGAGTGGCAGGAAGGAAGAGTCGCATATTTTGGTGATGGGACTAGAAGAAAAAGTCAGGTGATGAGGTGACAGTGCTGACAGTAGAGTTCATTGAAGAAATATGACCTATTTTTCCTGGTAAAAAGAATCTGGTTTTTTTTAAATATGCTAAACATGACTCTGGCTAAAGGAAAAGTCCATTTACATAGTCTGTTTTAGACTACTGCTGTTTTTTCTTTAATCGTGTGCTGACTGAGGGTCTTACTGTACAAAAGTTGTCAAATTCTGTCATTTCTCTGTGTTTGTTGTTGCAGATCATGGCAGCAGAGCAGAGTCCAGCAAGTTCCGTCATCGACAGGGCCGTCAAGATGAGGAAGGAGATGGAAGCCCGGAAAGTGGTCTTGGCCTGGGGGCTCCTTAATGTGTCTCTCGCAGGCATGATCTATACTGAAATGTACGTTAATTTGTTACATCTGAGTCAAACAAGCAAAGCCTCCTCCTTTGTATCTGCCTGAATGTTTCCTGGGACTGAATAGTTGCAAAAGGATAACTTCTTTGTTTTCTTCTCAGGTCTGGAAAACTCATAAGCTCCTATTACAACATCACATACTGGCCACTCTGGTATATTGGTGAGTTGCTGCAGCATTTAAATTAGTTTTCAGGGTTCTTTTCTTTTATTCACTTGTTCAGTTTTATTGCTGGAGAGGTGGTCTTTAAACCAGCTCTTTTTTTTTTAAATTGGGTTTTTTTGTTAGTTTTAAATTTAAACCAAAACTTTGGTTTGCTTTCTGCCATCTCCCTTGAAACTTGGAATTTCTTCCGTTTTAGTGACAGGTAAGGAGTGTTAACAGCTTTCTTAGGTATGGAGAACTTACTTGGTGCATTAAATCTGTTTAATGTGTGGAGTGAGGCTTTGGGGAACACGGCAGATTTTACTGCCGTGTCGTACCGTGGGCGTGGATGGCATTTCACAAGAATTAAAGTTTGTTTCGGAGGAGCAGACTCTAAGCCAGCTGCATCAAACGTGATTAGAGGATGAAGCAAGAGGAGGAGAAAAATCCTGAGATGAGTGACAGATGATTTGACAGAGGATGGTTTTTGAGAAAGACTGTGAAACTTAATTGTAGTAGATTTGGAAAATGACTGTCTGTCTTTAAAAATTCAATTGTAGCAGTATAAATTAATCTCAATATAGAAAGGAAAATTATCTCCGAAGGTTCTTACATAAAAAGGTGAAGAAATCTTAGATATTGCCCAAACTGGTACTTCTTGACAGCACTAATAATGACCTGTTTGTAGTAGGCATATGCCCATGTTTGCAAACAACCCACTTTTGTTATTCCCCACGCTCAAGCTACAGTAAAAACTTCTCTGTTTCTTCTAGAACTTGCACTTGCATCTCTGTTCAGCCTGAATGCCTTATTTGATTTCTGGGTGTACTTCAAATACACGGTGGCACCGACCAGCTTGGTCATGAGTCCTCGCCAGCAGACCCTGCTGGGGTTGCAGAATGCAGGTGGGTGCAATAAACATCTCCGGCAATCTTTTTTAGTTCTTCTTTTTTGTTTCAAGATGGTGTCTCTCTCAGCGGTGGGATTCTTTAGTGGAGTGAGTTCTGAATGGCCTCATCTGACAGGAGCGGTGAACTGAATTACCTGCAGCCTATTAAAATTCACAGTGTCAAGTGATAATTTGATGAGTGTTTGTGGGGAGAACTGGCGGGGAAACAAACACAGAGACGGTGAACAAGGGCAGGATGAGAGCGGCTGCTGAAGGGCAGAGAGAGACTTGAACACTGTGAGGTGTGACAAGGAATTTGTGACTTATCCATGGAACTAGGAGCAAGGCAGAGAGCGCAGGTTTGTATTTTATTTTGATGTCCTACTGCTGTCACGCTGGGTAACGAGAACCAAATGAGAGGGGCAGACAGACCTTCGTCAGAAAATGAGCCTAGAGAGTGGACGCTCAGAAAGCTTTTGAAGATCCAAGCAAAGTTCTGAAAAGAGCCTGACAAGGTAAATAGACCAAAAGCAAAATGCTAGCACGGTAGTATTGCACTCTGCTGGTCTGCCCCTAGGAAATGGGCAGCAGGTGGTTATAATGCTGCAACAACAAGGTTCAAGCATCTCCTGTGTTTATTTGCAGAGATAAATTAAGACATTCAATGCCTAAAGATGCCCAGAGTAGGCAGGTGGAGGAGCTGATGGAATAGAGAACCCCCCTGGGTTACGCAAGGTGCCTGGTAACACTGAACTGAAATCTGAAGCTGCAGGATTCGTGCTGAGTTGTGGTCCTGTGTCTCAGTCTTCTCTTTTTTTCTGTCAGTGGCTTGACTGCGGAGTTCTGTAGGGACACTGGTTTTTCTAGCGTCCCTTCTAGCATCTTCTTTAAATTGCCTTAAGATAGCGTTGTGTCTGCGTTTGAAGGGGGGAGGAGAGTTTGGGGCTGCTGCATCCACAATGCTAATTCTGTTTTTCCTCCTTGCAGCGGTACAAACAACTCCAGCGCGTGAGCTGGCGGCAAAGAAAGCCCCGTCTCTGACACCTTCTCCTCCGATCCAGGGCCAGAGTGTGCTGAGTTCCAGCCCGTCCCGCTGCCCAAGCGCCAGTCCAAAGTTTACTACCGGTTGTACCCCAGGGTACAGCCCTCAACGACAGGCTCTGTCAAGCACCAGCGCTGCTTACGGCGGTGCTGGAACCTATTCCCCAGGCAGCAGCTCCAGTCAGGTAAGGACCAGGCCAGCTCCCGAGGGTACGGTTTGGGTCTGTGCTTTGTGCCCTGTGCCGCTGAAGGGGAGCAGCAGCCAGCGGAGAGTTGTCTGTGTGTGTCTTTGCTCCTTTGGCAAAGCAGATCTCAGTTTGTCCTATCGGGATCTGTCCTTTTTCCCTCGTGTCACCTCATTGGGTTGGAGCAGCTGGTTTGTTTCGGAACAAAGCAAAAACAAGAAATCAAACTGTCAGCGCAAAGGAGACCAAAAGAACCCAACCCAAACCCCAAACAAGAGTCTTTTATATTCATGTCATTTACAAATCAAGGTGGAATTCTGTCTTCTTTATGTGATACAAGCGTTTTTTTTTTAATTTGCCCAAGGTTTCCAGCTGCAGCTGCTCTCCTAGCGGGTCACCGTCCCCCACTGGCATTGGGCCAGTGGAAAGCAGCAGCTTAAGGTCTCGTTACTGCTCTTCCCCCGGTCTGTGTAATTCTCCTACGGGCGAAGAAGATTATACGACAGACCTCAAGGCACTGCACACCTTCCTTCGGAACGAAGAACAGAAGCAGCAGAGAGTTCAACTAGGTAAAAAAACCAAACTGATTTGATCGGAAAAGCTTGGTCAGGAGAAGGGGTTGGGTTTATCGGAGATTGGCTTTTATGGATGAGACAAGTCGCAAAGGACTGTTTTAATTTTTCCAGATCGTCACGCACGTGTTCTGCACTTACCTCGACTCCAGGCTGCCGCCTCACCCCAAATATCCCGACGGCAAAACCTTCACTTCCCAACACTTCATTCAGACACCGGATAAACCAGGTACCGGCGCTCACATTGAGCTGCCCTTGGCCTCTGGGATCACGTCAGCACCCTTGAAATCCCCGACACCTTTGGAACTTTTCACTTGCAGACACTTCGAATGAAAACGTATTTTGCATCTACCAGAGCAGCATCAATCCGCCCCACCACGAGCTGATCTACCGGCGCCACGTCTACAACCTGCCCAAGGTACGGTGGTGGTAGCGGTGTCCTCCGGCTGTCAGGAAATCTGATTGGGGTCTGATTTGGGGCTTTTTTTTTTTCTCAATTTAGCCACATTTATTGACTGTTGACACTTAGGCTGGCTCAGTGCAGGCAGTAAACCTTAGCTTGGCCTTTGACCATGATGTTGTACTTAGTCTGCTCCTGAATAGTAGATTTAGTATCTGTTTAAGGTCCATACATACCTAGGCAGTAGCTTCCTCTTGTTTGTTTTCTAACAACTTATTTTAAAATACCACATCACGTAATCCTTGATGTGTGTTGTCACCCGGGGCTTGTCCCTAAGAATCCTGGGGGGAAGCTTCTGTCCTGGTTTAGGCCCGGAGGGTAACTAAGCTCCACGCAGCCCTTCACTCGCTCCTTCCCCCTCAGCGCTGGGAAGGAGAAAAATTTAAACAAAAAGGCTCAGGAATTGAGATGAGGACAGGGAGGGGTTTCCTCACCCGTTAAAACAGGCAAAACCCCAGACTCGTTAGGGGAAGGAGAACAAGAACATCGCTTTGATTCAAACACTCACAAACCCAACACTTAACAGGCAGACTGGGACAGAGAGAAGCATTACAAAACACCTCCCCTCACCCCTCCCTTCTTCCCGGGCTCAGTTTTGTTTGAGGGTCCTGCTTTTATACAGTTTAACAAACAAATCCTATTAAAATGGAAAAAAGGGGCGTGGAAACATCCGGTAGATCGGCTTCACTCGGGCGCATCCCGGATCTGGCCAGGATCCGGGGCGCATCCGAGGAGTTCCTGTCTTGTAGGAAACAGCTGGCTTAGGGTCCAAAAAGAGATATTCTTTATCTAGTTTTCAGAGGAAATCTGGTCGTATTTCATGCGGATAGGGTGCTGTCGGGAGGTTCACTCAGAAGTCAACTCTGGTGCGAGGCCTGTGGGTCAGGCTTTGGTTTGAGGCCTAAGGTTCAGGCCTTTTTATGTCCCCCAAACAATCACCAAAACCCCCAAAAACCCCATCATCCAAAAATACCCAAAACCGCCAAAATATCCCGAAACCCCCCCCCCACCCCCCAAAAAACAAAACTCAAAACCCCAAAAAACCCCAAAACCCAAAAGAAAACCAAAGCCCCCAAAACCCCTAAAAACTCCAAAAACCCCCAAAACCCCCCAAACCACCAAAACCCGCCCAACCCCACCAAAAAACCCCGAAAAAACCAAACCACTGAAGCCTCAAAAATACAAAAAACCCAAAACTCCAAAAAACCCCAAAACCCCCCAAACCCCCAAAACCTCACCAAAAACCCTGAAAAAAACAAACCACTAAAACCTCAAAAATACAAGAAACCCAAAAACCCAAGGACACCAAAAACCAAAACCCACCAAAACCCCCAAAACCCCACCACACGCACAGCCCCAGCGCAGCTTCCGCTCTCAAACTAGCAAAATTCTCCAGTGAATTTTAATTTTCGATCGACCCCTGCTCTGCTTTCCAAAAACCTCCAGCACGTCAAGTATTTAGAGGTGATAACCCAGCCAAAACCCACGTTTGGTCTTTTTCCTGGTATTTCTCTCACTGAAAAGAGCCGAGGATGAAGGCAAAAACGCCGCCAGCCCCCCCGTGAGGCCATTTTGCGGTGGCTTTCTCAACGGCCGCTTCCTCCGCCTGAAAATCCCGCTGGGATTTCTCCTCGGGGACTTGACTTCAAAGTTTTTTTCTCTCTCTGTGGCTTCAGGGCAGAAACAACCTGTTCCACACCTTGCTCATGTTCCTGTACATCATCAAGACCAAGGAGTCGGGGATGCTGGGGTGAGCAGTGCCGGGGTGAGGGGAACATCCTGCCGCGAGGCTCCTCGTCGAGCTGGAACCGCTCCAGCGGGGGGACGGGAACGGGGCTAAAACCACCTTCGCGTCTGCAACGGTCGCGGCTTTTTCGTAAAATCGGAGAAATGTGAACGGGTGGGAGCGACCAGCGACGTCCAGATTCCGCTTCGGCCTCAAAGAGCCGCGCTGGAGTCACGGCAAAGCCCGATGCTGCGCGGTGAAGTGCCCCCTGGGGAGTTTTTCATTGAATGTTTGAAACAGGTGCTTGGTGGGGGGGGGGGTTTGGTGGGGTTTTTGTGGTTTTCGCGTTTTTTTGTGGTTTTGGCGGGTTTTGGGGGGTTGTTTGTAGTTTTGGTGGTTTCGGTGGGTTTTTTGGGTTTTTGGTGGTGCACGAAGGATAGTTTTTCATGTAGTATTTGAAAGAGACGCTTAAATTTCCGTGCCGTTCACTCCGACCCTGTTCATTTCTGCAGGCGTGTCAATCTGGGTTTATCCGGTGTCAACGTCCTGTGGATTTTTGGAGAGTAACATCCCCGCAGGCCGCGGCTCCGAGGAACGATGGCGAGAGGAACCGAGCAGCATCGTTCCGTTGTGGATTGACACGGACTGACTACGAAAATGGACCATTTCAGTTGGATTTTGTGGGCGGAAGGGGAAGCATTGGGCATTCCCCGGGCGGGTTTGGGGACGATATTATTTAAAATGTTTTGCTGCCGGGACGACCCCGCGTCCAAACCCCCGGCGGGTTTTCTCTTCCCGGCTCCTCGCCCCAAGGGCTCCTGTTTCAAAGCCTTTTGCCGTTTCTGTTCCGTTCTGGGTCCCCGCAGAACCGAGTTGAACTGATGCCGGGACTAACCCCCCCCTGCCTCCGGGGGCTGGCCGGGCCCTGCCGAGGGTGTGCGCAGCTGCGAGGAAGGGCCCAGGGATCTGGGCAGGGCAGGAGCCGCCGGCGCCAGAGGGGACCGAGGGCCGATGGGAACCCTTGGGAATGGGGGGGGGTAAGGGGGGGTTGGGGGGGGTTGGGGGGGTTTGGGGGGGGTTGGGGGGGGTTTGGGGGGGGGTTGGGGGGGGTTGGGGGGGGGGTTGGGGGGTTTGGGGGGGGGTTGGGGGGTTTTTAGGGGTGGTTTGGGTTTTGGGGTGGTTTGGGGGGGTTTGGTTTTTTTTGCGTTTTTTTTGCGGGTTTTTCTGCGCCGTTTTCCTGCGCCTTTTTTTTTTGGCACCTTTTTTTTTTGGCACCTTTTTTTTTTGGCACCTTTTTTTTTTTGGCGCGTTTTTTTTTGTGCGCCTTTTTTTTTGACGCTTTTTTCTGCGCCTTTTTTTTGGCGCGGTGTTTTTTTGCGCCTTTTTTGGCGCTTTTTTGTGCCCTTTTTTTTGGTGCCTTTTTTTGGTGCCTTTTTTTTTCGGTGCCTTTTTTTTGACGCTTTTTTTGTGCCTTTTTTTTTGTGCCTTTTTTTTTGGTGCCTTTTCTTGTGCCTTTTTTTTGGTGCCTTTTTTTTGGTGCCTTTTTTTTGGTGCCTTTTTTTTGTGCCTTTTTTTCGGTGCCTTTTTTTGGTGCCTTTTTTTGGTGCCTTTTTTTTTGGTGCCTTTTTTTCGGTGCCCTTTTTTTGTGCCTTTTTTTTGTGCCTTTTTTTTTGGTGCCTTTTCTTGTGCCTTTTTTTTTGGTGCCTTTTTTTGGTGCCTTTTTTTTTGGTGCCTTTTTTTTTGGTGCCTTTTTTTGGTGCCTTTTTTTGGTGCCTTTTTTTTTGGTGCCTTTTTTTGGTGCCTTTTTTTGGTGCCTTTTTTTTGGTGCCTTTTTTTTTGGTGCCTTTTTTTGTGCCTTTTTTTTGGTGCCTTTTTTTTTCGGTGCCTTTTTTTTGTGCCTTTTTTTGTGCCTTTTTTTTGGTGCCTTTTTTTTTCGGTGCCTTTTTTTTTGGTGCCTTTTTTTGTGCCTTTTTTTTGGTGCCTTTTTTTTTTGGTGCCTTTTTTTTTGGTGCCTTTTTTTTTCGGCGCAGTGTTTTTTGCGCCTTTTTTGGCGCCTTTTTTGCGCCTTTTTTTTGCACCTTTTTTGTCTGGCACAGATTATTTTTCTGGCGCAGGTTTTTTTTCTGGCGCAGGTTTTTTTTGGCGCGGTTTTTGGCCCAGTTTTGGGCGCTTTTTTTTGGCGCGGTTTTTTGCGCTTTTTTTGGCGCGGTTTTTTACGGGTATTTTGCCGAGTTTTGGGAGGGTTTTTTGCAGGGTTTTTTTCAGATTTTTTTGCAGGTTTTTCTGCGGGTTTTTTGCGCGTTTTTTTGCGGTTTTTGCGGGTTTTTTTACGTGGGGTTTTATTGTGCGTTTTTGCTCGGGATTTTTGTGCGCTTTTTGCAGGGTTTTTTGCGGGCATTTTTTGCGGGTGTTTTTTTGCAGTTTTTTGCAGGTTTTTTGCCGAGGTTTGGGAGGATTTTGCAGTTTATTTGCCGATGTCTGGGAGGTTATTTGCAGGGTTTTTTTTGCAGATTTTTTTGCGGGTTTTTTTGCAGGTTGTTTTGTGGGTTTTTTACAGGTTTTTTTCCGTGGTTTTTTTGCGGGTTGTTTTTCAGGTTTTTTGGAGGTTTTTTGCAGGTTTTTACAGTTTTTTTGCCGCAGTTTGGGAGGTTTTTTTACAGGGGTTTGGGAGATTTTTTTGTAGGGTTTTTTGCGTCTTTGCGGGTTTTTTGCGGGGTTTTTTTGCGTCTTTTTTGCGGGGTTTTTTTGCGGGTTTTTTTGCGTCTTTTTTGCGGGTTTTTTTGCGTCTTTTTTGCGTCTTTTTTGCGTCTTTTGCGGGTTTTTTGCGGTTTTTTTGCGTCTTTTTTGCGGGTTTTTTTGCGGTTTTTTTTGGGCGGTTTGGGGGGTTTTGGGGTTTGGTGGGTTTGGGGGGGTTGGGGTTTGGGTGTGGGGGGTTTGGGGGGTTTGGGGGGGTTGGGGGGGTTTGGGGTGGGGGGGGTTTGGGGGGTTTGGGGGGGTTTGGGGGGTTTGGGGGGGTTGGGGGGGTTTGGGGTGGGGGGGGTTTGGGGTTGGGGTTTGGGGGGGTTGGGGGGTTTTGGGGTGGGGGGGGGTTTGGGGTTGGGGTTTGGGGGGTTTGGGGGGTTTTGGAGTTTGGGGGTTTTCAGGTTTTTGGGTGTTTTGGTTTTGGGGGGGATTTGGGTTTTTTGTTTTTTTGGTGTTTTGGGGTTTTTCAGTTGTTTTTTGGTGTTTTGGAGGGATTTTTGCAGTATTTTGGATTTGGGGATTGGGGATTTTTGTGGGGTTTTTTGGGTTTTATTTAGGGGTTTTTGGGGGGTTTATTTTTGGGGTTTTTAATTTTTTTATTTTGGGGGGGGGGTTAAATTTTTTAAAATTTTTTGTTCAAAGTAAGCCCACCATCCACCTCTGGCAGCCTTGCGAGCTCTGCCCTGGCCCATGCCTCCAGTACAACCACAGCTCTGCCCTTCCTTTACCTTTCCAGTGATCTTTTCACTGGCTTTTTGGCTCATAACCTCTGATTTGGGAGCCTCACGGACTGACACGCAGCTGCAGCACCTCGGCAGGAGCCCGGGCTCCATAAACCCGCAGGCTTTTTGGGGCAAAAAAACCTACTTGGGTTTGTTTCAAAGAAGAATTGTTCAATATTTGCCAAAAAAGTATTTTTATATTTTATATATGGGAGAGGAGAATCTCTTGTAAATTCTGGCAAATGAAGGCTTTAGAATTGTATGGTTTAAAAAAAAAAATATTAAGGGGAATAAAAATCCATAAGCCCTCCTGTCCTGGCTTAGCCAGGATAGGGTTAAGTTTCCCCCGCAGTGGGGGGGGAGCTCTAGCCGGGTTACTCAGATACCATTGGGACGGGTTATTCAGATACCATTGGGACGGGTTACTCAGATACCATTGGGACGGGTTATTCAGATACCATTGGGACGGGTTACTCAGATACCATTGGGACGGGTTATTCAGATACCATTGGGACGGGTTACTCAGATACCATTGGGACGGGTTACTCAGATACCATTGGGACGGGTTACTCAGATACCATTGGGACGGGTTACTCAGATACCATTGGGACGGGTTACTCAGATACCATTGGGACGGGTTACTCAGATACCATTGGGACTGACATCACATCCTGGCGCGGAAGCCAGAGGGGTCGGTTAACACGTGTGTTGTGCCATCGCGCTTCTCACTGCTGTATTGGTAGATATTTTGCTCTGTTCATTGTTATCACTGTTATTGTTATTGTTGTTGTTTGTTGTGTTGCTGTTGCACTGTTGTATTAAACCTTTCCTTATCTCAGCCCGGGGCTTTGCCTTTCACTCCCTTTGTGGGGGAGGGGCAGCGGCCGCGTGGTCTCAGACCCCAGCAGGGACTAAACCACCACCCCCCCCCATGCTGAAGGTCTCTGAGTCGTAAACTGCCAAAACCCCCCCATTTGTACATAAAAGCTGTGAGAACTCCAGCGGGGGCGGGGAACCCCACGTGTTTTGGGATGAGAAAATGTATTTTTTGTACTGTATTTTATCTCTGTGGGGCCGGGGGAGCTGCTGGTTATTGGTGTGAACCGACCGTTATTGGTGATTCTTGTCTCCCCCGGAAGCCGCCGGGCTTTCCCTGTATTAAAGGAGTTTGTTTTAGCAAACGCTCGTTTGGGTTTTTCTTGGGGTTCAGCACCCCTAAATCCATCGCCGTACCAAGGGGGGACTTGGAAGAACCGGGTTTAGCTGGGCTTGACCCCCCGCCTCCCCCCTCCCCAGCTGTACCCCGTTACTCGCCTGCAAAAGGCTCTTGATGGGCAGAAATTCTCTTTTTTTGGACCTAAACCTGGGTGTTTCTCTAGAAGCAGCCCCGGGGCCCAGGTCCCTGCACACCCCCATAACTCTGCACCCCGATAATACCCTGCGCCTGGTCCCCAGGCACCCCCATAAACCACACACCCTGTGTACCTCAAGGTACGGGGTACACCAATACACCGTGTACCCCGACACACTGTGTACCCCAATGTACTGTGTAGCCCGCACCCTGGGTACCCCAATACTCTGTGTACCCCAATATACTGGGTACCCCCAATATACCATGTACCCTGCTCCCTGGGTACCCCAATACACTGTGTACCCCCCAGAACAGAGGAGGGGAATTCAAAGGCCGCAAGTGGTACACTGACTTGCCCACCGACCCCTCTGTAAGTTTTCGCAGCCGTCTTGATACGACAGCTTAAAGCGGGTTGCCTTTCAGCAGAGGTTTTCTGGAGGGAGTAGCCTGTCAGTCTTTTGAGGAACATGGTAAAATCCTGTTTGCGTCATTTCCACAGATAATCCCGTTGCAGTCAGTGGGGTTCCCTGGGGATTGGACGTTGCGTCGATCCCAAAAATGCAATTGCACATCTTAGCCTTAGGCCGGGCTCTTAGACTCCTCTGAAATGTCTGTCAGATAACTACAGGAGCAGCCTGGCAGGTGGGGATCTCCTTGAGATGCTTCTCTTGTTGTATTCTTTTTAAAAAGCCAAACGTCTGCCTTAACCCAACAATTTCTAATGCAAGGAAAACCTTTCACCTTGTCTCGTTTTCCTTTGCTCTAATGGATAGAGGGGAAAAATGCAGATGGAGTGGCATGAGTGCGGTTTAATTCTGTAATATTTTGTAGAAATCTGAAATCTGTTGCGTACCCCACGTGAGAGAAGACTTGTAGCGATGCTTCACCCGTTAACGTGGCAGGTCAGGAGGAATTCATTCCCCACTTCCCATGGGCAGGCGGGCGCTCAGCCACCTCCAGGACATCAGGGCTCCATCACGCGTAACGGCAACTTGGGAAGACAAACGCCATCACTCTGAACGTCCCCCCCTTTCCTTCTTTTTCCCCCAGTTCTACAGGCTGAGCATGACGCCGTATGGGCTGGGACATCCCTTGGGTCAGTTGGGGTCAGCTGTCCCGGCTGTGCCCCTGAAGTGAGGAACCTTAACAAAACGGATGCAAGACAACGAAGAGAGACACTGGTCAGGCGGGATAACGCAATAAAAGGGCGGGCTCTCAGCAGGAGGGGCTCTGGAGATAAGGAAGGAGCTGCAACTACTGAGTCCCAAGATAAGGAATGGGGACTCAACGAAGGCTAAGTTGTCATGACTATAGAAATGCTAACTAGGTGAAAAGTCACGAGAGGCAGAGGAGGCATCTTCAATCTTCATCCTGCAGACCCCCGCCCAAGACCACCAGGAGCCACTGCGCAGGCGCAACGGAGAGGGACTTGGGGCGGCATTTATGTCAGTGATTTCTCAAAACTGATTGTAATATCTCTCCCTATTCTCGGAATTATAATGACTAGGTAAACGCTTTACACTATAGAAAGGAGCCGCTTTTCGCTCCAAGGGGTGCACGCTTGTGGAGGAGCAATCCCCCGTGCACCCAGCGCTGTAATAAACAATGCCTGCTTTCTAATACTCTGATTCTGAGTCTTAGAGAGTTCTTCCTCGACCGGATTTTCCGTATCACCCCCTCCCAACTCCTTGTGCACCCCCAGCCACTCGCTGGTGGGGTGGGGTGAGGAGCAGAAAAGGCCTCGGCTCTGTGTAAGAGCTGCTCAGTGATAACTGAAACATCCCTGCGTTATCCACACTGTTTCCAGCACAAATCCAAAACCGAGCTCATACTAGCTACTGTGAAGAAAACTCTCCCCCTAGCCAACAACCAGCACATTTAGCTATAAAGATACCTCAGCAAAAGCACGGCAACATGTGGCTCTGCACCACAGCAAGGGCGCCCAGCACAGCCAGCCAGCCGCTCACCCCTTCCCCGCCATCTTCACCCTCTCCCCAGCGCGGCCAACGCGGCGGCCCCGGCGCCCGCCTCACGCGCCTCTTCCCGCCAAAAGGCCGCCCCCGCCCAATGGCCGCGGCGCGAGCGTTCCCCGCGGTCCCGCCCCCCTCCCCGTCTCCACGGCAACAGGCTCCGCGTCCCCCCGTGTTACGCAGCCCGGGTCGCCCCGGCGACACTCGCGCAGGCGCAGCCGGGGCGGCCGGCGGCTCTGAGGGGTGTGAGGATCGCGCTCTGCCGGCACCCGCCGCCTCCGTCTCGACTGGAAAAAGGGGACCCCCTGCGCTGCCTGAGGGGAAGGGGGTGTCTCCTCACCTCTCCGGAGCCCGAGCTCTGCGGCAGGTACTGTGGCTGCCCCGCGCCGGCACCGCCTGGCGCCTGGGGCCTGCACAGGGTCGGGGGGGTCTGAGGGGGGAGATTTGGGGCCGCCTGTGTGTGGTGGGTCAGGACTGGGGGGGATGCGGGGCCACCTCCGTGAGACAGGGGTCGGGATGGGGGGGACATGTCGGGCCTCTTCTGTGTGAGGGCGGTGTGAGCTGTGGGGCTGCCGGTGTGTAACGGTGAGGTGTGGTTGCGGGGAGCCGTGAGGCAGCTTCTCTGACAGTGGGGGCAGCTGTGGAGACCCCCCCGGGGTGGTGTGGGGGGGTGGTGTCTGGGGGGAGCTGTGGAGGCTGCCTGCGTGTGACAGTGGGGTCTGTGCAGGGGGAGCCCCGAGGGTCCCTGTGCGTGGCAGGGGAAGCTGTGGCACTTGTTTGTGTGTGACAGGGCTGGGGGGGAGGTGCCGAGGGTGTGGGAAGCTGGGGCTGTGTGTGGCAGAGGGGATGGCGTGGGGGGAAGCTGGGGGGTTTGGGGCAAGGGGAGGTGTGGGGGACCTCCCTGTGTGGCCCTGGGGTCAGCGCCTGCTGGGGTGTCAGGGTGAGGCCTCCCCTCATGCCTGTGCCTTAGCAGAAGAGGGCAGGGGACGGGGCAGGACGTAGTTCAGTCTGGAGGTGAACACCCCACAGCCAGCCCCCCTCAGCGAGTAGAAAGGGACCAAATGTCCCTTTGATTTCAGTGTCCTAACAGTGCAGCTTCTGCTTCTGCAGGAGGACGTGGTTCAGGGAGAGAGGTTGGGAGTGTGAGGGTCGGGGAGAGGATCTCTGCTCAGGGCTGCTCCATTTGTCAGCGTGGGAAGGGAAGTCTTGGGGCTGAAAGCGTGTGAAAAACCTGTCAAAAAACCTACCAGGCAATGTGCTCTTGTAGAATTCTCCCGGTAATCCTGATGTTCACTATTTCACCGTTGAATCGTTGTACCAGTAAGAAGGCAGTAATGTAAAGGTGCAGTATTTGTCCCAGAAAGCAAATTCTTTATGTTCCCATCTAGTGCAGAATGATGTGAGAAGTTTTTCAGTGAGTGGCAGGAAGGAAGAGTCGCATATTTTGGTGATGGGACTAGAAGAAAAAGTCAGGTGATGAGGTGACAGTGCTGACAGTAGAGTTCATTGAAGAAATATGACCTATTTTTCCTGGTAAAAAGAATCTGTTTTTTTTTAAATATGCTAAACATGACTCTGGCTAAAGGAAAAGTCCATTTACATAGTCTGTTTTAGACTACTGCTGTTTTTTCTTTAATCGTGTGCTGACTGAGGGTCTTACTGTACAAAAGTTGTCAAATTCTGTCATTTCTCTGTGTTTGTTGTTGCAGATCATGGCAGCAGAGCAGAGTCCAGCAAGTTCCGTCATCGACAGGGCCGTCAAGATGAGGAAGGAGATGGAAGCCCGGAAAGTGGTCTTGGCCTGGGGGCTCCTTAATGTGTCTCTCGCAGGCATGATCTATACTGAAATGTACGTTAATTTGTTACATCTGAGTCAAACAAGCAAAGCCTCCTCCTTTGTATCTGCCTGAATGTTTCCTGGGACTGAATAGTTGCAAAAGGATAACTTCTTTGTTTTCTTCTCAGGTCTGGAAAACTCATAAGCTCCTATTACGACATCACATACTGGCCACTCTGGTATATTGGTGAGTTGCTGCAGCATTTAAATTAGTTTTCAGGGTTCTTTTCTTTTATTCACTTGTTCAGTTTTATTGCTGGAGAGGTGGTCTTTAAACCAGCTCTTTTTTTTTTTAAATTGGGTTTTTTTGTTAGTTTTAAATTTAAACCAAAACTTTGGTTTGCTTTCTGCCATCTCCCTTGAAACTTGGAATTTCTTCCGTTTTAGTGACAGGTAAGGAGTGTTAACAGCTTTCTTAGGTATGGAGAACTTACTTGGTGCATTAAATCTGTTTAATGTGTGGAGTGAGGCTTTGGGGAACACGGCAGATTTTACTGCCGTGTCGTACCGTGGGCGTGGATGGCATTTCACAAGAATTAAAGTTTGTTTCGGAGGAGCAGACTCTAAGCCAGCTGCATCAAACGTGATTAGAGGATGAAGCAAGAGGAGGAGAAAAATCCTGAGATGAGTGACAGATGATTTGACAGAGGATGGTTTTTGAGAAAGACTGTGAAACTTAATTGTAGTAGATTTGGAAAATGACTGTCTGTCTTTAAAAATTCAATTGTAGCAGTATAAATTAATCTCAATATAGAAAGGAAAATTATCTCCGAAGGTTCTTACATAAAAAGGTGAAGAAATCTTAGATATTGCCCAAACTGGTACTTCTTGACAGCACTAATAATGACCTGTTTGTAGTAGGCATATGCCCATGTTTGCAAACAACCCACTTTTGTTATTCCCCACGCTCAAGCTACAGTAAAAACTTCTCTGTTTCTTCTAGAACTTGCACTTGCATCTCTGTTCAGCCTGAATGCCTTATTTGATTTCTGGGTGTACTTCAAATACACGGTGGCACCGACCAGCTTGGTCATGAGTCCTCGCCAGCAGACCCTGCTGGGGTTGCAGAATGCAGGTGGGTGCAATAAACATCTCCGGCAATCTTTTTTAGTTCTTCTTTTTTGTTTCAAGATGGTGTCTCTCTCAGCGGTGGGATTCTTTAGTGGAGTGAGTTCTGAATGGCCTCATCTGACAGGAGCGGTGAACTGAATTACCTGCAGCCTATTAAAATTCACAGTGTCAAGTGATAATTTGATGAGTGTTTGTGGGGAGAACTGGCGGGGAAACAAACACAGAGACGGTGAACAAGGGCAGGATGAGAGCGGCTGCTGAAGGGCAGAGAGAGACTTGAACACTGTGAGGTGTGACAAGGAATTTGTGACTTATCCATGGAACTAGGAGCAAGGCAGAGAGCGCAGGTTTGTATTTTATTTTGATGTCCTACTGCTGTCACGCTGGGTAACGAGAACCAAATGAGAGGGGCAGACAGACCTTCGTCAGAAAATGAGCCTAGAGAGTGGACGCTCATAAAGCTTTTGAAGATCCAAGCAAAGTTCTGAAAAGAGCCTGACAAGGTAAATAGACCAAAAGCAAAATGCTAGCACGGTAGTATTGCACTCTGCTGGTCTGCCCCTAGGAAATGGGCAGCAGGTGGTTATAATGCTGCAACAACAAGGTTCAAGCATCTCCTGTGTTTATTTGCAGAGATAAATTAAGACATTCAATGCCTAAAGATGCCCAGAGTAGGCAGGTGGAGGAGCTGATGGAATAGAGAACCCCCCTGGGTTACGCAAGGTGCCTGGTAACACTGAACTGAAATCTGAAGCTGCAGGATTCGTGCTGAGTTGTGGTCCTGTGTCTCAGTCTTCTCTTTTTTTCTGTCAGTGGCTTGACTGCGGAGTTCTGTAGGGACACTGGTTTTTCTAGCGTCCCTTCTAGCATCTTCTTTAAATTGCCTTAAGATAGCGTTGTGTCTGCGTTTGAAGGGGGGAGGAGAGTTTGGGGCTGCTGCATCCACAATGCTAATTCTGTTTTTCCTCCTTGCAGCGGTACAAACAACTCCAGCGCGTGAGCTGGCGGCAAAGAAAGCCCCGTCTCTGACACCTTCTCCTCCGATCCAGGGCCAGAGTGTGCTGAGTTCCAGCCCGTCCCGCTGCCCAAGCGCCAGTCCAAAGTTTACTACCGGTTGTACCCCAGGGTACAGCCCTCAACGACAGGCTCTGTCAAGCACCAGCGCTGCTTACGGCGGTGCTGGAACCTATTCCCCAGGCAGCAGCTCCAGTCAGGTAAGGACCAGGCCAGCTCCCGAGGGTACGGTTTGGGTCTGTGCTTTGTGCCCTGTGCCGCTGAAGGGGAGCAGCAGCCAGCGGAGAGTTGTCTGTGTGTGTCTTTGCTCCTTTGGCAAAGCAGATCTCAGTTTGTCCTATCGGGATCTGTCCTTTTTCCCTCGTGTCACCTCATTGGGTTGGAGCAGCTGGTTTGTTTCGGAACAAAGCAAAAACAAGAAATCAAACTGTCAGCGCAAAGGAGACCAAAAGAACCCAACCCAAACCCCAAACAAGAGTCTTTTATATTCATGTCATTTACAAATCAAGGTGGAATTCTGTCTTCTTTATGTGATACAAGCGTTTTTTTTTAATTTGCCCAAGGTTTCCAGCTGCAGCTGCTCTCCTAGCGGGTCACCGTCCCCCACTGGCATTGGGCCAGTGGAAAGCAGCAGCTTAAGGTCTCGTTACTGCTCTTCCCCCGGTCTGTGTAATTCTCCTACGGGCGAAGAAGATTATACGACAGACCTCAAGGCACTGCACACCTTCCTTCGGAACGAAGAACAGAAGCAGCAGAGAGTTCAACTAGGTAAAAAAACCAAACTGATTTGATCGGAAAAGCTTGGTCAGGAGAAGGGGTTGGGTTTATCGGAGATTGGCTTTTATGGATGAGACAAGTCGCAAAGGACTGTTTTAATTTTTCCAGATCGTCACGCACGTGTTCTGCACTTACCTCGACTCCAGGCTGCCGCCTCACCCCAAATATCCCGACGGCAAAACCTTCACTTCCCAACACTTCATTCAGACACCGGATAAACCAGGTACCGGCGCTCACATTGAGCTGCCCTTGGCCTCTGGGATCACGTCAGCACCCTTGAAATCCCCGACACCTTTGGAACTTTTCACTTGCAGACACTTCGAATGAAAACGTATTTTGCATCTACCAGAGCAGCATCAATCCGCCCCACCACGAGCTGATCTACCGGCGCCACGTCTACAACCTGCCCAAGGTACGGTGGTGGTAGCGGTGTCCTCCGGCTGTCAGGAAATCTGATTGGGGTCTGATTTGGGGCTTTTTTTTTTTCTCAATTTAGCCACATTTATTGACTGTTGACACTTAGGCTGGCTCAGTGCAGGCAGTAAACCTTAGCTTGGCCTTTGACCATGATGTTGTACTTAGTCTGCTCCTGAATAGTAGATTTAGTATCTGTTTAAGGTCCATACATACCTAGGCAGTAGCTTCCTCTTGTTTGTTTTCTAACAACTTATTTTAAAATACCACATCACGTAATCCTTGATGTGTGTTGTCACCCGGGGCTTGTCCCTAAGAATCCTGGGGGGAAGCTTCTGTCCTGGTTTAGGCCCGGAGGGTAACTAAGCTCCACGCAGCCCTTCACTCGCTCCTTCCCCCTCAGCGCTGGGAAGGAGAAAAATTTAAACAAAAAGGCTCAGGAATTGAGATGAGGACAGGGAGGGGTTTCCTCACCCGTTAAAACAGGCAAAACCCCAGACTCGTTAGGGGAAGGAGAACAAGAACATCGCTTTGATTCAAACACTCACAAACCCAACACTTAACAGGCAGACTGGGACAGAGAGAAGCATTACAAAACACCTCCCCTCACCCCTCCCTTCTTCCCGGGCTCAGTTTTGTTTGAGGGTCCTGCTTTTATACAGTTTAACAAACAAATCCTATTAAAATGGAAAAAAGGGGCGTGGAAACATCCGGTAGATCGGCTTCACTCGGGCGCATCCCGGATCTGGCCAGGATCCGGGGCGCATCCGAGGAGTTCCTGTCTTGTAGGAAACAGCTGGCTTAGGGTCCAAAAAGAGATATTCTTTATCTAGTTTTCAGAGGAAATCTGGTCGTATTTCATGCGGATAGGGTGCTGTCGGGAGGTTCACTCAGAAGTCAACTCTGGTGCGAGGCCTGTGGGTCAGGCTTTGGTTTGAGGCCTAAGGTTCAGGCCTTTTTATGTCCCCCAAACAATCACCAAAACCCCCAAAAACCCCATCATCCAAAAATACCCAAAACCGCCAAAATATCCCGAAACCCCCCCCCCACCCCCCAAAAAACAAAACTCAAAACCCCAAAAAACCCCAAAACCCAAAAGAAAACCAAAGCCCCCAAAACCCCTAAAAACTCCAAAAACCCCCAAAACCCCCCAAACCACCAAAACCCGCCCAACCCCACCAAAAAACCCCGAAAAAACCAAACCACTGAAGCCTCAAAAATACAAAAAACCCAAAACTCCAAAAAACCCCAAAACCCCCCAAACCCCCAAAACCTCACCAAAAACCCTGAAAAAAACAAACCACTAAAACCTCAAAAATACAAGAAACCCAAAAACCCAAGGACACCAAAAACCAAAACCCACCAAAACCCCCAAAACCCCACCACACGCACAGCCCCAGCGCAGCTTCCGCTCTCAAACTAGCAAAATTCTCCAGTGAATTTTAATTTTCGATCGACCCCTGCTCTGCTTTCCAAAAACCTCCAGCACGTCAAGTATTTAGAGGTGATAACCCAGCCAAAACCCACGTTTGGTCTTTTTCCTGGTATTTCTCTCACTGAAAAGAGCCGAGGATGAAGGCAAAAACGCCGCCAGCCCCCCCGTGAGGCCATTTTGCGGTGGCTTTCTCAACGGCCGCTTCCTCCGCCTGAAAATCCCGCTGGGATTTCTCCTCGGGGACTTGACTTCAAAGTTTTTTTCTCTCTCTGTGGCTTCAGGGCAGAAACAACCTGTTCCACACCTTGCTCATGTTCCTGTACATCATCAAGACCAAGGAGTCGGGGATGCTGGGGTGAGCAGTGCCGGGGTGAGGGGAACATCCTGCCGCGAGGCTCCTCGTCGAGCTGGAACCGCTCCAGCGGGGGGACGGGAACGGGGCTAAAACCACCTTCGCGTCTGCAACGGTCGCGGCTTTTTCGTAAAATCGGAGAAATGTGAACGGGTGGGAGCGACCAGCGACGTCCAGATTCCGCTTCGGCCTCAAAGAGCCGCGCTGGAGTCACGGCAAAGCCCGATGCTGCGCGGTGAAGTGCCCCCTGGGGAGTTTTTCATTGAATGTTTGAAACAGGTGCTTGGTGGGGGGGGGGGTTTGGTGGGGTTTTTGTGGTTTTCGCGTTTTTTTGTGGTTTTGGCGGGTTTTGGGGGGTTGTTTGTAGTTTTGGTGGTTTCGGTGGGTTTTTTGGGTTTTTGGTGGTGCACGAAGGATAGTTTTTCATGTAGTATTTGAAAGAGACGCTTAAATTTCCGTGCCGTTCACTCCGACCCTGTTCATTTCTGCAGGCGTGTCAATCTGGGTTTATCCGGTGTCAACGTCCTGTGGATTTTTGGAGAGTAACATCCCCGCAGGCCGCGGCTCCGAGGAACGATGGCGAGAGGAACCGAGCAGCATCGTTCCGTTGTGGATTGACACGGACTGACTACGAAAATGGACCATTTCAGTTGGATTTTGTGGGCGGAAGGGGAAGCATTGGGCATTCCCCGGGCGGGTTTGGGGACGATATTATTTAAAATGTTTTGCTGCCGGGACGACCCCGCGTCCAAACCCCCGGCGGGTTTTCTCTTCCCGGCTCCTCGCCCCAAGGGCTCCTGTTTCAAAGCCTTTTGCCGTTTCTGTTCCGTTCTGGGTCCCCGCAGAACCGAGTTGAACTGATGCCGGGACTAACCCCCCCCTGCCTCCGGGGGCTGGCCGGGCCCTGCCGAGGGTGTGCGCAGCTGCGAGGAAGGGCCCAGGGATCTGGGCAGGGCAGGAGCCGCCGGCGCCAGAGGGGACCGAGGGCCGATGGGAACCCTTGGGAATGGGGGGGGGTAAGGGGGGGTTGGGGGGGGTTGGGGGGGTTTGGGGGGGGTTGGGGGGGGTTTGGGGGGGGGTTGGGGGGGGTTGGGGGGGGGGTTGGGGGGTTTGGGGGGGGGTTGGGGGGTTTTTAGGGGTGGTTTGGGTTTTGGGGTGGTTTGGGGGGGTTTGGTTTTTTTTGCGTTTTTTTTGCGGGTTTTTCTGCGCCGTTTTCCTGCGCCTTTTTTTTTTTGGCACCTTTTTTTTTTGGCACCTTTTTTTTTTGGCACCTTTTTTTTTTTGGCGCGTTTTTTTTTGTGCGCCTTTTTTTTTGACGCTTTTTTCTGCGCCTTTTTTTTGGCGCGGTGTTTTTTTGCGCCTTTTTTGGCGCTTTTTTGTGCCCTTTTTTTTGGTGCCTTTTTTTGGTGCCTTTTTTTTTCGGTGCCTTTTTTTTGACGCTTTTTTTGTGCCTTTTTTTTTGTGCCTTTTTTTTTGGTGCCTTTTCTTGTGCCTTTTTTTTGGTGCCTTTTTTTTGGTGCCTTTTTTTTGGTGCCTTTTTTTTGTGCCTTTTTTTCGGTGCCTTTTTTTGGTGCCTTTTTTTGGTGCCTTTTTTTGGTGCCTTTTTTTTTGGTGCCTTTTTTTCGGTGCCCTTTTTTTGTGCCTTTTTTTTGTGCCTTTTTTTTTGGTGCCTTTTCTTGTGCCTTTTTTTTTGGTGCCTTTTTTTGGTGCCTTTTTTTTTGGTGCCTTTTTTTGGTGCCTTTTTTTTGGTGCCTTTTTTTTGGTGCCTTTTTTTTTGGTGCCTTTTTTTGTGCCTTTTTTTTGGTGCCTTTTTTTTTCGGTGCCTTTTTTTTGTGCCTTTTTTTGTGCCTTTTTTTTGGTGCCTTTTTTTTTTGGTGCCTTTTTTTTTGGTGCCTTTTTTTTTCGGCGCAGTGTTTTTTGCGCCTTTTTTGGCGCCTTTTTTGCGCCTTTTTTTTGCACCTTTTTTGTCTGGCACAGATTATTTTTCTGGCGCAGGTTTTTTTTGGCGCGGTTTTTGGCCCAGTTTTGGGCGCTTTTTTTTGGCGCGGTTTTTTGCGCTTTTTTTGGCGCGGTTTTTTACGGGTATTTTGCCGAGTTTTGGGAGGGTTTTTTGCAGGGTTTTTTTCAGATTTTTTTGCAGGTTTTTCTGCGGGTTTTTTGCGCGTTTTTTTGCGGTTTTTGCGGGTTTTTTTACGTGGGGTTTTATTGTGCGTTTTTGCTCGGGATTTTTGTGCGCTTTTTGCAGGGTTTTTTGCGGGCATTTTTTGCGGGTGTTTTTTTGCAGTTTTTTGCAGGTTTTTTGCCGAGGTTTGGGAGGATTTTGCAGTTTATTTGCCGATGTCTGGGAGGTTATTTGCAGGGTTTTTTTGCAGATTTTTTTGCGGGTTTTTTTGCAGGTTGTTTTGTGGGTTTTTTACAGGTTTTTTTCCGTGGTTTTTTTGCGGGTTGTTTTTCAGGTTTTTTGGAGGTTTTTTGCAGGTTTTTACAGTTTTTTTGCCGCAGTTTGGGAGGTTTTTTTACAGGGGTTTGGGAGATTTTTTTGTAGGGTTTTTTGCGTCTTTGCGGGTTTTTTGCGGGGTTTTTTTGCGTCTTTTTTGCGGGGTTTTTTTGCGGGTTTTTTTGCGTCTTTTTTGCGGGTTTTTTTGCGTCTTTTTTGCGTCTTTTTTGCGTCTTTTGCGGGTTTTTTGCGGTTTTTTTGCGTCTTTTTTGCGGGTTTTTTTGCGGTTTTTTTTGGGCGGTTTGGGGGGTTTTGGGGTTTGGTGGGTTTGGGGGGGTTGGGGTTTGGGTGTGGGGGGTTTGGGGGGTTTGGGGGGGTTGGGGGGGTTTGGGGTGGGGGGGGTTTGGGGGGTTTGGGGGGGTTTGGGGGGTTTGGGGGGGTTGGGGGGGTTTGGGGTGGGGGGGGTTTGGGGTTGGGGTTTGGGGGGGTTGGGGGGTTTTGGGGTGGGGGGGGGTTTGGGGTTGGGGTTTGGGGGGTTTGGGGGGTTTTGGAGTTTGGGGGTTTTCAGGTTTTTGGGTGTTTTGGTTTTGGGGGGGATTTGGGTTTTTTGTTTTTTTGGTGTTTTGGGGTTTTTCAGTTGTTTTTTGGTGTTTTGGAGGGATTTTTGCAGTATTTTGGATTTGGGGATTGGGGATTTTTGTGGGGTTTTTTGGGTTTTATTTAGGGGTTTTTGGGGGGTTTATTTTTGGGGTTTTTAATTTTTTTATTTTGGGGGGGGGGTTAAATTTTTTAAAATTTTTTGTTCAAAGTAAGCCCACCATCCACCTCTGGCAGCCTTGCGAGCTCTGCCCTGGCCCATGCCTCCAGTACAACCACAGCTCTGCCCTTCCTTTACCTTTCCAGTGATCTTTTCACTGGCTTTTTGGCTCATAACCTCTGATTTGGGAGCCTCACGGACTGACACGCAGCTGCAGCACCTCGGCAGGAGCCCGGGCTCCATAAACCCGCAGGCTTTTTGGGGCAAAAAAACCTACTTGGGTTTGTTTCAAAGAAGAATTGTTCAATATTTGCCAAAAAAGTATTTTTATATTTTATATATGGGAGAGGAGAATCTCTTGTAAATTCTGGCAAATGAAGGCTTTAGAATTGTATGGTTTAAAAAAAAAAATATTAAGGGGAATAAAAATCCATAAGCCCTCCTGTCCTGGCTTAGCCAGGATAGGGTTAAGTTTCCCCCGCAGTGGGGGGGGAGCTCTAGCCGGGTTACTCAGATACCATTGGGACGGGTTATTCAGATACCATTGGGACGGGTTACTCAGATACCATTGGGACGGGTTATTCAGATACCATTGGGACGGGTTATTCAGATACCATTGGGACGGGTTACTCAGATACCATTGGGACGGGTTACTCAGATACCATTGGGACGGGTTACTCAGATACCATTGGGACGGGTTACTCAGATACCATTGGGACGGGTTACTCAGATACCATTGGGACGGGTTACTCAGATACCATTGGGACGGGTTACTCAGATACCATTGGGACTGACATCACATCCTGGCGCGGAAGCCAGAGGGGTCGGTTAACACGTGTGTTGTGCCATCGCGCTTCTCACTGCTGTATTGGTAGATATTTTGCTCTGTTCATTGTTATCACTGTTATTGTTATTGTTGTTGTTTGTTGTGTTGCTGTTGCACTGTTGTATTAAACCTTTCCTTATCTCAGCCCGGGGCTTTGCCTTTCACTCCCTTTGTGGGGGAGGGGCAGCGGCCGCGTGGTCTCAGACCCCAGCAGGGACTAAACCACCACCCCCCCCCATGCTGAAGGTCTCTGAGTCGTAAACTGCCAAAACCCCCCCATTTGTACATAAAAGCTGTGAGAACTCCAGCGGGGGCGGGGAACCCCACGTGTTTTGGGATGAGAAAATGTATTTTTTGTACTGTATTTTATCTCTGTGGGGCCGGGGGAGCTGCTGGTTATTGGTGTGAACCGACCGTTATTGGTGATTCTTGTCTCCCCCGGAAGCCGCCGGGCTTTCCCTGTATTAAAGGAGTTTGTTTTAGCAAACGCTCGTTTGGGTTTTTCTTGGGGTTCAGCACCCCTAAATCCATCGCCGTACCAAGGGGGGACTTGGAAGAACCGGGTTTAGCTGGGCTTGACCCCCCGCCTCCCCCCTCCCCAGCTGTACCCCGTTACTCGCCTGCAAAAGGCTCTTGATGGGCAGAAATTCTCTTTTTTTGGACCTAAACCTGGGTGTTTCTCTAGAAGCAGCCCCGGGGCCCAGGTCCCTGCACACCCCCATAACTCTGCACCCCGATAATACCCTGCGCCTGGTCCCCAGGCACCCCCATAAACCACACACCCTGTGTACCTCAAGGTACGGGGTACACCAATACACCGTGTACCCCGACACACTGTGTACCCCAATGTACTGTGTAGCCCGCACCCTGGGTACCCCAATACTCTGTGTACCCCAATATACTGGGTACCCCCAATATACCATGTACCCTGCTCCCTGGGTACCCCAATACACTGTGTACCCCCCAGAACAGAGGAGGGGAATTCAAAGGCCGCAAGTGGTACACTGACTTGCCCACCGACCCCTCTGTAAGTTTTCGCAGCCGTCTTGATACGACAGCTTAAAGCGGGTTGCCTTTCAGCAGAGGTTTTCTGGAGGGAGTAGCCTGTCAGTCTTTTGAGGAACATGGTAAAATCCTGTTTGCGTCATTTCCACAGATAATCCCGTTGCAGTCAGTGGGGTTCCCTGGGGATTGGACGTTGCGTCGATCCCAAAAATGCAATTGCACATCTTAGCCTTAGGCCGGGCTCTTAGACTCCTCTGAAATGTCTGTCAGATAACTACAGGAGCAGCCTGGCAGGTGGGGATCTCCTTGAGATGCTTCTCTTGTTGTATTCTTTTTAAAAAGCCAAACGTCTGCCTTAACCCAACAATTTCTAATGCAAGGAAAACCTTTCACCTTGTCTCGTTTTCCTTTGCTCTAATGGATAGAGGGGAAAAATGCAGATGGAGTGGCATGAGTGCGGTTTAATTCTGTAATATTTTGTAGAAATCTGAAATCTGTTGCGTACCCCACGTGAGAGAAGACTTGTAGCGATGCTTCACCCGTTAACGTGGCAGGTCAGGAGGAATTCATTCCCCACTTCCCATGGGCAGGCGGGCGCTCAGCCACCTCCAGGACATCAGGGCTCCATCACGCGTAACGGCAACTTGGGAAGACAAACGCCATCACTCTGAACGTCCCCCCCTTTCCTTCTTTTTCCCCCAGTTCTACAGGCTGAGCATGACGCCGTATGGGCTGGGACATCCCTTGGGTCAGTTGGGGTCAGCTGTCCCGGCTGTGCCCCTGAAGTGAGGAACCTTAACAAAACGGATGCAAGACAACGAAGAGAGACACTGGTCAGGCGGGATAACGCAATAAAAGGGCGGGCTCTCAGCAGGAGGGGCTCTGGAGATAAGGAAGGAGCTGCAACTACTGAGTCCCAAGATAAGGAATGGGGACTCAACGAAGGCTAAGTTGTCATGACTATAGAAATGCTAACTAGGTGAAAAGTCACGAGAGGCAGAGGAGGCATCTTCAATCTTCATCCTGCAGACCCCCGCCCAAGACCACCAGGAGCCACTGCGCAGGCGCAACGGAGAGGGACTTGGGGCGGCATTTATGTCAGTGATTTCTCAAAACTGATTGTAATATCTCTCCCTATTCTCGGAATTATAATGACTAGGTAAACGCTTTACACTATAGAAAGGAGCCGCTTTTCGCTCCAAGGGGTGCACGCTTGTGGAGGAGCAATCCCCCGTGCACCCAGCGCTGTAATAAACAATGCCTGCTTTCTAATACTCTGATTCTGAGTCTTAGAGAGTTCTTCCTCGACCGGATTTTCCGTATCACCCCCTCCCAACTCCTTGTGCACCCCCAGCCACTCGCTGGTGGGGTGGGGTGAGGAGCAGAAAAGGCCTCGGCTCTGTGTAAGAGCTGCTCAGTGATAACTGAAACATCCCTGCGTTATCCACACTGTTTCCAGCACAAATCCAAAACCGAGCTCATACTAGCTACTGTGAAGAAAACTCTCCCCCTAGCCAACAACCAGCACATTTAGCTATAAAGATACCTCAGCAAAAGCACGGCAACATGTGGCTCTGCACCACAGCAAGGGCGCCCAGCACAGCCAGCCAGCCGCTCACCCCTTCCCCGCCATCTTCACCCTCTCCCCAGCGCGGCCAACGTGGCGGCCCCGGCGCCCGCCTCACGCGCCTCTTCCCGCCAAAAGGCCGCCCCCGCCCAATGGCCGCGGCGCGAGCGTTCCCCGCGGTCCCGCCCCCCTCCCCGTCTCCACGGCAACAGGCTCCGCGTCCCCCCTGTTACGCAGCCCGGGTCGCCCCGGCGACACTCGCGCAGGCGCAGCCGGGGCGGCCGGCGGCTCTGAGGGGTGTGAGGATCGCGCTCTGCCGGCACCCGCCGCGTCCGTCCCGGCTGGAAAAAGGGGACCCCCTGCGCTGCCTGAGGGGAAGGGGGTGTCTCCTCACCTCTCCGGAGCCCGAGCTCTGCGGCAGGTACTGTGGCTGCCCCGCGCCGGCACCGCCTGGCGCCTGGGGCCTGCACAGGGTCGGGGGGGTCTGAGGGGGGAGATTTGGGGCCGCCTGTGTGTGGTGGGTCAGGACTGGGGGGGATGCGGGGCCACCTCCGTGAGACAGGGGTCGGGATGGGGGGGACATGTCGGGCCTCTTCTGTGTGAGGGCGGTGTGAGCTGTGGGGCTGCCGGTGTGTAACGGTGAGGTGTGGTTGCGGGGAGCCGTGAGGCAGCTTCTCTGACAGTGGGGGCAGCTGTGGAGACCCCCCCGGGGTGGTGTGGGGGGGTGGTGTCTGGGGGGAGCTGTGGAGGCTGCCTGCGTGTGACAGTGGGGTCTGTGCAGGGGGAGCCCCGAGGGTCCCTGTGCGTGGCAGGGGAAGCTGTGGCACTTGTTTGTGTGTGACAGGGCTGGGGGGGGGCGGTGCCGAGGGTGTGGGAAGCTGGGGCTGTGTGTGGCAGAGGGGATGGCGTGGGGGGAAGCTGGGGGGTTTGGGGCAAGGGGAGGTGTGGGGGACCTCCCTGTGTGGCCCTGGGGTCAGCGCCTGCTGGGGTGTCAGGGTGAGGCCTCCCCTCATGCCTGTGCCTTAGCAGAAGAGGGCAGGGGACGGGGCAGGACGTAGTTCAGTCTGGAGGTGAACACCCCACAGCCAGCCCCCCTCAGCGAGTAGAAAGGGACCAAATGTCCCTTTGATTTCAGTGTCCTAACAGTGCAGCTTCTGCTTCTGCAGGAGGACGTGGTTCAGGGAGAGAGGTTGGGAGTGTGAGGGTCGGGGAGAGGATCTCTGCTCAGGGCTGCTCCATTTGTCAGCGTGGGAAGGGAAGTCTTGGGGCTGAAAGCGTGTGAAAAACCTGTCAAAAAACCTACCAGGCAATGTGCTCTTGTAGAATTCTCCCGGTAATCCTGATGTTCACTATTTCACCGTTGAATCGTTGTACCAGTAAGAAGGCAGTAATGTAAAGGTGCAGTATTTGTCCCAGAAAGCAAATTCTTTATGTTCCCATCTAGTGCAGAATGATGTGAGAAGTTTTTCAGTGAGTGGCAGGAAGGAAGAGTCGCATATTTTGGTGATGGGACTAGAAGAAAAAGTCAGGTGATGAGGTGACAGTGCTGACAGTAGAGTTCATTGAAGAAATATGACCTATTTTTCCTGGTAAAAAGAATCTGTTTTTTTTTAAATATGCTAAACATGACTCTGGCTAAAGGAAAAGTCCATTTACATAGTCTGTTTTAGACTACTGCTGTTTTTTCTTTAATCGTGTGCTGACTGAGGGTCTTACTGTACAAAAGTTGTCAAATTCTGTCATTTCTCTGTGTTTGTTGTTGCAGATCATGGCAGCAGAGCAGAGTCCAGCAAGTTCCGTCATCGACAGGGCCGTCAAGATGAGGAAGGAGATGGAAGCCCGGAAAGTGGTCTTGGCCTGGGGGCTCCTTAATGTGTCTCTCGCAGGCATGATCTATACTGAAATGTACGTTAATTTGTTACATCTGAGTCAAACAAGCAAAGCCTCCTCCTTTGTATCTGCCTGAATGTTTCCTGGGACTGAATAGTTGCAAAAGGATAACTTCTTTGTTTTCTTCTCAGGTCTGGAAAACTCATAAGCTCCTATTACAACATCACATACTGGCCACTCTGGTATATTGGTGAGTTGCTGCAGCATTTAAATTAGTTTTCAGGGTTCTTTTCTTTTATTCACTTGTTCAGTTTTATTGCTGGAGAGGTGGTCTTTAAACCAGCTCTTTTTTTTTTTAAATTGGGTTTTTTTGTTAGTTTTAAATTTAAACCAAAACTTTGGTTTGCTTTCTGCCATCTCCCTTGAAACTTGGAATTTCTTCCGTTTTAGTGACAGGTAAGGAGTGTTAACAGCTTTCTTAGGTATGGAGAACTTACTTGGTGCATTAAATCTGTTTAATGTGTGGAGTGAGGCTTTGGGGAACACGGCAGATTTTACTGCCGTGTCGTACCGTGGGCGTGGATGGCATTTCACAAGAATTAAAGTTTGTTTCGGAGGAGCAGACTCTAAGCCAGCTGCATCAAACGTGATTAGAGGATGAAGCAAGAGGAGGAGAAAAATCCTGAGATGAGTGACAGATGATTTGACAGAGGATGGTTTTTGAGAAAGACTGTGAAACTTAATTGTAGTAGATTTGGAAAATGACTGTCTGTCTTTAAAAATTCAATTGTAGCAGTATAAATTAATCTCAATATAGAAAGGAAAATTATCTCCGAAGGTTCTTACATAAAAAGGTGAAGAAATCTTAGATATTGCCCAAACTGGTACTTCTTGACAGCACTAATAATGACCTGTTTGTAGTAGGCATATGCCCATGTTTGCAAACAACCCACTTTTGTTATTCCCCACGCTCAAGCTACAGTAAAAACTTCTCTGTTTCTTCTAGAACTTGCACTTGCATCTCTGTTCAGCCTGAATGCCTTATTTGATTTCTGGGTGTACTTCAAATACACGGTGGCACCGACCAGCTTGGTCATGAGTCCTCGCCAGCAGACCCTGCTGGGGTTGCAGAATGCAGGTGGGTGCAATAAACATCTCCGGCAATCTTTTTTAGTTCTTCTTTTTTGTTTCAAGATGGTGTCTCTCTCAGCGGTGGGATTCTTTAGTGGAGTGAGTTCTGAATGGCCTCATCTGACAGGAGCGGTGAACTGAATTACCTGCAGCCTATTAAAATTCACAGTGTCAAGTGATAATTTGATGAGTGTTTGTGGGGAGAACTGGCGGGGAAACAAACACAGAGACGGTGAACAAGGGCAGGATGAGAGCGGCTGCTGAAGGGCAGAGAGAGACTTGAACACTGTGAGGTGTGACAAGGAATTTGTGACTTATCCATGGAACTAGGAGCAAGGCAGAGAGCGCAGGTTTGTATTTTATTTTGATGTCCTACTGCTGTCACGCTGGGTAACGAGAACCAAATGAGAGGGGCAGACAGACCTTCGTCAGAAAATGAGCCTAGAGAGTGGACGCTCAGAAAGCTTTTGAAGATCCAAGCAAAGTTCTGAAAAGAGCCTGACAAGGTAAATAGACCAAAAGCAAAATGCTAGCACGGTAGTATTGCACTCTGCTGGTCTGCCCCTAGGAAATGGGCAGCAGGTGGTTATAATGCTGCAACAACAAGGTTCAAGCATCTCCTGTGTTTATTTGCAGAGATAAATTAAGACATTCAATGCCTAAAGATGCCCAGAGTAGGCAGGTGGAGGAGCTGATGGAATAGAGAACCCCCCTGGGTTACGCAAGGTGCCTGATAACACTGAACTGAAATCTGAAGCTGCAGGATTCGTGCTGAGTTGTGGTCCTGTGTCTCAGTCTTCTCTTTTTTTCTGTCAGTGGCTTGACTGCGGAGTTCTGTAGGGACACTGGTTTTTCTAGCGTCCCTTCTAGCATCTTCTTTAAATTGCCTTAAGATAGCGTTGTGTCTGCGTTTGAAGGGGGGAGGAGAGTTTGGGGCTGCTGCATCCACAATGCTAATTCTGTTTTTCCTCCTTGCAGCGGTACAAACAACTCCAGCGCGTGAGCTGGCGGCAAAGAAAGCCCCGTCTCTGACACCTTCTCCTCCGATCCAGGGCCAGAGTGTGCTGAGTTCCAGCCCGTCCCGCTGCCCAAGCGCCAGTCCAAAGTTTACTACCGGTTGTACCCCAGGGTACAGCCCTCAACGACAGGCTCTGTCAAGCACCAGCGCTGCTTACGGCGGTGCTGGAACCTATTCCCCAGGCAGCAGCTCCAGTCAGGTAAGGACCAGGCCAGCTCCCGAGGGTACGGTTTGGGTCTGTGCTTTGTGCCCTGTGCCGCTGAAGGGGAGCAGCAGCCAGCGGAGAGTTGTCTGTGTGTGTCTTTGCTCCTTTGGCAAAGCAGATCTCAGTTTGTCCTATCGGGATCTGTCCTTTTTCCCTCGTGTCACCTCATTGGGTTGGAGCAGCTGGTTTGTTTCGGAACAAAGCAAAAACAAGAAATCAAACTGTCAGCGCAAAGGAGACCAAAAGAACCCAACCCAAACCCCAAACAAGAGTCTTTTATATTCATGTCATTTACAAATCAAGGTGGAATTCTGTCTTCTTTATGTGATACAAGCGTTTTTTTTTAATTTGCCCAAGGTTTCCAGCTGCAGCTGCTCTCCTAGCGGGTCACCGTCCCCCACTGGCATTGGGCCAGTGGAAAGCAGCAGCTTAAGGTCTCGTTACTGCTCTTCCCCCGGTCTGTGTAATTCTCCTACGGGCGAAGAAGATTATACGACAGACCTCAAGGCACTGCACACCTTCCTTCGGAACGAAGAACAGAAGCAGCAGAGAGTTCAACTAGGTAAAAAAACCAAACTGATTTGATCGGAAAAGCTTGGTCAGGAGAAGGGGTTGGGTTTATCGGAGATTGGCTTTTATGGATGAGACAAGTCGCAAAGGACTGTTTTAATTTTTCCAGATCGTCACGCACGTGTTCTGCACTTACCTCGACTCCAGGCTGCCGCCTCACCCCAAATATCCCGACGGCAAAACCTTCACTTCCCAACACTTCATTCAGACACCGGATAAACCAGGTACCGGCGCTCACATTGAGCTGCCCTTGGCCTCTGGGATCACGTCAGCACCCTTGAAATCCCCGACACCTTTGGAACTTTTCACTTGCAGACACTTCGAATGAAAACGTATTTTGCATCTACCAGAGCAGCATCAATCCGCCCCACCACGAGCTGATCTACCGGCGCCACGTCTACAACCTGCCCAAGGTACGGTGGTGGTAGCGGTGTCCTCCGGCTGTCAGGAAATCTGATTGGGGTCTGATTTGGGGCTTTTTTTTTTTCTCAATTTAGCCACATTTATTGACTGTTGACACTTAGGCTGGCTCAGTGCAGGCAGTAAACCTTAGCTTGGCCTTTGACCATGATGTTGTACTTAGTCTGCTCCTGAATAGTAGATTTAGTATCTGTTTAAGGTCCATACATACCTAGGCAGTAGCTTCCTCTTGTTTGTTTTCTAACAACTTATTTTAAAATACCACATCACGTAATCCTTGATGTGTGTTGTCACCCGGGGCTTGTCCCTAAGAATCCTGGGGGGAAGCTTCTGTCCTGGTTTAGGCCCGGAGGGTAACTAAGCCCCACGCAGCCCTTCACTCGCTCCTTCCCCCTCAGCGCTGGGAAGGAGAAAAATTTAAACAAAAAGGCTCAGGAATTGAGATGAGGACAGGGAGGGGTTTCCTCACCTGTTAAAACAGGCAAAACCCCAGACTCGTTAGGGGAAGGAGAACAAGAACATCGCTTTGATTCAAACACTCACAAACCCAACACTTAACAGGCAGACTGGGACAGAGAGAAGCATTACAAAACACCTCCCCTCACCCCTCCCTTCTTCCCGGGCTCAGTTTTGTTTGAGGGTCCTGCTTTTATACAGTTTAACAAACAAATCCTATTAAAATGGAAAAAAGGGGCGTGGAAACATCCGGTAGATCGGCTTCACTCGGGCGCATCCCGGATCTGGCCAGGATCCGGGGCGCATCCGAGGAGTTCCTGTCTTGTAGGAAACAGCTGGCTTAGGGTCCAAAAAGAGATATTCTTTATCTAGTTTTCAGAGGAAATCTGGTCGTATTTCATGCGGATAGGGTGCTGTCGGGAGGTTCACTCAGAAGTCAACTCTGGTGCGAGGCCTGTGGGTCAGGCTTTGGTTTGAGGCCTAAGGTTCAGGCCTTTTTATGTCCCCCAAACAATCACCAAAACCCCCAAAAACCCCATCATCCAAAAATACCCAAAACCGCCAAAATATCCCGAAAACCCCCACCCACCCCCCAAAAAACAAAACTCAAAACCCCAAAAAACCCCAAAACCCAAAAGAAAACCAAAGCCCCCAAAACCCCTAAAAACTCCAAAAACCCCCAAAACCCCCCAAACCACCAAAACCCGCCCAACCCCACCAAAAAACCCCGAAAAAACCAAACCACTGAAGCCTCAAAAATACAAAAAACCCAAAACTCCAAAAAACCCCAAAACCCCCCAAACCCCCAAAACCTCACCAAAAACCCTGAAAAAAACAAACCACTAAAACCTCAAAAATACAAGAAACCCAAAAACCCAAGGACACCAAAAACCAAAACCCACCAAAACCCCCAAAACCCCACCACACGCACAGCCCCAGCGCAGCTTCCGCTCTCAAACTAGCAAAATTCTCCAGTGAATTTTAATTTTCGATCGACCCCTGCTCTGCTTTCCAAAAACCTCCAGCACGTCAAGTATTTAGAGGTGATAACCCAGCCAAAACCCACGTTTGGTCTTTTTCCTGGTATTTCTCTCACTGAAAAAAGCCGAGGATGAAGGCAAAAACGCCGCCAGCCCCCCCGTGAGGCCATTTTGCGGTGGCTTTCTCAACGGCCGCTTCCTCCGCCTGAAAATCCCGCTGGGATTTCTCCTCGGGGACTTGACTTCAAAGTTTTTTTTCTCTCTCTGTGGCTTCAGGGCAGAAACAACCTGTTCCACACCTTGCTCATGTTCCTGTACATCATCAAGACCAAGGAGTCGGGGATGCTGGGGTGAGCAGTGCCGGGGTGAGGGGAACATCCTGCCGCGAGGCTCCTCGTCGAGCTGGAACCGCTCCAGCGGGGGGACGGGAACGGGGCTAAAACCACCTTCGCGTCTGCAACGGTCGCGGCTTTTTCGTAAAATCGGAGAAATGTGAACGGGTGGGAGCGACCAGCGACGTCCAGATTCCGCTTCGGCCTCAAAGAGCCGCGCTGGAGTCACGGCAAAGCCCGATGCTGCGCGGTGAAGTGCCCCCTGGGGAGTTTTTCATAGAATGTTTGAAACAGGTGCTTGGTGGGGGGGGGGGTTTGGTGGGGTTTTTGTGGTTTTCGCGTTTTTTTGTGGTTTTGGCGGGTTTTGGGGGGTTGTTTGTAGTTTTGGTGGTTTCGGTGGGTTTTTTGGGTTTTTGGTGGTGCACGAAGGATAGTTTTTCATGTAGTATTTGAAAGAGACGCTTAAATTTCCGTGCCGTTCACTCCGACCCTGTTCATTTCTGCAGGCGTGTCAATCTGGGTTTATCCGGTGTCAACGTCCTGTGGATTTTTGGAGAGTAACATCCCCGCAGGCCGCGGCTCCGAGGAACGATGGCGAGAGGAACCGAGCAGCATCGTTCCGTTGTGGATTGACACGGACTGACTACGAAAATGGACCATTTCAGTTGGATTTTGTGGGCGGAAGGGGAAGCATTGGGCATTCCCCGGGCGGGTTTGGGGACGATATTATTTAAAATGTTTTGCTGCCGGGACGACCCCGCGTCCAAACCCCCGGCGGGTTTTCTCTTCCCGGCTCCTCGCCCCAAGGGCTCCTGTTTCAAAGCCTTTTGCCGTTTCTGTTCCGTTCTGGGTCCCCGCAGAACCGAGTTGAACTGATGCCGGGACTAACCCCCCCCTGCCTCCGGGGGCTGGCCGGGCCCTGCCGAGGGTGTGCGCAGCTGCGAGGAAGGGCCCAGGGATCTGGGCAGGGCAGGAGCCGCCGGCGCCAGAGGGGACCGAGGGCCGATGGGAACCCTTGGGAATGGGGGGGGGTAAGGGGGGGTAAGGGGCGGGTTTAAGGGGGGGTTGGGGGGTTAAGGGGGGGATTTGGGGGGGGGTTGAGGGTGTTTAAGGGGGGGTTGGGGGGTTTTTAGGGGTGGTTTGGGATTTGGGGTCATTTGGGGGGGGTTGGGTTTTTTTGCGGGTTTTTTGCGCCCCTTTTTTGCGCCTTTTTATGGCGCGGTGTTTCTTGGCGCCTTTTTTTGGCATGGTTTTTTTTTTGGCACCTTTTTTTTGACCTTTTTTTGCGCCTTATTTTTGGCGCGGTGGTTTTTTTGCGCCCTTTTTCTGCGGCTTTTTTTTGCATCTTTTTTGCGGGTTTTTGGCGGTTTGTAGGGTTTTGGGGTTTGGGGGGTTTTCAGGTTTTGGGGTGTTTTGGTTTTGGGGGGATTTGGGTTTTTTGTTTTTTTGGTGTTTTGGGGTTTTTCGGGTGTTTTTTGGTGCTTTGGAGGGACTTTTGTGCTTTTTTGGATTTGGAGGTTTGGGGGGTTGGGGATTTTTGTGGGGTTTTTTGGGTTTTATTTTGGGGATTTTTTGGGTTTATTTTGGGGGTTTTTTGGTGTATTTTAAGTTTTTTTATTTTTGGGGGGTTTTTAAATTTTTTTAACTTTTTGTTCAAAGTAAGCCCACCATCCACCTCTGGCAGCCTTGCGAGCTCTGCCCTGGCCCATGCCTCCAGTACAACCACAGCTCTGCCCTTCCTTTACCTTTCCAGTGATCTTTTCACTGGCTTTTTGGCTCATAACCTCTGATTTGGGAGCCTCACGGACTGACACGCAGCTGCAGCACCTCGGCAGGAGCCCGGGCTCCATAAACCCGCAGGCTTTTTGGGGCAAAAAAACCTACTTGGGTTTGTTTCAGAGAAGAATTGTTCAATATTTGCCAAACAATTTTGATGTTTTATATATGGGAGAGAAGAATCTCTCATAAATGCTGGCAAATGAAGGCTTTAGAATTGCATGATTTTAAAAAAAAAAATATTAAGGGGAATAAAAATCCATAAGCCCCCCCCATGCTGAAGGTCTCTGAGTCGTAAACTGCCAAAACCCCCCCATTTGTACATAAAAGCTGTGAGAACTCCAGCGGGGGCGGGGAACCCCACGTGTTTTGGGATGAGAAAATGTATTTTTTGTACTGTATTTTATCTCTGTGGGGCCGGGGGAGCTGCTGGTTATTGGTGTGAACCGACCGTTATTGGTGATTCTTGTCTCCCCCGGAAGCCGCCGGGCTTTCCCTGTATTAAAGGAGTTTGTTTTAGCAAACGCTCGTTTGGGTTTTTCTTGGGGTTCAGCACCCCTAAATCCATCGCCGTACCAAGGGGGGACTTGGAAGAACCGGGTTTAGCTGGGCTTGACCCCCCGCCTCCCCCCTCCCCAGCTGTACCCCGTTACTCGCCTGCAAAAGGCTCTTGATGGGCAGAAATTCTCTTTTTTTGGACCTAAACCTGGGTGTTTCTCTAGAAGCAGCCCCGGGGCCCAGGTCCCTGCACACCCCCATAACTCTGCACCCCGATAATACCCTGCGCCTGGTCCCCAGGCACCCCCATAAACCACACACCCTGTGTACCTCAAGGTACGGGGTACACCAATACACCGTGTACCCCGACACACTGTGTACCCCAATGTACTGTGTAGCCCGCACCCTGGGTACCCCAATACTCTGTGTACCCCAATATACTGGGTACCCCCAATATACCATGTACCCTGCTCCCTGGGTACCCCAATACACTGTGTACCTCCCAGAACAGAGGAGGGGAATTCAAAGGCCGCAAGTGGTACACTGACTTGCCCACCGACCCCTCTGTAAGTTTTCGCAGCCGTCTTGATACGACAGCTTAAAGCGGGTTGCCTTTCAGCAGAGGTTTTCTGGAGGGAGTAGCCTGTCAGTCTTTTGAGGAACATGGTAAAATCCTGTTTGCGTCATTTCCACAGATAATCCCGTTGCAGTCAGTGGGGTTCCCTGGGGATTGGACGTTGCGTCGATCCCAAAAATGCAATTGCACATCTTAGCCTTAGGCCGGGCTCTTAGACTCCTCTGAAATGTCTGTCAGATAACTACAGGAGCAGCCTGGCAGGTGGGGATCTCCTTGAGATGCTTCTCTTGTTGTATTCTTTTTAAAAAGCCAAACGTCTGCCTTAACCCAACAATTTCTAATGCAAGGAAAACCTTTCACCTTGTCTCGTTTTTCTTTGCTCTAATGGATAGAGGGGAAAAATGCAGATGGAGTGGCATGAGTGCGGTTTAATTCTGTAATATTTTGTAGAAATCTGAAATCTGTTGCGTACCCCACGTGAGAGAAGACTTGTAGCGATGCTTCACCCGTTAACGTGGCAGGTCAGGAGGAATTCATTCCCCACTTCCCATGGGCAGGCGGGCGCTCAGCCACCTCCAGGACATCAGGGCTCCATCACGCGTAACGGCAACTTGGGAAGACAAACGCCATCACTCTGAACGTCCCCCCCTTTCCTTCTTTTTCCCCCAGTTCTACAGGCTGAGCATGACGCCGTATGGGCTGGGACATCCCTTGGGTCAGTTGGGGTCAGCTGTCCCGGCTGTGCCCCTGAAGTGAGGAACCTTAACAAAACGGATGCAAGACAACGAAGAGAGACACTGGTCAGGCGGGATAACGCAATAAAAGGGCGGGCTCTCAGCAGGAGGGGCTCTGGAGATAAGGAAGGAGCTGCAACTACTGAGTCCCAAGATAAGGAATGGGGACTCAACGAAGGCTAAGTTGTCATGACTATAGAAATGCTAACTAGGTGAAAAGTCACGAGAGGCAGAGGAGGCATCTTCAATCTTCATCCTGCAGACCCCCGCCCAAGACCACCAGGAGCCACTGCGCAGGCGCAACGGAGAGGGACTTGGGGCGGCATTTATGTCAGTGATTTCTCAAAACTGATTGTAATATCTCTCCCTATTCTCGGAATTATAATGACTAGGTAAACGCTTTACACTATAGAAAGGAGCCGCTTTTCGCTCCAAGGGGTGCACGCTTGTGGAGGAGCAATCCCCCGTGCACCCAGCGCTGTAATAAACAATGCCTGCTTTCTAATACTCTGATTCTGAGTCTTAGAGAGTTCTTCCTCGACCGGATTTTCCGTATCACCCCCTCCCAACTCCTTGTGCACCCCCAGCCACTCGCTGGTGGGGTGGGGTGAGGAGCAGAAAAGGCCTCGGCTCTGTGTAAGAGCTGCTCAGTGATAACTGAAACATCCCTGCGTTATCCACACTGTTTCCAGCACAAATCCAAAACCGAGCTCATACTAGCTACTGTGAAGAAAACTCTCCCCCTAGCCAACAACCAGCACATTTAGCTATAAAGATACCTCAGCAAAAGCACGGCAACATGTGGCTCTGCACCACAGCAAGGGCGCCCAGCACAGCCAGCCAGCCGCTCACCCCTTCCCCGCCATCTTCACCCTCTCCCCAGCGCGGCCAACGTGGCGGCCCCGGCGCCCGCCTCACGCGCCTCTTCCCGCCAAAAGGCCGCCCCCGCCCAATGGCCGCGGCGCGAGCGTTCCCCGCGGTCCCGCCCCCCTCCCCGTCTCCACGGCAACAGGCTCCGCGTCCCCCCGTGTTACGCAGCCCGGGTCGCCCCGGCGACACTCGCGCAGGCGCAGCCGGGGCGGCCGGCGGCTCTGAGGGGTGTGAGGATCGCGCTCTGCCGGCACCCGCCGCGTCCGTCCCGGCTGGAAAAAGGGGACCCCCTGCGCTGCCTGAGGGGAAGGGGGTGTCTCCTCACCTCTCCGGAGCCCGAGCTCTGCGGCAGGTACTGTGGCTGCCCCGCGCCGGCACCGCCTGGCGCCTGGGGCCTGCACAGGGTCGGGGGGGTCTGAGGGGGGAGATTTGGGGCCGCCTGTGTGTGGTGGGTCAGGACTGGGGGGGATGCGGGGCCACCTCCGTGAGACAGGGGTCGGGATGGGGGGGACATGTCGGGCCTCTTCTGTGTGAGGGCGGTGTGAGCTGTGGGGCTGCCGGTGTGTAACGGTGAGGTGTGGTTGCGGGGAGCCGTGAGGCAGCTTCTCTGACAGTGGGGGCAGCTGTGGAGACCCCCCCGGGGTGGTGTGGGGGGGTGGTGTCTGGGGGCAGCTGTGGAGGCTGCCTGCGTGTGACAGTGGGGTCTGTGCAGGGGGAGCCCCGAGGGTCCCTGTGCGTGGCAGGGGAAGCTGTGGCACTTGTTTGTGTGTGACAGGGCTGGGGGGGAGGTGCCGAGGGTGTGGGAAGCTGGGGCTGTGTGTGGCAGAGGGGATGGCGTGGGGGGAAGCTGGGGGGTTTGGGGCAAGGGGAGGTGTGGGGGACCTCCCTGTGTGGCCCTGGGGTCAGCGCCTGCTGGGGTGTCAGGGTGAGGCCTCCCCTCATGCCTGTGCCTTAGCAGAAGAGGGCAGGGGACGGGGCAGGACGTAGTTCAGTCTGGAGGTGAACACCCCACAGCCAGCCCCCCTCAGCGAGTAGAAAGGGACCAAATGTCCCTTTGATTTCAGTGTCCTAACAGTGCAGCTTCTGCTTCTGCAGGAGGACGTGGTTCAGGGAGAGAGGTTGGGAGTGTGAGGGTCGGGGAGAGGATCTCTGCTCAGGGCTGCTCCATTTGTCAGCGTGGGAAGGGAAGTCTTGGGGCTGAAAGCGTGTGAAAAACCTGTCAAAAAACCTACCAGGCAATGTGCTCTTGTAGAATTCTCCCGGTAATCCTGATGTTCACTATTTCACCGTTGAATCGTTGTACCAGTAAGAAGGCAGTAATGTAAAGGTGCAGTATTTGTCCCAGAAAGCAAATTCTTTATGTTCCCATCTAGTGCAGAATGATGTGAGAAGTTTTTCAGTGAGTGGCAGGAAGGAAGAGTCGCATATTTTGGTGATGGGACTAGAAGAAAAAGTCAGGTGATGAGGTGACAGTGCTGACAGTAGAGTTCATTGAAGAAATATGACCTATTTTTCCTGGTAAAAAGAATCTGGTTTTTTTTAAATATGCTAAACATGACTCTGGCTAAAGGAAAAGTCCATTTACATAGTCTGTTTTAGACTACTGCTGTTTTTTCTTTAATCGTGTGCTGACTGAGGGTCTTACTGTACAAAAGTTGTCAAATTCTGTCATTTCTCTGTGTTTGTTGTTGCAGATCATGGCAGCAGAGCAGAGTCCAGCAAGTTCCGTCATCGACAGGGCCGTCAAGATGAGGAAGGAGATGGAAGCCCGGAAAGTGGTCTTGGCCTGGGGGCTCCTTAATGTGTCTCTCGCAGGCATGATCTATACTGAAATGTACGTTAATTTGTTACATCTGAGTCAAACAAGCAAAGCCTCCTCCTTTGTATCTGCCTGAATGTTTCCTGGGACTGAATAGTTGCAAAAGGATAACTTCTTTGTTTTCTTCTCAGGTCTGGAAAACTCATAAGCTCCTATTACAACATCACATACTGGCCACTCTGGTATATTGGTGAGTTGCTGCAGCATTTAAATTAGTTTTCAGGGTTCTTTTCTTTTATTCACTTGTTCAGTTTTATTGCTGGAGAGGTGGTCTTTAAACCAGCTCTTTTTTTTTTTAAATTGGGTTTTTTTGTTAGTTTTAAATTTAAACCAAAACTTTGGTTTGCTTTCTGCCATCTCCCTTGAAACTTGGAATTTCTTCCGTTTTAGTGACAGGTAAGGAGTGTTAACAGCTTTCTTAGGTATGGAGAACTTACTTGGTGCATTAAATCTGTTTAATGTGTGGAGTGAGGCTTTGGGGAACACGGCAGATTTTACTGCCGTGTCGTACCGTGGGCGTGGATGGCATTTCACAAGAATTAAAGTTTGTTTCGGAGGAGCAGACTCTAAGCCAGCTGCATCAAACGTGATTAGAGGATGAAGCAAGAGGAGGAGAAAAATCCTGAGATGAGTGACAGATGATTTGACAGAGGATGGTTTTTGAGAAAGACTGTGAAACTTAATTGTAGTAGATTTGGAAAATGACTGTCTGTCTTTAAAAATTCAATTGTAGCAGTATAAATTAATCTCAATATAGAAAGGAAAATTATCTCCGAAGGTTCTTACATAAAAAGGTGAAGAAATCTTAGATATTGCCCAAACTGGTACTTCTTGACAGCACTAATAATGACCTGTTTGTAGTAGGCATATGCCCATGTTTGCAAACAACCCACTTTTGTTATTCCCCACGCTCAAGCTACAGTAAAAACTTCTCTGTTTCTTCTAGAACTTGCACTTGCATCTCTGTTCAGCCTGAATGCCTTATTTGATTTCTGGGTGTACTTCAAATACACGGTGGCACCGACCAGCTTGGTCATGAGTCCTCGCCAGCAGACCCTGCTGGGGTTGCAGAATGCAGGTGGGTGCAATAAACATCTCCGGCAATCTTTTTTAGTTCTTCTTTTTTGTTTCAAGATGGTGTCTCTCTCAGCGGTGGGATTCTTTAGTGGAGTGAGTTCTGAATGGCCTCATCTGACAGGAGCGGTGAACTGAATTACCTGCAGCCTATTAAAATTCACAGTGTCAAGTGATAATTTGATGAGTGTTTGTGGGGAGAACTGGCGGGGAAACAAACACAGAGACGGTGAACAAGGGCAGGATGAGAGCGGCTGCTGAAGGGCAGAGAGAGACTTGAACACTGTGAGGTGTGACAAGGAATTTGTGACTTATCCATGGAACTAGGAGCAAGGCAGAGAGCGCAGGTTTGTATTTTATTTTGATGTCCTACTGCTGTCACGCTGGGTAACGAGAACCAAATGAGAGGGGCAGACAGACCTTCGTCAGAAAATGAGCCTAGAGAGTGGACGCTCAGAAAGCTTTTGAAGATCCAAGCAAAGTTCTGAAAAGAGCCTGACAAGGTAAATAGACCAAAAGCAAAATGCTAGCACGGTAGTATTGCACTCTGCTGGTCTGCCCCTAGGAAATGGGCAGCAGGTGGTTATAATGCTGCAACAACAAGGTTCAAGCATCTCCTGTGTTTATTTGCAGAGATAAATTAAGACATTCAATGCCTAAAGATGCCCAGAGTAGGCAGGTGGAGGAGCTGATGGAATAGAGAACCCCCCTGGGTTACGCAAGGTGCCTGGTAACACTGAACTGAAATCTGAAGCTGCAGGATTCGTGCTGAGTTGTGGTCCTGTGTCTCAGTCTTCTCTTTTTTTCTGTCAGTGGCTTGACTGCGGAGTTCTGCAGGGACACTGGTTTTTCTAGCGTCCCTTCTAGCATCTTCTTTAAATTGCCTTAAGATAGCGTTGTGTCTGCGTTTGAAGGGGGGAGGAGAGTTTGGGGCTGCTGCATCCACAATGCTAATTCTGTTTTTCCTCCTTGCAGCGGTACAAACAACTCCAGCGCGTGAGCTGGCGGCAAAGAAAGCCCCGTCTCTGACACCTTCTCCTCCGATCCAGGGCCAGAGTGTGCTGAGTTCCAGCCCGTCCCGCTGCCCAAGCGCCAGTCCAAAGTTTACTACCGGTTGTACCCCAGGGTACAGCCCTCAACGACAGGCTCTGTCAAGCACCAGCGCTGCTTACGGCGGTGCTGGAACCTATTCCCCAGGCAGCAGCTCCAGTCAGGTAAGGACCAGGCCAGCTCCCGAGGGTACGGTTTGGGTCTGTGCTTTGTGCCCTGTGCCGCTGAAGGGGAGCAGCAGCCAGCGGAGAGTTGTCTGTGTGTGTCTTTGCTCCTTTGGCGAAGCAGATCTCAGTTTGTCCTATCGGGATCTGTCCTTTTTCCCTCGTGTCACCTCATTGGGTTGGAGCAGCTGGTTTGTTTCAGAACAAAGCAAAAACAAGAAATCAAACTGTCAGCGCAAAGGAGACCAAAAGAACCCAACCCAAACCCCAAACAAGAGTCTTTTATATTCATGTCATTTACAAATCAAGGTGGAATTCTGTCTTCTTTATGTGATACGAGCGTTTTTTTTTAATTTGCCCAAGGTTTCCAGCTGCAGCTGCTCTCCTAGCGGGTCACCGTCCCCCACTGGCATTGGGCCAGTGGAAAGCAGCAGCTTAAGGTCTCGTTACTGCTCTTCCCCCGGTCTGTGTAATTCTCCTACGGGCGAAGAAGATTATACGACAGACCTCAAGGCACTGCACACCTTCCTTCGGAACGAAGAACAGAAGCAGCAGAGAGTTCAACTAGGTAAAAAAAACAAACTGATTTGATCGGAAAAGCTTGGTCAGGAGAAGGGGTTGGGTTTATCGGAGATTGGCTTTTATGGATGAGACAAGTCGCAAAGGACTCCAAGGGAGATTTGTTTTAATTTTTCCAGATCATCACGCACGTGTTCTGCACTTACCTCGACTCCAGGCTGCCGCCTCACCCCAAATATCCCGACGGCAAAACCTTCACTTCCCAACACTTCATTCAGACACCGGATAAACCAGGTACCGGCGCTCACATTGAGCTGCCCTTGGCCTCTGGGATCACGTCAGCACCCTTGAAATCCCCGACACCTTTGGAACTTTTCACTTGCAGACACTTCGAATGAAAACGTATTTTGCATCTACCAGAGCAGCATCAATCCGCCCCACCACGAGCTGATCTACCGGCGCCACGTCTACAACCTGCCCAAGGTACGGTGGTGGTAGCGGTGTCCTCCGGCTGTCAGGAAATCTGATTGGGGTCTGATTTGGGGCTTTTTTTTTTTCTCAATTTAGCCACATTTATTGACTGTTGACACTTAGGCTGGCTCAGTGCAGGCAGTAAACCTTAGCTTGGCCTTTGACCATGATGTTGTACTTAGTCTGCTCCTGAATAGTAGATTTAGTATCTGTTTAAGGTCCATACATACCTAGGCAGTAGCTTCCTCTTGTTTGTTTTCTAACAACTTATTTTAAAATACCACATCACGTAATCCTTGATGTGTGTTGTCACCCGGGGCTTGTCCCTAAGAATCCTGGGGGGAAGCTTCTGTCCTGGTTTAGGCCCGGAGGGTAACTAAGCTCCACGCAGCCCTTCACTCGCTCCTTCCCCCTCAGCGCTGGGAAGGAGAAAAATTTAAACAAAAAGGCTCAGGAATTGAGATGAGGACAGGGAGGGGTTTCCTCACCCGTTAAAACAGGCAAAACCCCAGACTCGTTAGGGGAAGGAGAACAAGAACATCGCTTTGATTCAAACACTCACAAACCCAACACTTAACAGGCAGACTGGGACAGAGAGAAGCATTACAAAACACCTCCCCTCACCCCTCCCTTCTTCCCGGGCTCAGTTTTGTTTGAGGGTCCTGCTTTTATACAGTTTAACAAACAAATCCTATTAAAATGGAAAAAAGGGGCGTGGAAACATCCGGTAGATCGGCTTCACTCGGGCGCATCCCGGATCTGGCCAGGATCCGGGGCGCATCCGAGGAGTTCCTGTCTTGTAGGAAACAGCTGGCTTAGGGTCCAAAAAGAGATATTCTTTATCTAGTTTTCAGAGGAAATCTGGTCGTATTTCATGCGGATAGGGTGCTGTCGGGAGGTTCACTCAGAAGTCAACTCTGGTGCGAGGCCTGTGGGTCAGGCTTTGGTTTGAGGCCTAAGGTTCAGGCCTTTTTATGTCCCCCAAACAATCACCAAAACCCCCAAAAACCCCATCATCCAAAAATACCCAAAACCGCCAAAATATCCCGAAAACCCCCACCCACCCCCCAAAAAACAAAACTCAAAACCCCAAAAAACCCCAAAACCCAAAAGAAAACCAAAGCCCCCAAAACCCCTAAAAACTCCAAAAAACCCCCCAAACCCCCCAACCTCACCAAAAACCCTGAAAAAAACAAACCACTAAAACCTCAAAAATACAAGAAACCCAAAAACCCAAGGACACCAAAAACCAAAACCCACCAAAACCCCCAAAACCCCACCACACGCACAGCCCCAGCGCAGCTTCCGCTCTCAAACTAGCAAAATTCTCCAGTGAATTTTAATTTTCGATCGACCCCTGCTCTGCTTTCCAAAAACCTCCAGCACGTCAAGTATTTAGAGATGATAACCCAGCCAAAACCCACGTTTGGTCTTTTTCCTGGTATTTCTCTCACTGAAAAGAGCCGAGGATGAAGGCAAAAACGCCGCCAGCCCCCCCGTGAGGCCATTTTGCGGTGGCTTTCTCAACGGCCGCTTCCTCCGCCTGAAAATCCCGCTGGGATTTCTCCTCGGGGACTTGACTTCAAAGTTTTTTTCTCTCTCTGTGGCTTCAGGGCAGAAACAACCTGTTCCACACCTTGCTCATGTTCCTGTACATCATCAAGACCAAGGAGTCGGGGATGCTGGGGTGAGCAGTGCCGGGGTGAGGGGAACATCCTGCCGCGAGGCTCCTCGTCGAGCTGGAACCGCTCCAGCGGGGGGACGGGAACGGGGCTAAAACCACCTTCGCGTCTGCAACGGTCGCGGCTTTTTCGTAAAATCGGAGAAATGTGAACGGGTGGGAGCGACCAGCGACGTCCAGATTCCGCTTCGGCCTCAAAGAGCCGCGCTGGAGTCACGGCAAAGCCCGATGCTGCGCGGTGAAGTGCCCCCTGGGGAGTTTTTCATAGAATGTTTGAAACAGGTGCTTGGTGGGGGGGGGGGTTTGGTGGGGTTTTTGTGGTTTTCGCGTTTTTTTGTGGTTTTGGCGGGTTTTGGGGGGTTGTTTGTAGTTTTGGTGGTTTCGGTGGGTTTTTTGGGTTTTTGGTGGTGCACGAAGGATAGTTTTTCATGTAGTATTTGAAAGAGACGCTTAAATTTCCGTGCCGTTCACTCCGACCCTGTTCATTTCTGCAGGCGTGTCAATCTGGGTTTATCCGGTGTCAACGTCCTGTGGATTTTTGGAGAGTAACATCCCCGCAGGCCGCGGCTCCGAGGAACGATGGCGAGAGGAACCGAGCAGCATCGTTCCGTTGTGGATTGACACGGACTGACTACGAAAATGGACCATTTCAGTTGGATTTTGTGGGCGGAAGGGGAAGCATTGGGCATTCCCCGGGCGGGTTTGGGGACGATATTATTTAAAATGTTTTGCTGCCGGGACGACCCCGCGTCCAAACCCCCGGCGGGTTTTCTCTTCCCGGCTCCTCGCCCCAAGGGCTCCTGTTTCAAAGCCTTTTGCCGTTTCTGTTCCGTTCTGGGTCCCCGCAGAACCGAGTTGAACTGATGCCGGGACTAACCCCCCCCTGCCTCCGGGGGCTGGCCGGGCCCTGCCGAGGGTGTGCGCAGCTGCGAGGAAGGGCCCAGGGATCTGGGCAGGGCAGGAGCCGCCGGCGCCAGAGGGGACCGAGGGCCGATGGGAACCCTTGGGACTGGGGGGGGGTAAGGGGGGGTTGGGGGGGTTTGGGGGGGGTTTGGGGGGGGTTGGGGGGGGGGTTGGGGGGGTTTGGGGGGGGTTGGGGGGGGTTGGGGGGGGGGTTGGGGGGTTTGGGGGGGGGTTGGGGGGTTTTTAGGGGTGGTTTGGGTTTTGGGGTGGTTTGGGGGGGTTTGGTTTTTTTTGCGTTTTTTTTGCGGGTTTTTCTGCGCCGTTTTCCTGCGCCTTTTTTTTTTGGCACCTTTTTTTTTTGGCACCTTTTTTTTTTGGCACCTTTTTTTTTTTGGCGCGTTTTTTTTTGTGCGCCTTTTTTTTTGACGCTTTTTTCTGCGCCTGTTTTTTGGCGCGGTGTTTTTTTGCGCCTTTTTTGGCGCTTTTTTGTGCCCTTTTTTTTGGTGCCTTTTTTTGGTGCCTTTTTTTTGTGCCTTTTTTTTTCGGTGCCTTTTTTTGTGCCTTTTTTTTTGGTGCCTTTTTTTTGGTGCCTTTTTTTTTCGGTGCCTTTTTTTTGTGCCCTTTTTTTGTGCCTTTTTTTTGTGCCTTTTTTTGTGCCTTTTTTTTTGGTGCCTTTTTTTTGTGCCTTTTTTTTTCGGTGCCTTTTTTTGTGCCTTTTTTTTTGGTGCCTTTTTTTTGGTGCCTTTTTTTTTCGGTGCCTTTTTTTTGTGCCCTTTTTTTGTGCCTTTTTTTTGTGCCTTTTCTTGTGCCTTTTTTTTTGGTGCCTTTTTTTTTGGTGCCTTTTTTTTTGGTGCCTTTTTTTTTGGTGCCTTTTTTTTTGGTGCCTTTTTTTTTGGTGCCTTTTTTTTTGGTGCCTTTTTTCTGTGCCTTTTTTTTGGTGCCTTTTTTTTTGGTGCCTTTTTTTGTGCCTTTTTTTTGGTGCCTTTTTTTTTCGGTGCCTTTTTTTTGGTGCCTTTTTTTTGGTGCCTTTTTTTGTGCCTTTTTTTTGGTGCCTTTTTTCTGTGCCTTTTTTTGGTGCCTTTTTTTTTGGTGCCTTTTTTTTTTGGTGCCTTTTTTTTTTGGTGCCTTTTTTTTTCGGCGCGGTGTTTTTTGCGCCTTTTTTGGCGCCTTTTTTGCGCCCTTTTTTGGCGCCTTTTTTGCGCCTTTTTTTTGCACCTTTTTTGTCTGGCACAGATTATTTTTCTGGCGCAGGTTTTTTTTCTGGCGCAGGTTTTTTTTCTGGCGCAGGTTTTTTTTTTGGCGCGGTTTTTTTTTTGGCGCGGTTTTTGGCCCAGTTTTGGGCGCTTTTTTTTGGCGCGGTTTTTTGCGCTTTTTTTGGCGCGGTTTTTTACGGGTATTTTGCCGAGTTTTGGGAGGGTTTTTTGCAGGGTTTTTTTCAGATTTTTTTGCAGGTTTTTCTGCGGGTTTTTTGCGCGTTTTTTTGCGGTTTTTGCGGGTTTTTTTACGTGGGGTTTTATTGTGCGTTTTTGCTCGGGATTTTTGTGCGCTTTTTGCAGGGTTTTTTGCGGGCATTTTTTGCGGGTGTTTTTTTGCAGTTTTTTGCAGGTTTTTTGCCGAGGTTTGGGAGGATTTTGCAGTTTATTTGCCGATGTCTGGGAGGTTATTTGCAGGGTTTTTTTGCAGGTTTTTTTGCAGGTTGTTTTGTGGGTTTTTTACAGGTTTTTTTCCGTGGTTTTTTTGCGGGTTGTTTTTCAGGTTTTTTGGAGGTTTTTTGCAGGTTTTTACAGTTTTTTTGCCGCAGTTTGGGAGGTTTTTTTACAGGGGTTTGGGAGATTTTTTTGTAGGGTTTTTTGCGTCTTTGCGGGTTTTTTGCGGGGTTTTTTTGCGTCTTTTTTGCGGGGTTTTTTTGCGGGTTTTTTTGCGTCTTTTTTGCGGGTTTTTTTGCGTCTTTTTTGCGGGTTTTTTTGCGTCTTTTTTGCGTCTTTTGCGGGTTTTTTGCGTTTTTTTTGCGTCTTTTTTGCGGGTTTTTTTGCGGTTTTTTTTGGGCGGTTTGGGGGGTTTTGGGGTTTGGTGGGTTTGGGGGGGTTGGGGTTTGGGTGTGGGGGGTTTGGGGGGTTTGGGGGGGTTGGGGGGGTTTGGGGTGGGGGGGGTTTGGGGTTGGGGTTTGGGGGGGTTGGGGGGTTTTGGGGTGGGGGGGGTTTGGGGTTGGGGTTTGGGGGGTTTGGGGGGTTTTGGAGTTTGGGGGTTTTCAGGTTTTTGGGTGTTTTGGTTTTGGGGGGGATTTGGGTTTTTTGTTTTTTTGGTGTTTTGGGGTTTTTCAGTTGTTTTTTGGTGTTTTGGAGGGATTTTTGCAGTATTTTGGATTTGGGGATTGGGGATTTTTGTGGGGTTTTTTGGGTTTTATTTAGGGGTTTTTGGGGGGTTTATTTTTGGGGTTTTTAATTTTTTTATTTTGGGGGGGGGTTTAAATTTTTTAAAATTTTTTGTTCAAAGTAAGCCCACCATCCACCTCTGGCAGCCTTGCGAGCTCTGCCCTGGCCCATGCCTCCAGTACAACCACAGCTCTGCCCTTCCTTTACCTTTCCAGTGATCTTTTCACTGGCTTTTTGGCTCATAACCTCTGATTTGGGAGCCTCACGGACTGACACGCAGCTGCAGCACCTCGGCAGGAGCCCGGGCTCCATAAACCCGCAGGCTTTTTGGGGCAAAAAAACCTACTTGGGTTTGTTTCAAAGAAGAATTGTTCAATATTTGCCAAAAAAGTATTTTTATATTTTATATATGGGAGAGGAGAATCTCTTGTAAATTCTGGCAAATGAAGGCTTTAGAATTGTATGGTTTAAAAAAAAAAATATTAAGGGGAATAAAAATCCATAAGCCCTCCTGTCCTGGCTTAGCCAGGATAGGGTTAAGTTTCCCCCGCAGTGGGGGGGGAGCTCTAGCCGGGTTACTCAGATACCATTGGGACGGGTTATTCAGATACCATTGGGACGGGTTATTCAGATACCATTGGGACGGGTTACTCAGATACCATTGGGACGGGTTACTCAGATACCATTGGGACGGGTTACTCAGATACCATTGGGACGGGTTATTCAGATACCATTGGGACGGGTTACTCAGATACCATTGGGACGGGTTACTCAGATACCATTGGGACTGACATCACATCCTGGCGCGGAAGCCAGAGGGGTCGGTTAACACGTGTGTTGTGCCATCGCGCTTCTCACTGCTGTATTGGTAGATATTTTGCTCTGTTCATTGTTATCACTGTTATTGTTATTGTTGTTGTTTGTTGTGTTGCTGTTGCACTGTTGTATTAAACCTTTCCTTATCTCAGCCCGGGGCTTTGCCTTTCACTCCCTTTGTGGGGGAGGGGCAGCGGCCGCGTGGTCTCAGACCCCAGCAGGGACTAAACCACCACCCCCCCCCATGCTGAAGGTCTCTGAGTCGTAAACTGCCAAAACCCCCCCATTTGTACATAAAAGCTGTGAGAACTCCAGCGGGGGCGGGGAACCCCACGTGTTTTGGGATGAGAAAATGTATTTTTTGTACTGTATTTTATCTCTGTGGGGCCGGGGGAGCTGCTGGTTATTGGTGTGAACCGACCGTTATTGGTGATTCTTGTCTCCCCCGGAAGCCGCCGGGCTTTCCCTGTATTAAAGGAGTTTGTTTTAGCAAACGCTCGTTTGGGTTTTTCTTGGGGTTCAGCACCCCTAAATCCATCGCCGTACCAAGGGGGGACTTGGAAGAACCGGGTTTAGCTGGGCTTGACCCCCCGCCTCCCCCCTCCCCAGCTGTACCCCGTTACTCGCCTGCAAAAGGCTCTTGATGGGCAGAAATTCTCTTTTTTTGGACCTAAACCTGGGTGTTTCTCTAGAAGCAGCCCCGGGGCCCAGGTCCCTGCACACCCCCATAACTCTGCACCCCGATAATACCCTGCGCCTGGTCCCCAGGCACCCCCATAAACCACACACCCTGTGTACCTCAAGGTACGGGGTACACCAATACACCGTGTACCCCGACACACTGTGTACCCCAATGTACTGTGTAGCCCGCACCCTGGGTACCCCAATACTCTGTGTACCCCAATATACTGGGTACCCCCAATATACCATGTACCCTGCTCCCTGGGTACCCCAATACACTGTGTACCCCCCAGAACAGAGGAGGGGAATTCAAAGGCCGCAAGTGGTACACTGACTTGCCCACCGACCCCTCTGTAAGTTTTCGCAGCCGTCTTGATACGACAGCTTAAAGCGGGTTGCCTTTCAGCAGAGGTTTTCTGGAGGGAGTAGCCTGTCAGTCTTTTGAGGAACATGGTAAAATCCTGTTTGCGTCATTTCCACAGATAATCCCGTTGCAGTCAGTGGGGTTCCCTGGGGATTGGACGTTGCGTCGATCCCAAAAATGCAATTGCACATCTTAGCCTTAGGCCGGGCTCTTAGACTCCTCTGAAATGTCTGTCAGATAACTACAGGAGCAGCCTGGCAGGTGGGGATCTCCTTGAGATGCTTCTCTTGTTGTATTCTTTTTAAAAAGCCAAACGTCTGCCTTAACCCAACAATTTCTAATGCAAGGAAAACCTTTCACCTTGTCTCGTTTTCCTTTGCTCTAATGGATAGAGGGGAAAAATGCAGATGGAGTGGCATGAGTGCGGTTTAATTCTGTAATATTTTGTAGAAATCTGAAATCTGTTGCGTACCCCACGTGAGAGAAGACTTGTAGCGATGCTTCACCCGTTAACGTGGCAGGTCAGGAGGAATTCATTCCCCACTTCCCATGGGCAGGCGGGCGCTCAGCCACCTCCAGGACATCAGGGCTCCATCACGCGTAACGGCAACTTGGGAAGACAAACGCCATCACTCTGAACGTCCCCCCCTTTCCTTCTTTTTCCCCCAGTTCTACAGGCTGAGCATGACGCCGTATGGGCTGGGACATCCCTTGGGTCAGTTGGGGTCAGCTGTCCCGGCTGTGCCCCTGAAGTGAGGAACCTTAACAAAACGGATGCAAGACAACGAAGAGAGACACTGGTCAGGCGGGATAACGCAATAAAAGGGCGGGCTCTCAGCAGGAGGGGCTCTGGAGATAAGGAAGGAGCTGCAACTACTGAGTCCCAAGATAAGGAATGGGGACTCAACGAAGGCTAAGTTGTCATGACTATAGAAATGCTAACTAGGTGAAAAGTCACGAGAGGCAGAGGAGGCATCTTCAATCTTCATCCTGCAGACCCCCGCCCAAGACCACCAGGAGCCACTGCGCAGGCGCAACGGAGAGGGACTTGGGGCGGCATTTATGTCAGTGATTTCTCAAAACTGATTGTAATATCTCTCCCTATTCTCGGAATTATAATGACTAGGTAAACGCTTTACACTATAGAAAGGAGCCGCTTTTCGCTCCAAGGGGTGCACGCTTGTGGAGGAGCAATCCCCCGTGCACCCAGCGCTGTAATAAACAATGCCTGCTTTCTAATACTCTGATTCTGAGTCTTAGAGAGTTCTTCCTCGACCGGATTTTCCGTATCACCCCCTCCCAACTCCTTGTGCACCCCCAGCCACTCGCTGGTGGGGTGGGGTGAGGAGCAGAAAAGGCCTCGGCTCTGTGTAAGAGCTGCTCAGTGATAACTGAAACATCCCTGCGTTATCCACACTGTTTCCAGCACAAATCCAAAACCGAGCTCATACTAGCTACTGTGAAGAAAACTCTCCCCCTAGCCAACAACCAGCACATTTAGCTATAAAGATACCTCAGCAAAAGCACGGCAACATGTGGCTCTGCACCACAGCAAGGGCGCCCAGCACAGCCAGCCAGCCGCTCACCCCTTCCCCGCCATCTTCACCCTCTCCCCAGCGCGGCCAACGTGGCGGCCCCGGCGCCCGCCTCACGCGCCTCTTCCCGCCAAAAGGCCGCCCCCGCCCAATGGCCGCGGCGCGAGCGTTCCCCGCGGTCCCGCCCCCCTCCCCGTCTCCACGGCAACAGGCTCCGCGTCCCCCCGTGTTACGCAGCCCGGGTCGCCCCGGCGACACTCGCGCAGGCGCAGCCGGGGCGGCCGGCGGCTCTGAGGGGTGTGAGGATCGCGCTCTGCCGGCACCCGCCGCGTCCGTCCCGGCTGGAAAAAGGGGACCCCCTGCGCTGCCTGAGGGGAAGGGGGTGTCTCCTCACCTCTCCGGAGCCCGAGCTCTGCGGCAGGTACTGTGGCTGCCCCGCGCCGGCACCGCCTGGCGCCTGGGGCCTGCACAGGGTCGGGGGGGTCTGAGGGGGGAGATTTGGGGCCGCCTGTGTGTGGTGGGTCAGGACTGGGGGGGATGCGGGGCCACCTCCGTGAGACAGGGGTCGGGATGGGGGGGACATGTCGGGCCTCTTCTGTGTGAGGGCGGTGTGAGCTGTGGGGCTGCCGGTGTGTAACGGTGAGGTGTGGTTGCGGGGAGCCGTGAGGCAGCTTCTCTGACAGTGGGGGCAGCTGTGGAGACCCCCCCGGGGTGGTGTGGGGGGGTGGTGTCTGGGGGCAGCTGTGGAGGCTGCCTGCGTGTGACAGTGGGGTCTGTGCAGGGGGAGCCCCGAGGGTCCCTGTGCGTGGCAGGGGAAGCTGTGGCACTTGTTTGTGTGTGACAGGGCTGGGGGGGAGGTGCCGAGGGTGTGGGAAGCTGGGGCTGTGTGTGGCAGAGGGGATGGCGTGGGGGGAAGCTGGGGGGTTTGGGGCAAGGGGAGGTGTGGGGGACCTCCCTGTGTGGCCCTGGGGTCAGCGCCTGCTGGGGTGTCAGGGTGAGGCCTCCCCTCATGCCTGTGCCTTAGCAGAAGAGGGCAGGGGACGGGGCAGGACGTAGTTCAGTCTGGAGGTGAACACCCCACAGCCAGCCCCCCTCAGCGAGTAGAAAGGGACCAAATGTCCCTTTGATTTCAGTGTCCTAACAGTGCAGCTTCTGCTTCTGCAGGAGGACGTGGTTCAGGGAGAGAGGTTGGGAGTGTGAGGGTCGGGGAGAGGATCTCTGCTCAGGGCTGCTCCATTTGTCAGCATGGGAAGGGAAGTCTTGGGGCTGAAAGCGTGTGAAAAACCTGTCAAAAAACCTACCAGGCAATGTGCTCTTGTAGAATTCTCCCGGTAATCCTGATGTTCACTATTTCACCGTTGAATCGTTGTACCAGTAAGAAGGCAGTAATGTAAAGGTGCAGTATTTGTCCCAGAAAGCAAATTCTTTATGTTCCCATCTAGTGCAGAATGATGTGAGAAGTTTTTCAGTGAGTGGCAGGAAGGAAGAGTCGCATATTTTGGTGATGGGACTAGAAGAAAAAGTCAGGTGATGAGGTGACAGTGCTGACAGTAGAGTTCATTGAAGAAATATGACCTATTTTTCCTGGTAAAAAGAATCTGGTTTTTTTTAAATATGCTAAACATGACTCTGGCTAAAGGAAAAGTCCATTTACATAGTCTGTTTTAGACTACTGCTGTTTTTTCTTTAATCGTGTGCTGACTGAGGGTCTTACTGTACAAAAGTTGTCAAATTCTGTCATTTCTCTGTGTTTGTTGTTGCAGATCATGGCAGCAGAGCAGAGTCCAGCAAGTTCCGTCATCGACAGGGCCGTCAAGATGAGGAAGGAGATGGAAGCCCGGAAAGTGGTCTTGGCCTGGGGGCTCCTTAATGTGTCTCTCGCAGGCATGATCTATACTGAAATGTACGTTAATTTGTTACATCTGAGTCAAACAAGCAAAGCCTCCTCCTTTGTATCTGCCTGAATGTTTCCTGGGACTGAATAGTTGCAAAAGGATAACTTCTTTGTTTTCTTCTCAGGTCTGGAAAACTCATAAGCTCCTATTACAACATCACATACTGGCCACTCTGGTATATTGGTGAGTTGCTGCAGCATTTAAATTAGTTTTCAGGGTTCTTTTCTTTTATTCACTTGTTCAGTTTTATTGCTGGAGAGGTGGTCTTTAAACCAGCTCTTTTTTTTTTTAAATTGGGTTTTTTTGTTAGTTTTAAATTTAAACCAAAACTTTGGTTTGCTTTCTGCCATCTCCCTTGAAACTTGGAATTTCTTCCGTTTTAGTGACAGGTAAGGAGTGTTAACAGCTTTCTTAGGTATGGAGAACTTACTTGGTGCATTAAATCTGTTTAATGTGTGGAGTGAGGCTTTGGGGAACACGGCAGATTTTACTGCCGTGTCGTACCGTGGGCGTGGATGGCATTTCACAAGAATTAAAGTTTGTTTCGGAGGAGCAGACTCTAAGCCAGCTGCATCAAACGTGATTAGAGGATGAAGCAAGAGGAGGAGAAAAATCCTGAGATGAGTGACAGATGATTTGACAGAGGATGGTTTTTGAGAAAGACTGTGAAACTTAATTGTAGTAGATTTGGAAAATGACTGTCTGTCTTTAAAAATTCAATTGTAGCAGTATAAATTAATCTCAATATAGAAAGGAAAATTATCTCCGAAGGTTCTTACATAAAAAGGTGAAGAAATCTTAGATATTGCCCAAACTGGTACTTCTTGACAGCACTAATAATGACCTGTTTGTAGTAGGCATATGCCCATGTTTGCAAACAACCCACTTTTGTTATTCCCCACGCTCAAGCTACAGTAAAAACTTCTCTGTTTCTTCTAGAACTTGCACTTGCATCTCTGTTCAGCCTGAATGCCTTATTTGATTTCTGGGTGTACTTCAAATACACGGTGGCACCGACCAGCTTGGTCATGAGTCCTCGCCAGCAGACCCTGCTGGGGTTGCAGAATGCAGGTGGGTGCAATAAACATCTCCGGCAATCTTTTTTAGTTCTTCTTTTTTGTTTCAAGATGGTGTCTCTCTCAGCGGTGGGATTCTTTAGTGGAGTGAGTTCTGAATGGCCTCATCTGACAGGAGCGGTGAACTGAATTACCTGCAGCCTATTAAAATTCACAGTGTCAAGTGATAATTTGATGAGTGTTTGTGGGGAGAACTGGCGGGGAAACAAACACAGAGACGGTGAACAAGGGCAGGATGAGAGCGGCTGCTGAAGGGCAGAGAGAGACTTGAACACTGTGAGGTGTGACAAGGAATTTGTGACTTATCCATGGAACTAGGAGCAAGGCAGAGAGCGCAGGTTTGTATTTTATTTTGATGTCCTACTGCTGTCACGCTGGCTAACGAGAACCAAATGAGAGGGGCAGACAGACCTTCGTCAGAAAATGAGCCTAGAGAGTGGACGCTCAGAAAGCTTTTGAAGATCCAAGCAAAGTTCTGAAAAGAGCCTGACAAGGTAAATAGACCAAAAGCAAAATGCTAGCACGGTAGTATTGCACTCTGCTGGTCTGCCCCTAGGAAATGGGCAGCAGGTGGTTATAATGCTGCAACAACAAGGTTCAAGCATCTCCTGTGTTTATTTGCAGAGATAAATTAAGACATTCAATGCCTAAAGATGCCCAGAGTAGGCAGGTGGAGGAGCTGATGGAATAGAGAACCCCCCTGGGTTACGCAAGGTGCCTGGTAACACTGAACTGAAATCTGAAGCTGCAGGATTCGTGCTGAGTTGTGGTCCTGTGTCTCAGTCTTCTCTTTTTTTCTGTCAGTGGCTTGACTGCGGAGTTCTGCAGGGACACTGGTTTTTCTAGCGTCCCTTCTAGCATCTTCTTTAAATTGCCTTAGGATAGCGTTGTGTCTGCGTTTGAAGGGGGGAGGAGAGTTTGGGGCTGCTGCATCCACAATGCTAATTCTGTTTTTCCTCCTTGCAGCGGTACAAACAACTCCAGCGCGTGAGCTGGCGGCAAAGAAAGCCCCGTCTCTGACACCTTCTCCTCCGATCCAGGGCCAGAGTGTGCTGAGTTCCAGCCCGTCCCGCTGCCCAAGCGCCAGTCCAAAGTTTACTACCGGTTGTACCCCAGGGTACAGCCCTCAACGACAGGCTCTGTCAAGCACCAGCGCTGCTTACGGCGGTGCTGGAACCTATTCCCCAGGCAGCAGCTCCAGTCAGGTAAGGACCAGGCCAGCTCCCGAGGGTACGGTTTGGGTCTGTGCTTTGTGCCCTGTGCCGCTGAAGGGGAGCAGCAGCCAGCGGAGAGTTGTCTGTGTGTGTCTTTGCTCCTTTGGCAAAGCAGATCTCAGTTTGTCCTATCGGGATCTGTCCTTTTTCCCTCGTGTCACCTCATTGGGTTGGAGCAGCTGGTTTGTTTCGGAACAAAGCAAAAACAAGAAATCAAACTGTCAGCGCAAAGGAGACCAAAAGAACCCAACCCAAACCCCAAACAAGAGTCTTTTGTATTCATGTCATTTACAAATCAAGGTGGAATTCTGTCTTCTTTATGTGATACGAGCGTTTTTTTTTAATTTGCCCAAGGTTTCCAGCTGCAGCTGCTCTCCTAGCGGGTCACCGTCCCCCACTGGCATTGGGCCAGTGGAAAGCAGCAGCTTAAGGTCTCGTTACTGCTCTTCCCCCGGTCTGTGTAATTCTCCTACGGGCGAAGAAGATTATACGACAGACCTCAAGGCACTGCACACCTTCCTTCGGAACGAAGAACAGAAGCAGCAGAGAGTTCAACTAGGTAAAAAAACCAAACTGATTTGATCGGAAAAGCTTGGTCAGGAGAAGGGGTTGGGTTTATCGGAGATTGGCTTTTATGGATGAGACAAGTCGCAAAGGACTGTTTTAATTTTTCCAGATCGTCACGCACGTGTTCTGCACTTACCTCGACTCCAGGCTGCCGCCTCACCCCAAATATCCCGACGGCAAAACCTTCACTTCCCAACACTTCATTCAGACACCGGATAAACCAGGTACCGGCGCTCACATTGAGCTGCCCTTGGCCTCTGGGATCACGTCAGCACCCTTGAAATCCCCGACACCTTTGGAACTTTTCACTTGCAGACACTTCGAATGAAAACGTATTTTGCATCTACCAGAGCAGCATCAATCCGCCCCACCACGAGCTGATCTACCGGCGCCACGTCTACAACCTGCCCAAGGTACGGTGGTGGTAGCGGTGTCCTCCGGCTGTCAGGAAATCTGATTGGGGTCTGATTTGGGGCTTTTTTTTTTCTCAATTTAGCCACATTTATTGACTGTTGACACTTAGGCTGGCTCAGTGCAGGCAGTAAACCTTAGCTTGGCCTTTGACCATGATGTTGTACTTAGTCTGCTCCTAAATAGTAGATTTAGTATCTGTTTAAGGTCCATACATACCTAGGCAGTAGCTTCCTCTTGTTTGTTTTCTAACAACTTATTTTAAAATACCACATCACGTAATCCTTGATGTGTGTTGTCACCCGGGGCTTGTCCCTAAGAATCCTGGGGGGAAGCTTCTGTCCTGGTTTAGGCCCGGAGGGTAACTAAGCTCCACGCAGCCCTTCACTCGCTCCTTCCCCCTCAGCGCTGGGAAGGAGAAAAATTTAAACAAAAAGGCTCAGGAATTGAGATGAGGACAGGGAGGGGTTTCCTCACCCGTTAAAACAGGCAAAACCCCAGACTCGTTAGGGGAAGGAGAACAAGAACATCGCTTTGATTCAAACACTCACAAACCCAACACTTAACAGGCAGACTGGGACAGAGAGAAGCATTACAAAACACCTCCCCTCACCCCTCCCTTCTTCCCGGGCTCAGTTTTGTTTGAGGGTCCTGCTTTTATACAGTTTAACAAACAAATCCTATTAAAATGGAAAAAAGGGGCGTGGAAACATCCGGTAGATCGGCTTCACTCGGGCGCATCCCGGATCTGGCCAGGATCCGGGGCGCATCCGAGGAGTTCCTGTCTTGTAGGAAACAGCTGGCTTAGGGTCCAAAAAGAGATATTCTTTATCTAGTTTTCAGAGGAAATCTGGTCGTATTTCATGCGGATAGGGTGCTGTCGGGAGGTTCACTCAGAAGTCAACTCTGGTGCGAGGCCTGTGGGTCAGGCTTTGGTTTGAGGCCTAAGGTTCAGGCCTTTTTATGTCCCCCAAACAATCACCAAAACCCCCAAAAACCCCATCATCCAAAAATACCCAAAACCGCCAAAATATCCCGAAAACCCCCACCCACCCCCCAAAAAACAAAACTCAAAACCCCAAAAAACCCCAAAACCCAAAAGAAAACCAAAGCCCCCAAAACCCCTAAAAACTCCAAAAAACCCCCCAAACCCCCCAACCTCACCAAAAACCCTGAAAAAAACAAACCACTAAAACCTCAAAAATACAAGAAACCCAAAAACCCAAGGACACCAAAAACCAAAACCCACCAAAACCCCCAAAACCCCACCACACGCACAGCCCCAGCGCAGCTTCCGCTCTCAAACTAGCAAAATTCTCCAGTGAATTTTAATTTTCGATCGACCCCTGCTCTGCTTTCCAAAAACCTCCAGCACGTCAAGTATTTAGAGATGATAACCCAGCCAAAACCCACGTTTGGTCTTTTTCCTGGTATTTCTCTCACTGAAAAGAGCCGAGGATGAAGGCAAAAACGCCGCCAGCCCCCCCGTGAGGCCATTTTGCGGTGGCTTTCTCAACGGCCGCTTCCTCCGCCTGAAAATCCCGCTGGGATTTCTCCTCGGGGACTTGACTTCAAAGTTTTTTTTCTCTCTCTGTGGCTTCAGGGCAGAAACAACCTGTTCCACACCTTGCTCATGTTCCTGTACATCATCAAGACCAAGGAGTCGGGGATGCTGGGGTGAGCAGTGCCGGGGTGAGGGGAACATCCTGCCGCGAGGCTCCTCGTCGAGCTGGAACCGCTCCAGCGGGGGGACGGGAACGGGGCTAAAACCACCTTCGCGTCTGCAACGGTCGCGGCTTTTTCGTAAAATCGGAGAAATGTGAACGGGTGGGAGCGACCAGCGACGTCCAGATTCCGCTTCGGCCTCAAAGAGCTGCGCTGGAGTCACGGCAAAGCCCGATGCTGCGCGGTGAAGTGCCCCCTGGGGAGTTTTTCATAGAATGTTTGAAACAGGTGCTTGGTGGGGGGGGGGGTTTGGTGGGGTTTTTGTGGTTTTCGCGTTTTTTTTGTGGTTTTGGCGGGTTTTGGGGGGTTGTTTGTAGTTTTGGTGGTTTCGGTGGGTTTTTTGGGTTTTTGGTGGTGCACGAAGGATAGTTTTTCATGTAGTATTTGAAAGAGACGCTTAAATTTCCGTGCCGTTCACTCCGACCCTGTTCATTTCTGCAGGCGTGTCAATCTGGGTTTATCCGGTGTCAACGTCCTGTGGATTTTTGGAGAGTAACATCCCCGCAGGCCGCGGCTCCGAGGAACGATGGCGAGAGGAACCGAGCAGCATCGTTCCGTTGTGGATTGACACGGACTGACTACGAAAATGGACCATTTCAGTTGGATTTTGTGGGCGGAAGGGGAAGCATTGGGCATTCCCCGGGCGGGTTTGGGGACGATATTATTTAAAATGTTTTGCTGCCGGGACGACCCCGCGTCCAAACCCCCGGCGGGTTTTCTCTTCCCGGCTCCTCGCCCCAAGGGCTCCTGTTTCAAAGCCTTTTGCCGTTTCTGTTCCGTTCTGGGTCCCCGCAGAACCGAGTTGAACTGATGCCGGGACTAACCCCCCCCTGCCTCCGGGGGCTGGCCGGGCCCTGCCGAGGGTGTGCGCAGCTGCGAGGAAGGGCCCAGGGATCTGGGCAGGGCAGGAGCCGCCGGCGCCAGAGGGGACCGAGGGCCGATGGGAACCCTTGGGAATGGGGGGGGGTAAGGGGGGGTTGGGGGGGGTTGGGGGGGGTTTGGGGGGGGTTGGGGGGGGGGTTGGGGGGGTTGGGGGGGGGTTTGGGGGGGGGTTGGGGGGTTTTTAGGGGTGGTTTGGGTTTTGGGGTGGTTTGGGGGGGTTTGGTTTTTTTTGCGTTTTTTTTGCGGGTTTTTCTGCGCCGTTTTCCTGCGCCTTTTTTTTTTGGCACCTTTTTTTTTTGGCACCTTTTTTTTTTGGCACCTTTTTTTTTTTGGCGCGTTTTTTTTTGTGCGCCTTTTTTTTTGACGCTTTTTTCTGCGCCTGTTTTTTGGCGCGGTGTTTTTTTGCGCCTTTTTTGGCGCTTTTTTGTGCCCTTTTTTTTGTGCCCTTTTTTTGTGCCTTTTTTTTGTGCCTTTTCTTGTGCCTTTTTTTTTGGTGCCTTTTTTTTTGGTGCCTTTTTTTTTGGTGCCTTTTTTTTTGGTGCCTTTTTTTGGTGCCTTTTTTTTTGGTGCCTTTTTTTTTGGTGCCTTTTTTTTGGTGCCTTTTTTTGTGCCTTTTTTTTGGTGCCTTTTTTTTTCGGTGCCTTTTTTTGGTGCCTTTTTTTTTGGTGCCTTTTTTTTTGGTGCCTTTTTTTGTGCCTTTTTTTTGGTGCCTTTTTTTTTCGGTGCCTTTTTTTTGTGCCTTTTTTTGTGCCTTTTTTTTTTGGTGCCTTTTTTTTTCGGTGCCTTTTTTTTGGTGCCTTTTTTTGTGCCTTTTTTTTGGTGCCTTTTTTCTGTGCCTTTTTTTGGTGCCTTTTTTTTTGGTGCCTTTTTTTTTTGGTGCCTTTTTTTTTTGGTGCCTTTTTTTTTCGGCGCGGTGTTTTTTGCGCCTTTTTTGGCGCCTTTTTTGCGCCCTTTTTTGGCGCCTTTTTTGCGCCTTTTTTTTGCACCTTTTTTGTCTGGCACAGATTATTTTTCTGGCGCAGGTTTTTTTTCTGGCGCAGGTTTTTTTTCTGGCGCAGGTTTTTTTTTTGGCGCGGTTTTTTTTTTGGCGCGGTTTTTGGCCCAGTTTTGGGCGCTTTTTTTTGGCGCGTTTTTTTGCGCTTTTTTTGGCGCGGTTTTTTACGGGTATTTTGCCGAGTTTTGGGAGGGTTTTTTGCAGGGTTTTTTTCAGATTTTTTTGCAGGTTTTTCTGCGGGTTTTTTGCGCGTTTTTTTGCGGTTTTTGCGGGTTTTTTTACGTGGGGTTTTATTGTGCGTTTTTGCTCGGGATTTTTGTGCGCTTTTTGCAGGGTTTTTTGCGGGCATTTTTTGCGGGTGTTTTTTTGCAGTTTTTTGCAGGTTTTTTGCCGAGGTTTGGGAGGATTTTGCAGTTTATTTGCCGATGTCTGGGAGGTTATTTGCAGGGTTTTTTTGCAGGTTTTTTTGCAGGTTGTTTTGTGGGTTTTTTACAGGTTTTTTTCCGTGGTTTTTTTGCGGGTTGTTTTTCAGGTTTTTTGGAGGTTTTTTGCAGGTTTTTACAGTTTTTTTGCCGCAGTTTGGGAGGTTTTTTTACAGGGGTTTGGGAGATTTTTTTGTAGGGTTTTTTGCGTCTTTGCGGGTTTTTTGCGGGTTTTTTTGCGTCTTTTTTGCGGGGTTTTTTTGCGGGGTTTTTTGCGGGGTTTTTTGCGGGGTTTTTTGCGTCTTTTTTGCGTCTTTTTTGCGGGTTTTTTGCGGGTTTTTTTGCGTCTTTTTTGCGTCTTTTTTGCGTCTTTTTTGCGTCTTTTTTGCGGGTTTTTTTGCGGTTTTTTTTGGGCGGTTTGGGGGGTTTTGGGGTTTGGTGGGTTTGGGGGGGTTGGGGTTTGGGTGTGGGGGGTTTGGGGGGTTTGGGGGGGTTTGGGGGGTTTGGGGGGGTTGGGGGGGTTTGGGGTGGGGGGGGTTGGGGTTGGGGGGGGTTGGGGGGTTTTGGGGTGGGGGGGGTTTGGGGTTGGGGTTTGGGGGGTTTGGGGGGTTTTGGAGTTTGGGGGTTTTCAGGTTTTTGGGTGTTTTGGTTTTGGGGGGGATTTGGGTTTTTTGTTTTTTTGGTGTTTTGGGGTTTTTCAGTTGTTTTTTGGTGTTTTGGAGGGATTTTTGCAGTATTTTGGATTTGGGGATTGGGGATTTTTGTGGGGTTTTTTGGGTTTTATTTAGGGGTTTTTGGGGGGTTTATTTTTGGGGTTTTTAATTTTTTTATTTTGGGGGGGGGTTTAAATTTTTTAAAATTTTTTGTTCAAAGTAAGCCCACCATCCACCTCTGGCAGCCTTGCGAGCTCTGCCCTGGCCCATGCCTCCAGTACAACCACAGCTCTGCCCTTCCTTTACCTTTCCAGTGATCTTTTCACTGGCTTTTTGGCTCATAACCTCTGATTTGGGAGCCTCACGGACTGACACGCAGCTGCAGCACCTCGGCAGGAGCCCGGGCTCCATAAACCCGCAGGCTTTTTGGGGCAAAAAAACCTACTTGGGTTTGTTTCAAAGAAGAATTGTTCAATATTTGCCAAAAAAGTATTTTTATATTTTATATATGGGAGAGGAGAATCTCTTGTAAATTCTGGCAAATGAAGGCTTTAGAATTGTATGGTTTAAAAAAAAAAATATTAAGGGGAATAAAAATCCATAAGCCCTCCTGTCCTGGCTTAGCCAGGATAGGGTTAAGTTTCCCCCGCAGTGGGGGGGGAGCTCTAGCCGGGTTACTCAGATACCATTGGGACGGGTTATTCAGATACCATTGGGACGGGTTATTCAGATACCATTGGGACGGGTTACTCAGATACCATTGGGACGGGTTACTCAGATACCATTGGGACGGGTTACTCAGATACCATTGGGACGGGTTATTCAGATACCATTGGGACGGGTTACTCAGATACCATTGGGACGGGTTACTCAGATACCATTGGGACTGACATCACATCCTGGCGCGGAAGCCAGAGGGGTCGGTTAACACGTGTGTTGTGCCATCGCGCTTCTCACTGCTGTATTGGTAGATATTTTGCTCTGTTCATTGTTATCACTGTTATTGTTATTGTTGTTGTTTGTTGTGTTGCTGTTGCACTGTTGTATTAAACCTTTCCTTATCTCAGCCCGGGGCTTTGCCTTTCACTCCCTTTGTGGGGGAGGGGCAGCGGCCGCGTGGTCTCAGACCCCAGCAGGGACTAAACCACCACCCCCCCCCATGCTGAAGGTCTCTGAGTCGTAAACTGCCAAAACCCCCCCATTTGTACATAAAAGCTGTGAGAACTCCAGCGGGGGCGGGGAACCCCACGTGTTTTGGGATGAGAAAATGTATTTTTTGTACTGTATTTTATCTCTGTGGGGCCGGGGGAGCTGCTGGTTATTGGTGTGAACCGACCGTTATTGGTGATTCTTGTCTCCCCCGGAAGCCGCCGGGCTTTCCCTGTATTAAAGGAGTTTGTTTTAGCAAACGCTCGTTTGGGTTTTTCTTGGGGTTCAGCACCCCTAAATCCATCGCCGTACCAAGGGGGGACTTGGAAGAACCGGGTTTAGCTGGGCTTGACCCCCCGCCTCCCCCCTCCCCAGCTGTACCCCGTTACTCGCCTGCAAAAGGCTCTTGATGGGCAGAAATTCTCTTTTTTTGGACCTAAACCTGGGTGTTTCTCTAGAAGCAGCCCCGGGGCCCAGGTCCCTGCACACCCCCATAACTCTGCACCCCGATAATACCCTGCGCCTGGTCCCCAGGCACCCCCATAAACCACACACCCTGTGTACCTCAAGGTACGGGGTACACCAATACACCGTGTACCCCGACACACTGTGTACCCCAATGTACTGTGTACCCCAATATACCATGTACCCTGCTCGCTGGGTACCCCAACACACGGTGTACCCCAATATACCGTGTACCTTGCTCCCTGGGTACCCCAATATACCGTGTACCCCAATACACTGTGTACCCCAACATACCGCGTATCCCGCTCCATGGGTACCCCAATACACTGTACCCCAATATACTGTGTACCCCACTCCCTGGGCACTCCCATAGACCATGCACCCCAGTCCCTGTACCCCAATACAGCCCGCTCATTGTGTACCCCCATACACTACACACTCCACTCCCCGTGTACCCCAATATATCATGTAGCCCAACACATTGTGCACCCCACTCCCTGTGCACCCCTATACACTGTGCACCCCAGTCCCTGTGTACCTCAACACACCGTGTACCCCCATACATTGTGCACCCCAGTCCCCGTGTACCCCAATACACTGTGCACCCCCATACATTGTGCACCCGAGTCCCTCTGTATGCCAACACACCGTTCACCCCAGTCCCTGTACCCCAATACATTGTGCACCCCACTCCCCGTGTACCCCAACATACTGTGCACCCGAGTCCCCGTGTGCCCCAATACATTGTGTACCGCCATACACTGTGCACCCCAGTCCCTCTGTACCCCAACACACCGTTCACCCCAGTCCCTGTACCCCAATACACCGTGCACCCCACTCCCCGTGAACCCCAACACACCCCACTCCCCGTGTACCCCAACATACTGTGCACCCCAGTCCCCGTGCGCTACGGTGCACTGTGCACCCGGGTAAACCCTGCACCCCGCTCCCTGTGCACCCCAGATTCTTCTACACCCCAGCCCCGCGCACCCCAATACACCACGCACCCCGGTTCCCATGCACCCCGATACACCGCACCCCCCGCTTCCTGCATGCCGCAGCCCCGTGCACTCCAAAACAGCACGCACCCCGATTCCCGTGCATCCCCGACCCTGTGCACCCCCACACAGCGTGCACCTCGGTTCCCCTGCACCCCGATATACCACGGCCGCCGCCCAAGCGCAGCCCACATCCTTGCGCACCCCGATACACCGCGGCCCCCCCGCCCGGATCCCCGCCCACCCCCGTCCCTCTGTACCTCGCTTTCCGTACACCCCAGCCCCCCTCACCCCGATACACCGCGCACCCCGTTATTAGGCGCACCCCAGGCCCCGGCGGAGGCGGGTCGGCACCGGCCCCTCCCGGTGGGAAGGGGGGGGCGGTTCCGGGGGGGCGCGCCCCGCGCATGCCCGGCACCTCCCGTTAAATACCGGCGGGCCGGGATGGACCCACCGACCGACCGACGCACAGACACCGCCATGGCCAGCGAGGGGGAGTCCGGCCTCCCCCGCCGCCGCTGCTGCACGCAGGATGCACCCGGTGAGGGGGGAGGGGGACACCTGGGGGGGTCCCCACGTTCCCGACAATTATACCGGGCATTGAGGGGGTCCTCCCCATCCTGAGTACCAGCGGGGTTCCACCTCCTGAGCATCCCATTGGGCACTGGGGGGGGTTCCCCCTCCCTCCCCTTCCTCATCCTGGGGGCTGGTGGGTTCCCCCCTCCTGAGCATCACACTGGGCACTGGGGGGAGATTTCTGCCCCCACCAGCACTACACCGGGCACTGGGGTGTTCCCCCCCACTCAATCCCAGGTGCTGGTGGGGTCCCCCCCTCCTGAGCACCACCCCGGGGGCTCTGTGTGTCCCCTGTGGGGTTTGGGGACCAGGGGGACATCCCAGCACAGCAGCCCCTGGGTGTCCTGTGGTGCTGAGCCCGGGCAGGATCTGGCCCCAGTGTGACTCCACTCCCCCCCCCCCCCCTCCCCGCAGATGTCCCCAAGGCCACCGAGCCACAGGGTGACAGCAATGGCCCCTGCCGGGGCTCCCTCTGTGACCGGCACTGCGCCGCCATCAACAACGTGCAGGGTGACCTGGGTGACTTGGGCTGTCACCTGCACCGGCCCCGTGTTCCCCCAGGTAAGGTCAGCTGTGGGCTGGGCTGGGCATGGGGGGTGTGTGTGTGGGGGTGGTGGTCCTACACCCTCGTCACCCTCCATCTCGCCCACAGCTGTGTCCCCCCTGTCCTGCTGCCAGCAGCACTCAGAGGAGGTTTGCGAGAGCTGTGTGGTGAAAACCACCCTGACGGCTGAAAACGCCGTGGAGGCCAACAAGCTCTCCAACAACTATAAGGTGGGTGGCTGTGGCATGGGTGGGGGCACCCACGGGTGCTCCTGGATGGCTGTAATATGTTTTCTTTTTCTTCCCTCCACCCTCTAAAAAAATAAATTTTAAAAATCTCTGCAGTTTGGCTTCAAGAAATGGAAGAGCCACGTGACAGCGCGGCCCTGGGAGGACCGATCAGAGATCGTCAAGGAGCTCTACTCCGACCTCAATGTCATCCGGGGCTCTGGAGGTGGGTGGCCTTGGGGACAACCCTGTGCGGTGATGGCGTGCATTTGGGCCATTGCAGGTGACAAGGGTCCCATCCGGTGCTTCCCCTCCTGCAGGGTCCACAGTGACGTGTGGGAACGTCCTCTACCTGCTGCTCTTTGGCTGGTGGCTCTCGCTCCTCTATGTCCTTGTGGCTGCCGTGATGTTTGTCACCGTTGTGGGGGCTCCTTATGGTAAGTCCTGCATGTGGGACCCCCATGAAGGGCTGGCTGAGCCCAAAATGGCTCTGATGGGTGCTGGGGTCTCCTGGGTCTCTGCAGGGTGGCCCTGGAGGGGACATGTGTGTCCCCAACAGAGCTGATGCTCGTGTCCCCGCAGGGCGGCTCTGCTGGGACCTGGCTTGGTATTTCCTCTGGCCCTTCGGCAAAGTGATCCAGAAAGTGGAGGTAATGGCGTGCTCCGAATCAGGACCCCGCTGGGGGATAAATTGAGGTGTCCCATGCTGCACCCTGACCCCCCCCCCATATCTCCTCCAGGTCTCCAAATCCCGCCGGGTGCTGGGTGCATGCGAGGCTGGCGCAGGGGAGAGCTCAGCCCTGCTCGGTGGCCCCATGCCACGCCGCTGGCGCCCATGGTGCTGGGCGGACACCGGACACTGGGTGAGCTCATCTTGGACACAGTGACACCCTTTTCCCAGGTGTTGGCATCCCGGGAGCCCCCCATTATGGTGGGGATGGCACCCATGGGTGCCTCCACTCCCCTGGGGTGGGTGTTTTGGGGTGGGCAAACCCTAAAGGTGACTATCCGTTTGCAGCAGCGTGCTGGTGCTGTGGCGTGGCTGTGCCTGGGCTACCCGGTGCTGGCACTGGCCCACGGGCTGGTGTGTGTTGCCGCGTGGCTCCTTGTCTTCCTCATCCCCGTGGCCAAGCTGAGCGCCCGTACCGCTGCCCGTGTCCTGCTGCTGCCCCCAGAGCAGGTGCTCGTCCGGCGTCTGAGGATGGTGGGTGACTCTGTGCGGGGGGGCGAAGGTCCCGCACCCTGCTCTGGGATGGATTTTGGGGTACTCAAAGTGATGTCACCCACTTGTCCCTCTGCAGACGGAGGTGCCACTGGAGGGGGAGGTGATTCTCTGCTGCTATCGTGCCGTCAACCCCTACTACTACAAATATGCCGTGGATGGCATCAACGTCTTTGCCGTCAGTATCCTTCTGAAGGGATTGAGCGCGCCCTCAGTGAGTTTGCAGATGACAGCCAGTTGGGTGGGAGTGTTGATCTGCTCGAGGGTAGGGAGGCTCTGCAGAGAGATCTGGCCAGGCTGGAGCGATGGGCTGAGGCCAACTGGGGGAGTTTCCCTAAGGCCAAATGCCGGGTGCTGCCCTTGGGCCACAACAACCCCCAGCAGCGCTACAGGCTTGGGGAGGAGTGGCTGGAGAGCTGCCAGTCAGAGAGGGACCTGGGGGGGGATTGATAATGGGCCAGTGGTGTGCCCAGGTGGCCAAGAAGGGCCGATGGTATCCTGGCTTGTATCAGCACTAGCGTGGCCAGCAGGGACAGGGAAGGGATCTGACCCCTGTGCTCGGCACTGGTGAGGCCGCCCCTCGATGAGTGGGTTCAGTTCTGGGCCCCTCCCTCCAAAAAGGCCATTGAATGACTCGAGCGTGTCCAGAGAAGGGCAATGGAGCTGGTGCAGGGTCTGGAGCACAGGTGTGATGGGGAGCGGCTGAGGGAACTGGGGGGGTTTAGTGTGGAGAAGAGGAGGCTGAGGGGAGACCTCCTGGCCCTCTGCAACTGCCTGAAAGGAGGGTGCAGAGAGGGGGGATGAGTCTCTTGAGCCAAGGAACCAGCGCCAGGACAAGAGGGAATGGCCTCAAGCTGCGCCAGGGCAGGGTCAGACTGGCTCTTCGGAAGGATTTCTTTGCAGAAGGGGTTGTTGGGCGTTGGAATGGGCTGCCCAGGGCAGGGGGGGAGTCCCCATCCCTGGAGGGGTTGAAGAGTCGGGTTGACCCAGCGCTGAGGGATCTGGTGGAGTTGGGAACGGTCAGGGTGAGGTTCATGGTTGGACTGGAGGAGCTTCAAGGGCTTTTCCAACTGAGATGATTCTGGGATTCTGGAAGGGAATGGGGCGGGGGGGGGGGCTGGCCCCAAATCCCAGCCCACCTCAGTTATCTCCTTCACCAGCCCCTCCCCCCAGATCTGCTGCCGCTGGTGCTGGTGACGCTGGTGCTGGGCTATGTGGACAGCCACAACCGCCTGACCAGTTCCCCCATCAAGTTCACGTTGGCCCTGCTCTCCATCATGCCTCTCTCCTACTACATTGGGATGGCCATCGCCAGGTGAGCAGTGATGGGAAGGGATGCTTGGTGACACAGTGGGGACATGTGCCAGCCCCGCTGATGCCCTCCTCCTCTTCCTCTTCCTCCTCCAGCATCTCAGCCCAGAGCAACTTTGCAGTGGGAGCAGTGGTCAATGCTACGTTTGGCTCCATCACGGAGCTCACCTTCTACATCACGGCCCTCATCAAGGGCTCACGTGAGGGCAACCGCTGCTACGCCGAGATCGTTAAGTCGGCGTTGACAGGGACGCTGGTGGGCTGTGTCCTCTTTGTCCCGGTGAGATGAGGTGGCACACTCATGGCATGAGCATGCTCGGTCTCTGCATAGAGCAGGGAAGATGTTGCTAGCAAAGCACTGATGGGGGTTTTTGGGGGGGTTTCTCCATCCCCAAGGGTCTGTGCATGGTGATCGGGGGCATCCGGCACCAGGAGCAACGGTTCAACAGCCGCTCGGCGGGTGTCAGCTCGGCCCTGCTCTTCCTTTCTGTGGGAGGTGAGTTGGGGACAGGGCTGTCCCCAGGTTTGGGGGGGCTCCCCCCAGAGTGGGTGCCCACCCCACGTCTCTCCATCCCTGCAGGCGTCTTTGCCCCAACGCTCTTCTCCAAGGTGTATGGGAAACTGGTGTGCGGTGAGTGCCACAATGTCACCCAGAACCCGCTGGGCCACTACCTCTGTCACAACTGTCACTTTGACCTGGTGAGTGGGGACAGGGACCCCCAAAACCGCTGGGGTTTGGGGATGCTCTGAGCCCACCTGGCTCCTGCTCTCATCCTGGGTGGTGGCAGCAGGGCTGTCCCTTGTCCCCTGAATCCCCACTGACAGGCGTTCTCTCTCTACAGATGGAGAACAACGGCACCCTCTACTACAGCCACGTCCAGTGAGTGTCCACTGGGGTGGGGACAAGGTTGTCCCCACATTGGGGTGGCACCTCCTGGGTTCAGTCATGGTCCTGTATCCCTCCCAAATCCCTTCTCTTCCCCTGATGAAGGGCTCCGATCCAGCACCCCATCTCCTCCATCCCCAGGGGATCCCCCCCTGGGGTGCCCATGCCGGACCCTGGTGGCACTGAGCACGTGTCACCTGTGTCCCACAGACCCCTGGTGTACACAGTGTCCCTCCTGCTCCCTGCCGCCTACCTCATCGGCCTCTTCTTCACCCTGAAAACTCACTCACACATCTATGACATCCACATCAGCGACTGTCACAGTGAGTGTCCCCCCAAACCGTGGGATGCTCTGGCTGTGGGGCTGGTTCTTCTCAGTACCATAGGATGTTCCACCACGTTCCTGCTCTTCCCTCCTCCTCCAGTGCCTGGCCATCACCACAGCGCTGTGGTCCACTGGTCTCGCTGGCGAGCCCTGGTCATCCTCCTGCTCTCCACCCTCTGCATGTCAGCCTGTGCTGACCTGGCCACGGAGCACATCAGCCCCATCCTCACCAACTCCACCATCTCACAGGTGAGCGTGGGGATGGTGGTAGGTCAGGTTTGGGTGGCCCCAGGGACACAGATGTGCCCTCTAGGGATGGGAACCTGCCCTGGCTGCAGGGATGAGCCCCCAAAGCTGGGGGAAAGATGCTGAGACTCTCCATCCACTGAGGAGCTGTGGCTGCCCAGGGGTTGGATGTGGTCAGGATTGGGCCATACACATGTCACCTCTTCCCTGCAGTACTTCATCGGTGTCACTGTGCTGGCAATGGTGCCTGAGCTGCCAGAGATTGTCAACGGCATCCAGTTTGCCCTGCAGAACAACTTGAGCTTGAGGTGAGATGGCTCAAAGGGTGTTTTTTGGGGTGGCCTCCTCCAGCGTGGTCCCCGTGCTCTGTCCCAGTCCCACAGCTGTGCTGTGGTGCCAGCAATGGGCCACCCCTCTCCACAGCATCAGTGGGTCACAGAATCACCTAGGTTGGAAAAGACCTTGAAGATCATCTAGTCCAACCATAGGGTCACACCCCTGCTGATTTGCCCTCAAGAGGATTTAAAACCACCCCAAAAATGGGGCCAGATCCAGGTTCTGCTCCATAATTTGGTTCCCCAAGGTGGGACACAGGGCTGCTGGAGACTCGGTGGTGGGCAGCTCTGAACCCCTGTGTCTTCCCCAGCATCGAGATCGGGAACTGCATCGCCGTCCAGGTCTGCATGCTCCAGATCCCCATCCTGGTGCTCTTCACCATCTTCTATGTGAGTAACCCCAGGACAGCCCCTGGGTGACCTCCCACAGCAGAGTTGGGGACACATGAGACTCCTCAAGGCCACAACCACCGACCTTGGTGTCTCCTCTCCTCTGCTCAGCGCAGGGGAAGGTGGGGTCAGATGTCTCCTACCATGGTTGATGCTGTCCCCAAGCCCTAGGGACATGTGGCAGAGGGAGTTTAAGGGGTGACATGTGTGTCCCCAACCACAGTCAGTGTGGGGTTGTCCTGGTTGGCCATAAACCCCAAATCCTCTCTGCCTTGCAGCCCACCAACTTCACACTTGTCTTCAGCGACCTCCATGTCTATGCCAGCATGTTCAGCGTGGTGCTCATGAACTACATCTTCATGGATGGCAAATGTGACTATTTCCAAGGTGACTGCTCACCCGGGAGGCTGCTGTGGAACTTGGGGTACTCACCTTCCCTGTGCTGATGGGATGGGGGGCTCCTGGAGCCAGCCCTGGGGTCATCTGCTTGCTGCAGCTCTTGGCATGTGGCTTGAGCAATTTGGGGGGGCTTGGTTGAGCATCTTGGAGGTGCTGGAGTTGCCACCCTGCAGCAGCTCCAAGGGGTATCGTTCCCTTTTCACCCTTAAGATGGAATTTTAAACCCATTTTGATTGAGATTTTGCAGAGAACCATGAAAGTCCTCTACAGAGGGCTAGTCCAGACCACACCAGGTCTTAAAAGCAACCTCCCTCCTTGCTACAAGGAGTAACTCCCTCCAACCTGCTGTGTCTCCCCTAGGCACAGTGCTGGTGATGGTCTACTTCATCCTCCTGGCTGTGTATTTCTTTGCCCCATCGCCCAGTGGTTGCTGAGTTTTGGACTCTGCTTTCTCCAACCCTCTCCTTGGGTTTGGCGCCTGTCACAGCGTTATCCGGTGTCTCAGGGACTTGGCCAGGCTGGCTCCGGTCTGGAAGTGTTGTTTGCTAAAGCTGCTGCTGCTGCCCGGCTCTCCCAGTGGGAGAAGCCAATGGGACTTCAGGGATGGGAAAGGTGGTGGCAACCAAAGCACTCCTGAACCAAGAAGGAGCCTCAACGCCTGAGCACTTCACAGAGGTATTTCCAGCCCACACACGTGTGGCTGGGAGGAGAACTGTCCCTAGTTTTGGAGGGTCTTGAAGGGAGTTTCTGGCTGGCCTCAAGGACAGACCCCTCCCCTGGGATGTGTTGCACTGGGAGAAGGTGCCTGAGAAGAACCTCTCACCCTTCCAGGCAGTGGGTGACCCTGGGCCTGGAAGGGACTCAGCTCTGGGGATCACATGAGGCTTCTTGATGGTACTAAAAATGCACCAAAAGGTTATTTTTCAGCTGTTTTGTCATTAAAACAGTTTTGTACAGATCAGAAACAAGCTTTTTTCTCCTCAAACAAGCCTTTGGTCACCTGTCCAGGCCCCTCTGTGCCCACTACCCAGGTTAGTGATGGTCTTGGGGTGATGGCCACTGGCCAAGGCTGGCTCTTGGTGGGGTGGGTGTTGGGTGCTAGTGAGGGCTCAGTTGGAGCCAGCAGCCCTGGGAGCAGAGCAGGACAGCAGAGCAGGACAGCACTCCCTGTCCTTTGTCCCAGCCCAGAGCAGGTGGCAGGGGAGATCTGTGACCAGGTCATGGGGACAGAGCCAGCAGTGGGGTGGCTGTGGGCTCCAGCCTTCTCCGTGACCCTCCCTAAGCTCCAGCTCTTGTTTCCAACCTGGTCTTGTCTGACTGTCCTGGGTCATCCTTGCTCAGATCTTTAAGAGGCTCCTAAGAAGGGTCGGGGATGCTCGTGCTGCTGCTCACAGGGTACAAGGTGTGACTGGTCGGGGACCTGCTCATCTCCCTCTGCAAAGGGGAACACCAGTGGGTGAGGTGAGAAGACAAAGCAGATAGCTTGGACTGATTTATTATCAGAGCTTTAAAAAAAACCCAAAATAAAACCCAAAAAACCCCCAAACCAACCCAAAAGCAAAATGCTAACATAGATACAGGCAACACAGCTCCTCTGTCCCATCTCTCTCCCCAGCCCCACAGGGATGTACTTCAGTGTAAAAACTGGGTGGGGAGCACTGTTTGCTGCCTGCAACATGAATGTTGGACTCTGAAAGGTCCCGCAGTCAACAGAGAAACAGGACTAGACTTTAAAAAGCCTGGAGTAAGGCAGGCAGAGGGCAGCAGCCTGGGATCCCCCTCCTTCCCAAAAGAGGGCAGCTGCTCATTAGCAATTAATGATGCTGCTTTATCAAGCTTTTTCTTTTTGTTTTTCTAGCATAGCATCAGTATGGGCAATCCTGCTGTTGTTAATACAGATGTTTGGGAAAATTTGTGAGGACCTGGAGTTGGCTGATGGTTGCAGATGGGCTCAATGGCACAGGGCAGGAAGAGCTGGAAAAGGCATGGGGTGGGAGGGCAGAAGATGATGGCACCGAGCAGGTTCTCCTACACCTCACCCGAGGCTAAAGAGAAAACATCTACCCTGGGGTGAGGGATGCTTGGGGCTTCTCTTGGAGCCAGATCCAGCCTTTGTGTTTGGGAAAGCAGGGTAGGGCCAGCGCTGTGGGTCCCTTCCCCAGTGCCCTGCTCTACAGCAAGACAAGCCCAGCAGTAGCTGTTGGTGGCTACAAAGATGCCCTGAAAATGTCCGACATCGTCCTGAGCTGCTCTGCTTGGTGCTGGGAGCAGGGGTGTCCCCATAAAAGCCTGTTCTGAGCTGGCTTTCTCTATCTTGGTGTGTCCCAGGTAGCATCGCAGATGGTGTCCCTCCATCAGTTGCCACAGATGCTGAATCCTTTCCCTCTCCCTTGGGGAAATCATGGCTCTGCCCTAGCAGAGGCAGGAACACTCTACTCTTTTGTTTTCATGTATGGAATTACACAGAGGGTGTTAATTTGCCTTTAAAAGGGAGGAACCAGTACTTGGGCATCACCTGGGCTGGAGGTGAAGACAAGCAGATGGAGCGAGAAAAGCCCAGAGCCATATATCCTTCAAGTTCTACCCCAGAGCGAAGCCTCTGCCACTGTGAGCCAAGGAGAAGCTTTTATCACTCAAAAACTCAACATGCAGCAGACCAGCAGCAACTCCAGCAAACCCTCAGAAGAGAGCTGTCAGCTCTGCAGTGCTTAAAACAAGTAATTTTTTTAGGAAGAGCAGCCTCTGAGATTTTGTGCCCATCATGAAGCAGCCACCCCAGGTAAGTGGGAGGGGAGAGGCCCCTGGACTCCCATCAGTGGATGATGTTTGTATGTTTTTATCAGCAAAAACAAGTCCCTGGTCCTCTATTCTGTTGGTGGAGGGTGCAGGCAGGCTCTGGGCTGGCACCTGCAGTGGTCCAGCCCATGGAAGAGGCTTGGGCACTTGTGTTTGGGTGACCCAGCACCCCAGAGGGATGTCAAGGGCTGTATTGTCCTGCCTGGGTGGCTATCCATGTTCCATGGCAAGATTTGAAGTGAAGATGAAGTGACAGTGTTAGAGGTATCAGTATGGAGCTGGGCTGAGGCCAGATGTCTCCCTGATCAACACCCACCACCTTTCCTCTTTCCTTGTGTTTACATCGGGGGAAAAGCTTGGGGCTGCCCCTGTCAGGATGCTGGAGGGAGAAAGATATTAGAGCTTAAGGAATTTGATCAGAGATCCAGGCTTGGATGGCTTTAATGTTGCCTTGGTGACGATGTGAGATGCTCTTTAAAGTAGGTGAGGGAAGAACCAGGGCAAAGATTAAGTTCAGACCTTCAGCCTCTGCAAGAAGAGGTGAAAGCCACTGAGTTCAGGCCAGAAGGAGCTGGAGAAAAGCCCAGCTCCCCTTGACACTATCACCCACCCCCGCCGCCATGGTCCTGCAGATGAGGACACCACAAGCCAGGGGCAGGAGAGCAGGTCTGGGCTCAGCTCCTGAGCCAGGAGCAGTGGGCTGCTGCAGCAAGCAGCCAGGAATGCTTCAGCTAGGATGCCCAACCTTGATTTTGCTGGGCTTTGGAGAAAAAAAGCAGCAACTGAGGCTACAGAAGGGGGAAAAATCTATCCTCAGGAACAGGGGAAGCTTAACATGGGGGGAAGTGTTAACACTATCAGGGGTAGGTGCTCCCTAAAAGGTGTAACAGTGCCTCAATCAGCCAGTGCTGTTCAGATTAACATGAAGCCAATGTTATGGTTTATTTAAACAGAAATGCAATCTCTTAAAAAGAAACTAAAACCCCACTTTAACCCTTGCCTTTGATGGAAGGGGAAGGTACTAGGAAAACCTGATATAAAAAAAAAAAACCCAGGCACTTAAAAATGGTCTTCAAAGGAAAGATTTAGCAAAAATTTGCTGGCAGATGAGTGGAGCTGTTCAGAGTTCAATGGTCACTTACACATGGTCTCTAGAGTGAATTTCACAGTATATGAAGCACAGCAAGCCAAGAGCTAGACAGACATCCCCTCCTCTCCTGCCTGTGAAGAGATGACCACTGCTCCCAGCAAGAGGGGTATTTTTGATGCTGTTTCCTGGGACAAGCGATCCATGAGTTTCCAAGGATCTACATTAAAACCACATGCAGCAATAACATCCCCCACCCCTGGAGGAACATGAAGCTAACTAGAAAAGGAAAACAAAAAGCTTACAGGTACATGTTATCAGGTGCTGATAACCAGGACTTGAGCTGGCAGGGGTGGCTCACACCAAAGCACTGGGTACAACACGCTGCAGACAGCTCTGCAATCTACGGGGTGAGTTTTTGCTGTTAGCTCATTTGGAGTGCAAAGTGAGCAGAAAGGGTTAAAAAAGATACGGCAAAACCTCTTCCCCTCCCCTCACCACCCCGAGTAAACTACACAGTAGTCCATTATTGGTAATTTTTAACCAGTCTTCCAAGCAAACCTTTCAATATGAAAAGGTGAGGAACACAGACACGGGGTGTTTCAAATCACTGCACGCTGCACCCGAAAAGCTGCACAGGCAAAGCTTCGCCTGCTGCCCTGTGTGATGTTCCAGCTGTCTTCTGAAGCTCAAAGAGATGGGAACATGCCCATGGAACACATGCAAAGCCTTCAAGCAGAAGGAGTTCTTGGTTTTATAGAGGGAGAGCTCAGCTGGGTGTTAGGGGGATGAGCGTTACCCAAAGCAAAAGAACAGGTCGGCTATTCTGCACTGAACATCCTCCATTAGATACATCTTGTGAAAATATTAAGTTGAACGTGCCATGGGTAAGCGCGGGCTCAGACATCTGCAAAGCTGTCCCCTGTCCCCAATTAAATCACAAGCATGTGCTGATGACAGTTTGATGGCTGATGCTATGGATTAGTCCCAGAGAGTACTTTTGATTAATGGTGTAATTTAAAGATCCATAAATAAAAAGTGGATTTTCAACAATTTAAAGTAAAAATTTCTAGAAAGGCATCCATGTATTTGCTGAGTAAGGTGTTGAGCGGGTTCCTCCACGTTCTTAGCAAGACCATCCGCAGTATCCATAAATAGGGCCCTTCTTGAACATAATGTGTGTTGGACAGAAGCATGAGATGTTCTCATTTTAGTCGCTCAACGAGTCCCTGCGTCAGTCCAAGGTGCAAAAGCTGAGATCTAGAGAGAGTTGCTAGATGAGGGAAATATTCCAGGAGCTTCTCCCACGACAGTTCCAGCAGGCTGGGCACCACCAGCCACATTTTAAACAGAGAACCAGTCCGTTTGTCTTCATGGATGTTGACCACCCCTCCATGAACATACATGCAGCCAGCCTTGATGGGAAAAAGGGGAGAGGGGAGTTACACAGGGCATGGACCAAACTGGCGCACCAGAAGGTGCTGAAGAAAGCCAGGATTTGACTCTCCAGCTTCCCAGTGGGTTAATCACCGAGCGAGATGCATCTCTCACACTTTTATGTGCTGGTGACAGAAGTGGCACTGCCCAAACCAGTCACCTCAGGCTCCTCTTGTAGCCAAGGGGAGGAATCACTGCTGAAGGGCATGTGTGTCTCATCCTAAAGCACATATCTGCTAGCTTAGAGTGTTTTGCTCTGCATTTTAGGTGAATTTTAGCCCAAGAAATCAATTTTAGGAGTGGGGTAAAGTGTTACTAATTTAGTACAGGACCATACTTATGTTTCAGCTAAAAAGTATGTATTTTTTTTAAACTAAAACCACACCATACAAAGACATACTGCATTACCTCTGGCTCAGCATAACCCTGATGGGTATATAGAAAGATGGAGAAAGCTCAGCTGTTGACCTATTTTAAAAGTGGCATTTTTTTCAATATATAGGAAAAGAAGAGGCATTCCTACTGTCCAGGCACCCACCAGCAGTCACCAAGCTGTCAGCAAAACACCCTTATCAGGCCTAGTTTCCCAGAAAAAGTTGTATTTATATCAATTTCAAAACTAGGTGACACCCACTCTTTTAACCAAAGAACCCCAATATCTCCCCTCACACACAGCCTAAGGAGGCTGAAGTCACAGCTAAATGCATTTCTTGCTGTCTGCTGCTTACCAACCACAGGTCTCAAAGCTTCTAGTTAGAGCAAAAAGCTCTAGCAATACCAACTTTTCCATCAGCAGTGGTTTCCAAAGAGGGCTGCCCACCTGCTAATCTTTCAACCCAGGCTGTTCTCAGGAGGCTAAAACCAGTTCACCTGGGGGAATATTTGTGGTTTTTTCCCTTTTGCAAACAGGAATTGCTGTTCACACATGGAATTATTCCTAGGAGCTGCTGCAGTTTAAAAGCTAAAATTCTGCATCGCTGCTTTTAGAAAGCAGAACCGCTACTGCTCCTCAAACAGCAGCAGGAGTAAAAGGAGTCCATGCAGTGACCTCTCACCAGCCCTCAGCCTCCCTAAAGATGCTGCATCCAGTGGACATCAGGTCCTTTGTAACATCAGTTCAGCTCTATTTGCAGCCCACACAAACGTCAGAGTGCTTGGACGAGTGGCTTGAACTTCAGCTATGTAGGAAAGAAATGAGTCACTTACTGGTGTGACAGCAGCACAGTGAAAATACACTGGTTCCGGCATGGCAGCTGGGAGCTTGACCCACTGGAAAGTTTGCAGATTCAGCTTCCAAACATCTCCCAGAATCACTTCTCCATTGTAGCCTCCACAAACAAACACATCTGTAAGAGAAGAAACCCACAGTGCTTACAGGCCCAGCCATCCTTCATCCAGCAGCTGCGGGACATGCAGTGACTGAAGTCAGCATTCACCTTTCCGGAACAGTTTTAGGATCAACAATTATTTTACCTCAACACAAGCTCTCAGTACCTCCCAAATCAGTCCCAGCACACTGTTCATAACCACAAAGGCCACTTACAGAATCACAGAAGGGTTTGGGTTGGAAGGGACCTCAAGGACTGTCTAGTTCCAACCCCCCTGCCATGGGCAGGGACACCTTCCACTAGCCCAGGTTGCCCAAAGCCCCGTCCAACCTGGCCTTGAACCCTTCCAGGGAGGGGGCAGCCACAGCTTCTCTGGGCAACCTGTGCCAGGGCCTCACCACCCTCACAGGGAACAATTTCTTCCTTAGATGTCACCTAAATCTCCCTTCTGTCAGTTTAAACCCGTTCCCGCTCATCCTATCCCTACCCCCCTGATGACGAGTCCCTCCCCCCTTTCCTGTAGCCCCTTTCAGTCCTGGGAGGCCGCTCTAAGGTCTCCCCGGAGCCTTCTCTTCTCCAGCTGAACCCCCCAACTCTCTCAGCCTGCCCTCACAGGGGGGTGCTCCAGCCCCCCGAGCATCTTCGTGGCCTCCTCTGGCCCTGCTCGAGCAGGTCCGTGTCCTTCTGCTGTTGGTGCCCCCAGAGCTGGACCCAGCACTGCAGGGGGGTCTCCCAAGAGCGGAGCAGAGGGGGATAATCCCCCCCTCGCCCTGCTGCCCACACTGCTCTGGGTGCAGCCCAGGGCACTGTTGGCTTTCTGGGCTGCCAGCGCACGTTGCTGGCTCATGTCCACTTCCCAGCCTGCCCATGATGCCAACCCCACCACAGCAGATTCAGGGCTCAATGCCAATGAGAAGCAGGAGTGCACTCCCACTTTTAGAAGCTGTATTAAGCCCTAGCTAACCTGACTTCACAGGCTCCTGGGTTTGATCAGATTCTACTGGTTTTAAACCCACGAGGAGCAGCCCCAGCCCTGGCTCATAGTCCCGGCTTTGCCCAGGTTCTCAACTCAGAGGCTTGCACTGCAGCAAAATACTGCTGATGAAGGTGACTGGAAGCAACTCCCAGCTCCTGCCTTACTTTTATTGGCACAATTAGCACTCCTAAGAAATATAATCTGGCATATCACTCTTCTGCATGGCTCAGTACCCTTTAATGTTCAGCATTCAGTAATCGATCTGAAGAGTTTTGAAAAGGATCAATATGGCAAATGCTTCTCCAGTCCATTATGAGCAATTTGGGTTTTATCAGGTTTGGGGGAATGCATTTTTGGAGGACAAAGCCAGAGAAGAGGCCCAAATCTAGCTGAAGGAACACTCTACCATTCAAAATTGTAACTGAACACAGATTGCACACACAGAGCCCTCTCTAAACTGTGCCTCAAACAGCCCCACGCAAGGGATTTACAGTAAGAACATTTGGAGGATCAAAGTGAAGAACAAAAGGCTCTACTAAGCTCTGTGCAACTCCTAACATATAAAACAGCCCCCACTTTACTAGAGAATGGAAAGACTCAGGGGTTAACTCTGCTACTGCCTCATAATCCACTCCATATGAGCAGCTGGGATTTACACCACCAGGAAAAGGACCTGCTATCAACAAAATCCCTGAACAATCTTGTCTCTAAAGAACTCAGCTTCCAGCATTTGGCCCCACTTTGCTTTTCACAGCAGACTGTAAAGCTAACAGGTTAGTCACTGAGCTATAGCAGGAGCATCACTTATACCTGTTCACGTGCTTGCAACCACTAAGTTGAAAGTATCATGGACACTCATGGCTAAAATATATGGTATTTTACATTGATGTGACCACACATCCAAAGATTTACATGTTGCCTAAAATACTGCAGAATTCCAGACAGCAACAGTACTGCGCAGTGCAGAAGTAAATTTGCCTACAGCAGCAAGATCCCTCATATGAAGAGTGGTGCCAACTGGGCAGCTTAAGGCCTGCTGACAAGAAAGAAATCCTCTTCCATAAAAGACACGTGTGCCCTGCAGTTCTCTCCAACATGTGTGGAGGCCAGCATCTCTCAGGCTAGAAGGATGGGCTTGTGGCTGCCAGGTTGTATAAGATACAGCAATTTTCAAGAGGCAGATCTTACCATTTTTTATCTGAACGCAGCTATGGCATCTTCTGGCTGCTGGGAAGCCTGAGGAGAATTAAAAAAAAAAAAAAGCATCAACTATAGTTTTTTTAAAGTGCTTGGGCAAGTGGTGATTTTATCTCAACATATATTCATGGATAGGAGTCACCTGTTTCATTTATAAGGGGCTTCTGCTTTCCTACAACCACAGGTATAACATCTCTAATTTAGCAAATAGCTAAAGGTTTGACTCCTAATTGCTCTCCGAGGAAGGATAAAACGTGCCGGAATCTCATTCCCAACAGATTCCAGCTCTCACCTCTGGCGTAGTGAAAAGCAGTGGCTAAGGGCCTGCAAAGGTTTCAGGGAAAGCCTTGCTGCTAACCAGGCCAGCACGTGATCCCTCAGAGGCAGCAGAGATGATGTGTATCTTCTGGGAGGACAGCCAGCTGCTATCATCTTTCCCACCCAGGGAGGGAGAAAAGCCAGACTGCTAAATATGCTTCAGATGGGTTAGTCCTCGCTGCTAAAGCTCTAAACAAGCAGGACCTCGAAGTCAGCATTAAGTCACAAACTCTACGAGGTTATGAAAACAGGTTTTCAGCCTGCCAGCAAACAGCATCTTCAAGTGTCTTGGCGACTCTCTGGTTTACAGGGGAAAACACATGAAATTTCAGACTCACCAACTTTTTCATGAGGTTTTGTGGCAATTTCCTCCCAGGTGTTGGTTTCAAGGTTGTACGCATGGATCTGAAGGGACAAAGAGGAGCCACCATTAGTTCCTCCTGGCTCTTCCAGTACTACAATGACGCCGTTACAGCCTCAGACCCAGGGAGCCACTATAAATAACACCTCTTTTTCATTAAGTGTAAAACCAAAACCAGCTAATCGCAGCCAGTGACTAAGCAGGTATACAATCACCATCAAAGCGGACCAGCTTACTAAAGCTTTCATCTCAGGCTTTGCTATTTGAGCCCCACAGCTGAAGAAAACAGAATACCGCTTTTAAAAAAAACGGACCGATTAAAACCCACACCCTCCAGTTCTCAAAAGGATTTAGAAATACCTAACTCATGCCGCATGTAAGAAGAAAAGAAATGCACAGAATGGAGAGATAAAAAGTCATGTTAACTGCTGCAGTTTCAACTTTTTTGGAAGCAGAGCCCTATTTAGAGTCTCCTCATTTATCATTTTGGCACTCAAGTTTAATTCACTCTTCCCTCCCCAAACTGTATGGGAGAAAAACATTTACCACAAGAAAGGAAATTAAAGCATACAATTAAGGGAGAAGACAAGAAAAGAGTCATCGTATCAATATCTGAATTTAACATCAAGGAATTCCTTCCTTTGGCACTTTCCTGTTTTGGCACAAATACATTTAGAAAGATGTCCTAAGTGTTTTTAAATGAGACTCTTTGATAACAGATTTACAGAAGTGAAGCTGTTTTGCAGCTGGGTACCCGGGTACCACAGATTCATCATCCATAAGTCAACAGGACATGTTTGTGGCAACACCAGGTTTTACAGACATAGGAGAATAATCTGCTCCTAGTTATCTATTTTTTCACCAAGCTCTCCAGGCAAAGCCAGATGAAGAGACTGTGCTGGTTATACTTCACTGTAGAAAATCTCCTGTCCAGGCAAGCACTCGAGGTTTCTCATCACCTCACCTTATCTAAGGAGTAAGCTGTCCGGGAGGTTCCACCTCCCAAGATATAAATCCGTTGACCATCATGTGCGATTTCATGTCTGTACCTGAAGGTGCAAAAAAGGACATTTAGCAGCACAAGCAATTAGTGCAAGTGAGCAAGAACAAAAGCCTTCTGGAAAACACTACCAAATCTCGGTGGTTTAAGTAGACACCCCAAGTCTGGCTATGCTGTATCAGTCTCTCCAGTTGGGAGCATTCAGAAGATGTGGAAGCTTTCATGAGCAATCTAAGCAGCACCCCAGAAGCTTGAAAGGTATTTCCTGAGAGCAGAGCACCATGGAACTTAAGTACAATGATTTATGGAGCACCATGACAGCCACCAATATTCCAGTCCCTTCTCAAAGATGGTCACTGATTGATCTCCCAGCCTTCCATGCTTTGCTCCAGAACAGGACAAGGGACAGGAATCAGCTGAAGTCTCTTCCCCTCCTCAGCACCCACCAGCTGCCCCAAGTCCCCAGCTCTGTTCTGACACTACGCAGTCCAGATCAGTGTCCTGGCAAAGGCTTCACACCCCACCCCGACAGCCCCCTGCATGCCCGACTGCTGGAGCACCTGTTGTGCAAGGTTCAGAGCCGAAAACACCGCTCTAAGAGTGTCCTGCCTGCACTCTCTCAGCTTCTCACTCCCAGTAAAGGTGGTGACTCCCCAGTGCAAAAGCTCTCTGAGACTGTCCAGCTTCTCACCTCTCCTCTGGCATGTCACAGGACATATTGTTCGGTTTCAGCTGGATCCACTCTCTAGTGTTGAGGTCTAGCTTATGTAGGTCAGTACTATAAATGTAACCAGTTGTTCCTCCAAACACGTAGAGACAACCATTGATGATGGCCATGGCCTGGAAGGTAACAGAGAGAAACCAGTTAGAAAGGATGTGTGACATCAGTGTCTGAAAAAGAGAGAACTCCCACCCTCCCAAAGCAAGACACTGCTTGCAAAGCTCTACCTACAACTTACAAAATGACATCTTTGGGAGGAATGTGAAGGGCAAACAAGGATGAGACACAAAAGATGGGGGGGTGGGTGTCTGTAGGAATGGAAAGTAACTCCACGCTCACAAGATGAGAACCTAGAAGTAGAGCTGCTGAGTTTCAGATATCAGACAAGACAGATCTGTGCAGCAGGGGCTCCCAGGAGCTACAACCACAGCACAGTTAACCCTGAATCTCTTCCACACTGACCTTACACAGATACTGTTACGGAGAATCTTATAAATCAGCTATCAGAGAGCCAGCAGGATTAAGTGTAGCAGAGAAAGCCCCAAATACAGTGGATAAGCCAGACTAAACAACAGAGGCAGCCTGTACAATTCAGAAGCACTTGGCCTATCAGCCTACTGAAACAGCGAAGGTGGTGCAGGCACGTGGTCTGAGGTGGAAGCAGAGATGTAGCTCCTTCTGCTCCCAACTGCCTGTTTGCCAAAGGCCAGCTCGAGCTGAACTGGGCAAGGGGAAGACTACTTGCTTTCCCCCAGTTGTCTGGAGTGCATCTAAATGAGAAATTAGTTGGGTCATAAATGTCTGCACCACAAGTGCACTGGCAGTATTACTGGAAAGCACAGCAAAAGCTGGCAGTCCTCCTGTGAGAGTGAATCTAGTTTTTTGTGCACCATGTTCATCCAGGACATCATGGACAGTTTTAAAAGTTGTTATTCTAATACAAACAAGATGTACTAAACACTGTTTTCATTTGTAGTCTGGGGTTTTAAAGGCTTTGAGGAGGCTAGAGAGCAACTCCAGAAATTACCAACCACTCCTTAAAGCAGACATACTTTTTTCATTCAACTGCATCTGGCATTTAGTTAGCAAATTCTGGCTTTTCTAACTACAAGAAAACTATTCCCTCCCTTCGAAACCTCAGAGAACTGAGGCCACTCTATTTATTTATGAATGACACCTGCCTTTCCTTACACTTATGTACACAGAGAACAACTCTGGTTAGTAGCAGAGAAGAGATCTCCGTGCTCTGGCCCCTTTTCGGTGACATACAGCGCAGCGTACGCAGGCACAACACTCAAAGTGCCTCAACGAGGGCCGTCCTTCGTACCTGGCCATAGATGCGATTGGGTTTCTTTCCTCGGCAGCTGAGCAGAGCCCATCTTTTGTACTTGACGTTGCAGACGTGGACGTCATTGCCGTTGCTTTCCCCAAAGGGGATCCCGGTGCCCCCGAACACAAGCAGGTTGTTGCCATGCAATACAACTAGGAGAGAGAGACAGAGCAGAGACACTTGTTGCTGTGAGAAGCAGTAAACCAGAACGACTCTCTGCTCTGGACACAGTAGGCAGAGAGTGTTCAATATTGTTCAAATACCCTACAATTCACACTACGCATTTATGGCTTTGAAATACTCTAAAAGAGAAAGAATGCAAGCTAAAACCATGGTAACCAAAGGCCTACTTTTAAAAATGGCTAGTGAACAAAGAGATCTATTTTTGGATGCTTTGAGTTGTCTGATTGCACTGAGCACCCAGCTGCTGAAAGTGCAGGTGCCTTGCAAGTATCAAGATAAATACCTCAAGACTACCTCTTGCATTTGAAATTTTTTCTTTCCCTCTGCCTCAATCCAAGCGAAAGGGGAAAGAAAAATCACAAAACCAACCCAAACTCAAGGCCTATTTGCAGAAGAGTTGGAAGCAGGGTCCAGATTTCCCAGTTCTTGCCTGGTTTTGCATTCCTCCAGGGACACCGATTAAAATAGCTTCAGGAGTAGGCGCACAGGAATTGAATTTCCATACGTACGTGACATGGAGGCTAGTTCCCTGGGCATGTAGCCTTCAGTGCCCATTTGATGCCAGGTGTCTGTAGCAAAGTTGTACCGCCAGAGTTCCCTGAAGAGCGGGTAGTCTTCATTCTCTGGCCCACCGGACTCATCATAGTCAGGATTGTAGCCTCCAAACACATACAAGTTGGCATTATCGGCCACGCAACGATGGCCACTTCTTGCTGGTGGAGATCTATGGCCTAGAGCAAAATAAGAAGGTAAAACAGCTTCAGTGAAATGTCAGCAGAGGAGCTGAGCTTGTGGCCCAGGGTCAGGAGTACACCCACTGCGGTGGTCCTCCAACAAGAGTGGCTGGTGTTTCGCCACAGGGAAGCACATCTGCAGGCAGGAGGAAAGGGCTCTGTAACGACAGATCCACCTCTCCGAGCAGGAATGGGGAGAGCTTCTGCATGTCACCATCTCAGTCACATCCACGCTAGCCCCTGGACCACACCTGCCTAAGGATACCTGTCTGCACGACAATCCTTCCACATGACAATCCTTCTGTAAAAGCTATTTCTGAGATATCTTACAAATTCCCCCTTCTGTCATTCCGTATGGCAGATTTCACTTAGGAAACAGTTCCAGAATGTTTATATTTAAAGCTGCCCGATGAGAACAAAGGAAAAAAGTAATGATTTGCTCTCCCTCCTACACAAACCTTCTCTCCGTTTCTTCTCTTTTGCTCCTGGCACCTCGTATCTCGAGAAGGTTCTTTCACCTTGGACACCCCTGGGCTTCCTAAACATTAAGCAGGTATGTAAATCAAGTAAAAGTCTCCTCATAGATAAAGGCATTTGCACTGGGAGGGAGCGCAGCGGGGAACCAACCCTTCTGAGATCCTACAGGCTGAGCTTGACAACTGGCAGATGCAGCCCTTCCCAAAACGAAGCCTTCTGCCTACCCACCCTCTTCCCCAAAAGCCAATGGAAATAAAAGCGGGGAGGACAATTGAGGCTCAGACCTCAACTGGAATAGGAAAAAAGATCGATTCAGCCCAGGAAAATTTAAACAGCAATATTCTTGTTGGATAACAGCAATTGAAGTCTCAGCTGACAAGTGATCAAAAAGTAATTCCAAGCTTGCTCGAATTCGATGCACAGCAAGAGCCAAGCACAGTGCCAGGGGTGGATGTTTTTCTTCAATGAGACACAGGACCACATAACGGATGAGAAACATGAAAGGAACAGAAAACGATCAGGTCCCTGAACAAAGGAGCTGGTTGTGAGACACATGTAGAACATCTCAAGCTGACTAAACCAGAAAGGCTTCAAAAATCATTTTTTTCTATGCAATACAACGGTGTTTTGGAGAGAGTAACTCTAAGCTTCATCCTGAGAAGAAGGATACATCATAGTCCCCTAAAATGTACAATTTCAACACATAACCATCACACCCTCAAGCACATCCTCTGCTTGTTGCACCTCAAGACAGGCCCGCTTTGGTTCAGTTCACAATAAAGAGCAAACCAAAAAACCATCAAAAGAAGATCCCTGAAGATTCCTCACCCAAACAAACCAGTGATCTTCACCACCCACCTGCTCTCACAGCTCTTTTATGGACTTTTAGGATGGAACAGGACCCAGTGAATCATCTAATTAGGACCCATCGTGTTTTCTTCTTAGAGCCTGTTACAATTATCAGCAGTGAATCAGACACGCGGAGCAATAACAAATGAGGCATCAAGCATCTTTCCTATAGGAAAGGTGAAATAAATGATTTGTCCAGACTGAATAATGAATTTTAACTCAACACAAGCAGCTTTGCTTAATCATGTTCCCCATTTGCTGCTGCTTTAAGCTCCAATTCTTGTCCAAAATTAAGCTGCTCTCCAGGGTTCAGACAAACTCCTTGTGGCTAAGTTTTGACAGATTTGGGTTGTTTCCAGTAATAATTGTGTCTCGCAGCAATTCCCACTTAGAAAACTAATAAGCACTGGCTGAAAGAGAGGGGAAGAAAGTTAAGGAATTAATGGAAAAATCTGTAGTCTTTGGCCTGGCTACTGAGACAGCGCAGTGCTATCAGGCACCTGGTGTGGCACAGACATCAGCGTACTGGTGGGGTGGATGTTACGTGTACTAACAGCGGCAGCCAGGAAGCTACTGGCCTCAGCGCTAGACTAAACTGTTAAACAAATATTACGTGCTTTAGAGGTGATTCACAAAGGGAAAGAGAAACATCTGCCCCTTTGGGCTTTTTTATTTTACACTCCGAAACTATACAAAGAGATGGATTCATTTTCAAGTGAACACACTGACGATAAAGGTACTCACAATCAAGATAATTGTTCAGACGCTTTATCATCGGAGATGTTTCGAGAGGGCAATTCATGTGATCTTGAATGTCTGCAAACAAAATGGTGCTTGAGAAGTGCCCGCAGCTCTCTGTGGGCTAGGGGATATCCTAGCAAAGGGCTCACGTGTCTGCAGGAGCTCATCCTGCTTGTTTCTTCTTCTGTGTTTGCCCTGAAGGTCTCCAAAAAGAAGACCTAAAAGAACTGAAGTGGGGGCTTAATTCCAGCAAAGACTGGGAGCACTGATGCACACATTCTGCAGGGGACTGAGGATTTAATTCAATCACCCACTGAATTTAAAAGGTGTTAGGGAATTAGGAGTTCAAATATTACATTAACTATAGATCCTATTTCCCCCTAGTTATAACACTTGCCATGAGAATTTTCCAGAGGGAAGAGAAGAATAAGGCTGAGTTTCATATAAAACCAACAGACTAATGAGTAAGAGGCATAATTCAAAGAAAATAAATTAAAAAACAAAACCCAGGAGGCCTTCTCTGCCATTTACCTCTCAAAATTAAGCAGGGAAGGCACCTGACTTTGCCATAAAACCTCAGAACAGTTAAGTTTCAACAGAAAGGGATCAATGTCTGATGCATGCAGGTCCTTGAGATAGCAAGATGTGCACGTTAAGCCCACAGACAGCCCAGCTGGTTTCACCTCTTCCCATTTACCTAAAAACCCATCTCCTATCTTTAAAAGATGACTGTTTTCAAGATATTTTCAAGACGCAGAAAGGGCATCACAAGCCAGAGCTGGTGTCAAACAGATACTTGCAAGTACCCAGCTGGTCCTTTCAGACCACCCTTCCCGTGCAAACCACATCTGCCGCTAGTTCCTTGCCCATTCCCACTACTCTCAGCAACTCCAAGGGCTCTGCGTGCTACAGGAACAAATTATTCAATTAAACACTCACTCAGTAACTGTCCTTTGTCAGAAGGTAAAGATCCAACGGCAGAGCTAGCAGGAGACATGATGCCTGTCCCTGGTCATGCATTCACAACTTAGCTGCTCAGGAGAAATCCACTGTCCTCAGCATTAAGCTGAACACCAAACCGCCAATGAGAGCGGCCGAAATGTTTCCTCCTGCTCCGCCTGCTACGTGGCGGTGACTCCCAGGGAAAGGAGGGCTGGAAATGCCAACCAGAGCAACATTTCTAAAAGCTCAGGGCCAACCCCCATAGCTACAAACATAAGCAATTTCATTGTGCTCCGTTCAAGAATAACAGATTTTCTGCTCTATTCAAGCAGACCCCAGCTGTGTTTGCCCAACACCGTGCTCCACATGTAACGGTGTAAGGACTGACTTCTCTCCAAAGGCTTCACATTTCCAGCCTGCTGGTTTTAAGCTTCACTCTTCACTAACCCCTTCGTCTCAATGGACTAGATCCTCCCACTCACAGAGGCCCAGAGATGATGACAGATCTACCCATAAAACAGGAAAAAAAAAATATCCAACACATCTTCTGAGTCACCTATGCAAGCACGCTCACAAACATATTAATGAACTGAACAAAGTTAATCTGAGTTATATTGTCACCAAACTTCTATTCAGAATTAAGTGACCTTAATTCACTTCAGAAGAAAGTCTTAGAAAAAGATTCCTCTAGTTATGTCTTTTTAAAGAAGAGACCTGTAAAAGCTGAATCTATTTAAGAGTAAATTCAGATTAGTTTCTTCAGCAGACAAGCTCTATGACTTGCACCTCCAATAAAGAGCTGCATTTCCATTTAATTATGTTTTATCAGATGATTCACATCTCCTACTAAAATTCTTCATGCAAGTTTTGGATCTGTTTTTGCTCCAGTGTTAGCGGTGCACAACGAGTCACACAAGCGCAAACTTTAGACAGTGCAGAAAGATGGAAACACCCAAGGGTTTGCTAACTTCCTCCTCTAGTTAGCAAAGCCCATCTCCCCAAGAGCTGAACCGGCCACACATGAAAGAAGTGCCCAACATTAAGCAAGGCACAGCAAGGCACCATCACCGTGGGGACCTGCAAGTCACCAGGTCCCGCTATGAACCCTTAGAAGCCAGACATGGAAAGTAGCAGCACGATGTACCAAGTCAAGACAGATCTGTGGGAAAGAGGTCGTAAAGCTAGTTATAGAAAATGGCTTTAAAGAGGACAGATATAATTTGGGAAGGTCTTGCTTTCCCATTTAAGACTCCAAAGTGAAGCAGGAAGGAAGGATGGGAAGGTGCATTCACAAGGAGACTCCTTTTCCTTGGTCCTGAGGGCAGAAATGGGAACAATAAAACCTTCAGAGAATAGGAAGCTCCACAAACAGAACGAAGTTGAAACATCGTGACAAGGACATAATTAAGGAAAGTCCTAATTTAGGACTAAACTATGTGATAGAAACTCGCTTGCTGGCTATGCACTGACCTGTTAACACCCTGTTAAATTCACCCTTTTCAAATGATTCATTGAGTGACTTCAGAGGCAGCTTCTCGGATGGCCCAGATTGACTTTGTTAAAGTGGATTCCTAATTGAACACATCTCCTGCAAGAAGTATTATTAGAACAGGAGAGTAAGCAAAAAGGCGGCATGAATATCTCTTCCCAAGTTTCCTGATGTGACACAGCACAACAACCAATGCATGAGACATTAATTTCCTACCTCTCCAAAAACTCTAAATACAGAACAGGTCTGGGGCGAGAAGGAGGAGAAAACAGAGATGTTCATTAAGAAAATTTAAAGAAACCCTTTATTTTGGAGGAGAAAGCATAATGGTCCTGAATGGTGTCCAACAAGAGTCCCATTCAAAATGTGCCTCTTATGGGGAGGACGAAGCTGAATTGCACCTGCTGGTCCATAAATACTGTTCCTGTTCTGACTAACACAAGCTTAAAAGTTTATTAAATCCAATTCTGGGGCCCTGACAGCTACAGAAATCTATGGAAAGCCTGGAGAAAAAAACAACACAAAAATCCCTTGGCATCAGCAGATTACTTGAAGTTATAGAGCAGATTAATTGCTACCAGCATGCCCAGGACCACAGCATGTGTCAACGGCTATGCTCAAGTCTATTGGATTTCTCTACTGTTTTTTAATAGCTCTATAATAAAGTTATAGATGAAGAAAATTAAACTGTGAAGTACCAAGCGGTTGCACTGAATCACACGCAGCACAAACGTAAGGCGAGAGGCGCTTCAAACAGAGCAGCACAAAGACAAGTTTCGAAGAAGAAAGGCGTTTTCTTTCCATTTGATTATCCTGCCTTTCATGACTGCAGGAAAAAAACTGCTGGCATCATCTCACTGGCTTGGTTAAACAAGAGGGGAGTACCTGCTCTTCGAGTTAGTAAGTTAGCCAGCTTTAAATAAGAGGGGAAAAAAGGTCTCATTAGCTGAATTCATGTCTTAAAAAATAAAAATAAACAATGAAAGGGGTTGAATATGAAATTGTTTTGAGAGCCTGCCTGAAACCATCCTTCTTCTTATCATGACCACACTGCCAGAGAAAAAACAAGTAAATCTATTGATCAATGAGAAGCTCTTGACAGAGAGCGAGGTCCGCCTACGCCATCAAGTTCTGCACAACTTAATTTTTCTTTTTAAGGAAATTTTCCCTAGTCAATACCATGCCTCGTTACCGGTTCCCAGCAAGCCAATACTGTTCCCCCCGAGATGGGAGAATCCACAACTGCTGCCTCCTTTTCCCAATCAGCCTCGGAAGGAAGAGGCCAAGGCTCTGGGCTGTCCCACTGTCTGCTCAGAAACCTGTAAGCAGAAAGGAAAAGAAGAATGACCTTGCTGGGGCCAGGTATGAGGCTGAGCAGTAGCCAAAGCAACCTGATTCCTAGATCCTTTGGGAGCAAAGAAGATGAGGGAAGTGAAACTACGAACCTCATGCTTAAAAGGCAACTCTGGAAGTGGAAACAGGTCAAGCTCTTTTGCCATCACAGCTACTGGAAAGAGATTTGGCTGTAGCTAGCAGAAATGGCAGGAGGAGGACTAAATAAAGATACTCCTCTTGCAAACACATACCCCTTTCCCGTGGGTTACTGCCTTGGAGCTGCAACACGACGACCTCCCAGCTTCGGCACGCCTCATTTCTAAACTCTGCCACATGCTGTTGCTTGCTAAGGGTGCCCAAAAATATCCTTTTGCAGAGTCAGATCAGCAGACTCCAAGCTGCAGGTGTCTGTTTTAAAGTTCTCCCTCTTTGTTCTTTCAGCCTTAAAGGATCGCTAAAGACCCGTCTGAAATTGGAGCACAATTATAATGTTTTGACACGCTGCTTGCCCCATCCCAAGTCACCGAATTACAGAAAGATCCTAACAACTTAACAGTCAAAGCATTTATGATCTGTTTTTCCATGTACTGCTTGCTTGTTTCATGTAACCATTTTACTGCTTGCTCATCTGGCTCTTTAGAGACCTTGCCGTTCACAAAAAGGAAAGCACATAAGGAAAAGGCAACAGAAATTAGGGAGAACTGTCTATTCTGTTCAAAATACACAAGGAACGATCCTCAAAGCCAAAACCAATAATTAAAGGCCAATGTGAAAGGTTTCACTCAAATCCTGGGGTCACATATGACCTCAAGAATCTGTATTTTCCTTCGAAGAATCTGTATTTTCCTTCCAAGAATCTGTATTTTCCTTACAGCATGTGGCTTTCTTTATAGAAGAAGCAAATCCCTGTTTTTTTCCTTTCCCTTTTGTCCAGCTCACATTAAAGCAGCCAAAAAAGCAAAGAAAAAGCAGCAGATGCAGCCAGAGGATGCTCTGGCATGTAGAAGCTCAGAGCTCAGTGCAGCAGGGAGGCAGTTGCTCAGTGCAGTTTTTTTCCCCTGTAAAACAAACCTTCCTGGGCACCCAGGGGAATCAGTGAAATGTATTCACGCGGTACCAGCCTCCCAGAAGATGTACACGCTCCACATCATCTCACTCAGGCGACCTGAGTTCAAAAGGACAACTGGTCTCGAGTTCAGAGTTTCCACACGCAGGTGGGATTCAAGGTTGAAGAAATGCTCGGCTTCTAATGTTCAGAAAAGAAGTTTATCCAATAAAAGTTGCCAATGTTTCGAAATCTCAAAGACAAGCAACCATTTTGGGTTTTTTTCTAACCAAGATGCATTTGGAAAAACCACTTTACATGTGCAGCGTATTTTTTACCAGCACATGAAGCCTCATGAAGTTCTTTAAATATCTGAAAGTTAGGAAATAATGGGGAAGCTTACAGATTCTTGTTGCTAAATGAAGTTTGCTTCAAACACACAAACCACCATTTATTAAGATGACAATTCAACCACAAGCTCACGACAGCCATCCCAATATTTACAACCAACAATATACACCCTTTTTTTTTTTAAGTTAGCTATTTAGAGGATCACTTCAACCACACCACACAACGCCAGGTCACCAATAAAGCACAAATTTACCAAAACTTATCCCAGCAACAGCTATCAGTGTTCACATCACAGCATGGCAGCTGTGTTTTCATCTCCCAAGCACGCTCGACACAGCAGGCAGGATAAAGAGCAGACCTCCCAAGGTGATCACACACTTCCGCCAAATAATTCTACTTTGAAAAATTAAAGATTAAATGCTGTAGTTCCTTGAGCAATATTATACAACGAGACAGAGCAAAGGAAGGCAGCCGTCCCATGGTGTAGGCAGAAACCATCCAGATTCAAGCTAACGCTGTGCAAGCTCCCAGTTTGTTCCCTGAACAAAGCGGTATCATTTTTCTTCTGTAATTTGATGGATTAGAGGTTGCCATGCACATCAGGTAACCTGAAACAGATCAATGCTGAGGACCTCGTCCAGTTTAAACATTTGAGGCTGGCAGTGAAATAAAAGCAAGGATCACATTCTGCCAGGCTACAACAGGAAAACTCAGCCAAAATAGATCGCTAGAATGAAAAACCAGATTCCTGGGCTGCAATCAAAGCACTGGTTGTTTTAATACTCTGAATTTTCATTCTGGTTAAAGACCCACATCTAGAGAGATGTTCCTCCTAAAACTACAGAACTATTTGCTATTTTCATATTTACTGATGAAAACTAATTGCAGGTACAGCCATGAATCCTCTTCATTTTATGTGCGGCTCAAATTAGGATTTGAAGACTATGCTAAAGTATTTTAAATCAAGCCCTTCTTCCCCTCTCCTCCAGACCACATGGAACAAAGCACAGCTTTACTTATTCCTGCAGCATAACCAACAGATATCCAGATGTAGCCTCAAACACCTCCCAGAACAGCAACACCAGCATCGCCCTTTATAAACTCCTTTTTTTCTCAACCTATTTTAATCACAATATCCACTGGAGGGTCATTTGTAAAGTAAAGGGTGCAAGAAGTTAGTGCAACAAAACTCAATGTGAGACCTTAGGGAAGGGGAGGGTGATGATATTTTACAAAAATCTTTAAATAAGTTGAATCTGGATGCTCATACCCACGAGCACCAAGTATATCCAAGTGGTCTGTCCAGGATCACTTACGTACTGCACGGGGATGAAAGGAAACAGCTGCCAAGTCCTCGCCACGATTCCTGGGTTCTTCATTTAGAAGGACAGACTACTTTTGGACAGGTCTTTTATATCCTCTGGCTCCTATGGCGAGATACTTTGGCCTCAGACTTTTGCCTCCTTCTTCTTCCATGAAGTTTAGGCAGGTCTGCTGCCTATTGTCTGCATTTCCTCATTTTCAGTTTCTTAAAGTTCTTCCTGTCAGGCTCACAGGAAGAGGGATGGCGTGAGCGCCGAGCCGCAACTGCGTCAACTCCGTCCTGTTACCAGGGTGTGGGGTCTTCCACTCACAAGACTTGCCCCAAACATGCTGTTTTCTTCCATCAATCTGTCCTCTTCAATCCTACTAATCCCCGTGCAAGGCTTATATTACGCCACAATATTATGAGCGTTACTACTAGCAATAGAATTTGTATTTCAAGCACTATTTTTGGAAATATAAACTAAATAACCACAGGATGTAAAGCTAACAAATACAGTGTGGCTTTTGGTTCCCAACTTTTCCATGTAACATACCAGTGGTGAATAGCTAAGGGGTGTGTACGCATGCTCTTTACTGCTTAAGGCTTTCTAAAGATCTTGGGCATCGGTATTATTTTCCCTCCTACCTAGTTTTTCAACATCCAAAATAACAGGTTTCAATATCTCCCTTCCCATTTATGATTTCTGCAAGACTTCTGAAGGACATTTAGGTCAAGGGCTGAAGCCAAAGTGCTGCTAGCTCTTGGGAGAGAGAACAGGACAAGTCAATATTGACTTTGACTCCAGTATTCAAAACTTCATCTTTTTCATACCGGCCAGACAAAATACGTTTGTAACTCATATAATTAGTCCCTCACAAACATTTGGATAAGCAGGATGTGAATGCATTGCTGAGAACAAGGTTTAAAACCTGTTCATTCATCCAGCTACACTCAGCCTCCTCAGATCACAAAGCTCCTTTCCATGGGAAAAGGAATATTTTTGCCCAAAAAATACCCAGGAGAGAAAGCAGCTGCACCTGGGTCCCCAATGCCTGAATGATGATTCTGCCCAGGGCCGAGGGCAGCTGGGAGAGGCCAGAGGATGCCCACAGGCCACTGGCCAAGAGCCTTTCAAATATTTGAAGTCTCTAAAGAAGCGTTTCTAGGAGAAGGATCATTCTCACATCCAGCCATGAGAGCTTTAGGGTTTGGATCAATGTCCAGAATAGGTCTCCTTCTTTATTCTTTTGTTTTCAAACCTCTTCGTAGCAACCATATACTTCAAATATTTCTACAAGCATCCTTATGAGTGAACTGTGCTCATTGAGAAACCAGAGCAAAAGAGGAAACATTTGCCCCAGAAATGTTTGTATTACAGATTTTACATCACTAAAACTGAGTGTTCCTTGGGTTGTTTGTTTTTTGAAAAAATGTAGAAGGAAAATAAAAAAAGGAATTCTAGAAAGTGAGAACCATAGAACAGCTTGGGTCAGAAGGGACCTGGAAAGATCACCTGGTCCAACCTCTTGTGGGAAACGGAGCCGAGATAAGATTATTCAGCACCTTGTCCAGTCATGCCTTGAAACCCTCAGGTGATGGGGACTCTACCACTTCTCTGGGGAGGTTGTTACAGTGAATGATTGTTTTTAATGTGAAAACTGGGTTTCTTACATAGAGATGAAACCTCTCCCAGTGCAACTTGTACCCACTGCCCCTTGTCTTCTCCACATGGCTCCTTGTGAAGAGAGAGAATCCTCTTTGTAGCCACCCTTTAAGTACTGGTAAACTACAATGAGGTTTTGCCTGAGCCTTCTCTTCTCCAGGGAGAAGAGACCCAACTCCTTCAGCCTTTCCTCATGGGGCAGGTTCTCCAGCCCTTCAACCACCTCCTCTGGACCTTCTCCAGTCTGTCTGTCTTTTCCTTGACTTGTGGGGACCAGAATTGGACACAGCACCCCAGGGGCAGCCTGACAAGCGCTGGATAGAGCAGGATGATTCCGTCTCTCTCCACTAGCAATGTCCCTGTGGATGCAACCCAGGACCCAATTTGCCTTCGCTGCTGACTTGCATACAGCTTGTTGTCCACCAGGACCCCCAAGTCCTTCTCAGCAAGGCTGATCCCCAAGCCACACAGATCCCAGCCTGTACTGGGCTCTTGGGGTGTCATCCTGGGTGTGGGACTTGGCATTTTGTCTTTGTTAAACTTCATACTGCTCTTGCTTGTCCACTCCTGCCTGTCCAGGTCCCTCTGTAAGGTTATCCCATTAATTAAGGTATCACATGTACACTGCTTTTCAAACAAGTGGCTTGCGGCTTGCTCCCTCACATGACACAAAGGGGTTCAAGAGCAGTGTGGGCAGCAGGGTGAGGGGGGGGATTCTCCCCCTCTGCTCCGCTCTTGGGAGACCCCCCCGCCCTGCAGTGCTGGGTCCAGCTCTGAGGGCACCAACAGCAGAAGGACACGGACCTGCTCGAGCAGGGCCAGAGGAGGCCACGAAGATGCTCGGGGAGCTGGAGCACCCCCCTGTGAGGACAGGCTGAGAGAGTTGGGGGGTTCAGCTGGAGAAGAGAAGGCTCTGGGGAGACCTTAGAGCGGCCTCCCAGGACTGAAAGGGGCTACAGGAAAGGGGGGAGGGACTCGTCATCAGGGGGGAGGGATAAGACAAGGGGGAACGGGTTTAAACTGACAGAGGGGAAATTTAGATGAGATCTAGGGAAGAAGTTGTTCCCTGTGAGAGTGGTGAGGCCCTGGCACAGGTTGCCCAGAGAAGCTGTGGAAGGGTTCAAGGCCAGGTTGGACAGGGCTTTGGACAACCTGGGCTAGTGGAAGGTGTCCCTGCCTAGGGCAGGGGAGTTGGACTAGACAGTCTTTAAGGTCCCTTCCAACCCAAACCATATGATGATTTTATGATTCTATGATATTTGGGTTTTCTATTGTTTTTTTTTTTTAATTACATATTAGAAACTCTGAACCTCTCCATACAAAAACCCCAACCTACTGTGACTGGTATGCTGGGAAAATTATAGCTCAAGACAAGAGCATAAATGCTGAGCATGGGAGACGCAAAGATATATTTAGGTCTCCAGATTGTTTTTATCCATTTAACCTCCAAAGTCTGATGAAAACACTGAAAAAATTTAAATGTGGACAGGAAGATTTCCAACAAGGAGAAGAACAAACCACACACTGCTTGTATTTGACATTTTTGATCTTTCTAAAGGTTTACAAACGCCTAAAAATAGCTCCTTTCCCTTATCCAACATACAATTTTAGATGTTTAAAGAGTCTTTACTCACAAGGCAGCAAAAACAGAAATTGCTTTTTTTTTTTTTGAGCTGTTAAGCCATCAACGAGACTCTTTGTAGACGCTGCTTGAGAAATGCCCCTATTGAGAAACCCTTGATAGAAATACTCCACTTGAGAAAGCAAACAGAGCAGCAAATCCCTGGCACCAGCTCCCGCTAGCTGCCTGCTTACCTTCCGTAATCATTTTCCTGTGCAAATGAAATTTTGCAGAGAGAAAAAGGTGACAAAAGTTAAAAGTCTTTTCTACAAGTAGGTGGAAAAGGAGAACGTGACAAAAGCAGCACCTAAATCGATGCGTATGCTCTCATGTTTAACCAAGAGATAGCCCAGATCTACTTCAAAAGACACAGGGCTTGGCAAGTGCGGGATATAGCAAACACATCCAACACCAACGCGTGCTATGAGCTCTTTGCATGCTTTCAGGACAGTAATTACTTATAAAAACAGGATTAAAAGGAGATAGCATGCTTTATGGAAAGAGTCTAGGGCTTTGAATGGTGGGGAAAATGAAGGGATGCCTCCTGGAAACTCTGAAAGGGAACTGGGAGGTAAGAAGACAAACCTGTCAGAGAAAATGGAAGGAGGGGAAAAAATATTCCTCTATCTCAACAGTTATATAAGGGCTGCTGCTGGAGCTCTATAAATAGGACCTCAACAGGTGTCAAATGGGAGAAAACTCCAGCAATCGACTCAAACGGGATTTTTCCATCAGGTAGTTTTTCAGCAAGATTGACAGGTTGTTAAGGCTGGACTTAAGTGCTAAGGCTGAGCTGAATGGGGGTAGTTTGTCCCCCTGCATCTGCCCCTGTGCAAGAGGGCAGGATTCCATGTCAGGACATAATCTGTAGCCAAAAGCAGGATCGTTACAACCGCATCAGGAGGATGTGCTACTGGTTCGCTCAAGCCAACGATTAAAATTCAGGAATGTGAAGATAATCAGCTCTTGCATTACCAAAAAAGGCCCTTATCACAGAAGGAAGGAAACACGGTTGAGAATTTGCCCAAAAATAGAAGGTGTGGAGCCACTTCACAAATTCACAGCAGTCTTGCACGAGGCTTGAAGGCGTCCTTGCTGCAAATCCAGATCATGACAGATTTCACAAGGATGGAAACACAGACCCTGGTCTGAAGACTCGTTCCCAGCCACTGCTGGTGCTCCAGACATACCAAATGCAGGCTCTTACCCCTGAGGCAACACGAGACTTCACATCCTCCCCCTTGAGGGATCTGAGTAGCGGTGCCAGGGGCAGCCAAGGCAGCAAAAAGATGCCCTGGGCACGGGGTACCCACCTCCTGAGTGGCAGCACCCCAGCACCATGTGGCCCTTGAGGGCAGGAGCTGCTGTGGAGATAAGGAGGGGGGGATACCTCAAACCAACTGGGACTACCCCCCATCAGAGAACCATGGGATGCCCCACATCCCTCCCAGTATCGCAGAACTGGTGGAATGGGGATGGTCTCCCCAGTCCTGCAATTGTGGGTTAACCCTGGTCTCCTCTCGCTAAGATCCTGGGTCTGTTGGGGTGGGGTGACCCACACATCCAGAGACTGGAAAATAACTCCCCCCCCATACCAACACTGCTAGGAAGAAGGTGGAAAAGAGGAAGATCCACTATTCCCAGGACACAGGACTGGGCTGAGGTCTCATTCAAGGGCTCTCTGGTAGCCTGGACTGCCCCCCCACCCCAGGATCACCCCTCCCAGGACTTTGGGGTCCCCCACCACAAAAACCTGACACACTGGCATTGGGGTGAGTGTCACCATGGGTTTGCCCAGGCCCATCCAGAATCACAGAGCCACTGAGATGGGGCTGACCTTCACCAAGGACTGTGGGTCACCCTCTGTCCCCCACACCCCATAGCCATAGGGATGAGGATGAACCACCTGTGTGGGGCATCCAAACATCCCCCAGAGCACGGTGACGGGGAAGGAAGAACCGCCATCCCCCGTGGTCATGGGAGGGGGGTGACCCCCCCACCCACCAAGGCTGTGGGTCCCCTTCAACACCCTAAAACCGTTCGGAAAGGGGTGACCACCCCCATCCGCGACTGTGGGCCTACATATCCCGGCCTCCCCACACCAACCCGAGGCCTTTGGGGACGGGGTGATCCCTCCCCAACCCCCGGTCCATGGGGTACTCCAGCTCTCCCTAAAAACACCCCGGAACCGTGGGTCGGGGACAACCTCCCCCCCAACTGCGGGATACCCGTCCCCTCGAGGCCTTGGGGATGGGGGGGGGGGGGGGGGGGGGGTGTGCCCCGGTCCCCGACACAACGGGGTCACCTCCCCCCAAAACCGCTCGCCACTCACCCGCCGAGCGCGGCCTAACCGGCAGCTGCACAAATCGGTTGAGGAGGCCGCCGCCACCCGCCGCGCTGCCTGAGCCCTCCCTGACGCCCTCCCGGACACCACCGGCCGCCGACATAACCCCGCCCGCTTCTCCTCAGGGCGAGCCGACCAATCAGTGGCGAGATTCGGCGGCCTATGAAACGCGAGCTTCTTGGCAGGTAGGAGAAGGCGGGAACGTTGTTGCTGCGTAGGCTGGAGCAATCGAGCGCCGATAGTGGGAGCTGGGGAGGGAGGGGGTGCAATCCCGGGGTGTGAAGGCCCTGGGAGGGACACGGGGCCCCACAGTGGAGGCCGTGGTGCATCGCGACCCCCTCGTGGGGACGAGGAGGCCGTGTGGAAGTTGCGTGAGGTGATGGTCACCCCCACGGCGGGGCCGGAACGGTCTTGCGCGACCGCGTTTCCCGCCCCCCCTCCCCGGGCCTTGACGGGGTGAGGGACCAAGATGGCGGCGCCCAGCGCCGGAGCGGCGGGGGAGGCCCGGGGGAAGTTCCCCGCAGTCACCCCCCAGCAGATTCGCGACCTCATCGACGGTGGCATCGCCCCTGAGGGCACCGGCCCCGATGGGTGAGGGGGAGCGTTGGGGCCTCGCTGGCACCGGGCCTGAGGGAGACGGGGGCGGGGGGTGGCCCGGCCGTGTGGCACCGGCGGGGTGGGGGAGAGGTTGCGGAGCCCTCGAAGTTATTGGGGGACTCTGAGAGACGCCGAGGGGTCGCGGGAGACGGCAGCAATTGTTGGGGGGGATGCTGGAGAGCGCTGGTAGGTATTAGGGGTTATTATGGGCAGGGGTACTGGGAAAAGAGGGCGTTGGCGTGTGCTGGGAGGGACTGAAAAGCACTGGGAGGGCACTGCAAAGTGGGAGGCGGCACTGGTGGCACTAAGGGGCACTGGTAGGTTGTACTGGTGAGGCTAGGAGGCACTGGGAGTGCTGGTGGGATCAGAAAGCATCAAGAGTACTAGAGAGACTAAGGTGCACTGGCAGTGCTGGAGGAACAAAGGGGTACTGGGAGGCAGTACTGAAGGCACTGGGAGTACTGGGGGGGCTAAGGCACAGGGAGGCAATAGTGGAAACTGGGAGATACTGGGACGCTGGGAGGCAGTAGTGGATAGTGGGAGGTACTGGTGTGCATGGAGAGGCAGTACTGGGGGACGCTGGGAGGGCAGGGACAGGTAAGTGACCTGTAGAGCTCTGGCATCTCTGCAGCCTGAGCGAGCTGAACCGGCCATGTATCGGGCCTCTGACCTGAAAAGTCACACCCTGGAGGGTTCACTGAGAGTCACAGGAGGTACTGGTGGGCACTGGGAAGTCTGGAAGGCACTGGGGGCACCGGGTGGCTGAGCTTTGGGGGTATCTCACTGAAGCTGAGCAACCGTGGTCACCCTCAGAAGCACGGTTCACCCTTGACCCAGCCATCTCTGAATTTTGGCCTGTGGAGAGGTGTTGAGGGGAGACTACAGGGCAGCGCTTGCCACAGGGCCAGCATTCTGGCTGCAGGGGCCCACGTTCTGGCCACGAATGCCGGTGTTGGGAGCTCAGGAGGGTCCCTGGTTTCAGAGACATTCTGCAATTGTTGATCTGCCTTCGCTGGGTCCAGAGAACAAATTCCTGTCTCCTACTTGTCCCATCAGATCCCCATCTGCCACTCCTGTTGATTGTCATGAAATGTTTAATGTGCACCTTTGCTTGTTGCGTTACATTTTTTTTAATGGGTTTATTAGTAAAATAATGAAAAGCCAGCATTTAAGAGCTCTGGAGCAAGGGTTCTTGTAAGGGTAAGCCTGAAGGACAGGAGCGTAGAAAGTGGTCTATGCATTTTTTATTACTGAAATCTCTCCAGGACAGCACAGATGCTTCGCTTGCTGACTTGCTGTTCCTTTTAGGAAGGACACATCCGACTGGTCAGAATCAGCTAATGGATCTTCTCAAATGGATGCTCTCTCCTTGGAATCTGCCAGCAAGGAAGCCTATTTCAGCAGAGTAGAAACATTCACCATATCCTTTCTGATGCTGAGCTTCCAGTCATCCCCCACCCTGCTTTGCTGTCACCCTCCCCATGGCTTCCCTACAGGCTCCATCTTCTCAGAAGCATTTTTTCCTCTTTGGCCAAGTAAACCCTGGCCAAAGCTTTGCCTGGTCAACTCGTAATTTATTGGGTTTTATCCTTAACGTGAGCACCCGCTGAAGTGGGCGGGCAAACCCCATGAGCTTTCTCCCCTGGTTTGCGCCAAGTACGGCTGGACCAACGTGGAGTGTGACATGCTGAAGTGCTCCAGCTGCCAGGCCTTCCTCTGCGTGAGCCTGCAGCTCACGTTTGACTTCAACAAGTGTATGTATGCCAGCATCTGGCAGGGTACGGGGAGCGGGCTGTAGGGTTTGGGGGTGTATGTGCCTCATCGTGTGCCTAAATGACTTCTGTAGTCTTGTCCTGGGAGGTGCTGGGTGTTTGATGTTTCTGAAAATAAAGCGCAAGTTGAATAAATTTCCTTTAGTTTGTGAGAACGTGGTAAAACCTCCTGCTTCTGTTCTCAGAGATGGGTTAGAATAGAATAATTCCAGGTGGAAGGGATCTACAATGCTCATCTCGTCCAGCTGCCCTAATATCAGTCTGAACCTGCCCTGATGTAGCTTGGAATCATTCTCGTGCACCCTCTCACAGGACCCCAGGGAGAAAAGCTCAGCACCTCCCTCTCCACTTCCCCTCCTCAGGAGGCTGTAGAGAGCAACAAGGTCTCCCCTCGTCCTCTCCAAACTAGACAAACCCACAGTCACTCACTCCTCACACAGGACCTGCCTTCCAGCCCTTTCACCAGCTTTGTTGCCTTCCTCTGGATGTGTTCAAGTACCATAACATCCAGTTTTTAAATTTTGTTTCCCAACTGCTTGGTCTTTTGCCCTGATACTCCTCTCAGTTTTTCTAATGTGCTCTGTTGGTGGCTGCTGGTCACGAAGTCAGTCTGTTCAAGTGGTCACATTGTGTAATTTAATTAAGAAACCCCTCCACTGCCTTCTTTAAACTACTTGGACTCCTAGCAGTAAAACTCCCCTTACTGTTGCCCTTGCTGAGCGCCCTCCCCAGGCCCAGCACCAGTTTCCTTCCCCTGCCCGCAGAGCACTGGTGTCTGATGAATGCAGCGTGGGTGATGTGTAAAGGGGAGCTGCATGAGCAATTCCTTTTCGGTCACTGAATATTGACGCCCACTGTTCAGACAATCTTTTTTAAATAAACCTTGGCCTAATTACTCTGTTGGTAATCATGCTGCCTCAGGAAAATCTAAAATAATCAGCAGTCAGAAGAAAGGCTTGAAAAAATTGGAGAATAAATGATTTGCTTCTGAAAGGTGTGAATAAGTTAAGTATCATATCTTTTTTTGGGAAGCTTGATTTCCAGACACAGCTGTGATTTGGCTCCTACAGCCGGAGTGGTGGGGTCAGGTGAGTTAGCTGAGGACTGGCAGCAGCCCAGGGGACTGGCAAAAACAGGCGGTTTCTCTACTGGTGGTTGATTTGAGCTGTGTCTCCACTGTGATGCCATGCAGCCAGGCAGGCTCCCCTGCTCCGTGGTTGCTGTGCCTTAGAGTGGGAGATTTTGGTTGTGAGGAGAGGAGATGGAATGGCTCTGGTCACGCTTGCTGTTGTGGTGATAACCCCTTGAGCCAGCCTGCCTTTGCTGCTGCAGGAACTGCTGCTCCACGGTTGCCTGCAGGGAGGCTGGAGGTGGAGCAGCTCCTTTTGGTGGGGAGGGAGGTGAGTCTGAGGTGAGAACTTCAGGCTCTACAACCTACAGCCTCAGGTGGCATCTGTCACCCAAGCCGTGCTGAACGGGAGGAGCAGGGAAGCCCTTGGAGCCTGGTGCCTTCCTCTCCTCGTTTGGTTTTCCCAACCATTCCCTGAGGAGGTTGTTCCACAGGGGAGTAGAAGTGAGCTTTGCCTTGCAGATAAGGAGCGCTGCCTGGAGCTGAAGAAGGCCTTGTGCACCGCTCACGAGAAGTTCTGCTTCTGGCCAGACAGCCCCTGCCCAGGTTGGTGTCTCAGAGCCCAGCTAGTGCACATGTCTAGGATGATTCCATTTTTTCTCCCTTTCTGTCGCTGCTCTTGTCTCCCGTTGTAGGAATTGTGGTTTCTCTTTAAGTTTTCAAAGCAGGCAGTGTCACCACAATCCCCTTTTTTCTTGTGGGGACAGTGAAACACACAGTAGCAAAACAACATCTCTAAGCAGCCTCAGCAAATAAGCAACTGAGCCATGGCTGGAGCCCCAGGCCGGGCTGTACCCAGCCTCTCTTAACCTTTATGTGCCTCTAGGACAGTTAAAATGCTTATTGGGTTGTAACTGGGAGGGGACAGAGGATGCTGGATGATATGGGATGCTGAAAGGGCAATAGATCTCATTTTGAGAGCTGTGCTGCACGGGGAAGGGTGGTTGCAAATGAAAAAGGCTGTGCTCAGCTTTTCTTTTAAAAGCCGAGAGACCAATCTGGGGAGACCTTGGCTGGACTCATCTCCTTCCTTGCCCTGTGGGATAAGGAGGGGGTGGGAAGGCCAGTGGCACAGCTCAGGCCTCCCGTGCTTGCTTTCACCAGATCGCTTTTCCATGTTGCTGGTGGATGAGCCCAGAGCCCTTCTCCAGGACTTCCTGGACCGTTTTCAGAGCCTGTGTCAGCTGGAGCTGCAGCTGCCCTCCCTCAGACCAGAAGACGTGAAAAACATGGTGAGTTCCCGTCTGCCCCCGAGATCGGGTGCATTCAAGCCCCTGGTGATGATACCAGGCACGCCTGTGCTGTGCAAACCCAGTCCAAAACAGTTGTGAGATTCAAGCTGAAGTCTCTGATTTAAGTGTGTGAGTGGTCTGATCACTTTAGCTTTCTCCTAGTACGTTCTCCATGTGGTGGTTTCACCTGGTGTTTCTGGAAGCATGTAAAGCATTTGCCAGTCAGGGAGGGACCTGGGGGTGTTGATTGCCAGCCAGCTGAACAGGAGCCAGCAGTGTGCCCAGGTGGCCAAGAAGGCCAATGGTATCCTGGCTTGTATCAGCAACAGCGTGGCCAGCAGGGACAGGGAAGGGATCTTACCCCTGGACTCAGCACTGGTGAGGCTGCACCTCGATGAGTGGGTTCAGTTTTGGGCCCCTCCCTCCAAAAAGGCCATTGAATGACTCGAGCGTGTCCAGAGAAGGGCAACGGAGCTGGTGCAGGGTCTGGAGCACAGGTGTGATGGGGAGCGGCTGAGGGAACTGGGGGGGTTTAGTGTGGAGAAGAGGAGGCTGAGGGGAGACCTCATGGCCCTCTGCAACTGCCTGAAAGGAGGGTGCAGAGAGGGGGGATGAGTCTCTTGAGCCAAGTAACAAGCAACAGAACAAGAGGGAATGGCCTCAAGTTGCACCAGGGAAGGTTTAGACTGGCTCTTCGGAAGGATTTCTTTGCAGAAGGGGTTGTTGGGCGTTGGAATGGGCTGCCCAGGGCAGGGGGGGAGTCCCCATCCCTGGAGGGGTTGAAGAGTCGGGTTGACGCAGTGCTGAGGGATCTGGTGGAGTTGGGAACGGTCAGGGTGAGGTTCATGGTTGGACTGGAGGAGCTTCAAGGGCTTTTCCAACCCAGATGATTCTGTGATTCTGTAAAAGGGAGTTTGGAAAGACTCATCTGCTCTGCAAGCCCTTCTTGACCAACGCAGACGCAGCTGGCTCATGTCACCACGATGTTGCTGGTGAGAAGTGGGCTGTGTAGCATCCAGTTCCTGCTCTACGCCTTTCCTGGGGTGTGTGGTGCTCTCCAGTGCCCAGCAGAAGTGATTTGGGGTCCCACAGGGTCCTGTGGGTGCTCTCCCTGGCAGCCCCCACCCCTGTTTGTTACGTCCAAGTGCTCCATGAGATTGCAGGTCACTCCTCTAGCAAATGGCTGGGGTCCCACTGGAGTCAGTCATTGCTCTAGGTGGGGTTGGGAATTTGGGGAGCTGGAGGGGCTGCCCCTGAGCAGAGGTGTGGGCAGAGGCCTGTGAAGGTGAGGGAGCCCAGAGAGTGTGGTACAGGGGGGCTTCTCGTGTGAGGCAATCGTGCAAGGGGGTTCAGCAGACAGGAGGGAAGAGCAGGAGCTACAGCAGGAGAGGCTGGAGCGTAGCTGCAGGCAGGAGCAAGTGTGGGATTGCCTCCTCATAGGGACCTGGCCAGGCCTTGCTCTACTCCAGCCAAGTCTGGCTTGTTGGGCACTCACTCGCCGGGAAACAGATGGCTCTCAGCAGCAAGAAACCATGTGGGAACTGGGGAACTCTTCATCCATTCAGCAGAAATCACAGAGGTGTTTTATTGTTGCTACTGTGGGCTGGCTGAGCTATGAAACCCATTGCAACCCCTCGGGAAGAGACAGCGTAAAGCCAAGGGATGTATCGGATCTCCACATCGTACCTCCCCAGCTGCCCCACTAGCAGCAAGATCTAGAGCCCGACTGACACCTTCAGGGACTCTCTTTTCTCACTGTGTCTCAGCAGTAGCCCCAGAAGCACTCATGGTTTGCTTGAGCACAGGCAAACACAGCCCTTGTTGCCTCCCTGGGATCGGAGGGAGAGATTTGGGCTGTTCAGGCTCGTGCTTGCCGTGAGCGGCGGAGCTGCAACCTGCTCCACTGTCCCCACGCCAGCTCGGGGGAGAAAATGGTGCTTAAACAGAGCCCACGCAATGGGGATAGTCAGGCACAAGGCAGGAGGAAGCCGTCGCTCTTGTGTGGCTTTTGCCTGTTAAGCAGAGTGGAAGTGCTGAGGGTGCTAGCTGATGCACCCAGCCCTTTCGGGAAGTGAAAAAGATTTTTTTTTTCTCATGTAAGCTGCGGTTTGTGAGTAGAAACAGTGTATTTTATCAAACTGCCTCTGACTGCCAGCTCTGCCACCTCTCTCTGTCCCACAGTCCCTGACGGAGGAGAAGATCAGTCTGCTCCTCCAACTGATTGGGGAGGAACTGGAGCACAAAACGGAAGGAGAGAAACCACCGATGAAGTTTGCCACGGAAATCCTGCCAGTACACGTTCCTGCCTGCATCCTGGCTCTGTGCGGCTGGACCTGCAGGTGGGTCGTGGTAGGACTGATACTAAAGTGTCTGCCGTACTTTGTGGTTGATGGTGAGACCTGTCAGAGGCTGGAGGAATGCAGATGTCCCTCCTGTGAAATGTTCAGTATCCCGTTTCACTATTTTATTATCATCTCCAGCCATTAAAACTGACAGACTTCCAGAAACCCCAGTGCAAAGCTAATCTAAAATAGATGTCTCCCTGACACGGCGGAGTGAAACAACTGAGCTGTCGGTTGCCCTGCTCATTGCTGATTTAGATGTTGAAGTCAATCCCTGAAATGTCATCCTCAGTAACGCTTTCGTTGCTCGTCAGGCCTGCGGGAAGGGAGGGAAGGTTTGTGACCTGAAGGTTTGCAGCTTCCCAAAGCGTGTGCTGTGAGCAGAACAGCCGCGCTGTTTGTGCCTGAGGCAGCTTGCTGAAAGGGAAGCAATCTTTTACGGTGCAGGCTGGAAAAGGGCTCACAGCGGGGAAGAGCAGAGCTGCTGCTGTGGTTGGGGGGTTCAGGGGCCGAGGATGGGGATACTCTCAGCTGATATGCCGTAAGTGAGTGTGCTCCTGCTTCATGGCAAGCCAAAATGTAAGCGAGCCAGTTTAAATCAACACTGTAGATGGGTTTTAATGGATTAGTTTTACTTCTTAGCACACGAGGCTACAAAAACACTAAGTCTGTGCCTCAGTGCAGGGGTACTGATGTCTTGAAACATGCTGGCTCAGGTACCTGCGACTGAGACGGTTCCTGTGCTCTGCCAAATACCTGCATCTGTTCTGAAAGCTGCGAGTTTGGGGGAGGGCCCAGGCTCGTCCCTGACCTTCTCTCCTGACTTGGCTCTGTCCCCACAGCACTGCGTCTGGCTTCGTGCACCTCTCGGTGATCACCTGCTCCCGTTGCATGAGGAAGGTGGGACTGTGGGGTTTTCACCAGCTGGAGTCTGCAGGGCCGGAGCTGGACTCCTGTGGCCCGAGCATCACGCCACCGGCACCTGCTGAGCGCTTCCTGCTCATGCCCGCGTCTCCACGCAGGATGCTCACACGGAGCCAAGACACGCTCCCTCCAGGCTCCGAGCAGGTATGGCCCAGCTCAGCCAGCCCATGAGCTCAGGATGTCTGGGTGAAACAGGAGGATGCAGGAGTCTAAACTGATGTAGTTTGGGTGTCCGCTGCCTTTTAATTTGAAAGAGACTCATTTTGGTGCTGTTCCTCCAGCTGTAGGCAATGTCCAACAGAAGTGGGTTGCTGCTGCCTTTGCCCTTGCCCTTTGCAGTTCTCTGTCCTCCCTCAGCCCTCCCATAGGTGGGCACAAAAAGGGCCTTTCCAGCCAACATCTCGGGGCTTGTCTAACTCAAGATGCTCCAAATCAGGGGCTGCCTTCACCCATGTCCAACTAGACACATCTAAGATGCTCCTGGTGTGAAGGGAGGGTGGCACGGCTCCTGCCATGGTGGCTGGAGGTGGTTTTGATCTCTTGTTTGAGCTGGGCAGGGCCCTCTGTCCTCTTCAGGCAGAGGACATGCTGGTGACCGGAGGAGCTCTGTTAATTCCTTGTTCTTTCCCCGCTGGCAGCAGGAGAAGAGCCCATCCCCGGCAATCTCTCGCCCGCGGGGTTGGGACGTTTCTGTCCCCACGGACCGGAGTGATGTGGAGGTGGCCAGCCCCACTCTGAGGAGCCGCCCCGTCACCCGCAGCATGGGGCAGGGGGACAACGTGGAGGTGCCATCCAGTCCTTTCCGCAGAGCCAAGCGGACGCGGCTCTGCTCCTCCAGCAGCTCCGTGAGTGACCCGGGTGCAGGGAGAGCCTGGGTGGGGAGGGATCTGGGCAGGGTGCTCCTGATCCAGGGACCAGTGTTGTCCCTGCAGTCAGCTCAGGGCTGGTGTTGAGGCACAGAGAGGGTTTTATGGTGTCACTGGAGCCTTTTTTTAAACCATGCTGTCGCTGTCCTCCTTCACTGTCACCTCCTCCCTTACCCAGGACACTTCTTTGAGGAGCTTCTTTGACCCCAGCACTCAGCATCGTGACTGGTGTCCCTGGGTCAATGCAGTGGAGGGAGGGGAAACCCTGGAAGATACCGCGGCCCAGACAGAGAAAGAGCCTGCGAAGGCAGAGCCGGGCTGGCGAGTGGTACTGAACACTCTCCTCGCCACCAGAAAGTGCGACAGAGTGCCTGAGACGGAGCCTGTGGTGAGTCTGTGGGATCCCCAGCCCCAAACCCAAGCGCTCAAAACATCGCTTCGTCCAGCCTTGCCCAGGGCGGAAAGGCCATGGGCAGAATTTGGGGTAGATGGCCTTCATTTAGGCTTAATGCAAACCCAGTCGGGTGGCAATGACCAAGCGACCAAGCGTGTGCCTGTAGAGTCTCAGCTTCCCCTCTGGCTGTGCTGACAGCCTCTCAGCCGGGTCTCATCCCTTACAGCGATGTGTTGTGCGCCGATCTGCTCAAGGGCTACTATAAATAACAGCCTTTCCCGAGCGGCTCAGCGCTGCCCAAGATCCAGTTTCATTTCACGTCCTAGTAGAGAGCTCCTAACCCTCTCTGCAGACATCCTGCGGCCGCCAGCCCCAGGCTGTTGGACTGGTGGGTTTGCCGAGCCAGAGGAGTGGAGCTGAGCCCACAACCCCCCTCCCTGAGCACAGCCAGTACCTGCTGCTGCCTCCCTGGGCCCTGTTATCTGCCTGGATTCTTCCTGCCAGCTCCCCCCTGCTTTGCTTGGGACTGAGCTGCAGGGAGCAGCGGAGGAGTCCTACTTTAGCATTTTTTGGGGGGACTTTGTGTGAGTTGTGTCCCCAACAGGCTGGTCCCTTCTGCCTGTGCCACATGCCCCAAAAGTGCCAGTGAGTCCTGTGAGACCAGACACAAATTGGAGACGCGAGACCCAGCTGGAGCAGGGGATGGTTGGAGTTCTGTCCTGCTTCTTGCTTGCAGTTGCTTTGCTCTTTTCCCCTCTGATTCTGGTAAACAGGGCTAACGAAGAAGAGCAAACTGGCAGCCAATTAAGATATTTCAGATGGGTTTTTTTGCTGCATTTTTTCCTCACGTGCTTTGTAGGCAGCTCAGTGGCGATGGCAGGTCCTGTTGCGATGCCTTAACCTCCGGTTATCTCTTTGCTCCCCCTCTCTCACAGAGTCTCTCGGTGAAGTCCTGCAAGGTGTTCCGCATTTTCCGGCAGTGGGAGAGCATGAATTCCTCCTGAATGAGCTACTGCCCCTGGGAACTGCTGTCTGGCTGGCAGCACGCAGGGCATCGCGTCGGTCCAGCGGAGATCTGCTTCCCAGTTGCTCCTGCAGCAGTTTCATGCCCTGGGGAGGGGATGCTGAGGAGGCTCCACCAAACGCAGCCCCCAGCGGCTGCTGGGACCCCCTCCTCCCTGACTGCCTTCCTCCAAGCCCCCTGCCTTCACAAATTGCTGCTGTAGCCCTTGGCCCCGAGGGTTTTGACAGCCCTCTGGAGCTGGGCCATGCTGCGGGCATGCAGGGTGAAAGAGGAGACGTGGTCACCTCATGAGGGTGACCATGTTGTGTCCAGCTGTGACCTGCCACCAGCAGCACAGGGATATGATGCCAGGTGGGAATAAACATTTCAGTTTTGTTTTTTTTCTTTTTCTTTTTTTTTTTTTCTTACTGCTGGTGTGGTGCTTCTTCCTGGGGCGGGATAAGCTCTGGACCGAGGATGTGGCTCCTGTATCCTTCAGGATCCTCATCTTTGTGCAATCAATGTCTGTCTGCCTCCCATTCCTGTTTCCCGCTCCTTATTTTGCTGTCCCCCCTGCCTGATGTGGACTCTTTGCCATTGCCTCAGCCCCCGTACACGCAGAAATGCCCCTGACCTTGTACCCCTGGGCCTGCCAGCCTCTGCCCTGGCAATCAGCTGCCCAAAGCAGATTTAGTTGGGGGCTGAGGGCCTCTCTGATAAATCCCCCCCAGCTGGAGTGCAGGGGAGAGGCTGGGATGCAGCCAAAACCTGGGAAGAGGTGGGTTAGGGCTTCCCTGGGTGCTGGGGAGGGACTGGACTCAGTGGAAGGGGGAGAAGAAACCCAGAAAGGAGCCCCTGATCTGTTGTCTCCATCCTTGAGGATGTTTGGGAAAGGGCTTTGGGGAGGTCTGAGATTCCACAGACCCCCCAGGCACAGTTGAATCTCCTCACCCCAGGTCTGTCGCAGCCACATGGATGGGGGTGAAGGCACAGGAACGTGCCATTCCCCTTTTTTTTTTTTTTTGGAGGAAATGAACCCCCTTTGGAGGGGGACCCCCTGCCTCAGTTTCCCCAGCCCCAACTGTGTGTGGTTCCTTCTGTGTCTCATCTTGTCCCATCCCCTTTGGGGTATTTTCTGCCCACCCTGTGCCTGGGAAGGCAGCAGCTGCCTTAGAGCTGATCCCTGCTCTCCCAGAACCCCAAAACTTGGGGGTTACCTGCCCACCCAAGGACTTCTTCTGGGAGACACTTGTTACCATTGGGTGCGTGGTGGCAGGAAGCCCCCTGGGAAGCAGCAGGATGTTGAGTTTTGGTGGGTCACCTTCATTTCCTAAGAGTGTCCTAATTATGTGGCCCTAACGAGGAGCTGCTTCACCCCATGGCCATGTTAGGGTGGAGATGAGGGTGTCACCCCCACGCGCACCCTGGGTGTACCCCCAGCCCCAGAGGGGTGAGGGTGAGCTGGAGCCCCTTCCCCAGCTCCCCAAACCCACAGATCTTGTCCCCAACAGCCCCCCCCCCCCGGTTTCCCCTGGTTTCCCTCATTCCCCCATAGCTCCCCCCACTCCACAAAATATGTGGTGCACCCACAGTGAGAGGGAATGATGTCCCCACGCTGTGGGGGGCAAAACCAGCTGCCCCCCACCCCACTGCACCTCCATTTGCAGACCCAGGAGGGCTCAGAGGGTCCCTAAATCTACTGTGCACCCATGTACAAGGGTCTGGGTGCTACAGGAGTGGTCTTAAGGCACCCCAAAAAGAACAGGATGCTATTAAAGAAATTAAGAGAAAATCCTGATTTTTCTCCTTCCTGTTTTCCCAGTTGCTTGGAACCAGTCAGGGAGAATCGAGGCTGGGGAAATGGGGAACCCTCTATCCCAACTTTTCCAGCTGCTCTGGTCAAATATAACCTCATTCCCCCTTGCCCCCCCCCCCCCCCCCCCCCCCCAAATTCCCCCCAGTGTATCTTTCCCAGGGTGTGGATCCAACCCCCTTCAGTGTGACTCAGGGCTGGAGGGGTGTGTTGGGGCATTAAATGGAGGAAATAACCCCCCCCACACACACACTTGTGGGGTGAGATTCCGCCTTTATTCAGACTTTTTGGGGTTCCTCAGCTGTGTCTCCATCCTGTGTGGGGAGGAAGCGTTGGGACAATTTTTTTTGGGTAATGCCGGGGTCAGGAATGCGGGATGTCCACCCCAGGCGTGGAGATGAGTTGCCAGAGCCCCACTGGCTTGAGAGACACCCATTCGCACCACCGTCACCCCACTGTCACCTCCGGGGCGCTGGCGCGTGCCTCCCCCATCCGGTTGGGTAAACTGAGGCAGCGGGAAATGCTTTGCCGATGTTGCACCGGAAAACTGGTGCGGTGACTCGGCCTGGTCATCCACCACGTGCCTGCTTTGCAATCCGAGGGGCGGGGGGGGGAAGTTTGGATTTAATGGTGGTTTTCCCTGGATGACAGTGGCCACCCCATCTTGGCGTCCTATCGGGCGGTGACCCCCGCCCTGCACTGAGGCCTCGGGCCCCGGCGGGGTCTCGAACCCGCGGCCTTGCCAACACTTCCCTCTCTATCTTCCCCCCCTCCGCCGCACTACGACTCCCGGCGTGCAGCGGGGTGGGCGGGGCCAGCGCGGCGCTGCCGGCGCAGCCAATGGCGGCGGTGCGGGGCGGTGAGGTCACTGTGGGTGACGTCAGGGGTCCAGAGAGAGGCTCCGGCAGAGACGACCGGAGCGGGGCTCGCGGCTGAGGGAGCGCGAGGCGGCGCGGGGGGGGCCCGGGCGGCGGCACCGGCGGCGGCGGCGGCGGCAGCACCGGCGACACCACCACCACCACAGGAGGGCGGCGGCGGCGACAGCAGCGGCGGCGGCGGCGGGGGGGGTCCCAGCGGCTCGGAGCCCGGCGCCCCCCCGCTCCCCTCGGTGCCGGGCGTCCCCGGTCCGCGGCGGCGGCGCTGACAGCCCGCCCGGAGCACCGGGGGCGGCCGCGGCCACCATGTCCTCCCCCAGCCCGGGCAAGAGGCGGATGGACACCGACGTGGTCAAGCTGTATCCTTCCCGCACCCCCCCTCCTCCACCTAATCCCCCCCCCCTCCCCTCCCGCCGCCTCCCTCCGCCGGCAGCCCCGGGGGGCGAGCCCGCCTCCTCGGCCGGGCCTGCACCGGAGGGGGGCGGGGGGGCACCGGGAATCCCCCTCTGGTGTCGCTCCCCCCACCCCCCCGGGCGGCGGCTGCGCCCCTTTCTGAGACTAGGCCTAGGCCTCTTCCCGGAGCTGGGGGTTGGACCTGGCCCCCCCCTCTCCCTGGGGTGCGGGCCCCCCCCCCTTACAGAGAGGAAGCCTAACCCCCCCCTTTCCTTATTTTGGGGGGGCTTATCCCCTTCTGTGGCTTGACAGCCACCAGCTGGGGTGCCCTGTGGGTGTCCCCCCCCTTAGTGAAGGCCCCTCCAACCTGGGTGCCCTGCACCCCCCCTGGCCTGCGGCCCAGCCGCCGGGGGAGGACGAGGAAGGGGAGAGCAGCTCCAGCAGCCACAGCCCAAAGAAAGGCTTTTGTGGTGTTTATTATTATTTACTCCCCGATTTCAGCCTGCGGTTCACGAAGCTTCTGGTGCCGGCTTAGGGATTTAAGTTTTTGGGGGGAGCGGGGGGGCCCCCACAGGCACTGGCTCACAGCAGACCCGTGGCTGGGTGACGGGGAGGTGGGCGAAGGGCTCCGACGCTGGGGCCCACAACCCATCTCGCAAGAGGTCCCATTTATGTAACGCTCTAGGTTGGGTTAGGCTTTATTATTTTTATTCCCCCCCCCCCCCCCCCCCCCTTTCTGCGATCTGTTGATATTTTTTCTCCTTATTTTTATTCTTGGCCCTTTCCAGGGTGGCGAATCCTTTTTCTCTCTGTCTGGAGTGTGGGTGGCATTGAAAAATATCATTGGGAATTTGGTTCTAGGATTGTTTTATTAATAGTTTTTGTTTACAAGGTGGCAGTGTGTGCCGAGAGGGGGTAGAAATGACAAGAGTGGCTGAAATGTTTTTCTGCTCTGTTGACTGAACGTGCCTGACCTCCCTCAGCAGGACTTGGGTCTGGTGGCTCTAACTTGGTGGTGTCGAGGGGTCGAGAAACGGGTCTGATTTAGTTTCAGAGCGAGATAAACAAACTTACTTGGATTTTGTGGGTTTTTTTGGAGGGGGGGGGAAGGGAGGAGCGACACGGCTCATGTTTGTGGCATGAGGGTGGCTTATCGAAGGAAACTTCTGTTTGACGTTCAGCTTGTGCGTTTCTCTCTACAAAGCTGCTCTTCGTATCTTTTTTGCCTTGTTTTTAAGCAAATAGGAAATGACTACCGATCATGCTTGAATCGGAGCTATTTTTATCCGGGGGTTTAAAGTTACACACATGTCATACTCTGTCGAACGCCAATTGCGATCGATGCTTAATTGCACCGGGAGGGGGGTCGGGAATTCCAGCTGTTTAGTGTGTGTGTGGGGAAATAAAATCTTTCTTAGGGATAGTCTGGAAAGAGGACTGGGCCAGAGAGGGGCTTGAGGCCCAACCTGATCCGCTGCTGCTCTCCTTTCCCCTCCCCCTCTCTCTTTTTTTTTCCCCTTTTTGTTCGATTTGTAGCCGGCATCTCCAGCGATCGCAGCATTTTAGGAGACAAAGAGCAGGTTTTTCTGAAGTGGCTTCGCTCGCTCTGTATTTCTAGCAGCAGCCGGGCTGTGCGGTGGTAGGTAGAAAGCCCTGAATATCTGGCATTCCTCCCGATGCTGGGTAGTTTCCGCTCTGCTCTCGTTTCTCCCCCCTGACAAAAGAAACCCAAGGCTTTTCCAAAAGCGAAGCTCTTGTTATTGTCGGCGCAGCCTTCCCGGTGTTTTGAGGGGTGAGGGTTAGAGCGGTCGGTCTCCTGTGGACAACAAACTTAGGAAGTTGGATGTGTCAGATGACTCTCCTCACCACTCCTCCCTCCCCAGCCTTTTTTGTTTGTCTGCCTGACTTGCCTCGCCTGCCCGGGGTGAGCGCAGATTGCTAGGCCCAGGCTCCCCGAGACGCTTCCCTGGGGAATCTCCCTCTCTGGAAGCTGATCGGAAATAAGGGTCTGGCTCCAGACTGGGAGCGAGGAGGGTCTTGGTGGTGACCGGAGGAGAGGGGGCTCATCTGAAGGAATGTACTTGAAGGCTGCTCCTCCCTGGGGCTTGAGTGTTTTGTTGTTGTGTAGGGTTTTCTTTTTTTTTTCTTCCCCCCCCCCCTTTTTGCTGCCATTTTCATTACAGTTTCCCTTTTCAGCCCCTTTTCGTGTCTCCGATAGAGAATAATGGCACGGATTTATGGCCTGCCAAGGGCTACCTTTTTGAGTAGGGAGGGGGCGATGGCCAGAGTGAATAACACTGCTGCCTTCTCCTGCTCTGACAGGTTTAGGAGCCGAGTGGGGTCTTTTTATTATTCCTATTTTCAATCCTAACACGTCCGTGTCCTTTTGTGGATGCCTCTTTGTGAGCAGGGAAGGGGAGAGGTTGCTCTGCTCTCTGGGGCTGGAGGGAGGGCAAAGCTCTGTGTGTGCGCGTTAATGTGTTGAACTGATGTTTAATAATCGCCTGGACGATTATGTGCTGAAACTCTGAGTCACTCATTGTTTCTCTCCTGATCGCGCTCACAATGTTGTGCAAACGCTGGGGAAGGGCCTGCAGCGGGGAGCCACGCTGCCTTCCTCCCCTCTTGGGGGGCTCCAGCCCCCCCACCACGCTGGTTGAAGTTTCCTGGATGACCTGTGTCCTCGTAGAGTGGGGGACACTGCCTGCACCCCACCGGCGAGCACGGCTTTGCAGGAAGGCTCCGTGCCCCCCAAAACACCTCAGGACCCAGTCGCCTGGAAGTGCAGGGACATCCCACGGGCCTGCTGGCAAGCGCTCAAGCTCAAGGCCAGGCCTCCCCAGCCCAGACATCCCCACCCTGGCAACTGTGGGGTGCTGGAGCAGGGGGATCCCATCCCCAGTTCCCCCCAGTTTCGGGGTGAGCTGCTGGCCTTGGAGCCGTGTTTGCAGGCAAGAGGCCTCGGGCAGAGCTCGCAACTCCGCGGATTGGCTGCTCTGTTACTACCCGGAAACCGGGGCTGGGGCGGAGCGAGCCGGCAGCTGATGGGGTGCCCCAGCCAGCGTGTTTACACCCATGGGGGGACGCACCCCAGCACCCCACAGCCCCCCCCCGCCCCCCAGACCGCGGAGCGGTTTGCTGCCGGCTGCCGGGTTTATTGTTCTGTGCCGGGGAAGCAAAGCGGGCGCTCCAGGGCGAGCTGTTTGCAGCCTCCTCTTGGATGAGAGTTTATTTTGTGCTGATTTATTTTCCTCCTTTTGTGGATAGATGCTCCTGGCTGGGTTGTAGTCCCTGAGCTCTATTTTTAAGCATCAGAGCTGGAAAAGGGAAGTGTCACCCTGTTTTGTGCATGAAAGGAATTATAAATAGTGCCCAGCTTCATTTGAATCTCCCTGTTCTGACCAGTTTACAGAGCTGAGTGTTTGTAACGCGTGTCGGAGCTACCGGGGAGCGTAATACACGGAGCGTTGCGCTCCCTTCTAATTTTAGGCTTGTCCTGACTCAAGGAGAATAAAGGTACAAAGCTCCTTAGTCTACCTGCGGAGTATTTTGTAATCGCAAAACTCCCTGTGTTTGCTCCGCTGAGATCAGCTGAGGCAAAGGGTAGGACACAGTTTACATTTGGGATAAATTCCTTTTTATGTTCATTATAGGCTTACACCGCACTTATCATCCTACTTGAACACCTTCCAAGAGTCGTGTTGAGCAATAGGACAGTCACGTGGCTTTGTTCTCTTTGGCCTGTCCCCAGGGGAAGAGCATGTGCGCTGGAATGTCTTGTTTTGGTAGAGTTTGGTGGTGTTTTGTTGTTGTGTTGTTTTTTTTTTTTTTGTAAAGGATAGACATTTCTGGAAACTTTTACAAGTCAGAATGTAAATTTTAAAATGTCACGCTACACTTCTTTCTGCTCTACTTCTGGGGCTCCGTTTTAATGAGGTCTCCAGGGATATGGGTAATCGTGTGGTGGTACTTCAGAAGGCACAAAGACGTGGCAACGGCCCCGTTTCAAAACTGGGAGAGCCCCCCCCTTCTCCCAGAGCAGTTAGAAATGCTGGCACAGGTTGTGGCTTATAAATAAAATCCAGTTAAACGCAGCTCAGAACGTAAAGTGCTACCTGCCGGTATGAGAACTTTAAATCCACAGATCGTTCTGCTGAAACCAAACCAACTAGAGTTAAAAAATAAGTAAATCGTCTTTGTTGCCTAAATGACAACTTTCAAGGGTATCATCTTGCTGCTTTTAGAGCTGAATGTGGTGTCTTTGCTGGCGGCTGGATTTTTTTTCCCCGAAAGGACGGGCTCTTGGCTGGAACTGTAAGTTCACTCTTCCATTGTTGCCTTGTCAGTTTGATCGCGGAGGCTATTGAAGCTGGGGCTTGTCGAACAGACCTGAAAGCGCAGTGCACCTGCTTAATCATATAATTGCGATGGTCATTGAGATGAAACTGTGGAATATGAATTTGGTTAAGACAGCTTGGAGCAGAGTGCCTGTTCTAGCTTGACATCCCAGCCCTATTTAAAATAAGAAAAATAAAGCCTTTGTATCGCTCCGTGTTTGGCTCATTTTAACTATTTCTCCATCTCATTCCCCAGACTCGGAGCAGTGAGTTTGGTATTCTGAATAGTATGGCAGTCGTCTTTAGGATTATGCTTATGGTACCCAGTTCTTAAGACTAAACTGGCATTAGATTACTAAATGCTGATTAAACAAATCACAGAGGCTGTTTCTTTGTAGTAACAGTTTTTAAAAAAAAAAAAAGTGCACACAGGATTTCAGTAAAACAAGTGGCTTGCCTTGTAAAATGGTGTCCCTGCTCTCCTTTCTGTTGCTGTGTCTAGAAGGGCGTGCTTGATATTTCTTCTGTCTTTTCTAGTGAAGCTATACTGTGATCTAGGCAGGCTTGGATTTGTAGTAGGTGATTGTTTTTAAGTGTCATCACGACTATCTTACAATCCCGGCAAGCTTTTGGAAACGCGTCTCGCTGAGTGCACTCCCACGTGTTCAACATTTCTTAGCAGCAGCAGCCAATAACGTTAGCTTCGAGCATGGCTGGGAATCTTGCAAACCCTGTTAAAGTCTTAATATGTAGGATTAAGCAGAAGATGCCCCCTGATGAGGCTCTGCATTGTTTAATTTGCCAGGGAAATATTACATTTAATCTTCATGTAAGTACAGCTTGTGTTTTGTCCTGGTTCTGGTTATCGCTGTGCACTGGCATTAAAATCATGTTATTTAAAAAAAAAAACCAAACATAAAAAATGATCTTATGAAAAGCTTGTAAGCAAAGCATTGACATTGCTGGATGTTTGCTTTGTTTATACCTGAGTGGCAAGCGGGAGGAGCTGCCCCGTGTTGTGCTGCTGCCTTCCTCTCCAGCTCACAGAACGCAGAGCTTGCTCTTTCGGAGTGGTTTTTTACTTGGTTTTCAGAAGAACATCAATTAATCGCTCCTTCAAATACATGCTTAATTGCTGTCTTACCTTGTGCCTACCTGTTGTACCTGGAGCAGGTTGAGCAGACTGTAGTTCTGGAAGCCGAGGGAGTAAATCCTGCGAGGTGCCGAGTGCCTCCTTCGGAGGGGTGGGCGTGCGCGGAGCTCGCGCCTCGCCGCTGGATCGCTCTGGGACAAGGCGGCGGCTGCTCGCTCCTCGGAGGCTCCAGGTTTGATGCCTCCGTGCGAATGCCGGCGGCGAGGGGGAGATGCCTGAGGACACTGGGGGCTGCTGGGGGGTAGCGGTAGTGGTTGGCCATCCTGCCCTCCTCCCAAAGAGGCAACTCGCTGCACAGGCTTTCACTTCTTGGGCAAGATCCCATCCTTGGAGCCCTCTGCCCTCCCCTGTTGCAAGCAAAAGCACAGGAGTGCTTAAATTAAAAGTCCTGATAGACTTTTCACCCTGTTTGTTATTTATTTTCTTCAAGCAAGGTAAAGCAGCAGGAATTGGGCTGTTAGGAAGGGAAGGCTGCATCTGAAACTGCCCCAGCGTAGAGCCATTGCTGGTTGCAGTATAACTTAATGTTCTCGGCACCTGTTGGTACTTGGTGCCCTTCTTAAACCATGATTTAATCGGAGTCATAACCAGGATAAACACATAACAGGTTGTTGTTAAGGCAGGAAAGTGCCCACAGTTAAAGCGACAGGCTCCCGTATGGAGTGGGTTCCCAGCCAAATAGCTATCTGTTTTACTGTCTGCTTAAATTAGAGGTGATGCGATGCTGAGGGAGAGATGTCTGAATTTTCTGCTTTGCTCTCCTGCTGTTCTGGACATTATTCTGGCAGCAAAAATGAGAGATTGCTGAATAACATTTTTGTAATATTGAACGTGAATTATATATGTGGGTGTGCATATAGGAGTTCAGCATTTCATTGTGTGTCTTATTGTGTGCATTCAGCTTCCCTCCTTTCACTCCCTCCATTTCCCTGTGGATTTTGTCCATGTATTTCTGGAATAATGAACATAGAGCGTTGCTCTTTGTTTTTCTTCACCAAAATAGAGCTCACGTGACTGAAGAATCATACGACCTTGCCATCTCTAGTTTCTACTAGGTCATGCAGCCTGTGTGCCGGTGCCTGTCGATTCTAGCAGGGAGCTTGCGGATGAACTGCCCTCGCCGTTAGAAAATGCCCTGTGTGATGGATCTTCTACCACATCCCAGGGAGATGGTCTGAGTTAGTTTTATTTCTGGCAGAACCATGCGGTTCTCGCTTTTTTTGTTGGTTTTCCCCCCCCACCCCACACCTCATTTTTTAATCCTTTTTTCCACCTTTGTGGGGCATTCAGAATTATTTGTTGCTTGATGCTGATACTCTTTGAACACCAGTCAGCTGTTGCAGAGAAGTACAAGCACCCTCTCATCACTGAGGCAGTCTCTGCTTAATCTTTCTCGGGCTCTTCCTTCTCCTGTCCCCACTCAGTCCCTTCGGCCTTATGACCACTCACCTCTAAATGCTATCTCCTCATCTTCGGTCTCCATCTTCTTCCAGTTCCTCAGCCTCTCTGATAATGATCTGTCTGAGATTGAGGGTGGATTTAGTTTCTTGGGAAAAGGTGGTTTCACTACCTCTTGGGCTTGTGTAGCCATTAAGGATTCTTTGCAAACTGGGGCTGGTACTGGATTCAGGACTAAGATACTATTTTTATTTTTTTTTTTTACCGTTGCAGCTTCCAAGAGCTGTCCTCTAGTCTTAAATCATTTGACTTATTCCCTGGAGCAAATTGATTCAGCTTTCCAAGAGAAGCCAAATCACTCACAGTCCATTTTCTTGGCATTAGGTATTTCAGAACAGGTAGAGGGGTGGATCTGCGTGTATCGTTTTTAAACTGGGGTGGTGGTGGTCTGTCGACACTAATCCCTTTTAAACTGCACATTACAGAGTCTGCCTGTATATTCTGCATGATCCACATACAGGAGAGCACAGGAGGTGGTGTAGACTTCCAGGTATTACTGACCCAGTTTGAGGAAGGGATAGCCATTTTTGATCATTTTCAGAGGGTCAAATGCTGCTTTCCAGAAATGATTGCATTTCGCCGGTGCCTGCTTTCCTTGGACTAAATGCTAGAAGAATGAAGCGTAAAATATTTTCTTTGAGATTGTACAAATAGAGTGTCTGGGTGGATTATTCTGAAACGTTTTGCACTATCTGGCTGTAGCTGGCTTTAATTTATTTCTTTTTTTTGTGATACTCCCTTAAAAATGAATGTTTCAAATTTATGTTAATGTTTTCGTTAGGAAAAGTCTGCATTTATGACAGTTGCTGCCCTTTAGGGGAGCTTAACCCTGGAGGCATTTGTCATCCCCTGCGAAAGGTTGAGGTTAAAAGCTGACAGTTGATTGTTAGATAAATTTTGCATTATTTCCAAATTCCAGTGGGTTTTTCACCTGGCCTTGAGCGCTCTCTCCTGCGAGAGTGGTGGTGGGGGACTTAGCATGTAAATTATAGATGTGCAAATCATTGCAGCCTTCCCGACTGCCTGGGTACTCTCTGTGTAACAGCTGATTGTTTCTAGTCAGTCGTCTGTGGACCTTTTATAATGACTGTACTGGGACAGACTATATTCCAACGGAGGTGAACAAGAGGGGATGAGGTAGTGGTATGCATAATGAATGAATGGTATTGAGAGAGGATGAATAGTGTCCAGTCTGCCTGCTCCCGGCCCCTGAGCAAGGTATGACATTGAAAGGTAAGCTTAAGCGTGTTTGCACTGGAGAGAGAGACTCTGGCAGGCCATGAAGTCTGAGATTTTGACTAAAACCAAACAGGGCTTAGCGATAGGATCGGGTACTTCCGCAGTTACCAAGCGTACCCCCTGAAAAAAAGTAAAAATCAGTGTGCGGTACTAAAGCAGGCCTGCGTGGCCCTGATTAACCTCTGGTGTGGTAGATTAACAGATGCAAAGTTGAAAAGATTGATAAATTATTAACTTCAGCGCTTTGGCATTTCTTGGTGGGCTGTGTTGCTTTGTTTTGTCTTGACGTTGGCAGGACCAGGCGTGCTCTGGAGCTGTGAAGCAGCGTGTCGGGGCAGGGGTGAATGTCCGATGAGACACCTGGTTTCTTTCAGCAGAAAAGCTGGATGAGAACATAAACACAGGTTGTCTGCTGAGGTCTGACTAGAGGTTGAAAACCATTTTGCTCTTAAAGGTGTTTCTAGATCGAAATGGTATTTTAAAACTCTGCTACGAAGCTATTCAATCACCGGTGTGGACATGGTTGAAGAGTTAAGACTCATCTTGGTTTTAGGGGCAAATGAAGCTGCTCCTTTAAGTATTGCTCAGTCAAGAGTGAATGGTTTGAAGCCAGAGCTTTTTCTATTTTGAAAAGAACTAGGTTTGGCTTTTAAATGCATTTGAGGATGGGGGCTGTTGGCCTTTAAAACGCAGCGATCAGCATGGAGGTGGTGATAGATGAAGTCCAAAACTTGCCTTCATATCCTGGCTGTTCCCAAGCTGATTTGTTTGGGGAAACTCTTTTTTCTTTTTTTTTTTTTAAGGGTGGGGAGAGGTTTCTCCCTGATGATACATTCAATGAAAGCTTCTTCGTCAGGGGAAGCTGGTGGAAGCTAATGCTCTATTACACTCTCTGCTGAAGGCAAATGAAACCGGTTATGTTTTTCTTCCGTCTAATACCATTAATTCAAAGTCACTGACCTTCCCCCTCAAATCTTCAAAGCCAACACAGCTGAATATGAATGTGTGTGGAGTGCTGGTTTCACAGAGCAGCGAGGCAAGGTTTAAACCTCGCAATAACTGGGCTGCTTTTGTGCTGAGCTCACGTTCTGCATGAGTGATGTGTCTGTGTCAGTGGTCCTTGGGAGCAGTCCTCTGCAGCGGCGCGATGCTTCTTGAAGGTGTCTACCTCATGCTTGGTGGTGGCAGTTGCAGTTCGTTTGGACAAGAACATGTTGTGGACTGATTTCCACAAAAGTTCTGGTGATGGCCTTGCTTTGTAATCCTCTAATTTGTATGACAGGTTTGTAAAGTAAACAAGGCTGAAATAAAGAAACAACCCTTCTAGGAGTGAAGAAGCACTTAGCCTGGAAATGTCAAATCTAACTGCGATGTGACTCAGCATGGTTATATTGACTTACTCCTCGGTACTACCAAAGCCACCTCCTACTTTTTTTTTCTTTTTTTCTTTTAAGGCTTTCAACCTGCCACTGTGTCAGTTGTGAAATGAGGGAAGCAATGAAAAGAAGGAAACTAAATGATCGGTGTTTTGTTTAACAGGCCTGGCATTGTAGGTAACTTAATACTCCTGGCCTAGGGGAGGAATCCGTGCACGGTTATTGGGGTAAGCTTAGATCCCAAGAGGAGAATGTGGCTTTGAGAGACTGGGGAGGGGACGACGCTTGGTGAAAAGTTGAGATGTCAGAAATCAGATCCTTGTAACTCAGTCCCAGAGTCTGCGTTCCTTGAAAGGGAAGGTATGTGAGGAGGTGTTAACTCACCCTTCTCGTGGCTGACAGGAGCGACTGCACCCTGCAAGTGAGCTTATGGCTAGCGCTGCTTCACGCTTTTTTAAAAAATTGTGGACACCATTAATGAACTCCTCTGTTTTGTGTAAAGCTCCAAGGTCTTGGAATTAAACAGATTCTGGCACGCTTGCAACTGCCAAGAAAGTTATAAGTTAGTCATAATCCAGGTTTTTTTTATTACTTCATGGTTTCTGGCATGTTTTCTTTTGTTTGATGTTGGCAGTGTGACCAGAAGGTTGCCATGAAAAGGTAAGTTTAAATACTTGCCTTGTTTTGATCAAGAAGGAGGAGAGTTTGCCAATAAATAGCCATGCTCTGCTAACTTTGCAGAAGGCAAAAGCAGTGCATTTTACATGTGGAGAAGAGCCACAGCGCTAGCAGCTGGGGCAGGAGGGGGGGTGTCTCAAAACACTAGTTGTGGTTAAGTGCAAGACTGAAGAAATATACCCCCCGTGGTTTCAACAAGTCATTTAAACTGCCAACCCTGGCTTAGTTATTGGTTACTGCTTGAATCTCCCCAGCGTAATACTGAGACTTGCATGTTGCCAAATGAAACAAAAAATATTGTAAAATTGATTAGCAATAATGTACTCATAATGCTAAGCCCTTGCATCCATGTGAAGGCACTATTTTGTGTTTAAAAGCATGCCACAAATGTGCGTATACTCGGAAAGAAATAAAATTTGCTGACCCACTGAAGTGAACTTGATGTTCAGTCCTACAAAGCTTATTGACCACTGGACAATTAAACCATCTGCCCATCCTCTGTTGCTAAACTCAGTTTCACAGATTTAGAGTATAGATTGTTTAGGAGAGGGGTGTGTTTGATTCTCAGCATACATTGAAGCTAGAGGATTAGATTCTTGCATTAGGATTCGGAGCGATCAAATGCCAATGTGGGAGCTCCGCTCCCTGAGCTGCTTCATGTCAGTTCGTGCAGACACATGTTGATTTGTGCAGATCCTCAGGTGCGGCCCCTTGCCTCACCTTTTCAGTGACTTCTACTTGCTGAAAATTTGTCCTTCACGCTGACCTGCTGTAGCTTTTTAAATGTCAGTTCTGTGGAAAAAGAAGAAAAATCTTTCATCACTTCAGCATGATGCACTGGAAAAAGATTGAGGGTTAAGCAAAGAAGATTTCCCTGTTATGCCTGTTTAGTCATAGCAAGAAATGTGTTTTGTGGGGTTATTGTCAGCGTGGGTATTCTAGTGAAGAAGATTTGAGGCTGTTGGGCAAAGGTGCCCTGAGAGAGCCCAGGTGCTGCTGGTGCCTCTTCTCAATGTTGTGCATGTGGCTTTGGGGCCTTACAGACTCTTTTCCTCCATTAGTTTTTCTCTGGAGTTGGTTGTGTAAGTGGGGATCGTGTATGAGAACAGCTTATGTTATAACCAGCTGGTCTGAGTGTTGAACCAGCATCTCTTGTCTTGTTAGAGCCAAAAGTTTTAGTCGTCTGCTGATGAATATTGCATTTGCTGTGGTTTCCTTTTTTTTGGACTTCAGTTTATCTGTTTGCAAGGGCTTCCTGCTTGGTGTGGCCGAGGTGCAATGGGATTCTTCAGGGTCGCGAGTTGCATTAGTGTGTTGTTTTTAAGAGTCTAGGAATATGTACAGCCCAGTAGCAAGTGAGTCCTTAAATTGTCCTCTGTGCCTCTCGGTGGCTTCTGAAGTGACAGGTTTCTTCGCTGCTACCTGACATTCGGTGTAATTAGGACACTTCAGGATATTCTGTGTGCAACACTCTCTCATCAGTTTTCTGCAGACTTGGAAGGCGCAAGAAGCGAGTCTTAAGATAGGTGAGCTTCGTAATCCTCTGTAGGTTTTGTTTTATTTCAAATAGCAGCTGGGGATCTGTTGCTGAGCGCTTGGGGAAAGGGTGCACAGTCAGGTGGATGGTGCTACGATGTTGAAGGCTTTTATTTGCCTTTACAAGGTGCTTCAAACCGTGGAAAAGCCCCTTAAGGTAAAGAGGGTCCTGAGCTGGCAGGTTACGTGCTTCTGCGAATAAGTGTACCTCATCACTGGTGTTCGTTTTCTCTTGCTAGTTTTCCTTAATAAGTAAAAATTGTGGTCAAGAGCATCTAAAACACCCAGGGGCAGAATGTTCCCCCAATTCTTGCAAGATGTAGGATGGATCAGAAGCTGAAACTGCTTGGCTCAGTCAAAGCCGTTGTATATAGGTGTGAATCAATAACTACTTTTCAGCATTCGATTCTCCTGAAGTCACCCCAAAGGCATCACGATTTTGCAGCGTGCACGTTCTTCTCTGAGGAACTGAATGAAGCTGACCAGACTGCCACATGCGTCACAGAAACCCACATCAACTGTTTTTTAGATCATTACCAGACTGGACTAAATTTAGCATATGAGCCAGAAGTGTGAGTGTATCCAGCCTCCTGCCCGGTCCCTATTTCTGGGCTGTCAGCTTGGGCTGTGCCCTACCACCAGTCGTACATCTGCTGAAGACGAGGGGTGAAATCCCTGTCTGCTGCTGCTTTTTAATCGCTCAGAGCAGGGACACAGCTGAGGTTTGTTTGCAAAGTTCCTGAAAAACACCATATGAAGTGGAGATGCAGTTGTAGGGAAGAGCCCGGGCAGTTTGCTGAGCTAATAATAGGATATGGAGCTTCTCACCTCGTGGATGATGGGCTTGAGTCCCATCTAGGGCTGACGGTGGCTCCAGGTGGCCAAGAGGAGAAGCCTGTCCAGTTTTTGGTTGCCTGTGTATCACTTGATAGCCCGAAAGCTGTGGATTGCTGAACTGGTTGCTGCTGGAGATCTGTGCAGGTTTGGGGGTAGGAACAACTCGTGCTCCAGAGTGAAGGGGGAAGCACTTTTTTCATTAACCTTAAAATACATCTCAAGTAGGGAGTGTTCCCACTGCCTTTCTTTCAAGCCCCGCATCTCTGCTAAAATTGTCGGGATGGCAGAGATGAGTAAAGGGAGGGAAAATAAGTCACTCTGACAGTACAAGGGAAAATTTCAAGGCTGCTGGGAGCTATGTGCTGGTTCTGCAGTTCCAAGCTGTCCTTTATTTTAACTTCCTCGGTTGTTTCGGTATTCTGTTTATTTGCGGTAGCATACTGGTTAATTGGGGGGTTTCTGTGGATTAGTAATATTGTCATCTAAAATGGCTTAAAGTGTGTCAAGTCTGCTTAATTCTGATTTATTAAAGAAGGCTGTGATAAATGTGTGTCTTTGAAACTCTTGCTGGGTCTGCTGGGGGTCACCTGTAATTCAGAGCATCTGGCAGAGGTCAGTGCTAGGCTTTTTGTTCTGTACTGGTGTAAGCTCTGGGGGCTTTTTTCAGCTCATCTCTGAAGGAGGAGATACTTCAAACTCGGTGACAAAATCCCACTTTTCAGGCAGCTGCACCCGCTAATGACTAAACTGTGTTAATTAGTTTTTAGTGCAGTTGCAGTAGTGTTCTTTTGTCCCTTCTATAATGGTGATCCAAACAGATGATGTCAAGGAATCTTCTGTTTCAGCTGAATTTAACTAATTATAAGAAAGCACTGCCTTTACTCTCCAAAGCTCAATAACACAGTCTAAAAGCTGGGAATAGCAGTGGTCTAACAACAGCATTTGTATTGATGGTGTGGCTTGTATTACAGTGATGTATGCAAAACTCGGTTACAAAGTTCAGTTTTAAATTGACTGCTTTGGGGGGGGGGGGGGGGGATCCATGTAACAAACTTCAGGTTTTGTTATTCCTGCAGGAAACCTTGAGGCAAGTGTCTTCTGTGGACATAAATTGGGATGGCTAATTTGTAAAACTCCCCTGGGCTCTGTCTTCAGATAACTGATGTGCCTCTCGTTAGGCAGTTGAGAGGGAAGGGGGATAATTAAGCCTGAGCAGATGTGCTAGAACAAGCTTTTGGATCAGAAGCAAAAGGGCTGGGTGATGAGGAAGGAGCTCCTGACTCCAGCAAGTGCAAACTCGCTTCTCTGTCCTGGTCCCCCTCTCCAAGTGGACTTGTCACTTCTGTTGGATAGGAAGTTTTGCTTCAGAGAAATGGGCAGCTGTGAGAGCAACTTCAAAACCCTCCCAGGGAAACTTCCCAGTCTCTCTCCAGCCTTTCCATCTGTACAGCTCAGAGGTGCTTTCAGAGGAAACTGCTTGGCCACAGCGAGGAGGACTATGTGTTCCTGTGTTTTAGCAACACCCTCTGCTGTTCTGCTGGTCATATTTAAAAAAAAAAACCAAACAACAACCACCTGCCTTTTTCCCTTCCTCTGATTGTGGTGGTATCGCTTGTGCCGGAGCGGCTTTAGTGAACCCCTATCTTCCTGTGAGATGCTGAGATCAGAGCCTTCGCGTAGCTAGAGAAAGCCACGGAGCTTGAGAAATAGCCTGGGCGACTTGCTTTTGCTTCTGGTGCAGCTGCTGAGGGAAGGCCTGGTCTTCAAAGCCTGGAAACCGTTAAAAAAAAAAAAAAAAAAAGGTATTTGACATGACTGAATGCAGTGTGGTGGGTGTCCCAGGGTGAGGGCACCCTCTGTTCTGGGCACCGGTGCCACCCCAGCTCTGCCTCGCTGTGGTTTTGTTGGTGGCTGGCGAGCTCAGGCCTGCTGGTGCATTCACATCTACAAACAAAGCCCCCAACGCTTTGTTAGGCTCCTTCCTTGGCAACCTTTCTGCTGCGTCCCTAAAGCTTGCCTTTCCGTTGCACAAGGAAGCTCGTGTGGGGATCATTGTTAGTCTCCAAGTATGGCTCTTTCATGTCTTCCTCTCAAACACAATGTATCTTTATACCTTAAACTTCAGGAAAATCCTGTGCAGTTAATCCTTTGGGAAAGGCCAAAAACCCCTCGGAAGTGCCCGAGACTTTTAAAGTTTGCAGGCGAATATTTAACTTCTTGGTGCAAAAGCTGATGGTGGGAGCTGGATGCCAGAGGAATTGCTGAGACTGACAGAAGCACCAGCCTATTTTCTTAAATTTCCAAGGCTGATAAAGAAATGAACTTTTTACAGATATTTTGGTGATTAACCAACAAAGCTGTGCCATGTTTGCAGTTAGTGGCGGATGGATGGGAAACACCATGTATCGACCTTCTGCCTAACCTTGGAAATGTTTTTTCTCGAGACGAATACAGCCGTAAGCTGACCTGACTTGGAGCAGGTAGAAAGCTGAGTGATAAACCCATCTTTGTAAACTAAACCTTTAAATACAGGTGGCCAAATGGACTGAACAAAATAAAGCCGGGGCAAAACCACTTGCCTTGTGCATCTCGTCTGTTTACAGCCAGCACTGGGACATTGGATCTGTTTATGGGATCTATTGAGGAAGCACTGAACAGGCTACAGTGCCCCATTGCTCTCATTACATACTAAGAATAAAGAGGATAATTGATTTAATAGCGATGACAATGGCATATTGGATTGTTGTAGGCATTTGTGTACAAAACTGTGGCATGCAGGAAGCTCCTATGCTTTTAGCAAAACTGAACTGCAGTTTCCTGGTACATGGGACTGTTTTGTGTTTTCTCTATATTGCAGGTGACCTAGAAAGCAGTGTCTATAAGCTTTGGCTGCTGTGTGTAACCAAGGTCTGAAAGGTGCTTGTTCCTAAATAAGTTTTTTAATGCTTTGGTTTGAGCGAAAACAGTGTATGGTCTGTGTTGGAAACTGTGGTCGTGGTTGTCATAACTTCACCAGTTCTGTGATTCAGATATAAAGTCGTCTCTCGCTTCATCCTTCAGGTCATTTGTGTTAAAAACCTGAACAACATTGTGTGTAAAATCCTGTCTGAGCTGTTCCTTTAAAACATCATTCCTGAGATACCTTTTAACAAAACCAAGGAGGGGAGAAGCAAATCTGATCCCTCCAGAAGTTCTGGAAGGCTCTGTCAGGACTCCTTGCTGTCGCAGAGAGAAGAGGACAAATCTGATCCTTGCGGTTTTGCAAGCAGTCTATAAAAGGCATAGTGCTCTTCGGTTCCCCATCACCATTTTCAGATGTGCCCTTCCAAGGTGTGGGTGCTGTATCGACAGACTTGTTAATGACAGCATTTGGTTAATGGACGTAGTAAGCCTTTTGCATAAGCAAGAGGTAGGCAGCCCCAAGGGTGATGTTCATCCTGATGATTTTTCACCTGCTAGTGAGCCAGTCAGTGCATTGTCTGCTGTCTGCTGAACCTGAGAATCAGCACAAGAGCAGAATGTAACTTGTTCTTGAAAAAATGTATTTCTAATAAAGTGGTTTGAAAGGAACAGAAATCCGCAGGTGCCTCGGGGTATGATCTGCCCTGAAACAAACACCTGTATCTGCTCGAGCATTGTGTGTTACTTCAAGTTGGGCTGTTACAGGTGGTGGGAAATCTGGATTGAAGCCACACAATTACTGTTCTCCTGTGTTACTTGAGGTCAAGGGAACTGTGCTAATCTCTAGCTTAATTTCCAAATTCAGTTTGCTTTTATTTCCTACACCCATGGTGTAGAAATACCGGTGGTTTCTGAGAGTTTTTTTAAAGCTCGTTTCTTTGAGGACTGGCAGATAACAACCCTCCTCCAGGAAGGCTCGGAAATGCTGGAGCTTCTGCCTTGAGTAGCAAAGTATTCTGTAACAACTAAATGTAAGTTGTGCCCTGTTCTTCAGAGGGATAAATAATTTCTAGAATATCTTTGAGAGACCTTACTGCCTTTCTGGTTGGTACAGAGAACACCTGGATGGGTGACAGTTCAGAGCTAGGATTTTGGATATTAAGCACAAGCTCAGGACATTAATTGTTGTTGAATGCCTAAAGTTGAAGAAGCTTCATGAGGACCAGCGCTACTTAATTTTCACTGGCACTGTCCACTTCAATACTTGCTCTGGGCTCTGAGTCTTATTTACAGTTTAAGCACAACTTGCTCTAGCTGGCATTTCAAATGGTTGTTGCTGTCTCAATTCTGAAGAGTAGAGTTTACAAAATCCTTCAAAAAATCCCAGTGCAGATGTGACCTCAGTGAGCAAGGAATACATCATTCAGTATTTCCACGTACTCTCACATCTGCGGGTGTGGGGTCGGAAGGAGCTCTGCAAAACAACGCTAGGCTGTACACAGCTTAGTATCCTTGGTGTAAGAGGTGCTTACAGAGCAGCTCTGTCTTTTGTTTCTGCTCTGATGTTTCAGATACTCTGTTCCAGCTGTCGGCTCCATTAGGTTTATAGCAAAGGTCAGCAAAGCAAACCTCTTCCATAGATCCGGTTTTAAAGCAAGCGGAGGCAATACTTCTAAGTAGGTGCCCCACAGCTATCTTTCCAGTCACGTTGCCAAACCCTTTTGTACTTGTTAGAAAGGCAGCCCGTCTCGCTCTCATCGCATATGCTTATCACATGGACCAGTTCTTGGTGTGTTGCCAGGGTTTTTGCACTAGACCAGCACTTCCTGGTGAGTCTCACCTCTGTTGTGCTTGTACACCGAAAAAAAAAAAAAAAAAAATCCCACTGAATTATGTTCGTGGCAGGCCATGGAGAGCTGTCATGATATCCTGATTCCAAGGCAGTGGGGTTCTAGACAGGACTTTAAATGTCTTTCCACCAGCCTCTAGGTTTTAATAGTTCAGACATGAGTTTGTTTGTGCAAAGCCTCTTTTAGAGAGGACTTCAGGATTTTTGTTGAAGAAAAATCCTGGTGTGAGGTGTTTATTAAAACAACTCTCGGGATTCCCACGTTTAACACTTTCTCAATTCAGTGTTACGATATAGTTCAAGCCAATGCAGCATATCAGCATCCCCTCGGTGAGTCTCTGTGGCCCAATTGAACATCCCTTACAGGCAAGAAAAGAAAGATCCTGGTAGAGAGGAGCAAAGAGGGTGGGGACTCTGGTTCCAGAGCTGGTAACTGCTCTGTGCCAAAGTATCTTAAAATTAAGCTTATGTTCAACAGAATATAACTCAGTGTACCAGAATGAAAATATTTGCTTTGACGCTCTCTCCTTCCCCTCATTAAACTCTTTATCTTGTTTAAAACCAAGAACTTGAGATATTTCTAGATTATTTTTTTTTTTCCTAAATAAAAACGCTTGCCAAAGCTCAGCTGCTGACCTCTTCTGTGTCTGTCTGCTTTGACTACAGACATGTCACGTCCCAAGGGCTTTACAGCCTGAGGAGATGGTTGGTTATACATTTGGGGCTTTATGTGGCTGCTGCTGAGGTGGCTTGACATGCTTGCAGTTTCTAAATGACTGTGTAGGTTTCTTGGAGTGAAAAAGCATTTCAGTAAAGTCTACAGAAACCTAAACCAAACTTCACTTGAGGGAAAAGGCCACATCTTAAAATAATACCTGTCTTCGGGAAGCCTAAATTAGTGAAATATTCAACTGTGCAAACATGTGAAAAGCATTTTGCTTTTAACAAACCTGGTACATTCTTGTAAAACGTGTGATGGGGCACAGCCCCCAAAACAGTTAAATCTTAGGCTTGGTGTCAGATCTAGCACACAGTTGGGGTCACGCTCTCAATTCCATGGTTTTACAACCACCGTTTCTCTTTCAGAGCATTTCGGCACTTCTTGAATCCTCACGAAGAGGAAATCAACAGTACCCAGCACACCTGGAAAAAGAAATGATTGTATTTTCTCCTTATGATATTTCACTTAAACCCACTTGAAATGTCTCAGTTTTTTGAGAAGTTTATTATTCGTACATTAAATACTCTGTTACCACCAGTATGTACAATCACTATGGTAACAAACTTCTCTGGATGGAAGCTGTAGCGATGCAAATATTGTATCTAGTGGTTTAGCTTAGAAACAGATGCACATCTGCAAACTACTACTGCTGTTGTCTTTGTTTCTGGACCTGACTCTGGTTTCCCTCGTGACCGACTTTAAATGTCAACATAGTGAGTTCTGTGACTTCTGGCTTGGTGGCTGGCAGAGAGCACAAGGTTCCTGATTATTTCTGCCTTGTTCACGCCAGGTGAGTGGCTTGTATCGAACTCTTGGGGAGCTCGAGCGTCGGGTCAGAGGAGGAGACCAGTGTAATCGTATTGTGGGGACATTTTTGCCTCTCCAGTTATCCCCGAGAAGCCCAGGCCCTTACGCTCCTGCATCGTGGCTCTGCACGTTGTCTTCCTTGCTAGTCCTTTCTGGTGGGATGCCTTCCTCAAACTGGGCAGTCATCTCCAGCTAGGATCCATTTAAGGAGTTTGCTAATTGACAGTCGCTTATAATTATGGACTAATTTAACTTAAATTCTCTTGGATCCTAGCATGTCCTTTTTTATTGAGATTCAAAGAAATGTTGTGCTTGTGGAGGCAATGCTGTGTTGCGTTATGATCATGCACGGGAACATCACTTAAGCTGTATTGATCAAAACTTCATTCCGACACGCTTTCATCGAGTCCAGTCCCTTTCTTTCATGCTTAAAAATCCCGTGTGCCAGCTTCTTCTCCCCACGACTAATGCATCTCCCCACCTTTCTTGAGCAGCACCTCAGCAGCCCTTGTGTAGGTCACAGTTTTAAGTGGTTTCAAGCCGTTTCTGTCCAACGTGCTGCTCCTGGGACTGACCAGCACTGCGTGTAGCACCGAAACACCGTCATCTCGCAAGCAAAGCTCTGCTGCGATGCAAATCAGGAGGTGTCACCCTGGGCCCATACATGTTCTCATCCCGAATTGTGCTTGGCTAATGATACCAATGATAATGAAACGAGGGCCTGATGCTTGTACATGTTGTGTTCTTCCTTGTCTGTAAATGCAAATTAATTGCAGGGTAATCAGCACTGCAAAACTGGTGTTTGGCTACAGCGCTCGTTATCTGCTGTCAAAGTGGCACTGATTGTGTTCCCATCTAATCTGATTGTGAAGGAACTTTTGGTGCCACCGCTGCAATTAAATGTTGACCCATCCAGTGAAAGCTTGAGAACACAGTTTTAAACAAGTTTATTCCAATCTGTTTTCTCTACAGCAAAAAAAGTATGTGATACCTCTTCTTCTAAACAAGTTGAAACTTTTCAAGGGAGCAGCACAGAGTTGGGAAGCGCAATGAATTAATTTGTTTTCTGAAGGAAAAGGGCAGTATTACCCAATCCAGCATGGTATGACAACCTTGTTGTCTTTTTGTGGTGGTTCCCCTCACTTCTAGTGAGGGAAGACCAGATTTGAAGCCTGGAGTGTAGGAGAAATGCTGACTTAGTTTCTAATTGATTCATAGCAGGCAACTCGTATGCAAAGTGACTTCTGGGGAAAGCTGGCTTTTCCTTCTACCTCTTCCTTCTTACTCCAGTTTCTTGGCACAAAGTTTAGTGGAGAGCGGCCAGACCTAAATCATCAGGAGCTCCAAAGAAAGCGAGCCAGACCGGAGGGCTTGCTGGAGCAGCAGTTCCTTCTCCCAAAAACGCCGATAACTCTCCCGAGGTGTCTTTCAGTACACGTGGCTGTGCTTGGAAATTGCCTTTTGATGGGGTTTATCTTGGGGAAATTTGCCATCCTTGACATGAAATTGTGAAGAGTGTGTGCAGAATAACTTAAGAATGCTCTTTCTCGTGTGATTTCTCATCTTGGTCGTTTAAAATGTGGTAGAGAAGTGGTGAGTAAGGGTGTTTGTTTTTTTTTTTTTAAAGCGAAGATGCATTTCTAACAAGAAAACGCTTGTGTGCAGTAAAATAGAAACTCGGTGACCAAGTGCAGGTTGCTGTTCAGTTATTCATTTGCTATTCCCTTGCTTCCAGAGCATTTTCAGCTGTAATCGTAACCAGCCATCATCTTAGAGTGAGTGAAACCACCTTTGTGTAATGCCCTCCTCAGTTCACTTGTTGCAGCAGTAAGGAGGGTGGAGGGCTGGGAAAGCTGGTTGTCTTCAGAGCTTCCCGTGACTGCCCACGAGTGACTTGCTGTTCTCCTTCTTTACACTGTAGGATTTAAGTGAGTTTTGTGTCTTTCAAAGCTGTGGGATTCCTGGGCAAGCCCAGTTCAGACAAAGGAAGATTAAGGGTTGCCCCAGGTATGTGAAGATAAACTGCAGATGGCCCCAGTGGTGTCTTCCCTTCTTGGAGCTGGTGCAGACCATGGGGCTGTGGATACCGACACCAGAAATTGTGCAGCACAACATCCTTGGCAATTAGCAAACCTATTTCTAGTGCTAAAAAAGCCCTTTGCTTGAAGCTGGAAACTCTGAGTGGTGCCCTGTGGCAACGAGAATAACTAGCTTGGGGGAAAAACAATGGATTTTAATAATCTGAATGGGTTTAGCCTGGAGTTCTCAAGAAGTTTGCTACAAATGGGGTGACTAAAAAGTGCTGCCTCTTGCTGCTCAAAGAAAACACAAGAGGGTTTTTTTTTCTTTATAACCTTTTTCGCTTCTGACTAAGTGTCCTTTCTTCTGGTGCGCTGCAGGGATAGACAGAAGTGTGAGGAAAGTTAAATTTGAGTACAGGCCAGAGACTTTTACTTGGGGAAAATAAGAATAAGTATTTCTGATGCTTAAAGCATCAAAGTCCTGATGCCAGCTGTGGTTTTGGATGTGCAGCTGGCACCTCAGGTAACTTGTATCAGATAAAAGCAGGGAGTTTAGAGGAGGCAAGGCAGCCTGTGAAGGTTTGGAGGCAAGGAGGCAACTGAGCTGAACTTGCCCTTTTGCTGCCCACACGTCAGTGTAACCAGTAACGCTGCTAAATCACAGGGCTCCTTACAGGTAACTGCAGGTTGTGTAAGCGTTTCTCAGAGTGGAACTCGTTCACCTTTGTAAGAAAATAAACATGAATAGCCATCAGTCCCAATATTAGAGGCTATTTTTGTTGCAAAATTCTTCTTGCAGGTACTTCAGAATTCACCCCTCTGATGCCTTGAACAAGCAGAGTGGTGCTTTTTGTACCACGAGCAGCTGGAGTGGCCACGCTTCCATCGCATGGGTGGTGTAGCGGCACCACTCGCTGACTGCAAAGCTCTTTGTGAAGGAAAAAATCAGCTCTATTAATCCCATTTTTAAAATGGCCTTTGTCACAAAATATGGCAAGTTATTTTCTCAAAGATGGGTTCTCAGCTGCTTCGGTAGCAGAGCTGGATGATCTTTTTTTTTTTTTTTAAATATACCTAGGTGTGGTCTTATGATTTTCCCTCAAATTCAGAATGTCCTTTCTGGCGAGGTCCTTCACCTGGAAGGATAGCTGTGGACAAGTCTCTAAGTAAGAGAGGACATGGCAGAGATCCTTAGAAGGCAGGGACTTGCTTTCTGGTAATGGCCATCGACCTATCTGTGACTTATATTGAGATGCACATAGATAAATATACAACTTCTATTTTTCCCTGGGGCATCCCAGCTTTCTGCTTTGTCTGCCTCTCTGGGGCAGGCTGCTCATGGCCATTTGTGTTGCTAGGCTTGCAAAAAATATTTTCAGTGAAATAGTTTTATCTGGAAAACTGATTTGCCCAAGCTTATAACTTATGTTAATTTTAAAGAAACTTAATGAAGGGATTTTTTTTCAGGCTAAATGTTTGCCAGGAAAAAGCCACTCAACTCTGCAAACAGACTAGCCATCTGTTGGCCGCGATGTTCATGTGGGATTTTGGGAGATCTGGGTGTGAAGTTAAATCCCAACAATTTTTTTTTTTATTACTGCAGGGGAGATCCAGCCCTACGGTGGTGGGTGGCCCTGCACAAGGATGAGGGAATGGGAACTCGACCCTGGAACAGGCAAATCCACAGCGGCCAGATTATTTCTGAGTGATGGTTGGGCAGTCTCTCTCTCTCCAGATCTGAAGGGTTTTGTGTGTTTTTTGTCCCAATGCAGAATGGGCAAAATGCTTTAAATCACTTCTCATTCTGACCAAAGAAACAATTTCCTACGAGCTCAACCCTGAACAATAGAGCCTTGATCTTGATAGGGGGCTGTGGATGTTACTGTAATGCTAATACGTGGCGCGGTTGGCCTTTGCGCTTCTGGCACATTTCAGGCACTATATAGGGAGTCTGTAATCAGCTGCAGAAAAATTCCCTTCTGTGTCTCTCCTAGCAACCCCTTCTGAACTGATATTTGAAAATAAGCTTGCTTTCTATATCATGATCTAAATATTTTTGACACTTACTGTCATTAAAATTCTCTTAATAGTTTTGGGACTAAGGTAATTTATCTTCAGGTTCTCGAGACTCCCTTCTAGGTTCTGTGGTCTTAAGGTAAAGCTTTTGAACTTCTAATCTGTTAGAAACCTGACTTGTATCCAGATTTTGCTCTTTTCTCTTGACTTTTACACTGGCTATATTTGACACAAAGTCAAATTAGTATACTGAGATGATAAAGAGATAAAAGCAGCAAGGCCATAAGTCATCTAGACTAGTAGGAGCAAGCTGAGACTCTTGAAAGGGATTTGGTTGTATTTTTGTTAAACATTTTAGCGCATGTGATGTGTTACAGGCTGGTTTTCTACCTCTGTAATCTTGACCCCTTATACACACAGAGTAGCCGCGTGTCCTGCTGTGGAAACAAGGCAGACTGTTCGTAGCGGTATGAACCACTGGATTGCCACTAAAATTGAGAACGTTACATTCTTTATCTGTTACCTGCTCGTTTTCTCTCTGCAAATCTGAATTAACGGAGAGTGCAGTGGCAGAGTGTGGGCATAGAGGAATTCGTCTGGACAGAGTAGACTAAAACAAGGTGAGAGGTTTGTGGTCTTTCCCCTAAATGCTGGCAGTGTGTGTGAAGTCCTGAGCACTCGCAGGAGTGCTTTCTGCACAGATTTACATCCGTAGCCGATGAAAGATGTGGATGGGAATCCTGGATGCAAATATAGCTATCCTGGGAGAGATGTGCAGGGGCTGGTGTGAACAGTCTGGTCACTTTAATTATGGAAATCTCGCTCCAGATTCTTGATGTTCTTTTCCTGGGGCTTCCTGAAGCTGTACTGGGTTTGCTAAAGACCTGGAGCATTTCTCCTTCCGGGGAGCTACTTGGGCTTGCTGCAGGATCCGGTACCAGGCCCCATCTAGCTCCGAATGCAGGAGGGGAGGTTTGTTGTGCCATAGGCACAACTGGGTTCCTTAAGTCCTGTGGGTCTCCAAACCGGCAACTCTTTTTTGGGTCTGAGATGGCTCATTAATTGCTGGCGTGTTTGGAATGGGATTCATTTGGGATTTGGTTGTAAGACTTCTGCCTTATGGAAAAAATCTGTCTGAGCTGAGAAAATAGTTGGGTCAGAGCCTGCGTTCTTTACTCTGAGATACGTTGCCATGAGCTGTGGTGGAGCTTTTTCTGGGAACGTGGTCCGGACAGTCCTCCGAATGTGTCAAGTCCCTCGTGCTTTTCCCTTGTGGTGCTAGAGGGTTCCCTGGTACTGCTTTGTGGGATGGAGAAGCCTTGAGGTCTGCTTTGGGTTCCTGGTCTTCCTACAGTCCCAGATATGTAATAAATATTTCCTTTTCTGAAGACTTCCTGGAGATGGAAAGAGCTCATAGGGTGTAAATGTTCTTCTTTCTGTAATTGCTCCATGCACCTCTCCCGGGAATGCCCTCAATCGTTTTGTTAGTGGGATTTTGACCTTTCATATTCCTGGGCATCTCTACCTTTTTGAGAAAATTTGGTGGAGAGGGGAAAGGGAAGATGGTTCACTTCCCCTTCACTAAGATTTGTCTTAGAAAGTGGGGGCTCATATGGAATTCGCCTCGTGCCCAGGAAAGCAGGCTTCCCCAGCTTCCTCAGTTCTACTAATACATTTCCAGAGATTTCCCCTGTGTTGATACAAGGGATTTATTGCTGAAGTTCACTTTGGTTTCAGTCTGTCCTCAAACTCTTTTATCATGTAAATAAACAATGTGATTATTCCCAAAGTTAGCATCTGCATCCCTTTCATGAACCTAACTCACTTGCTGGGTTTTTTTTGTAGGAATTGTAGGTCCTTACTACAACAGGGACAATAATCAAATACGGCACCGCATTGCTTACTAATAGTTTTTTGAACTTGGGAACACCAGAGCTGAGTCTGAGTGCAGAAAGCTCTGCTTTAATTTATCGTCGATATTAACTTGCGGAGCCGAAGAGCATATAAGCTGCAGCTGCTCAGGAGCTCGCTCTGAAGATCAGACTGGGAGAGCTGTTTTTTATTAAGTGGTACTTGATTTAGTCCTAAGTAAAACCATTTGTATTTAACCTGATCCGCGAAGCTGCTGTAAGTGTTAACATACTTCAGTATTAAACGTTTCACTCTTGGGCATCATCATGCACAGCGGGTTTGTGTAAGAGCCCGTTTCTGAACCTGGAATAGTTATCCATTAGGTGAGCGTGTACATGTTCAGACGAACTTAAGCTCAGTCAAGCCTGTATCTAAAACTTACTGTCATGGTACTGGGTGATGTGAAAAGACCTGGTGGTGAGTGTCCCTTAACATCAGGGCTGAAGCAAGCTGCAGTACTTCAGTGCTAAGCTACTCTCCGCAAACCTGTAGGGATGTAGCTTTTCCCAGAGATGGCTTTTAGCAGAGAAATCACTCATACTTGGGGCAGTTAGGCATCGATCTGCCCTTTGTGAGCTGCTCTTGGGTGACTGCCAGGTGTGTAGTGAGCTACTTGCTATTTAACTGTAGGGCAGAGCAGTGTATGCTGAACCAAGAAAACTCCTGAGCCAAAACAAACCACTATAAACTTTTCTCCCTCCCCATGAGAATGAGGGAAGAGGGTTATTGCATCCAAATTCTTTTGGAGCTGGCACTGTGGGAAAACTCTGTCCAATCTGGGAGTCATTGTACTCGAGGAACTGTAATAAATCCTGACGGACCCTGCAGATGGGACTTGGATCCCCCGCATACGAGTATGCACGCAGGCTGCCACGATTGAATTGGCACTTCTGGATACAGGAGCCTCTAGTTTGTGATGCACCTTAAGCAGACTTCATGCATCGTAATGGGAGATCAGGGATAGGTCTGAGCTGAGAATTATTTGTTGCTGGTGGTAGGTCCCAGGCACTTCTGTTCCTGGTGGGTCAGGAATATTGAAGTGAGCACGGATGTGTGTGCCCAGGAGCACTGTTTGCTCAGTGCTATGAAGGTATGAGGGGGTCTGTGTAATTGCTGCAAACTGGAGAGCTTCCTGGGCAAATTTTGTGCCTTGAAAGCAGAAAACCTTTTGCATCAGAGTGAAAAATCTTGGTTGTAAAAGGGAACCTGGCTTCAGTTCCTCTTAGCCTGAGCGTTTCTGCCAAGTTCGCTACTGTGATGTTAAGGATCTTTTATTAGATATTCTGTGCTGTTGCCCCCTTCCCTCAAATGGGGGCAGCCTCTGTGGTGCAGAGCTGAAGCAGTCTGAAGTTCAGGTGGGAATAAACCTTTGATTTTTCTCCTGCTCTGTTTTTTTTCTGATGCTTCCCTCGTAATTCATATTAAGATTATTGATTAAAGGTAATTGCTGTAGGATATTATTCACAATCCATTAACCCTGATATATAGCAGAATTCTTCAGCAAGCTTGGGTGCTGAGACATCACCGTTAATTGTCGTAACTGAGCCTTACTTGAAATGAAGATTTCTTGCCTTTCCGTTTGTATTCCCTTCTTCCCAAAGCACTGGCGCTTTGATTCTTTCTTTTAAATGTTGAGAAATACAGTTGTTCTTTTCGCACTGTAACAGTGCCTCATAATCTCGCCCTTCTGCCATCTCTCTGAAGACGCAGAGTTTTTTGGTCTTGCAAGTCAAATTAACATGAGATTGCCGTAATTTGCATCGTAGCTGTGGGAGGCCATCTGACAGCGCCGAAGGCAGCCAAGGAGAATTGAATTCATCAGCTCTCGCATTTGTCAGAGCAGGGACTGGGGAGAGTTCTGCTCCTCTAATCTGGGCAGGAGAGTAAACATTTAATGTGAGCAGTTGGCAAGGGTGACTTTCTGCTTTGTGGCTCGTCTCCTGAGCGCTGGAAAGGAGAGAGATCTCCCAAGTCCTGGCCTCACCTTCGAGCCTTGCTCCTGGGGTTCATGTCTGTGTGCGGTGAGGCTTTGGAGCGGTTGCTGTTTCTGGATTTTTAGCTCCCCTCCACAGCCCGAATACATTTCCAAATACGTTGCTGATAGGGACTTGGCGTTTTCTTAAATCAGAGCTTACGCTGTGCAGAAGTAGATGAAAAACACTAAGCAGCTATGAGGGCAAGGGAGGCATCGTCTCAAGATTGCTTAATGCAGGGGAGGGGATTCTTCAGTGTGTTAAATTGGCTTTTACAAACGTCATTGTGGTGGTTTGGTCACTTAGATGTGTCAAGACACTTAAATTGCATGTCGTAGAATATTTTGAATATTTTAAACGATTTGGTCTGACAGGCTTCTAGCAAGTTATCCGTATCTGAGTAGACAGACTTTGTTTCACGGACTGAATGTTTTCCTTTACTTGATGTATCAGTATTGAGAGCAAACACGAAGTCACAATCTTAGGAGGACTCAATGAATTTGTTGTGAAGTTTTATGGACCACAAGGAAGTAAGTATGTGACCCAGCCCTTCTATAAAAACAAACTAATGGCTCATGGTGGGGAACAGTGAAATGACACATTCTTCTGGAGTGGAAGAAAAGATGAGCAAATCTAAGTGGGGGTGAGAAATCAAAGGGTAGCAGCGTTTGAAGGCTGCTCTCTGAAGGGCGGGGAGAAATACAACTGTGAGCATTAACGCAGATGAGCCACCTCCCTTGGTGATGAGCAGAGCTGGATACGGCCTTCGGACAACTCAGCCTTCAGCTACGGCCTTCAGCACCGCTCTTGTTGATCCTTATAAGGATCATGAGTTTCCTTATAAGAAACTCATAAGTTTTGCATCAGTCACCTGAGTTTTTGCAGAGTTTGTAATTAAGATGGCTTTCCTAGTGACTAGATCACAAGTCAGGTCTCCAGCGTGCCTTAATTTAGTAACATCTCTAAAGGTAAGGAGATTATTATAAAGTCTCTGTTTTTAATAAGGCTCTTATGTCTTTGTGCTGGGATCTTCAACAGTATCAGTTAAAATCATGTATTTCTTGTCAGGCAGCACAGGAAAAAGGCTTTTACCGTAAGAGGTTTGATATGAAATCTTACCCCCTGATGGAGCTAAGTGTTCTTCCAAAGATGTGTTTTGCTTAATGCTGTAGTTCTATTTATTCTCTCCTGAGTTATAAAGTGTCTAATACCTGCATTTTTTTTCATTGCAGCACCATATGAAGGTGGAGTATGGAAAGTTAGAGTCGACCTTCCTGATAAATACCCTTTCAAATCCCCGTCTATAGGTAACCAATAATCACTTTCAGTCAAAATCCTTTTACTGTTTATGACGGAGGGATGTTATTGCTTGCAGCATTGTTGCAGGTGAAATTGCACCAACCCTCAGTGCAATCGTAAGATCTTTACTTCAAGTCTGCAGAATGCTTTTACCGTAGACTTCCAGATATCACGTGCCGAGCAGAGAGGAAGTTTGGTCTTTTGGCTGAAGGGCTAAGAGCTGGAAATGTGATTCAGTCACACGTTCATGTGTTGATGAACTGAGTCTCTCTACCATGTGCTTTTTTTTAATAATCTATCCATTTGTGGGTAAGGTGCAGGATACCACAGGGCATGCTGGAGCCTGTTTAGAAAAAATGACTCATTTAGTATGGAGAGCAAAGACCACAGTTGCATGTTCGTGGTTTCAGGGTGAACTAGCTTTTGGGACCTCTTGTCCAAAAGTGGATGGAAGTGAAGGCAGGAGCTGAAGCCTCTGTCCTCTTGGACTAGGTGATGCATATGCGGAAGAACATAGAAGCAGGGACCTACTGCCAGAAAAATTGCAGCTGGCTAGACTGGTCAGGCTTGTTTAACCTTCACGAGCAAATAGGAGGTTTGATAAGGCAATGTTCTTTAGACTGTATCCATCCTATCTTTGCCCTTGGGTAACGGTGATCTAACTCGGATGTCTTCTGGTATCTAACTTTAATCCAATCGCTTAAGCTATAAATAAAATAGCCAACATTGCTTGAAAAACTGGAGCAGATGCATAAAGTTCCAACATCTGTATTCTGGCTTATGAAATTAGTGCTGGTAACTCAGTGACATGGCACTTCTCCATCAGAAGGGCGTGCTTGTGGCTCAAACCACTGGAGGACTCTAAAGAATGGAGAAAACTGCCTGAGGAGAACTGATGTGGAAACTTGACTATATGGGTTGGACAAGATGGGTCCCTTCCAATATCAACATCCTGATTTGGAGTTGATAAGTATTGGCTGCTTTCTTAAAATAGACTCTTAGGCTAAGAGTGCCTTCTATTTAAGATCTTTCTCTTTCTGGTGTGAGAAATAATCTGTCTAGTTCCAAATGTGAATTGTGTCTTTTGGGAAAGAGCAACACTGTTTTTATTCCGTTCTTTACCTTTCTTTTTTTTCTGTTGAAACCTTAACCGAACCACAGAAATGTGCACGCAGCTGAGTAACAACGCAGTATTGCTGCAGCTATGCGAGCCCTTTTCTCCTTCCTCTTGAGTCAGCTCTGAAACTTGCTATAAACCTCTTGGGTTAGAGACTGTTTACGAGTTTCACAGTATGTTTATTTGGTGCCAGTCATTTTTCCCTCCCCACTTCTCAAGTGCCACAAACCGATGCAGATCAGGGTACTGTCATGTTGGCAATCTTAAATGTGGGCTGGCTACAGACAACTCTCAGAAAGCATATAAAACCCAGTTTCCTTGTTGTGAATTGCTTTGGTGCTAGTCTACTCAAGATTATTTTTCTTTCTCCTGATGTTCTTTCTGGGTGTATTGGAAATCAAGGTTGCTGGCTTAAAGCAAAACCAAACTTTCTTTCCAGTAGCCTATGAAGCCAATGGCAGCTAAACGTTGGCCAGCCTCTTGTATATTCATAGTCCTGTTGATTTAGGCTCCCGTTACTTGCATAGAAGGTGGTAGGTTTGACCTTTCGGTGGTTTGGTTTGGAGGCTGTTTAGTGCTGGTTGGGATAGGCGGGAGTGGAAGGCAGCCTGGGGTCAGAGTTGGCCCAGCTGTATTTTCAGAACTGCTGCCACAAGGATGGGCCTTTCTCCTTGTGAACTTGGGGAGGGGAGTGGGTGGGTGGGTGGTTGTGGAGGGGGTTATTTTCTGCTCAAATTGCTTCGTCTCTTCTAATGTTGCTTTTGCTGTCTTCCTTTTAGTACAGCATCTTTCCATCCATCAGCTTGCTTATCCCCGCTGTGTTGTGACTGTTTTATTCCAGACTCATCAGACCTTCTAGCATGCTTCCCTTGCCCTCCGAGTGTCTGAGTGTCTGAAAACCACCTTTTCTCTCATGGAGCTCCCCAAAAGGCTGCCTCTTGCTCTAGGGCCTGCCTTGCTGTCTGTTGGGTGAGAGCTGCTGGGAGCACAGGTTACCTCCCGGGCAAAGCAGTGCGCAGCTGAGGTTTCAGGTTGAATAAACAGTCGACGATAGACGAGAACTGGCTTAGCAGAACAGGGCTCAGCTCTGCTGCGGGGAGGAAAGAGCTGGGGAGTAGAAGCGCTGAGGAGAGCGCTAGGACCTGGGGAAGACTCCCAACCGGCTGCAGGAAGAGGTTTGTTTTTCTTTGTCTGGTTCCCATTTCTGCTGCCCCAGCCCAGCTTATCTGGACAGCCAGGACTGAGTGACGTCTCAGCCCCTTCCTCTGGGCCAGCTCGATCTCCTCACCGCTGCTCTCGGAGGCCGACTGGGTGTGCGGTGCCTGATACCGCTGGTTTTGGCATTACGGAGAGCTCCAGAGCAAGCCTTCGTCCCAGCTGAACCGGGAGCATTCACAAGCTTGTGAATGAGATGAAATCCTGTTCTCTCCCAGGTCTGCCAGTTCCAGTGAGCACGGGTGTCCTAACCCAGCAGTTCTCAGCCAGCTTGAGCTCTGGGTAACGCAGGGGTAGGAATTAGTAGGGAAGAAATTTGCCATGATAGTCTCTGATCTGTAAAGAGATGGAAGTGAAGGATTTCAGAGATGGTGGAGCCTGTAAACGGACAGAAGGTCATCTAGAGCACACATGTAGCTTGTTTGCAGCCTTTCTGTTCTCAGCACTGCATAGCTCCCACTGCGATGATGACATGCAGAGTTCAAATTGTCTGTGTAAGTCACTGGCTTGTACAAAGTAGAGAATCCAGCAGTTTCTTTTCCTTTAATAAATTACACTTTTATGCTGAAGCTCAGAGCAAAACTGCTGTCCTTGCAGCTTTCCTTGTTCCTCTAGTACTGTAGGCTAAAATTTTCTTTCCATCACAGAAAATCTTAATGCAGTCTTGAACGTGGCATGGGCTTTTTTGCAGCAAATAACATGATGGCTTGAAGCATATCCACGCGTTCTAGAAAGCCGCTTCTGAAAAATGACTGCTAATAGTTGCTTTCTAATCTGTTCAAATTGCTTTTATCCCAGCATGGCTCTGAGTATAAGGTACATGAAAACTTGGTGTTCCTTCTAAAGTGTGACTGACAAACCTGAATAGAAAAGGTTTTTAAAGTAGGTTCCAGATTTGTCATTTGTCTTAAACCCTAAATGAGTGGAGGTCCTCTTCGCCTTTGAGAGTCTCTAGCAGAAGCCTTTGCTTAGTGTGGTGGCTCTTCACCTGCCACATATTTGCTCCCTTGTCCCATCCACAGCTCCCTTCTCAAATACGTGTGGCATTTATTTCCTGCCCTTCTCAGGTAGGTAATTATTGCTGTAGTCTATTAAATGATGCTGCCCCAGGGACAGTGCTCTCCTGACAATCATGGAATGGTTTCTGTTGGAAGGGACCTTAAAGATGACCTAGTTCCACCCCCTCTGCCATGGGCAGGGACACCTTCCACTAGCCCAGGTTGCCCAAAGCCCCGTCCAACCTGGCCTTGAACCCTTCCAGGGAGGGGGCAGCCACAGCTTCTCTGGGCAACCTGTGCCAGGGCCTCACCCCCCTCACAGGGAACAATTTCTTCCTTAGATGTCACCTAAATCTCCCCTCTTTCAGTTTAAAACCGTCATCCCTTGTTCTATCCCTCCCCCCTGATGACGAGTCCCTCCCCCCTTTCCTGCACCCCCTTTCAGTCCTGGGAGGCCGCTCTAAGGTCTCCCCAGAGCCTTCTCTTCTCCAGCTGAACCCCCCAACTCTCTCAGCCTGTCCTCACAGGGGGGTGCTCCAGCCCCCCGAGCATCTTCGTGGCCTCCTCTGGCCCCACTCGAGCAGGTCTGTGTCCTTCTGCTGTTGGTGTCCCCAGCACTGTAGGGGGGTCTCCCGAGAGCGGAGCAGAGGAGGAGAATCCCCCCCCTTGCCCTGCTGCCCACACTGCTCTGGGTGCAGCCCAGCACACGGGTGGCTTTCTGGGCTGCGAGCGCACATTGCTGGCTCACAGTCGGTTTTCCACCCACCAACCCCCCCAAGTCCTTCTCCTTGGGGCTGCTCTCCATCCCCTCCTCGCTCAGGCTGGATTTGTGCTTGGGATTGCCCCGACCCATGGGCAGGACCTTGCCTTGGTCTTGTTGAACTCCATGAGGTTTGCACATCCCACCTCTCCAGCCTGTCCAGGTCCCTCCGGATGGATCCCTTCCCTCCAGCGTGTCACCGCACCACACAGCTTGGTGCCATCAGTGAACTTGCTGAGGGTGCCTCGATCCCACTGTCCACGTCCCCAACAAAGACATTCAACAGCGCCGGTCCCAACCCCTGAGGACACCACTCATCACCACTCTCCACTTGGATATGGAGCCATTGACCACAACTCTTTGAGTGCGACCATCCAGCCAATTCCTTTTTCCCCCGAGTGCTCCATCCGTCAAATCCATGTCTCCCCAATTTAGAGACAAGGATGTCATATGGGACTGTCAAATGCTTTGCACAAGTCCAGGTAGATGACATCAGTTGCTCTTTCTTTATCCACCAACGCTGTAACCCTGTTGCAGAAGGCCACCAGATTTATCAGGCATGATTTGCCCTTTGTGAAGCCACATTGACTGTCACCAGTTACCTCCTTATTTTCCATGCGCCCTAGCAGAGTTTCTGGGATGATCAGGATTACAATGCAGGTAATGCCTCTGCTTAAAGACCTAAACCACCCTGCGATCTATGTGAAAAGAGCAGTTGCTGGGAGAGCTTCCAGTGTTTCATCATGTCCTGCAGTACCTTTCTGGTATTTCTGGCACTGCCTGTTCCTTGCGTGGTCTTTGCTGTGTAATCCGACAGACCCCACGTTGGTGCAGGATGATTTTTCCTAACGAACTATACAATATACAGCAAAAAGGGAAATGCGCGTCCTAGAAGAACACAAATCTAAACGGAGCCAGATGTAGGGCTGTCATGTTGGCTCCTGGCTTGAGTGCTCCCATTGAGATGAACTAATTCCACCCATGATCTCTAAGTATCCAAATCTTCAGGGTTGAAGCAAACTTCCTAACTTGAGCAGTTTGTTAGAACAAAACCAACTCCTGAAAAATACCCAGTTGCTTTCTGAAGCTAGTGAATGCCGCAGCTCTTAAAGCTTTTGTCAATTAATGTGAATATCCCTGCGTGCTTATGAGGACCCGAAGCACTCCCCTGCTAGATGTTTGGTTCCATTTTTGCTTTCCTCCTAGACAATATGTTTTGAGCTGTTTATGATTTCAGTAACCATGCTGGCACTGCTTCGCTACTTTTCCCTCCCCTCGGGGATTTAATATCTTCAGGGGAACTTTCTGCCTGGTCTGTTCCTGCTTTTTCAAAGGGGAGTTGTGAAGTACTTGAAGTACTGTTTTGAGCTCCCAAGTCACGAGAACACTTTGTGTAAATTTTGTATGTTTTTAATCAGGCCATACGCCTGCCAAGAACCGGAGATTAATGCTCTTTGATGCCATAAACACGGGAGGAAGCACAGAGTGTGAATGTCCTGCCCTGCTTAGATGATAGGAGCAGTAGAAACATGTGAACCTGGGAGCTTGAGCTCTTACCTGGAAGCACCGTGGCATTTATTTTATTGCTAAAATCTGCAGAAATATTAGGCTGGCACTGAGTCACTCTGGTTTCTTAATAATCAAATGTCACAGCTGCAAAGTTTGCATACAATATGCTCAGAGCCTCAATTTCTCAAATAACTTCTGTATATTTATACACAGTTCTCATTTTCTTTCCATCTCTGGCCTAGTTATCTGCAGATATCTTGCATTTATATTTCACCTTTCTCCTAAGTGTTTTGCAAAACAAAATGCCTAGTCTGTACACAAAACATATGGAAGTGTACGTGTATACGTATGTGTATGTATATAATGAGACATTGTGGCAGCCAGAACAGGAATGGAGCAGTGTTTAGCTCCAGCCAGGATTTAACAGATCTCTCCTGGCCTGTACTTAATTTTTCTTTTTAACTGCAGCTGCTATTTTTACTTTCAGCTCCTCTCTGGATTGCCTTACATTTTGCTACTTAGAATTTCATGAGTCACTTATCGCCTGTGACCATTCTGAGCTTGCTCTTCCCTGCGTGTGTTGATCCTTATTCTGACCTATAAGCGATGTGAAAATGCTTGTTCTTTCAAATACACTTAGCTTTGTCTAAGGGGAAAGACGAGACACCTAAAGGTAATTTGTATCCCTGTCTCCACTCCGGTCTGACGCACGACTGTGCACCCTCTGCAGATTCCCTGCTACAGGCGGAGAATGGGAACAGGCTGACAAAATGGGGTAGGTGTTTTCAGCTTGACTTGGCACAGATTCACTGCCTTCTGTGCCAGTCTCTGAAGCCTGGGCATCAGGTGATGGTGCACCTAAGCAGTGAGATGAACTGATATTGGGCAATTGCTTTGTGCTGGTTCTGCATGTTTTTGCAGAGATTGCTGCCCTTAGCACTGGTCTAAGCTTGTGGATACTGCTTTTCCGCATCCAAGAAGGGCTGCTCAGTGATTCCCTCTGAGCAGGAGGTCCAGAGTTTATAGCTCTGCCCACTATTTTCCATCAGCTACAGCCGTATTTTTCTGTACTGATCTTTCTCTCGTGAAACTGCTGCAGAATTATTTATGGTATTGTTTTGAAAAGCTACTAGAATTTGAGTATGGTAATATAAACGTTCTACTTCTGCTGTTAACGAGCTGACGTTACACAGCACCTCACGCCACCACCGTGCGGTTAATGCCTCCGTGGTGAGTGCACGGTGTTATATTTGACTCTGTACTTAGTGCTCTGAATGGGCTCCTAACATCCAAATTTCATTAAAAAAAAAAAAAAAAATCCTTGCCTTGGCCAGTAAGAGCTTATTGACCTGAGAGCACTGGACGAGGTACACACCTCTGAGGTGGGCAGATCCTGTGCCCTTCAAAGGGGGAACAGCCACGTGCTAAACCAGTTGTCCCAGTCATCTCAGTCTGCACAGGGGAATAGGTACCAAGCTGAGGACTAAGGCAGAGGTCTTGCTCTCATGCCCTCTCCCCCATCTCCTACCATGGTTTCTCAGCCTGTGGTGCGTGGTGGGCTTGTGATCAGTTACACAAGAAGGTAGTCCCTGAAATGAGTGCAGTATGTTTTTAAAAGTTAAAAAAAATAAAATAAAATAAATGCATGTTCCCTTGCAGGCTTTTGGGTGTTTGGGGAGGGGGAAGTAATAAACATTAAGTTTAGACTAATCTTATCTGGCTGTTTGGCAACACTGCATGAGTACTTGGGAGATCTTTTTCCATTAGGTAGGTTGTCCAGTGGTTAAAAAAAGCAGAGGAAAAACACTGCTTTTGACCTCTCTGTGCAGTACATAAGCTCTTCTGCAGGCTGATCTCTCTGCACATAATTCTGCCCTAAGCCTTGGGTGGTCACCCAAGCCATGTTGATTTGGTCTGGTGTCTAAAACTCACTGCATCCTGCTTCAGAGAGATTGTTGCCACCTTCCCACCTCACCAGCCAGGCAGTCTGAACGGTCTCCTGGCTTGGCCTTAATCTCTCATGAAAACTAAAACTTTGAGGCTTGTAAGTCTTGAAAAGTCAGGAGCGGTCACATACACTTGTCCCGTTGGCTGTTTGTTTGGCACCATGGTGGTACACAGATACGAATCTGCTGTCACAGTTGTTCAGGTAGAGAAGTGTCTAGCTGGCCTTATTTTATGAGCGAAGAGAGCCGACACGTGGGCAAGCGGTGGCGAGTTCGGGATGGGTAAGTGGATATAAACCAGCTCTGCCCTGGCACGTTTCCCAGAGCCAGTGGGAAGTCCTCTTGCATTTATCGCCGGTGTGGGTCAGCCATGCAGCTGACTCCTCGTGAAGCCGGGAGGCTGGGATGTGCTGTGTTGGCTGGCACGCTGCTTTTCCTCCTTCCCGCCTTCTTCCGCAGGGCTGGCAGCGCTAGCATCACTTTGAAGAGCTGTGCTGCAGGAAAAAAAAGCCTCTTTTGGGGACCTCTCACCTAACCTACCAGCTAAGCTGGCTGTACTTTGAGCTCAGATAAGCAACGGGCCACCTTTTGAAGCGCCGTTTGTTGGATTGCAGCCGGTTCCTGACTCGGTGGAGAAGCACCGAGGAGTGCCGAAAGCGTTCTGCTGCTGCAGGGCAGTGTCATGCAGCTGGAGCTGTGGAAAGAGCGAGGAGGCAATCCCCAGCCCAAGTTTCTGATCCTTCTTATCTCCAAGTTTTGAGTCCATTCTGCCTGAATGATAGATGAGCAACCTGGGCTAGTGGAAGGTGTCCCTGCCTGCCCATGGCAGGGAGGGTGGAACTAGATGATCTTTAAGGTCGCTTCCAACCCAAACCATTCTTATGGGGGCTGTACCAAGGTGGGGGACTCTTTCTAAATCACAGCCCAGCCCTATAGGCATAGTGATAGGGGAACAATCAATGCGGAACAACCTCTCGCAGGAGCTTCCTGCCTAATGGATCCCCAGGACAAGGGAGTCCTCGACATTCCCCAAGTTATCCAGGTATTTATGCTCTGCCTCTTGGAGGAGAACTTACTGGCAAAGCAGCTCACAACAGCACATTGGTTCTGGTGGTGCTTTCTGTGCATTTCCTGGGAGCTTTAGTCTGGAGTTGTTCAAGAGAGGTGTTGACATCAACGTAAGTCTGAAATTCCTGTTCCTCCGTGGCGGTTTTGCTCACCTGGAGAGCGTGTTCAGCTGTCACCCAGCTGCAGGGCACGATCCTCGGAGTCACCGCTTTGACCCAACGGCCAGGCAGTGCCCTGGATGTTCAGACCCATCCGTGGATGGTGCCTGAGCACGGTGAGAGAACTTCATTTCATACTGGCCTGTGTCCAGCTGCTGGAGCTTTATGAATGTTTCTGTGTTTGCAGCACCAAGGAAGATTGACAGCCTTTCCGTTAGCTGATTTTTTAATTTAAAAATGCGCTTCTCTTCAAAGATTTTTGTCAACCCAAGGAGTGATTACTCCAGGGCTCTTGCTGAAATACCAGCGTTTTTGAAGGTCAGCATCTGCATATTGGTCTCAACATCTTCAGTATCAGAACAGATGTGTCCCTTTCTGTTGTGTACTCCTTTGTGGATGTACAGGCTTTTTTTTGGTTGTCACCCAAAGGCTTTTTGTCCTTACAGATTTTATGCAGTCCTGCTTTACCTTCAAGGCAATCCTGGACCTCAGTGTGTCTGTATGGAAAGGGTGAACTGCAGCCACTCTGCTGCTCAAATTCCTCCTAAGCGTTGGCTTTTCCAGGATTCAGTGTGAATATTGTTTTAAAATGTTAAATTAAGTGTTTACAGCCAGTCCAGTGCCCAGATTCATGACTGCTCAGGCTGTGACCTCAGCTTCATGCTCCAGACCACGGTGAGAACCCAAAATCAAGAGCCTGTCCCTTGGCACGCCTCATGGAGTGCTCACCTGGAGTTCTGCACTGTGTATTTATCAGGGTGTGTTGCATTCAAGACTATGGCAATAAATCTGCCCCAGTGTTTATGCTGGCTTGGGAGGTTTTTTTTACCCCTGGCCTCCTCTTTAAATTGGAATTTCATTTTTACATGGGTGTTTATGCTTGCTTTGTCTTTTGTATTTGTAAAAATAAATACAGAGCAAGTCAGTATTATTGGAGCAATGTTAGTGCTTTATCACTGCAGGAGACTTTACATTTCACATAAAGGAGGAGATAATAGTTTGAGCTTATTTCTGGGTCAGGAAAAGGAAAGATACGTACAGAGCTGCTTTTAGCCTGGGCAGTTTGTGTCTGTGGGAGAATGAGACTGGGGAGACCTTGAAGAGTTGCAAGAAGATGTGGCAACAACCTAGGAAATGAGGAGTGCAGGGAGAGGATGCTTGTGTCCTTTCTTGAAGAACAACTGTTTTATGTGCAAAGCTTGAGATCAAGGACAATGTGAAAGAAGGGATTGTTCCTTGCCTGTGTGAATGCAAAGATGACAGAGAAGAATTACAAATCTCTAGCACAGGAGCTGCTTGAGCGGACAACTTAATCTCATCTCCGCGGATATCGAATGCAGCTTAAATGCTGAAGCGTGTGAATGAAGAGTTGACCAAAACCTTACGGGTGGGTTTGCAGCACAGTCTTGTCCAACCAGCTGCAGGCAGCTGTGGTAGAAGGTGCTAGGAAATAGGTGAGATGATCAGAAAAACAAAACGAGAGGATGAGGCACGGGGATGCCGAAGAGAGCCGGTCTGTGTCCCAGATACCAGAACAAAGAGTGTTTAATTCAGCAGGTTACTGTCCTGTTCTTGTTACCTGGTGTCTTCCTCCCTCCTGTCTTCTGCTTTATCAGAAACTTAATTTCCCCCCTCTGAGAGAGAGAGACAAAATTTAGAATCAGGATCGGTGCTGGCTGCAGCTCTCCAGTGCCGGCATAATGGATCCGTGACCCGATTTAAACCTGTGAGAGCCGCCATAACGTAAATATTTGATGGAACTACAGCTTCCCTTTTCAAGTCTGCTTCAGTTTTTCAAGCTAAATCATGGCAAGGTATTCCTGAAAGACACTTGTTAGCGTGGAGTTGTTTATGCAGTTCTTGGTTCTTCTTTTAGAGATTTTTCTGGCTTCGGGCATCATTTCAGCCTTGCGTTGTATTTATGCAAAATCTGAGCAGTACAAGTAAACACGAAATTATATTTGTGTCATAATACATGGAAAGAAAGGGAGTTAAATCCATATGTCAGCTCTTACCCCAGATGGGAACCATGCTGTCACTCAAATCATGATCACTCCTTGTTTGGACAGAGATGGTGCATCAGCCTGGAGTGGCTGGATAAAGGTGGTGAAGGTAGGGAGTTTGCTGAATGGTAAACAGTGACATGGTTCAACACTTTTTGGGCTGCTCTGGAGAGAAACTTGTGTGTTTTGAGTCCTGGAAGGAGCTTTTTAAATGGATTGAGTCAATATGCCAGACCTACATTTCTCACCCATTTTTATAAACACAGACCTTTGTCAGAAGAAATAGTTGCTGTTAGCATAATTCTGCAGAAAGGCACGATTCCCACATGGGCAGCGTTTGTAGGGCTCTACAGGCTGCAGGATGACAGTACAACAGAGGAAAGAAGGTTTTATTTTAAGTTCTGAAAAAAATCAACATTAAGATCTGGAAGCAGCTTAACCCGGTACAGAAACAAGGGTTGCAGCAGCCCTTCTGGGCAGAGCCTAAACGATTCAGCCAAATCAGCAGAAGCATATAGGAATACTCAATCCATTTGGCAGTGAAATAATTTGAAAACCCAGTTTTGTATCCTTGCACTGTGTCCGTTCTGCGCTGGGGATGTGTCCCGTACCCGGGTATTTAGGAAGAGTTTGGAAGCTGGATTCTTCATCCACTCACAGCCATCGTATGAAACACTTAACTTTGCTTTTGGGGTGGTTGTGCTTTACTTCAGCACAGGCCATGGTGCCAAGTATGGCGTGTTGTAATTCCTTTAATACCTTTGTCTTATGAGCTCTCTTTGTGGGAGAAGAGGGGAGTGTTTTTGAGGTGCCATCTGTCTTGAACTCAAGGTTAAAGTAGGCAGCTGGAAAATGCGGCTTATCTCTAGCTGCTGCTATCGCACACAGTCTTTAAAGTGTGAGGCATCTTCTACTGTCATGTCGTAAGTCCTGAAACCACAGGATTTTTTTTAACAATTTAATTTGCAAGTTGGAACAAAGAAAGCAAGCAGTATCAAATCTAGAAATCTGAACTGTGGACAAAGCCACGATGAGGTCTTTCATTCTAGACCTTGCATCTGAGCTGTTTTCTTTTCTAGGAGACCAGTGGTACCAGCTGATGAATTAATTGCTGTATTGATGCAAAACTTGAAGCATTAGCTCTCTGCACCAGTCTCTACCCCTGAATGGCTTACAAATGTAGATTAATGTTGCACCTTCAAGTTCATAGAAAATCTTTGTTGGGAAACATTAAAAAATCTTAAAGCAAATGTTGAGCTTAAGTTTCGTGTTTGTTCAAAAGATCCTTGCAGCTTTTAAAAACGCTTCATCAGATGTGGGTACTCGGTTGTGCTGATGGGCAGTTCTTTTCAAGATAATACTGAACCACAAAGCCTTTGCAGTGCGGTTGCGCTGTAAGCAGAGGGTTTTGCTGAATTTCGAGGGAATGGGCAAGGACCCTGGAGTCAGAATGTTGCCTGCGTATTTTAAAGGTTACATAGCTATATATAGCTAAGGCGGGGTTTTCTTTGAAACTAGTCAGATGAGTCCTTGTTCAGTAAATTCCAGACTTCTCTTGTAAAAAAATCTTCTGCTGTTTTCTGCTATTTACCAGTGTGTCTCTTTGCAGGATTCATGAATAAAATTTTCCATCCCAACATTGACGAAGCGTAAGTAAATCCATAGTGTGTGATTTTTCTAAGGAGTTTGTCTAATTGTAACTATTTTGGCTTCACAGTTATATGCTGATGAGTTGAATAACGCATTCATCGATCTTAGAGTCCGGAGTGGGGGATTTGATAGAAGTAAATGTTGTTGCAAGTTAACTTTCAGGAGTGGGTCAGGCTGTGGGGAAGACTGGAGAGCTGCAGGCTCTCTGGCAGATGTGGTCTTTGTATTGCAACACGCTTCGTTTACAGAAAATTCAAGGTTACCAGTCCCCCTCCTCATTGGCATCGTGCTGGCTTTCTAGAAACAAGGAACAGCGTTGCCTTAGCCATAGCTGAAGTTCACATCTGTATTAAAATTCTTCAAAACATGAGATGTTTTGCCATGTTTTTTTCAGTTAAGGTTTGTTAAGGGGAGCCACCTATGCTTCAGTCTCTCCATATGGACCAACAAATTCAGTAAAGGCTCCAATTTACTTTCTTTTGTGCAGAGTATGAAGATTCACGTAGTTAAAGGCTGCCCCTCTATTAACTACAAGATGGGAGTAAATCATAGCTTATCTGAAACGGTGGGGCAGAGGCAGGGCAGGGGAAGGCGGGGGTAGATTATACTAAATCCCCGGAGTATTTTTGAGTGTGACTGTGTTTAATTCTACCCTTTCCATATGTTTCAGGTCAGGAACTGTATGTCTAGATGTAATCAATCAAACTTGGACAGCTCTCTACGGTGAGTTTGGCATTTTCCTGAAAGTCGATCACGTGAACATCCATATTTGGTGTGTTAACATAACACAGCTTGCTGGAGACAGATGATCTCAGGCCAACTTTTGGGTTGGGTTTTTTGTTTTGGTTTTTTTTTTTTTTTTACTGGAGTTTTAGATTCTTCACTGAGCCAACATCACGTGAAAAATAAGATTTTCATGTGAAAATACTTTCATAACATGTTTTTATGCCAGAGAGGTGAAAATATTCCATAAACCTCACAAAGGATCACCCAAGCCATTTCTTGACACTGTCTGACAACCGCACAACAGCACCCTGCCATGATTCAGCATTGAATGAGAGAAGGGACTGTATCTAAAATGAAACCTATTTCCAGCTACCCCATCCACGTTTGTACGTGCATTTGAGCTGGTATTCTTTGTGCATGAGGCTGTGATCCCACTTCTACAGAAGATGGCACCAGAAACCATTTCTGTTTGTCATGGCAGCGTCGTTTCACTGCAGGCTAGGAGGTGGTATTGCATCTAATGACTGCACTCCTTGCTGTAGAATGTTTTGGGTTTCCCATTAGGTGGTTTCGGGCTATGACTCTCATTTTTAGAGATAAAAAAAAATTCAGCTGGTAGCTGAAAACCCGTTAAAATAGCGTTTAGGGAAAGCTGAAATTATTAAAAGGAATACAGCTGAGTATCTAGTCTAGGTTGGCTGCATTTTAAAAATGTGAACTTCTTCAGATGTTCCAATTATGCTTTATGGAAGAGTATTCAGGGGAACGTGCACATCAAATCCTTCACGTTCCTCCATGAAAAACTGATTTTTTACCTATAAGTTGAAGCTCTGAAGCAGTTGCTAGAGAGACAAGCTACTTCACATTCCTCGCAAGCACAATTTGTAAGGAAATACCAGACTTGGTGAATCCTGGGTGGGAAATTGCTATAGCAACTTGTTGAACTTTACTCCTCATCAGAATGCCTGAAGTCCTCATGTAGTAGATGCACGGCATACACTTCACACGGCTTTGTTGTGAGAGATCAGCTTAGCCGTGACCCGGGTGGTGGTGCTGATGGAGGAAGAGGATGCTCTTGTGTCCTGGGAGGATCCGATGCAAGGCGGAGGAATTCAAGCCAACCCAAGCCCTCTGCTGGGGATGAACCTGCATGGTTCAGTCAGCAGCAAAATCCAGCTCCGTGCAACGTGTGCTGCTGTTCCACAGCCTTAAATGCCACCTGCAGATCGTGGGGGTGGCTGGACAAAAGAAAATCACTCTGGTGTAACTGTGGTGCTGGTTTTGTGCTCTGGCAGTCAGGGTTTGGCTTTGGAAGCCGTGCATGGACAGCCTCCCTGTTCTGCAGCATGCAGTGGGGTTTCTGCACTATTGCCAGACAATTTCATAGGAAGGCTTTCTGTGAGAGGTTTCCTAATAAGTGCTGCTGTATTTTTCTCGTTGTTGTTGCTTGTAAAGTTAGAAAAACCAGCTTGGTATTTACTATGCTTGTGATGTATTAATATCAGCAAGCTTGTAAGAATTTTTCGCGTTGTTCCATGCGATAGCAGCGATAGGTGTTAGACAACCTGAAGGTATCAGGTGTGTATTCTGTACAGAGCCACCTTCCACAGTAACCAGGGAAACTTGGCATTAGAAAGTGTATTTCTTGACAGTCATCTTATTGCAGATTTTCCTTGCCTTGCTGCAGGGTGCCTTGAAGCTGCAGGGTGGACACTGAGGTGACTGCCCTCGCTCTGCTCCTTCACTCACAAGTCATCAAACACTAGAGTTCCTACATCACCTCTTCACTTCCAGGGCTTTGCCTCTTTGTGTGAAATAAGGAGGTGGCCCATTTCAGAACATGAAATGAAAAGGGGGAAATAATATTGCCCGGTGCCTCTCGGCACAGCTGTGTTGTTTGAAGTGTCACCCCTTTAAACCAGATCACTCCTGCACTGGCAGAGGAAATGGGTCAGATAATTCAAGGAGCAACTAAGGTGGAAGAGACCCAGAGTAGCTACCAAGAAATTCACGAGGACCTCGTAGTTAAATTCCCTCTCCTTCTCTAATGAAGTATCAAGTCCTCAGCGCTATGGTTAGGCTTCCTGCATGTGTTCAACTAGTTTCTGCTAAGGCAATGCCACTTTTGGGGATTTGAAAGAAGGGGAAATTACTGAGGTCTCTTAAAAAAGAAAAATCCTTGCAGTGTGTCCTGTGAGCCATGGTGGCCTCCCAGGGCTCTGCTTGCTCAGCCTACATGAGTTTACCTGTCTAACGGCCACAAAGAAATACTTGATCTAAGCCTGCTCTGTGGAGAGACTTGACCCAGCTTCTTGCTGACAGTGTCTGAACCCAGTCCCTAAGAGGGTTAATTAGTTTACCAAGGACAAGCCGCTACCATGGCAGAAAGTGTTCTTATAGAGCACTCTCTGGGTTTTGCGGTCCCTTTTTGGATTAAGATCCTTCTTCCAGTTGCTGTTGTGCTTCATCCTAGAAGCAGCTGGTGCTGCTCAGTGTGGCAGCCATGGCAAACTTGGTCAAGGTATCACGTGCGCTCTGAAGTGCTTCATCGCTGTCCTCAGGCAATATTGGAAGGGGCTTCTATATAGCAGAAAGAGATTTCAGGGTAAAAAAACCACCTAATTTCTTAGTGGTGTCCCTGTATAGCAGAGATCAGCTGATTGTTATCCATAGCAATCAGTGTCATTTAGTTTTTGCAATTGGGTGGTGCAGCTATAATGAACCCTGTGCTCCTGAGTTGCTCTCTTGAACTGTCAATGTTAGGTTAAGGTTTGGACTAGGTGATCTTCAAGGTCTTTTCCAACCTAGATGATTCTGTGATTCTGTTTAGGAAGTGTTTCTTTGCAGAAGGGGTTGTTGGGCGTTGGAATGGGCTGCCCAGGGCAGGGGGGGAGTCCCCATCCCTGGAGGGGTTGAAGAGTCGGGTTGACCCAGCGCTGAGGGATCTGGTGGAGTTGGGAACGGTCAGGGTGAGGTTCATGGTTGGGCTGGAGGATCTTCAAGGTCTTTTCCAACCCAGGTGATTCTGTGAGTATATAAAGCTATGGCCTTTCCTCTTGCTCAGCAGGGTTTATGCTGGATGGGTGACTGAAGCAGTCATAGAGCAGTGTCTGTACATCCTGGATGTGTGGATGCAGGAGAGAACAACTGACCAAACCTCGAGTCTCCTTTGATCCTCTTGAGCAAGCTCTGAAAGTGCAGCTGTTGGTAGAGCTGCAGAGGTGGTAACATGGGGCAGTGGTGCAGATCTGCCTGGACCTCCTGTGCAGCTCTTCTGAGGCTGTATTTTTGCTGGCGATGGAGTTAGAACCTGATTTTCTGTGGCTGCAGCCCGCAGCCAGAGTAACTATTTGCCCAGGTGGCCAAGAAAGCCAGCGACATCCTGGCTTGTATTAGAAATAGTGTGACCAGCAGAAGCAGGGAGGTGATAGTCCCCCTGTGCTCTGCACTGGTGAGGCCACACCTGGAGTGTTGTGTCCAGTTTTGGGCACCTCAATACGAGAGAGATCTCGAGGGGCTGGAGCGAGGGCAGAGGAGGGCAACGAGCTGGGGAAGGGCCTGGAGAATAAATCCTGTGAGGAGAGATTGAAGGAGCTGGGACTGTTCAGTGTGAGGAGGAGAAGGTGAGGGGAGACCTCATCACTCTCTACAGCTCCCTGAAAGGACGTTGTAGAGAGGTTGGTGCTGGTCTCTTCTCCCAGGGAATTAGTGACAGAACAAGAGGGAACGGCTTTAAACTGCAACAGGGGAGGTTCAGACTGGACATGAGGAAAAAATGTTTCCCAGCAAGAGTGGTGAGAGAGTGGAATAGGCTGCCCAGGGAGGGGGTGGAGTCCCCATCCCTGGATGTGTTTAAGGGCCGTTTGGATGAGCTGTGGGGGGATGTGGGGTAGGGGAGAACTTTGTAGAGTGGGGCTGATGGTTGGACTCAATGATCCCAAGGGTCTTTTCCAACCTGAATGATTCTGGGATTTGCACAGGGAGAACGGTTGGAGATATCCCCCACTACCTGCTCACCCATTTTGATGAATCTTTTAGAAAGTGAAGGGCTCTGAGGTCCCTGCTCTCCGCCAGATGTGGTTGAATTTAGCAGCTCCGGCAATGGCTGGGCTCAGGAATAGTCATGCAGCCTTGTTCCTGTACGAGGCAGGTTGAGATGGCCAACTGCTCACGCGATGGGTCCTAGGGAGCGTTGGGCTTCCTTCTGAGAGCTCCTCTTTGATCGATGCTAGAGGGGACGGGTGACACTCATCCACAGGCAGGGTTTCTCTGCCACCAGGAAAGAGAAATCCCTTAATTAGGGAGGAAAGGGGGATCCTGCTAAAAGATGTGTAGAATATTCACAAACAAAACCCAACAGAAAACCCCACACAATGAACGCCGGTCCGCCTGTATCAGCAGCTCTCCAGTGGCTAAAGCGAAACCTGGCACGCAGCCCTGCACTGGGGGTTTAATCTCTGCTCTGCGTGGGTGCGCGTGGTCCTTCTGAGACCCCCCAGGAGAAACGATGACGCAGAGCTTGTTTCTGAACACCCCCACTGCTGAAGTGTGGTACTTGTCATCTTAGGGATGTGGGAAGAGGGTTTCGTGTATCCACAATTACTCATCGGCACCAGAAGTATGTTTCCTGTTGTGGATTATTTGGTGACAGATGCCAACTGGCACCAAGGTGTTAATGTGAGCTCCTCACATTCTGCGAATTGTTTTGAGTTGGAGGAGGGACTTGTTGGTTGCTCTTTCTATTAGCACAATCATCTAAAGCACTTTGGAAGGTGCTTTACACTTGAAATATGTCCATTTAGTCATGGAGCATAAGATATTTAAAGACGGTAATAGAAGGAGGCAGAAATAGAAGAAGAATCCAGTGAGGGGTGAAGCACTGTGCTGTTTGTTTTTATTTTTTCCCTTTTTTTTTTTTTTTTTTTAAAGTCAGGGCTAAGCATTAATAGGAAACAAGACAGCTACATCCTTCCACTTCTTTGCTTAACCCTCAAATATTTGTATCTACGTTGTTGGGACGTTGAGTAGTTTGTGCAGTTAGCTGAGGAGCTGCAGCATACCTTCCGCAGCAGCAGCTCACTTATCAGCCACGTATGTGCTTTCCCCAATGCAGTTTCCTTTATTTTAACTTATGTCCAGATTTTTAGTGCATTTTCCCGTGAAGCTTTGTGCTGCTGTTTTCGGTGCCAGTACTTGCAGGATGATTAATTGGACTGACTGAGTCTGTGGACATGAACAACTGTGTCTTTCACTTGCAGATCTCACCAATATATTTGAATCGTTCCTGCCCCAGCTGCTGGCCTATCCTAACCCTATAGATCCTCTAAATGGTGACGCTGCAGCCATGTACCTCCACCGACCAGAAGAGTACAAACAGAAAATTAAAGGTAAGGGTGTAAATGACATATTGTGGGAGGAGTGACGTTACTGTGATTCCACCCTGGGGGAATGAGGACTGTGTTTGCTGCGTGTTTGTGTGTCAGTGCCCATTCCTTCCCATTACAGGGGCCCCGTCCATTTTAAATGGGGCTCGTCTGACATAAGGGGTGGATGAACTGCTGCTGCGGTGTATGCAGTATGCGGGGCAGGGTTTTTAAATCATTAGCAGACCCTAAGCAGGGAAAGCTGTAAGCAAACTGGCTTAGGATTCAACACAATTTTGAGAGATCGGAGAAACGGTTAGGGAAAAAAGGTGTGTGACCGAAGAAGGGACAAGGAAAAGTGTTAAACTGAAACAAGAGCATCCAGTTGCACAATTACTGGATAGAAAGGGGCTTGTTAGCAGTTCTGTGGAAAGTGATCTGAGAGCAGCAGTCAAGGAATCAGTGATGCTGGTGTAGAAAGCACTTTTGTACTGTGACAGAGAAGGAATATTCAGTAAATGCCAAATAATCATTCCTTGCTACTTCCTAGTTAAGCCAAGGCTTACTAGTGCTGAGCCTGGTTCAGGGAGTACCATTTCAGAAAGCTGCAGACCAGTTAGTAACGTCTCAAAGGGTGTAACAGGGACAGATGGTCTTGAATATATGTCTTAAGAGGACCGAGGGAAAGAATTGGAGGAGTTTAATTTAGTGGACGAAACGAGGTTATAAGCTTTGACATATCAAAGGTGCCTTCAGAGAGGAAGGGAATGATTTATCCTGTGACCAGTGTGAGCAGGATGTGGTCGCAGGTGTGTGACTCAGCTGGGGGAGCCCTGGCTAAACATTAACAGCGACTGGTGAGGGTAGGTGAGTGCTGGTAGAGCCACTGAGGGTGCTGGTGTGTCCGCTCTTGGAAGGGTTGGAAGGAGATGTTAGAGAAGGCTCAGGAATAGAGTCGCTACCTTATTGGCATCAGGGAAGGCTCCTAGGAAGGACTCTCAAATACTTTGGATAAGCCTGGTGATAGAAGGACTGTCCTAGCAAGCTGCTAAGTGAGACACAAATTGAATTAGTCTTGCAAACATAAGAAATAAGTTAAAAATTAAGAATTGCGCTTTAAATTTGTGCTCTGCCTTCCCTAGAATCAGCTGCCTGCAGGCAGGAGCAGGGCACCATTTCCTGATGTGACAGGCCTACAGCAAAGCACAAACTTTATTTTTCCCGTGATAGAATAAACACAATCAACATTTAATCCGATGGTGGGAAATTTACAGCCTCTGGCCCAGATTTGGTCTTCAACTTAAGTTTTTAAGAGACTGTGACTGCCTGATTTGTTATTTTTTTTTTTTTCTTATTTGGTTACTGAATAACCATAAGACTTGTTTGTCCGTGGGAGCCCTGCCAGAAAGGTTTGCAGGGCCTGTTCAACAAGGAGAGCCTCCACAAGCGGCACGATCTAATCGTCTTCCCAGTGTGAGGTGGGGTAGCAGCTTTCCTAACGGAGCGTTGTGAGAGCTCACTGGTGTTTGGAGAGTGCAGGTATCCCAGAAAGACGTGGGATTTGGTGGTGGAGTCCATCCCTCAGCTCTGCCACGTCACTCGGAGTGGTTAAGCCTCGAGTCACTTTGTTCTGATGCAAAATGACTCTTCATCAGCTGCAATTTTTGTTTGAGGGTGGAACGACAAATGAGGCCAAGCAAAGCTGTGATTTAAATACTGAGTTATTCAGCCCACTTTGCTTGACTCCTCTGACAGCTGCATGACAAGATCGTAAGAACTACCCTGCAGTGGCCTGCTCAGTATCCTGAAGTCCACTGCCTGTTTTTTTCATGTGACAAAGCTTCCAGGCAAAATGGTTTGTCAGATAAAATCTTCAGGGCCAACACAAGGGACACTTTGTGTGTCCTCTATGCTTTAATGAAACAGGAATAAAAAAGAAGATACACCCTTGAAAAAAAAAAACAAACAAATAAACTGATGCTAGCCAGCAGCAGGTGCTTCAAGGAAGATCTGAGGACATCCCTCAGGGAGGCTAAATGGGATAGTCTGCTCCCTCGTTTCCATCTTGACAGCCAGGTACAGGCTGTGAAGATGATCTGGAAGGAGTTTTAAGTGCTTGCAACATGTCTCATGTTCCATATACCCAAGAGTCCTGCCTCTGCTGTCTCTTCCCAGGCTTGCGTGACAAGTATAAGATAGAGCTAAACGTTGTCATTCCTCATATTGTAGCATTTTTAAAAATAGCCTCGGACATGTTAAAATTGATGCAACGGATTGTAGCAGCAGCCCTGCTCTGAGAAACTCAGTAGTGCAAATACATAATTTATTGCTGCTTTTCTTCATTTTTTAGTTATGAGCGCATAGAACATTTGCTTGACATCGTGATAGTAAAGAGATGGGCGTAGGCTTAGAGATGTGGCCCAGGGTTTGTTGTTCCTGTGATTCTTGGTGTGAGACCCAAACAAGTAAGGATTTATCGTGGAACTTGTAAGTGTCCATTAATATTACCGACATGCAGCTGGAAAGTGTGATTCTTAGCGTTAGAACTTTTCAGTTAGCACTTGGCTCTGTGTCTATGAACTCCTTGACAGTCCTTGGTGCAGTGGCTTGCCTGATCACTGGTAGAGCACCAGAGGGTAGGCTTCAGATCCGCAAAAATGGCTCAACGTTTGCTCCTGTTGAGCTGTTGGGAAAGGTGCTTAACTCCTGTGTGTGCTGCTCTTTCCTTCTTTTTGGTAGAATTAATATGAAAACTTCTTTTGGGAGGGTGGTGGTGGAGTGCAACAACAGCTGAAGGGTACTGAGGGGCATGTTGAGTGTTTGCTGGGAGCAGAGGACATCTCTGGGAGCAGTTCTCTCATCCCACGTGTTGGCTCTGAAGTTCCAGTAGAGTCCTTTGAAACACCAGTATGGCTCACAGGCATGTACCAGCCACGGGGCATAACCACAGCTTGTTCTTGTTGCTCCAGGGTTTAAAAACAGATGAATCAAAGCGATGTTTCCGTGATAGGAATGAGTGCATCGAGGCTTTCCCTTCTTGAACAGGCTCCTGTGGAAGATGGTTTGCCAGTATTTAGATGTTGCAGTTTTCTTTCCTCAACAGACTGAAGATCCAAGTTCAGTACAACATTCAGCACAGAAGCTCCCTGAAGTTTGACTTTTCCCAGATTAAACCTTCAAAAAAACCCAGCCCAGGAGCTTGGTAGCTTTCCTGGGTAGAAAATGGCATTTTTAAGTTTCAAGTGCTTCAAGTTGTGTTATAGCTTAGGCTCAAGCAGGCCTTTCCCAACAGTAAGAAACCGTGGCTTCCATGTCCGAATCTCCAGTGGCCCAGAGAGTGCTTGAAGTAGTCAGTGAAGAAGCGCTGCTGGCCTCCTGTCCTGCCACGGTCAGTGACTTGTGGCTACTCTGGGGGCTCCTGAGGCAGCTACAGCAGTTGTTTAGGTGGATTTGGGGTAAGTGTAGAGGGAATGTATTTCTAAGGTGCCCAGTAAGGGGTTGCCTTGTCATCCAAGGACATCCAGAGTCTTACAGCAAAGGAACTTGGGTTCCTTTTGCTGGATTGTGCAAGCAATAACAACTTATCTGGGTAAACACCCCTGTTTCAGAGGGAGATTAATTCTTGGAAAGTTATGGGAAGGGAGTAGCCGCTACAGGGATATGTCATGTCAGCATCCCATCCCCTTAGCTCTGCTTGTCATCTATTGCCCGCCCACCTTCCCATGAAATTCTCTGAAGACATACTGCTTTTTTGGGTCCCTCCTTGTGTTAGTCCCTCTCATCTTTAAACCATTAGACCTGTCACACCAGTTCTTCTCACTTTGCAGTGTCCATCTCTTGGCAGATGGTCCCTGCTCCAGACTCTGAAATCCTGTTCTCTGGTCCAGGCAGGAGACATGATCAGGCAGGGCCTAGGCTCCACGGTGACACAGGCAAGCACCTCTCAAGAAGGAGGTTCTCAGTGACCAGGACCTGAAGATGGAGCACAGGGGTGTTTTTCTGTTGATACCACGTGGGCTCCAGCAGCCTGAGGGCAATCCGAGACCTTGAGTGCTCCGTGCTTCCCGGTGTTTACATAGCTGCCTTCAATACTTTATCAGTTCTTAACAAGTTCTTGTAAAACAGATTTGAACAGCTGCTTCTGCAGTCTGGGTGAGCAGGTTAATAGTGTATATTAACCAGTCCGACTGAAGCTGCGTGCGTCATTAGATGGAGAAGCTGAAGCTCACTGGGCTCAGAAGCACCTTCCAGCCAGCTCTGACGGCTTTTGCAGGGCGGAGCAGGTCTGCCAAGGCCACCAGCTGCTCCATCCCAGGAACTCCTCCATGGCTTTGCTTTGCTCTGTCCATGCTATACTCCTGAAGCTGGAGTAACATGCTTGGGCTCTGTATCCTTACGTCAGCTCCAGAAACGTGGAAAAAAACACAGTGATGCAGACCTCTAGCAGAGTATTTTCCCTTCCAGTAGGCTGAAGGATGGAAGTGCAGAGGGAAGGAGGGACGGCTTTAAGAACAGCCAGGCTCTGCAGAGCAGTCTTTAAAACCTGCGTTGCAGCACTTGGTTATGTGGCATTAGATGTGTCTTCCCACAGCTTTGTCAGTGCATCCACCCGCCAATACAGTGTGGAATAAAAAGCAGTGATCTCTGCTCCTGGAGAAGAGATGCTTCTTGTGGACCTCGTTCCCTGGGAGGAATTAAAGACTGTACGTGTAGTTGGGATGGCTGCTGGGCTGGGCTGGGGACATGTCCAAAAAAGAGCAGTGAAGCTGGTGCAGGGTCTGGAGCACAGGTGTGATGGGGAGCGGCTGAGGGAACTGGGGGGGTTTAGTGTGGAGAAGAGGAGGCTGAGGGGAGACCTCATCACCCTCTCCAACTCCCTGAAAGGAAGGTGCAGAGAGGGGGGATGAGTCTCTTGAGCCAAGGAACCAGCGCCAGGCCAAGAGGGAATGGCCTCAAGTAGCACCAGGGGAGATTTGGATTGGATATGAGGAAAAATTTCTTCACCAGAAGGGTTGTCAAGCACTGGAACAGGCTGTCCAGGGCAGTGGTGGAGTCACCAGCTCTGGAGGTATTTAAAAGATAGACGTGGCACGTGGGAACATGGGTTAGTGCTGGACTTAGGTTAACAGTTGGACTCGATCTTAAAGGTCTTTTGCAACCTAAACAATTCTGTGGTTCTATGATATTTGCATTTCCGTGCAGGCGCTCATCTTCAAGCACAGAGGGATGGTGGTATTCCCTCTTCCTTCACTTTTTAAATACTGCTGTTTGGCAGAGGCTTTGCTGTATTTTAGTACCTTTGTATCTGGAAAGATAATGAGTTTTTAACTGCAATTCCCAAGCACAACACCCCTCTCCTCCTGGAAGTGTGTGACCTGCGGTGTGGAGGGTGTGTTGTCAGGATACTGAGGTTACATCACTCCTTCGTACTATGAAACCGCTTTCTCGGTGTGAGGTGGTAAAGAGGAGATAAATAAGAAGGAAGACTTGAAGTTGAGGCTGAGCACTCCTCCTTTTGCTCAGTTTTGTGCCAGGCTTTCCCCCCTGCTCCATTCTGCACATCTGCAAGTGCGTAAGGAAGAGGCCTTCCCTGCCTGCTGGGGACACCAGCCCCTTCTCGGATCTCGGAGAGGACACCACGGGAGCCTCCCGTAGCTGTAAAGGAAGGAAAAGGATTGTCAGACTCGGTCTGACTGCTCCAATCCACTTCATGTTGCCTTTTTGCTCTGTCCCTCTGCACAGAGGTGACCGTGGAAGCCACACAAGCCACAGTTGGCAGCGGTTACTTTACCTGCCTGCAGGAATCCCAGTAAACCAGTTTTCCTGCTTGCTGTAAGCTTCCTGCTTGCTCCTGGCTGAAGTTCAAGGTGTTGATCTGGGTGCCTAGAACCAGTGTGGTTGGGGCCCCGCTGTGAGACACGTTTTCCATCGGTGACCTGCAGTGTGGTGGCCTGGCTCCCCACGGGTCCTTCTCAGCTAATCCTGTGGCTGATGTTTGATGCAAAAGTTGAGCTTTGAAAATGGAGCCTGGGGCAGACCCATGTTTCTTTTAGGGCTGGGGGAGGAAGCTTTCATTTTTTATTTAAAAAAAAAAAAAAAAGTGCAGCTATTCCTGCAGTAGTCGTCTTCTCTGCTTTCTCTGTCCATCCATCCTTAAACTGCTTATGCAGAGTTTAGTCTGGAAGTTTAGTCTGGCTCTGAGCTTGGCTTCAGTGATGGTTGTTCTGCCCTATTGGTTTAAACTCTCAGATCTTCATTTCTGAAATTCAGGCTTTATCAGGACATCTTGATGGCTTTTAGACTTGTTCTCTAGGTCACCACGGTAGCTCCTATTTTGGCAGTAAATTGACTCCCGTCCTATTAAGTGAGATACACCACACCGGGGAGGACTTAGGTTAAAGACTGTACGTGTAGTTGGGATGGCGGCTGGGCTGGGCTGGGGACATGTCCAAAAAAGAGCAGTGAAGCTGGTGCAGGGTCTGGAGCACAGGTGTGATGGGGAGCGGCTGAGGGAACTGGGGGGGTTTAGTGTGGAGAAGAGGAGGCTGAGGGGAGACCTCATGGCCCTCTCCAACTCCCTGAACGGAGGGTGCAGAGAGGGGGGATGAGTCTCTTGAGCCAAGGAACCAGCGCCAGGCCAAGAGGGAATGGCCTCAAGCTGCGCCAGGGCAGGGTCAGACTGGCTCTTAGGAAGGATTTCTTTGCAGAAGGGGTTGTTGGGCGTTGGAATGGGCTGCCCAGGGCAGGGGGGGAGTCCCCATCCCTGGAGGGGTTGAAGAGTCGGGTTGACCCAGCGCTGAGGGATCTGGTGGAGTTGGGAACGGTCAGGGTGAGGTTCATGGTTGCACTGGAGGATCTTCAAGGGCTCTTCCAACCGAGATGATTCTGGGATTCTGTGAATGCTGCCTTTGGTTTGAGAAATAGAGTAATCTGTATGACTTACCAGACATCATGTGGCCCAACCAGCTGTTAGTCATAGTTCACCCATGCTCTGACTGTTGAATATAAGCTGCTTATATGTCTTTTCTTTTCTGTCACATACAGAATACATTCAGAAATATGCAACAGAAGAAGCACTAAAAGAACAGGAAGAAGGCACCGGGGACAGCTCGTCTGAGAGCTCCATGTCTGACTTCTCGGAAGATGAGGCTCAGGATATGGAGTTGTAGTAGAAGAGGCAACCTGCTTTTCAGAGAGACTCTAATTTCCTAACCATGAGAAGCAGACTATAATATTCATATTTAAACAAAGCAATTTTTTTTATTACTAAACAAGGTTTTTATGAATAATAGCATTGATATATATATATCACCCTTTAGATCTTGATTTTCTTGGTCATTTCTCGAACCCGAGGTGCATAGCATATTCCCACATTCCATTTTGGTAGCAATATGCAGCCCGAATGCATGCATTCAGATTCCATTTGGCCAAGTCAACTTGTGTGCTACTGAACTGTCAGCTAAAACAGCTGCCCTGGTAGGTAGGGAGTTAGCGAAAAGATGTTTGCTTTCTTATCGATGTTTCCAAAGACACCACCTTGGATGCTAACGTGGAACAGCATTTTCTCAAAGTATAAAATCTGGGGGATGATATACTAACCGTGTAGATCAGACAGTGGAATGAAAGGTGCTCCTTCAGGTCAACCTTGCTGATCGTATTTTACATGGAGTCACACTTAAAAAAAAAAAAAAAAAAGAAATAAAAACAAACAGTACAAATGCATGGAGCTATTCAGAGCATTGAAGCTTAAAAATTTTGACTTGGATTTTAAGTCCGTTTTTATATGTGGACTCCTGCCTGCCCTTCTGAACTGTAGGGACTGACAACCACTGGTCTATTTGCTTTTGGGACTTTTGAAAGCCTTCATCTGGATGTTGTTCACTTTCTTGGTCTGGATTACGAGCTGTTCCCTTTTCGGGAGGAAAAAAAAAAAAAACAAAAAAACAAAACACCACAAACCACAAATGATGCTCTCTGAACAGTGCTTTGATTTAGCTGGAGCACATGTGAAGTCAAACTCCTACTTTGTCATAGTTTTGAAACTGCTGCCCTTTAATGGCTTCAAGTTTGCTTTTTTTTTTTTTTTTTCTCTTGCTTGAAGTATGGTTAAACACCTCGCAAACACTCTCCATCTCCTAAGAGGGTCCTCTGACCAGATGGATTAGCCTTGCTGAGAGCTTCAGATCCACGAAGATTGGCCCATTGGCTGTAGTCCACGAATCCATCGGCACTGATTTTATTTTCCCTTTTTCCTCCCCCTTCTGCACCAGCTTGGTAGCCATCTGCTTGTGTGTGTACAACAGGATTAAAATTTCTTAAAAGTTAACAAAGAATATGATCTAGAAAAATTTGAGATGAATAAAAAAAAGCTAAAAGCACCAACTGAGGAAGCAAGTGAATCTGCTCTGTTTTGTTTTGGTTTTTTTGTTTTGTTTTTTTTTTTCCAGGATGCTTCTGAATTGAAAAGTTTGATTTCTCCTGGTGTCTTTCAGCAAGCTGAGATTTTTGTTTGTTTGTTTTAATGCTATGAATTCTAATATAGTAAATGTCTACCTGAGATGCTGGTATACTTGAATTTGGATAATTGTGCATTGGAGATTCAAACTAAGATGGATTTTTAAAGCTGAATGTTACCTGCTGTATTCTTTTGGGGTTTTGGAGGGGTTTGGACAAGATGCTTTAATTTGTGGTGCAACCTACAGGACAGTGCATGGAAAAATCAACCCACCCTGAGCAACTCTCGAGCAGAGTTTTGAATGTCAGACTGGTACATTTGTCATGTTCCCAGAATTGTGTTCTCTTTTTTTTTTTTTTTTTTTCCTTTAGAAATGCCACCAAGTTTTGAGTCATTGGGGTTGGAAGGTTACAATCCTATTTCTAATTCATAAAGCACAATCAATTTATTTTTTTTTCTTTTTGGGGGAAAAAAAAATTTCGTAAAGTACCATTTTGCTTTAGCATGATTTTCCTTAATAAAAATATACAAAGAATTTCCTTTATGTTAATTACGGGCATGAAGCAAAGGTTTTTCCTCTCCTTTTTCCCTTTTTATTTTAAAGCAGTAATGTTAGGGCTGTGGCTAGTGACTGTGCTGAAGTTCTCTATCTAGCATTTGTGGCTTGTCGGAAGGGTAATATTAACTATTTAACATGTAATGGTGTACTTAACTCTTATCTAGCACGCTGTTTTTCTCATTACTTTGGGGAGGGAGGGGCCACGTTTTGCTGGCACTGTTTAACTTGCTTACCTGCTGACCTAGCAGTTTGCTTGTGCTATAACCTTTACTGTAGGTGCTACTTAGGAGTAGAGTAAGTGCTGGGTGGTGATATCAGTTTAAAAGATTAAAAAAAGAAAAAACCCAAAAAAAAATCACAATAAAAATTTGTATTTTTTCAATATTGTATAAAAATAGTGTTCTAATTACCTCATTCCCCTTCCTTTGTGGGTTTTTCTTCCCCCTCGCTCCATCCCCTAACATGGATTTAGTGCACCAAACCGCTCGCACGTTCCTCCCTCCTTTTGTGAAACACTTATTCTGCTAAACAGGCATTTCCCCCCCAAAAAAATCGTTAAAGCCGCAACTTGCCAGGGCCAGCTCCTGCCCCAGGTGTGAGGACACAATGGGGCTCCTGGAGCTTGTCCAAGCTGCGTGGGCTGGTGGCTCGATGGGTCTAGAGCCACAAAAACGTGTGTTCCCCGGCTCCTCCCGGCACTCCGAGCTGTGGCAAAACTCACTGCCCCGGCACCAAGGGTTTGTCCCGTGCCCGGCGGCGAAGGAAAAACCAACTGCCAAAATGCTGCTTGTGAAAACATCTGTCCTGGATGTAAGATGCTTCTAGGGGCTGAGGTGGGCTGGGGTTCGCTCTGCGGGTCAGGAACGCCTGCTCCTGGCCGCTTGCACCCCTCTGTTGCTTCCCCTCCATCATTTTTTCACCTTTTTTTTCCAAATCTCCCTCCTTCTCCCAAAAGAAACTTCCCTCCTCAAACAGTTTGTAAATAAAACTGCGCCTACATAGTCTGGAAGAAAAGGTGGAGCCATATTGAAGCAAGGTAGCTTCTTTTTTTTTTTTTTTTTTTTTTTTTTGGTCATCTTGAGGGGTTTTTTTCTTCTTCTTCAGAAAACAGTGTTGTTGTGACCTTGTACTCTGTCAGGGTGATGGGAATTTCTCAGCCAGCCTATGATGGACCCCGACTTGAGTTCCCCGCTACCAAAACTTGCCACAGCCCCTTGGCGCTGTTTTGGAAATAACCTTTGGCTTCTATCCCTGTAATCAATCTCTCCTCGAGGTTTTTGCGTGGCATGAAAAGCTGAGTGGCTGCATCCCTCCACGGTTGCACTTCGGGGCTGGTCGCTGACCCTCTGCGACGTGTTTTTCTTGATCCACAGGTCGGTTTGGTGGATGCAGCAGGATGCTGGAGTGGGGACGGGCTGGAGCAGAGCTTTGCCATCAGCCTGGTGTGGCCTGGGCTTGTCCTCCTGCCTCCGCCGTGTCCGTGGTTAAACCTCAACCTATCTCCTTCTTCTTTATCTTTCTGCCCATCCCTTAACACGTGCCGGAGAGACGGGGCTCCCCTTCCCCTCCCTGCCTGGCGGGTGTCGTCCATCGGCAGGGACCCTCCTCGCACACCATCGGGAAGGCTGGGAGGTGTTTGACAATTTTTTATTTTTTGCTTCTTTTTTCTCGTTCCAAGTTCTGCTGGCACTTTAGCAGGGGTGTTTGCAGCATGAGAAATGGCCATGATTTTACTGCCTGTGTTTGGTACCTATTGTGTGATACTTGAAGAGATCAGGGGTGTTTTGCCCTTTGTTTGAGTCAGCTCTTTTTTTTTTTTCTTTTTCTTTTTTCTCCTCTTTTTCTTGCGTTGTTGATGTAGTGGGCACATCTGCCACCCTGACAAAATGCCTCTTCTCTAAGAGTATAACCTCTCCAATAGTTGTGTATAATTAAAGAACTGTAAACTTTTTTTAAAATAAAATATGTATATACCTTGAAGCTTGACTAATGCTTGATCGCCGAGAGCTTGGTCTTGCGGGAAAGACCCTGGACCTTGCGGCTTTGACTCTGCATCCCACCACGACTTCACCCATGGCCCATCTATGCCAGATCAGAGCCGTTCCAGGGCCTGGAGATGATCTGTTGGAGGTGGAAGCAGAGGTTGTTGCACACACCCAACACGCTGATGGTAGTCTTGGGGTAGCCGGCTCCTCCAAGCAGCTGGGTGATGTCCCTCCATGCCTGGTGACCACGGTCGGGGCACCGAAGCTGATTTTTAGGGTCTTGGGCTGAAAATGAAGGATCTATCCCCACCATCCCTCCACCTGCACAGCCTCGTAGGGTGAATTTCTTTCCAGGTCTCTTCTTGCAGCAGGACAAGTTGTTACAGGCGATGCTGCCTGAGATGCCGTCGTGGGAGCGTGTTTGGTGTCCCGGGCTGGTAATTCTGGCAGAGGTGGCTGTTTTCTGTATAATCGTGCATAATTTGGGCTTGATGTTACGTGGGGATTGGGATAATATATACAGGGGATGTGACCGGAGTGGGAGCAGTTCAAGGACCCCTGAGTTGGTGTTTCGGGGCTGTGGGTGGGCCAGGGAAGGGGGACAACAGCCTGGCCTCTGCCTTGTCCTCATCCCAGTTTAACTTGCTCCAGTTGTCGTCCCAAATTTGCTGGAGCTGAGCCAGACCTTCCTCTCCATCACCCTCCTCCCCCCACCCTTCCTCTGCTCCAGCCATTTGTCACCCTTAGGGCCCAGCTTGGGGACAGGGTGGTGGGTCCGTGTCATGCCAGTGCCACCTGCTGCCAGCACCCAGCCTGGCAGCCCTGAGCACCTTGGGGTGATGCTGGGTGCAAGGGGTGGGACACACCGGCCCAGGGCCACCTCCTGAGACCACCAGCCCTCCGGGCCCTGCCCCTTGCCCTGGGGAGGGAGCAGGGAAGGGGAGGACAGCCCTATACACCCCCACCCCCGTGTCCCCCACTTTTAGGAGGGCTCTTAGGGCCAGCTGGGGGTGGCACTGTCCCCTCTGCCCAGCAGGTGGCCCCCGTGCCACACCAGTAGCCTCCCACTCTGCCCAGTACAAGCTACAGCTGGGCCCGGTGCTGGGTGGCCTCCCTGTCCCCTGGCTGTGGCCCCATCGCTGCTCTGTCCCCTGGTTGCCAAGTGCCACCACCCACCATCCAACCATCCTCCCTCGGGATTTTGGGCTTGGCTTGGCCCAACCCGAGCTCCCACGGGGCCCTGGGAGGTGGGTGCTGCTTGGGGGGGTCAGTGCTAGGGGTGACGTGGGGGACAGGGACCCATAGCTGGTGGTGGGTGCTGCTTGGTGCTCCCATGACCTCCCTATCCCATCTGTGCTGATGCCGAAGGGCACCAAAGGGCAAAGCCCTGAACCTAGGGCCCCCTGGGGCTCTGGGTGCCATCTTGAAGGGCTCTGAGTGCTTTCTCCATGGGGCTCTGGGTGACATGCCCAAGGGGCTTTGGGTGCCATCCCCATGGAACTCTGGTTGCTACCACCACAGGGCCTTGGGTACCATCCCCAAGGGGTTCTGGGTGCCATTCCCATGACGCTTTGGGTGCCATTCCCATGGTGCTTTGGTGCCATCTCCACAGGGCTCTGGGTGACATCCCCGTGGAGCTCTCAATACCTTCCCTGTGGGGCGCTGGGTGCCATGCCTCAGGGGGTTTGGGTGCCTTCATCACAGGGCCTTGGGTGCCATCCCTAAGGGGCTATGGGTGCCATCCCTACAGGGTTTCTGGGTGCCATCCCCAAGGGGCTCTGGGTGCCATCACCACAAGGTTTTGGGTGCCACCCCCATGGAGGTATGGGTGCCATCCTCAAGGGGCTCTGGGTGTCATCCCCACAGGGCTTTGGGTGCAATCCCCATTGTGCTCTGGCTGCCATCACCACAGGGCCTTGGCACCACACCCATGGAGATCTGAGTGCTCTCCCCAAGGGGTCTGGGTGCCATCCCTGGGGGGGTCTGGGTGCCATCCCCATGGCCACACAGCCCCTGTGATGGAGGGGGACAAACCAGCACTGGCAGGTGCTCAGGGCTCTGGTCCCGGGGCTGTTTATGGGGTGACCCAGGACATCCCATCCCCTCCCGGCTTTGTCCCCGTGCCAGGTGCTGGGACCTTCTACTGCGGAAATGGCTCCCCGTCCCCCTTGGGGACCCAAAGGACCTCGGGGACAGCCCCGGCTGAGGGGTGCTGCACACCCATCCCGGATGCGACCCCAAGGGATGCCGGAGCTACAGCCTACAGTCCCAACCCCGGGGGGGGGACGTGCACCTCCAAGCCCCAAGTGGGTACCGAGACGGGCCACTTGTGGTGACCCCGAGGGCCCCGGGGGACACCTGAGCCTGCTCCGCCTGCCCTGTGCCAGCTCCGGTTACAGCCCGAATTGTTTCTCCCGGCTGGAAGAAATGCCGTCAGCGCCGGCAGATCGGTGGCCATTACTAATGCATGATGCTCCAGCAGGAGACGGCTGGGCACCGACCTCCCACAGCGGGGCTGGAGCCCCCCCAAACCACCTGCGTCCCTCGGGGAGGGCAGGAGGGACAGAGATGGGTTTAGGGAAGGGTCTCCCTTGCTCTTCGCTTCATCCGGGCCCTAGACGCCCAACGCAGCAGGCCAGGGCCTGGTAAACACACATGCCTGGCTGGAGCACGAGCACGGTGGGGCCGGAGCCGTAGCCATGCTGCCAAAGGGGCCTTGGCCAAGAGGGACCCCGGCACCCCACCACATCCCAGGTGACCAGGAGCGGTTCTGCAGGGAACGTTCACACCTCAGTGCATGTTTGCTGACAAATATCTCTGGTTTTCCCCATAACCAGTGATTCTGACCCATTTGCAGCCAGGGAGTTCTTCCGCCCTTTGCTCCTTCCCAATTTTTAGCTCTTTTTCCCAAACTCTCCTTCCCAATTTTTAGCTCTTTTTCCCAAACTCCTCTCCTTCACCCCCAGTTTTCCTCTCCCCAGCTGAGTGCGGTGATGCCAAACCTGGCAGCTTCACCCCTCGCCCACCCCAGACCAAGATCTCCCACAAAGCCAGGGTGGTCCAACCAGCGGGATGAGCGATGCCGATGACCTCCCCATCCCTGGGCTTCAGCCCCATTTTTAAGCCAGGATCTCGGGGTGGGGGGTGGATTTTGCCAGCACCAGCCTCTCCGGGGCCATAAAACGTGCTGGGGAGGGCTCCCCAGCTAATGTACTTCGGTTGCGCTCCCTCATCCCTCCGCATCAATATTGCATTATCGTTTCCATCCCCATCTGAGCCCAGCGAGGAGCCACGGAAAGAAACCCGGCCCCGGCTGAGCCCCCGCACCGAGCGTTGCCAGGTCTCAGCGCCGGCGGGGCGGCTTTGCCCGACCCCCTCCACCTTTCCAGAGGCTCTTCCAGGTCCAACTCCATTAAATATTCGGTTGAGGAACAAAAGAAGACGATGTAAATTTTTAAACAGGGCCATTTGCTCCGCTCGGTTTACGCGGGCTGAGGCCTCGACGAAATTTCGGCCGTACCTTTGTGGAGCCGAAATATTGACGGTGCTGGGGAGAGGGATGAACCCAGCGCCAAGGGGCCCCATGCCGCACTTGGGTTGGCACCACGCAGGCCATCAAGGTGCCTCCTGGCTTGGGGATCATCCTGGGATCTCAGGGACCATCTCTGGGCATGGGGACCATCCCAGGTTCCTCCTTGCTTGGGGACCACCCTGAGGTCTTGGGGACTATCCAAGGTGCCTCCCTGCTTGGGTACCATCATGGGGTCTCAGGGACCATCCCAGGTTCCTCCTTGCTTGGGGACTATTCCAGGGTCTTGGGGGCCATCCGAGGTGCCTCCCTGCTTGGCAACCATCCCAGGTCACAGGGACCATCCCTGAGCATGGGGGCCATCCAGGGTGCCTCCCTGTTTGGCAACTATCCTGGGATCTTGGGGATCATCCTGGCTTCTGGCGACCATCTGGGGTGCTTCCCTTCTTGGGGACCACCTTGGAGTCTCAAGAACCATCCTGGAGTCTTCAGGACCATCCTGGACTGTTGGGGACCATCCTTGCACTGGGGGACTGTTCAAGGTGCCTCCCTGCTTGGGTACTAGCCCAGAATCTCAGGGACCATCTGTGGGCATGGGAACCATCCAAGGTGCCTCCCTGCTTAGGGACCATCCCAAGGTCTCAGGGACCATCCTGGGCTCTTGGTGCTCATCCTTGCACCTGGGGAGCATCCAAGGTGTCTCCCTGTTTGAGGACCATCTCTGAGTCTGAGGGACCATTCCAGGCTCTTGGGAACCATCTGGGGTCCCTCCCTGCTTGGGGACCATCCTGGGGCATGGGGACCATTCGGGGTCCCTCCCTGTTTGGGTACCATCCTGGGATCTCAGGGACCATCCCAGGCTCTTGAGGACCATCCCAAGGCATGGGGACCATCTCAGGGCATGGGGACCATTCAAGGTGCCTCCCTGCTTGAGGACCATTCTGGGATCTTGGGGACCATTCCAGGGGCTGGGGCCCATCCCCGATGCCTCTTTGCTTGGGGACCATCCTGAGCTCTTGGGGACCATCCCAGGTCTTCTGAACCATCTGGGGTGCCTCCCTGCTTGGGGAACCACCCTGGGCTCTTGGACACCATCTGGAGTGTGTCCCCACTTGGGGACCACCTCAGGGTTTGGGAGCCATCTGGGGGATCACCCAGGGTCCCTCCTTTCTCCAGTCCCACGCCAGGGTGCCATAGACACCAGCACCCCAAACCCACTCCCAACCCCAGTGTGGGGCCAAGCTCAGCCCCATCCTGGATGGTGACCCCAAGATCCAGCACCCTCACCCCCAGACCAGGCCCCCTCATCCCTCCCTCCACGCTTCCCCCCATCTCTCTTGGGGGGGCGGCTGCTCCCCACAGACACACACCCCCACCCCACCCCCCCATGTTTCACGGCCCCAAAATGCCTCTTCCCAGGGGATGTGAAACCCCCCCCCCCAAAAAAAAAACAAAAAACCAGGAGGCACCGACCGGTTTCTCCCACCCTCCATCCCGGCGGCCTGCGGCAACCCGATCCCGGTCCCAGCGGGCAGCCCGGCCCCAAACTGGTCGGGCTGGTTTGCCGCACTGGAGCCCAGTGCTGCACACACACTTTCGGGGGGGTGTCCTGCAGTGTCACACCCCCCCCGCCCCCTTTTATATCTATGTATTTTATATACGGTTTGCACCTGTGTGGTTGCGTAGGTGTGCGTTGGGGGGTGTTTGTGTGTGATTTGGGGGGGGTGAGGATTTAATTTAGGGGGAAAATGTAATTGGGGGGGGGAGGATGTAATTTGGGGGGGGGGGGGGGGGGGGGGGGGGGCGTACACCGGGACGGGCCACCCCCGTGGCTCCAGGGCTGGGGCAAGGCGGGGGGACCCTTCCATCACCTCGGGGACATCCGGGGAGCCCCCCCCCTCGCATCCACGAACTCCCCCCCCCCCTCCAGCGGGGTCGTGTCCCCCCCCCCCTTCCATCCCCGTCCCCTCGGGGCGGGCGGCGGCAGCTGCGGGCGCGGCGGCGCCTCTCGGGTTGCGGTCGGTGGAAACGGGGAGGGGGGGGGGGGTGTCAGGATCGTTTTCCGTGGCCCCCCCCCACCCCACCCCGGGGAATGGAGAGCGGACGGGGGGGGGGTGTTTAGGAGCGGGAAACCGGATCGGCGGCGACGGGGCGGCTCAGGTGCGCGGCAGCGCTGCCGCCGCCCGCCGGTGTCCGGTGTCCGACAGCCGGTGAGCGGCCCCGACGGCGGCCCCGGGGCGGGCCGGGCCCGGCTATAAAAATCCCCCCCCGAAGAAGAAGAACCCGCCGGTTGGGGGCTCAGCCTTCCCCGGTCTTTACCCGCCCGCCGCCGGGACGGAGCCGCCCGCCCCGAGGCCGCGGTGATGGGCGGGCGCCGCCTCCCACTCCGCTGGGGAAAGGGAGGCATTGCGGGGGGGGGGGGGGGGGGGGGGGTGTGTGGATGTGGGGGGGTGGGGTGTCCTCTCCGCCCGTTTTAGGAACTGAGGGGTGGGGGGGGTTTCACCATCAGCCCCCCGGGGGTGGGTGAAGGGGTAACGGGGAGGGGGGGAGTTACCACGCCGGTAGCCCCGGCGGGGCGGCCCCGGGGGTGGGGTACCAGGGCGGGGGGGGGTGGCCCAAGGTGAGCCCTGCCCCCCCCCCCCCTCCCCGCCCCCCCCCGCCCCGGGCCCGGCTCCACCTTCCGGGGCACCTGGGCCAATTGGGAGCCGCAGGGGGGGTCCCCCCGGCCGGGCTAAGGCCGCTGCCGCCGCCGCTCCCCGGCACTTGGGCGAGCGCCGGGGTGGCGGGCGGCGGCGGGGATGCCCCCCCCGGGGCGGGGGTGTGGGGGGAGAAGCGGGGGGTCCTGTGGCCGTCGTCCCCCCAGCCCCGGGGTGACCCCCCCGTCGGGTCCCGCTTTGGCCGAGGCAGCGCCCGGAGCAGAGGTAAGTGCGGGCGCCTCGGCCCCGGGGGGGGTCGGGTCCGGTTGGGGCCCCCCCGGGGCTCAGGGACCCCCCCCTTGGCCGTCCCCTTCCCCCCGGGTCCCCACCCCGGCAGGATCCGGCCCCGAGTCGGCGTGTCCCCCTCGCTCTCCCCGCTTTTCCTCAACGTGGGGTTCCCCCCCACTCGGGCTTAGCCCCCCCACTACATCCCCCCCTCCCAGCGTCCCCCATCCTTCCCAGGGTCCCCCTAAACCTCTGCCGTCGAGGGGGGGGGATGTGCATGTCGCAGCGATTGCATCTCACCGGGGCGTAGCGGGTGACAACGAAATGGGGGTCCAGCCCCATCGCCCGCAGCCGCAGCCGCCCCTCGGCCTGGGGGGCGTTATTTTGGGGTTCATGGGTGCCCCCCCCCACCTCCCCAGTGCGATGTGTCGCTGCTTTGCAGCCCCGATGACAGCTCCAGTGTCACCAAATAGTGCCCGTAACGAAAGCCCGGCTGAGGGGGACACCTCCAACATGGGGGGTGGTGCTGTTTTGTGGGGGTGTCCATGCCCCCCAACCCCCGGGGTAAATACCCCCCCCATCTGCCCCCTTCCTCTGCCTGGTGCTGCGGAGGGTGGAGGGACCCCCGGGGGGGTCAGGGACACCGAAACCTCAGCCAGGGGGCCAGGGTGGGGTCTTGCCCTGGGCTGGAGGATGCTGTGGGGCGAGGGGGGGTCCCCCAGGCGCTGGGGCAGCCGATGGGGCCATGGTGGGTATCTCCAGCACTGCGGCACAAATCTGCCCAGTTTAGCCCCGAAACGGGGCTCTTGGCTGCACACGGCAGCTCCGTCCCTGTCCCTGTCCCCGTCTCCATCACATTCCTGTCCCCATCCCAAGCCCCATCCTCGTCCTCTCTCTGTCCCTGACCGCATTTCCGTCTCCATCCCTGTCCCCGTCTCCGTCCCCATTCCTGTCTCCATCCCCATCCCCATTTTTATCCCTGTCCACATCTCTGTCCCCATTTCCGTCCCCATCCCCATCTTTATCCCTGTCCCATCCCTGTCCCTGTTGCCATCCCCATTCCCGTCTCCATCCCTGTGCCCATTCCCTTTTCTGTCCCCATTCCTGTCCCCATCCCCGTCTCCTTTTTCATCCCTATTCCCGTGCCCATTCCCATCCTCATCCCTGTGTCTGTCCCCATCTCCATCTTTGTCCCCAGCTTCCTCCCCATCCCTGTTTCTGTCCCCGTCTCCTTCCCCTCCTTGTCCTTGTCCTTGTCCCCATCCCCATCTCCATCTCAGTCCCCATCGCCATCCCCGTCCCCATCCCTGTCCCCCCATCCCCATCCTCATCCCCATCCCTGTCCCCGTCCCCGTCCCCGTCCTCACCTGGGCTCTCCCCAGCCGCCCACTGGCGATGCCCACAGAGGGGGCACCTGCACCCGCGCGAATTGGGGTGTCAAGCGCGGGTGGGTGCCCACCCCCTGCACCCCACAGCAGGGAAGGCATCGGCAGTGGCCATGGCCCTGAGCCACCGCAGTCCCCATCCCTTGGTGGGCAGAGGCGGCAGCCGAGCACCATCTTGGTGCTGTCGGTGCCACGAGCATCCCCGGGTGACACCGGTGGCTTTTTCGGGGTTGGGGACAGGTTTTTGCCCCGCTGAGCTCCAAAATGGAGCTCGGGGACCAGAGGACCCTCCGCGTCCCCACGCCGAAGGTCTCGGGCCTTGCGGCAGAGCCCGCCGGAGCCCTTGGAGGGGGCTGCCGGGAGCGGGGCCGGGGGGGCCCCCGGGGGGGGGGGGCAGCATCCGCAATGCGGCAGCTCCCAACGTCATGAGCCGGGGTGCGGCGGCTCCGCAGAGGGGCTGGCTCAGCCCCCGGGGCCGGCCGGGCCCCCGACTGCTGCAGTGGCCTTGGGCGGAGGCAGGGGGATGGGGACAAGGTGGGGGACACCCCCAAACCTGCCACCTTCCCCCCAAAACCGAGTAGGATACGGCACCCGCAAGGCATTGGGGCACAGGGGGTCAACGGGGAAGGGCCGGATCCTGCCTGGCGCGGTGCCGGGGCCACGCGGGCCGGCCGACGGCAGGGATTAGGCGAAGCCGTCGTTTTCAAAGTCACGCCAAGGATGGCGGCGGGCTCGGCCTTGCCCGCGGCCCCCCGGGGACCGGTGTCCCCAAGCCACTGTGGCGCCGGCGTGGTGTCCCCCCAGGTGAGGACGGTGCTGCGGCCTTGGGGGGCTTCCCGGCCTTTTGGGCTGCTTGGCTGAGCGCTGCGGGGCTTAGAGGGGGGGGGCTCCTCCAGGTTTTTGGGGTGCTTCGCTGCTGGGCAAGGTGGGTGCAGATGGGGGGGGGACACGTCTGTCCCCACCGGCGTTAACCCCTCTGTGCTCAGCGCTCCCCAAATCATGGGGATGGCCGAGCCGAGCGAGCGCCGCGGTTTGTCTTCAGCCCCAAATTCAAGGCCGGATGGGGGTGTGAGGGGTCAGCGGGTGCATCCTTGAGGGGGGGGTCCGCTCCTGTCACCAGATTCGGGGCACCCCGAGCTCATCCTGGGGCTGCTCGGCTTGTTGGGGCCTCGGCTTCGCCAACACAAAGGAGACTTTGTGCCTTCCTCCTCCTCCTCCGCCGCCGCCATGGCCGCTGGGGACGGTGTCGCGGCCAGCCGGGGGGTTCGCAGCCACCTGGGGGGGGGAATTTGCAACCATCTGGGGGAGTTTGGACATTTTTGTGGGATTTGCAACCATCCAGCGGGGCTGCAACCTTTTGGGAGGGGGGGCTGCAACCTTCCAGGGGGGGTTGCAACCATTTGGAAGGTCTGCAACCTTTTGAGGGGTGGGGGGGTTGCAATGATTTGGGGGGGGGGGGGGTGGGGGGGTGGGGTTGCAGCCATCCAGGGTGGCGGCGACTATTTTTAGGGTCTGCCAACATCAAGAGGGTTTGCAACCTTGTGGGGGATTTGCAGCCGTCCAGGTTGGTTTGCAGATAGCCAGAAGGTTGTAACCTTTTGGGGGGGGGTTGCAGCCATCTGGGGGGGTCTGCAGCCCTGCGGGGGCTTTGCAGACATCCAGAGGTTTTCAGCCTTCTGAGGAGGTTTGCAGTGTTTTGGGGGGATTTGCTGCCATTTTGGGGTTTGCAGCCATCTAGGGGGTTTGCAACCATTTGGACAGTCTGCAACCATCCAGAGTGTTGGGTTTGCAGCATTTTGGGGGGTCTGCAGCATTTTGGGGGGTTTGCAGACATCTGGATGCTTTGCAGCCATGCGCAGAAGGTTGCAACATTTTTTGGGGAGGGAGGTGGGTGTCTGCGACCATCCAGGGAATTTGCAGCCTTCCGGGGTGGGTTTGCAACCTTTTGGGGGATTTGCAGCCATCCAGGGATTTGAAACCTTTTGGGGGGTTTGCAGCATTTTAGGGGGGGGGTTGCAGCCATCCGGATGGTTTGCAACCAGGCAGGGGAAGGGGTTTGCAACCTTTTGGGGGGTGGTGTTTTGGCAACATCTCCCTGCAGACCTGGGGCCGAGACACTCATGTAACCCCGCAAAGGCGGCGGCTGCGAAATGGCTTCCACCGCCGGGTCCCAACATCGCCTCGGCCCCATCCTGCTGCGGCGCATCCCCGAAAAACCCCAACACTTGCCCAGCTGAGCTGGGCACTTGTTTTTCCCAACCCTCCCCGGAGAGGCGGCATCGGGACGAGCATCTCCCTTCGCTTGGTGGTTTCTGAAAGCATTTTTGCTGGTTGATAATAATTTATTCCCCCTTTTTTTTTTTTTTTTCCATGGCTGTTTCAAGGCTGGAGACCAGACTGGGGGCGTTCGGCTCTCACTTATGGAGGATTTGGGGGGAAATTAAGGAAAAAAAAAAAAAAAAAGGAAGGTGCGAGCTCGCTACTCCTGTTCTGTGTATGGCACTGGTAGAATTCACTGTGCAACCCCGCGGTCAGTGAATTACCATAGGGCCATAAACAGAGCAGAGAAAGACCCGCGAGCCCCGTGGGGCCATCGCCGACGTCACCTGGCCCGTTTTGGCACTAGCACATTTTTGCTTTTATTTGTAGCTTTTGAGCAATTATGTGTAGTGCCAATATGGGAGAAGGTGGAGAGAGCAGCGCCGGGGTGGGGGATGGACAAGCATCGGTGCTGGGGAGGTGGTTTCAGCGAGGGGGTGGGGTGTGTGTGCACTGGGAAAGAGGGATGCTGCTGGGGGTGGGAAGGTGGAAACCCGCCCCGAAATTGTTGGGGTGATGGAAGGATGGTTGTCAGTCCCCATCCATGGGTGTCATTGAGGGGGTGTCCACCCCAACGTGGTGTCCCAGTCCGTGGAGGCATCTCGGCCAGGCCGTGTCCCCATGGTGGCCATCACGAGGGGGATGGGACCCCCCTCCTTGTCCCCTCCTGGACCACAGTGGTGGCACCTCCCCAGGGTTGAGCCAAGCAACTCCACGGAGGTCCACAGGGGCTGAGCGTGGGGTTTTCTGGCTGGATGGGTGAAATTATATTTTTTCCTATTTTTTGCAGCTTTCCAGGCCTGGCACCATGGTCATGTGTCTCCCCCACCCCACCCCATCCCCATGTCGGGGCCTGGCTGCTGAGATGGTGCCAGCGGTGCCTGGCCCCAGGGCTGCCTTTGGCAATGGTAGAACTCACACTGGTGCGGTAGCAGGATCCGGTGGTTCTAGACTTGCCAACTACAGCCCCGGGGAACCGCCACGGACACGGGCCCCTGGCACCCATGGGTGCAGCCGGACACCCTCTGCATCCCCCTCGCCACCCACCCAGAGCTCTGCTGCGGGCTGGGAGGGCCCTGCTCTGTCCGGTGTAGATTTGGTGGGGTGGGGGGTGTGTGGTGGGTGTCTGTGCACACATACAGGAGAACGGTGATGGTGCGCCCCCCCCCACGCCCCGAGGAGGGGATCTGGCATCCCGGGGTGTCTCCATGGCGGGGGGACAGGGACCTGCTGGATACCAGTCATTGGGACAGCGTGGCCGCGTGTCCCCACATGACTCTGGGCATTAAGGGCTGATCTGGCCCCACGATGTGGGCAGGGCAGCGTTGAGGGGGGGGATTAGGTGGCCAGCTCCTGCCGCCAGCCCAGAATCCAGCCCTGACCCAGCCCCTAATTTCTGGGAAGGGGGTGGGAGGGAAACTGAGGCACCGCTGAAGCAGCTTGTGGTGGCAGCTGCCACGTCCCCTGCCTGTGTCCCCAGGTGCAAGAGGGATGGTGACATCTTTTAGGGGGGGGACAGGGGCAGCTTTAGGCTGAAATGCTGGGGGGTGGAGGGGGTTGTGCACACCCCCTTCACCCCCAGGGCGGCTGGTCGGGATATGTAGGGCAGCGCTGGGTGATTACGGGGCTTTCGGCGTAAGCCCGCGGAGATTGGATCACGCTGGATTAGGCTGCACACTCAAATCATCCTCCCTGCGCCAGGGGGTGGGGAGGGACGGACGGACGGACAGACGGATGGGGGTCCCCATCGGCCTCCTGGGGCAGGTGGGTGGTTGGGGGGGGGGGGGGCACAGGCTGTCTGTGTGTCTGTCCATTCATTCATCCATCTGCTCATCCAGCTAGCAAACATCCATCTGCCCGTTCATCCAGGCACCCATCCGTTGTCTGTACAGGCATCCATCCCTCTGTCTGTCTGTCCAGCCGTTGAACCATCCATCTACTCATACAGCTGTCCATCCATCCATCCATCCATCCATCCATCCATCCATCCATCCATCCGTCCATCCATCCGTCCGTCTGTCCAGGCAGCCAGCCATTGCTCCATGTACCAGTCCATCTGTCTGTCTGTCCAACCATCCATCTGTCCATTGCTCCATCTATCAGTCCATCTGTCTGTCCATCCACCCATCCATCTGTCCATCCATCCATCAATCCATCTACCAGTCCGTCTGTCCTTCCATCCCTCTGACCGTCCATCCCTCCCTCCCCTCAACCAGCTCAGCAATGGGGCCCTGCCCCAAGGGGGGAGCAGGGGCGGAGCATCCTCCCCAAAGTCCCACCCATCCCATTAGGCCACACCCACAAAAGAAGACCCACCCCTCCCCAAAGGCTCCACCCCCCAGCAGTCACCCCAAGGGGAGCTGGTGCCCCCAGGACCCCCACCCTATTGGGGATCACCCCAAGACCCCCCCCCCAATCCTGCTCCTTCCCAGCTGCAGCAGCCAGTCTCACCCTGAACAACTGGCAGCGCTTTTGGGGTCAAATCTTGCAATCTGGGGCCAAATCCTGCAATTTAGGGCCAGACCCTGCAATTTAGAGCCCTGCCCTGGGCAGAGCAGCACTAGGATGGGGCTGGGGGTAGAGGCAACAAACTCACCCACAGGAGCTCATGCTTTGGGCCCCCCCCTGATGCCTGGGGACCCCCATAGTGCCCAGGCTGGGGAGGGGAGCAGGATTGGGCCCCACCAGCCTCTCCCCGGCCAGGAAAGCCAAAGCAAAGCTTCCTGGTGTGCCAGGGCCAGCGCAAGCTGCCCCAGCGGGAGGCCCCGACCTGCTTATTAAAGACCGATTAACGAAGATTAAAGCTTCACGGCAGCGTCTGCCGGGCCCAGCCGCTTCCCCCGCAGCCTTGCTGCCAGATTCAGGGCCCTTTTGGGGTACCCTGACCCGGGCAGGGGATGTCCTGGGGTCCCCAGGTCACCCTCCCAGCACATGTGGCATTGTTCACGGCCGGGGACACCCACGAGCATCCCTGGGAGCTGCGGTAAAGCAGCCACATTCCTCCTTTCCTTCCTTCTGTCCATCTGTCTGTCCTTCCAGCCTTCCTCCACTCTTTTTCTTACCCCAGGCTCCAAGAAACCCGCAGGATTCGCCGTGCCGGAGCCAGGGCTGCACTCGTCCCACATCAGCATTCAAATAAAGCTGCTGAAAGCCATCGCTGCGCGTCCCTGCCCCTCCTTGGGTTTGCGCCCTGAATAAACCCTGCACCCCTGTTTGGGGGTGCCGGTGCCTGGGCTCAGCCCTGGCTGCTGCAGCTGAAAATGGAGGAATTCAACCCAAAGGCCAGCTCAGCCCCTGGGTGGGAGCATGAGGGGGATGCTCAAGCACACCGGTGGTTTCCACCCAGCCCCAGGTTGCTGTTGGAAGAGGAAAAAGGAATGAGATAAATTGCACAAAGGTAGAATTAAGCCCCAAAATCAACCCAGCCATGACCAGCTCCTCCTCTCCAGCCCCAACGTTGTGGCAGGGCAGAGCAGAGCCGGGGTGGGGAGGGCTGGGGGTGCAGGACTGAGCCCCAAAACACCTGCTGGGTAAGGAGGGATGGCAGGATACACCAAAACCCCCCAAAATACCCCAAAACAGGAGAGCCTGACGCAGGGGTAGACACATTTGTAACAATTTATTGAATGAGGCAATAATAGACACTGGGAAAACAAGGGGGGGTCCATGCTCTGCTACTTGCCTGGTTTTTGTCTTTTTAGGGGGGTGGGAGGGCAGGGGGGAACCTCTCGGACTAAAAGAACGTCATTTCATTGCCAAAGAAACACTGACTTGAAAGCCACCGACATCTTCACAACGACAATAAAAAAATAATTAAAAAAAAAAATTAATAATAACAAATTGGAGAACCAGGACTGCTTCTATGGAAAGATCTCCCTCCCCTCGTTAAAGTACAGAAGAAATGTATACAAAGAACATTTGATAATTTTCCATATAAAACAAGTAAATACAAGAATCTGAAAACTTTCTCGAAGGCGGAGCGAGACGTGGAGAACTTCGTTAATGGCCACTTGGAAATAATAAAAAAAAATAATTAAATACCATGCACAACTGCACGCGCGGCGGGGCTGTGGCTGACGCAGGGTTGGGCTGGGCGCTGCCGCTGGGACGCGAGGGTTTGGCCCACGGGGAAGTCAAGTAAAATTTGCCTCCAAAAATCACCCCCCGAGGCCTTTTTTTAACACTTCTGGAAAGGGTTTTTTTGGGTGATGGGGATTAAAAGTCCTCAGCAGCAGCAGAGCTGTGCTGGGAGATGCACGTAGGGCAGGACCAGGGGGGTGGCTTGGGGGGGTGCAGAGGGGTCCTCCGAAGGGAAGGGTCTGCGCTCGCATCCCCCCGCTACCTTCAAGCAAAGATTTTCCTGCGGTGAGTGGAGCCTCCGGGGATGGGCAGAGGAGGATGCGGGGTTCTGGGGGGTGGCAGCGGGGACTGGGACGAGCCCAAGGTGGCTCTTTGGCGAGGGACGTCCTGGGAATGTGGCGGGCGAGCGGTGCGGGGAGGGGGACGCAGCCAGAGCCCCTCTAGAGGCGCTTCCACTCCAGTCTAGATCCACAAAAACGGGAAATAATAATAATAACAACAATAATAATAATAATAAAGAGAAAAAAAAAAAAAGAGATCTAAAATGGCAGGTACGTTTCGAGAGCAGAGAAGTAAGAACAGGTCTCCAGTGTGCACCAAGGGGAGCCGAGCGGAGCGCGGCCGGGATTCTCCGCAGCAGCGCTTACGGTCGTCAAAGGCAGAGGTGGCCTCGCTCGCCGGCGCGGGGGGCGGCACTCGCAGGGGCTCCTGGAAGAGCGTGATCCTTTCCAGAGCTTGCCACCCCCCTGCAGTCACACATGCATTTTTATTTTTTTATTTTTTTCCCCCAGGAGAGAAGCATTTTCCAAACTTTCTTCCTTTTTTTTTTTTTTTTTGGTTTGTTTTTTTGGTTGTGTTTTTTTGTTGTTGTTGTTGTTTTAAATATAAAAGTCCACGTTAAAATCTTTGAAACCTAATTTGCCAAGTGCGGACGGCGGAGGGCTGTGCCCGGGACCGGTGGTGAAGCTGCTGGAGCGGTTTTGGCCGAGGGTGTCCATGCTCCCCCTGTGCCTCAGCCCCCCCTCAGGCCTCACCCTGCTCCATCCCATGCCAGGGGCAGGGGAGAAATTGGGGCTAAAGGGGTCGAATTATTTTCTTTTCTTTTGAATCTCCTCGGAATGAAAGTCCCATCACAATTTGGCTTCTCACTCCTACAAGAGCAGAGTGGCGCTATAAAAATGCACTTAACACACATCCTCTGCTAGTAGTATTTTTTCTTTTTTTTTTTTTTTCCTTTTAAAAAAAAAAAAAAAAAGGTTAACAAAACCTTTGCTTCCAAAGCTGGGAGACTCAATGCCACCTGATTGCATCTCTGGAGAGGCGTAAAAAAATTATTCGCGTAAGAGACGAGGAAAATCACCACAATCCTGCTCTGGGCATCGTCACTGTTCCAAGGTCACCACTTCCACTGCCTGCCCGTCCATGGTGACAGCACTGTCCGCTATCCTTGTGGTAACGGGTGCCATCGCCACCTGAACGGGGCCGTTGCCTTGGGCCAGGCTGGTCACCACGGTCTGGTACATGCTGACGGGGATCTGGACGAGACCTGAGGAGAGAAGAAATTAAAAAAAAAAAAATAGGAATGGGGTTGGGAGGGAAGGAGTGGAGTGAGACCAGCACGAGGGATGATGGTGGCGTGGCCACAGGCCATGGCGTGGTTGGTCCCCAGGGGTTTGGGGGCTGCAGTCGCACTGCTCCGGAGGCACCAACAGCAGAAGGACACGGACCTGCTCGAGTGGGGCCAGAGGAGGCCACGAAGATGCTCGGGGGGCTGGAGCACCCCCCTGTGAGGACAGGCTGAGAGAGTTGGGGGGTTCAGCTGGAGAAGAGAAGGCTCCAGGGAGACCTTAGAGCGGCCTCCCAGGACTGAAAGGGGCTACAGGAAAGGGGGGAGGGACTCGTCATCAGGGGGGAGGGATAGGACGAGGGGGAATGGGTTTAAACTGACAGAGGGGAGATTTAGATGACATCTAAGGAAGAAATTGTTCCCTGTGAGGGGGGTGAGGCCCTGGCACAGGTTGCCCAGAGGAGCTGTGGCTGCCCCCTCCCTGGAAGGGTTCAAGGCCAGGTTGGACGGGGCTTTGGGCAACCTGGGCTAGTGGAAGGTGTCCCTGCCCAGGGCAGGGGGGGTTGGAACCAGATGGTCTTTAAGATCCCTTCCAACCCAAAGCATTCTATGCACAGAAAGCCAGCAGTCAGGGAAGACACCTGCCTCCCACCCAGCAGTGTCCATGCTGGTGTCCTTATTTGTGGCTTGGTGGCCTCGCTGTGCCGGACTCACCCACCATGGTGCCACACGGGATGGGAGCAGGGGTGGGACAGGGTAGGGTTGGGTGGCAGCCTGGTGAGCTCAAGGCTGTCTGGCCACAGGGAGAGAGAATAAGGTTAAGGAGGAAAGAAATAAGAAATTTTTGGAGGAGGAACCCAAAGCAGATGCTGGGGTGGTACAGCAGGTACCTGTACACCCAACCCTGCCAGGCCATGTTTTGCTGGAGGCAGGGATTGCTCCCGCATGTTCCTCCCGCAGCCATGAGCGTGCCACCACGCAGCCCAGCAGCGGTCACCCACAGACAAGCAACACCCTTCTGAAACCATTTTTCCACTTGATTTGCCCAGAATTGGGAACACTGGGGCTGAGGAAAGGATAAATTTGGCTTCTCCCCGCCATGACTCTTCCATCCCCTGTAACTCTTTACACCACTCAAACACCTCCGCACTTCCACGGCATATGAGAAGGATCCCATCGCTGTGCAGACCACAGACCTCCCGCCTGGCCCACGAGCCCCAGGACAGCCACTGGCCCCTCACAAACATGATTCACCTCCTCCAGCTCATTCTCCATCCCAGCCGGGTCCTTCTGCCTTCGCACCAAGGCAAGTAAAGGGCAACATGGGACCAGCGAGCCCTGGCCAAGCCATACTGGCTCCAGGCACTCACACATATACATATATATATGATGTATAACAAAAAAAAAAAAAGGAAAGCAAACCAAGTTTCTCAGCCCTTCCCCAATCATGGATGGATCCGGCAAAGTAGGAAACATCATCTTCCCATGGGTGGCTCAGCTACGGAAAGGGATCAGATGCCCCTGAGCTGAAGCTGGCAAAGCTTTGGCAAATTTTTGGCTGTGGAAAAAAGCCCCACTGTGCCAAAAGCAGTGAGTTCTGGTTAACGAGGCAACACCAAGTGAGGGGACAACAAAACAAGGCCCCTGAGGATATTGTGATGTGAATGATGAAGAGAGGCAAAAAAAAATAGCAACGAGCACTGGTACTGCTTGATACAGCTGGGCAGGGGAAGGGAAAAGGAAATCCTGCAGGTTGGCAAGACAAACCTCATCTTTCTAGTCCAATATTACTGCCTGGACCCACCTCACTTGACAAGTGAGCCTGGAAATGCGACTTCATATGTGACATTTCTGAAACTATCCACACCTCTGTTGTGGGGGGAAAAAAAAAAAGCTTTCAGAGGTCAACAAATCCTTCCAGCCAGCAGCACAGGATGGCCACCTCCTAAAACAGCATTCAAGAGGTTTAAGACAGCAGGTTCCTGACCCAGGCTTTCCCCCCAAAAAAAGCAGTACAATCTCTTTTGATTGAGGTTTCTGTGGCAGAGAGCAGACCTCTGTCCCACCAAGGGCACTCGTTTAATAACACGAGGCGGCAGAGCGCAGCTCGGTGTCCTCAGATAACTTACTGTACAGACGGGAAAGCTTACGAGTTAATCGTGCTGACCAGGTGGGTGACCCTGGCGGAGCGCAGCGTGCTTTGCAGTCCTTCAACATCGCTCCTCTCGGGATCTCAAAGCGCTCTGTGCGTAGGAAAGTTTCGTGATCCCCCAGCCAAAGGGCTGCCCCACACCAGAAGGGTTACATCCACGTTCGTCCAGTTCACGGCCCAACCGAGGAGTCGCTTTCCTGGTGTGATGGTTCAACACTGACTGCTATGAGTGGTGCGGAGTCAGGAGAAGGTACAAAGCTCCCAGGGTGCTTTCCAATAGATGAGAATTTTAGGCAATAAAACACCAAAATGAGGAAATCTCCTATCAGACCCTTCAAGGAAATGAAGCTAACGAAGCTGGGAAAGGGCCTGGAGAATAAATCCTGTGAGGAACGATTGAAGGAGCTGGGACTGTTCAGTGTGAGGAGGAGAAGGTGAGGGGAGACCTCATCACTCTCTACAGCTCCCTGAAAGGACGTTGTAGAGAGGTTGGTGCTGGTCTCTTCTCCCAGGGAATTAGTGACAGAACAAGAGGGAACGGCTTTAAACTGCAACAGGGGAGGGTCAGACTGGGCATGAGGAAAAATGTTTCCCAGAAAGAGTGGTCAGAGAGTGGAATAGGCTGCCCAGGGAGGGGGTGGAGTCCCCATCCCTGGGTGTGTTTAAGGGTCGTTTGGATGAGCTGTTGGGGGATGTGGGGTAGGGGAGAACTTTGTAGAGTCAGTCTGATGGTTGGACTCGATGATCCCAAGGGGTTTTTTCCAACCTGAATGAATCTGGGATTCTGTGGCACGTTCATTTAAGCAGGTGCTGCTACAGACCTGGAGATCTGGCCTGGATGCACCTAAAATCCCTGCTCCACAGCAACGACCCAACCAAGCCCTCTGGGTTACTTGGGTTGCTAACCCAAAGGAGACTGATGGAGCTCTCAAACGACAGTCTACCCATGGCCAACCCAAAGAGCATGCAACGTGGAAGGCCTGACCTCTCCATGCTGTTCAAACATGTGCGTTGGCCAGGCTAAGGCTACTGCCAAAGACGGGTCCTGTCAAAAGATGGGGAGATGTGAAGACCCAACTGGGGTGGTCTTTGGAACGGATGAGTTCATGTCACCCAAGGTTTGGCCAAGGCTGGCCACATCTTGGAGCACATGGAAGAGCAGGGAAGTCTCCATGAGAGATGGCGACACGCAGATCCCTTTCTGCATGGGATTAAGCTAAATCGCCTCAGCATCTGACGTAGCGGCCTTCCTGCCAGGGGTGGTAACAAACCAAAAGGAGGAGAGGGCTGGAAAGTCTGCTGTGCATTAAAGCAGAGATGATCGCCCTTGGGAGAGAGACGATTAAACTACTGAGATACTGTAATCAGGTCTAGGATTGGCCCTGCGCTGCATCTGCTCAGACCTGCACCCTGATTAGCCCTAATCTAGCTGGCATATGTTAATCTAAAGCATGGATTTCAGACCCTTTCAATTGTATTAAAAACAGGAAATCCATTAGACAAAAAACCCCATCTTCTTGAGTCTTTGAAAAATACCTATCTGCAAAGAAAGCGGAGCCATGTCGGTGTGTTCCGTGAGGAACGGGGCATGCAGGGAGAGCCCCGGTTGAGTCAGGGAAGAGGGATCCTGCACACATCTCAGACCAGCTCCTGCCCAGGGAGGGATGACAGCAGAGGCCACGAATCACGCACTGAACGCCGCAGACTGTGGCCGTGGGCTCTTGGCAAGTGGGAGGACGCAGCCAGGGTGTGTGTTTTCTTCCCCTCCATGAAATGACCCAAAAAACCCCACTGGAAGGAGCGGTGGGTGAGACACGACGCCTGGGCACCTCCTTCCCCCTGCGAATCACCCATTCCTGGCCACCAACCTCACCTACCTGCCAGCACCTCCCATCCTGGGCAGGGATGAGGAGCCAGCGCCGAGGTCCTGCAATCACTTACCTGCAGCGTGCCAGGGAAAGACTTTTTTGGCGGAAGATCAGCTTTGAGAGGAAGGAGGCTACGGCATGGCCAGCACTGCCTGGAGGGGAACGGGTCAGGACACGAGGGTGGCCAAGGGAGAAGGAGAGCCGTGGCAGGCCTTAGAGGTTGAGATGGCCACCACGAATCAAAGGATTAGAGTCTGAGACGGCTGCGGCTGTACTCTAATGCCAGGTCAGACGATATTAGCAGCTGCATTTTAGCTGGGGGATGGTGACGGGCTGTAGGAGATAATGAAACTCCTGCTGCTTCAGCAGTGAAGAGGTTACAGCTTACAGAAGAAGGGGAAGGGTTAGGCTCTACCTGAGACCAGAGCTGCAGGATTCAGAGGCGAAAAGTCGCGTGATGGCTGATAGAGACATCTTACCTGGCATGGAGGGAAGATCAGCAGCAGCATAAGAACGACCTTTTGATCCTAAATTGCAGGTGACTGCATGAAACCACCACAAAGGGCTTTGGGAGAGAAGGGCGGGCGGGTGGGGTGATTCAGTGCCCTGGGAATTGGTGTCGAGGTTGCCCTGGACATCCGGGACAGTCGATGCTCAGGGACTGGGGTCATCAGTGCTGGGTTGTGCCTTGCTTTAACACCTCTTCACCCTTGAGATCGAAGCAAGTGCAGGACAAGGAAGAGATACTGCCAGCTGTTGGGCATGTTCCTGGTCCATCAGGATCTGGAAAACTGTCCTACTCAGGGACACACGACATGCTGGTATCTCATTCCAGATATGAAGCAATCATACCAGATGTGGATGGAAGATGGGCTGGAATGGCAACACGGATCCTACCACCACGAAGGTCCCATCAGTGAGGAAACCGTAACAGGCCAAGGCAAACTTGGACAAAGTTCTGTTTGAAGCTGGACAGTAAGCATCAAGTTGGGATCTGGCAGCAGATGGTATGAAGAGCCTCGCTGCTGTATGTCCCATGAATGTTTGGTATGCTCTCATTACGGCAGCAGCTGGACAGTCAGGTTCTGCAAGCCTTGAAATGCACCCTGGAGTAGAAAGGTTTTCATTGATACCAAGACAGGAGTTGGCTCAACAACCTGTATGGACTATATGGACATTCAACGTAACACTTCTGGAAGCTTAATCCTCACGTTAAATGCCCAAAGACACACAGAATGGCTGGGAGAAACCGGACAGTGTGTAATCGAGGGGCCTCTCAGCCACCAGTCACCCGCTGAGTGAGAGATGTCCTCTTCCCAGCTGAGGTGGGCTCCTCCGATGAATGTCTTGGCATGGTCCTCTACACCATGGAAAGGCTGAACAGCCTCGCACGTAACATTTTCTGCATGGAGCTCAAACAGGAACACAACAGCAAAGTCCTGGAGGGGCAGGAACCAGTCCCATTCTTGACCAGACAACAGCAACCACTGTCACCATGTCAAACATCAACTCAAGAAAGAAAACAGCCTCCTCTTCTTTCAAAAAGCACAAAATCCTCTTCTTTGGTAGCATCAGCTACAACAGAGAACTGGTCTCCTGCCAAAGCCAACTCCTGTGGGAACAGCCTCTGGAAAGGGAGGGTTGTGAGCAAGCAAAAGGCAAATGGAGAAGCATTACCACTTGGCTCCTGCATCAGGGAGCCAGGAGTCTCAAGCAACTCTCAGCCCTGCTCTGCGGTACTGTGCCAGCCTAACCCCAGGAAGACTGGGAAGGGGAGATGGTGCAAAGCTTTTCAACACACCTTCGGGGAGGTTGGTGAAGGAAGGATTTGCAAGGGGGGCTGTTAAGGGAGTGGAGTTTATGGTTGTAAAAGCTGTGAGAAACACTGCTCTGAGTGCTGGGCACAGGTCTGGAGTCACGAAGTAGCACAGGAGTATTGCTCTTGGGATTTTTTTTTACGGGAAAAAATAGAAAATACACAATGACTTCAGTGATCACCTTGGAGCCCTTGACAGAGCACTGGACATCATCTGGATTTTAGCCAGGCAACATAATCTTATCAAAACCCAGGACCTCGACTGAGAGCTGCATGTCCCCTTCCAAAAGGAGTCCAAAGCCTGCTACAAATCATCAGAAGCCATAAGCCACAGTCAGCTGCAGCCGGTGCTGCTTTTGGGGATCCACTGGCACCAGAAGTACACTCTGCAGCAAGGACAGAAAGCATATCCGATGCAACGGATACCATGGTTGATACATCTTGCTCTGTTCTCTTGGCCACCAAAGGGGTTAAGTGCTGGAAGTTATCCGGTTTATCATTTGCTTTGAACATCTGTGAGCACTGCGGAGTCAGGAGACCACTGTGAGCAGCCTTACAAGTCTCTCAGACCCCTGCTAGGGCTCTGAAGGCCTTATAGTGCTCACGCCAACAACAGAGAAGGTTAAAAAGAGTGAAATTTTCCATCAGATTTTCTTGGCCGTTGACCTCCAACTCAGAGGACTTTGCTTGCTTCAGTCTTCTCAGCTAGCAATGAGAGGAAAGTACTAGAAGCCTTGCTTAGCACGATCCCACCGTAACATTGTGCAGTAGATATTCCTCCAACTTCTTTTTCCCCTGCTCCGGAGGCACAGGGCTGAGCAATCCAACTGAAATTCCTGTGCGCAGGAATGCACTACAGGGCCCTAGTGCACAGGTCAGCAGATACCATCTCATCACTACATTTTGTTCAGAGCCAAAGGCGACTTTTGAAGACACGATGGAAGAATTCTCGTCGACAATTCAAAATGACAGTGTGGAGGTTTTAACGCACAAAATTCAAGCAGGGGAATGCGTTGTTAGAGGACCTCCGACCAACGAAACGGTTGCCCTTGGTGGGCACTGAAAGGGCCAATGAAAGGGCACTGGGCATGCTTTGATCTAGATACCAAGGATAGTCTGTAAATACATCAAGACTGATGCAGGTAAGTGGGGAATAACCTGACAGTCTTTTCCACAGTGGGACAGAATAAGACACGAGCTTGAAGTGCAGCACAAAAAGCTGCACTAGATATTAGAGAAGGGGAAAAAAACCCCAGACAACTGCTAAACATAATGTTAGTGAAGCTCTGGAGCAAAGTCTCTGTAACTGAAGGTCTTTTAGAGCCAGCTAAGACTGATGCTGGCTCAGGCAAGGGGCTAGTGTAAGTGATCACTTAAACTCCTTTCAGCCTGGTACGTGAACAAGATTTTGCAGGGTCCATTTTACGTAAAGAAGCTTTGGTCCACTGATGGTAGAGTCACCAACAAGCAAATCCGAGACAGCACTAGGACACGCTGTCAATCAGTTGGCACTGGAGGTATTTCTTGACAGTAAACTTGGTTTGTAGTCAACTACAGGATATACCTCATTCTCCCAGCCACGTATAATTTCTTTTAGCAACATGGCAAAACAAGAGGGAGTCTGTTATGCTACCGGTTTTAAAAAGGACAGTGATACAAACAGGATATTGAGCACCTCTGTCCAGCTGTTTGCAGTCACATAAGAGTTCTGGCAACCTGGCAGGTAGTGTTGCCTACAATAAAGGTAGCACAACCCACCAGTACTTAAATAACTGCAGAGCAACAGTGTCCAACTGAATCCTGGGAGCAAAGACCATTCCTACCCTCACCAAGACAGATAACTGCAGTGCTGGAGACTACCTGGTGTGTTACTGCTAACACAAAAGAGCACTGTTCAGCACGCACGTTAAAAGCTCCCACAACAGATTTTTATTAAATCCACATTGCTTTGCATGGGAACCTGGCTTGCCAAGATTTCCAGAAATTATCATCTCGACCACCTCCCCCTTTTGGGAGACTGACTCAAGAGGCCTTCAAGAGGGGGGAAAGACAGGCAATGGGCACAAGCCTGTATTTTCAGAAAAACAAAACAGATCTCTGTAGCAAGTTCAAATCACACCAGCTAAAATGAGAGCTCTCAAAGTCACGTTACCCTGAAAAATCCTCTGACTCTAGAGAAGAAACATCCGCAAACTAAACGTGTCCTTTAAGATACAATGTGTTGACATGACACCGTGGATGGGATTTCACCCAAAGTCAGCTGCAGAAATCAAGCATTTCAGGAGTCTACCACACTCAGAGGTGACGAAGGAAGCAGAAGACATCTCTTAACACAGGCACCTACTTTAAGATAAGACAAACTGTCTTCTGAAAGCATTTGTCTCTCTCTCTGCCCCTCAACTGCTGCTAGAGCATCAGTGACTAACTCAAATTAGATGTTTCTTAGGACAAGATGATAATTGGAAGGATTTTCACCATCAGAAATGGCTTACTGACAAATCACAAAAAGCCCATGCAGTGATTTAAGCTCCGAGAACTTTCTAGGCACACACAAGTCACAGCTCTTCCCTATACATCCTCTGTGACATTCATTTCAAAACACAAAAACTGTTCCAACCAAATGATCACTTGAAAAAGCTGCAGTCCTTATGCTGCTTGCTGACCGCAAGCATACCTCTAGATCATCCATCATCTGTCCATTCAAGAGCCTCTCTGGTCAAAACCACACCAAAGAGAAATGTAAAAGTTTTGACAGCAAAGTTGAGTCATGACAGCTCGCAGATGGAGCACTAAACCGAGCGTTGCAACTTAGCAGGTTACATCATAGCCTTGACTTTTCCTTAGAACTGAAGCACAGGAGACAAAAGGAGATGCAACATTTCCATCAACAACTCCATGGGATGTAGGAAGGACAGCCCTGGAGATACTATTTCCTTCCCTGCATCCACCCCACCTTCAGGATCACATCTCAGTCTCTCAGACTGTCCCTGGGCATCACCTACCTGCTTAATGTTGTCAGTGACTTGTTCTTTCCTTAGCCTTGGCTCCTCTTGTTGTTTCAAAGAGCTTTCCTTCTCTGCTCGTTCAGAGCAACGAGAGCTGCTGGCTCAGTGACCCATAAAGCCTGTTTGACCTGGGACCTCCAGCCCTACACCATCAGAAAGGCACGGGCCAGGACGCAACACCGTGCTCATATGGCTCATTCTTCCTCCCACCCATTTAGCTTCAGCTAAAACACTGCTAAATGCTTGGTAGTTTGCATCAAGGTGTTGTTTTAAAACCCAAGTTTGGATGTTTGGTTTTTTATTTATCCCCGAGTCTCGGTCGGAGACCAACCTTCCTTCATGCGCTGCGAGAGGACAGCTCATGGCACTCTACGTCCTCTACAAGGAGGGAGAAGGGTCACAATTTAGCCAAGATCTGAGACACCTTTGGCTTAATCTCCCTTATTTCTTGGTCTTTCACCTTTGCCTCTACGGCAGAGGAAGGCGATCCATCCTCACAAAGGGACAACTCAGTTACTCGTGGCTCCTTTCAGCAGACCACAGCAAGGCAGGTGTGTCTGCACCTTCCACTTTCTTTGATACATAATCCAAGAGAACACACAAGCCCAGACTTCATCCCAGAGAGATGACCTAGAGGACATCATTCTCTCTTGCCAAATGACTAACGAGATCCCTGAAGATGATTCCAAAGCTTTTGGGGGTTTTGAGTTTTTAGGGTTTGTTTTGGGAGTTGAGTTCTTTTTAAGTTGCAGTCTTTGAGACAAAAACACTGGGGCTGGGATTCCTGATTTACAGGCGTCTCTGTTGCTGGAGGGGAACAGCCCAACCTATCAAGTGACATATAGGCTCGGCTATGCTCGTGGAATTATCTCCTCTGAAGTCCCAGCATTTCCGTGGAAAGGGGAAGACCCCAGTGAGCCAGCCTGATACCCCGACTCTTCCCTGGCACAGCAAAGACCCACAGTCTTCAAGTAGTGGACAAACGTCTCCTTCACCAATGACACTTCACAAATGCCATGCACCTCTGTCCTTGCAGCCCTTTCCTGACATACCAGAAGTCTTCCATCTGCAATCATCTGCAGCGAGGACAGTAACATAAGGAAAAACTCACAATTATTTTTAACATTGGAAATGAGTAATCTGAAATCCCGGGTTTTCCGTTTCATCCTCATTTTGATGGAGCTGACAACTCCCATGAAAAGGGTGTTTGGGAAAGAAGGCAAAGCACCAGCCTGGTATCCCGACGGTGGATTAGCTTCAAACCTTCAACCCTTGTGTCTTACACAAGGTTACCTGTCCCTCCCTCTCCCCTTCATGGGGTGTTGAGGGTGAATTTAGAGCTCTATAACCAGACCTGGACATTGGCTGAGGCAGAATAAAGCTGTGTCTGTTCAAGCTCAGTTCTTACCTAGAACTCAGACACTAGTGCTGGGTCCCCAGGGTAAGTCACTCTAAAACCAAGCTAATTTGGTGTGTAGGAGAGGTGACAAACAGGCAAGGAGTGTATGTGTCTACCTGTGAAAAGAAAGCTTTTTTACCCGACTCCACAGATGAAAGCTTAGCGAATAACCCTTCTAAGCTTCCTTGATCGGCTGGCTTTGCTGTGGAGTGAAGGGCAGACCTGATAAGATTAGCAGTCTATCATGGTCAATCATGTATATAGGAAGCATAGTTAAAAATAGAGAAAGTACAGCAACCACTAATGTCTGCTCCAGTTGGGATTCGCTTTTCTTACGATCTGGTTTCTGTTAATAAAAAAGATGGAGCAGACAAGGTGTTACCAGTGCCAAGCATCTCAGAAAGGAGAGATAGGAGACACCTAAGAATAAATTAGAGTCTGCTCCTCTTATGAGAAATCAGATATTAACCCGATGATTGGACAGGTGGGCAATATAGCACCTTAAAGTTTCTGGACAATCACCTAATATGGACCCCTGCTGTATTTTGCCATAAATACTTCACTGACTTGCCTGCTATGCTATTAACATCCACAGGGGCTCTTCCAGAGGAAGAATTGCCCATCAAGACCGATTCTTATGCTACCTTTAAAAACAGCCTTTAGGGTCCTGTATTTTCTATATGGTCTTATTAAAGGTTACTGTGAGAATCAAGGCAGGACACCATCTAAAATTGATAAAACGTTATATTACTTCAATGACGAAAGTTTGTTTTAGAATAAAGTCATTTGAATCGAATTTTTTTTTTTTAAGAACACTGAAATATCACATATTCTAATGAAGCAGATAATTATTTGGCAGAGTTTCTGCAGGAACAGTACTCTGGGCACCCCTGAAAATCATAAATAGCATGCAAGTGGAATACAGTTGCATATCAAAGACGGGAGCGTCCATGCTCCAAAAGCTGGTGGGCTTCAGCCAGCAGAAGCGTCAGCGGTCACATACACACAAGCTCTTGCATCTACCCTCCTGTGCTGTGTGACACATGGGACAGCCTGCTTCTTTACTTAGGTTTCTGCTACAACGTTCAGCCTACAGTTTCTTAAAGCTGATGAGTGCTGAAAGTGTATTTGTGGGGTTTTCTCTCCTTTGCTTTGCTGCTTTAACTCTGCGTCATGTCCACGACCTTTAAAAAGCCAAATTTTACAAATCCAGAAATCACAACATCCCCACAACCCCATCCATCACCGCAGTACCGCTGCTTGAGTGTTATTAAAATACAGACTCTGAGCCCAGCTCTGTCCTGCCCCTCACTAATTCTTTACTTAAGTAACAATTACGAGAGAGCTCAGCTTGTGTAAGGCTGACAGGATTGGGCTGTAAGATATTAGCACAGCCCAGAGGCATGCGCATCTCTACCCCGCAGCCTAGACAGCCATTACAAGATGCTTGGATGTAAATATATATCTGATGTCTGATATTTTCCCCTTGAAAGTGTGAAAGGAGGAGGGGAAAAAAAAAAAAAAAAAAAGACAGGTAAGATATAGCCCCTTTAACCCCAAGAAACACCACATAGTCAGGAACCTAAAGGAACAAGTGGCAATACTGATGACAGCCAAATCCCATTATTTCAAACTATCATCACAAAAATCCACTCACCTGATGAACACTCTGCTAGGCTCCACTTGCAACCTGAATAGTCTGCTGCTAGGAAGCCTGACAATAAAATGCAAGTGTAAAAGGCTGAACAAAGGCCAAATACTACAATTGGGGGGTACATTAAGTGGGGTAATTAATGGATTCATAGGAAATACATCCTTTTACTTATTAGGTGAATTAAAAAATTCAATGTCCACATATGAGTAGAAAATTCAATGTCACATATGAGTAACACCCAATATTAGGCACAGTAACTAGAATATTTCTACCTCTATACAGAACATTATGTGCATAAGTGGGAGGTAGAGTAAGTGGGAGGTAAGTATAAGATACTTCCAGATATTTGTACTGTCTTTTACAAATATTTAGATGAATGGCTTAATTGGACCAGAGAGGCCCGATGAGAAACGGCTGCACAGAAGTGGGAGTAGTAATATCCATCTCGGAGAAGCTAAGGCCACCTCCAATAAAGCTCTCCACTGTTCCCTGAGCAGAGGGATGAGAAATGAATGAGAAGCAGAAATGGCTGCCAAAGTGGCATTTCTATGTATCCCAAGAGCACGAGGCTAGAAAGTTCATGAAATCCAGGCACTTGGCCTCGTTGGTCCCTGAAAGGAGCTCAATGTGGTTTTAAGGCTACGACAGACTCGGATCTCAATGAGTTTCACAAGTTCGTACGCTGCACGATAGATCACATGTGAACACTGACATTAGCATATACTACAGAGCGTTTAGCACATGGAGATATAAAGCAGCTATTGTTCTGGCAGTAAGGTAATACGTAACCAGATAGTCCCTGGCTCCATCTAAAAACCATTTTCCCAGCATTTCGCTGACTTGTTCAGCAGGAGCCTCTCCGCTACAACAGAGTGCACATTCATGGCCAACGAGCGGGTCCAAAGTGATGGGTTCTCTCCCGCAGTGCCCCACTCGTGGCCCCCGCGCCTCTTTGCTGGGGGAAATCGTGCTCTTAACCCAAAAAGAGGTGACACGAACTCACAGCCAAGCAAGGTGCACAACTTTTGGAGGAGGACAACGCCTTGGGAAGGCGTCCAAAGCTTTACCTTGCAGAGCCGGAAAGCTGCAACCCTGGTGGAGCCTTACCTTATGCTAGTTCCCACACTAGCTACAAGGAGGTAAGCGCTCTTCTTTTTTCCTCAGGGGAAAAACCCTCAAGGGTCCTTTTTTTTTTATCTTCTTCAAAGCATACCCTTCAAATCTAGCTATAAAAGCATCCCTGCAACAAACCAGCACACACCCTTGTTGCAGCGGTGTTAAGTGTCACAGCGCTTTGGCGTCTGCAGCCCGTCTTCTTTATAGAGAAAGGGACCCATTTGGCACAGATCCCTCCCCTTTCCCCGGTGTAGGACCTGGCCCATCCTCAGCAAGGTAAGCAATAAATCACGGTGAATACACGACTCAGACGTGGAACGTATCGTGTAAAGAGCAAGTTTTTACAGTCCACATTCCTCCTTTTTTCGTACACCACCATCTCCCACAGCCCAGGCTGCGTGGCAGGTGGGATGGGTTCCTACCTCTCTCTCCCGAGAGTACTTATTCTTGGTATGCTACTGCCTCTGGCAGATTCCTGCCTTTTAAACTCTGCACATCTGTTGATTAAAAAAAAAAAATAATAAAAAGCTTGGACTCTGGCCTGGTTGACTGAAGGCACAGAACATTTGCGCATCTGGGCAGAGCCCAAGCCACGCAGGCTGGGTGGTAGGAGGCCTCTTTGCACGCCAAGAGAAAGCAACGATGGGTGCAGGGAGAGAAATGACCGTTTGCTTTGCAGCAAGCGGGGATGTTCCAGGTGCTCTGTCCCTGTGGGTCTCACCCCCGGTGTGCAGGGGCCTGCAAAGGGGAGACACGTGGCACACGGACCCACGTGGACAAAACCAGCAAGAATCAAGCAGCCACTTGTGTAACAGCCTGTCCTGTTGCTTCTCAGGGCAGGACAGGACAGGTAGGAACGACTTCCTGAGAGTGAAAGGAATCACAGAATCATCTGGGTTGGAAAAGCCCTTGAAGCTCCTCCAGTCCAACCATGAACCTCACCCTGACCGTTCCCAACTCCACCAGATCCCTCAGCGCTGGGTCAACCCGACTCTTCAACCCCTCCAGGGATGGGGACTCCCCCCCTGCCCTGGGCAGCCCATTCCAACGCCCAACAACCCCTTCTGCAAAGAAATCCTTCCGAAGAGCCAGTCTGACCCTGCCCTGGCGCAGCTTGAGGCCATTCCCTCTTGGCCTGCCGCTGGGTCCTTGGCTCAAGAGACTCATCCCCCCTCTCTGCACCCTCCTTTCAGGGAGTTGCAGAGGGCCAGGAGGTCTCCCCTCAGCCTCCTCTTCTCCACACTAAACCCCCCCAGTTCCCTCAGCCGCTCCCCATCACACCTGTGCTCCAGACCCTGCACCAGCTCCGTTGCCCTTCTCTGGACACGCTCGAGTCACTCAATGGCCTTTTTGGAGTCAGGGGCCCAAAACTGAACCCACTCATCAAGGGGCGGCCTCACCAGTGCCGAGTCCAGGGGTAAGATCCCTTCCCTGTCCCTGCTGGCCATGCTATTGCTGATACAAGCCAGGATACCATTGGCCTTCTTGGCCACCTGGGCACACTGCTGGCTCATGTGCGTTACACAGGAGCTGAGGTGGCTGGAGAATCCCTTCTGCTTTGCGTCTGCTGTGGATGATGCAGACTGGAGTCCTGCTCGCGGGCTGCAGGAACGGACCGCAAGTCCGTCCGGACCAGGAGTGAGAAAGCACATCTCTGACAGCAGCGAACAAGCAGAAAGCCTAAAACCCAGCCAAGCCCAGGTCTTGTTAATTTGCTGCGGGACTTCAAACCTCTGAACACTTAACTCCTATTTGGAAGCACGACTCGGATCCTTTTTTGCAAAGAAAATGTACCAGGAACCTCTGAGAAGATTTGGCCAAGGACATCGTAACGCATCTGCGGGTTAGAGCAACAGGAAACAACCATGGGCCAAATTCACTGATGGTGTATAATTGAACACAAGCACCCCCGGCTGCTGATCCCTGTGACTTCAAAGGAGTTGAACATACTATTTATGCCAGCAATAAAACTCAGCTTCCATTAGCTATATGTTCACCATTTAAATGCAGTGGTCCTGTCGTGCACACACCAATTAGAGTCCCCTAATGCTTGGGAGTACAAAGCTTTTTTTTTTTTTTTTTTTGATGGGAAGGGGTGGAAGGGAAGAGATCAGCCGGCTCAGGGGAATAGCAGAGAGCCTTTCACTGTGAGGTCTCGCGTTCAAATCTGTCATAGGCCAGCGGTAACAGATGGCCACTTCTGAAGGCTGTTCTGTAGCTGACATGAAATGAGGGATTGTCTCAGGCCACTGGTGGACAACTTATTGAAGCTACAAGCACACTGCTGGTGGTTTCTGGCAGAGACGGTAGAAAAACCAAGGGATTACATGGGTACGAAGCAACTGCTGCCTACCTGATCAAAGGCACCTCCTTCCTGGAGGGAATTGAGGCAAATTGCTGGCAGCTTGTGGCTGCCGCTGCCTGCGCGGTGCAGGAACCTCTGGCTGCACAAGCCCAGATCTCGGTCGGAGACGGCCTGCTTCAGCTGTCATCAGCTCCTTCGACTCGTCAGCACCAGTCCCCGTTCACTGAACTTGCCTTTGGACACACTTGAGGTTTTGAAGATTAAAATCATGGGGGGAGGGAAATGGAGATGAGGAAGTTCTGTGGCAACGAGGAGGCAAACCCATAGGGAGGGGAAGTTTGCTACAATCTGTAAGCTGGGTATGGGAATAACCAATACCACCATGATTAATTTCAAACCAATTCCAAGCTAGTGGCCTCTCAGTCCTTCCCTTCTCAGAGCTTGTGTCTTCTCCAGGGAGCACTTTAACTTTCTGTGGGCAGATGACAAAAAGTCCACCAGTGCTCAAGTGTCCCTGGAGCAGAAGTGAGTCCACACGAACCAGAAGAAATCTTTACTCAGAGGAATTTGTAAACATCAAGGAATAAATTAAGCCAAAGGATATGTGGGGTGGGAGGAACAAGTCAAATTCAGGCTTAGAAATGCCAGCCCTGGGTTTGGAAAAGATTCAGAGGAGACCACTTCAGGAGAAATTGCTTTTTTTTCTTCTTGGAACCTGTTTCACAGCTTCACGTCAACTCACAGAAGCACGTGTGCGCTCCTGACCTGGCGAGTGCGCTTTGCGGTGGTGGCTGGTGTGGCTTCCAACAGCCCAACCTGCTGATGGACTCATGTGGCCAACGAGAGAGCAGCCTCCCTCAGCAAACAGTAGCCACTGTCCTGCTCCTGTGTGCTGGCCTGCCAGGGTCTGCAGTGTGGGGAAAATAGGGCGATTCCCCTGCAATCTTCCTGCACAGCTGTTTACTAGCTGCGGATTACTGCTGTCACATGAGCTGCTTTACAGCAAAGCCAAGCTGTCTTCATGAGCTGAGAAGGTCACTGGGAGATAGGGGCCTCCAGGGACAAACACACCACCCTCTACTGCGACTGTGATTTACCTCCCAGAGAAACACCAAGGCAGCAAGAAAAACGTTCCCGACTGGTCAGAGGGCAAGGAAAAATGGTTTTACCTTCAAGCCCTCTGCCCAGCTATCGTTAGAACTCACCCAGCGAAAGGGCAGAGGAGGGACATCCCCGGGGGTTAACTCTCATGCTGTTCATTTACCAAGCTGCAGTCAAGATGCTGGAAGGCTGGAACAGTCCTTACAGTGACAAATTTACCTTCTCTTCCTTGTGTGCCCACAGGTGAGGGCGTCCCACCGACCTTTCGGACAAGGCCACCCAAGGGTCACCAGCCCAGGGGTGCCACGGTGGAGTTGCATCACAACCTGCTGACGCCTCAAAGCATAAATGAATCAATCCTGTAGTGAGAAACTTTGTCCTCTTCAAACCCAAAATCTAACCGCTGAACATCAGGGCCAATGAAGAGGAACAAGTTTCACTTGAAAAAACAGAAGTCTGAAGGTCCAGTGCGGCCACTTAGGAAAATGAATTAAAACCTGCCGTCTTCATCATTCTGCCATAGGCAGGTCTGGTGGAAAATGAAAACATTTCTGCAAGCGAGATCGCTCACAGGCTCAGTGGTTGCAGGACAGGGCTCTTTACTATGCCCCAGAGGCACAAGACAGATGGGGTTGTGCTTTTAGGCTTTAAAATCAGTCCCTGCTATGGAGATCCAATGAAGAGGATAAATACAGCCACAGAATGATCCTCTAGACACGCTCAGAAAAAAGCAATAGAGGAACTCAAGAGGTCAGACCCTGCTAGGAAAGCAGCTGAGGCAGTTTTCAAAGAGGGCAGAGCACTTTTTAAGGCAAAGAAAAGAAACAGCCCCTTGAGCAGTTTGGAGACATCTACTGCACATCGTGCGCCTAGGAAGTGGGAACGCACAGTCCGAAGAGGAGCACGGAGTGGGGGAGGCTGTGCTGAGAGCAGAAAGAACGAGTAGCTCCGCAGGGAGGGAACTTTGATCTAACACACAAGACTACGAGCTTCGTAAATGGAGAGACACGCAAACCATGCCTCAAAGAGCTCTACCTGGGGAAGCCCCAGCTCGTAGCTTCGCTTACAGGGTATTTCTCCTTCTAGTGGGGTGCCCGGCGGGGGGGAGTTCACAAAACCCATCTCATTTCATAAGATGCCTCACACAGTAACAACAGCTTGCTGGGATTTCAGCCAGCTTCCCATTTGGATCAGATTGCACCCTACGCCCACTGACAGCCATTAAGAGCCTGGAGCTCACAAACTGCCCTCGGGTCAGACGAGCCTCCATCCATTCAAAACCCAGCAACATTTTCCACAGCTCTCCAGTGCACAGCGGGAGAGGGTGGCCTGATCCAGCCCAGCTCACAGTCACAAGGGTACCTGCTAGGGAAGGCAAGAACTGCGCCCTGCTGTCATGAAACAGCAGATTGCAGCCCAGTTCTGCTGTGACACAGGGGTGCAGGGGGATTAGAAAGCCCCTCTCCATCTGCCCTGATTCAGTGTAATCACAGGCTGCCCCTCTCAATTCCCCAAGCCCTTGAATGGTGTAAGGGGTAGAAGTGGCACGGCACAGGTAGCGAAACAGCAACGACATCCCCAGCTCTGTCTGTGGTCGCAACGCATCACTACACAGATGAAGATGAGGGGATGTTATTTCTCTAAGCAGGAAACCAGCCACCTTGCGAGCTAAAATCTGCACTGGCAGATGCTACAGCTGCTCCACAGCAGGGACAATCGCCCATCCTCACCCCCAGGCAACAAGGGGTCAGTTGGGATAGGTTGCAGAAGAAACAACACCCTACAACTCAAGAGGCGAGTCTTTCTCCACTCTGGGAAGCGGCTCGCTGTGTGAGGAGGACGAGCTGGGACCTCTCACTTGGGATTGTCTGGAGGAGCAGGAGAATGAGCAGAGATCATGCCAGGAGGATGAAGTTGTCCTTGGCTGCCTGCTGTTAAATTGGAAGGTCTTCCAGAGATGGGCTACAATCTCTGTGAGCCAGCATTTCACAGGGCTCAAAAAGCTGAGCGGGGGCTGCCACACGCTCAGCACAGGTTTGAGTAAGTTGTTATTACAGGCAGAATCCACCACACATCAACTTCATCCTGGGAGCACAGAGAAAGGAGCAGCAAAGCAGAGGCTGGTTTCAGTCTCGGCTTAATCTACCATCCACCCAGTTCAACACTTACAGGTTTGAACGCTCAGATCCACAGACAAGCTCTGCTGGCATAGACGTGTCCAGCAGAAATGGCAAAAAGCTGCCTTCCCCTGCCTGATGTGGTCTCTGGTCCTTTCATGAGTGCCACCACCCTCCCTGCAAAGGCAGCAGGAGCCCCAGGAAGCTCTGCTGGTACCAAGCCCCTGATCTGGGTGAGGTTAGGCATGGAGGGGGAGGCCTGGAAAAATGATTCGCCAGCATCTGTGATGGGTCAGGAGAGCGACGCACAGCTAGGCAGCTTCACAGAGCTGGTCTTCTGACTCCACCTGTGCCCTTTTCTTTAGGCCAAGAGCTATAAATAAAACAGCACCACACTGAAGATGTGCAGCTTGTCAGGAGAGCACCTCCCTACCCCAACCTGGGGCCAAAGCACCGATCCCCAGACAGCGGAACCAAGATCTGCTTGCAGACAGACTACACAAATACCTCCATCCCCTCCCATCCCGATTCTTGGGCTGGGAACAGTGGCAAGCAAGGAACTGTTTGTCTATCCAGTTCTGCACTTCCAGACATATTTAGGGAAACATACTAAATATAATGACTGTCATTCCTTTCCTGCCTGTATTCAATCTCAATCTTTAGACAAAAGCTTGCCAAAGAATTAGGATATCCATCTCTTGCAGGCACCCCAAAACCACTGCTGTAACCAAACTGGTGTAGGTGCAAAGCCCTTCTCAAACATCTGCACCAGTGAAACTGAGCCTTATGGGGAGGGGGGGGGGGGGGGGGGGGGGGGGGAAGAGTTTTCTTCCTGACTGCTGCCCCCGAGACAGCTGCGTTTCGGCATTAGAGGGGATGCATGTGTTAAAAATTTGGGATCCCTCAAATATGAAGCTTCCCAACACAACAATGCAGAAGACAGATTGATGAACACCGTGTCAGTAGATCTGAATTTTCCAAGAGAAATTCAAGATCAGCAGAAAGAACTTGAGCTTCCTGTTACAATCGCAGAGATGGGAACTGCTTTAGGTAGTAAGACCAGAACAGCTTTCAAGTATTGCAGGAGACATCAGGCAGCTTCTCTTTTTAAATTTATGGATAAAGAAGAAATCCTGCCCAGCCTGGAGTCGATACTAGTCCTGCTTCCTCTTCCAGACCAGAACAAAAGGGAACATATTGCAACTATGCTGAGAGAGGAGGGCTGCTGTCTATTTCTTTAAATGTAATGTTAATGCCTTGTAATCAGCTTTAATTTTTAAACAGACCCAGCCCTCCTGTCCATTTCCCCTAATTCAGGACACGTGGAAGGTAAATGGCCTATGCTTAAACCGGGACAGCATCAGTGTGACAGCTGGAGAGCCTGTAAGTCTCAACTGCCTGAAAACAGGAATGGATGTCAAAACTCACCAGGGGAGGGGAAATAGGGAGGGCAAAGGAGATGCTGGAGATGCCATAAGGTCATCGAGAAGGTGGGAGATAAGGCCAGACGAGGCACAGCTCATTTTCTGGGTGGAAACTCACTGAAGCCAACAGGGCTCAAAGAAATGCTAGAAGTGATGAAACAGCAAAGGACTTGGCAGTGACTGCCTACCCCCAGGGAAGCTGGCTTCCCTTTCAGGGTACCGCTAACACCATCGCAAACGCTGAGGAGACAAGTGTCTTTTAGGGGACATCGACAAATCAAGCCAGGAACTAAGCAACCCCTGGTGTCTCCCCAGGGTGCTGCCTTCTCTCTTTGCAATCTCAGAGGCATGTTTCAGAGCTAAAAAGCAGCCTGTAGACTTCACATGAGACTTGGATGCAAAACAAGGGCACAAAACCACCCAGAGGGTCTCCTTGCGCTCCTCCGACACTGCTGCCTTTGCAAAGAGGAAAGAGACCTGTGGTACATCACGAGTGCTCATCATATAAAAATGTTTTCCCCCAAGGAAATAAAATGATAGTGCCCATGAGCCTCTCTACCCCAAAAGCCAAAGTGTACCCAGAAATAACCATTCTGCATCTCCATCAAGGGTCACAAGGGGACTTATCAACGTCCCTCAACAAGCCAATGGAAGCCCTAAAGCCAGCAGAACTCAAGGGCCGTGGCATCCACCTCCAGCCTCTTGCTCTACTCAAACCACCCAAACCATCTGTGCCAGGTTGCTGGCTCCACACAACACAACTGCACGTTGGCGTAGGTTGCACCCCGTTGGTTGGACCAAAGGGAAAATCTGGCCATCAATGTGGTACAAGAGGGACTTGTCTGAGTCACTATTTTTTGCCCCAGTTGGTGGACAGATAAATCCTAATCGTCAGCGGCAGCCGCCTTGTCATCAGCCCCAAGATGTCAAACCAAAGGCGCACGCAGCCTGAAGCAACTGCACCATCAGCGCTGCCCAAGAGTAACGTAGGACAGCAGCAAACCCCATGAGATCCATCAGGATGGGTTTAAAGCAGCAAGGCAAGCCGTGCCAAAACGAGCAGAAATCTGTGCTGGTAAGGTTCTGTGCAAAAGGAGCAGTGGTCTTGGAAATATTTTGGCCCTCATTGTGCTGGGAAAGACCAGCAGCACCGTGCTGACTGTTGGCATTAAACCTGTGGCTGGTGTCCCACCAGCCCAACATATTCCTCACCACCCACACTTGGGGCTCCCCGGACGGCCAGATGCTGACATGGAGGGGTGCAGACACAGAGATGGCTGAGCTGCGCTCAAGTTTCCCCGCTCTACAGGGCACACGCAGGGAACTGCATGTACCTGAGACAGAATAAGCTTGTTTTAACCGAGGTTTACGCCAACATATTTTACTCAGAGTGCATCACGGCCCTGTTGCTGACAATAATTCATTCATGCACAGCAATTCGTCCTCCAGGAAACACTTTTCCCTGGTCCTGGATCTGCTCAGTGCACGCACCCTGAACTCATACTCATCCACTTCAGCTCTCTTTGCCGGTTGCCACCGGCCTCTCTTCTCCCCTGTCATCTGAAACACACCTGCAAAAATGATTTTCCTCACTTCTCCTTCAGATCGGGATTAAATCATACCTGTTTCAGGGTAATGCTTCATTAAAAAAAAAAAAAATAATCTGTTCCCACTGGGAAGACCCTACAAAAAGCTCAAGTCTCTCCTTCCTGGCTGTTTGGATGCAAGCAAGCTGATCCGCGCTTCGCCAAGTTGCTAGCGACTCATTTGGGTCCATCTTCCCTAAAAAGGAGATCCAAAAGGGAAAAAAAATATATTCTTTTGAACGACTGACATTTGCAGCAGATTAGCCTCCAAGCCTCCCCCCCCGTTTTTTTTTTTTTTTTTTTTTTCCTCATGCAAAAAAAGCCACCAGTTACCAGTGGATCAGTGGGCTGCACCTCCCTGTCCCGAGGCATCCAAAAGCAAGAACAGGCAGTTCCCTTGCGCTGGGTTTGCCCGACGTATCTCCCTCTGCTTTCACCCTCTCTAGGAGACAGGCAGAGCCCAGAGGACAGGATCTCAACTCCCGCCTTCCCCTCCTGGATGTGCTTTCAACTGTAAACAGCCTACACAGAGCCGGATGGGACTAGCAGCCGCGCTCCAGGCCTGGAGGTCTCCGTGCTGCCGAGAGGAGGGTTCCCCATCTCCCATCTGCGCAGCCGAGGGTGGAGACAGGTTTCCACCTGACACCTTATTGATTTTGTGCGGGAAGCTCAGCAGCCTCACCCAGAGCTGAAGCCTTTTCAGCGTTTAAACCACTTCTGATATAGAAGTTGCTAACTGGAACAACTCTTCTGCGCAGCAAGTTCCCCATCACCCTAAATGCCACTATAGGCTTGTTGATCCTACGCTAACTTGCAAGACGCGCTCCTGTGCTGATGCCTTATTTCCTCTGTTTGCGAAAGCAGAGAGCTTGCTAATCCCCCTTTGCCCACGTCAGAGTCCTAATGCTCTCCCCGGGCTTCCATCACAACTCGATAATCCTGGCTCACCCCCAGCCGTAAGCACGGCTCCCTTTGGTTGTATGGAGAACTGGGCTTGGATTTTTTTGGATGACTGAGGGGGATGGAGAAGGGCAAAACTCACTGTAGGCTCCTCTTAGTGCCCACCTGTACACCGCCACACACCAGCACTCCCAGGAGCATCCCCAGCAGCACAGGGAGGAGATACATCAGTCAAACGTGCTTTGGGGGCAGGAAGAAGAGCAGTAGTGCCGCACGTGAGGACCAAAGTGCACAAGCAAGGATCCACTGGGGCTCTGGCTGTGCCTAGCTCAGGTCTGTTAAATCAATTCCCCGGTCACAGCTTGGTTTCACATCGTCCACTACCACTTCTCTTCCCAACACCAGCTCTTTCCACTGTGCCTCCTTCCACACCCTGTTCTGAACCCCAGCTGGAGCTTTGAGCATATCACCCCTCTCACCCTCAAATCAGCCTTTCAAAATGCCGCACACTGCGCAAAGCTGCCATAACCCCAACACCGAGGCTGTTAAACCGACCTTCCTCGGGCAGGGAGTCTGCTCTGCCCTTCACGGGCAGCACTGCGCACTGCTACAGCCCTGTGCAGGTACCGCTTAGGCAAAAGCTTCATCAATATTTCAAGATGAAGCCAGGAAGCCCGTAGCCCGAGCAGCTTTCAAGCCCCCGCTCGGATCAATGTCAAACAAAAGCTGCAGTATGAGGATGCTCCAGCGAGCGAGGCCCAGACTGCAGGCTGGCACCGTCACCTCTCCTTTCCAACGCCGATCGAGTTTCTCTCCTCGGGCCCTGGCGGGCTGGGACGGCTCCAGCGCCAGCCCATCACAGGGAGCTGCTCAGAGCGCACACCGAAAGCAGCCCCAGAGCGCAGAGTTTCCTCTTAGCAGAGCATTTTCAGTTTCCAGCCAACTTCAGAAATCGGTGCTGCTACAACCCCCTTCACTTGCTTTGAGTATTACTTTGCTTTAATGCCAGCCACTTCAGAACAAAACATCTGAGGCTCAAACCATGGGGTCATTGCTTTCAGCATCTCGACTCGGAGCAGATGCTCCAGAGTAGCAAGGAAACCGTAATGCACTTAGCTAGTTTGACACTGCATGGGAGCAGGAGATCTTATTTCCCTTAGCTATAAACGTAACCGATCACAAGATTATCTGCAGCCCTTTTGCAGTTCAGCCACGCTGCTGAGCTCCCTGCAAGACCGAATTCAGCCCTAGTTTCGAGACATCCGCAAACATACAGAAGAGTTGCCTCTTTTTAGCCGTCTTGGTTCTTTTGTATCACTTAATTATTATTCAGATGCCAGAGAACGGATGGGAAAAATCAAGATAGAAACAAGAAATTTTAAGAAGAGAATAATTACATCTAATGGCTAAAATCAGGAATGAAACACCTCACCTGACCTCAAGCAATTTTGTTAAACTACTGTCTCCTTTTCCCTACCAATAGGATGGGGATAAATTTATGTCCCTTCCAGGGAAAGTGCCATGGGTAAGGGATTGGAATCCCTCAGAAAGGACCTACAGAAGGGTAAGAGCATTCCTAGAGAGAAGCATTTATTGGAAATATCAGCAAATGAAGACTTTGCAAGCAACATCGAGCCGGGGGAATTTGCTGTTTAATATCGTTATGGTTCTGGCAGTTGTTTTCCCCCTCTCCTTTCTGCAACCAATTGCACAAAATCACTCCCCATTTCATCTCCTCCCGACAGAAGGGCATGCAGAGCAGTTTGTCCCCACTGCATCAAATAACTGAGCACCGGTGTCCAAGAGGACGCTCCCACTCACACCCTGGGCTTCAGGGTACGGAGAAAGCAGACAAATCCTCCGCGACAGTGCCAACGCTGAAAATCCATCTGCTCTCCATCCCCAGACAGAGACAGCAGGAATGGATACCAACATCTCCTCCATCCCTAAGGGAGATATATTAGCTGGTTACGTAATAAAACTAACAGCATGGCGCTTCCAAGGACTGCCGCGCCGACAAAGCCCTTCCCCTTAATACCACCGGAGATTAGAGCAAATCGAAGAAGAGTGGAAACAAGGCGAGGGGCTGCGGGCGAGGTTTTGCACAGAGGAAAATGCTGCAGTCTTTCCCCTTAATGCACTCTAAATGCCACCTGATTTCCAACTCTGCTGCTAAAAAAAAAACAAAAAAAGAAAAAAAAAAAAAGAAAAAAAGCCCAGCCTGCATTAAAATGTTATTAATGCTGGGTGAGTGAGGTGGAGTGACTCAGGAAGGGTGTGGAGGAGGAGAGTTTTTTAGGGAAAGCATCCAGAGGAATCCAGACCATGAAAGCATTTTGGAAGCAGACCAAAAGAAGTCAGGGGTGCAGATCTGCTAAAGGACACTAACGTGCTTTTACAAATCTGATTAGTTGCCGGTTTTGAGCATCCAGGGTCAGATCCTTCCTTCGATAAACACACGTCGCTTATTCCCCTCATGCCAGGCTGCCGGCAAAGCGGAATACAACCCAACCCTACTCTTCCCTCTCAAGATCAGCTGTATTCCCAGCTCTGAGGACAGGGTTTTCACTTCATTTCTGCTCCCTCTTCAGGCTGGCTGACTCCACAGCAAGTGACATCAAGTCGAACGCCCTGAGTAAAATTACTCTTCCCTCCACTGTCCCGTTTTCGCTGCAAACTAAATATTGATGTTTTAAAACAAGCGTGCTCCCTATGAGATGAGGATTTTGATGGATGTCAAACTCAAGGTCTCATCTAGCCAGATTTCTGCTTTACACACAAAGTGACAAGGCAAGAAGTCATTGCTCTGCCACCCAACTGCACATGCTTGCTCCCCCTTTGAAAATTAAGGGTCCACATAGCCCCAATGCTCAAGGTGACGTTTCTTTACAACTTCACACTTTGCATCCTTTTTGAGCTTATTTTGACACACCTCCTTTCATTTAATCAAAATAACCAGTGAGTTTCACCTCTGAACTGGGAAAGAATGGGAAAGGCATCAGGCAGAAGTACAGGGCAACTGGATGCAGTGGACAAGCACCAACTTGTTCATACGTTCCAGTATCGTCTCTTGAACCAATTTCTGTTTTATTCACTACAGCTTAGTTTGAATAACTGTGGAAGTCGCCAGACTTGGCAGAAGAGACATCCAGATAATAAGTGAGAAACGCTACAGAGAATCCCTGGAACCAAGCAACTGACTATGGTGGCAAGATGGAAAATAAAGCAGGAGGCAAACAACCCGAGGCTGACCGCCAAGGGATGACTGGAAGGTGCCACCCAAGCAGAAAAGCGACAGTTGCTCAAGAGCAGCCACCAAGCATACAAAAAAAGTCTTGAGAAAGGAAGGAAATGAGTGGGTAATAAAACGCTGGTCATGCTCTCTGCCACTTCACAGGGCAGCATTTTGGGGATGAGTTTATTATGGCACTAACTAGCTGTTAGTTGACTGAGTCTGGTCCTCCCTGTGCCAGGCACTGTGCAGATACAGAGTCGGGAGCAGTCTTCCCACCCAAAACTAAGACTAAATAGCAAGCTGGCAGAAGGAGGAAAAGAGCAGAGCCACCAGCACTATGGCAGTAAACAAGAGCTTAGCACTACCATTTTGTTCCGGGCTTTTAAGTCACAACCTTGTTAGTGACAATCTGCAGTGAAGCAGAACTATTTTACTAGCAAAAACTTGACATTTCAATTAAAAGAGAGGAAAAACCCCTAGCTAAAAACAAAGAAAAAACCCCAGACAAAGTAAAACTTTCTGGCAGCCTTACCATTGGCATCTTGGACTCCGGTAAGTGCTCCTACTGCTGCTGCAGTTTCACCAGACAGGACAATTTGTCCTCCACCTTGAAGAGTGGCTTCAGCAAGCGTGGCTACTGCGTGGGCAGCTGCTTCACTGTGGGCACAGGAGAGGAGAAAGAAGAATGAGGAAGACCAAACAAACAAATCATTCCAATAACATCCCTTTTAACCAGGCATCATATGTCAAAGAGAACAAATCCAGAAAGGAGGGATTCTTGCTGGGCCCAGATGAAGTTATCCAGAGCAGAAAAATCTACAGTGGAGGAGGAATATAGGGGAAGAAGCTGCTTCCACTGGCGTTTTTCAGCTTGCACATCTCTTAGAACATCCCTGCCTTCTTACCTTATCCTTTTGCTTAGGACTTTACTAAAAGCTTTTGGTCAATCCAAGTAAGTTTCTGGTACAAAAGTCATCCTTTTGGCACTGTCACATTCCGGATCTCTACACATTTTAGAGCTTTCCCCTTCATTACCAATTCAGCCAGTTCACCTTGCACTGAAACAGGCCCAGAGGTTTACCATTACCAGGATCACATCAGCAGCTCTGTATTTAGCTAAGATGGAGTACTTCTCCCCAGCCAAGTGGTTTAATAATTCTTTTTAATGAGTGATCCGTAGCTTAGCACAGTATTCTTGAATTTCTCCATACAGATGAGGTCAGACCAAAGGTCCCTCTCGTGCAGCAGCCCTGCTGTGAGAACAGCCAGTATCAGATATTTAGGAAGGAGTGTGTATGATCCTTCCCTTCCTACACCCTCTCAGCTTCCAACGGTCGGCAGCATATTGATTTCCTACATCAGAGACTGCATCTGGACCATCAGGTTTGATTTGTCTAATCCCCTTTGAAACCCATTTATAATTTTTGCTTCCACAACTTCCTGTAGCAATGAGTTCCATGTTTAATTAGATGCTGGGTGAAGAAAAATTGCATTCTGGTACTCTGAAAACTACTGTCTCAGTCTGGCTGGGCAGCCCTTAAGTCTGATATTGTGAGAAACAGAAAATAACTGTTCCTTTTTTGTTTTCCCCATGATTTCACAGACTTCCAGTAATCTCCTTCCCAAGCTGAAGAGCCACAGTCCACTTACTGTGCAAGGACTCTTCCTGGCTTCTGATCACTCTTGTCCCTTCCAGATTTTTTCTGATGTAAGACATCTGTTTGAGGGGGGTGACCATTTCTCACACTATTCAAGACGTAGACACACCATGAGTTAGTGCAGGGGCCTAATCCTGGCTTGTTCTCTATGCCTTTCCCTACAATTCCTAATATTCAACCTTTTTGACAGTATCCGTGCAGCAGTGATAAGACATTCCTGGAGGATAGTCCCCTGAATGCTTCCTGAATGGTAACTGGTAGCATACAGTTCCTCATTGGGAGATATTTCTTTGTACGTGTATCACTTGGCATTTATTGACACCATATTTTATTTGCCATTTGGTTGCACAGCCAGAGTGCTGTGAGTGTCCTTCAGCAGCCGTCCAGATTTCTCCAGATTTGTTGGATGACTATTAAGCCACTTCTAGTGACCTACTGCTAGTCACAAAATTCCAAAGCCACCTCCTTCCTGCAGCTGAACGTCCTACCATTTCTTACCTTAATGAACTAAAGTAGGTATTTTCCTCAGCTTCCCTTAGGATGCTCTTCCTTAACTGCCCTGTTCATTCTCCGGTAGACCAATTGACTCAAATATTTTGCAAGTACTTCCTACTCATTCTTTCTCCTTCCCAATTTCCTGCTTAGATGCTGTACACTTTCCAACTGTATTCACTCAGGGTGTATTTTCACATCTGAATAGCCCCTCTGTCTCTCAGAGTAGCTCTTAAACACTGTTAACGAACCAGAATATTTTCTTGTTCTGCTTTCTTCCTCCCTTTGGCTAACCTCTCTTCTGAACCTGCAGCTATGTGAAGGCAGTTACACCGCAGGAAAGCCAACTACAACACGGCAAACCTGAAGTAAACATGCATTTACCAGCGTAACCCTGTTTCCCAGGCTTCACACAGCACTTAGTCGAATCCATTTTCAAGGGCAATTGAGCATTTTAATAATCTGTTACGGTTGCATCCCTGAAAATAATAATGATCTGTGGCATAAAAGCTTTTTCCAGTTACAGTGTGCTCCACAAACATTAATTGGTTCAGATCAATGAATTAATTACCCACCTCCACTTTGTCCTCTTTTACTAGAAGGCCTAATACTTCCCATCCTCAAACCTAACAGAGGTTGCGTCATCCATCATGTCGCGCAGTTGGCAGATGTACCGCTCTACGCAGGGCTATGAAAGACTCTGCTCTCTGTCAGCAGCCATCGGAACAAGGTTCAGGGATGGCAGTTTTCAGGTAAAAGAGGCCTAAAGTTTCCAGAGCTGGGATAAGCCACCAGCTTTCAAGGAGCGAAGCCTGGCTGGGATCTTCCTCCAGGCAGGGGAAAGACTGCAGTCCTACAGCTGAAAGCTACAAGGAGCATATTGTGGCAAAGGAAAAAGCACACATCTTCCACGTGGAAGGGTGTCGGAGGACAGTCACCTAGAAGGGTCTCCAGCACTACCATGGTCAGTAGACAAAGAGGGTGACAGCAAGCTGGGAAATAAAACATGAGGTCCCTCATTGACAGGGAAGGGATCTGACCCCTGTGCTCGGCACTGGTGAGGCTGCACCTCAATGAGTGGGTTCAGTTTTGGGCCCCTCACTCCAAAAAGGCCATTGAATGACTCGAGCGTGTCCAGAGAAGGGCAACGGAGCTGGTGCAGGGTCTGGAGCACAGGTGTGATGGGGAGCGGCTGAGGGAACTGGGGGGGTTTAGTGTGGAGAAGAGGAGGCTGAGGGGAGACCTCATGGCCCTCTGCAACTCCCTGAAAGGAGGGTGCAGAGAGGGGGGATGAGTCTCTTGAGCCAAGGAACAAGCGGCAGGCCAAGAGGGAATGTCCTCAAGCTGCGCCAGGGCAGGGTCAGACTGGCTCTTCGGAAGGATTTCTTTGCAGAAGGGGTTGTTGGGCGTTGGAATGGGCTGCCCAGGGCAGGGGGGGAGTCCCCATCCCTGGAGGGGTTGAAGAGTCGGGTTGACCCAGCGCTGAGGGATCTGGTGGAGTTGGGAACGGTCAGGGTGAGGTTCATGGTTGGACTGGAGGATCTTCAGGGGCTTTTCCAAACCAGATGATTCTGGGATTCCCACTGCAATGCTGCTACAGGCTTCACACCGTTCCTGATGTACAAGCTGTTTGAACAGACTTATCACAGGGTTTTCCTTGATATAAATGGAGCTGATCCTGTCTTGAGGCACAGCAGAGACTAAATGACTTGTTGAAGGCTCTTCCATTCATATTTTCTAGAAGGCACTTTTTAGTTCTAACACCACTTCTTTTTATTGAGGATTCTGCATTTCTTAAGCTAATGCAGGTAAAGGAACAGCTCATTGCGACCTTAAGAGCTAAAACTAGTGGTGATAGGATGAAATTAAAATCAAAAGCCCACTGATGTTCTAGTCCAGAAAAACTTTTTAAAAACCAAAACACATAGAAAAATCTATTGCCTGGAAACGTGCTGGATAAAATCCTGCAAGTTGGATTCCGGGAGATTGGGCTTCTTCCTGCAACCCCATGCCTAGTTACTTTAGTTGTTGTTCTTATGGTGTCCTAAAAACGTCACTTGTTTTTAAAAGGCAATTTTACAATGAAACTACTAGTAAAAAACCCTACTTAACCAACCTTCTGTGGCAGCACAAAAAACCACACACAATAGACCTGAATCTGGACCACAAAGAGAAGAAACAATTCTACGTGTGTTTGTGATTCAGTTGCAACAGCAATTTGGAACTGAGCTGTGAGTGCCCCCAAGATCAAGGTCACTGCTTTAGTAATTTGTGTATATACCAAGGTCTCGGAGCTTTACTCCAACTATCAGCAGTGTGGACTTGCGCCTTGTCCTAACCCAGGCCTGTTCAGTCAACAGCTTCTAGACCAGAATCTTGATTTGGATGAGGAAAATATTTTGTCTACACCTCAGCAGTGTGAAACCCATGCTGCTGGGGCTGATGGCATGTTTCCTACGGTCCTCCTGCTCTCTCAGGGTGCAGTTGTGGTGTGACACAGCCACTTCCAGTTTTTAAGAACAGCAGGCAAAGCTTAAGCAACTCACCAGAGCTGAGCAAAGACACTGCTTCCTGCTGCATGGACCCGTAGAGAACTATGCTGCAGATCTTGGTAACCCGAGTACAACCAAAAACCTAACAGAGCTCATTCCAAGATGAAGAGGCACCATTACTATTGCAGCTCATTCACCTTCTACTTCAGAAACACGTCTGGGAGAAACCCCCCAAAAAACTGGCCTCTGGACAAGAGACTGATTTCTGAAGTGAGACCATATTGCCACACAACAGGGAAATTCAGCCTTAGTCTTTTAGTAAGAAACAATTAATAATATTGAGGGAGACACAAAGCAGCATACTTAAAAGGTGCTATTAGCACATCACGACTCGCTTGCTTAGCAAGCTCAATTCTGTAACTGGATCCTTGCTGTACAAATGAGATCATTTAGAGGGTACAGTTACTACTCATCTTTCCCCTTTCAGGAAATTTCCATGTCAGTGTTCTATAGTTACAGTGGAAATCAGGAACTGTCCTGCAGACACCTGGACATAAGCTGACAGGAATTTGCTAAAGAAAAGCCTCTACTGGGACAGCACACAGTGGTCTTTGCGCCATTAGAGTGAAAACCTAGAAGGAAATGTCATGCATGTGTGCTTCAAGCCTCCATCTCTCACCCATACCTGTTGAGTGCCATGGTAACAGTTGCTCCTTGTTGCATCTCCTGAGATGCTGCCACTGCTGCTTCTGCTAATGATGCCACTGCCTGCGTGGCCTCTGATGCCTGCGTCGTCTGGATAGTCATCTCACCCCCTTGTAGCGTTGCCCAGTTCTGCTCCACCTATAGGGAAAAACAAAAAGAAAGGCCCTAGGATAGGATGTTATGCCATGAATGCACAGCTGCCTCCTAAAGAGTCAGATAGTTTCAAGTGGTCTTTGCAGAATCCTGCACATGCTCTGATTCTATGAGACACAGAAAAAAAGGGAGGAAGCCTGGGATCCATCTGAGAACGTTGCTGGACCTTACAACCCTCTATCAGCCACGGGTTTCTCTAATTAGCCATGATTTTAGTTGCTGTTCTCTGTATGTTCAAACAAGAACCTTCGTTTTCTCACGTGCACGGAAAGCACACCCCATAAACATCTGCGAAGCCTCTCAAGCTCCTACAAATCCCTCTTGTCCGGCCACGTCCGCAACAAAACGGAGCGGTGTTGATCGTTGCTGTGCTCGGATGACTGCCAGCCAGCCTGGGCAGTTTATTAAGTTGCTGCATTTCTGCAGTGCTGGAACCCCAAGTGTGGATCACATCCCATAGGGAAAAGGGCTGTGCTTGCCTCACCATTTCGATTTGTCTGCACCCATCTGCTGTCATTTGGGGGAACAGTCCATGTTCCCGTTCAGGATTTATTTGTACAACAATTGTGAACTTGGGTGGGTTTGAGCCAACTGGAATTTCTTTGTGTTGCAGCAATATACTTAATAAAAGAAGATGGCAGATGGAAAGTACTCTGTTCATATATTTCAGGTACTTTCAACTCCCTTACTTCAGACCTTTACGTAGATAGGTTTCATATTATTGAAACTTCACCCAGTCTCGGTCGCTCATTTTTCACCTTGTCCACGTTTCTCCATTTGGGACTTCACAACTCAAGAGATAATGAGTTAATGAGATAATGAGCCACAAAATCCACCAGGACATGAACTAGAAATATGCACTGGACCAAAAAAAAAAAAAAAAAAAAAAAAATTCTACAGAAGTGGAGGATGAAGGCACATCAGCTGACAAATCCTACTGGCTGATTTGCAAGATGAAGATCTTCCCCCACCCTCCCATCACTGTTCTCATCTCCATAAATGTTTCAGGCCACTCACCATCTTGCTGAGACTCACAAGTAAGAATGCTGTAGAAGGTGATGAAAAACTAAGCCCTCAATTTGTTAAGACGAAGAAAGCTAATAAGTCCACAGAAGCAGAGCTGGCGCAAGGCTCCCCACAAAAGGACAAGCAAATTTTGCTGCCTTTGGGCAAGAAAAGGGTTAGTCCCATCACAGAGCAGAGAGGGAGAGAGAAGCTGTCGCGCTCTCACTCACATCTGCTATCACACACTCCTCAGCTGCTGCCAATCTGGTTTTCGAGCACTTGGGCGCAGGCAAAGTTGGCACTTGGAGCTCTTTAGCCATCCCCAGCCATCTGATGTTCAAGAAGGCAACTGCTTCATTCTCCTGCGCCCAGAGCTGACCCTGGGCGGAAGGATCCAAAGCAGGGAGGAAGCAGTGAGATAGTGCATCGTGAAAAGGAGAAAGGAAGTTGATTTTAGGGAAGGCAATGGCTTTTAGGAAAGATGCAACTAGGTTTGAGTGCCCAGAGAGGAAGAAGTTGCAGATGGCAGAGATCTCAAGAGAGTTTGTGTTAGTTGTTAGCCATGCCAAAACCCAACCGAAGCAAGCCCAAGCTGGGAAAGACACCCTTCCCACCCATGCAGAAGAACAGACATACATTTTTTTCAAATACATGGCAACACACATTTGAGTGATAAGGCAGGTCTCCGCTGTGACACACGGGGCCCCGGAAAGATGCTTAAGCTGTGTCAGAACAGGGACGGAATAAGGCCTGGAGAAAAAGTGGGGATTGTCCAGGCTCTTCTCCACACTCACATGAAGATTGTGCTGCTGAGATCCTAGCAAGCATCCCTGCTCCACACTACTCGGCATCCTATAAACACATCAGCTTACTCAGAGCTAACTCAGATCTTCACACAGCAAGAGACAGCAGGACAAAAGAGTCCCTAGAGAGGCTGCCAGCAGGCTGTGGCTCTATCTGTGCAGAGAAACTGCACTCATTCCTCAAAGCAAGTTTATTTTTGTATCTTTATTTTGTCCAAGATATCGCTGAGATGTCCTGTTCACATTAGGAATTAGATGCCTGTGTTCCCCCAATTTGTATTTGTGCCTTTGAAAAATTTCTGTCAGATCTCAAGAGACAGAACTGGTTCTTGAAAACCCTCCAAGCAGCGACAAAGTGCTTCAAGGTCACGGCCCCGGAGCCAGGCTGCTTCACTGTGATGGGAACAGGGTCTGGTGCAGCACAAAGCTGTTTCGTGCTGCCACCTCTCGCTGTGACAGCCCCATTCACGCAGAGCAGCCCCGACTGCGCCACTCCTGCGCGCAGCCTGGCCTGCCAGAAATTCCAGCGAGCAAAAGGGCAGAAAGAGACCTGCAGCCTGATTTAAAGGTGGGTTTGGGGGTGAGGAGGGTAAAAAAAAAATAATTCAAAAAGCTTTCATAATCTTAAAGGAATGTTCCTTAAACACACACAAAAAAAACCCCTTTATTACTTGATTAAAAAGAAAAAAGTGGAAAAATAAATGTATGCAAATTTGAGCATTCAGATTTAAGAATCCAAATGGCCCGGTTGAGTTCTGGATAGAAACAACTTTGCCAAGTTGTAAAGCAGTGGAAGAAACATTCACAGTAAATAGAACAGTAACTCCACAGTATCTTCAGTTGTCTCTACACTACTATGCATTTACACAGTGCTCTCAGGGAGGTTTGCAAGTAAATCCCAAAAAGCTGCAGCAAAGGAACAGTCCCATTTTGTCCAGAGATCAGTGGCCAAAGACTCGCAGGATTTGCCCACAGCCATGTAATATCCTTTGCTAACCACAGGTTCAAAATATCCCAGGCATCGCTCCCAACCCTGAACTGACAAACCAGCATCAGGATCTACAGCTCACACGAAACAGTCATTAAATAGGAACACACGAACGTGTACTTGTGTACGTCATTAAGTCTCTATCTGCTACAGCAGATCTCTCAAAATAAATAAACTATAGGAGATATAAAAGGAAAATGTATGAAATTCAGAACTGAGGCTTCCACCATAATTGCATGTGTACATTCCTGTGTCAAAGCGACAACAGTTTAGCACTTTCTATAGAAAATTTTAGAGTCTTATGTTCACATGTGTGTTAACCCTTAACACTGCAGGGTGAGGAAGCAAGGCTCGGTGTTTTCCGTGACAACTTAATTTAGAAAATATTTAATTCCATTGAACTTCAGACAGGACAATTCTGGTTTGTGCACCACGAACACGACCCAGGCCCTTACCTCTCCATCAGTCACTGCAGAATAATTGACTTGTGCGACGGTAACTGTGGTAGGCAACTCTGAGGCATCAGCCAGCGTGGCAACTGTGGCACCAGTGCCAACCTATGGAAGCCAACAAAATGCCGTTAAACACGTTTGTTATTGCAGGAAAATGTCCTCATAATTCAGGCAAAGGGACACTCCAATGCTCTCAGATTAAAAAGCATCGTGCACACACAGACATTAATAGTAATTGCAGAGCTCAGAGGAAATACGGAGCTGTCTCAAAGGGCTGGGGGATGAAATCACACGCTAGAGCCACGTTACTCTGTGGCAGTTTCCAGAGTGGATACGGCCCAGCAGCAAGTTTTGCACAGCTCTCATGCTGTCCCCTACGTTCATATCTCTTGTCTCCAGGCACACGGCAAAGATTAGCTCATCCTCGATACACCATTGCCTTTGGAAATTCCCTTTTCCTTATTTAACAGCTGGGAAAAGACAAAGGCAGGGAGGTGTGCAGTTTTGTTTCTAAAGAGAATTAAACCTATAAATGCCAGAAAGTCAATGGGATCTCAGGTGCCCAGCACCTAAAAGAACACTAGTCAAAGGGAAAACGTACCTTAGCAGGTGAGCAAACAGAACCAGCTTGGCAAGTCTGCCAGGCCTTGGCGGGGGGAACAGAAAGCTGTAACAATCACTGAAAAGCTTTCTTTTTAAAAAAAAAAAAAAAACCAAAACAAATCCAAACAAACTCACACACCATGTTTTTATCTTCATGGCTGCGAGATGAGAACAGCCAACAGAAAATGATGTTTGAGACTTCACTAAAAACATGATGGGACAAACCGCTGGGCCAGTTCAGTATGGGAGGGCAGTGGAGGTTTGGAGGCAGAGGCACGGGGGAAATTGAAATGCAAATCCCACACCCACAGGGAGCTCTTGGGAAGTTTCAAGAGAGTACTTAAATTTTGGACATCCTGAGCTGCCAGAACCTGCCCCCCACCACGGGGAACGCAGGGAAAACAGCAGGAACACTCAGGCACTGCTTGAACACAGCCCCTTCTGCCCTGAATCCTCCTCTGTGAAACAGTGCAAGAGGCATCCTTGCTGCAGGGGACATCATTAGGTAAATATATATTTGGTGTTTGCAATATATATATTACACTTCAGGGGTAAGATGAAGAACAGGGGGCACATAACTACCTAATGCTGTAGATTAAGATAAGTTTCATGCCATTAAAGAAAGGCAGTCACAACACCTCTCCTCCCCTCGCTCCATCCCATTGCCACCACAGGCGTTGTGCAGCCACACAGTGAACTGCATTTGTTCGTAAATGGGTTTGTTAAATCCAGGTCAGATCCCTGAATCACTCGACCAAACAGCTGCAGAAATGTTTGTACTGCCATAACAGGATAACAAGGGATGGGAGTGGGGAAGAGAGAGGATGAGACTGCTTCTTCGGGTGGGGGCATTGGGTTAACAAGTCTGCGGGCTAAAACATAAAGACAAAATTTCAGAATCGTCTCGGTTGGAAAAGCCCTTGAAGCTCCTCCAGTCCAACCATGAACCTCACCCTGACCGTTCCCAACTCCACCAGATCCCTCAGCGCTGGGTCAGCCCGACTCTTCAACCCCTCCAGGGATGGGGACTCCCCCCCTGCCCTGGGCAGCCCATTCCAACGCCCAACAACCCCTTCTGCAAAGAAATCCTTCCTAAGAGCCAGTCTGACCCTGCCCTGGCGCAGCTTGAGGCCATTCCCTCTTGGCCTGCCGCTGGTTCCTTGGCTCAAGAGACTCATCCCCCCTCTCTGCACCCTCCTTTCAGGCAGTTGCAGAGGGCCATGAGGTCTCCCTTCAGCCTCCTCTTCTCCACACTAAACCCCCCCAGTTCCCTCAGCCGCTCCCCATCAGACCTGTGCTCCAGACCCTGCACCAGCTCCGTTGCCCTTCTCTGGACACGCTCGAGTCATTCAATGGGCTTTTTGGAGTCAGGGGCCCAAAACTGAACCCACTCATCAAGGGGCAGCCTCACCAGTGCTGAGCACAGGGGTAGGATCCCTTCCCTGTCCCTGCTGGCCACGCTAGTGCTGATACAAGCCAGGATGCCATTGGCCTCATTGGCCACCTGGGCACACTGCTGGCTCATTATCAATCCCCCCCCAGGTCCCTCTCTGACTGGCAGCTCTCCAGCCACTCCTCCCCAAGCCTGTAGCGCTGCTGGGGGTTGTTGTGGCCCAAGGGCAGAACCCGGCATTTGGCCTTAGTGAAACTCCTTCAGTTGGCCTCAGCCAATTCTTGAAGGACAAGTTAAGTGACTAAAATGAGTTTGCTCTAAACCACCTCTCTGATGCAGGCAACTCGACCCAGAGTCAGCCATGCTGGAAATGGAAAAGCGGGAGGGTTTCACTCACCTGGATGAGGGAGACGGTGCCATCGGGGTTACTGAAGGTTTGTACCACTGTCTGCGACGGCACCAGGTGTGCTATACTGTGTGTGGTCGTAGTCTGCTGCTGCGTCTGCTGATCCTCAAACGCGTAGAGCAGGTCTTCACGCCCATGCTGCTTGTAGCAGTTCTTCACGATAGTCCGCAACGCCTGGGTCCATGACACCTACCAGCAGAATCAAAAGGAGCAGAGAGTCAGCATAAAGAAATTTTCTGGGTAACTGCAGTGCTGCCACTGCTACGATTTGCATGTTTGCTTTTATTGGGTGGTTTTCAACAAATTCAACAGAAGGCCCCAGTACCCAACCCCTCTCTCCTCATCTCCTCTGTTCCCCAGGACTCACAAATCGCCCTGGAGAGCTCTTGCATTGCTGTACTGATACAGAACCAGCACATCTGGCCAAGGGGAAGGGAAGCTTCTCGATGAAATCCGTTTTGCCAGCTTTCAAGGAATTCTAACTAAGAGATTGGGGCCAACAAGTAGAAAACCATCCCTACCTAAGAAAGCACCAAGTGCCACAGCACCATTTCCAGCCTCACTACACAGCCCTCCCCATCCAACCAGACCTATGTCAGCCTGCACAAGTTCTGCCCCTTGCACACCCTGACAGCTTTCCTTGATTGTCTTTGGGACAGGTTGGTACGAACATCACACACATACAGGATCCGTGGCCATAACTGATACCCAAGACCTTTTCACAGAATCATTCAGGTTGGAAAAGCCCCTCAGGATCATCGAGTCCAACCCTCAGCCCCACTCTACAAAGTTCTCCCCTACCCCACATCCCCCAACAGCTCATCCAAACGGCCCTTAAACACACCCAGGGATGGGGACTCCACCCCCTCCCTGGGCAGCCTATTCCACTCTGACCACTCTTGCTGGGAAACATTTTTTCCTCATGCCCAGTCTGAACCTCCCCTGGTGCAGTTTAAAGCCGTTCCCTCTTGTTCTGTCACTAATTCCCTGGGAGAAGAGACCAGCACCAACCTCTCCACAACGTCCTTTCAGGGAGCTGTAGAGAGTGATGAGGTCTCCCCTCAGCCTTCTCCTCCTCACACTGAACAGTCCCAGCTCCTTCAATCTCTCCTCACAGGATTTATTCTCCAGGCCCTTCCCCAGCTTCGTTGCCCTCCTCTGCCCTCGCTCCAGCCCCTCGAGATCTCTCTCGTATTGAGGTGCCCAAAACTGGACACAACACTCCAGGTGTGGCCTCACCAGTGCAGAGTACAAGGGGACTGTCACCTCCCTCCTTCTGCTGGTCACGCTATTTCACCCAGTTCTCATTTTTTCCTGGCTCCACTGCACATCCTTGATTACGGTAAATGACCTGCGTACTTGGAGAGTAGACTTGTCTGAGACAGACAGACATGGGAGATACACACCCGCTGCTTCTGTTCCTCTGTGCGGACATCGCTGCGAACGTTGGCCCACGGAATGTCCTCAGGCCACCAGATGGGCTTGCAGCTTTCCTTGCCCCAGCCTGGTTTCCCACGACCCGTGGAATATTTCAGCATCTCAGGGATGAAAGCTCGCAGCTGTGCCTGGAACAAACCACATCAGAGGGTTAAGAGCTTTTTAGGAACTCCTATCTCTGGTAGTTTTGAGGTGCATAGTACTAAGTTATTACATTTAACTTCCATGGTTGTTGGAACCATCAACTGGAAGAGGCCTGAATGCCTAAGGAAGATGGACAAATACTTTACCATCTTCTCCCAGGGCTCAGCTGAGAACAGCTTAGTAGCATGTGGAAGAGCAGAGACAAAATTAAGTTACAGCCAGTTACAACAATAAGGCACAAACACACACTATATTAACACACTTCATGGGTCAAACACTACCACCAAGGGAGCTAGCCAACCTGAAAGGGAGGGGTAAAAAGAAAAAAAAAAAATCTGAGTAACAAAGGAAAAAAACCACACTCAGTGTCCCCACAGGGACAGGAACTCAGATGTGAACTGATGTATGTTTTGGAGATGCTGCAAAGAGGATGGAGCTTCAGTGAGCTGCTCAAGTAAAAAACATAATCTCACACATACACTTCTCCACCCCTGCAGAATATAACACACACTGGACTAATTTTCTGAGTCTATTTTTAGCTTTTATAAGCGTAGGGACATCTTTCAACCTGATTTTACTTCTCCTTAGCAGCCACAAAAACACTGGTCAGCTAATGACTGCCTTTACCATCAGGAGACAACACCTTAAAAACAGACTTGCAAAGCAAATCGAGGGGATATGGCATCAAGACATGTCACCAACACATTGACCCAGACAGATATGTCACTGAGAATACAACACTCAGGGGTTTATGACACATTTGGGTTTTGTGCTGGGGACTGTCTGGAGCCTCCGGAAAAGGCTGGTTCAGCTGTAGAAACAGAGAGGGAAGAGAAAGCAAGCTCACGACCACATACGTCAGAGAAAACCACGTTAACTTAAAGTTAAATAGCTGCATTTTAAGAACACCTCCCTGCATCCCTTCATAGCTTTAATAGCAAGTTATCTGAGTCTCTGACAGTGCCACTGGGAGTCCTCAGGCCACCTTAGAGCCCCGAGACGCCTGGATGTTGAGGGCTCTGGGGTACAGCCATGGAAGAGCACGCCAGGGCCAGCATCGGTTGCTGCCACGGCCATGATGTGGTCCCAGCTGGCTGAGGACAGAGGATCTTCTGCCATGAGAGTGTCCATTCCTCTCAGCCACAATGATCCTGCTTGAATGATGTCCTAGTTCCAGTCTGGATATTGTATCCGTTGGCTCCAAGCTGCAAATAACTCATTTACAAACTGCCTTTTCCATGTTAGCATAGGGAGTATGCACTAAAGTCCCCAGTAACATTGCTCTGCCAGAGGAAGGGAGGAACGCTTTAGAGGAACAGGAGAGTGCAGATTGTCCCTGTGGTCTCTGCAAAAAGCCTAAAGCCCCTAAGCACACCGCTAAATGCACCAGGATCTGCAGCAGCTCTTTCGGACACAGGACTGCTCTTCAAAGCCAGAGCTCAACTGGAAGATGTAATGTGGGCCCTAGCTTACACAGTTAAACAGAAAAACTGAAGTGTGTTTTCATAAAAAGGAAATTATTTCTTTGTATGCATGATTTACTACATTGCAGACAGCTTGCAGCAGTGGCAAAGGCAATAAAAATCCAGTATATGTGTGGGTCCATATACAGAGTATATATACACCTAGAAAAACCATCCCTGCTCAGAGAAGCAGCTGCTTTTCAGCTCCTCCACTCCATGGACATCTTGAGCCACCTCAGAGAAGCTGTACCAAACCCCTGAATCATAAATGGAGGCACAAAAAACCATTTCGATGCCCTTTTTCCTGGCCCCGGCCAAGCCTGTCCATGATGCAGCTTCCATTGCAGGGCCAACAGTCCCCCCGACATGCTTCAGGTTCCCTGGTTGAGGCCTCATTTATTCAAATAAACCTGCTAACGGCATTGAGTTGCCTGATGAAAACCAGTTAAAAGCTCCTTCCCAGAATCGTTATCTGCAAGCCATGCTCCTTGTTACCAGATGGATTAATTACTGGTCCTAGGGAGTTCAGCAGGCCAAGCTACTCAAGGCACTTGTTAAGGAGGGTTTGCCTTTAATCCACCAGAGACACAATCAGCAGCAGTGCTACAACCTGCTCCAGTGCAAGGACTTCTCTAATTAGTGCCATAACGAGACCTCACCCGGGCAGCTCACAGGGCTCTGACACAGGCTACAGCACCAAGACAAAGACCCCACATCTCTCAGGGCACAGCTGGGAGGAACCGGTGCAACCGCTTCATCTGCGGGAGCCACGGTTCTGCTGACTCCATCCATCCACAAACCACCTGAAAATCCCACCTCTGTTAAAAAAAAAAAAAAAAAGACAGCAGCACACTCCAGTTTGTACAGCTGTCAGCTCTGGAAAGGGTTCATATATTCTCTAGTATGGAGGGTTTGAGAGAAACTATAAGAAATATTTCTTTGACACCCTTTAGTACACAGACTGAGCATCTTCAGTTTTAACATTAAGCTCAAGTCTTAGCGGGAGTGAGTTAATCCTGATTCTACCATTTGCAACGGCCCAAAGCGCAGAAAACTGTACTCCAGTGTTGGGATCAAGCTGTCCTGCATGTGGAGCACCCAGCAATGCTCCGGTCTTAATGTTTATGCCCTGCTAAGGAAAGTGGTTTCTAGAAGGGAGCAAAACCCATGCTGGGAATTTTCTACCTGTCCCCACAGCTCAGCCTCAGGATCTCCAAAAAGTAGCACTTGGGAAAAACAAAGTTGAGTCCACGCAGGACCTTGGCTGCTCCTCAGCGTGGAAGTGGGCAAAGCAGCAATTGCAGCAAAGCACGCAGGTATTTGTTCACTGGCCCTTTTTCTTGCAACAGCCAATTTTAGATTAAATGTTCTTTAAGTTTAGAAGTTCCAATTAATGTTGAAACATTCAGATTAAAAAGCCAGGTATCTGTCAAGGCAGCAACCAAGCTGTCACCACAAATTTCCTGCTATGAAAACCCACATGGCCCTGACTGAACTCTGTAAGGTCTCACTGCCAGGTTCTTTCTGGCAAGCAGGATGAAAGCGGGCTTGCCGCTGTCATAAATTCATCACGGCAAAGACGAGGCACGGGGTCAGCCTGGATGTCCTCAACAAGAAGTAACAGCACTCAGCAGATGCATTAGTTCATGCCCAGCCACAGGAATCCAACCCAAAATTAACAACCTGGTCATCAGTGCGAAAAGCAGGAGGTGCTGTAGGTCTCCCTGTAGGCTGGATTTACTCCTTATGCAAATCTTTCTTCTCTTCCACCCTGAAACCATGCTCAAATCATAAGGATGAGTGAGTAGTTTTAACGTTTTGGAGGGGCACACCAGGGGACCAGGCTGTCCCTCTCGGGATCACCACTTCCTAGCAGAGTTTGGAGATCTGAGCGCTGGACTCGACCGCTCGTTCTTGCTGGAAACGAGGCACGATGCAAGCTCTGAACTTAAATTCTGTAAAAGCAGGCAGCTGCCTGCGTGACAGTTCAAAGTATCCACCCATCCCTGCATCCAGTACCTCGCAGGACTCGCTGCCTTTCCCGCTGCTGGAACAACCGCCCAGGACTAGAGCTCAGCTGCACAGGGAACCTGGTTCCTAACTCTGGGGTGCCCCCACTGCGAAACAAGGATGCTCCAACAACCTGCTGGGAGAGCAGAAATTCAGGCTGTCCCCATACCACACCTCTGACGTGGACCAGAAGGGAACACCAGCAAACCTCGCACTGGGTGACGGGGCCCAAGCACTGCAAGATCGTCCCTGCTCCTCCGTGGAGAGGATCCGACAGCCACAAACTGAGTTTAGTTACCGTCTTTGGGTGCTTGGCTTCTCCTACATACAAACAGTCATGTACATAAAGATATCTGCTGTTTGTGCTAAAGCTGTTTGCAGGGCAGTATGCAAACAGACGTCAAGATGGTTTTTGAGAGGCCCAGATAAACTTTGTTGGTTTGTATAAGCAGACTGCAAATCACAGGGGCATATGAAGTTTAAAAAAAGTCAGATTAAAGGACAAATCACCTGTTCAGAAAAGCATAAACAAATTCTAGTGACCTCGGTGAGAGCTGACTGAAGCATCGACCTCAGCATTACCCAATCTCACTCCTTAATCATATCAGCGAGCAACTGAGTACAAGTTTAGGGGCGAACTCAACTCTGATGTACAGTGTCAACGTAGTCAAAGTCCATAAAACATTGAGATTTCTCTGTGTAATGGCTGCAGGGTAAAAGCCCCACTGCAAGACATTTTTCTGCTGCGCAGCTGAGGTGGGTGATGCTCTCCATTCGCAAGTTTATCGAAGCATCTTTGCTCAGGCTAGTAAAGGCTTTATTTCCCTCAAGACCACCAGGGAAGCAGAGCAATTAAAAGGAGAGTTATTTTCATCTCCTCGTTGAGGAGCTAATGCCTCTACCACCTGCCCGCTGACACCTGCAGCTGCTGAAAGCAGAGGCCTCCTTTTTCCACTCCCTGTGACACACCTCTTAATTGCGCTGTCCAATTTATATTTATAAATATTTCGGTTTTCCATAGGGCTTTGTGCAACTTAGTTGAAAAATCTCATTTCTTGTTAGCAAATACAAAGAACTACACTGGCAGCTCTGGGAACCAAGGTTCCTACAAAAAAACCAATGGCACCTCTAGCAGCACAACTGGTTGCAGCGATGTAGGAATCAGAGTTATCATCCACGCTCTCAAATGAATATATTTCAAATTGCAATTGTGGTAAAAAAAGAAAAGACAGCATGGTGGCCTCATGGTTGGATGGACTAGATGATCTTCAAGGTCTTTTCCAACCTTGATGATTATGTGATTCTGTATTCAGTATATCTGTGTTTTGTTTCTATTTAAAGCTTGCCCACAAGTCTGGCAAAAACTATATGGCAGCTGGATGCTTTCAGCAATAAAATCATCTCCTAAGCGCCACACGCAACATCTTACTCCTTGAAAATTTTACAAAAAGACAGACCTGCTGGGTTGTGAAAATCCACCCAGGAGTCTGCAGTCCTGTCCATTAATTCTAGTGCTCTGTCCTCAAACAGCCTCCAGCCATTCAAGGGTCTCAAAAAATTTTTTAAAGACATTTACAAAACATCATTGCTGTAGGATACGTGGGGAAACTGAGGCAGCACAGCACTGGGTGCCCACAACACGCACGCACACCACAGCAGCTGGGCTAACTGGGACAGCAATGGTTAGCCAAACGGGGCACAAAGAGCATAGACTTCAGCCACAGCTCAGGAGAAAACTTCACAAAGCTGTTTTGAGTTACCACATTGTACTAAAAAGACGAGGGCTACTCCTAACAAGATACTCATTTTACCATAATGCAGCACAAGAGGACTTGAAATAAGAAGCTCTACGTTGCTACGCTGTTGCATCAGCAGTTTGCACACTTGCTGACTGAAGGCCCTGCAGAACACGGAGAAGAAAAACCATTTCTCATTTAACAGAGCCACAAGAAGCCTGGGAACACAGGAGCGTTGCACGTGGTGGGGAAGAAAAGAAAGTCCTGCCAGCAGCTAGTGCCTTGGACAGGAGAGCTGCTTCACACGTGGAAATGCAGAGCAATCAAACCCCAGGGGCAACTGGGCTCGGCCAAATCTTTGTGCAAGGTTTCCTGAAGACCAAGGCCATGTCGTGTTTGGAAAAAAAAAAAGCCAACCTTATTTTTAGCTTAACATGAAAAGTATTGGTATTTATCCACAGATTTCTATGGATATTAGTATTTTATCCATAAAATAGAAGCAGAAAACACTTAAGCAGCCTTTGATGTTAAAATATTTAATTTCCAACTCTATCACAAAAAATAAACACTATGCGTTATAAATCCAGCTGAGGGCTTTGCTGAAGTGAGAGCTTGTCACTTTTACTGCTGTTTGGACGACACGTGCAACATTAACAGCCAAACAGTTGATAGATCTTTTTATTGGCCCTTTTATATGCGCACATATTCTGCGCACTGCAAACCGGAGAAGGTTTTCAGATGTGTTACTGGATTGCAACAACCTCCTGTCCTTGATCTCATCCACCCACACTCACTTCTCTCTCTCATTTCTGCCCAGCACCCCACCAGCAACAGCTCATTGTCTTTGCTCCTTCCTCAGAGCCCACGTGCTGTGAGTACGGGCAACTCCAGCTTCACTACTCGCCCCGCACTAGGATGGCCTCCCTCTGCCCGAGCAAATAGCTGTCTCCTTCTCCTTGTTGTAAGCCCATGGCACTTCTCTTGCTGTTACTCAGCTTAATTACTACAGTGATGAGGCCATAAAGTCAGATAAACACCAGCATTTTGTTTGTCACTACAAATGAACTCAGAGCTACATACCTGTGATCTTTTGGTGGTTTCCCATTTTACTTTAAAAGTAAAATGTTTCAGTTTCTTACTTTCCCATTTCCATGGGAAACTGTTAATGATACAAAACAAAAGCTGCCTGTGAACAGCTCTTGCAGATACCACCTTTCCCAGTGGCTTAAAGAATCTAGCAACTAAGTTTTGTCTTACGCTGTCACGGATTAGGAACATGATCCGTTATCAGCCAAGGCACAGTAGATTTCTTTGTAAAATTTTATTAGAAGTGTGAGCTTGTCTCATTCCACCTAAGTAATGGAAATGGTGTTTTGACCAGAATGTGATCTTTCTGCAGAGCACAGAGGAAATCCCCACATCTTTGCTCTACTACAACACCTCTTTGTATGTTGCTCAAAGCCTCCAACCTTTCCATCTTGAAACTGGCTTTCAACATTTAAAATTTGTTGTGGTGCATCACACTGAGTGTATCCAGAGCCTCCTGCGAAACACATTTGCCTGCATTCAGGTCCTGCACCCCAGGGGAAGAAGATTTCCCTACAGACAATCCCTCCCACACCAAAGAAGCTTCTCCTGGGTCTCCTCCACTTTCTCCTAGCAATAAGTAGGCCAGCAAAAGGAGTCCCCCGCATGCCAAGGGCAGATGACTCCCTGGCTCCATCAGAAGTATCTCCCTCAGGGTCTGATCCGGAGTTAAACCACTGGCAAGCTCCCCTCTGCTCCAATCCATGGCAGAAAACAGAGGAGGGAACAAAGCAGAGAACACAAGGAAGGTCCAAGGAGCAAAAGTCACAACGGTACTTCACAAGCGACCTTCCTGACCTCAGTGCCTAAAAATCACTGCAAAGTGCGGAATAAATATCTTCCCTGTTCATAGTTTATGGGAGGTGACAAAAACAGCTCAAAGGGGCATGCTCCCAGCAGCCTGAGCTCTAGTCCTTACCTGCATTTCTACTGTTTCATGTAGAAAATAAGCACCAGTAACAAAGCTTCACATCTAACTACTATCTGAGCTGTTACAGTCCCACGGGAAAGAGGAGATCAAATGCATCCCCTGGAGATTCAGACATAAGCTCCACTGCAAAATAACAGAACGTGACTGCAAGATGCCAAATCTCTCTCTCTCTGTGGTTCTGCCATGTCTGGCTGCTTACCTGGGTCATCTTGTCCACCGAGACGGGAATGCCATCGATGGTGAGGGGCGGTAACTCTGAGTTAACCTCCTGAGGCGCAGGAGCATGCTCTGCTAGTGCGGACTCCAGGTCTTCCAGAATCATGCTCTTGTACTTGCGTACCTGTGGGGAATCGTTAAGCTCAGGTAAACAAGGTAAGGAGCACCAGGAGAGGAGAGGGCAAGGACGCAGGGCCAGCCACCTTCCCCAAGGTGCTGCAGAACAGGAGGAGCAAACAACACCACAGCTGGCAAGAAAAAACACCCACTGGCCCCAAAGACGTGGCCGCATCGAAGAGCTGATGATGAAATATCAAGTAACACTGGCAAGTGGAAGTATTTACTGGATTAAAAGAAAAGTTCTGAAGCAAGACTTATCAAGGTCAGGATCTGCTCCATTTACCGTCTGGTCTGCAACAAGGTGCAAGCACTGACAGTTGAGCTGAGTTCAAATATATCATCACTACCTGCTCCCTCTTATTTTTAATCCAGGATATTTAACCCTGGTGAGATGTGTTAGGCAACCATTCATGCAGTGAAGACAGGACCTCAGCGCTACCCTCGTGTCCACACAGCCTGAACTCCTGTTTCCAGGGTTTTAAACACGACCTTTAGATCACTGCCAAGCTTGCAAGGCTGCCTTGAACAGAATGAAATCTGCAGAGGTGAGCAATTTATTACATAGCTTTTTCTAGAGACACTTACCACGTTCTCCAAGGGTGCAGCACCAAATACTTTAAAGACAGGATTGGGTTTGGAGGGTGAGATGCACAGAACGATGGCCTGCTGCCCCACTCTGGTGGTGTACTCATCCAGCGTGGCTCGGAGCTTCCTGAAACAGAGGCATAAAACAGTGAATAGGTTATCAGTTGAAAGCCCTGTAGAAACACAACCCTTTGCATTCTAAACTCTCTTTCTTAATGCTATCCATTCACAAACCAGGTAAGAAACGGAGCCCCAGCTGGTCAGATTAGCCACATAAACTGCTTCTTCCTCCACTCCCACAGGCCTGCTGTGCTCCCTGCAGTCACCCAGCAGCTCAAGTATCAATTATTTTCCCTTCTTTCCTTTTTCCATTGATGTAAAAAGCAGAGAAATCACCAGAGCAGCAAACCTAGGACAGCGAGAGTCTGCATATCCGCTCTGTCACCGTCTATTAACGATACAAAACTTGTAAGGTAAAGAACTTGAATGATTCAATAAAAGAGGACGGCAAACAGAGGTTATTTTACATCCAGCCTCATAGCAGTGCATTGCAATTCTCTAGTACTAAAGTCCTACTCAAACCAGAACTGTAAGAATTCAACCTACAACTACAGGACAGGCAAGAACCAGACATATTGCAACAGCTCAGCACAGGAAACTCAGGTATTCAGACACCTGCCGCATCAGCAAGTCCCTTTGGAATGATCTCTCTGCAGGAAGAAAATGCTCCATCATATACTTTCTGCCTCTTATTCACTTTTAAACAATGCAAGAGAACGTGTCAGAAATGTTGGCAGAAACTCATAAAGCAAAAAAGCAGCAGTGGTTATCACCAAATAACTTGAGCATTGCCCTAAGGTGACAGTTTAGTGTCTGCCCTGGTCATTGCAGAACCCGCTGTTAGCAGCAGACATGTTACCAAAAAGCACCAACACCATGACCAGCCTCACAGAGATCCCCAAATCAGAGGTTGTAACTTCCCACTTGATTCACAGTGGTGTAAAAATCAAGCACAAACATGTTAATCTGATGAGAGCGCAAAAAAATGATGCATTTTGTCATTATCTTATATGTAGTAAAATGAAGTAGTTGCATGAAGGGAGAAGAAATAATTCCTTTACAGAGGAGTTTCTTTTAAAAGATATTGTTCATATTTCAAGAGAGAAAATAATTTGCTCTTCAGAAACATTGCCATAAACATGGCTGGGTCAGGGAAAGGAGGGAAAAACAAAATGGAGCTATAAAAGAAAGGGAGTGCACTTCTAGGGAATATTATTTAACGCTAACCCTGCCCCACTTCGTTCCAGTTTGATCATGTACAGAGGGTGTTGTGGGCCTCAGCAGATGAGTAAGCAGAATAAGGAAACCAACTGAATTTCTCACCAACTTTACAAGAGTTAGACGAGGAGAGAGGGAGAAAAGGCAAAACTCTAGCCATCACTACTTCAGCGCATTAAGTGTGCACACAGGGGGAAGTCAGCAAGAAACAGAGTGACAAATACTCCAATTCCTCTGACATAACCCAATTAAATCCAAAACTGTTTTAAAAAGCAAAAATTGCTTTCTTCCAAAAGCTAGTAAATAGTACCAGCCAATATTTACAAATGTTTTCTGACAATGGAATCGCAGGCAATCTCTCTGAGCTCGCGGAAAGCCTGCGCAGCGACTTCAGCACCAGCGCTCCTAGGTGGCCATCAGGCGGGCAGACAGCCTCAGAGCACCTGGAATGCAACACCTGAAGGGCTACAGAGGTTTGGTGTCTACAAAGCAAGTTTCTAAAGCCAAAGAAAGCGTTTCAGCTCAGGCAGGCATCTCCCCCTTGATTATTCTCCCCCAACACTGCGCACTACAGGCTGGGTCAGTCTGCAGCGTGGAGCGACACAATGGGCTCTGCAGGCAAAGAAAATTCAGGTATACACACACTAGATTTATTCATGGGATCATTTTATAATGCAGAAAAGACTTTTTTTGTTGGGTAGATAAGTCCTGCACGCCACTGCAGAGCTGAGATATGGCTGTAGCTCCAGATTCTCAGGCCAGCTGCTGTTAAAGCCACCACGAATATCTCGCAAGGCAATGTTACCATGACAGATTTAACTTGTGACTAGCTGGGGTTAAAACAGAATCACAGAATCATCTCGGTTGGAAAAGACCTTGAAGATCCTCCAGTCCAACCATGAACCTCACCCTGACCGTTCCCAACTCCACCAGATCCCTCAGCGCTGGGTCAACCCGACTCTTCAACCCCTCCAGGGATGGGGACTCCCCCCCTGCCCTGGGCAGCCCATTCCAACGCCCAACAACCCCTTCTGCAAAGAAATCCTTCCTAAGAGCCAGTCTGACCCTGCCCTGGCGCAGCTTGAGGCCATTCCCTCTTGGCCTGCCGCTGGTTCCTTGGCTCAAGAGACTCATCCCCCCTCTCTGCACCCTCCTTTCAGGCAGTTGCAGAGGGCCATGAGGTCTCCCCTCAGCCCCCTCTTCTCCACACTAAACCCCCCCAGTTCCCTCAGCTGCTCCCCATCAGACCTGTGCTCCAGACCCTGCACCAGCTCCGTTGCCCTTCTCTGGACACGCTCGAGTCATTCAATGGCCTTTTTGGAGGGAGGGGCCCAAAACTGAACCCACTCATCGAGGTGCAGCCTCACCAGTGCCGAGTCCAGGGGTAAGATCCCTTCCCTGTCCCTGCTGGCCACGCTACTGCTGATACAAGCCAGGAGGCCATTGGCCTTCTTGGCCACCTGGGCACACTGCTGGCTCATGTTCAGCTGGCTAGCAATCGACACCCCTAGGTCCCTCTCTGACTCGCAAACAGAACAGTGGATCCCACTGGAATGGCTGCGTCAGTCCCTCTGATCTTAATATCACATTAAAGATGAGTAGAGCTGCAATTTAACCCACTTCTGCAAACCAAAACACAGCTCTTGGGTTCCAGAAAAGATGCACAAAAAATTCCCAAGCTGGGCAACTTCTGGACAGCGCATGGTCTCACCACGCACAGCTCTGGAGACGGATGGAGGATGCAGACAGAGGTGTCAGAGCGTGGGCGCCAGTCCTTACCGTAGCAAACGCGTCTGCTGCCTCTTGCGGATTGACGGGTTGGATTCAAAAACGTGTGGCCGCTTTCGTTTTTTACCCGTTGCCACGGCAGCAGCTGCTGCCATCCCCACAGGGCCTGGAAATCAAACCACAAAGGGTGAATAAGCACACGCAGCTCTGGAACTGGCCAGAAAGGACATTACCATTGCCCACCCCACCCAGGGATGGGTCCCAAGGGCTCAGCTCAAGGGCTTCCCCACCCGACCGGAGTGACCCAAATTCCCCACTGAGCTCCCCAGCCTTCGGGATCCCTCCTCTCCAGCATCACAGAGGTGTATCAAAAGGCTCCATTCCCCAGTCTAGCAAGTCCCAGCTCATTCCCAGGTGAAAGCCACATATTTCAGTTCAGAGTTTTCCTTACAATCACATAATTAAGTATTTTATCTTCCAAATGTACGAAAAACTCTTAAGTACGCCAAAACTTTAAATAACTGACTGCAATTGAGGAGATCCTGGTGGTAGGGGAGAAGAGACCAAGGACAATGTCATGAATCCTGCTCGGACACCTTCAACTACAGCATCAGGAGTCCAAGGCTTTCCCCAGTGATTAAGGACAAGTTCTAATGGGAAAGAAACTGAAAATCCAGAGCTCCCGGCAGCATCCTACAACAGCCCTCTGAAGAATAGTGGGGACCACGGCAGGGCAGTGCTACTGCTTTTGTGATCAAACTCTAGACGCAGAGTCTGCATAAGGGGAAGTTTCATTAAGTTAATTAGAAGTAAACCAAGCACCACGCAGTGGATTGCGCTTCCGTCAGTGATCTCCAGAAATGAGTGCAGGGTCAGCTCTTGAGCCTGCGTTAGACCCCTTTGACTCCTGAGCAGACCTCAGTTGCTCTGTGTGTAGTTTCTCCATATGTCAGAGGTGCAAGATCACATCAGGGGTCATAAAAACCACTATATTTTTGTGTTTAACAACGATGCGGCTACGGGATCAGAAAGTTCTAAGCTACCGATCAGTGGAAGCTGGTAGATAACAACAAAAGTAACATCTGATGATATGTTTTCTCTAGGCAGCTGCTCTGGGAGAGGGGACACTAATGGACAGAGCTCTGGGTGCCACTACAGAGCTAGCTTTTGTTAATCAGTAATGAACTACCCGAGCGCTATCCACGGCAGGCGCAGCAAGCACCGCTGCATACTGCTCCAACAATCCTGTGCTTGTGAAAAATGAAGAAAGATGTTGACTTTTGGGGGACTAGAAGAACATTTGCTCTGGAGAAGTGAGGAAGGGCTACGCTGGGTTCTTGGGGAAGTCAGCCCATGCCATGAACTGGAGCCGCCTGCCCTGGGGAAGGGGGGAAGCTCCTGCCTTGGGGTGCCCACCGGGCCAGGGGCTGGAGGGGCACTGGGTGGGCTTGCAATCAGGTGAGAGCCACCAGAAACCCCTCCTGCAATCACCACCTGGGACTGAAAAGCTCGTGTGCTAGAAGGGAAGAGGGAAAGGAAAAATCCTGCAGGAGCTGAGGCTGGAAAATTAATAAGCAATGGGTGTGGGATGCTCAGTGAGGTGGTGGAACTTCACAGGTTCAGTCAAGCACACCAAGAGTTTTATATCTCAGATAAAGTCTGATAAGGAGTCTGTGAGTGCTTATTTATCACTGCATTCTTTCTACTAGTGAGGTAGATCCACTACAAGGCACATCTGGAGGACATTTAGCAGGGGCTTCACCGGAAGGAGTTTGTGATTCTGAAATAACTTCCCGGTCCAGGTATGCCAGGACCCTTTGTGGCATGTCCTTGGGAGAGGCTTATCACGTGAACTCCCTGACTAAGCAGGGTTGGGTTATTTTTGCTGTTGTTTATATGGCCCTGAAATAAGCTTGCTCTTTGACATATTTGGTATTTTAGTTTCATTTTTTGAGGCAGCACTTACCAGGGACCTTTTTTATTGTACAAACCAGTCTCTTATTCCCAATACTTCTATATTAGACACAGATAAAATGATGTAAGATTCAAGCAGCCAGAAGACCTTGTGAAGAAGTGCTATTAAAGCTAGGGCACTAAGGAAGCATTCATGAGCCAGCACTGTGCCCAGGTGGCCAAGAAGGCCAATGGCATCCTGGCTTGTATCAGCACTAGCATGGCCAGAAGGGACAGGGAAGGGATCTGACCCCTGTGCTCGGCACTGGTGAGGCCGCCCCTCAATGAGTGGGTTCAGTTTTGGGCCCCTCCCTCCAAAAAGGCCATTGAGTGACTCGAGCGTGTCCAGAGAAGGGCAACGGAGCTGGTGCAGGGTCTGGAGCACAGGTGTGATGGGGAGCGGCTGAGGGAACTGGGGGGGTTTAGTGTGGAGAAGAGGAGGCTGAGGGGAGACCTCCTGGCCCTCTGCAACTCCCTGAAAGGAGGGTGCAGAGAGGGAGGATGAGTCTCTTGAGCCAAGGAACCAGCGCCAGGCCAAGAGGGAATGGCCTCAAGCTGCGCCAGGGCAGGGTCAGACTGGCTCTTAGGAAGGATTTCTTTGCAGAAGGGGTTGTTGGGCGTTGGAATGGGCTGCCCAGGGCAGGGGGGGAGTCCCCATCCCTGGAGGGGTTGAAGAGTCGGGTTGACCCAGCGCTGAGGGATCTGGTGGAGTTGGGAACGGTCAGTGGGAGGTTAATGGTTGGACTGGAGGATCTTCAATGTCTTTTCCAACCGAGATGGTTCTGTGATTCTTCCCTAGCAGAGCACCCCTTGGCATAACAAGACCACCCGCCACCCTTGAGCACTGGTTGTGATCTCTGCACAAACGCTAGGTTCGGCGAACGACACCGAGCATTCCGCTGGTTTTACCTGCTGCTGCCAGGTGGGCAGTGACCTCGTCAGCAGCTGTGGAGTTGAGGATGTCAGAGTCATCGTAGGAGGTGTCCTCTGGCGAAGACGGCGAGTCTTCGTCCGCGCTCAGCATGCTGTGCTCTGTGTAGGTGGCCACATGGACCTGCTGCACCTGCTGGGCCACTGCGTGGGCCTCGATGGTGGCCATGTGCTCTGTTTGGGTCACCCCGTGTTCTTCCATTAATAGCTACTGTCAGAGGAGACAAAAATCAGAGGAAGGGTTACTGACACTGATGCTCCATAAAGGAGGGCAGCCCAAAGTTTCTGAGCCATCTAGATGAGCAGGCCATGACCAAGAGGGAACAAGAGATTACCTCCTCCAGTGGCAGTGGTCTTCTACGAGAGGGAAATAACAACTGCACCAGGAACCAGAAGAGAAACTTCAAGTTTAAGAGTCTCAAAAAATCCATACCTCCAAACAACACGGCATAGCACGCAGAGGCAGTCATCTTTGCTGGAGGAAAGGTCTTTAAGGATCTTGCAGCCCTGAGATTATGTGACCCCCCCAAACCCTACACACTGAGAGGCCTGATCAAAGCTGGAACTTTTATTTGCCACTTCAAGATCTAGCTTTCAGGGAAGACGCTCGAGAGGGATACACGATCTCTCTCTACAAACCTCAGTAGCTCAGGACACAAATGAGGATGCCAGTACAGAAGTTTACTGGCAGCAAGTTGTGTTCTGGAGACCTCTTTTGTTGCCTTACTTGTTTGGAGTCTGGAAGCAGGCAAAATCACTACAACCCAAGCACAAATATTACATAAAGCATATTTATTTAATGCATCTAGTGGTAAACCACTGAGCAAGGTAGCAGCTTACATAGTCAACAGGGCACTGGACCACACAGCATGAACATAAATCTGTGCAGAAGGAACAAGACAGGAGACCCACAGATATTTTCAGTGTGCGTCTACCATACATTTGTGGAAAAGGAATAGTACATCCATAAGATTTCAAACTACATTAGAAGAATTAGGACATCAACCCTCAAAAACAGATTCCCCAAAACCCTCTCAGGGCAAACAGCAGAAGGAAAGAGATGACCAGCTGTAGGGAACAATAAAACATACCCAGCAAATTCTGACCCTGTAAGTACAATCATTGAATTTAAAGCTCTTGATTGACACCCTCTTCATGGAAACCTGTTCAGCTTGTCAGGAGAGAGCTAGGAGCACGGACACAGACCGCAGAGTGGCCTCGGATACGTGGCTGCGTAACTGCTCTATGAACTCAGACAAGCCACGCCATCACACGCAGCTTTGTCCTTCCAAAGCTTGCAATAGCTTCTATTATCCATATCATGTCATAAATACATGGCACTTTGCAAATTATCAACATGACAAAAACCTCAGCCTGGCAAAATAATCACCAAGCTTCTACTGATCATAAACCCCCACATCCTGATGAGCAAAACATGGAACACCACGGCAGGACTGATGAGACTCTGGGACCCAGACCAGCAGAAAGCACTTTGTCAAGAGGGTTATTTCGACCAAACTAACCAGTAGTTACGCAAAGAAGGAGCAACTAATTGAGATGCGGCAAGACAGAAAGCTCCAGAGGAGAAGAACAGAGGACACCTCAGCTGAAGCTGCTAACACGTGGGCAAACAGGAATAGAAGATTAGGTGGGAGGTGGGAGAAGGTTAAAGGAGAGGACCGGTCTTGCTCTGAATGCAGGAAAGAGTACGAAGGGATGGGTATGACCAAGGCTGTGGAGGAAGGAGTATTTTTTGCAGCAGCAGAAACTCAGAAGCAAGGAAGCAGTTGCCATATCCAGACAAAAAATGGAAGAAAAGGTAGAGTGGGGAGTGGCTGGTGTTTAGATGTATTTATTTCTGCCTCAAATCTACTGACCAAAGAGCCGAAATATGACAGATTTATTTTTTTTTCCATCACCATCTGGTTTCTAAAGGCTTGTTTCCACATGCCTCAAAATGTCTTCTGCAACTCAGTGAACTGAGTATTATGGACATTTATAAAACAGCTCTTCCAAAGGCAGTTCCAACTGGAAAACAGCAAAAATAGGGATGCAATTATTTTAGAGAGTCCTGTCCTCAAAACAGGACCCATTTTCCACATTTTACTTAAGCACATTTGGTTTTTTACAGGAAACAAAAGCTGCTTCTCAAATGCAGGGAAAATATTCCCCAGATAGCACTAAGAGAAGGCTTCCCCTTCAAATGCCAGAGGCGTGTATATTGCTGAACAGGGGATGAGATGAAGTTTCTGGTGTAGCAACAGGACCGAGATATTGAAAGGAGACTTGGAATGAGCCAAAGAAGTCCACTGAATACAAAGTCAAAAAGACTCATTACCGTGCGTACATTATAATAACCAAACCATGTTGGTCTTGCCCTACTTCAGCCACACAGAGGGTGGTTGCAATCCATCACCTCATCTGGACTTGCCCAGCCAGATGAGATGTTTGCGAACATCATATTATCCCTGAAATGGCTGTGGGCAGCCAGACAGCCACCCTCTTGCTCAACAGATGGTGGTTTCCCAACCACCAAATCTTAGGGTTTAGGATGAACTAACTTCACATATTCACTTGCAAAATGAATTCATTCCTTCTGCAGCTGCCACAGCAGCCTTGGTCTTCCTTGAGAAGCCAAATCCGACCTAGCCACTTTGGCATGGTTTCCCAAGCACAAATCCAGGCCGGGGGACGAGTGGATGGAGAGCAGCCCCAAGGAGAAGGACTCGGGGGTGTTACCAGATGGAAAACTGACTGTGAGCCAGCAATGTGCACTGGCAGCCCAGAAAGCCACCCGTGTGCTGGGCTGCACCCAGAGCAGTGTGGGCAGCAGGGTGAGGAGGGGGATTCTCCCCCTCTGCTCCGCTCGCGGGAGACCCCCCTGCAGTGCTGGGTCCAGCTCTGGGGGCACCAACAGCAGAAGGACACGCAGCTGCTCGAGCAGGGCCAGAGGAGGCCACGAAGATGCTCGGGGGGCTGGAGCACCCCCCTGTGAGGACAGGCTGAGAGAGTTGGGGGGTTCAGCTGGAGAAGAGAAGGCTCTGGGGAGACCTTAGAGCGGCCTCCCAGGACTGAAAGGGGCTACAGGAAAGGGGGGAGGGACTCGTCATCAGGGGGTGTAGGGATAAGATGAGGAGTAACAGTTTTAAACTGACAGAGGGGAGATTTAGGTTAGATCTAAGGAAGAAATTGTTCCCTGTGAGGGTGGTGAGGCCCTGGCACAGGTTGCCCAGAGAAGCTGTGGCTGCCCCCTCCCTGGAAGGGTTCAAGGCCAGGTTGGATGGGGCTTTGGGCAACCTGGGCTAGTGGAAGGTGTCCCTGCCCATGACAGGGGGGTTGGAACTAGATGGTCTTTAAGGTCCCTTCCAACCCAAACCATTCTGTGATTCTATGATTTACTAATACAAAGAAATCCAGGTGCCTCTTTCCAAAGCATTACTGAACTTTCCAAAAAGCCAAAACCAATCTTCAAAGCATTTTGCCCAGCTCAACTCTGTCCAGTTAACCAACAATTCAGACCTTAGAGGCCAAGCTCCTCGGGAAATACCAGCTTCCCTCCACTAACCAGAGAGGGAGGCCACAGCAACCTGCCTTCTAACACAGGCATTATGGGTTTGTAGCTAAAACACAAAAAAGGGTCCAGATTAGAGAATCCCTTTATTTTCCATGTCTATGGCTGATTTCTCTCCAACACCGTACACACTTCTAACAAGAATCACATAAAATGAACAGCTTCTACTAACAGACTACAATTTCCACACATAACACCGACTTCATTGTGGAGCAAAGCCACCTCCATTAACTGACATCTGCATGGGGGATAGTAGAAGGGAACTGTGTGTATTTAGGCAGTGGGTCTTCATCCACAAGATGCCAACAGTGCTCCCATGCACAGCTATTTTCTAAATGTTAGGGTGATACTGGTTTGATACTGGTTCGCATGTCCCAGCTTGGCAGTCAGTCTGGTTATAACCAAGGACCTGTACACCCAACTGAGATGGAAGGAAGGACTTGGTCACATATTTAATTATGCAACTGGCTGGTATGTGACAGAAGGAAGCATGGTCTAGCAGCTAAAAGAAACAAATACCAGGATATAGGTCCAATACTGGAAGCTGCCCAGGTACTGAGATGACCATGGCACCAGAATCACCCTCGGTACCGGGAAGGCTGGGGAAGAGGCACATCTATATTTACACTCCCACTAACATTATTGCCCCAAGAAATTGAGAGTTTTTGTTGTCCATGAAACACTAAGGGATCCCCTAGAAGTTCCTAAATAGTATGGACAGGAAACTAAATTCCATCCGGACAACAAACAAATGTTTTCAAACTTCTGTTTTCTATCCAGGCATGGACTAGAGGAACTCAAGCACGCGGGACAGCAGAAGTGCTGTTGTGAGACTGTTACGAACCTACTGAGTTTACAGCTAAAGTCAAATCAAACTCACAACCCTCCCTAAAAGGCTGCTAGAGTTAGAGGCTGCTGTTGCCCAACACTGTTTACAACTCAGACTGTAATACTAGAACCATTCAAAAATAGCAGCAATTCAAATACCGTCAGTAAGGAAGGGACCAAGATGCTGAGGTACATTGAAGCAAACTGAAAACTTCGGGTTGAAAAAAAAAAAAAAAAATCAGCTGTAATCTTCTTCCAAGGAATTTATTTTGCCATCACCATAGAAAAATGGTCAAGGAATATTAAAAAAAAAAACCAAAACACTCATCAGGCCAGGCCTTTCCCAAGCTACCATGCTTCTTCTGAAAGGGTATTGCTGCTTTTCTCAATGGAGCAACACAATTTTAAGTACCTTCCATTAAAACAAAAAATGTATTTATCCACAGGAAAATATGATCAGAACATAACTGACAAAGCGTAGTAACCTTTTAGCTCATCAGGAGACACTGCAAGACAATGGATGCTTCCGATACAGTTTCCTTTGGAAGGAAACCTGCTTGAATCAAGAGGCAGTCTACACCTGATGCCACCAGAAACAGTATTTTTTTTTCTATATAAAATTGGTAGTAGAGTGAAACTATGCATTTCTGAATCAGCAAGCAGATGGATGGGTAAGAAACATCAATACTCCTCCTGGGCAACTATGCAAACTTAAACACATGTGCATTTGATCCAGTTTTTACACGCACACATCCTGCTTCAGCGCACAGAGCCTGGTTGAATTTTGGCATTTTTGGAACAGTTAGCTACAAGCAATGACTGGGATAATAAATAACAAGATCATCATGTTTATTTAAAGATGAAGCCCACTTGATTCAAACAAGGTCTAATAACCGTCAGTCTACCACAAACTCTCTCCTCTCTCCACTGCCTCCCTTCCAAGAGTCCAAGGTACGTGCTGCAAAGTATGAAGGTCACTTGCTTCCTCCGTGGCACTATTAGATTTCCTCACTCTTTATCTTTCCTGTCAGTATAAAAGTAGGTATAAGCTGGAAAAAAGGCAATAAACTACTAAAGCTCTTCAGTAAACAGCGCAGCCTGCCCAACTGTGCACACACCACCACCACCAGCTCTAGTAATTAATTTCCAAGTTGTAACTTGGATTAATTCTAGTTTAAGCCAACAGCTGGCTTCAGTGCAGATTTTCTACTTTTTCAGCTTCTGTGCTATTTTCATACCTGTACATTTTCCTTTTAGAAAATTTCCAAATGTCTCCAGAATCATACACTGAAGGGCACTGAGCCTTATCTTTGGGTGCTGAAACCTTCGGTAGTTATTCACATATTCAAATTATTCCCAAAGGATTCCTGATACAAGTCGGGCTTTGGGGGCAAACACCCTGACTGGCAGTTTCTGCTGGTGATTACCAACCTGTTGATACTGTTATTGCCCCAACAGCAAAGCATCTCTGTTACGCATCCAAAGGGTCCGCACTTGGATTTGAACAGGGATTCAGGCACAGGAAATGAAAGGAAAGTTCTTCTTGATTAATTTTAGAGATGAGTATTCATCCTTCCAGAAAAGGGAAGTTTATTCCTGTTTTCCTTCAGAAACCAGAACAGTTTCAGGTGTAAGGAAACCCTAATGATATGATGCCTGCAAAGACATTTCCTGGTAGTTGTAGCTTAGTCCAGAAGCCTTGGATGACAGCCAGAAGTATTTTTAAAGGCATTTAAAGTGCTTAAAAAAATATGAGGATAAAGTCCCTCTCATCACACAGTGCAGTTGCTTTATGACTGTGTCAGAGGTTCCTTTGATGCACTGTCAACTATGATCAATGGCTGTTGACACCATCGCTGGAAGAATACCAGATGCAGGAGGAGCAAAGCAAACTAAAATAGCAGAAGCCGTACCATTCAAACCAGCAGAAAACAACAGAAACTGAACATAAAACCCACAAATCTATGTTAAATTTAAACCCACATGGATTAAAACAAAGGTCTCGTCTGCTCAGTGTAATCTGTGGTATGAACGTAAAGAGATGTAACTTGATCAATACAAAACCATGGGGGTTATCCCACTGTAGAAACTGTCCTCTACCACCACCACCTAGTTTAAAGTTGCCTCATGGGTGCTTTAAACTGAGCCAAAAATAAAATGGCCACACCAGAAAAAATGATGAGGTACACCAGCATGACTGGAAAAACTCTCTTACACAGACAGGGCTTGGACTTATTTTTATCCTTTAGACTGCCGAAGCGGTTTTACTTCAGATGCTGTAGAAGCACAGGGCATTATCTTCTGAGAGTCTTAACTCCGAGACGAGTGTTCGTCTGCCGGCATTTTAAATCACACAGCCAGTTTTACTAACTCATCTAACACAATGCCTAATTCATCTGAAACCCTCTTCAGATTAACAGTAAATAAAAGAATCACTGGATCTCACTTCTCTGGCTGTTTAAATAATTTTGAAAGGATGCAAAATACAGATTATCTCAATAAAGACTGAAGGGCTGAGACCCAGAATATTTTGACAGACCTGCTCTGCGCTCTCTGGGGCATCCACAGCTCACTCCTGCCACGTGTGCTCAGATCCCTCCTAAGAGAGAAGACGCTGCACAAAAAGGAGCTCAGGGAATGCAGGGGCACAAGTTTTAAATGAAAAGAGGGTACATTTAGATCAGATATAAGGAAGAAATTGTTCCCTGTGAGGGGGGTGAGGCCCTGGCACTGGTTGCCCAGAGAAGCTGTGGCTGCCCCCTCCCTGGAAGGGTTCAAGGCCAGGTTGGACGGGGCTTTGGGCAACCTGGGCTAGTGGAAGGTGTCCCTGCCCATGGCATGGGGGGGTGAAACTGGATGGGCTTTAAGGTCCCTTTCAACCCAAACCATTTTGTGATTCTATAAGCCTACCATTCTGAAACGGGGTGGGAACAGCTAACAGCCTTCTCAACATCCCAAACACCAAATACAAAGTTCTCATGCTCAAGTTTTGCAACCAGACCCTCGTTCTGCTCAGGCATTTCAGCGCTCACTCGATGAGCAAACCTCTCTTCTGTAAGCCAACACCATACAGCCCAAGAAGTCACTGTGAAAAAGGGTGGGTTGTCTTTCTTACAAAACTTGCTGCTTCGTCAAATAAAGATTTCTGTACTTACAAATAATCCTGGTTGTCAGAATTCAGGTCTCATATCAAGAGTAAGTCACTATGGGTAGAACACCATGAGGGGAGAGTTCACCTGTACTCTCCTGTAACAGCATCCACAGGAGTACGACATTTTATAACTCAAATGCAAGAATTAGCAAGTCACCGACAGCAAATGGAAAGACCAACTCTCAAGCAGCCTGCTCAGTGCGCTCTTGCACGACCTTTCCTAACCAAAGGCTTTGGGAAGAATGAAATCCCACCCCAGCCAGCTGCATGGCCCTGCTGCACAGAGGAACTAACCTTATCTGACGGATGCCCAGAGCTCAAGCAGCAGCTCTGCCTTCTACAGTGATATAAGCAAGGATTTAGAAATTACACAGGAGGAAAGACAGAGGACTAACAGACACACATTCTTTTTCAGAATCCACTTTATAAGTGAGCAATTAGTTTAATAGAGACATTAACCTTTCCAGCTTGGAGTACTGTCCCCATACTCGTTTCAGGCTGGTCAGGTCATTGACCCCCTTCTCCTCCCAGCCACGAGACTCAGGAGAAAGGCTGCACATTGCAGTGTCCTCTCACAAATTGGCCTCAAATTGCTGAAAAGATCTTAAATTTGTAATGGGAACAAACAAGATGCTATGGCAAGCTACAGTAACTAGTGAAAAAAGAGGCAATGAGCTTACATCCGTTCATATCTCTGGAAAAAGCCAGCCAGCCTGCATCAAGCTTCTCCTCATCCTCCCTTCATCTAAACATCAGGGGAGTCAATACCTGAACCGACAAAGGTGCGTGCAGAGGTCTAGGCTGGTGTCCAGAGGCCCAGCTCTCCACAGCGCAGACAGGTTATTTAAAAAGGTACAAACCAGTCTGTTAGCTAGCGACAGAGCCACTGAAATACAAAGAGCAGGGCAATGAAGCAGCCTCGTGGCCTGCAAAGACTCTCTTGTAGAGGAGGGTTTATAATGGCGTTTTCCCCAAAGCCATGCCTTGTATTCAGCATACTGTAACGCAAGCAGAAAGGAAGAGACAAGCCAACGTTGTGGTTGCTCAGTTAGCTCAGGGGACATCAGATGTTCCTGGGTTTTTTCAATGATTTTTTTTTTTTTAATTTGCTTTGTTTTTTTAAATTAAGTAATTTAGAGGACATATTTAAGAGGGCCAATTCTACGCATCCACTCTCAAGAATAATCCCTCTGGCTCATTTTCTAATTTGTTTCAAAGGAATGGAAACACTCCTGTTTTCTTTCCCGGCCCATTTTCTGTTTGATCCCCGCACCATAGTCAGTACCAATTCCTTATCAACAACCCTGCTCCGCACAGGAACTTGGCACGTAGCACTTGGTCTGGCACTACACAGCAGTCTGAAGACCAGTGTAAAAAGGAAAAAAAAAATTAAAATCTGGTTCATCATTCAAGCTGGCCACCCTCCTCATGGTTTTAACTTCAATGAAATACTGCTCCATGCTTGGCAAGTTTGAGTGTTTTCCAGAAAATGTGCAACACCTCCTCCCTTTCTTCCACTCTTTTTGTAAAGTTGACAAGCATCTGGAGTTTAATATGCCCTTAATGGATTCAAGCCTCCGCTGTAAATAAGTCGTTTGCTTTGCATTAAACAACCGACATCACACTGGCACTTTTGTTCTTGGAGGCGATTGCGGAGAGTTAATCAACAGGGCTCCTGTGATCCGGGTGTGTTAATTCTCATGCAGCAGCTCCGTGGGCTGCGGGGTGGCTGCTGCAGCCATCAGTCACCGCCTGCTAAGCCCCTTCTTGCAGCTCTCCAGTGGGGTTCAGCCACGTAGACCAGCACCTCTGCTAGGAAATGGGCCTCTAAATCAGGTTTTAGCCATTTGCTGCTCAGTTTGCTTTTCCCCCTTCCCCTAGCTCGGAGAGGAGCCACGGTGTTTACTCAACTAAATGCTGCTTCTTCAACAATGCTGTGAGGAGGTAGCGATGATGCTCAGCATCACTCTCGTGCTCATCTCCATCCCTTGGCCACCACAGCGAGGCAAGAGCAGAGTTTCGCAGCGCAGGTCGCAAAGGTGCTGGTGGTGGCACATGGGGCTTCCCACACGCAAAGCGTGTGCCCCGCTGAGCTGCCTTCCTCGCTCCTAAGAGCCCGCTGTGGCGGGTAAGGTAGACCACATCACCCCGATTTATTTTAAGAACTACCAACTGTTTACAGCTGCAACAGCTCATCCGCCTGCCTGCCACAGCGACCACGGGCATCAGTGTCATCTCGCGAGAGGGAGGGATCGAAAATACCTTTGATGATCCAGGCCAACGTGACTTGAAGGAGTTTTTTCAGTTAACCGGGTTTCATACTTCATGTATTCAATCAGATTAAAAAGCACTTCCTATGCACTTAGTACATAAGAATGTTTTATTTAAAAAGCTATTTCAGACTTCCGGCTGTACATCTAGATAAACTCCAAATTCCCTGCAAAGACAGCTTGGAATAATTCGTAAGTGAAAACTGATCCAGCAAGGAATAAATCATTTGCCATTTACTAATAAAATCAAATCCTGTTTGAGTGTAATTATACCTTTGAAATTGTCCGGTACTGCTTTTTGCTGTTCCGGCACAAAGCCCCCTACGCATTTTTTAAAGCGAGTACATACATCCTGATACAGCTGGTTTCTAATCAGCAGATTTCAATGGTTATACTAACCATGAAGAACTAACCTCATTCAGAAACAATGGCAACACGAACCAAGAGATCGTACACCCTGATTTTCACAAGGAGCCATGACTGAAATCACTGGTGCTCATCCAGCTTCAATAGTCTTGAGACACTTGTGCCTACCCTCTGACTACAACAGCCTGAAATGGCCCGGTTTTGATAGTTCCTGGTCTGAGTTAGAGGAGCTGCCAACCTCCAGTTGAGGGGAGGATTAGAGGACAACCTCTAACAGAGGAGAGATGGCCAGTCTTGGCTTGGTGCTGTCTTGGCTGCATTTCTCCTCTATCTGAGCCAATGCCGGCTGGTACCTGGAAGCCACATCTCAAAGCTGTCCACCTCCCAGCCAGGCCTGACTCACACGGGCGCAATTCTCACTCGCAGCATTTCCGGATGATGCTGGTTAAGAAACCACTTCCAGATGAAATCTGAGATGGCAGGAGTCTACGCCAGCCCATTACAACTGCACTGGCTTCTGCGAGTACCGCCTGCAACTGAAAAGCCCGTGGGAAAGCCCCCATCTCCCAGCCTCAGCTGCGCTATGTACCGACAAGCAAGACCCAGATCTTCTCCTGGTCTTTCCTCCATGGGGACAAAAGGAATGGGATGTCCAAGACCTCCCTAGCAGGTGGTTTCAGACTCCCAATAGCAGAGAGTTAGCTCTTTCCATGATTTCCACCTGTCACATTGTACTGGTGTCTCTCACTGCTTAAATATGATTCGTTAATTCACCTTTCAGATAAATTTGATACCATTCTTATATAAAATTCTTATATAATTATATATAATTATTTTATAATCTTATATAAAATAGAGGGAATTACCACTGCGGGTTTGATAAGAAAACAATGATGTTCACCAGGGACAAGATTGATTAATATCTTAATTACTACTACAACTCATTTAAAATGCACATTTAAATCCCCAAATCCTATTTTTCCATGGCTGTGGAAAAAAGTCTTCCCTTGCTCATGGAGAGAATTTGCTGGCCTACACCTCAATCCAATATAAAATGGCTTTTTTTCTGGTAAAGCGTCTGTCACTCTGGAACCTGTGTAAGGTTTTAGATGGGACTGACTTTCCGGGACTTGAGACATTGCCTCCTGTCAGCAGCAACAACTGATACCCTGCGCAAAGGCAAGATAAGACACGCTAGTTTACACCTCTCCTATCAAGATTGAAGCGAACATCTTATTTCACGCTGGCTCACAGCCGCACGTGGATGGTTGTCGCATGTCAGCAGAGATGCGGTAACTCAAGCACTAGGAGGAACTACAGAAACTAGCTCTCGTTCCACAGCGTCCTCCTGTGGCATAATATTAGTATAATGATCCTTTTAATTAGGATGGAAAAAAATTCCCTATGCTACCAGTCTCAGCATGAAAAGACCTAAGATAAAATTGATTCTAGAAAACAAAACCAAACCCCCTTCTATTAATGTGCTCTTTTTATCAGCATTTCCCATAAAAGAGCAAACACTTCACACTGCAGGAAAAACTCCACATATGGAAAGTCTGGAAGAGAAACAAACAAGATTTTATGCATATTTATTAGGCATAAAAACTCCTATTTGCTGAAGTTTCTGCTGAAAGCCACCATTTGGTGATGTGGTAGGACATTCATTTCATGATGAACAATGCAGTTTGCAACGGGTCCTTTTTGCAGCTTAACTTCACATATTTAGCACCAAACGCTGGCAGGAAGCAATGGGTTGAACCAAGGATGAGGTGGTTTCAACTTGAAGACTCTCCTTGGGCTTCGGCATGAAGGCGATGGCGAGTGGAGGGAAGACTTCACCACAGCGCTCCACCCAGCCGCAAAAGGCGAGCTGGAGCAGATGCCTGGTCTCCCTCCTGCCCAGGCCAGCAGGAAGAAGAGGCAGCACATCGAGAGAACACGAAGCTCTCCAGGAAAAAAAAACCAACACTTTTAAATTACCTCAGCAGCTGAACTGGGCTGGACTGGCTGCCAAAGCAGTTTCTCTTCAGTTGCTTGCCTCAACCAGAGCAATGGTAGTCCACACAGAAAGCACAGCATGTACACAGAAACACTCCACACTTTTTTTTCCCCAAATTTTAAGCAATTCACATAAGTTAAAAAAATAATAACAAAAAGTACTACAGTGGAATCGGCATGAATGACACCAAGACAAAGGTTAGCACATGTTCAGCGTTCGGAAACCCATGGGAAGGGCATACCACCACATCCCAGACCGTGACAGCCAGCGAGTGTAATCCAAACCTGGAAGTCAAACTACACCGTAAAATCGTAAACCACGGGGTGGAATTCTCATTTAGCATTCCCGTGCTTCCCCCCCAGGCTCCACAGGTTTCACATTAAGCATATGGGGTGTGATACAGAGGTGACTGTCCCTTACCAGTAACACCTTGGGCAGAACCTTCTTCCCTAAAATTTTTTGCAGGATGTGTAGTCTGACACGAGTCTAGGAAACGTAACACATGATAAATGGCATTCGCAAAAATAATACTTGTCAACTTACACATTCTTTCATTTAAAGAACCACAGAGAAATCCCAGTTTCAAATTATTTTACTTTGTGTGCATAGCCCAGAAGTCATTTTAACAGTGTGAAGCAAGTTAGTCATCTCTAGCCAATACAGCTTTTTTAATTAACACGCAAAGTGGTCTTTTAAGAATTACTAACCCAATAAGCACAACTGCCGAGAGCGCTGCTATTTGCTGATCGCCAACAGCATTCCTGGCACTGCACAAAGGCACGGCCCTCGCCCCAACAGGATTACTGCCTAAAAGACAGAGCGCAGCCCTAGCTGGCTGCATTAAGGTGCAAATGTTCCCAGTTTTAATCCTCTTTTATCGAGAGAGAGGATTAGCGGTTATGCTGGACTACCACAGAAAAACATAAAGGAAGCGTGTTTTATTGAGGGATTTGAGCGAGACGGTGGCGATGTGACACACCACGACCTCGTCTAGACCGAAGCTCAGAGGTGTGAAGTATCACGTTAACCATAATGTCCAGCGTGGATGAGGTCTGCTGTCTTCAACCTTGGCTAGATGGATCACCTTAACGACTTGGTCCTCACATCGCATTAATTTAACCAGATTAGCATATGGTAAAGGCAGACGACGCAGCCCTAACCGTGTTTAATTATCTAACTTCCACCCTAAAATGGCAAGCCTGGCCCAACCCCTACTTGATGGTTCTGTTAATGATGCAGTCTTCAGGGAGACACTTAATATGGTATGGTTGACCCTAAACCCAGAATGAGTTACACCAGTATGACTGTTGCTGGTTTTCAGAGGGGTGGTACCACTTTAGCTGGATGAGGAAGGGTACAGGTATTCAACCTGAGTGCACAGAAGGTCCCAGGCAACGGACTAAGCTGTGATGAGGTCCCAGACCACACACACATACAAAAAAATCTCTCTCCTCCTGCAGTTTTATATGTTTACCCTTTCAATTAATCTGCCTTCCAATCCTGCAATGCATACTGAAGCCCTCTATGTTGTGAGCAAACAAAAAAAATTAGGAACCCAGGCCATTCTGTCTTAAAAAAAAAAATTAAATCCTCTAGGGAAAATGCACACTAGAATAGCATTTGTTTGCCACATCTTATCCTAAGTTTGGGTTGGTGGTTTTTTTTTTTTTTTTTTTTTTTTTTTCTAGCTCTAAGAGGAAAGGTTGTGCATTCACAGGTCTGCAGACAGCCTCTGACATCAACTGCTGTATCTGCACTCACACGGGAAAGAATTTAGGGATTCTCCTCCAGGCTCACAAAAACTGGCATCTCTGGTTACCCTGCCGTGCCCTTTAGGGCATCTGAGGTGACAAGAGTACAGTGAGGCTCCGTTCAGTGCCAGTAAAAAATGGGATACCTCCTCCCCTTAGCACCTGGAACTGGGAAAAAGGAAAGGACAGGCTCCCTCCCAGTGGTTTCCTGTGGTTCAAGGACAGGTCTGCTTGCCTGCCCTGCGAAAGACTGCAGATGAGGAGGAAAAATTCCTCACCAAAACCACTGGAAACTAATGAGCAAAGGGCCTGAAAAGGGGAAGTGTCACCTCTGTAACAACACACCAGGTATGTGAGAAAATCCAGTGTGCAGCTGCGTATTGTGCAGGATTAAGATTTGTGTTTTGTGGAAAAAGAAGTGCATCTACAGCCCAACTAGATTAAAGAGATTTATCTGGGAGTTATTTAAGTCTTAAGTACCTGCACGCTGGATTTAAATGCTGGTTCAAACATTTTTCTCTCTAGTATTGACAAAAAGCCTGTTAAGCAGGCCACCGTGCTCTCCAAGCCTCCTGCTTAGTACTCAGCTGTCTTCCACACGAGCCAAACTGAACACTCAAGACCGGAGCCATTTGTGAAAAGATAAAACAGGGTTCTAACAATCACACACACGAGTACACCCGCTAATACTCTTCTCACTAAGCAGAGTTACTTCCTTCTGTCTTAGTCTGAGAAGGGGCACAGGTCAGTGTGGCTTACAGGAGTACTACCGCACCAGCAGCTGGAACATTCAAGATGGAGCCATCACGGTTTTCCAGTCCTGACCCACCTTAAGTCAGCGCTCAAACGGGGCTTTTCCTGCTTTGAATACACAGCATGGAATGCAAATCCTGTGGGAATTCCAAGTTTTCGGAGTTCCTGCAATGCACAACCGTGCATTTGGTACGCTGAAAACGGACCACGAATTTTTATTTGCTGCTACATTTTGTACTTTAGATGTCTTTCACATTGCTTCACCACCACCTCCATCTACATATGCTTCTCATTATCAGGGTTTAAATATTACAGCTATCACAGGAACATACACCGCTTCCTTCTCAAGCAAGAGACCCAATTTACTGATTTACCTGCCAATTGCCATGAATACTCATGACGCAGAAATAATAAGCCTGAAAAAAGACAACTTGCAACCCAAAGCAACTATGAGAAGAACTTCAAATCAGCTAGCTCTTTCGAGGGAAGAAAGGGAGTAGCACTATTTGAAGTCCCTTCTCCTTCAAAAGGGAAACCAGGAGTTAAAGGATTTTCTTTGTGCCCAGGAAAGCGGCTGCAGAAGCAGCAGCAGGAGACTCTAATGGCTGACGCCAACAATAAACTTATGGGGACAAGAATTAGTTTATACACCAATCCTCTATAGAGGATGTTGCAAGGTAAATAAAGCGTGGAGACTCCGGGGGTGTGGTCCTGCAAGTATTTTTGACCCCGACTAAGGGGAAGTTTTCCAAGCCTCGAAGTCATCCCCATTTGATTACTTTAATTAGATGGTTATGTAATCAACAGTGGGAGGGACTCGGTTTCTTTTGGATTGCATTTCTTGGTCACGCTGGTTACAAGCAAGAAGCACGCTCTAGAAATGAAAATACACTTTTCTGGTTTTCTGCTTATGTATTTAAGTCAGATTAATTTTGTAACAGTACTGAAAAAGTTGAATTACCCTCCAAGTCGCTATCAGTCTGTAGCATCTGAGCAATCCATTTATTATTTATAGGCAATACAGACAGCACACAGAGCAAACAGATAAAATAATTCACACATCTGCCTTACACACAGCCTCACAGAGGCAGAAAGTAATCAACACCCAACAAAAATAATGTGAGCGAGGGAGCAGAGGCTAAGAGCCCAGCACCAAGAGCAGAACGCACTGAGGAAACACCTGCTTTCATCCTCCAGCACAAAAATAGGCTTCATCACCCACTGAAAGCAGTATGGTCTCTAAGAAAGGATGAAATACAGGAAGAAAAGGAGATGCTGGACTTCTCAATCCTATAGAATCAATGCTTGGATGGAATACACCGATGATCACAAGTGTCCTACGATTCTTTGTATAGCTACATCTTTCTTACAGGAGGAAAAAAAAAAAAACAAACATGGTATTTCACTGACATCAAAACGTCAATGCGCATCAGGATGCCTATCACTCTCCTACGTGCTTCACCAAATATAGCCTCCACCTCCCCATTTTCTATCTGTCAATAGAAGGGACTCCTTCTTGGGAGTTTGGCAGGAAACTCATCCACAAAACCAGACCAGCCTGAGCCAGAAGTCCTTCCCATAAAACTAAACGCATCAGGCAATCTCCAAAACAAAGTGGGCGTACAGCCTTGCTTACTCGGCCATCCTCTCCCATCTCCCCCCTTACTAACACTCCTGGCGAGAACACAAGGTCTGCTCCTTGTTATAAACTGTACCATTTCCCGAAAAGATAACGGGCTCTGAGGTTTCCTAGCGAGTAGTGCCATTGCACAGGGACAAACAACTCCAGCCAACCTGCCTGCCTGGCAACTGGTTCAACCCCACCAGTTCTTGGCACAAAGCAAAAGCAACAGGGCCAGAATCAGCAAAACACTACAATTATTGAACCTTGTACCTGAATTCTCCCCAAAGCAGGATGGTGCCTCGATGGTCCAGGTTTAGCCTGGACAGGTGAGAGGTTCTGCCACCCTCAGCACAAAGCCCTGGCAGCCTGCACCACTGTGGACCTTCAAACCTTTCTCCACACCCCACCGCTAACGGTACAGCCTTTACTTTGGAAAGTGGCGAGAGCTTCTGTTAGAAACTGAAGTTTCAGGTGGAAGAAGAGATAAGATGCTAGTAATGTTGAGCATTTTATGGTTTGGAATACCTGAAAAACAGGGGGTTTGCTAGGAAATATTTACCTGGTTTAGATTCACACGCAAAACGAGCTGATGAAGAGATTCACAATAGCTGACACACAAATTCACTCTCTAAAGCAAGTGACAAACAGATTGGGGCAAGGGCGCGTATCTGCATTCAACAGTGGGAATGTGAGAAACTATTAAACTGATCCTCTAACAAACAACTGCATTCAAAACCGTAAGAGGATGGATTACCTTTAAACACAGAAAAACATTGCCCCAGTGCCGAGAGACCGTGCTAGAGACTAGGAGCCACTTGACTCCTTCACACGGAGGGTCTTCAGTGCTTCGTGAGACTTTCAGCAGGATGAGCCTTACTGAAGATCCGGAAGAGCACAATAACCAACAACAGAGCTCTGAAACTGGTGTGAAAACTAAACTGGAATAAGTGGAAACTTTTATCCTGGATTTTGATTTACAATTGGCTGCAGCCAGTCCTAATTTTAGACAAGCATGTTTAACAAATGGTATGTATCAAAGAGCTAATGAAGTTCATTAGAGGAGAGCCGCATGAGTCACAACAAGTATCTGCTTCAAGTGTCACCTCTGCACAATTTTCCATCTTTCTACTACAGTAACTACTGAATAGTAAAAGTAAGATCCCCACCATGCAGCGTTATTTAAAAAGACCAAGGGGTGTATTTTAAAATTATTTTATTAAATAACTCAGTATAACACAGGGTAATCAGTAATACAAAAAAATCTTAACTATATTTTTTCCCTATGGCTCTACGTCAGAGGCAGCATAAGAAAGATAAAGTCTGAGGCTAAATTTTACAGTACCTCTTGCACTGAAAATCACCAACACAAGCCGATTTCTACTGACAGCATGCAATGTTCTTACATATAAAAGTCTGCATTACATTTTCTTGGTAAAATGGATACAGGGACACAGCAGTCACGGCACTCTGCCTCCTTCCTAGAGGACACTTTTCCAGATCAGAGGGTAAGGCAAAAAAAATAGTAATTCCCAAAGCCTTCAAAAGACCAAGAAGCTCCATGGAAATCTCCCTCAGTTGGTAAATGAAGAGCAGGTGGAAGCAGTAATGGAAATATTCCCAGAGCATATACATGCACATGGCAGCAGAAGTTTCACATGAAGTAGCCTAGAAGCAAGATTTACAATAAAGGCAGGTCCAGTGCTCCCAAGCTGGGCTCCTGCAGTCGTTTGTGGTTCTTTATTTTCACCTACAAGGCTGAAATCTTCCAGGCTTGAGCTTGCCAGAAGTGAAACTGGCTGGTTTAAGTCTAAGAAAAGATGATTCAGGCTCCCGAGCGACAGAAAAAATATGGAATTCCAACACTTGGAAGTATTCCTTGTGCCAAAATACCTGCAGTCTGAAAGTTGACACTTGTGCAGCCGACCAGTCACAGGGCATTTATCCAGGAAAGTTAAGACAATTAATCGAAGCTCAATATTACACACATAAAACCCCTGCGCGGCCAACTTTACTGGGAAGCAAAGTGGCCTTTGCTCACTGTAGCTTAATCCTCTATGAACACGTTTTTGCCACACATCTTCCCAATGGAGCTATGGAGAAGGGCAACCTCCGACCGACACGGCACACACTAAGGACTCTTGGTGGTATGGCTGGTTTTTACCAGGATGGCTTATTTACTTCTGGGGTCAGGGGATCTGTTGTTCTGGCACACCGGGCAGCACAGTTGGGATGGCACGGTCCACATCCACAACATAAACTTGTGTCAGGATAACTCACGTGCTTGTTACACAGAGCACAGCCAGGCCAAGTTACCTCCGAAGGAGCATCCGTGCAGCACAGCAGGTACGGAGGGAAACGCCGCGAGTTAATGGGGTCCACAGAAAGATTTTGATTCAAGAGAAAGGCAGCGCTTGCACTGCTCCACGCCAAAAAAGATCATATTGCCTACACACACGCGAACACTGGCTCTATCCAGGCTGCCAACGAACGACGCTTTACAAGACCTGTGCTTCATTCCACCTATACAACGGGAACGTACACCAGGCCACACACTTTGTAAAGCACAGATGCTATTGCGGTACGTGAAACTGTGAGAGCTGCACAAAACACGTACTGGATGAGGCAGAGGGTTCCCCAACTTGCTGTATTTATGGCTTGTGCGTAAGAGCCCGTGCCTCGTTCATCGTAAAACCCGTACATAAATGACGCAAGACTTCTGAAAAACAACTGCGATACAACAAAATACAATAAAACACAACTGCGACACTCTATAAAATAGTAAACACATGTAAAAAATTACATGAGCATATGAGATTATTTAATTAAACACTACACTGTAACACTTCTCCACCACGAACAAGATTAAAACCCTGAAAAAAGCGTTAATATAATCCTGACCTTTCCAAAGTTACCATTATCATATACTTCCTCTTTCACCCTCAATGAAAAAAGAATTGTTGCTCTCAGTTTTACCACAGGTGTAAAAACCTAAATTTAAAAAAAAAAAGAAAGAACAGTTTCTCTCTCATCTATTTCCCCAACATTCAGGCATTAAAAGTTCCATATAACAGGTTTTAAAAATGAGCAACTGTGATGCAAATGAACCAGAAGACAAGGTAATGCTACCGCTAAAGTAAGGATGAACACAAGCTGCCATGATGTCACAGACAAAAACTCTGAAAAATAACAACAGCACACAGCCACAACACTGAAAATACTCTTACCACATCCAGGACACGGAAAGAGGGTCTAAAACTGTGCCTGGACAGCAGCAAGGCTAACACATTAGAGACAACAACCAGAACAGCAATGCCCTTCCTAAGATAAAAATCCTGAATTCTGGAAATAACAAAGATGGTTCCAGTGGAGGAGGAAAAAAATAAAGCAGAGATCCAAATCTTGAGGAGGTGCACAGAAAACATCTCTCCACGCTATGAAAATTTTCTCTAGCTGCAAGAAAGCTAAGACTTAGCAACCCCACACTTACGAAGTCTTTTGAGTCAAATACTTATTTCTGCCCTGTAATTATTATTTACACTAACAAGGTCCTGAGCACCTCAGTCATGAACCAGGTCTCTCCTGAGCCAGATGTTGTATAACCCGAGAACAAAGAGACACGACTTATACCCCCTTTTGGGCATATTAGAAGGGGGGGAAAAAAAATAAATAATTCTGCTTGCGTGTTTAACAGCATTTAAAACTCGCTGTCCTCCCAAGCAGCAGCCCCGCTCCCCAACTCATATACAAAAGGGCAGCGCCGGCCCAGGACGCTGCCAACAAGGCATCCATTTGCAGTCAGAAAAATAAAAAGGAATTAATAAATAAATAAATGGGGGGGGGAGGGGGGAGGAGAGGGATAAAAGGGGAAAAGAAAATAAGAAGGAAGAAGAAAAGCCCCCCAAATGGCTGCAGCCGCGACACAACTTCCCTCCCCGGAGCAGGACGGGCTCACACCGGGGCCGGAGCAACCTGCTCCCGCAGGCTGCAGCACCCGGCTCGGCCAGACGCGTGGGCCCGGGGCCGGCCCGCACCCGCCTTCCCCTTCCCTCGCCTTCTCTTCCCTCCCTCCCGCCGCCCCCTCCCGGGAAAAAGGGCGGGGGGGGGAACACACACATACACGCTCGGTCCCCCGGGCTCCCCCCGGCCGCAGCCGGGAGAGGCCCCCGGCGCCCCGCAGGCCCCGCGGCCGCCGCCCCGCCGCCAGCCCCCGGCCTCCGGCTGCCGAGCGGGAGCGGCCCGCAGCCCGCCACGGGGCCGCGCTCCCCCCCCCCCCCGCCTCCACCCCCCCGGCCGCCCGCCGGCGGGGCCTAGCGCGGCCTAGACGGCCCCGCGGCGGCGCTGAGGGGAGGCGCGGGCGCCGGAGCCGGGGGTGCCTGGGCGGCCGGCGGGGGCCCCCGCGTTGCTGCGGCTGCGCCGGGCTGGAGGAGCTGGGAGATTGCGCGGTAGGACACTCACCTCAGAGCGGCTGCGCTGCGGCGGGCCTGCGCCGTGGAGCCTCTGCCGGGCGGCGGCCGGGGACGGAGCCGAGCGGGGACGCGGCGCGGCTCGCCCTGAGCCGCCGCAATGGCGAGCGGGAGAGGCGGGGACCGGCGGCGGCGGCGGCGGCGGGAGGAGGCCGGGGGGGAGAGGGAGAGAGGGGGGGGGGAGGGAGGAGGAGGACGTATGGCGTCATAGCCCGGCGCCGCCGCCATGATGAGGAGGGCGAGGGGCCGCGGCGGGCAGGGTGGCGGCGGCGCCATGTGCGGGAGGTCGGGGCGGCGGAGGGGCGAGGGAGGAGGCGGCGGGGAGCGGGCGGCGAGCCGGCGCCATGTTGGGGAGGTCGCGGCGCCTCTGCGCTGCGGGGTGTGGGGGCGCGGCGGGGGGGGTGAGGGGGTGCCGGCGCCATCTTGGGGAGGTCGCAGCCGTTCTCTCTCCCCCCTCCCTCAGCGACGAGGTGCGAAGGGGCCTGAGGAGACGGCGGGCCGAGCAGCAGGACCCAGCCTGGGCTGCGCCGGACCTGGCGCCTCAGCCAAGCGGGCTGCGGTCCCAAGCGTGTTTTTCTGTGGAAAAAGTCTTTTTAAAACCATCCCAGCCTGCTGCTGGGCCACGGCTTTCCTGCTTGCACACCCCCGCGTACCGCCCTGGTGGTTTTTGGGGTAGGAGAAACCATATTGCTGAGCTAATCTGGGTTTAAAAAAAAAAAAAAAAAAAAGGGAGAGATCAAAATAACACATCGGGAGGCCGGTGGGGTGTGCGAGAGGCCATCTGTTTGTAGCTGTAAATCTTCGCCTGCGCCTGGCAAGGGCCGCCAGCTTGAGGCAGCTGTGGCTCCTGCGCTGGAGCAACTCCGAAACGCGGCTTGGTCTCGCGCCAAGGGGACGGGTGTCCCTTCTGCACATAAGAAGATGGTGGTAAGACCATTAGCAGGCTGACCGCCTGCTTTCTGCCCTGAACACGAACATACTCCACAAAGCCTCTTGTTTCCGCTGCTGCCCAGTGGGTATCGAACTGAACTCAGCTTTAGCACCATTAATTACCCTTCCCGGTATATGGAAGCTAATGATTTCTTGTATTATCGTGTTAGGGCTCAGAGACATCTGTTAGGATCCCAGCCTTGTTCTGGGGGAAGGTGTTCACGTTTGAAGGCTGTCGCTGTCCCCAGGCAGCCTGGGGTTTCAGCAGGAACCTGAAATATAAAGAAGAATTTAAAACACAAAGGGAAAAGGAGATGAGGGAAATAATAAAAATGGGTATAATCTCTGTTTTGTAGGAGGGAGTCTTAAGATGGGACTTGACGTCTGATGCACAGAAGCTGTCAAATTTAAGATGTTTTTCCACACCTAAAGACTGACGGAAAATACAATGGGAACAGGTACTAGGAGAAGAGTTAACAGAAGCTGGTTAAGAGCAGGCTGGAAAGCAAAATATTTGCGGTAATATTCCTTCATTAAGGATCTTACGTGTTTATTATGCACTCTGCGCTAAAGATCTGGCAGATCAAAAATTCAGTAGACTTTTATATTAGAGTAATCTTCATTTTATTTTTGTTGGCATAAAATGTATGTACTTTGTTCCGTTTCAGGACATCAACCTACCATCTGTGCCTAGTAGAAACCTCTTCCATGGGTATGTCATTGTACTAAAAATGATAAAATTTTTGTCATTATACTAATATATCCCACTACTGGGATTTTACAAGTTCCCTGGAAACATGCGGTACCAGTCCCTGTAAAAGGGGATGCGTCCTACGTGCCTGCTAGTTCACAGCACTCTGCAAATTTACTGATACTCAGGTGAATACAGAAAATACAGAAATAACTTCATTTGATAGGTGGAATGAAACATAACCACCGATTTTTTTTCTGTTTACAAATAGAATAAAGCAATAGGGTGACTTCAAGGAACCCAAGCCCCATCTTAGGGCAGGAGCGTACTGCACCCCTCTGAAGAGGCAAGATTATGGAAAGCACAGCATGGAAAACAAACACTAACTGGCGCGCCTCGTCTGCAGAGCCACCCGAGGCAATTGGCATGTGCGACAGGTCAGCTGGGGATCGACTGTCCACTCTGCAGAGTCACACTCCAGTTGTTGGTTCCGCAGTGCCCCTCTGTTTTTTCAGGATCTTTGCTACCACATGCACACTCTTCTTAGCACGTTGTGGGGAAAATAACACCTCTGCTTTTTGTGTGAATGTCATCTTAGCCTGTAGACTCAATCACTCTGAGTTTTGGATGCTCTGGATTTCTGTCATTGGCCTCTCATAGGTATGAAATGTGGATCTGGGCCAAATGATGACTTATGCCAGTTGCTGAGATGAATGTAACTTTTGCTGCAGAGCCGTGAAGGTGTTTTGGCTGGGGCTTGGGCTCCTTGAAGACAGAGGAGTGCCTTGCCAACACAGGCAGACATGTGGAGGCAGCTGATGCGGACTGTAACAGCAGTGGAATTCCCTTGTGCTAATCAACACTTCTGGAGCGGTGCCACAAGCACCGAGACCTGGGACCGTGCCACCCAACAGGCCTGGTATAACCTACAGTGATCCAGACTCTCCGCAGCAGGAAGGTCACTTCCTGGTACATCCCAGGAAGGTAGATTTAGATGAGCCACCGAGAAAATTTCATAATGGTAGGATGTGATAATACTGGAAGAGCTTTGGGACACTCTGGAGTCTCCCCCACTGGAGGTTTTAAGAACAGGTTAGACAAAATACCACTCTGGAATGCTGTAGGTACGGTTGCTCCTGCCTCAGGGAGAGGGATGGATGAGATGACGTCTCGGGGTCCCATCCAGCTGCATATTTTCAAGGCCACATGTTGCTAAACGGTTTGGAATGGGCAGATCAAACCATGGGCTTGTGAAAGTGCACATTTATGAGTCAGTGGCTGTTGGGTGAGCTGAGACTGGCTGGCACACGTGCTCATTTTTTTTTCTACTCCTCTCAAAGTGCTCACATAAAGAGAAAAGTGTACACAGGACCAAAGCCTCTCAACAGAGAACAGCACAGACATTCCTTTGGGATGTAGCAGAAAGGTCCTCCCAGAGAGGCAACATTTCCCAGTATGAACAAACTAACTCCTCTTTGAAAAACTGAGCATCAACACGTGTCTGCCCAGGTTCTCATGGAGATCCAGACTGTGCTGTGTCGTAGATCCATAATCCTACGTGAAAAGGGTTAGGAAAAGACTAATTGCGAGTACAAATGTACCTTTGGCCAGCTGAAGCATAAGGAGCCTGGCTTGCACACCCGTGGGAATGCCAGGGGCTGGTTAAGACACGCCGTATCCAGCATTCAGGGAAAGACGGGGGAGGAACGGTGGGGAAAGGGAGCTTTGGTGACAGGGCGGGCCCGGAAAGATTTACCTGTCCACATCCTGGGTCTGGGAAGAGAAAATGCGGAAGGAATAATGTGAGGACAATGTTATCAAGTTAACAGCTGGATGTGTGAGCTCGAGTGCTGTGAGGCTGTGGTAGAGAGGTCTGAAGACTATGTACAGGTTGTTTTAGCAGATCACCTTGTCTTTGGTTGGTGACTTCTGGGACAGAACAAGAAAACAGATGAGTAACAAGGAAGGATTGCCTAGGAACAGATGCACAGGAAAGCATAAGGGGAATGGGAGTGCCCGGGTCAATTAGCTGGCCCGGCTTTGTAACATGGGTGGGTTATTACCAGCAGTGTAAGTGGCTTCTGAGCTTTGGCCAACAGCCTCAGACAAGTCTGGCCTGAAAGTGCCACCAGCCTTAGGTCACAGATTTGGTGTGTTTTCAGGTGCCACGGTAGGGTCTGTGCACAAATCAGAGCCCTAGGCGAAGAGCCCAAGCTCCAGTGAAGACTTGTCTTCCGTGGGAGTGTGGCTGCATTACAACCAGGTTTGCAAGTATGAAAAAGTACTGTTGGCTTTTATGGACCACAAACAGAGATGACGTTTTCATAAGGGGACGAGACACGTGCCCTTGCTGGTGTATTTAGCACACCTCATTGACCAGGTCAATCCAACACGTTGCTCCTGTCAGCTAAGCCAGTGTGGGCAGGAGGGAGATTCTCCAAAAAGTGTTTTGGAGACACGAGTGTAGCTTTAGGACTTCCTGAACACACCAACTCTTGCTTATTTTATGACAACAGACATTACAACAAACAAGAATGTGTTACCTTCCTGGGTTTATATGTGAAGGCTGATCTCTGGCACGCTGGAGATGAAGGAGCTGCACGTGGTCGCGCAGCAGAAGACACGTTCCTGGCAGCAATTTTCTTCAGGGTCTGCTTGCCACAAAATGTCCTAGCTGCCTCGGAGTTAAAACATCTGCTGCCTGTTGGCAGTTCTTGGCTGCCTGTGCTTGCAAGCGATGGAAGAGGTGGAATCCCAGCCGCTTGGCATCCTGTATCATCAGGGGAGAAAAAGCGGATGGGTCTTTTTTTCTGTCATACGGAGTTTTTATTCTCATCTTAAGCCCGTAGAAGAGAAAAGTAACTGATTCACCCACTATGCTGTAAACAAAACGCCCTGATGATTTAGCAGAACTGAGCGGTTTTTAAACATTCACGGCGCAGACTGAAGGAGGGAAGAATACAGACACAGCTGCTTGGCCTTTTTCTTCTCTCCCTCTTTTTCAGGTTAAAAAAAATTGCATCCATTGCTTTCCTTTAATGTGAGTCTTTGCAACAGTGATTGTTCAGTAAGGTGCAATAAACCAGATTTGTGCGGCTCATAAAGAGCCGGGCTGGTTTTCATTACTCTAGGGAGAATGTTGATAGCGCAGTGAGTTTGTTATAAGTAGCCTTGATTGGGCTCTGGCTGCCACAGCTTCTCTGGAGCCAGATTAGACCAAAGCTGAGTCTGAGTTTTGGGAGGATTCCTGTGATGAAAAGCTCTGTTATAGTTTGTGCAGTCACCAACATCTACACAGGTGCGATCATTCTGGAGAGCTGCAACTGGTAGGATAGAGGATTCCTGCAGCATCCCCCAGAACCTGTCAGGGCTCTGCAAATACAGATTTCTGGTCTTTCATCTGAATATCCCCTCTCTTCAGTTTAGATCCTTACACCTAGTTCTCCGCTTTTGTGGAATATCTCCTCCTCAGATATTTGTCGGCTTATTTTCACTCCTTCTGTTCAAATATGTGGCCAAGTTCTGCATACACTGATCTTGCCGTTTTTCTGCAGAGAGTATGACAAGCATTTAAAGTTGTCCAGTGTTACAGTGCAACACAGGACAGAGGGAAGAGGCTGAAGAGAATACGTGATTTGCTTTGCCAGGTATTAGAGAGGGAAGGAGGCATTTTCCCATAGAATTCCAGTTCTCCAGGTTTCTTATTATTTAACATACTTGGTCTCTTGCCCAGATTGCCAGTACCTCTGTGAAAAAGATGCATCCAGAAGTTTTTTTCTCTATTTCAGGTTCAGTGTCACGAGAGCCATCTCAAGACCAGAGTTTCCAGTACGGCCTCTCAGGGTTCTGATGATGTAACTCGAACTACAGAGCTTACCCCTTTTTTTAGAATTCTTTGGCATCGCCACCCAGAGCCAGCTCACACTCCTAATTGCACTAGTGAAAAACCATAGTATAAAAAGCGATCGGGCAGTCAACAGGTAATTTCAAGATGTGTTTTCTTGGACAGTAATAAATGATTTTAGGGCTCTGCTGCCTCATTTTGAACTTCTGTTTTGGATACTCACCTGGACCAGCAGTGCTCCAAGGCAGCCTCAAGCCTCAAAAGGTTTCCCTGAGGAGCAGGGAGGGTTACAGCAGAAAGGGGATCTGTGCTACAGCCTCAGTTCTCTTGTCAGCAGGGAGAAAGATCTCATGGTGTGAAGATCTAGAAGATACCCAAGATCGGAGCTGAGACCCTTGTACGATTATACAACAAAACAGGGTCTGAATGTGCAGCAACACAAGCGATACATGACATATCTTGGGGACAGCAGCGTTACTCGTGGTTCCTCTTGTGCAGCAACCAGTAACCACAAGCAGTCTGGATTTTGGGCTTGCCCTGCTGCAGCCGGCCTCTTCACTGCTTCTCATAACTAGTGATTAATTGTTTCTATTCTGCTGGTACCCTGAGTATTTAGAAATAAAAGACGGCAGTGCTGGACGAGTGCCATTCTCTCATCTCTGTGAAACAGCAGTAACAGTAACAACTACAGAGAGAGAATGGCACGTAAGAGCCCACTTAGGCTATTATGTATAGCTTTTCAGTGCCCATTGCAATGTTCCTTGCAGCTAAGCACCAAACTACAGTAGATTTTACAGCAAAAACAGTTAATGGGGAGACAAAGATGAAACTCTGAAAAAGGAAGAAATGAGCTGGGAACTTGTTGGCAGGAAGACTTTCTTCTCCCATCCCCACATTTTGCCTGAAGCTTATTTTCAAACGTACTGGTAAATTTTTTTTTTTTTTTTTTTTTAATTGGTTCTTAGGACAGGGGTAGCTTGACTCGGGAGTCTTAATTTCCGTGCTGAGGCTTGTCCTGTACCAGCACTGTGCTGCTGCTGGTAATCCCCGTCCTTGATTACAGGACAGAGCTGGCAAGGGTGGCTGTGGCCAGCACTGCTCTGGCGAGCTCAGGAGCCCAGCCCCAGGGTGACGCCTCCTTAGACCAGCTGCCCTTGTCTTAACACGGCCTGTAGCGTACAGCGCTTCCAAATAACGTGCTGCTGCAGTGCCTTTTGCACAGGGCTGCGAGTCTGCTCACTGTGAGATACTTCTTCAGGTTCAGTCTGCTTTTCTTAGGGAAATAAATTCCCCAAGCAGTCACTGAAGACTGATTACAGTGAGTTGGATATTTATGATTTGCTTTTCTTCATTACTCAGGGCAATTTCGCTTAAACTGCGTAACAGGCAAGGCGATTTTCCCCTGGCTGGGCTGGCTGAACACAATTACACTTGGCTATTATTAGCGAGAGTGAGCAGGGCTGAGTTTACAACTGTGCGGGAGTGATAAGCTCAAGATGACTGCGCTTCCTCTCCAAGGAACTGTCTAGCTGTGCTCCACTCCTCCACGTCTGAGACGCCACCGTGCTGAAGTCAGGAGGTATTTTTGTTCTCTGAACAGGGATGCCCAAAAGGCGCAGGCCGGGTGGTTCTCTTTTAACAGAAGATTAGACAGAATGAACATCCCACACAATTTACCCTCATCATCCAAGTCACAGAATTTTTCAAGTTTTTTGATTCCCTTTTATATGGCCTTTAGCCCAAATTCCTTAGGACCCCCCCAAGCCATGTCCCTGGGCTGATCACTTTGTGAAGAACTTACATTTCTGTATCTACACTAAATTTGAATTTGCTTTTTCAGTAAAATCTTGTATATCACAGAGAATGGGATAGATCTCACTAGATGTTCCTGTACCTAAATAAGACACCCGGGGCTGCTTTAAGCCTCCGCATACATTTAATCAGAGGAATCACATCCTGAACTGCTCTTACTGTGTGAATCTAGACAACCAGTCCAGGCGTTGATGCAGACATTTAGGTTTAGGGGAGATTAATCCCATGAGTCCATGAGTCTCAGTTTTACAACTCTCGTGTAGCAACATGCGAGAAGAAAAACTGCACATCGGAGGTGTTAATTGTCACCTTGTGCTGATGAAGCAGTAGCATTGTGAAGCATGGAGGAAAGCAACAAGAATAACAGGTTTAAAAAAATATAGGAATGGAAGGCTGAAAGTAGTGCACTTTCTTACCCTCAAGAGCTGAAAGGAAGGAATTTTAAGAGAAAGGAGGCATAACAATCCTCACTTCATGAAAGATCATTGTAAAGACAGTGATTAATGGTGGGTTGTGACTACTGGTAAGCTCAGGACTAGCACAGCTCTGCCACGAGTAGGCACAGGAACAGTTCTGGAGTTACCTGAGAGCTGAATGATCCTGGGACATTTCAAGAGACACTGAGAAGCTCGCCAGAGACACCCCCAGGAGGTCGCCAGTCTGAAATCTCACAAACCATTAAAACTACTTTGATCTCCTCTTCCAAGTAAGCTTGCAATGCCAGGTTGTGAAGAACTTTTAAGACCTGCCAAAGGATTGCAACAGACCCTAACTGTGGTTCTAGGCAAGAAAAGCAAAGTATCAGCTGCCAAAGTAAGAGCCTGAAATGTTTCCTATTCTGCTATCTGCTTTCTGGTGATGGGAACAGAAATTATGCAAGCCACATGCATAAGACAAGGATAAGGAATCAATAAATGTGTGTAAATGTCTAAGAAAACAGAGCTACTCCTTGGACAGTTCCCAAAGGGCAAGCTATAATTATCAGGTACTTCCAAAATATTGTATCTATTTTCAGAAGGTGCCAGGCTTCCTGGATAAAGTATCTCAGGAGCTGAAACAACAGGTGACAGAAGGACTCTTGCTTTCAAGGACACCGTTTCAGGCCGTATCATTTCAGATGAGTTGGACACCACGGCAAGCTCAACAGTTATTATTGGAATAAGACAAAGAGCCTCATGCTTAGAAAGTTGTGATATACCCCAGTGGAAGATGCTTGTTGCACTAGGTCTGGGAGCTTCAGCTTTAAATAATAAATAAAGCATTACTTACCTTGAAGAACTGAAGCACAGGGTGAGGTTGGAAAATTGAGATCACTAGAGGAGGCACTACTATGAACAGTATTAGAAGAAGCAATGATTTTATAAGGGTTGAAATTTTCTTCCTTTCATTTCTTCAAGCACCAGATTGTTGCCAATAAGCAGATTGCAAGTCATGTCAGAAGCTTTAAACCAACCATAACTCTCCTTGTGAAGCGCTCTTATGAAGCAACTGATGTTGCAAGATAATTCACTTTCCATAGAAAGGTCAGATTAAGAAAACTGGGAACATGACATCATTCATCTACATCACTTGTGATCCAGCCTTCACTTCTGATGTCTTAGGGGCTTGATAAAATCTGCTTACAACCCAGTCAGACTCTACAGACACAAAATAGATCTCCTCAACAGGCCCCTCCCCTTCTCTGATGGAAACAAAAATCCATGTTATACATGCAGAGCATTCCCACTTCCTCCTCCACAACCATCTCTGGTGAAGGATACATTAACTCAAGGATAGGAAACTCCCAGCATCATCAGAATCAAATGTCACAGAACAGAAATTTGCTCCGTATATAAACATATTATGGTTTCAAGAAGGTCGGCCAGCCTACATAACATTTTGAACTGCCATGAAAAGAAACCTGTGGAAGCTATCACAGACAATGTCTTTTGTAAACACGAAGGGAGCCAGATTGTTCCTGCTATGCAGTGAGCAATCCAAGTAGTTGTAACTGTGTATTCAGCACGCAAAATGCTACAGCATGCACTATGCTAGTACTTTCATCAGATCAGATGAGGATTTGGGGGCAGATTTATTCTACAAGCATTTTTTTTTCAGAGGTCAAAAAAGTCATAGATAGTAAATTAATATTTCCAGCAACAAAATACTTTAAGGAATGAGCGGTTTGCCATAAATGTGACAAAGAAACTTCAGACCTTTTGTTCCAGAAGTGGTCATTCCTCACTCACATGGCTGTTTCCCATCTCTTTTTTATCTCTAAGGAGATCCAAGCACAGCTAGCTCGGCAGAGGTAGCTGTGCTGTAGATACGCAAAGCAAGGTGAGATGACCCATGTTTAAAGTCTCTTTCAAGTGTGTTGACTATATTGCCACAGAGAAGATGCAAGAAAAATGCAGCTGCCATAATTATTGTAGCTTAAGCAATGCAACTTTAATTCAAACATCAGTTTTGTAGCTTCTGGTTTAACATCTCAATATGCACAGAGAACTCTTCTCCCAGGCTGGTTATCTTTACTTCACAGAACAGGCGCTTCCTATTAGATGATGTGGAAAAAGTACCCCCAAGAGATGTATGACCTACTTGAATCACCCTGAGAGAGAAAATGATTTTCTGAAGTTAAATGTAATTTTCAACTTGCACTAAACAGCATGAAGCATTTTTGCTTTCTTCATATAATCCGTGTACTCCAGTCTACCTGCTAACATTAAAGAGGGGCTTCCTTTTAGATTGTAGGAGCACTTGGCCTATCACTTGCAATTTCAGCTATTAAAAATAGTCTAACATTCAGCAGTAATTGCAGGTGAACTTTTAAAGCATCTGGTTCAAGAATTTCCACCAAAGAGCAAACTGCTCCCTTCATGGCGTATAATCACGGCCATTCCAACGAAGCCATTGTAACCATGTGCTGCATTAAATATTTTACTCATTTTTCTTAAACATTTCTCTCTTTTAGTGCCAATTACATCTAGAAGGCAATTGGGAGAAATGCTGATACTAAGCCAGTCTTTTGCATAAAAAAGATTTCACACTCAGTTTACTTTAGCTTGGTCGTGAATATATCAGACCTTAACAGTAAATTAAAAAAAATCCCTTTGGTTTTCTTCTGAAGTCATATAGCAGCAACCTAGAAGGAACACTGCAGACGTAAAGGACTCTTTTATTTTAAAAGAACTAAATATTTCTTACCTTTAACAAATTTATGTGCAGCCTAAACCAAAAAAAGTCAAGGAAAAGGTATTTTCTTCCCAGAATTCTCTTACAACTAATGTATGGTCTGAGGCTGGTGGGGTGGGAAGGTCCTATAAGCTTCCTCTAAGGGGACATCAAAAGCATCTGCAAGAAGCCTGACTCCTGAATTCACCAAATACCTCCAGAAAACTACCAGTAACAGGATAATTATATAGTGGATAACACACTAGGACGTAACAAAACCAGCCCAGAATCTGAAATGGAAGACATAATACTTGCAGGTGTCATGGTACCTAGACAGCATGTCTCAGAGAACAACCATTTCTGTACGTTCTAATCTTTTGTTCCTTCTAGTCTTTTGTATGACAGTTACTAGCAAAAGAGAGGGGAAAAAAATGACTTGTGCCTTTTTTAAAAATAAAACTTGAGGTTTATAAAAATGACAGTAAAATTGGACTCTTTGTTCCTGGAGGATGTCTGAAATGGCAGTGGGGAACCAAGACAGTGAAAAATTAGCAAGTAAGGCAGGAGTTAACCTACTGAAAGCTTTATTTTATTTATGTCTGTTGAGACTATTTAGTGCCAACACCTAATACACCTTTAGGATAAAAGGTTTTCTTTAAAAATCTACCATAGGAACCTCTTCATTATGGAGACACCATTTATGAGCAAGAGTTCTCAGCTATCCTCCCCTGAAGGTGGACAACAGCCAGGGCATTTCTTAAAATGAGAAATGAGACAAAAGGATACGTGCCACTTCTCAAGCCTTTCTTAGATATAAAGATCCACAGTGCTTTTCTTAATGTGGAAATAACGTTGGAGATACCAGGCAATACAGAAACGCTGCCTGAAGGCAAGAGTAAAGAAGAGAAGCTGCTCACATATAGCTTGAAATATTCCAATACCAAAAGTGGTGAATAATGTCTTTTTTTATACTTTATATATATGTGTATATATATAGCCATCACTCACCATCACATAACAGTCCTGTGACTCTCCCCTCCCCACCGCTGTGCCCCACCCACAAACATACACATCAACATCCAGTGTATTTTTAACAGTGGGGCTTGGGTATACAACTTCCTACAGGAACCGTTAACCTCGTGTACCCAAAGCGGCGCACTGCTCGGTAACAGCAAAACGAAGGAAGCCCTAACACCAGAAATGTAACTCCCTGCAAGCAATGACACACATAATGCCACAAAATTCCCTCACACTGTGCCCATAAAGCAAAGGGCCTCTCCACCTTGCAGTTTCCCCTCAAAAAATTCTTTGTGGATTTGAGCAGAACAGGCTTTATTCATTATAAACTCAGCTTATAAATTATACACCCCAGCAGGCAGAAAAGCCCGTCACAGAATCAAACTCTTACAGTTTGTGATAAAACAGAAATATCTGCGAGTGTCATCCCGCAGCAGCAGAGACTCCCTGTAAAGTCACGTCCACTTGAGCCAAAGACTCTCCCTCAGAAAGCAGCACAGCCTGTGGCACTCTGAGGCAACACATTCAAATAGAGAATTGAGCCATTTGAAGTCCAAATTTTTCTTTAGAGATGTCTGTTGGTCTTTATTAACCACCAGGGAGCCTGAATTACATGCAAAATTGAGATGGCTCAAGGCATGAGAGAGGTAAAAGGGAAAAATTTTAAAAAAAAAAAGTTTCATTTTTCAGTTTGGGATGGTTGGAAAGGTTTTCTCGTTTGTTGTCAGAGAAATGAATGGCAACTTTTCAGATACACTAGAAAGCAGAGTCTTTGTCCTTTGCACTTCGCTGCTCACCATCTGCTGTGCTCAATTGCATGTAACGATATTTCACTATTTGTTCCAGTAACTCTTGCACACTAAAACTTTGGAGTCTTTAAATCATTGTAGCTCCAGTCTATGACAGATGTAAAAATGGCTTCGCTTACTTGTAACCGTCGTATCCGATCAGACCACTCGTCTGCGTTGTGTGGCGCACAGCTCCCACACTGGTCAGGTAACAGCTGCTTCAGAGGAAACTGTGCGCGATGCTGCAATAGGTAGCTGGAGAATAAATTGCCCAGAAGGAAGTTACTTCCCCAAACACCTGCTCTGCGTGCAATTGCTGTTAAACTGGGTTCTTCATCTTGGCAAGAGGTTGTGCTGCTCTTCAATTCCTCCTGCAAACTGACCCTGGGAGCCAAACTGACAGTGATGGTGGAGGGCTACCCCATGATGTTAAGCGGTTCCTACCTCAGTGCTCATAAACATCCATCCCTTAAAGCTCTGTGTAGTAAATATATCATACAAAAAGGGAATGATTATATTTTTAAATTTTTTTTTTTAAATATTTAGCTCAAGATGCTAAATACAGAGGTCACAAGATGTCTTGCTTTAGAACGCTGATACTTGGAGGAAATGATTGAAGTATATGCTGTGACCAGAGCCTTCCCAGTGGGTGAGGGGGAAGCAACAACATGAGTAAATGCTGAGGAAGACACACTGATGCACAACATAGAACAAACTGGTACTGCAAACCACATCTCTGATTCAGCAGAACATGCCAGCTGCAGATTAATTAGCAAGGAAACAGGATACCAACCATGATTTTCTTGACATGAAGATGAAACAAAATCAGTGGAGTAGTAGTGTAGTGGCCTACATAATGACAGTAGTTGGCCTACAAGCAATGCCACAAAACTCTGATTTTACCTGGTCAAGACCTCTTCATAAAGGGAACATTTCAAGCCAGAGAAACAACAAAAGGCTTTACAGGCCTTTATCGGTTTGGGTCGATCACATGATAATTGACTATTCTGCTATCCATAACATAAAGCTACCTGGAAGCTGGAAAGGTGCTGCACCTCCTCCTGCAGTTAAGTCAATCAGAAATGGCCTTGAGAGCCACCTCGCTGCTCTGCCAGATCGGCACTGCAGCCGTTCAGCCCTGAGAAACCAACTGAAATTCTGATGCGTTACTTCCTGTGCACGTCACAGTGCCGCTCGGTGCAGAGAGCAGTCTTGCCTGCTCAGTCACACACAGAATCACACACAGAATCATCTAGGTTGGAAAAGACCTTGAAGATCATCCAGTCCAACCATTAACCTAACACTGACAGTTCCCAACTACACCATATCCCTAAGCGCTATGTCAACCCGACTCTTAAATACCTCCAGGGATGGGGACTCCACCACCTCCCTTGCGGGCATCCTAGAGAACTGGGGCATCTTCCCATATGGTAGCTCTAGCCCATTGCAGATTCTCTTTTCCCAACTCTTTCTCCAAGATTCCAGCCCTTTTGTATTACTTCCCATCTCTCCACAGCCTGCATCAGTTCTGGACACATCCTCACTCCTCCCAGTTACTCTACTGCATCCTTCCAGTTGGTGCAAGAATCTGGAAGAGATGTCCAGCTTTGCTTGACGTGCTGCTTCACAATTTACCAAGGACTGCGTTAAACATGTGGAGAAAATGTACTCTGAAACCGCAACACAAATCTTGTGGCCTCTAGCCAGGATGTTTGGACTAAGACTGATGGCTGTAAGGGGAAACCTGGGGGTGGGGGTTCATCATCACCTCTAACTGTGTGTAACAGCATGTCTGACAACACCTAAGCTAGATCTCTAGATTTTAACAACAGCCAAAGGAGAGCTGGTGGTAATTCGCTGGAGCTCCAAGTACTGCTTATCTGACCAAATGCAGCCATTTCCTTTGGAACGAGGTGAATCATGCAGATACACAAATGGCATCGTGTGGCCCTTTGCTGACCCACAGAATCCCAGAATCATCTGGGTTGGAAAAGCCCTTGAAGCTCCTCCAGTCCAACCATGAACCTCACCCTGACCGTTCCCAACTCCACCAGATCCCTCAGCGCTGGGTCAGCCCGACTCTTCAACCCCTCCAGGGATGGGGACTCCCCCCCTGCCCTGGGCAGCCCATTCCAACGCCCAACAACCCCTTCTGCAAAGAAATCCTTCCTAAGAGCCAGTCTGACCCTGCCCTGGCGCAGCTTGAGGCCATTCCCTCTTGGCCTGCCGCTGGTTCCTTGGCTCAAGAGACTCATCCCCCCTCTCTGCACCCTCCTTTCAGGCAGTTGCAGAGGGCCAGGAGGTCTCCCCTCAGCCTCCTCTTCTCCACACTAAACCCCCCCAGTTCCCTCAGCCGCTCCCCATCACACCTGTGCTCCAGACCCTGCACCAGCTCCGTTGCCCTTCTCTGGACACGCTCGAGTCATTCAATGGCCTTTTTGGAGTCAGGGGCCCAAAACTGAACACAGCAATCAGAAAACAGTAAACCCAGAGAGGGAGCCCTGGGTGACTCGCAGACAGTTAAGGCGATGTTATAGAAATCATACTTAACACTGTCAGTCTTACCATGGTATTCACTTTCTGAGCTCAAGTTTCCACCAGCACTGCTTAAACCAGCTGGAGGTACACCAACGCTACTGGGGAGCACGTCCCGTCTGTAAAAAAACAGCAGCTGTATGGGTAAAGCAAACCCTGCTACAAACTCTTCAGAGTGCTGAGGCGCAATGCTTTATTCCACACAGAACTGGAGGGTGAAGGGCCACAGCTGAAATGACAATGGCACAGTGTCACTTACATTTGTCACTCTATGCCTGCGCTTTAATAAGAGTGTCTTTGTATGGCCACAACGGCGATTATGGCAAAATATTTGAGCTAACCACTGGAGAGGTCAATACGAGTTTAATCCAAAAAAAAGTCTCTTCTTCACTGGGGAGCTTGGTTTTCACCGAGTCCTTTGCATTCCAGCCACCCAGTTACTTTCTTTTCTTCCTCTTCTTTTTGGGGGAGCCAGGCCAGGGAAAACCCCGGAACTCCAGGAAGGCAGGGGCATTGTGACAGATGTAGTAAGCATTGAGCATGGCAGCTGGGCTGAGGATATCCACTTCCTTCACCACCTTCTTTGCTTTCTTTTTGGAGCTTTTGCCTTTGCCACGCTTGGGTTTGCGACTTTTAGCTGCCTGCAGAGAGAAAATGACCACAAAAACACTCAGTTCTGCGTCTTTGTTGTCTCGCTTCTGAGTAGAGGATCCCAAGAGATCCCGCAACAGCTGTTTCATCTTAGTCCTGACTCACAGTATTAGCTCAGAGCCCCCTACCACAGATTCCTGTACTTCATGGTGATTTTATACATGGACTCACAAGCATTAATATACTTTCACCAAATCCATATTTGCTCCGTAGGCTGTCAAAATCTTTAAAGTCATCTGACCGAGCTAATTAGTGTTCCTCTGTGCTTCTCTCTGGCTAAGAAAAGGTTTGTGCACAAAGAAAACCATATTCTTTTCAACAGATTTTTTTAATTAATGCATTATGATACAATCCTGAAGTAAACTAAGCCTGTGTTGTGTGTTCATCCACTACTGTGTGCCTACTTGTGACTCTGGATCATAAACCAGAAAAGCAGGTCTCCTGTCTACAGCTGTGGCCTTTCCAAGGCTCTGTGATACAGCTGCTCTTCTACTACTAGTGGTAACACAAATCTCAGCAGCAGCTCTGCCATTCTGTATGTAGGAAGGAGGTGTTGCCAAGACTCACCCAAGCCCTAAAGCAGGCCGAAAAAATACTCCTGTTACCTCCAGCTCAGCCTGAGCATTCAGCCTCTCGCCTCTGAGAGGGATTTGCCAGTCTGATTCACTCCCTGGATTGTTTTCTCACTCATCCTGGCCGCTCCTCGCAACAAGCCCAGAGTGCGTCTGCGTGGAAGACGCTGCCTCCAGGTATTGGGCAACAAAACCAGGGTCAGGGACCCAGAGGGATCTCTCATTGCTGCTGCATAGACAGGAAAATGGTGATGGCAATGCAGAGCCAGAAGGTGGGCAGTGTCCCAGGAACCTCAAGGACGGAGCAACAGCTAATCCCAGAGAAAAGGCTGAATGGGAGTATTTACACATCCTGACTGAAAGAGTTTGATCTCTGGTCCGATGCCAAAAGCACTTTCAGTACACACCGCGTCACTTTATGCATCTGCCCATCCATTTCTGTTATTTGCCTGGTTTTGCACATGGTAATTAAACGAATCCAAGCACTTCATTAGGAAGAATTAGCACAGATACAGCCAGAAAGGCCACATGTAACTATCCATTGGGCATAAACTAGGGGAAAGCAGTATACGTAGCATATTTTTCACGGTATCAGTTCTAAAGAGTCCCTTTACAGCTCAGTACAGTTAAGTGCAAGAGACAAACATCTGTGCTCTGAGGTATGAGAACAGAGTCAGGGGTACAATCTTCAGAATCAGCCAGGACTGCAGTGTGAAGGAATATGTACAGGTAAAGGGGAAAGAAAAAAAAAAAAATTTCTATATAAAACCACACAGAACCACTATCCACAGAAGGAAGAAAGACGGACAGAAAATACAGAGTGCAAGCTGCAGCTGACGGCAGATTGTTTCCTAAACCTTCAGCCGTGCAGAGTCCAAACCACTTGAACTTGGACTTATATTAGAGAAGGTGACAAGCCTTTTTTGCAGACCTTGATTGGATAGAATTTGTTGAATACTTCATGTGCTGGAATGTGCACACTTCAGAGTGGATGCTTATGCCAGATTTTTCAGCCAGTCACTTGAATCCCACTCGCTGTTTACACACTCCCAGCAGGGGCTCTGGCAGATTTTGTGAGCACAATTAGGTTCCTGGTCAGAACTTGGTCTGTAGCTGATTTTCCAAAATAAAAAAGGTGCTTACAGGTAAGGGGAAACTTAGTCTAAGTCTGCAGTGAGAACCAGGGAATGCCTTTTGTCTAGAGCAGCCTTGCTGCTCCTGCCATCCCTCGGCAGTGGTTACCTGACCTCAAGGCTTTAAACGTTCTCCGTCATTGTCAGCAATTGTCTTGTCCTCCGTTTCCCATCTCTCATAAAATGTGGCGTCGGTAAGCTGTAGTCTGCGGTCAGCTCACACATTTGAGCCCAACCTAGAGCAGGGGCTTCCAAACTGTGGGAAGCTCAGAAGCTACAGCACAGCACCACGAATGCTGTCAGAAGTAACACCTTGTGTGTGTACGTGCACATACGGCAGCACCAGAGCCAACGCTTGGCACACCAGCTGGCAACCCCGGGATTTCTTATGGATTTGGTGTGACGTTGAACAGAGCACATTTCTTTTTCAGTGTGTAAAGGCAGGACTTGCACAGATCAAACTTCCCACCGTGATCTCTTGTGAGTTTTAAAACTACAGCCCAGCGTGACACCTGAACGTTCTTCAAAACTACTGGGAAATCCATATTTGTGCAGCATTTTCATCCCACAATAAGATTTGAGGCTTTAATAGGACATGTACAAAATTTTACAGCCTATAGCCAAGAACAACAAGAAAAGCTAAAAATCAGAATTGGGTACACACTTGCACACAAAGTGAATTTGGGCGGGTCAGCTTACATCCTGCTGCCTCAAGAAGGAAACTTTTGGATATTAACACTATTTCCTCAAAAAACAGTATTAATACTCTTCAGAAGAATCAAACCTGTATTACCATGGCTTTTTACTGAGCAGTGGGACTCCACGTCAAGCCCTGAAGATGGACCCTGCAACACACAATCACACAGTGGGTTATGTACTGTGCAAAGCACTAGTATCCTTCCCCCCTAAACTTTATAGACTTAAAGGGGGAAAAGAAAAATATAGTTAAAGTTAGTCCTTTGCAAAAACAGGTGTGTTGTACCTAAAAGTGTTTCTTTGCAATCACCTATGATGTCACATACTAACTGCCAGATTCCAGGACTCTGAGCTTTTCAGCAAAGTCCTTGAGATTTACTCAACACCACAAGACTAGACGGGGAAAAAGGAGAAGCCTGAACCCAGCTCAGTGTGGGCGACCTGCAAAAGGCACCTGCTGAGCCCCGCACTCACGGCAGCGCTCCCAGGCAGCTCCACGCCCGCCTCACCCACCGACCCCATCCCTGCTTGCAGGACACCCCGCGTAGCACAGGCAGGACCTTACCTCCCATCCCACAGCACCCACAGCCTTCTCTTCCCCTTTTGCGGGGGCAGAAGAAACGAAGATGAACAGAGCCGCCCCCACACCCCCCGCGTGAAAAGCCAACGAGTTCTCCCACAGCCTCCCACCCCCCGCCGGGTGAGAGGCCACAGGGCCACAGAGCCCCAGAAATAAAATCACAAAGCTTAAGCGCAGCTCACCGGAGCCCCCGCGCTGCCTGAGGCGGGTCCCGCTCCTCGTCCTCCCCTCACGGTCGCCGCCACCAAGCGCGAACCCCCCGCCCTTTACCTCCCGCGCCGCGTTGCCATGGCACCCACGCCCGTCAACCCAGCCCACGCATGCGCAGTGGGAGGCGGGAAAGCGAGGGAAGGGGCGGGGCAACCGCTGACGCACCGCCCCTCGCCCAATCCGGCGCCGGGCGGGGGCGGTGCGAGCCGCGCGCTGCCTGCGACCCTTGCGGTTGCAACGGCCACCTCAGGAAAAGGGCGGGAAAAGTTTTTCCGCGGCTGAGGGGAGCTCCCGCCCTCCGCGCTCGGAGGGAGCCGGGCGAGAGACAAAGCACAAAGGGGCCACCCCACCCACTGCCAAAAGTACCAGCGAAAAGTCATAGGGGGGAAAAAAGTACCGCAGCAACTTCCAGCTGAGAGGAGGAGGGAAGGGAGTTGTGCTTTTCAAAGGTTGTGGCGTTTGGTAGACTATTAAATGAATATCCGCGTTATTTGTGGGCGAAAAGTCTCGGGTTGGGAGATGTCATGCCTCGGCATCATGGCTGAGCTGAGGGAGGTGCAGCCCACGGCTTCATCCTCTGCTATTGCAGTGTGAAAATCGGGGGAGTTCTCTTTGTTTAACCAGCTGACCCAGCGTTCTTTACCACAGAAACATTTTAGAAACCAGCCGCTGCTTTTGCCTCCTTTGAGAGCCACAGTTTCGCACAGCAGGCACTGAAAGCTACACATAATACAGTTCGGGTGTTTTCAAGAAATATGCATAGAGGTGTCGGAAGGAGGAGCAGGCAGCTGAAGGGTTAATTTCAGTGCCCTGCACCTTTCTTAGACAGAAGTTTTTTCAGAGCTGGAGCACTAATGCTTGTAAATACCCTTTTTTTAAAACTTTGGAGAAAGAATGGGGCGGAGGTGTCTCTTCTGCATCCCCCAGCACCAGGCTTTCACTTGCAAAATGCTCAAAATCAAAAAGCACAAGTGAAAAAATATCAGTAGGAGCTGAATCGCCTCATAGAAAAAATAGCTCATCATTATACTATTGCCAAACCCCAACACATCGATGAGTCTGCCTAGTCCATGGATTTATTTTTATCTCAAACATTAACCTCTCCAAATCTGCTCTCTGGTACGTAAGTCCGTAGGATGCGCTGTATCGTATTTTAAAGCTCTTCTTCCAAATCTTGACAGGTAGGTGCTTGGAGGGGTTTTGTATTTAGTGAGATTTCCTGAGGAAATGGGGCTTGCCTCTCAGCCTGTCCGCAATAACTTCTGAGCCGTTTGGCCGATTCCAACCAATATTGATAACAGAAGTAATTACAAGTTCAAATACATGAATTTCCCTACGCATTTCATGAAAATCATCAGCTGCACAGAGTGTGGGAGAGAGACGCTATTAACGTCTGTGCTGAGGAAATGTCAACCCCGCGCAGCCATCTCTGGGCTGTTTGGACAGAGCGGTATTTAAGGGCAGAGGGACATGAACCTGCAGGAAGACAGCTTAGTTTCAGGATGTTTAATTTCAACAAAAACAAGGATTGTCTTAATTTTGGGAACTGGAGGCCATAAAATAAGTTTCAAATATCAGAAAGGCTCATCATTTTAATACAATTGTAAGTACTGAAGACCAACATGTAATTTCCTTTTTAAAAAAACACTTCTGGGAATAGAGATGCCTTTACTTTTTAATTTGCTTATTGAACATAACAGCTGCCGAGCCTTTGTTTTCTCCCCTGGTATGAAGTTTGTACATATTATTGTCTGCTATGTACAGACATTTAAATAAATTGTCATTGGAAGGGACTGTGGGTAGAGGATTGTAAATCTTTTACAAAAATAACCAAGCATCTTTCCCACTCGTCCCCTCTTCCTGGCAGCTACAGAGATAGTTGGGTTTATTACAAACACAAATTTCCATCTCATGGAATTATAATGATTAACAAGCAGTCAGCTGTTGCTTTGGACGCTGTGAAGTGATGTGGTGGTTAGAAGGCATGTGGACTCTGTAAAGGAGCTTTTTTAATGCTGATAGAAGAGTGGACATATTTGGCTATGAATGTACAAGTATTGAAGGGGACAGAAAAATCTGTAGTGATGGAAATGTTTGCAGGGACAGTATTGCAGCATGAAAATAGAAGTGGACGTAGAAAATGAGCCAGACCGGTGACTGAGTAGAGTAAAACATGGTTTAATGAAGAATGATCAGAAGAACTCCCAGAAATGAGAACAAAAGAAGAGATGGGAACAACAAAGAAAACAACAAGGGCCTAATAAAACATGAAGAGAAGTAAAGGTATCAGTGAAAGAAAGAAGGTGGTTGGGAGGAAACTGCTGAAGGAAAACAATTATCACTAGGTATCAAAAGAAGGCTAAATGACAGGAATTGAGTGCAGCAGCGAAATGCACAAGGTGATGACTAGAGGAGGAGCTCAGGAAGAGAGAAAGCAAAGAGCAAAGGCACTCCTTGGCAAAATACAGGTCTAATGATTATCTCTTTTATCAAGAGGGGAAAGTTGAGCCAGGAGCGCAGGTTGGATGGAGAAACGAGACCAGGAAACTTTGGAAATAGTATCAGCTGGGTCATCACCCGACATCATGGCTGAGTGTGGGTGTCAGCGGAGAGCGAGATGCTGCTGAGGAGGATGTTTTGAAAAGCAATTTTGAAACACAGAGTGGAAACCACCAGGCTTATTTGCCTTGAGCAGAAAGGGATTGAGTTAATGGAAAACACCATTTTATCTTTCCAAAGTAATGTGTTTGAGTGCCTGACCAGCCATTACTGCAAATACAGTGCAGGCCTCTTTCTCAACCCAGTGGAAAAAACTTCTCTGTTGTAATCTGGACGTGTTACATGTTTTCAAGCGATAAGATGTTCAGTGTAGAAAACATACATCTCAGATTCTTTTACTTACCAAGGATATTTTGTTTTCTCTAGAAAATACCAGCCTTTTGTCTCTCGTGACTGTTCTCTGTTGCTAGGAGTGGGATCCAGGAGAATGGGCTATTCAGAGGGAATTGCTTTCTGATCTGTGAGGAGTATCAAACTTCATCAAGCCTAATGAGCATGTTATCTCTCTTCTACTCAGACTAAATGAAGGAGCAGCTGAACTGCTTTGTATTTAGAGGTGAAGGAAAACGTGGGATACTGTTACCCTGTCTCTCAGGCCATTGTCAGGGCAATGTGGAGGATGAATTGTAGAGTAAAGAGGTTCCTTCCCATTTGAAAAGGTGCAGGGCCTTGATCTTCGGTTGTTGTAGGCATGTCTGCGGTTTGAGTCTTGTTTTCAGTGGCTAAGTTTACTAAAGCAACTCCTATTTTTCCTTTTCTCTCCCTTTCCTGTCTCTAAGAGGCCACAGGCAACTGAATCAGTTAGCTATTTGAGACTGAAATAGCCCTGCCAGAAGAACAGTCACTGCTGAGGAAAATCTCAGAGGAATCCTGGTACCTGATCAGAAGGAGCCGAAAGACAATGAAAGAAGCAAAAGACCAGGAGAGAACAGGGAAAGGCTTGGTAGCATAGCTCAGAAAGAAGGTCTGCAGATTTTCTAAGTAAAGCTCTTTTGAATGAGTCTTGGGATGGATAATGAAAGAAATAATGAAAAAAAAATAGTATTTGATTTTTACTGTGTTCAGGAAAAAATGATTTTGTCTAATTTTGGTTAACAAACCACATGGCATGAAAGAAGCAACCATAATTATACTCATTATCTTCTTTTAGCAAAAACAACTGGCAAGAGACCACATTATACTATTGAGGCTAAAAAGAAGTAACAATAGTGACAAGCGTGTCTGAAATATTAGATTGACGAGACAAAATTAGCCTGTGCAGTCAACTGTTGTATTTTGTAAAGATGCTTGGACCTGGCTACAAAACAAGCTACTGTTTACACATGCAAGGCTTTTGAAAAATAATTAAGGGAAGTTTCTGCAAACGAAGAGTGTAATAAACCTGGCCTCATAAAGTCACTGCTGTAGTTACAACTGGATAAATAAAGAGTGCTTTAACTCTGGCAGCTGTCAGGCCAGGACATCTCAGTATCATTATTTTTATGAAAATATTCACATAAGAGAAAGGAGGGATATTGGGTTATGGTCATTTTTGCAGAGAGACAAGAAAATGTATGTTCCCAGGCAGGGGACCACATCCAAACAGAGAATCGAATGGCTGCTGAGAATGTGTGTGTGGGAAAACATAGTCTCTTATGTTCCTTACTCCAACGAATTGATAATACCTTTTTTTTTAAAATGAGTTGTTCCATAAGATATGGAATTAATGAAACCCCGTGTCACACAGATTCGCGTTCTTTCCCTGCAGCGCTCTGCAGCAGCTCAGCCCTCTCCCCCTGGTCTTTTCCCAGCACTAACCACAAGCCTTCCCCGTGTCCTGCGGAACAGAGTTCCTCTTTCCCCTGCCCCGGTGCACGGAGCAGCTGCAGACTCGCCCCAGCACATCCACCACCATCACACGGGCGCTAACTGGCCTGCGGATTTCTGCCAGACCGAATGGATCCAGACTGAACTCCCCCCGCCTCCGCCTCAGCTGGGGAGTTAATAGGGTCACTCTCCCCCTGGCTGCCAACTTTCACAGCCCCGAAAGGAACTTTGTACCAGTACTAGCATGGCCAGCAGGGACAGGGAAGGGATCTTACCCCTGTGCTGGGCACTGGTGAGGCCGCCCCTCGATGAGTGGGTTCAGTTTTGGGCCCCTGACTCCAAAAAGGCCATTGAATGACTCGAGCGTGTCCAGAGAAGGGCAACGGAGCTGGTGCAGGGTCTGGAGCACAGGTGTGATGGGGAGCGGCTGAGGGAACTGGGGGAGTTTAGTGTGGAGAAGAGGAGGCTGAGGGGAGACCTCCTGGCCCTCTGCAACTGCCTGAAAGGAGGGTGCAGAGAGGGGGGATGAGTCTCTTGAGCCAAGGAACCAGCGCCAGGACAAGAGGGAATGGCCTCAAGTTGCACCAGGGGAGGTTTGGATTGGATGTGAGGAAAAATTTCTTCACCAAAAGGGTTGTGAAGCACTGGAACAGGCTGTCCAGGGAAGGGGTGGAGTCACCAACCCTGGAGGTATTTAAAAGACGCGTAGACGTGGCACTTGGGGACATGGGTTAGTGCTGGACTTGGCAGTGTAGGTTAATGGTTGGACTTAATGATCTTAAGGGTCTTTTCCAACCTAAACAATTCTATGATTCTATATCTTTGAGGCCTTTTATCCTTCCCTCAAATTTGCATGAAATTAGCTAACCAGTTCAAAAGTTGCTTATGGAGGACTGAGAAACTAATAGCATCGTTTCATATGCTTTATATCCCCAGAAAACAAGGCTAAAAATAGAAGAATCTGTACTGAGGTACTGAAGGAAGTGACTTACCAACAGCAAAACTTTCAGCAACCACCCGTAGGCTGAAAAAAAAAAAAAAAGCTCTGCATATACCAATTACAACAGAAACAGAACACTCGAGCATTCCTGGAATTGACACTCATGTTTGGGGTAAGATAACAGATGTTCCTTCAGCTGCGCAGAAACCATCCAGAGCTTTGTTCTGAAACTTTCTTGCTATACATCAAAATGATTGGTCCATAATTGCTGTCTCCTAGCTGTTTTGAGATTATTTTTTTTTTAAGAAGCAAATCCTCACCGTGAGGCAAAGAAGTTTTAAACTGCTACCTGCTTGCAGTTTGAGAAGCACGATGGGAGGATGGAGTCCTTTCTAGTGCTGCTAAAGAAGCAGCACCCGGGACTGTCCGAAGGATGGGTGAGGGAGTTTTCTAGAGGGGCCTGTTAATATACTGCTCAAACACCTCGAGGGAAAGTCTTTGGAGTATTTGTTTGAATCCCTCGCATCTGTTTGTAAGTGGAATAAGCTTATTAAAATAGAGGTTCCCTCTGTTGCTGCTAAAGTGGTGTTTCAGCCCCACAGCTGCTCCGCAGAGCGCTGTGCAGCCCGTAGCGAGACCGGCAGTTTTTATCAGCGTGAACTGAAACCCATGGTTTCCAGCTTTCCAGAAGAAACCCTCACTAAACGTGGCACATCTCAACAGAAGTACATACAGTCTTTGCGACAAGTATGTGACGAGACACAAATATTTAAGTTAAAAGCTGTACCTTTCTCTAGTTACTTTTTTACACAGAGGTTCAGGTTTTGTATAGGGGTATATCTTTAGGATGCATAAATTTTGGTGGTGGTGGTGGAAATAAACAGTAGTCAGAGATAACAGTTTATACCATCCTTTACCACACAGACATTCAGGTAAGACTTCGTATTTCTATTCTCTACCTGAATAGAGTGAAGGCACTGAAAAGCCATGGAAACCTTACAGAAGCACAATTTAAGTATAAAATATAGAAAAATGTACATTGTGTATCTACTGGTTTGGGGTTTTTTTGACATAAACGTGGGAAAGAGACACTTGAGGGGTGACAAAAAAAAAGTTTTGAGCTAAATACCAAGGGCTTTTCTAAGTTTCTGATTCTTTAATAATTCATTCATTCCCTTTTCCCCTTGAAGAAACACTTACCTTCATGACCCTCGTTTATTAAGACTAAAAGGATTTGGATACATTGACAATACTTCCTTTATATTCACACTTAATTGTTGGGAAAATAGATTGTTTTCTAAATCACTGTGAAACAGGGAATACCAGAGGAATCCTAAAGCAAGGGGTGTAATATGGTTAACCATAAAAAACCACTCCAGACTCTTTCAGTGTGGGGTCACCAAGTGAAGGAAGGAAAAAAGGAACCAACAGTGCTGGAGAGGTGTCCCTTGTGTCAGGATACATGATACCACATGGAGGCACAGCTAAATTCCCAGGACCCTGACCTGAGGGGGAAATTGCACATTTGGTAGGAAAATATGAGAGAAAATATCACAGAGTAAATCCTGAACTTTCAGGCTAGTCCTGGGCCCTGGACCCTAGCAGATACTGAAACCAGTCATATTTATATGGCATTTCTACCACTGAAATGTTTAACAGACCCTTCAGATGTCTGCCATCTTCAGCTGGGGTCTGCAAATTCCTTTGTATTTATTTAATCTTGAGTTTATTTACTACCAGTAGGCTCTAGGGAACATAGGGTGCCATATTTTAGAAAGGGAGCTACAGTACAGATGCTGAAACAACTAATCCAGAGCTACAGAGCTCTCCCCGTTCTGGGATCCCTAAAGACAGCACCGTGCTTCCATTACAGCTTGTATGGCTGTTTTTCATGCCTTTCTGCTTGGAGAGGCTTTATTTATTTTTAAATAACTTTTTACTTTTTAACAAGCACAAACACTGTGAAGACATCTACAGCCCATAATTCTGTTTTTCTTTTTTAGCGTTCTCTAGCTACATCAGAACATCCAAAGCATGTCAGACAGAAGGCCTGTCCTCAGCAGAGAGAGAGTGGATACAGGCAGGGGTAAGAGCTGAGTTTATGGTTGGTTTGTGGGGGATGCTTTTGTCTTTTAAAAACAAAAAAAGCAGCAAAGGAAACATTAAAATTAAGGCGCAGGAAGAAAAAAGCTTAAGTAGATGTATGTGCTTTAAAAGTTGCTCTGATTTATTTTGAACAAAACCATATTTAAAAAGGTGAGCGGGTTTACTAATGCTATTTCTATGAAAAACGCCTTTTACCAACCTCACTGAGGAAACTCTCAGTTTAATTCCACAGCAGTAAGCACAAATCCTCTCATAACAAATACTTGTGGTTTTATCACTTGTGTGCTTGCTATATCGATAACAGTACAGCCTAAGTGCTTGCCTGCACTACATTAACACATGCTTCTTTGAGGAAAGCCCAATTCTTGGTTTCAAGGCCAGGAGGAGGTTAGATCCAGGATTCCCTGTGCTGGACTCATAACATTTTGTAGAGAAAGATAAGAGCTTGCAGGCTCTGTCATAATCCTGAAGCCCAGCCTGCCTTTTCAGTGTGGCCCTCGGGTAGCGCCATCGGCAAAGGAGAAGGGACCATCACCCTGCACAGGCCCAAGGGCTGCGGTTCATTCAGCAGGTCAGCCCACGAGGCTTTCCAGCCTGCCTGCAGCTACCACCCTCATCCAACGCAGCTTTACCCAAGCGTAGCATTTGCACAGACCTTATAGAAAGTTTACAGCTCAATATGCTATTCCTTCTGAAAGTTACGGACCGCAGTGTCTGTGGTTTTCCTCATATGATGCCAACAAAGTGTTAACCAAAGCACTTTTCCTCCCTGCTTTAAGACCTGGCACAAACATTCCCCCAGATAACCAAAAATCTGTGTAAAAAATTAGGTTATTTAATATGGCATTTACTGTCTCCTCCAGGGTTAGAAGGGCTAAAGAGCAATGAAGAAAGCTAACGTTGCAGCAATTATCCTTCAAAAGCAACCAAGTGGAGAGAAATGTGGCAATCAACCTCCTCTACAGCTATAAACCCTGCACAGCTTACCGATCATTTTAATATAAATGGTAAGAGAACGGAGCGGTGGAGGAAGGGGAGCGGTGGAAAAGGTGATGGATTACTATCCCCGGTGAACGAGGCAAAAATTGTCAGTTGTGGAAGCAAACCTCTGGAAATCGGGTTGTACAGTCCCAGCGGCAGCAACGCCAGCCCAGGGACAAGAGGTAATGTCATCTCCTTTGGCCAAGTCAACCTGTCACCTCTGATGGAGACTGTCACGGACAGTGCCATGTTATTTCTTATTTTCAGCATGTTCATGGCAGTAGGGTGTTTGAAGCACATTATCAGACTGCCATAAGTGAATAAATGAAAACAAATCAGGCACAGCGTGGGGCATTCGGGAGAGATGAAAACTTTTCACAGTTGAGATACTCTTACAACAAACTTACATGCGTGAAGCAAGCTAAGAGACAGACCCAGGCTCTGAGCTCTCGTGCATCGGTGTCAATCTGCAGTAGGGACCAGCTAAGCTCACTCTTGACGCTGCCACTAGCGTGACACTGGAACCTGGTCGTGGCCTCTGCGCAGGTCCCTTGATACTGTACAGTCTCCAAGAAGTCACAGGAAAGGGATGACCTCCAAAAAAGATGGCAGTTGTGTACTCGGGGGTGGCTGGGTAGACACAAAGAGCCTTGGTCTCTTTGCAAAGACTCATTTTTTTCCAGCTGTGCTTGAGAACACCCAGGTCCAAAATAATCCTCCTTTCTTCAGGCTGTAGCACCTTGAGTCTTTGTTGAGGTGGGACCGGGGGTAGGTGAAGGTGTCGCTCTCACTGGTAGTGCAGCAGCTCCTCCCAGCGAATGGGCTGGGAAAACACCTCCCGCTCCAGCCAGAGTTCGTAGGAGCAGTGGAAGTCCTCGGGGAGCTCCAGCCGCTGTCCCAGCACGCTCTGCAGGCAGTTGTCCACTGGCGCAAACTCCGACTCCTGAGGTTTGTCGTATCTCCGGCTGTTGAAGGCTTCGATGTTGGCTCTCAGGGTGCATTCCTCAGCCTGGAAATCCCATGGTCTGGCATCGATATCTACGTTGAAGAAGAAACAAGACCAAAGTATTGTGGAAAAAAATAATTCTGATCAGATTTGAGCAAAAGAAACAAGGTTTTACAGCAACCACATGCCTGAATTGACCAGAGTATTAGCCAGTCATTCCTAATTATTATTCCTAATCAATTTCCATTATGTATGCATTTTAATTTAAGGTATTTAAATGCAATGTGTTAAAATCACTTGTACGTTAAGCAGAGGCAGAAAACTTCCGTTATTTCTGCTCTTCAGTGTGCTTTAAGGACTCTCTAGAATTACCAAGCTCCTGACTTTTTCAGAAAGGCCCCACCGCTTTCACTGAAAATCTCCGCAGCTGTGTGAAGCGGAGATCAAGGTTAAATGCATATAGCTAAAACCTGGCAAGCCTCTTATGAACTACTGAAAACAAAGTTTTTCTAAAATTTGGACAAATTTAACGATAGATGATGTTGAAAATCTAATAACTGGCTGTAAGAACCATGATATTTTAAACATGTACTATTATGTAAACATGCAACACGAAAAAAAATTGTATTTTGAAAGCTGAGCTCTAAATCTATATGAAATAGTCATTCGCTCCATAAAGGATCAGTAAATTCATTGGCAAAGCTCAGCAGTGCTCAGAGAAGGGAAAGGTCCGAGCTGAGTATCAACCCAGGTATACAAAGATAAAAATAAACACTCCAGGAAAAACCCTTCAAGATCGTGTCTCTGAAAGCTGAGTGCTTCCCTGGCAAACAGTCCAGGTCAAGATGCAGCCTCTGCTGAGTAGTGAACTGTGCAATCCAGTGTTGCATTATGTTGCTGATTAACTCTTTGGGGGGAAGTGGGACTCACACAACAATTTATCCTTTGCATCTGTCTTAAAATTGCATTATTCTCACTATCGCCGGGTAAATTCAGTTGTTACGGCAAATCCTTGCTCCAGGGCAGGTGACGTAGGTGGTCTCCTGCTATTTTGGAACACGCAGTGCTCCAGCTATTTGAGTCACCCGAGGCCAGCAGTATCCCATAGCTGTATCCCCTTAGCCGCATAAAGAAGCCCTGCTGCCACACTCAACCCCACAGGGAACAGTCAGCACGCTGAGAAACACAGCGGCAGGATAGAAATCCCTGTAAAAGGAAGTCCCCAGTCTTCCTGCTCTTTGGTTTTTGGGGGAACTCCAGTCGCCCTGAAGTGAAATTAAAAATACCAAGTCTAGTTTTTCATTCTTCTGAATTAATGTCAGAATGGTATCATGACTACCGAAAGCATACAAGTCTTCAAAAACCAGATGATATCTTTGACAGTTGAGCACTAACATCATTATCGTGCTTTTCTCTCTTGTAAAAAAGTTAAGATGTTAGGCTTTTACTTCTTGTCCTGTTTTCTGTTGAAACAGGAATGCTACCCAATTTTTCTACTTAATCCTCATTAAAAAGAAGATACACGCAGGGCAAAAATTTAGGACTGTGTAATTAAGGCAAAAAGATATTTTAATGCTTTCTGCAAAAAGGTATTTTAATGCTTTCTCTTCTTGTCCTAAGCTTGGGTCAGTTGTTGCAGCAACTGGGTGTACTTACAAGGGAATAAAAGTATGTACTCTGATGCATCCTATGGATTAACAGATGAGGAATATCAGAAACTTCATGACGTCCCTCAAAAAATACAGATTTAGACTGCAAAAGAGCTGTATAAATAGACTGGCACATGCAGTCTGTGCTTCAGCGTGAGGCTGCAGAGTATCCGCACTGCCGGGATGTAAGTGCTGTTGTTTCTCAGGTGTGAGCTGCAGAGCCATCAGTCAGAGTTTCACTCCACGGCCATCCTGCGCACACACGCTTGGTGCAGATACCAGGACAGTTTAGTGACTTGGTGGCAAAAGTGGTTTGGGAATGCAAAAGTGCAGGTCTGGGCTTGGTGGAAGCTCTCATCTTGGAGACCCGAGCTGAGCACGTCTCACCCTGATCTGATTATTCCCACCTTTCCTCATGCAATCAGTTTCCTTCTGACAGTGCTGAACGGTACCTTAAAGCTTCTGAAAAAATCCCCGATACTGACCCAAACAAGTTGACGGGATCCTAACAGGTCAAACCACGTCAAACTCCCTGCGAGCCGGTTTCAACGCAGCGAGGATGCTTCCCCGGCACTACTCACCGTTGCCATAAGCCCAGTCATCGTTCATGCGGTGCCGCACCTTCTGGTAAATGGCAGACATGGTTTTCATGTTGCTTTTTCTCCACTGGCGCCCCAGATATTTGGTCTGGATTTTCAACAGCTTGAGGACATACAGCTGCATCATGGCCTGCTTCACCTTCAGAGCTCGTTTCAGTATCGGGGCTGATTTAAAGACTACCAGCATCTGCCAAGGAATCAACACAAATTATTGCAACGTGTTCAAGACACAAGTGCTGTCTGCGCAGCTTTGGCCACTAACGCCTGGGCCGTGTACGGTACAAACCCCAAGTAGGTAGAGCAGGAGTGTTCAACATAACCAACACTTGCTGCAGGGGGCTTGAGGGTCATAGAAATAAGTATTATTTACAGAAGAAAAAGTATTTCTGCACTTAGGGCTCAATCTGTGAAAGAAAAATGGGCAGATTATGAAGCAGCAGAAGCTCCAGTACTGCCAGAAGAAACTCTCTGCAGGGCTGAAGCCCACAGTGTAGAGCTGGGGATGCGCTCGAGGTGCAACACTGGCAGCCCATGGCAGGTCTCAGGGAGACGGGACATCACCTTACCATCGTCCTCGAGTGTTTCCACTTGGTCAGCTTGTTGAGGATCCTCAGCAAGTTAATGCAGGAGAATAAATTTCTCCAGCAGAACTGGTTGTTGTCTCCAGCTTCCTGCAAAGCAGAGAAGGAAAAGCGTGACCCCAACTGCAGCGTTCAACAGCAGCGCCAGAGACATCTTTGTGCAGAAAGTCTTTAATTTTATTATCTGCACAAGTCTTATTTCCAATGGAGAGTGAGCAGCGGAGCTACCTCCTCGCTTGGGTTGTCATCATGCTGCTGACAAGCCAACAGATTCTGGGGAGGACAGTTCTGAAAGACTCGGATGTAATCAGGGTTTTAATTTGCATTCAGGTTTAGAGTAAGAGCTAAGATAAATCACATTATTCCATCACAGGAAATATATATTGTGCTAGATTTGTATTCGTTGTTTACAGTCAGAAAGCAAATTACAGCCTAGTGATCACTATTGCTTAGAGAACACTTTTTGTTAATTATATAAATTAATTCATAAATTACCACATGCTTAGAGGACATGTTACAGACAAATAAAAGGAAATCGCATAACAACGCAGGAGATGACAAACAGGAGCATCTGTATCAGGAGGGCAAGACTTTTCTGCAATGAAGATCCCCTCCAGCTTAAGTGCAGCTGATGTATTATTTTAAATATTGGCTAAATGTAAGCACCCCCAGCTCCAGCTTGCATAAATATTGCCTGTGGCACATTTGAGCAGTAATTCCACCACTACAGTAACTTGCTTTATGTTTGAACAGCACTGAGCACAGCAGAAGTGTCCCACAAATAACCTACTTGGGGATGAGAGCGGGAACAAGTGCTTCTTAATTTATAAGCCACTTACAGCAAGCTACAGCTTTAACAACTCATGGCAAAAACTGCAACCTGGTGCATGATCCAGGTTCTGGGCATCCTCAGGAGGAGTTTGGGGGTGACCCCAGAGAACCCCTTCTGTCAGTGTCTAATCCAGCTTCGAAACTAGATTTACCCAAGAAAATCCCACCAGCATAATACCTTTGATCTTAAAAGCAAGCACCAAACCTATCACTTCAGTAAGCTGGTAAAATGCTATTGTACATACAATTTTTGGAGGCCAGCAAGAACGTGCTTCTGACTTGATTTAATTCTGGGCTTTGGAAAAAGCCACTCTGAGCAAATGCACCTTTCTGCCAGTAGAGGCTATGCCTGTGCTGGAGGTTCCTGCGCACACAGCGGAGCTGGCACAGCCAAGTGCAGGGGCCAGATGGCACCGAGATGGCACCGAGGTGGTCGCGGACGCTGCGGGCCGCTCTGGGGGTACCAGCTCAGGAGCAGTGCCCGTGCAGTTTCATCTCAGTGCCCAGCCCTAATCTGCTCCCTCCGCACCAAGTAGTTTTTCCCAAAAGACCCCAGTAGAATAAACTAATACCCATTTCATCAGCAGTTGGATTTGTCACCAATCTGATGTTGTCTCTTCAAGTGAGAGTCTGTCCATCAGATTTACAGAAGGAGAGAACAGGCTAAACAGACTTTAATCCCCCTTTTACCCCCGTCTCCTGTTACCCTCCCTGTGGCACCACGACACGGTGAAGCAGGGTCCTCTGTACCCCCCTCCCCAAACACGGGGAGCTGGAGGGGAGCCACGGCCCCGTGACAGGAGAGGGGAGGTGGGGACTGGCAAGAGATCCAAGAGCCTGTCCCACAACAGGATGGGTGAAGCCCCCACTAGCTCGCTGGGACTGCAGCCACTCCTGATTTACACCATGGGGGGACAGCAGTTACCCCGCAGCCAAAGCGTTCTTCCTCTGGAGACAGCACTGCTGAACTCGTCCTGGTTTTCCACAGAGGTAAACCAAACGCACACGATCCTGTGTTCAACCCACTGAAAGCATAATCATCTGTTACATCCGCTAAGAAATGTGTTACGGCTGCGATGTCAAAATCAGTGAATCAGAGTATTAAAAAAAAAAGCTGAAACAACGCATAAAATGTTGGCAGAAGAAACATAAATATGTGCTCAAGCATATGCCTCGAGTACCACGGCATGTTTAGTTTCTATTAAATCCTTACATTCATGGGTGTCCTCCCAAAGATGGAAAAATTCAAGTTGGTTTCTGAATATTTTCTATTTAAATTAGTCCTCTGTGAGGCTAACATCCATGTCTGCTGGAGGAAAGCAATGTGACACTGTCGTTTAATGCAACAGCTCCCAAACTGGGAACGAGGCCCTACTGGGAAAGGGTAACTGGGAATATTTTCCCTAAAAAAGTTCAGTCTTCACCTACAGCTGTAAAGCTTAGCATGAACGCAAGGATTAGCAGGAGTCATCTGAGCGCTCGGCGACATGTCACTAGATGTCCCCATCGGGCCAGGATATGTCAGTGGGAGCCTGACAGGGCTGGATGAGCACCCCCGGCCTTCAGCATGTAGCCCACGGACCAGCACAAACCAGGGGACTGACCCGTGGATGAGGAGGGAGGCGATGTCTGGGTGCTGTCACCCCCAGCAGGCACCCAAAAGGAAGCAAGAAGCGCTGGTGGAAAGGCACGTGGGACAGCAGTGGAGGACCGAGCCAGCATGCCGGCCACGCGTGATGATCCCACACCAACCGCACGCGCTCCACAGCGGGTTTTTATATAAATTTGATCTGGCGTAATCAACTCACAGCAGGAATTTGCATTGCAGTGGCTCATCAGAAATGCCGTGGCTACAGATCCAATAAAACCAATTTGGCTGTCCTGGCTGACCACAGATTTGGAGGGACTCGTGAGCAACTTTGGCTCACAGAAACTAGGGAAAATCTTTATTTTAATGATTTTAACCTTTACACAGCTAAGGAAAACCACATAGGCTTGAGATTTTAGCAGCCAGGCAACATGAGATCATCCCTGCCCAGACTGGTTTTGGTCAGGCTCCTTCTTAATGCTTCCTGCATCCTTTAGGGTCACCCTTCTCTCTGATTCCCCCTCCTCATTAGCCTCAAAGCTTCTCCCTGCTCTGCGCCCTGTCCGAGTCCAACCTTCTCTGCATTTGAAACATTGCAGTTATGAACCTGCCAGCATTAATGTCTCATGTGTAATCCGTATATTCACACGGGCCACCCCGCTGGCCGGTCTCCATAATACTTAGGCTCCTCTCCGTCGGCAATTTGGTTTGTTCCTTAATCTACTGGCATCTTATGAAATGCGAGTGCTCAGAGCAATTTAAACCTGGGAGGCAACGGCCTCTGGGCAAATCCTTTTTAAAAGCAGGCTCTCTTGTTTGGAGAAGCGAAAAGGAAAACTCTACACCCAACTATTTTTATGGGGTGCACGCCAGCAGTGCCTCCTTCCCACCTCCCCAGAGCTGATAGGTGGGATGAATTTTCAAGTCTGGAGGGCAAAAAAAGTCTAATTTTGGAAAGGTCGGGGGTACGGAAAAAGAAGACAGAAAAAAGAAAACAAAAATCCTTCCTCACCCTCTCGCATACAGCAATACCGGTTACAAGGGCCCTTTCTGTGCTGCTTACCAGGCTTTCTGCAGTGAGCTCGGGCAAATCATAGACTGTGCAGTGCGGATAATCCAGGACGGAGATGCTGTGGAAAAGGGGAAAGAAGGGACTCGTTAACAACCAGGTAAATATGAAAGCAACTTTTTAAGATGATCTACGTGATTATGCCCAGCAATCGGTTACGTCTTCCTTCCCTGGGCCTGGGGTTTGACTTGCAGCGGCAGTGCTGCCTTATGCAGCAAGGAGTTTGGCTGGGTAACCATCCCATCTCCGGCGAGCTGCGCTGGGCGCGGGAGCCAGCCCACAGCCGGAGCCACGCGGACGTGCCTCCCTCCTGCATTTCCGACTGCGCGGACGGCATCCAAATGGGCTCCCAGCCCCGCCGCTGCCTCGCCTCGCAGCTTAATGGAGCACGTCGATTCCTCTTGGCTCCGAAGCGCATCCTGAGTGCATTAATAAGGACTCGAAGGATTTGGATCCATTAAGACATGACAGATTAGTTATTCATATGCATATTTTTTAAAAGGGAAAAAAAAAAACAACAAAAACAGATCTTAGGTTAAAATGGAGACATCCGATTACCAGCAAGAAAATTCACAATGAGGGCATCAGGTCTTTTGAAGCCCTCCAGACCTTTCAAAGCCCTCTAGACCTTTCAAAGCCTCCAGACCCTTCAAAGCCCTCCAGGCCTATTGCCTTTGTAAAAGTAGCCAATTAAAAAAAAAAGTAAAGTGTATATAAATGTATATACTTTTATATATATACATTATATATATGTGTGTATTATATATATGTGTAATGTATGTATACATACACACACTGATGCTATCTGCCCTGAGACATGCACCAATCTAAAAAAAGCGTGTGCTATCACACAGCCTCACTTCTTATGTTCCCCCCTGTTTTCCATTTTTTGTTAAATTCAGCAGCTGAGCAACAAGCTGGCTTGTAACGATCACCAAGTCAGAGGCAATGCAGGGTGAGCACCAAGGTCAGGGGATCCCCTAAAACAGGCTTCGTTTAAAGTGTTTGGTCCAGGAAGGGCTTGTCTGACCACAAGGACAGATACTGCTCGTTGGTTCCTACCCATCACAGCCCTAAAACTAGAAGTGCTGTGTAGGTACAAGCAGGAGAGCTCAGAGGGAGCCCGCTCGGGGCCAGGAACCCCCCGGCTCATTTGCCACAAGTTGTCATTGTACTGACATCACTTCTGGTACTTCCCATCACTGGACTCGGGTCCATACATCTGAACGTGACAAAATCCCACGATCCTTTTTGCAGGGCAGTGCCTGACGTTGTTCACCGTTATCTGAAAAAACAGCACTCTGGGCTGGGCGGAACATCTAAACCTCTGCGGATCAGAGCATCCAGCTGCAAATCCACCTCATTTCACAGGAGCTTATCCTGCCTGTGAAACCTCCATCAGAAAGCAGAGGAGGGAGCTAAGTGCTCCTCGGCTACGCTTCCCCGTCACTTATGTGACTTATGTGACAATTCCAAAAGTGGAAATGTTTATCAGCAAGAGAAATAAGATATTGCTTTTGATTTTTCCATGCGTGCCTTCTCACACATACACAACCATACCGTGCAGGAGACAGACCAGCTTACACCCGTGGCTCAAGAGCAACAAAAAGAGCATCAAAAAGCAACAAAAAGGATTTTTTCATTGTTCCAACAGCAACATCCCCTGTGGCACTCTCCTCCAAAATCAAGGAAATCCTACCCAGTCCTACTGAGCTGTGAAAGAGTTGTGCTCTTTCAGTGCTTACGCTGACTTGTGGTAGTCCAGCCAGTCCCCATGCAGACTCAAAACAGGACTGGTCTTTCTCAAATCAGAAGTAAAAGGCAGTGACAACTATGCAAAACCTGAAGAAGTCAGGAAAGCTGAATTATAGCTATAAAAAGTGAAAAAGACCTAGAAGACTCTACCCCATCTAGCCTTTTTTTGAAGCTATGGCCCACAGATGGCCGCTGGCACTGGACTGCTCTCCAGGAGTCCACGTAAAGATGAAAACAAGGCCGCTGTCAGCAAGGGAGATGGAGCTATGTCACTAGTCGTCCAACGAGAGATTGGAAACTCCCCATCCAGTCCTCCTCGTTAAGCAGAAGGAAATTGCTCCCCTCCAGCATATTCCTGTGGTGGAGAGCATACTGCCCCAAAGCCGTGCTAGAGACCAGAGGTCACTCGGTCCCACCACATATTCACGTGTTAGGGTTCCTCATGCACAAAGCCTCCCTGCTCCATCACCTCTCTCTTCCCCAGAAGTGGCTGTACCTGTTTTTGGCAGTGATATAAGACATGATGTTTTGGTTGAAGAACTTCAGGATCAGCGGGATGCAGTTGGCAAACACCAAATGTTGGGACACGTACTCAAACTGAGGAAGAGAAGTGAAATGGGTCAACGTTAGCTGGCAGCATCACCTGGGAATGGAAACCCATTTCCAGCCAAAAAAGCAAAGCAGTATTGATGATTTGCTCTAGACACCTCGCAAACCATCTTCCCCTTGCAGAAGTCTGCTGTATAAGGCTTGCATCATATACAGCAACTCCCACCAGCTGGAAAACTTTATTTGCCCTGGAGTGGACAAATCTTCTGGCAGTAGTTTAGGAATAGCTGCACCTAATGACTGCAGCGTAGCTTTTCAAGACAAAAATCCATGGCAAAACAGTATATGGGGAAGAGGGAAGGAGAAGATGTAGCTATTACATGCGAAAATACAATCCTTCCTATTGCTGTCGTACGCTAACCCCAGTCCCTTTTCAAATTTCGACTGAAAAAAGTACCCTTACCTTCATACATGCGTTTAATTTCTCTCCCTCTCTAAACATTAAATGGTCTGGGTGTGTACAGCTGCATAACACAACAAATCTTGACCGGCCTCTAAAGAGAGAGACGCAAATAGCAGCAAGATCCTATCCCATCCTGTCCTACCCCAGGTCCATGCGGTGGCTGCCGCACCAGTGCGTCAGCCAGCGAGCACAGGGTGACCCCCAGCTGAGCCTGGAGCAGCCACGTTCTCCATCACCCTCCACTGCTTTCTGGAAGCATCATCTCAGCCCTTGCGGTGGTTTTCAGGGTGCTCCTCGAGACCAGCTTTGGCACCAAGAGAAATGATGATGGCTCTCCCAAAATCAGACACAAAAGCAGAATCAGAGGAAGAAAACCCTACAGCTTTCTCCAGACTTAGCAACAGACCTCAAGGGTCCTCCTGCCATGGAGGAAGAAATGAGAGGAGCTGTTTTGGGAGTGAAGTGAGAAAAATCAGTGAAGGGATGTGGGGGGGACCCAGAACAAATGTAGGATTGTAACACTGTGGGGTTTTGTTTCATTTTATCCAATCCAATATATGGATTTATATTTATTGTCAGATAAATATCAGTGGGCTTCATAACACAGATGGATTTGTACCATGCTGAAACCTTTAAAAGAAAAAAAAAATAGAAAACTCTAATTGTTTGACTTGCAGAATGGGTGGAGAACTGGGCCCAGGCCACAGCTCAAATCAGTCCTCAGTCTTTTTTTAATCAAAGAAAGCCGTCATGCAAGTTCAGTTCGATTGGTGTCCCGCAGATGAAACAAAAATCGGATTGCATCTAGGACCCAGACCTCCAGGCTCTGCTGAAACTGGAGCCCCAAGAACTTGATCCTGCCGAGGGACAGAGGACTGGATTAGTTGACCCTGTGAGGTCCTACCCAGCACTATTTCTGGTCATTGGAGACAAGACAGAGCAAAAGAGGGTCTTGTCTAACCCCCATCCCCTTCCCCCTTCTGCCAGCGAGGCTCGTGCTCGTGATACCTCTTAAATTTTAACCTGATCAGCCACAGTGTGAATTTTCCCACAAGTCTGAAAATTCCTTCCATGTGAGTGGAAACAATCCTGTCAAAACACAGTCAGAGATATATTGCAGGCAGGTTATCCCTGCCTGAGTAACCCTATACAAATCCTGGCCCGGGGCTAGGCTTCCCCACTGTGGAAAAACAATCTGCAGCTCCTCATGCAAACCCTTCCTGGAGAGGTCTTTTAGGAGAGGGTCTATGAGGACACACCAGCTTCCAGACCAGCTTGGCGACGGCTGAGCCCTTCTCTACGCTCACCTGGTAAATGTGGTTCAGCTTGAAGTGCTTGAGGAGCAGCAGCAGCAAAGCCGAGATGCTCTTCACGATGATCTCTTTGTGTCTGTTCACGTCAATCCCCAGTTTCATGCTCTGGAGAACAGTGATGCTGGGTTGGAGGGAGAGAAGGCAACAGCACGGTGGGTATGGGAGCAAGGAGGACTAAGGGACTGTTGAGTTCATATTCATCAGGACAGGCTCTGCAGAAACAGGGACCTTCGCTTCCCCCTGGGACTCCCATTTCCATCCTCTCCTGCCTGGTAACACCAAAATGCATTAAAAAAAGGGAAAAAATGCTGATTGCACTCCGCCAGCAATCCTGGGGGAGTGGTATGAAGGACACCTGCCATATGCTCATGTATCTTTATGATTTGTGTCAATTAGCATGATTTTATGATTCGTGTCAGTTTGCTAGCAGAGCACAGCAGCTGCTGACTGCGCTCAAATTGTTACACTTCTGAAAAAACAGCTTTCAGCGCTTTTTCCTTGGCTTTCACCCCTCTGCCCTGGTGACAACAGTGGCTTGCACGTATCCAAAGAGACGTCCCCAAATCTCGAGACCCCTGAACCTATCGGCAAACCCCAACTCTCCTGCTCGGTCCAAGACTTTGTGGCAAAACTAGGATGGCTGGCGGCCACCTTGTCGAGGACTTACGGCATCTCTTCAGGCAACACGTCTGCCAGGATGTTGATGGAGTCGGTCTTGGCTTTGGAGGTCGGCGCTGCAGCAAGGAGGATTTTCAGCAAAGCTATCTGCAGAAGAGAGCAGGCATGGGGGGATGCTCCCAGCAAGGGCCATTCCTTCCTTCCCCTTCACTTGCTGAAACTGGACAACTTCAAAACAATTCTACAGGGTTTCACCAGCCCAAGCTCCACTCACTGTGACGGACCAACTACGCCAAGGCTCAACCTCTCCTTTTATACCCTGGACAGACAGGCCAAGTGTGGGCAGCACGGCAGCTCTGGTTTAGCCTTAACTTAAGGCATCACAAGCACCTGAGCTCTAGTAGTACAGAAAAAACAATGCAAGGGACACCTGGAGCTTAATGCATTTAAATCTGTATTCGTGTCTCCCTACAGAGTGCACGTGACCCAATTAGAATCACAGAATGGTTTGGGTTGGAAGGGCCCTTAAAGATAATCTAGTTCCAACCCTCCTGCCACAGGCAGGGACACCTTCCACTAGATCAGGCTGCTCAAAGCCTCACCCAACCTGGCAACATAGCTGAATTTCAGGATGTGGCATTGGACTAGATGATCTTCAAGGTCTTTTCCAACCTAGATGATTCTGTGATTGTATTCTTCTGGGGCCATGGGAAGGCTGCAAGGGATGTCCCTGTAAGGAAAGTCATAACCTACAGACTCTCCACAGTCTGAAGAGCTGTGGAGAGCACAGCCAGGCTGGCAGAGACCTGAAGGCGTCACCACCTTGTTTGCTGAGCCACGTAAAGCATGGTGACAGTGTAGTTTGGTTCCTGGCCCAGCAAGCCATCACGCTCGGAGATGAGCGTGATATCGTAACGGAAAGTTAATCTCAGCAAAAAGGACAAAGGCTCAAGGGACCAGTGAAGTCCGTAGGTCACTTCTTGAGGTCAGAAGTGAAGGTGCCTGCATCAACGTGCAACAGCTTGCTGGCAAATACTACAGCTCACGCAGCTCAAAAGATCACAGAACCACAGAATCATTCAGGTTGGAAAAGACCCTGGGGATCATCGAGTCCAACCATCAGCCCTACCGATGATGATGACACGGGGCTATCCCCGGCTCATTCCCCTTCCTGCCTGGAGGGCAGGAGCCAGTTTTGAGCTTCCACCAACATGAAGTACTTTGTTCCTTGTTCCCAATCCTCCGCACACATCCTATTTTCTGACCACTGACCTCTTTCCAACCATTTGACCGTGTCCCTGGGTATCTACACCCCTTCATCCTCTGAATCCCTCCTCTTGGACTGTACTTTCCACCCAACTCTGCTCTGGATTCCCACCAAATTCTCACCATTCAAGTCCTGAACACACCCCAGCAGCCCCATGCTGAGCTCTGCAGCTCACAGATTGGCACCATTCCCCACTCAAAAGCTCTTCTTTACTTTTAAAAAACATGGACTTACCATATACTGGGGGAGATTGTACAACATTGTTCGATACAGGATCTCACAAGGAGTTTCTTGGACTTCCTCTTCCCCCTAGCACAGAGAAACATTAGAAACAAGGGAAAATTAAGTTATTTCCAGTCCACACACTTGAGATATGTTAGTCACCTCCATAAAACCCAGTTTGAGGACTTAATGATGGACAGAGCTGCATGCTGACTTCAGGAAGTGCCAGGCCTTTCTCCGCTGCTACCTTTGATCAAGATACAAACTTCTAGAAAAAAAAGAGCATCCAAGGTGTGTCCTAAGGATGACGAAGAACATATGGATTTCTATGACACCTTGGAAATCTTCCACATTGTCTAGTGATGGGGTGCAGCAACTTCTTACCAGAGACATGGGGCACTTCTCCAGCTCCTCCTCGTTCTTGATCTGGACATCTGAGATGGAAACATACTTGTGCTGGCAAAATAAAGAGACAGAGGTAGAGCAGTGTCACAACTGACAGATGAAACACAGTCAGTGATGACAACAGTTGCTGATTTCAGTAATATCCCAGTTAGGTGTACAGGTCACAGCAGATGCATGGAGAACTCATCTTTGGGGGGGACATCCCTCTGTCCCTGAAGCCCCTCACACATCATGCCTTTGATTACTCCTTCTAGGATCTCTCTGGAAGTAAATGGAGAGGGACAATCACCTCCAGAAGGCAATCCAGACCTTGGATAGGGTCAGCTGGCCTCTGGAGTGTCTCACTCCACATGGAGCACTGCAGGAGCCGAGGCTGGCCATGCGTCATCCTGGGAACAGCACAGGTCTGGGCACGTATGTCCAAACCCAACTCTGGAAGTCTGTCATCTCCAGAGCACAACATGGCAAACGCTCACCAGGAAGCAGCAATGCTACACCTGGGATAAAGGGGAAGTCCAAGTGCTGGACAATCTATTTGGACTTGCAGTGAGGACTCAGTTTTCCATTTTTTGCCTCAATTCTTGCAAGAAGCTCCAGAAGCTTTTCCTGTGCCAACTAACAAGAAGGGCCCCTCTTACTCCCTCCAGTAACTGTGTTTCAGCTGGAGGTTAGACGTGAGGATTCCACACCACATGTGGTGGATATTCAGCCCCTCTCAAGCTGTTCAGACCTTGACTGGATTTGTCAGATTGACTTCCCAAGGCAGAGGGAGCAAGAGCTCAGACCAAAGGCATTGCTGTACATCAGGTGAAGAGGAGCAGAAGACTAAATTCACATGAAATATTTACTGTGGGCTGAGAGCATACATCTGAGGAACTTATAACTCGTTATAAGTGCCGCATCACAAAGTTTATGTGTATGAGACTTGCTGCCCTGCAATCCCCCTATGGCTCTGGTGATCTTGGCCAAAGATTTCCCCATTTCCATGGGATCCTCACAGGTCTGATCCTACCTCAGAGCATGTGCTGAGTGCCAGGGAGCAAAAATAGCAAGGGATGAGGTTAGACAAGCTGACTCCGCTCAGCAAGGCTTTCTGGGCTGCTTCATCCAAGTGCCATGCGTGGAGCCACCATCTTACCTGCTTCAGTGTCTTCACACTTTCATGGATGGGCCGTGGTAGCCCTATCAGGGTTTCGGTGTCTCTGTGGGGGATGAAAGAAGGTAAGTACAAGTCTGGGAAGAGGATCTGGGTTTAATACTTCCATGTCATAGAAGGTAAAAGAGGGATCCTGTAGTCTACTGAATCTACTGAACGCATCCCAGATGGATCAGGGGTTGGGAGGGGTGTTGGTGTGAGCTGCCCGCCCTCACACCTCCTCCCCAGCAAAGCCTGCACAAGAGAGGGGTGACCTCGGGGTGAAGAACTGGGGTGAAATCAGGTCTCTGCGTGGAGCCAGCTTGAGCCCAGCACCACACCTAAAACCGCAGATACTCTGCTGGGCCCGTGCCAGGATGACTCGGCACCCACAACTGAGTAACTGACTGCGGATACCAGATTGTCCCAACTCCCTCCCACATCAAACCAGCCTCTGGCTTGGGCCAGAGGTCACTTATTCTGAGTTAGGTCTGATTTTTAATAGAAAGAGGCCCTTGGAGACCAGCATCTCCAAGAACATGTTTTTATAACTCTGAGTGCACTGCTACAGCCCCAGCGAAATCCAGTTCTGCACCGCATCGTCCCAAGCATGCCTTAAGCTGGTTGAGAAAAGCTCTGCGGACACCTCCCACCAGTTAAATTGCACTGATGGGAGCTGAGACAGACTTTGTTGGACCCACACACGTAACACTCACTGTCCCAGTGTGAATCCGATGAATTTGTTCCTGCTTGCTTCCAGGAAATGCTCGATGTCTTTCTGTCTGATGGAGCAGCAGAGAAAACAGAAACAAGGAGAAGGTTGGAAAGTAGAATATACCAGATCACAGCCTACACTGCTCAGAAAGAACAGCAGCGTGGGACCAGCTCAAAGAAGCTTTGAGCTTTCTAGGATTGATTTCTAGAGGTCTTCATAGCAACGGGCTAGAGCCACCATTACTCTCGCTGGTGGGAGCAACATGAACCAAAACCATTTGTATTTGCTGTGCAACTCCATGGGAGTGTGCAAATAAATGGAGAGGAGTTCTCTATGACCAACACCCTTTTAACCACCTCCTGTGCTCCTAGCACATGCGTCTTCAAGTAGCATCTGCTCGCTTGGAGCGAACAAATGTTGTCTCTGCAGTCTGGCGGAGCACGTGCTGCTCTGAGAGCAAGCTGACATCTTGTCCACCTTGGGCATCTTTCATGAGAACTGGTCAGGGGCTCATCACTACATGTAGGACATGAACCACGAGCCAAGGCTCTCACGGGCAGAAAGAAACCCAGCTGGATTTCCAGGCACCAGCCAAGATTGATTTTGAAGCTGAGAGCGCTCAGTTACGTGGAGTACCACAGCACCGCCTGTGCAGAGACCCATGGGGGATTCTTGCCGTGTCTCTGTGAGGAGTGCTCTGCACAGACACGCTGAACCCTGTCACTGCGCCCACATCGAAAAGATGTATTTGCTCCTGTGATTTAAAGATACTGGATTAAATCGAGGCTTCAGATCAACAGCAAAAAATCCTCACATGGATTAGAGGGAAGGGGACAGAGGATTTCACCCTCTTTTCCTAATCCTCCCCCTCTATCACATGTAGCAAAACTGGTCTTAGGAAGGGAAGGCACAACTTCTTTATCCTCCGATGTTTTTCTCCCATTTCTTAACCTTCAAGCAAGACCATCCAAAAAGGCTTCATCTGGCAACACAAGAGTCCCACTCAAAAAGCAAGAGGTGATGTCATTCACCAGTTACCAAGATGGTTAGTCTAGGACCCTGCCCTACCGAGATCCATTGGTGCTGGTTGGGAAAGCTGATCCTGCTCCCACAGTGCTCCAGCACAAGCCTCCTTCCCAGCTGGATGTCCAAAATGGGATTGCCACTTACTGGCCAAGCTTAGCCATGCTTGATTTGTAAAGCCTGGGGAAGGGCTTAGATAAACCCAGTCCAGAAAGGATCAACTGAGACAAAAAAAGAAGTGGAGTCACTTCAGCTCAACTTGCCAGAGGCCAACAGACTTGCCACAGACTGACGTTCAGCCTGCAATGATCTCCAGGACAGGTAGGACTGGGGAGGATGGCAATGACACCAGATGGTTTTACCTGACTTTGGGGGCCCAGGGGAGCCCTTTTGGGAACGACACCCTTTCAATAGGCGGGCGCTGAGCGGGCATCGCAGGGATAATGGCGTCCCGCTCCATCAGGTCCAGTTCCCCCTCGATCCCGCTGTCCACATCATCATTCTCCTCTTCATCAACTCCTGCTTCGTCATTCTTGAAGGGGTCTCTCTCATTGTAGATATCCAAACTGTCTTGCTTCATCAGGGGCTGCAGCAGAAGGGGAAGGAGAAATTCAAGTTACTCCGTGGATTTCATTTCCCTCCCAACTGCTTGCACCAGACCTCTCCATCCTGGAAGGATCAAGCTCCCAGATGTTCCTCAGGTGAGGATTTGCTTCCTAGCTGTTTCCACCAGAGCCTGGACAAGGAACAGCCCCCTCTGTAGCTGTAACCTTGCTGCTCTAGGAGGTGTGACTCCAGTTTGGACCTGGACAGGCTGGAGAGGTGGGACGTGCAAACCTCATGGAGTTCAACAAGACCAAGTGCAAGGTCCTGCCCATGGGTCGGGGCAATCCCAAGCACAAATCCAGGCTGGGTGAGGAGGGGATTGAGAGCAGCCCCAAAGAGAAGGACTTGGGGGTGTTAGTAGAAAACTGACTGTGAGCCAGCAATGTGTACTCGCAGCCCAGAAAGCCACCCGTGTGCTTGGCTGCACCCAGAGCAGTGTGGGCAGCAGGGCGAGGGGGGGGATTCTCCCCCTCTGCTCCGCTCGTGGGAGACCCCCCTGCAGTGCTGGGTCCAGCTCTGGGGGCACCAACAGCAGAAGGACACGGACCTGCTCGAGCGGGGCCAGAGGAGGCCACGAAGATGCTCGGGGGGCTGGAGCACCCCCCTGTGAGGACAGGCTGAGAGAGTTGGGGGGTTCAGCTGGAGAAGAGAAGGCTCCGGGGAGACCTTAGAGCGGCCTCCCAGGACTGAAAGGGGCTACAGGAAAGGGGGGAGGGACTTGTCATCAGGGGGGAGGGATAGGATGAGGGGGAACGGGTTTAAACTGACAGAGGGGAGATTTAGATGAGATCTAAGGGAGAAATTGTTCCCTGTGAGGGGGGTGAGGCCCTGGCACAGGTTGCCCAGAGAAGCTGTGGCTGCCCCTTCCCTGGAAGGGTTCAAGGCCAGGTTGGATGGGGCTTTCGGCAACCTGGGCTAGTGGAAGGTGTCCCTGCCCGGGGCAGGGGGGTTGGACTGGATGGGCTTTAAGATCCCTTCCAACCCAAACCATCCTGTGATTCTAGGAAACTGGAAAACGCAGGAGCATTCTGGGGGAAAGGGAAACATGCTCCCGAGCACACACTGGCTCTCTGAACGGATGATAATCCCCAGCGGAAAAGCATCCTGGGCCGTGCGCCAGGAGGATGAACCTGCTCTTACCCGCCGGCTGCGGTGACCACGCTTCTGCTGCTGCTGCTCCACGAGCTCGATGGAGTAGGTGGGAGGCGACGCGGCACGCATGCTGCGCATCACCTGGATGCTGTCCTCCGGCAAGGGTGGCAGCCCCAGCTCCTCCCGCTTCCTCACCTTCATTGTCTGCAGGGCTTCAAACCCTCCCAGCGTGAACTAGGGACCAACACAAGAGGTGAGAAAGCAGAGAGCAAACATCCCATCCAGATGGAATGGATCCTCTGGGCTGCCAGGGGAGCAGCAGCTTGAGGCCATCAAACTGGAGTGTTGAGGATGAAGAAACCACATCACTGGTTCTTTCTCCAGACTTCTCTCCCACCCCACGTCCTCTGCATGGCTCAGCCCACCCTCATCCCAGAAGAAACCAGTTGCCTTGTGTCAGCCTCCTGTGCCATCCTAAATAACCACGTTATGGTTGGATTGAATCACAGAATCCCAGAATCATCTCGGTTGGAAAAGCCCTTGAAGCTCCTCCAGTCCAACCATGAACCTCACCCTGACCGTTCCCAACTCCACCAGATCCCTCAGCGCTGGGTCAACCCGACTCTTGAACCCCTCCAGGGATGGGGACTCCCCCCCTGCCCTGGGCAGCCCATTCCAACACCCAACAACCCCTTCTGCAAAGAAATCCTTCCTAAGAGCCAGTCTGACCCTGCCCTGGCGCAGCTTGAGGCCATTCCCTCTTGTCCTGGCGCTGGTTCCTTGGCTCAAGAGACTCATCCCCCCTCTCTGCACCCTCCTTTCAAGGAGTTGGAGAGGGCCATGAGGTCTCCCCTCAAATAGTGGGGAACATCCAGGCTCCATCAGCATGATTCCCAAAATGACTGGTTTCTGGAAGAAGGAAGGATTTGCACCCACCAGAAGCACCTTCCAGAGCAGGAGCAGAACCTTCTTCATGGGGAAGTGTGGAGCATGGCCACTGCAGAACTTGGTCACCATCGTGAAGAGCAGAAGAGCAAATGGCTCTTCAGTGTGCATGGGGAAACCTGGTGGAGAGAGGGACCAAGAGCAGGTTCAGAGCAGATCTCCCATCCCTGATGTCTCCAGCACGATGAAGGGACCTTGTTAGGGCACAATGAACTCTGTGGCTCACTCAGCTCCATCCTGAAGGTCTCCCGGCAGGTCTTCCACTCGGGGGGATCCATCTCCTGCTCCACACGGATGTTCTCCACCATCAGGTACATGACACTGAGCAGCACCCTGCCAGGACAGCAGGGCAGGCAGGTGACACTGCCAGCCAGAGGCCACTTTGTACCCAGAGGCTGTCCGACAGCCTCCACCCAACGTGCTAGTGGAGGGCTGAGTGGGGTACCTGAGCTCGGTGCTGTCAGCCAGCGAGATGGCCGGCTTCCTCAGGGCGCTGCTGCAGGCCTGGCTGTTGCTGCGGGGAAGGGGACGAGCTCAGCGCCAGCCACCAGGCACGAGCTGCTCCTCACCCTGACCCCCAGCCGGAGACACCCTGCTGGGGGACGTGTCGTGGCTGCAGCATCTCCCTGGTCCTCAGTGAGGAGGAGGAGGAAGGAGAAAGAAGAGGACGAGAAAGATGGGGAGAAAGAAGGTGAAGAAGATGAAGAGGAGGAGGATGAGGAGAAAGGAGTGCAAGGAGGATGGTAGAAGAGGGTGAGGAGGATGGAGAGAAAGAAGATGAAGAGAAGGAGGGTCAGGAGGATGAGGAGAAAGACGAAGAAGAGGAGGGTGAGGAGGATGGAGGAAGAGGGTGAGGAGGATGAGGAGAAAGAATAAGATGAAGAAGAGGACAAGGAGGGTGAGGCAGTGCGGGTCCTCTCACTCAATCTCCATGTTGAGGAGCTCCAGGAAGGCGGTGAAGGTTCCCAGCTGGTACAGGAGGAAGCTGTTGTGCCGAGACCAGTGCAGGACGTCGCCTTCGTTATCGCAGTCTCCAAAGACACCTGAAGAGGCCCGAAGGGAGGCCCTGGTTAGGGGGGAGCTGCCTTTGGACCCCTGGAGCACACGGGATCATCCCAGGCAGGACCTTCACTGCATCGAGCTGACACAACCGCAAGAGGAAGCTTCTCCCCAGCCCCCAGGCCAAAGCCAGGCAGCGGATCCATCCAGATGCGGGGGACGTGTCCTTACCTTGTGCCAGGTAGAGGATGGCCCGTGCTACTTTGAGCCGCTTGTCCCTGTTGACCACCTCAAGCCCATCCAGCAGGCGCATGACGTAGGCCTTCTGCTGAGCCCCGTCCAGCTCCAGCCACCTCCTGCCCTGCACTGGAGAGGGGACACGACAACCAGCTGGGTGCCTCCCCGGGGGTCCCACTCTTGCCTGGGTGGGGGGGCTGCCCTGAGCCCCGGGGTGCTGAGCCCAGAGCTGGTACCTTGAGAGTGAAAATCCTCCTCGAAGCATCTCCTGTTGGTGCTGAGCTCGGGCTCCTCGGTGTAGCTGTACAGCTCTGATGGAGAAAGGACTCAGCAGGGACCCAGAGGAGTTTCACCCTCCTCCTCATGGCCAAATTCCTTGTGGGACTCTGAAACCTCCCTCTGCACCTGGCAGAGACCTAAACTCACCCCTGAGCTCTTCTGCAGCTCCAAGGGGCATCTTGGAGCCACCCAATGCTACCAAATTCATCATTTTCATCCCCATGTGTGGGCTGGGCTGTTCCCACACTCCTGCCCACAGCGATGGCGCTCGAGCTGCATTTGCAATTTCATAGGGGTTTTTTTGGGGGGGGGGGGGGGGGGGTGTCATTGTCTGTCCCAATTAAGCCAGTTTGCCAAGGGAGGGACCGCAGCAGCACCCGGACAAGACCTGCCCTGATTTCACACCCAGCAGCTCAGACATTTTGGGACCTGAAAATTGGGGCTGGACTTGCAGGGACACGATGTTGCGCCTGTTCCAACATAATTCCTACCAATTCCTATATAATTCCTACAGTCCCGCGGTACTGAGCAGCACTGTGAGGAACTGAAATGGTCCTGCGAGGGAGGAGGAAGGATCCCTCGCAGAGAAAATGTGCTTTAGGAAGGGCTGAGACACACACAGAGCTAAAAATAACCCCTTTGCCAGTCGAGATACGCTCGGGACCCTGAGGGTTACGGGGCAGAAGCAGCCGGAGTCGCTGCACGGCAGGAAGATCCAGGACAAGGACTCGACCCATGGTGACACCCGCGATAAAGGGTGACACTTCCCAGGCTGGGCTGTGCCACCGGGCACGCCGCCCATCCTCCCACCCCCTGCATGCCTGTCGGCGTGTCCCAGATAATTCGGAGCGCGGGGTAATCCCCGTGGCCCCCCCACGTCCCTTTTTGCTCATCCCCGGGGAGCGAGTGGCTCTCTATTAATAAATCCCTCTTGCTCTATTACCGCAAGGATGATACCACTCGATATCCATCCCCCATCCCGCTCGCCTGACTCTGCGAGGGATTTTTTTTGTTGTTTTTTGTTGGTTTTTTTTCCCCCAGCGGGCACCTATTAATAGCAACGCAGCACCCGACCGCCGCTTCACCTGCTAACTCGGCGCCGTGGCCGTCGGCATCCCCGTATTCGAACTCCAGGTTGGGGCAATCCACCGAGCCCTGCGGAGAGCGGGTTGGGGTTAGCGGGGGTGGGGGCTGGCACATCCCCACGGATATTTCGGGAGGGAGGACGGCTGCCAGCGCTCTCAGCCTTTGCATTAAAGCTCCTCCAACGACTCGTGCACGGATGATCTTGACACGGGTCCCCAGGGCTCGAGCGAGAGACGTCCGCACGAGGCTACTTAAAATACAGCGCAAATTTGGAAGGCGAGTGTAAAAATAGCATTTCTCAAGTCCTCGGGAAAGCAGAGGCAGGACTCAAAGTGCCGGTGAATATTTGCTGCATTTCAGAGCCCCATTTATGCTTAAAAACAAAGTCTGAGGCTGATTTGAAGCAAAAGTGCCCGGAAGGATGCAAACCCCGCGTGCTCTATCCTTAGCATCCCAAATCCGACAGTTTTCAGGGCCGGGCTCTGCCCTTTTGAAGCCGGGAGGGTTGTGGATCACCCTCCTCCTCCCCTGCGGATGAGGAACTGGAGCATGAAACTTCACCGGAGGATTACGGTGGGGCAGGGGGTGGGCGGCCGCAGCCAGACGACCCAACGCTGGCATCGCGCCACTGTGCCCCGGGAAGGGAACACATGAATGGATAATCAACTAAATTACCATAATTTCTGATTCGGAGTCCCGGCATCCCTCCTCAGCACCTGGGGTTGGAACCGATGTGCATCGTCACCATTAATATTGATGACCCTGGAGGATGCGCGGTTCCGGGCTGAGCCTGACTTGCTCCGAAATGCTGGTTTCTCATCCAATTTTTGCAGCCGAGCCAGCAGGGTGGTTCGGGGAGTTAAAGCCGCCACGGAATTTGGCGGAGCGCGTGCCGCGCTAATCCGCTTGGCGAGGCCGAGCCAGAGGAGAAAAGCAAACCCCAAATCCACGGGCAGGGCTCGGGGGGGGGGGGCTGTGACTCGGGCACTGTCCCCCGGGGAGGAGGGACCCTTTTTGGGTCAGTGGTCCCTGGAGGAGCCCTTCAACCCGCAGCTCCCCGGTGGGGAAGCGAGACCTTCCCGTCCTCTGCTCCTGGGGGTCCCGCAGTGGCTTTATGGTGGCCGGGGACATCAGTCCCAGGCCGCAGCCTGGTGGCCTGAGCCTGGTCCCACTTGCCCAGCCCGGCACCATGAAGCCAGACGGGCGCAGCTGGGTCAGAGCAGCAGCGGTGACGCAGCTCAAGGGGGGGTTTGTGGTGACGTTATTTGGGCAGAGGGGGTGGAGGGGGCTGCAGACCCCAGACCCTGTTGGGAGGCGGGGGAGAAGGGGGTGACTGGAGGGTGTGGGGGAGCCCAGAGCCCAGCTGGCACCCCAAAACCCTGCTGCCAGCTGTGGGAGCGGGGCGGGGAGGTCCCAGTGCCGGGGGCAGCCTCCTTGGGGACCCCCCACTCCAGTCTGGGCACCCCCCCACCCCCGCAGGACCCCAAAAACCCTCAGGGGGTGGGGGGACACCCCCAGGACCCGACCTCCCCCAACCCCGGATCAGGCTCCTTCCAAACGCGGCCCCGCAGGAGCCCCAACCGCCCCCCGCCTCCCGGTGCAGGCACCCCCCCCCCCCATTTGGGGTGTCCCCGAGGCCGAGCAGCGGCCAGAAGGAGCCCCGAGGCGGGGGACGGGGGGGGCGCTGGCACTGCCGCCCCCCCCGCTCTTACCTCGGACTCTTTGCGCTGGCTCCTGAAGAGCTCCCGGCTCTTGGGCTGGGGAGGGGGCTGGGGCGGGGGCTGGGGCGGGGCCGGCCGAGCCCTGCCCGGGGCCGGGGCCGGGGCCGGGGCCGGGACTCCCCCCGCCGCCTCCATCCTCTGCGCCCCCTCTGCAGCGCCGCCGAGCACGTGGGGGCCGGGCCCCACGCCCCACCCCTCGCCCCGCCCATCCGACTCACCCATTGGTCCTCTGCTCCCCGGGGCGGGGCTGGAGGACACACCCCCCGCCTCGCCATTGGGCGGGGGGCGGGGCCAAGAAGGGCCTCGGAGGAGGGAGGGGCGTGATGGGGGGGGTGGCCCCTGGGTAATGGGGTGCAGGGACAGGGAAGGGGTTGGGGTAACCCAGGGGGTGGTGGGGGCCTTGGGGGGTGCAAGGAGGGGACACACACACACACGGGGTGTGCCTGGAGGTGACAGGTTTTGGGGGTCATGGGGTGCCCCAAGGGTGATGGGGTGTCCCTGGGAGCCAGGAGTTCGAGGAGGGGGGGTTATGGGGGTGTCCCCGGGGGTGCTGTGGAGGACACGGGGTGTCCCTGGGGGTGATGGGGGAGCAGGGGGGTGCTGGGCGCAGCAGGAGGTGCCTGGGGGGCTAATGGGGGTGCTGGGGGGGGGTGGCCATGGGGGTAACGGGGTGCTGGGTCTGGTTGGCACCTGGGGGGAGGGTGCAGCTGCCCCACTGCAGGCTGGGGCCAAGGGGTCCCCATCCCCGCAGCACCCCCAGCATCACCCGCCCAGCCGTGTCGTCCAACCCCCCATTACCACCATGTTGGGTTAAATGGGGGGGGGGAGATGGGGACTTCTCCTCCCTCCCCACCCAATAGGGGGGGACACGGTCGCTTTTGGGGGTGACTCTGCAGCCACGGAGGTGCTGGACGCCCCGTCTTGGTGCCACTTGTGTCCCGTCACATTTCCCAGCTGCTGGAAAACCAAAGTCTTTCCCCTCGGTGTTTCCCTCGGGAAGCGACGGGGCAGGGGCAGGAGAAATAATGGGATTTTTTCGGCTCCCCAAGGACACGGCGGCGGCCGGAGCCAAAACAGCCGCCTGGAGCCCAAACAGCCCCAAGGACACGAGGCCGCCGGAGCCGCTTTCCTGGTTGGGTTTTGTACGGCAGCGGCACGACGGCAGATCTGGGGACAAACCCCCCCATCCCCACCCCAGGGCACCACCATCCCTCACCCCCTCGTTGTACCCCCCGTCCAGCCCCCAAAATTCCCCATCTGCTCCCGCCAGACCCGGAAGACGCTCTGGAGAAACGGAGTTTTCCAATGTTTTATTTGTGTTTTGAGATTACAGAGTCTTTATTGCTGCTCTAATACAATCACTCAGACATTAATATTTAAAACATCCTTTTGAAAATGTTACGTTTGCAAAGTTTTTGTTTCCTCACTGCAGGCTGATGACAGGTTTTGTCTTATTATTTCTAAAGTTCAGAACAGAATTAATTTCCTTATACAATTTTGCTGGTGTTACCTAAATCTCCTTTTTCCTAATTCTTTAAAAATGTGTTACATTAAAAAAAAAAAAAAAAAAAAAACCAAACCAAAAAACAAACAACCCATTACACGTTTAATTTAGAGATGATCACAGAATATGATTCCAGATTGATTAGGAAAAAGCCAAGCAAGCAAAAAAGCTTACAGAAGAAGCAGAACGACATGGAGAAGAGCTTTAAAAATCAAGGTGGGAAAAGCCAGTTGGGATTTTATTATTTTTTTTCTTTTTCTCCTACCTACCTGGAAGATAAAACGGGCTTAAAAATCGGCACGAGGGAATTCACGGATGAGGACAGCACCACCCTATGCTGCACAAGCGACGGACGCGGGGGAGGAGAGCGACTGCGTGAGCTGTACCGAAGGGTCACGCGGACGGAGGGGGATTTCCCGGGGGCAGAGGCGGCTGCGGGTTGGGACACGTATTTTCCAGAAGCTGCTTTGCTCAACGTGACCCCGCGACCGCGTTTCACCTTGACCGAGAGCAGGATTTCAGGCTGTGCCTCTGCAGAGAAGAAGAGAAACTCTGGGGGGTTCGCTGGTTTGATGCAGACCAAGGTACTCCAGCGCGGGGAAAGACCCGAACGCGACATTTCAAATAGCTCGGGGGACTCTTTCCAAAAATCTCAGGATCTGGGTAAAACTCATGAGGGAGTAGAGATTGTTTTGAGTTTGTGGTTAGTGATCAGTCTCCTCAAAGTCTTCTCAAAGCTCTAATGTCTCCTCAAAATCTCCTCAAAGCCCTAACGCCTCCTCAAGGTCTTCCTTCTTGGGCTTTGAGAAATTTCAGAGGGAAATTTGGAAGACGCAGGCGTACGAGGATGTTTGCTCCAAAGACGAGCAGCTTGTGGTCCAGCTGACTTCAGACCTCGGCATCAAGAGCCATGAGAAGGGCTTGGCCACCGAGACTGGAATTCCACAGTTTTTCCTTTCTTGTGCGTGAACAAGCTGCCATGAAAGTGTTTTTTCATGATGGCAATGAGGTCCGCGAGGACAGAACAAGAACCTGTAGCTGATGAGGGACTTGGGTCCCTCAGGATAAAGGTTTCTGAGCTCAGGGGGTCGGGCAATTTTATTTTAGAAGGGCCGTGTTCTCTGTGTGAACCATAAAAGTGACTCCGATGAGACACGGAGACTTCAAAAGTCACCTTGGTAAACGTGCTGTGCCATCCGCAGCGTTCCGCCAGGACATCCTGGGCTAAAAAACAGTAATTATGGCAAATTTGTTCTCTGTTGGCTCTGATGCGTCAAGATTTGAGGTGACTGAAGGGTTTCAGTGATGCTGAACTCTTCTGGGTGGGGATTACTTCAGCGTACGTCTCATACACTCCAAGGGGATTTCTGGATTTTATCGTACAAATATTACTAGAAAATAAAACTCCAAAGATTTCCGATAAGGACTGAAATTCAGCTGGAGGAAGACCTCACGGGGACGCGGGTCCTCCCAGCCGGGACGGCCGATGAGCTCCGCTTGGGTTTGGGAGAGCTCCCCGACACGTGAGCAGCATTTGTGGGCGAGGTCGCAAGGCTCTTCGGCCGCCCCGTAGCCCCGCCGGGAACTTTGGTTGAACCGCAGGAGGTTGGCACTCGTAACGTGAGCAGCAGGAAAACACCGCGGAGCTGCGACGAAGGGAGCGGCGGTGGGTCCTGCCCCACCACCGCCACGTCCGCCGCCGAGCCGGCAGCGCTCTGCCCTCCCGGCTCCCGCCGCGCGCTGGGGGCTGCCCCCCGGCTGACGCTAACGACCGGACCCTTCGTTACGGCTTTCAGCAGCGCTAAGGCGAAGTTCACCGACTCGCTGGCGGAACGGTCCCTCGGGCAGCTCCGCAGGATGACAAGAGGTTTCTCCAGCCATCGCCGGGGAGATTCACGCTTCGCTGCCGAGGCGGCACCCGGCTGCTCGGAGCAAACGAGGTTTTGAGCTGCGTTGTCAAATGGCGTCAGGAATGCAAAGGCGGCCGCCCCCCAGCCAGCTCTCGCAGCTGCCGGGATCCTGCTCTGCTGGAAGAAGCACCGGGATCGCGAAGGAAACCAAAAGCAACGAAGGTGCGACCTCGACGTCGGATCCCGCAGCTCCCGTCGCGCGTCGGACGAACGGTGATCACTATTCCAAGTGCATTGCAGCGAATTCGATTCCACCAGCTTCTTCCTCGCCTCCCCCATCCTCCCAGCCCCGAAAAAATGAACAACCCAAAGAGAAAAATGAAACAAACGGAAAGAAATCCACCGTCTCCCAGTCCCGCGGCAGTACGAACACCAGTGGCAGAGGCCGCATGTACAGTATTCTAATTTAATAAATAAATAACCTAAACACACTGTCTACTATGTGAGCAAGCCCAGCTCTAACTTAGGAAGCTTGCGCTGTTTCATCCTGTACAGTAGTTGAGAAAAGACTTGGGTTCTTGTTCCTCGCAGTTCTCTGGGATACAGCGGCAGGAACTTAATATCTGGGGGAAAAAGAAGAGAAAATGAGGTTTTGGTGAGCCGCTGGGGAAGAGGCGTGAAGCTCCCCCAGCATCAACACGGTGTCTTCTGGGAGAGGTAGACACCAAGAAAAGAAATGGTTTAGAAATGGACTCGGTCCTCGTCTCTTCCCCCACAAATACCACGTTATATTTAGCTGCCTGCCCCTCGCTGCTCGAGCGCTGCCGCTCGCTGCCGGTACGGGAAGGGAAAAATTCAGTGGTGCCCGATGGATTCAGGGACTGAGTCCCACTGGTTCGCAGCAACGCGGGCTCAGAAACCAGGATGGATGCACCAAAAGCGCACGAGCAAATGCCTTAAACACCAAAACCTGGCTCAAACTGGAAGGCTCCCGTGAGACTGGGAACTAAAAGCAGGTAATTCGTATCGCAAACGAAGCCACACGTAAGGGGAGAGAGGTGCTCGCTTTAACGGAGCAAGCTGGTGAGCTGCACGGGGATGAAGTCTAATTGCATCCAGAAAAAGAGGCTCCGTGCACCCCGAGATCTCCTCTCAGTGACCAAACCCAGAAAACCCCCAAAGTGGAGCGTTTTGGTGAAGCGTTGCTCTCGCCAAAGACCTGCATGCCAAGAAAATGCCTCTTCCTGCAAGAAAAGGATCTGGGCTTCAACCCCCTCGACGAGCTGATCTCTGTGCAAAGCCATTTCATTTTCAGGGTAAAAAAATGCACCGCGGTGTTGGCTACAAACAGAAGTCTGGAAAGGGAAGCGATCCAGGGGCTCGTATTTATTTGGGGGGGATCAGCCCAGCCCAAAGCGGGGGAGGAGAACGATCGAGCTGAGCCTGCCTGAGCAGCCCCCGGTGCCAGGGGCAAACGCTGCCCTGCGCCATCTCATCCTTCATCCAACTTTAAAAATAAAGCTGAGTTGGCCGGATGGCATCACGCTGCCACATGCCACGTCTGGGCGACAGCTGCTGCCAGATACAAAGGGCTCGTGTCCTGCCAAGCGCTCTGCGTCACGGCTCCGACCGCGCCGGCTCCTTCCCGGCCCGGCCGCTTTCTCCATGACGATGGGAATTATCCGGAAACCCCCTGATATCTCCTCAGGGGACCGGTGGGATTAAACCCCGTCCCCTCCGCCTGCCCCGCCCGCGTACCCCACGCTCGTGGCAGAAGAAAAGAGCTTGAGGGGCAGCACCTGTAGTAGTTTGGTTTGAAAGGGCCGTTCTTGTTCAGTCCCAGGTATTTCGCTTGTTCATCCGTGAGCTCTGTCAGGTGGGCATCGAACGTTGGGAGGTGCAGGCTTGCCACGTACTCGTCTGAAATTATTTCAAGCCTCGTTAGTACGAGCAAGGGGAAGGTGACGAGTCCCCTCCTGCTGTGCTAAAGCTGGGAAAGGCAATGCTCCTCACACCTTTACGCTCAACCGCAGGGCTGGTTTTCACCCTGAACGGGGTAAAACAAGGCTCTGATCTGTTTGGAGTGAGAGGGGAAAAGTGTTCTCTGAAATCCCCTCCTGTTGCCCTCGGGCAAGCTCGGATGCTCTGCCGGTGCCGGAGCCGCTGGACATTTCTGGCAGGTGACACCTAACGCTTGGGACAAGCTGCACCTGGTCTCCGAAAAGACAATTAACACCAAAAAATCCCAGTTTCACACCAAAAGCGGGGTCAGTCTAGCTTGTGTCCTTGGGAGGGGGTTCTGCTGGCAAGGCTCTTGGGTCAGGGAATACATGTTTTTGTAGCCAACGAAAGCAGCTCTGCTGGCAGAAGCCCCCACGTGAAACCCCCCCGCATCAGCGCGGCCGGGCTCCTGCCGTCGGCCACGTGTGTCAGCACCGTTTTCCCCGGGTGGGGCGGAGAAACAACGCGTCCAATTCAGCGAAAAGCCCAGACCCAGCGGGAAAAACTCACTGGAAGAGCCTGAGCTTGGCAGGGAAGCAAACAAAAGAGCGCAGGAGGCTGCGCTGCCGTCCAGCAAAACCTCCCATCTGTTCAATCTCAAAACCGAAAAAGAGAAGCCAATGAGTTACGTCTTTACCCATTTTTTTAGGCAGCAAGTACACGTCTTGCTTGTAGCGGCCTTCGGGAGCGTTGTACAGCTCTATCAAAGCCAAAGCCTGGATGGAGAAGACACTTAGGTAAGTAAGCGCTGCCCGCTGTGGAGCGCGACGCGGCTTTAGGCTCAGCCCAAGCCCTACTCGCCTGCGTGGTGGCAGTGATGGACAGGACAAAGGTGGGGACGGTGGAGCAGCTCAGGTTCAACAGGCGGCCCTGGGAAGCAAAAACCAGTTGTTATCTCAACACGGCACCAAAACCAGTTGACAACCCTACAGAAGGTACAAGAACCATCAGGGAAATGTGTCCCTGCTGGGATCAAACACCACGCTTGAATCCCAAGATATTGGTTGCCTTTATAACTCAATAAATTTAGAGGTGAAAATCTGATCAAATACCCTGCGGGAGATACCTTGGCGTGGGATAAAGAAAAACACAGGAGCTTTTCTGCATTCCAGTAACTCAGGGTTAACTCAACCGAGGGACCGTTGAGCTGCTGAGGCCCAGGAGGTGATTTCTGGACGCCCTTTGGCTCATCCAGCCCTTGTTTTCACAGAATCACAGAATCATCTCGGTTAGAAAAGACCTTGAAGATCATCTAGTCCAACCATTTTTGTCCCCAGAAGAAGCAGGTCGCAATTCCTGCTCCTCGGCCTGCAACTCACCTCTGCCAGAAGGACTATTCTCTTCCCATCTGGCCAGATGACATGGTCCACCTGGGACCTCACCCTCTCCCAGGTCAGCTCGGGTGTACGCAGGCTCGCCTGAAACACGGTGTTAAAATAGTTAAAGCACTGGCCAAAGATCAAAAACCAGAAGCTGCATAATAGGAATGAAAAGAGGAAGCAACTCGCTGACATTGTCCTGGGTTTATAGTTTCCTTTGGGTCCAGTCGCAGTCTCAGACTGATGAAACCTTTATGAATCATAACCTGGAACTATTTTTATGATTACAATACATCAAAGCTCCAGCAACAACTATTGTTCAAGCTCTTCTGGCTGAAGAGGCTTCATGGTCCCCAGCTAAACCGTGCATGGCTGCGGTCACTTTGTTCCAGCGCAAAAAATTGTTTTAAACCCTTAAGTTTGGCCGAGGGATTCTCCACTGACCTTCAGACAAGACCCTCCTGGTTTTCTACTCATCTCGAAGCACAGATGAGCAGATTTCGGTGCCGTTTGGGCAAGCGCAGCAGCGTTGAGCGTTTTGCCTTGCCCCAAGCTGAACCCTTGGCTGGGTCTTACTGGTGTAACAACACAAAAGAGGAGGGAAACTGGGCTGGAGAGGGCGATTCACCCACTCTCTGGGGGAAGGAGCGAGGCTGGTGGACACCAGACGCTCCGCTGGAAGCTGGAGCAGTTTGTCTGGCTTGCTGGCATCCCTTGGTATCGCAGGAATGACGCCGACACGTCCGCCGGTGCCCGCTGCGACGCGGGGAGCAAGGGATTATTTTTTCTCCTCCCAGGTGCTTCCCACGGGTCAGACCCGGCTGCCGAAGGGTCCCCCCGCCCCACGCGCGCGTCCCTGCGCTCACCACGTCGATCTCGGTGTTGGAGTGCCCCATGTTGCAGACGATGCAGCTGTTCTTCATCCGATCCAGGTGTTCCCTGGTCACCACGTTCTTGTTGCCTACCAGACAGCAATACCCGTAATAAACACCCACACTCACTTTCCCCACCTTTTTGCCTTTTCCGTTGGGAAAAGACGGTCCCGGTGACGGGGGGCACATCCCTGACAACCCCTCCTCCTGCCTCAGGGACCGCGTACCTGTGCAGGTGATGACGATGTCAACTTGTCTGATGACTTCATTGAGTTTCACCAGCCGGAATCCGTCCATGCTAAGAGGGAGGAGGGGGGGGGAAAGTAGTCTGAGAAGCAGCAAAACCATACCAAAAATAGAAAAAAAAACCAAATCAAGTGATTCTCAGATACTCATTTTGACTTTCTGATGCCAGGCTGGGACACAGCAACGCAGCATGTGAAGGGCCACGTACCCCAAGTCATTAGGAGGGTTTCTGGAGTCAACCTGGAGGATTTGGGAGTGTTGCGGGGAGAAGTGAAAAGAGATTTGGGGGGTTTCACATTTTCTGTCAAGGCCTCCACATCTGCAAATCTCCATTTTCAATTGAAGCGGGTTTTTTTAAAGCTGCTACTCCTGCAAAGTGCATCCAGAAGATCTAGATACGCCCCCCCGCTGCAGAATCCCTTCTGATATGGATTTAGATCATCTTAAAACCAACCCAAATCACCCACACCCCACAGTTGTCTACCGTTGACTTTGCAGTCCACATTTAGGCACCTACACGACCTTTAGAAGTGCTGAGCACTCAGTGAATCTTTCCTGACCTCACCGAGCAAGGTGTGTTCAGCGCATCAGATAACAAGGGCAGGATTTTTTTTTTAGGATTTGTTGACAGTCCTCTCGAGAACTTACTTCTGCGACTCTCACAAGCTGCAAAATCGTAGTTACTATAAAAAAAAAAAGGTATTTTTTTTTCTGCTGTATGTCCCATTTACTATATTTTTTGTCCCCCTTAGGAGAGGGGCCGCAGGGTGTTGCCTCGTGCAGAGTCAGGGAGGGGGTTGCTGCGAACGACCAGATTCACAATTAAGGATGCGGGTGCTGGATGTGCCCCTTGTGAAGGTTGCAAAGCAAACCAAAAGTTGCTCAGCTCTGCTAATTAAGCAGGGCTCATTAGTTTCTTCACCGCAACAGCCCTCTGAAAGTTTGCTGTCAGGAAGAGGCTGCAGGTTTAATAAGGCTTGGGGTGGTTTTGGGACTCTGCTTTCAGAGTCACGTCCCATCTCCCACTGCATCTCTGCCCCAAAACAACCTTTATTTGGAGGAAACGAGGTCGGGTGTAAATGCAACGTGGCCGTGCATGGAGACAGCCCTACGTCAGGGCACCGGCGTCAGCCAGGAGAGGTTTGTGAGGGGCAGGTGCTCACAGAAACCAAAATACCCCTGGGGTGAGGTGTGTGCATGGCACAGTAAAGCCCGAGTTTGCACTCCGAAGGTCGCAGCTCACTCCTAACATCCTTTCAAGCCGTATCAGTAAACTCTTCCAAGCCGTATTGTTAAACTCCTGGCCACTGGGGTTACAATTATGCAAGCTGGCATGTGGGATACAGATAAACTGACCCTTTTCTGGCCGTAGGAGAGAGCTGTGGGTCCCTCCGAGGGCACAGAGGAGCCATGAACCCCTCACCAGCATCCCTCTCGGGAGGGACCGCTGCTGAGTGGTTTCTGGCCATGGTTTTCCTGGGGGGAAAAAAAAAAAAAACAAACAGCCTAAAGAAGTAAGCCGGGCTCGATGCGACTGCTTACCAGGCCTGGAGGGCACAGATCGGATCGATCTCTGTCACGTACACTATGGAGCCCATGGCTTTCAAAGCAGCACAGCAGCCCTTTCCAACCTGGGGAGGGAGAAGAGCACAGAGGAGTGAGACGCCGAGAGCTCGGGAGGCGCCGAGCACCCACAGGGCTGTGGGAAGCGTACGGGGGACCTACGACTCCGGGTGTCTCTTCTGCAGCCCCAGCTGCCCTTTGCAAAGCCTCTGAGCAACTCTGGCTGCGTATACTCAGTTTCTGGGTGCGTGAAATTCCTGGATTTGGAGTAGTCCAGGACCTGAGTCAGGCCCAGCTTGGCTAAGAGAGGCACTAAAAAAATATCAAAGTGACGTTGATTTTGGTCCCAGGGAGTTCTTTTTGCCTGCAAACATCCTGGTATCTAGAAAGCACCATGATAACAAGAGATTACACTTACCTCAGGGAAAGTTTAAGAGTCTCTTGTAACCTTTACTCTACTTAGGAAGCTTAATAGTTTAATCTCTGAGGGTTAACGAGCTTTAGCCTTTACCCAGAACATACAGTGCAGCTCGCCGGGGAATTCAGGGGAACGGTTAAGTGACCAAGGGTTCCCAAAAAATGCGATTACACATGAGAAGATTGTCCCGTTTCAGCTCTTTAGAAAAAAAAAAGAGAGTCCCAGTACAGCACCCCCAGCACAGCCCACCATAACTGGTGTTAACTGGTCCCGACAAGAAGTGCCGCAGGGTGAATATCCCAGTGTCCGTTTGGGGGTAAAAGCACAGGGATAAGTCAAGATTAACTTCTCTTTTTTGACCACGCTTCAGCACGCGATGCTGCAGCTGCACAACCCAGAATCTGCAGAACCCAGCCCCTGAATATTTTAATATTATATTAAATAGAATAGATAATATAAAATATTAATATATGATGTATTAATACCTGGATATGTCAATATTCAGATATTAAAGTTATTCAATATGCTTCATACTCATGTCTTTTAAGATTCGGGTTTGGTATCTGTTTAGTACTAAACAAATATACAGGAAATTAAGAAAACCTTCAGTTTTGGCAAACCCGTCAGGTTTGAAGACACCTGCAGATGCAGAGAAGAGCCCCGAGGACAGAAAAGCCCCGTCGGATAAAGCCATGCGAAGGGTGTGCCGACTTGACGTGCAGAACCCACGTGTAAAACATGAGCCCCTTACCTCCCCGTAGCCACAAACCACTACTTGCTTTCCTCCAAACATCATGTCTGTTGTCCTTTTAAGGCTAAGGGAAAAAGAAAAAAATCCAATTAAAGACCAGCCGTAAGATCTGTTCCACTGACGGTCCTTCTCGGTTGGCTCTTCCCAACCACCACGGTTGTATCCTGTATCCCTGAGGACACACAGCAATTCTGGGTGCAGAGGGGACCCAAAGGGCACCTAAAACCTGACTTTTTCCTTTGGGAAGGGGGGGTGTTACGGTGAAACGTAACAAAGAGGAAGGATTTAGGGTTTGGATCCCTTTTTTGGTTCTTTTTTGTTGTTGTTGTTGGATCCCTTTGTTTTGGTACTCCAGAAATATTTAAAATATTTTCCAAAAATATTTTTTTCTTAATTTTTTTTTTTTTAAAGTCAAAATACCCCACAGAAGTAACTACAGAAGAAGCAGGAAAGTGGTAATTTCTTGCCAGAATCCCAGTGCTTTCCACAAATAAAGCTCTCCCTTCCACTCAGTTTCCTTCTGGTTTCTCCCTAAGAGTGTCCTACATTCCAGGCTATTTTTAGCACACGAGTAAATAGGTTAGCAGTGCAGGGAAGGTGAAATTCCCTTACACTTCCGAGAGAATTTAGATAAAAACCACAGCAGATTTAATTGCACCTCTGCTCAGATTTCCCTTGGTCCGGTTGTAGATGCCTGGGCCAGACTTAACCCAAATCCCACCTTGAGGTCCATCATCCATCACAACTGAAGACAATAAAATGAAGAAGTTTTAAAAGATTTTAACGTTTCTGAGCCACCGAGAGCATCCACCACACATGGAACATGAAGCTAAAAGCTGGGTCCTCAACTCAAAGTTTGGGGGCAACTTTTCACCGGGCAGCTGACCCCCACGACAGAGGTTGCCTCATGTGCCTTGAACCCTGCGGCCACAGAGCAGAGCTGTGGCCGTAATAAAGCAGGAAGGGCTGCTTAATTAGGAAGAATTACTTCATCAAGATGTTTTCATGGAATCACAGGATGGTTTGGGTTGGAAGGGACCTCAAAGACTGTCTAGTCCAACCCCCCTGCTCTGGGCAGGGACACCTTCCACTAGCTCAGGTTGCCCAAAGCCCCGTCCAACCTGGCCTTGAACCCTTCCAGGGAGGGGGCAGCCACAGCTTCTCTGGGCAACCTGTGCCAGGGCCTCACCACCCTCATTTCTCCCATTATTGCTTCCAGCAAAGCCCAGTTCACAACACATTGCATCTCGGAGTAGGCTGCTCCACATCACAACTTTGTACATATTTTAGAGACCAGCTGATGATTTTGACTGAACTTTTCCAGTTTTGCTGGGCAGGAAGAGCAAGAAACCACTGGCTGTGTGCAGCATCAGGTTCTGGCTCATGTAATAAAACCTCTTGGCAGGGAAGAGCCCAATACCATCGCTGCTGGACCTGACGTGGAGCCCAAACTTTAGTCTTTTAGAACAACACGTGCTGGAAATGTGGGGCAGAACCTGCACAGGCAGTGGATCATCCAGAGAAGTGTATTCGGTGGTTCATAACTCCCACGGCACTTGCACACGTTTTAAAGATCATCTTCCTGCCCCTGTATTTGGACACACAGGTTTTACAAACATGAGTCATCTTCACTTCTCCTGGTCAAGATGGCCACTACCAGAAGATGGCTTCAAAGCCAAGGTGGCGAATGAAACACTCTACTACACATCCCGCAAAGATCTGGGAGGAAAATGTTAGAGCAGAGTCCACCATCAATGGGGAAGCCTGCGTTGGGTCTCTGAGAGCCTCTGGTGCTACCCCACTGAGGGCAGCGACAGTGCAGCTGAACACCACTGCCAGCGGGACTTTGGTTCAAGAGGAGACATTTCTATGTGGGCAAGGAACCGCGAACGGCAGATCTCGAGACTTGTTTAAACTTTAAGCCATACAGAGTTATCAACGTGACAAAAAGTCTTTTCTCTGGAAGCAGGCAGTCTTCTCCACGGAGGGTTCCTCCTCCACACCACAGCTACCTGGCACAGGGCAGGCAATCTTTTCTCTGGTTGTCATCTCATCAGCATCAACACCAGTCCAGAAAGTCAAATTTGTTGTTGTTTCTGTGTTTACTTGTCTGCTGGGACCACTATCAGATGCAACAGGCCACAGTCCACCCATCTGAACTGTAAGAATAAAACTCGTCCTAATCTCACTTGGCTTTGACAAAATTTGGCAGTGGGGGTGGTGGGGACACAGACACACAGTTCCACCAAAATAAAAAAAAAAGGGGGAGAGGAAAAAAACTAAAGATCACTGAGATTTACACCCTCTCTAGATCACAACTTCAAGTATTTTGCACAGCATCTCAAGACCAACAGTCTCAGAAGATCCATCACGTTCCTGGTGCCCACGTACCCGTCAGCGACTGATTCCCGTCCGGTCCTAAAAGCACAGCACCCTCAGGATGCTGCAGAGCTGGTCCCAGTCCCGCGGTCTGCCTGCTGGGATTGGGGGGGGCAGGGAGCAACAGAGGGATGCAAACACTCTTCTGCTTGCTTGGATGGCATGTGGCTGTAAATCCTGCAGGACCCGGGTGGGGAGAGGGGGATAAAGCAGCCATCAGCCCCGTCATTCCCACCTTCTGCACCTATTTCTGCTCAGCTGAAGGACAGGGTTTAATCCTCAGACTCAAGTCTACACTTTGGACAGTGTTACGGGATGAAGTCTTGGTCTACCACAATTTCTTCTATTTTCTTTCTTTTGTTTTATCGTATATTCAAAGGAGAGGATAAAAAAAGGAAGCTAGAAAGGCAAAAAATGTGATGAAGCAGCTGGTTGACTCCCCCCCACGCCAACAGACACAGATGGGTTTTATCCTGATGCCACAAAGGTAAGAGGGACAGGAAGGAGCGTTGTAGCCATACGTGAGGATTTCTGAAGTCCTCGCACAGGAGCACGAGAAGCTGCAGGGTTTGAACAACGCTCCCCGAGACGGAAAAATGCAGGTGAGTCACCTACACACAGGGAAGGGCAGCACCACCCTGAGAGCACAAACACCCGGCGAGCTCCCTCGAAGGGCACTGGCAAGTGTTTTATATCACTGTGGCTAACAAAATATTTGCTGTGTCTTGCAGACGCTCCGGGAGAAGACAAGACATGCTTTCCACAAAAAAAGGAGCAGAATTTAAGAAGCAGAACTTAAGTGCTGTGCCCCGTTCATACACGTAGTGGAGTTAAAACTATTGAATCCAGACTTCTAGAGATGCCAATGTCTTTGCTGCAAGATCACTCTCCTACAAACAAGATTCAACGTTTGTTTTCATCTGTGCGTACGTTTGTAGAGTTTTACATGCAACTGTACAATTGTCTTAGGGCCTTCTGACCCACAGAGACATCGCTGCTGTCTCAAAATGCCTTGCAAGTTCCCATCTTTGATAAAAATCAGATGGACCAGAGATAACAAACGGTCTTTGTTTTCCTCTGACACATCAATTGATCTAAAATGATCTAAAGGGGCAGGTAGGACCGACCTGTGGGGAGCGACGTGACCCGAGCAAGGGACGCAGCCCCGTTTGGGCGGCCACATACGTACCCGTCCAGGATGGACTCTCTGCAGCAGTACAGGTTGTCAAACTTCTGCTTTGTGACCGAGTCGTTGACATTCATGGCTGGGACGCAGAGCTTCCCCGCTTTGGACAGCTGGTACAGCCTGTTACGAAAACGGGAAGAAACAGATCAATGGAAAAATATTTCCCTACTGTTGCGTGATCTCGAGGTCCTTGTTTTGCTGGGGTGAGCAGTAGACGTCTGCAGGGTCAAAGAAAACCTCTTAAAAGGAGCTCCTCGCTTCAGGAGGAGAAATAGCATTCTTCCTTCCACAGATATTTGTGTCTGTTTTCCTCCCCCACTGAAGAACTACCAGACTGGCAAGAGGCATTTCATAAAAACATCAAACAGCAGATCAGAAGGTGCTCTAGACTCCACGTGCCTCATAACTGTTGATAATACAACCATCCTCTGCTGTCCTCAAGATGACAAACCCCCCAAATCCTGCTTCAGATACCATAAGATGAGAGCTCCTGTAATTCCTCGTCAAGCTCTTACGGCTCAGGACAAAGAGGAATGGCCACAGAAGGGCAACATTCACAGTAACGTGGAGCTGCTGTGATCAGCACCTGCAGCAAAATATCCGTTTGAGCAGCAGTTGGAGTGGAATCACCGAGACACAGAGCAAGAACCAACCCAGGTGAGGAACACACCAACCTGATCTCCTACTTCCGAGAGCTGACTGAACTCCTGGCAGCAGCAAAACCACTAAAAATTAATCTAAAAAGAATCCCAGAATCATCTCAGTGGGAAAAGCCCTTGAAGATCCTCCAGTCCAACCATGAACCTCACACTGACCGTTCCCAACTCCACCAGATCCCTCAGCGCTGGGTCAGCCCGACTCTTCAACTCCTCCAGGGATGGGGACTCCCCCCCTGCCCTGGGCAGCCCATTCCAACGCCCAACAACCCCTTCTGCAAAGAAATCCTTCCGAAGAGCCAGTCTGACCCTGCCCTGGCGCAGCTTGAGGCCATTCCCTCTTGGCCTGTCTCTTGCTCCTTGGTTCAAGAGACTCATCCCCCCCCTCTCTGCACCCTCCTTTCAGGCAGTTGCAGAGGGCCATGAGGTCTCCCCTCAGCCTCCTCTTCTCCACACTAAACCCCCCCAGTTCCCTCAGCCGCTCCCCATCACACCTGTGCTCCAGACCCTGCACCAGCTCTGTTGCCCTTCCCTGGACACACTCGAGTCATTCAACGGCCTTTTTGGAGTCAGGGGCCCAAAAAAACGCTACACTATGGCTACGAAGAGAATCTGAAAACCATCTCTCTGCTCCAGACCTTGGGAAGGAGAACACGCTCCCCCAGTCAATCTCTACAGACCTCCTCCAGGTTTCTCCCCAGTCTCTCTTTGTCATCTGGGGAGCCTCAGTCCCCACGTTGTCTGTCCCCTGGAGGTAAGGGACATGCGTTCCCCGCACGCACACATCGATACTACCAACCTCCAGACACAACCTCACTCCTGCCACGGCAACGTGGGGAACAGTTTTTAACATTGCTTTGGTTTTACACATCTCATTTGTCCATATCGGGAACGATTCCGGATGCTAAAAATATTACCAGGTCCTTTTCTTGACCCCACTGGCTGCAAACCTGAATCGGTCGCTTCCTCATTTCAAATATTTCATTTCCCTGTTTCAAGGGCTGCCCGCACCTCTGGCCAAACTCTCAGCCAGCTCCCAGAGCTGCAGCCGAGCCTTTGTCCCTGCAGAAATAAAGAAAAGAGCAGAGTCTGCTGCTCTTCTCCTCCGTCCCCTATTTTCTGTCACCTGTGCTATGATTAACGTCACTGGCAGAGCAACGCTGACACCTCTCCTAACCCTGGGAGCCCCTTCGTCCGTCACAATTCTGACTGACGGATGTCACTCAGTCATACGCCTGCGTCTCCGTGGTTCTTCCTTTCTGGACTCCCACCCCAACTAGAGACTCATTTTCTCTTCCCAAATCTCACTTCTTCCCACAGATTTCATTTAGGACTACACTTCTGTCTATCTCCAAAGCCCAGCCCTTCCTTTTTTTATCTGCAAAACGAGGTCATACAACCATTGCCCCTATTTCCCAGGTGGAAAAACAACACCTTGTGTACTTTTTCCACCCGTGCAATGGTCAGTAGGTGCTTCTGCTCCTCGTCTGAAATTCGGAGCAGTAGTTCCAAGTCTATTGCTTTCACTATATGAGAGATTTAAAACAGCTCTTATGGAAAAGTCAAGCCCAAGCCGAAGAAAAACCTCGGACCACATATTAGGAGGTTCAACATTCAGCCAAATCTGCGGCATCTTACAGCTTGGGGATCTTTTGCTACCGGTCCCCTGAGGCAGAAGATGCTTTTTTGGGCCAAACGTTTCCGTGCTCACAGACCAGCCTGTTACAGTCCCGTTACCTGTGGACACCGGTCACGCTTTCTTCTACTATCCCCTTGATCTTCTTAAACATATTGGGATATTTCTTGTAAATCCAGTGAGTGAGATCTCCTCCGTCATCCAAGATCTGTAATAAAAACAACCACAAAGTCACCGCTCTGAAGATGCAGTAAGGCCTGCTGACCCCAAAAAGGTACAAGGGATAAGTCACAAGCTCAAAGCGCTCCTAATCAAGTCCATGTTTTGGCACCTCCAACACCACATCGTGACAGCTTGGGTGACACTACGCTGCTTGGTAGTCAGAGTGGGAGCGCTGCTTCACCGATACTGTGCTGCAAAGGCAACGGGTCAGACGAACATGGCGGACCTTGATGTTCATAATGAGACCAGAGGAAACATGGAAAATTGCTGTAGAAGCTCCTCTCTCCTCATCTCCCAGAAGCACAGATGGAAAAGCCTTTGAACCGTACCGAGACGTCAGCTTTTCTGGTATGACTGATAATGGAGGAGGATGAAGGAGGAGGAGGGTGATGGAGGAGGATGTAGAAGGATGAAGAAGGAGAAGGATGGAGAAGGATGGAGGAGGATGATGAAGGAGGAGAACGGAGGAGGATGATGGAGGATGGAGAAGGATGAAGAAGGAGAAGGATGGAGGAGGATCATGGAGGAGGAGGATGGAGGATGGAGAAGGATGGAGGAGGATGGAGAATGAGGGGGATGGAGGAGGATGGAGGATGGAGAAGGAGGAAGGTGGAGAAGGATGAAGAAGGAGAAGGATGGAGAAGGAAAAGGATGGAGGAGGATGAAGGAGGAGGAGAATGGAGATGGAGAAGGAGGAGGAGGGTGCAGAGCTACAATTATAATGTAACTGCATCATAAAACACTGTGTTAAAAATACCAAACCTCTTTTAGACAACAACTTCTGGTCTCTGCCCATTTCATCTGGCTGTGAACCTGTCTCAGAAGTACAAAACTCTTCTTTATCAGATCACGAGTCTCCCGAGCCACCCATTTCCTCCTAATGACACATTTCAGGGCGGTGGAGAAAGCCAGAGACTTACTGCTTTAATAAAAACATTAAAGATGAGCAAGTAAAGGTGCCCTTTGAAAAAGTGCCTTGGAAAGGACAAACGTGAAAACCATTTGGCTGCAAAAATCTAAAAATTGCAGTGAAAAGCGATGTCTAGGAGCTTGTCTGTTCTCTGCCGGTGAGAACACACACGTGTGCTTTCCAGCACATGGAAACACGCCTGGTAATGGCCTTGGACACGAAGGTCGTAACGCTGCTAAAAGTCTAACACACACACCCAGATACACCTTTCACGGGTTGATGTTATTCAGGTATTTTTGTGACGTGCTATAGTGTCGTCAGGATAATCAAAGACTTCAAGCTAAGGCTTATTTTCTCCCTTTGTAAGTACAGAACCTCTGATAATCACAGAAAATCTCGCTGCTAGTGACAGCCAGTGGAGTTCATTAGGAGGCTCGTCTGTCCTACAAACCTCGTAATGCACGTGGCCCCAGTCCCAACCACTTTGGGTCATCCCCTGCTGCATCTCAACACTCCAAGGAGGGTGCTGAGCTCTAAAAGCTTCAAAGAGGGACCCACCTGGGTACCATAAAGAGGTGTCTGGGAAAGACGAAAAGAAACAAGAAAAAAACCCAAACACATGCGTTTTGCCGAGTCCTCCTGCCACCCAGGTGGCCTCAGGTGGCCCAAGTGGTGCCCAAGGAAGGTGGGAAGTCTGACAACTCCCATTAGACTCAGAATTAAGAAAAAACAGGGAGCAGATTTCACCAAGCAGTGGGTGAAGTGCCAAGGACCTGTGCTAGCTGGGCCTGCTGAAAGCACATTGCCTGTATTGTTATTATCATCATCATCCTCCTCCTCTTTGCATGTTCCCTACGCCAATGCTAAAGAGTTCTGACTGAATCATCATCATCCTCATCATCCTCTTTGCATGTTCCCTGTCATCATTATCATCCTCTTTGCATAATCCCTACACTAACATCAAAGACTTTGGACCGCATCATCACTATCACCTTTGCATATTCCCTACACCAACGTCAAAGACCTCTGATTGCATCCTCCTCCTCCTCCTCTTCCTCCTTGCATGTTCCCTACACCAACGTTCAAGACTTCTGGCTGCCAAGCCGGCCCTTGGTAACCTACTGGTGTCCTCAAATGCAAACGTCAAACCCGGGCAGAAGCATCTCTGCTCGTTGGCCGGCGGTGGAGCTCGGTGTCTGCAGCCACCCAGGAAAAATTAACACTCCCACCATGTTCCTGCGGCAGAAAAAGCCCCATTGTGGGCTCAAAGATGACGTTCCTGAGTGTTGTCATGACACTACGTGGTGGCTTCACTGAGCCACCGCTCTGACATCCACGGGGAAAGAGTTACTTGGAAATGCTACATATTATTACAACCTTTTTCTCTCTAAATTGCAGGATTTTCCACTGACAGCGAGCGCTGTGGGTAGCAGCTGCTCCTCCACAAATGTCAGAGCCCAGCACGTGTGTCCCACGTAGACCTGATTCTTGAGCCTCCAGGGACCCCCCGAGATCCACCTCGTGCGTTCAGAGGCTGGGAAGTGGGGACAGGCAAGGGTTAAAGCGGGCTGAGCAGCTCTCCTGGGCCAGCCGAGGTAGGAATTCAGCAGCCTGGCTCCCAGGACGTCTTCATTTCATTAATCCCCATTTAATAGGGCACATAATCTTCTTTCTAAGAGAGAATTCGGGGGGTTGGCAGTTTCCTCTTTCCTAGGAGGGCAGGAAATGAAACAGAACCCAAACCAAATCAGTGGAGGGACTATTTTTTGGTGGAAGGTCACCTTGTAGCAGCCTCAAACAGCCAACGGCAAAACCCGGGGTATGTGCCCCATCTTGCTGCAGTTTTTTCAGCTTTACACAGGTTATCTGCCTTTTTTTGAATTCTTCCCAGGCAGATTTTTTTCTCAGGGAAAAAAGCCTTTATTTGACATGCAAAGAGTTTTTCGTACAGAAAAGGAGCCGTTGGAGATGCGAGCCTTGCTCTGCCTCTCGGCGCTGCTGCCTGACGCCCACTGAGAGGCACGATCTGCAAACCAACGCTCCCGGCTGCAGTTCATCAACCTCCCTCTTGATTTTGGCACTTTCAGCTCAGAGCAGAGCGTGCCGGAGTCGTCACACCTGTAAAAAACATCTTCCCATCACCCCGGGCCTGCAGGGACATTCCTCTCTTTGGAGACAGGACCATCCTCTGACCTGAGCACCAGAAGATACTTAATCCTGCTCCTCCTCAGCAGTACTCACCCTGAATTTTGATGATTTTTGACTGATTTGGTGTATCCACATCCCCTTGGTAGATGTTTCTCTCTCAGTGTTTTTCTCTCCAAGTAAGCAATTTCACATTGCTGTCTGCACAGGAGGGCTGTGGCTTCTCACTCCCTCAGTCCTTCCATTTCACATTTTCTCCAGCAGAAAATCTCTTTCATGAAAGAAACTGGTGTCTCGGGGTGCCATTTTACAACCTTTTTAAACCCATCTAAGACCCCGCCGCCAACGAACATCTCACCCTGTTCCCCTTCCAAACTCTGTCGGGGCAACAGCCGACACTATGCGGTTGATCTTGCCAAACCCAAGCTGATTAAAATTAGCTAGAATTAGCTCAGCAACATGGTTGAAAATAACTCCCTACAGAAAATGACTGGTGAAAACACAAGGAGATGGCAGGAAGGCATGGTCGGAGGCGGCATCGAAATCCCCTGGCGCCAGCATGGTCCTGGATCAGTTTATGCTGCAAAGGAAACCAAACTCTCAGACTTTAGTATTTTTCAGAAAAAAACCCTCCTCTGAGCCATTCCTGTGCAGACAGAGCACTCCTCTGAAGGTCTGTTACTCCCATCAGAAAACCCAAGGTGTCTTTATTTTGCAGACTCTTGGTATTTGTGGCTACCTGTTCCCAGGGAGCAGCGCCACACAGAAGTCCTAACATTGAATATTCAGATTTTTGGACTGTGAGACATCCCTATTTATTTGCACGATCAGCTCCACCACGCCTCGCTGTGCCTACCTGGACACAGGACTGGCGAGGGCCAGCGAAGCGGTTCTAAACGGGACTCCTGGGGGGTATTTCAAGCCTTGATATTGTCAGCGTGGCTTACAGCAAGCTGCTGAACTACTTCGACCCATTTTGCTTTCTCTTAAGTAGAAACAGAGATTGCACTTCTCTTTATTGAGCTTAAAGATGTAGAAGCCTGGAAATGGAGATGCATTTCCATGCTACTTTCATCTGGGATCAACAAGTACAACTTGGATGGATCAACAAGAATGAGTTGGATAGTTACGCTCTGCATTACTCCACACTTAAGAGTCCAAATGGATTATTTCTTGCTGGGCAGAGATAGGCACGTTACTAAATCACTTTTCACAGAGAGAGAATTTCCCATCAGATCACACCGTGGCATGTAGCGCTGCACAGAACGTCTTCAGAGCCCCGTACAGTCATTAATAATCATCAGCGCTGCTGAAAGGTATCATTGGTGTTTTGCTGATGGGCAGAGAGGACAAGACAAGAGACATTTCTTCGCTGTGAGGGTGGTGAGGCCCTGGCACAGGTTGCCCAGAGAAGCTGTGGCTGCCCCCTCCCTGGAAGGGTTCAAGGCCAGGTTGGACGGGGCTTTGGGCAACCTGGGCTAGTGGAAGGTGTCCCTGCCCATGGCTGGGGGGTGGAACTAGGTCATCTTTAAGGTCCCTTCCAACCCAAACCATCCTGTGATTCTATGAAACCCTTGAATGTGGGGACTCCTGTTAAGGAGGGAGCTCTTCAAAAAACTCGGGTGACCAATGTAATACTCCTCCTTTCCTGAAACATCTGCCACACATTTTAAATTTTGGTAAGGTCTTTTGGTTTTTCTTTAAAAATTAAAATGAACGTTTCATTTTTCCAAAACACTTGAAATCTGAAGTGGAAGGTGTCCCTGCCTGTGGCAGGAGGGTTGGAACTGGATGATCTTTAAGGTCCCTTCCAACCCAAACCCTTCCATGATTCTCTGAAAAAAGGTTAGATTTGGGTTTATACAAAGGTCATGGGCTGCCAGGAGCAGCAGCTCAGGCTCAGTCCTACAACCTGGGGACGTATCTCCTTGATTCAGGATATGAGGGGAAATTCTCAGTCTCAACAGGAGAGAAAAAATATGATGCATGTTCTAAAAAGTTGCCATCAGCACAGGGAGCAGAGTAGCTCCATCTCATTTCAGCCTTGAGGCTGGACGGGCCGGAGAGGCAAATTTCACCTTGCTTCTGTGGCCGAGTTTGCCAGTTCTTCTGAAATAATCATACAAAGAAGATCCTTTCCAATCCCGTTCTTCACCCAGTGTCCAGCATCCTATTTCTTATCTCTAAAAACATGGACCTTCAAAATCCGGTGTGCAAATCTTTGGGAATTGCTAGATCCGAGGTGTTTGGGGCTCCCCAGCAATTACTTCCGTGCTCCAGAAGCAGGTCTGAAAACACACTGATGGCTGGAGACACGTCGCAGAATCAAGAGGCCTGAAGAAATCCTGGGAAAGCATAATATGCATATTCTGGTACGTTGATTTCTTCAATTACTGACATTTTTGATGGGAAATTATTCCTCAAAAAGATGAAGAAAGCTGCTGTCGTGTCTAGACTCAGATTCGTAGCTTGGGGGTGGATTTTTTTGACATTCATGATTCTTTTTAAAGGTGACAGCAAGGAAGTGAGCAGGTGTAGACTGGAAGGGACAAAAAACCCACCTCAAACAAGCTGATATTGGCAAACAAACAATACAGATACACGCCTACCTTCCACCTTCCATTACTTTTCATCTAATTTAGATCATAAGCTCCAAGGCTCAAAACCTGTCGGGAAGCAGGATGAAAACAGCACATTTGACAGCTGCAAATTATTCCGCTCACCTAGTTTAGGGTTCTCGGTTTTCCCTAGAAACAAGGGCAGAATAAACCAGCAAAGTACGGAGCTGGGCTACCTGAGGTTCTGTGTTCATACAGTAAGAGCAGGTTTAAAGTGTAGAAATCACCTAAAAATGTTATTTTTGTTCTGAAACAGAAGCCTTGCGTAGATAGGAAAAATCACATCAACCAAAGGTGTGAATTTAATCGACCGTGGTAAAAGGGATGCAACCCCTTTTCAGAACAGGCTGATTTTGAGTCATTTTTTACTGGCTAGATTAAATGAATTTGGTTTAAACTGGACCAAGCTACCCTGGAAGCAAACTAGGCACCCAATAAACTTTGTGTTAACGCAGCTATGCTTATTTAGAAAACAGTTTAACAAAACCCTGCTTGGTAGGCAAGATCCACATGCAGAAGTCGTTTAACCCCCTTTCTCCCTGAGTTTACACCTGTGAGACTGAGAGAAGTTCATTTCCCTCACTGCGTAGTTAATTGTAAAGTGCTCTGAAGGTAAACGCTGTGTTAGCACCAAGCCTTAACTAAGTTCGGTCTAAATTTGGGAGGAAAACACAGACCAGCACTAAACCCTCCTCCTTCTCTTCAGATGAGAGCTACCCACGCTTCAACACGTGCCCAGCATTTTAGGGTCGGCCCCGGCTCACCATGTTGGGCTGCCATCCTTCGACGTTGACGCAGCGATCGATGCACCACCAGAAGTCGTCTTCAGATTCTCCCTTCCAGGCGAAGACGGGGAACCCTGGCACAGAGAGGGAGACGGGTGCTAACACACAAATCCCTTAGCAAATCCCTTGGGTATCGGCTCTCCCTACGTCCACGCGTGATCCACCGGGCTCCTGACACCACTGCGGTCTTGCCCGCGGTCTGATTTTTCAACATCTACCTTCTAGAAGAAGCTTCAGAGATAAACATTGAAGACACACACTGAAGGCAGCAGACAGGAGTCAGTTTTAGCCTAATTTCTTCCTCTCCCCCAAGAAAAAGCCACCAGATGAGAGGGCAGCACGCTCTCAATGATAACATTTATTTGCAAAATCAAGCTTTTGCTGCAAGTTAGATGTCCTACCTTCCTGCCAGGCACGTTAGCCACAAAATTTGAATGTATTCTGATTTATGAGCAATTATTATTCAGCTTCGAGCAAGACTAGGTAACAGGCAAGGCAGTGAGTTTGGCTTCTTCTGGGTCTCCCAGCTCTCAGGGTAAAATCCTTACCCAGGAAAAACAGGATTTGAATTAAGGCATCTCCCAGTTGAGCAGCAACATGGACAGCTTCTGTCTTGTGAGTTATGTCCCCCCCAAATCCTCCCTTTCACCCCTTTTAGCCAAAGTTATGACTCAAATTTATAGAAGTGAAATCAAATTTAGCTTAGTTCCTTTTAGCAAAATAACTTTCAGGTTCACGCAGCCCACTCAGCTCATAATGTGCAGCACCATCATTTTGTACTACGGACTTTTGTACTCCAGAGGAAAGTTATTCTAAGATTTTCAGACCAGTGGAAAGGATTGATGTTGTGCTGTTTACCTCCTATAGGTTTATTCGAAATTGAAGAGAATGAAGGGAAAAAACTGTAAGAGATGGTAAATGAGCTAAATACGATGGGGCAGTAAGAAAACTTTTTAAAACCAGAAAAAACAAAGAGGGTGAAGTTTCCTACCGCTCTCAGCAAGGGCAGCAGCCACTTCATTAAGAGTAGAGTAGATGTTGCACGCAGCCCATCGGCACTGCGCACCCAACGCACCAAGAGTCTCCATTAGGACCTGGATTTAAACAAAACAAAAAAAAAATCAGAAAGAGCACCGCAAGGAGCAATATACAATGCAAAGAGCGATACACAAGCGGGATTTTCATTCGCTATTTGTGGGGAAGCTTCTGGGGGGATCTGAAGTTGGGTTTAAGCAGCATCAGGGTCCTTAGAGAGTTGCACAGAGAATAATTTTGCCATTACTTTTTTTTTTTTTTCAATTTTAAATGGATGAAGTAAGAAAGAACTTCAAAGTATATTTTATATGCAGCATATATATGTGCGTGGGTGTATATAAATATGTAGATATGCAGATTTCACTCAGCAAAGTCCCAAATCTAGTCAGGAGAAAGCACTCCTGTCCCATGATTGGAGGAGAAACCACAGCTCTTGAATTGCATAAGTGATGACTGACCACTTCTTCCTGCTTATACGATACAGGTAATTCAATTCCCTTGGTTATCGCTACCCAAGCAATGCCTCATGAATACGTGTGTTGCATCATCTTTAAGCACAGGCTCTGTTTATCTGGAAACGTTCACAAAATCCACCATTCTCTTTTTACTTGGTGCTGGACTTAGAGACTGCATCTCTACATTAACTGCTTGGGGTCTATTTTAGAGAATAAGCGGGGGAAAATCCCTGTCTGGAGTTTATGGAGGGGGTCTCACAGCCGTCTGCGCCGTAATGTGCGTGCAGCCCACGATCTTGGCCCCAGCCAGTGGCTTCTCTCCCTGAGCTCTCTTCCTCAAAGCCATCAGCGCAGGCATTTCTGAAAGGCAAAATAACAAACCACAGATCCATCAACGTGATGGAAAGAGGGATGAGCACAGAAAAAGCAGCCAGCATCACTTCTTGCCCTGCTATCTGGTATTCCTATAAATTCGTGCAGCTGGGGCAGCTTCAGAACAAGCTAAAGCCTTGAGAGCAGCATCAAATAAGTCATGGCACAGCTGAAAAGGACCCAACAACCCTCTGCAGCTTTTCCCTACTATTTAAGATGTAGCATCATCACATTTTCAAATTTCTACCTGTGAATGCTCAAGTGAGGCTAGAGAAAATCTGCTTCAGACCGAGGAGGACTTGGGACTCGCTGCTCTGATGAGCCTCTCCAAGATCCCTCCAACTACCTAAACTCTGCACGGCCTTTGCTACAGATTTTTGGAGACAATCGTGCTAAAACAAAGTTGCCTAATTTATTTGATGAATTTCACCTTTTCTACTGATTTTAACAAAATGAATTTGACTATAGAGTAGTCCTTCAGCAGCTGGTTGGTTGGAGCTACACGGCGCATAACCCTCTAACTCCTTTCCATCCCACAAAATCCCAGAAAAGTTTTCCCATCGCTAATGGGAACAGTGTCAAGAAACCACCAATATACCGACCCTCACAAGCAGAGGATTTGGGGGAAGGAAGAACCCCACAAGACAGCCTAGCACAATGTGGAGCTTGAAGAACGTGCCCCGTTTACCTTGTTCAGCAATTTCAATCTCTCGGCGCCCAAATTCTGCCTGCTTTATGTTTTTCACACAGAAATCACTGCTGCCTTTGGAGTTCTTCTGCTGCTTGTCTCGGGGGGAGGTCTCATCATCAGAGCTGTCTGTGTAGGAGGCAGCTGGAGGAAGAAAAGGAGGTCAGAGACAGAACAAAATGTTCCCTAAAGCCAAACCACCTGCAGTGGAAGGGCGCAGATGATCTGCTGGATGTGCTTCTCCATGGGCACGTGCCAACTCCTTCCATCCTCAGCTGGGATCTCCTCTTCTCCTGACAACGACCAGTGATTTCCCCACAGTCAGCTTTTACCTGCAGTGACTGCCTCACTCTCATCTACCTCTACTGCAACACCACACTGGAGGGAATTAGCTCGAGCACTGCCCGTGTCCCCCACAGGTTCATCTCCTCATGCTCTGCAGCTCCCCTGTAGCCTTCTCCCATCTCTCTTCCCAAATATTAGAATCCCAGAATCCTTCAGGTTGGAAAAGCCCCTCGGGATCATCGAGCCCAACCCTCAGCCCCACTCTACAAAGTTCTCCCCTACCCCACATCCCCCCACAGCTCATCCAAACGACCCTTAAACACACCCAGGGATGGGGACTCCACCCCCTCCCTGGGCAGCCTATTCCACTCTCTGACCACTCTTGCTGGGAAACATTTTTCCTCATGTCCAGTCTGAACCTCCCCTGTTGCAGTTTAAAGCCGTTCCCCCTTGTTCTGTCACTAATTCCCTGTGAGAAGAGACCAGCACCAACCTCTCCACAACGTCCTTTCAGGGAGCTGTAGAGTGATGAGGTCTCCCCTCACCTTCTCCTCCTCACACTGAACAGTCCCAGCTCCTTCAATCTCTCCTCACAGGATTTAAGCCTTTACAGCTCTGAGATACCCAACAAAAATGCCTATTAATATTTTGAGTACTCCCAAAGCATTAAGAGTTGTAATTTATGACAGGATAGATACAAGACCCTATTTCATTTTAAACAACGGCATGGTGAAGGCTGCTAGTTAATGATTCAGTTATAGTGGTATTCCCAGTGCTTGGATTTATTCAGTTTCAACATTCCTCAATTAGGGCAGTGGCAACAACCTGCTGCTTGGGAGGCTCACACGGGATGGTAGGAAGAAACTTGTTCATCGGGAGGACAATGCAACATTGGCACAGGTTGCCAGGAGAGGTGGTGGCCTCTTCATCATCACAGAATCCCCATGGAAGGGACCTTAAAGCCCATCCAGTGCCACCCCCTGCCCCGGGCAGGGACACCTTCCACTAGCCCAGGTTGCCCAAAGCCCCGTCCAGCCTGGCCTTGAACCCTTCCAGGGAGGGGGCAGCCACAGCTTCTCTGGGCAACCTGTGCCAGGGCCTCACCCCCCTCACAGGGAACAATTTCTCCCTTAGATCTCATCTAAATCTCCCCTCTGTCAGTTTAAACCCATTCCCCCTCGTCCTATCCCTCCCCCCTGATGACGAGTCCCTCCCCCCTTTCCTGTAGCCCCTTTCAGTCCTGCGAGGCCGCTCTAAGGTCTCCCCAGAGCCTTCTCTTCTCCAGCTGAACCCCCCAACTCTCTCAGCCTGTCCTCACAGGGGGGTGCTCCAGCCCCCTGAGCATCTTCGTGGCCTCCTCTGGCCCCGCTCGAGCAGGTCCGTGTCCTTCTGCCGTTGGTGCCCCCAGAGCTGGACCCAGCACTGCAGGGGGGTCTCCTGAGAGCAGAGGGGGAGAATCCCCCCCTCGCCCTGCTGCCCACACTGCTCTGGGTGCAGCCCAGCACACGGGTGGCTTTCTGGGCTGCCAGCGCACGTTGCTGGCTCACAGGCAGTTTTCCACCCACCAACCCCCCCAAGTCCTTCTCCTTGTGGCTGCTCTCCATCCCCTCCTTGCCCAGCCTGGGTTTGTGCTTGGGATTGCCCCGACCCATGGGCAGGACCTTGCCCTTGGCCTTGTTGAACTCCATGAGGTTTGCACGTCCCACCTCTCCAGCCTGTCCCGGTCCCTCTGGATGGATCCCTTCCCTCCAGCACATCACTGCACCACACAGCTCGGTGCCATCAGAACTTGCTGAGGGTGCCTCGATCCCCCTGTCCGTGTCCCCAACAAAGATGTCCAACCCCGACCCCTGAGGATGCCACTCGTCACTGCTCTCCACTTGGACATGGAGCCATCCTTGGAGGACTTCAGGACTTGGTTAGAGCACCATGGCTCACCTCATCCTGTGCTGGTGATGTCCTGCTCTGAGTGGGCAGGGGGGCAAGATGACCTTGTTGATTCCTCCCAACCAACATCTCTGTACCTCTACAGACAGCTCAATCCAGCCCTTGGATTTTCCCTTTCTATTATAAATGACAAACAATTGGATGTGTATTTCATCTTTTGCTTTTCTGGATCTTTTTTAACCCCTCCTCCCTCTTACTCTTTTGATAAGAGGAAGAAAGATGGCACCACTTCTCTCTGTAGTAAGGAGCCTAGAGGGGATAGCAAACCTATGGTCTCACAGAATCAGATTATGCTTTTTGTTTCAGATGATATATGGCTAACAGGCATGGATGTGCATGTGAATGCAGAATTAATTACAGTTGATGTCAATAACTGTCTCCCTTTCCTATCAATGTCCTCCAAACTTTGGGTTAGGCAACTAGTCTATGGCAGATGACACACGGAGATTTACCGAAGAGCCCTTCATGGAGTTAGAAATCCCCCTTCCTATTCACTTGGATTACTAAAATCACATGTAGAGTCCGTTTTCGATTCAAGCTGAGAAGAATTAGCCACCACTTCTGTTTCCACTTTATCTGGATCAGGTGAAGAGACCATTTGTGCTGTGTTTTCCTCTGGAATAGGCCCCTATGTGGGAGACCAGACCTCTTTCATTTTCTAGGACTGGCATCAGCAGTCAAAGCAAGACATAAGGCTTGGAGATGGACTAGAAAGCATCACTCTTCTTTCCTTTCTGGAGATAAAGCACCCAGTACATGGGCCCCTTCGTCCAGCTGAGCTCCTCACAACCACCACCTCCTCCTCCTCATCTCTGGCAGGAGCCACACTTTGGGACCCAAATCAGAAGTCTCATCCACATGGTCATCCCCCATTCCTCATGAAAGTGCCCTCACGTTTTTCTCCAAGTCTTTACTCTCCAAATCACGTGGTTCTTCTAAAATGAGCACAAGACCTGACATCAAATTATTTCTTACAGCAGAAGAGGACCACCTTCGTAGAACAGCACTTTCCATGACAGCCTCAGTGAAGTTGGCCAATATTGTGCATTGCTAACGAATGACGTGCATGTGGGAGGGCATCACATATGATGATGAGCTGTTTTGAGAGTTCTTTGAGAAAGAGAGGTCTTTGCTGTCTTGATGATGAGCTCCCTTTCTTCCACACCAGAAAATAACTGGTTGAATATTTATCTAGGAAACATTGCATAGCCAAACTCAACAGCTACTGGCGTTGAGTGATGTGTTGCACGCGTGAGCAAGCTTCTCTCCCAGGCACAGTCTCCAAGAGGGAACCATCTACACCAAACACCCAAGGGAGTTGTTCTACCCAACAATCAGTACAGATTCCCAGCTTTCGACCCCAATTCTGTGCCAAAGGAATTAGGTAGCGGGAAGGGTGAGTGTTTCTTACACAGTGTCATCAGAAGAATTGCGTTGAACCCCTGAGCTTATCACCACCCACCAGTACTCCCAAAAAGCTGCAGCTTTCCAGAGGCATCTGGACCTCAAGTGAAGATTGATACCGAGAGCCCCTTCCAAGAACCTGGAATAAAGGCAAACCACCCTCTACCCAGCACTTCAACAGCTCTATTAACATTTTCACACCAGAAAACCCAAACCAAGGAATTAAACCCTTCACCCTCAGCACGGCCATGGGCTTGCCCGTCCTGCAGCACCCAGCAAGCTGATTACTTTCTCTTCTGGCCTGTGTGAAGCGTTTGAATGATCCCAAGGAAAAAAAGCTTAGCGCTTGCCGCTGTCGGCGTGCCAGGCTCCCTGAGACCCGCTCGGGTCTTAATCCGCTTACGGAGGAGAATTATGCATTGCTGAAATTTCTCTGCAAAGGCTCCATCCTCAGCGGGGTGTGAAAGACAAGTCCGACCCTGCAAACAACACGCTGATGGCAATATAGCTCTGAATTTGTGTTCACAATCCCGCAGCAGCTCTTGAAGGACCAGGAGCCTGGCTTAATAACAAAAGAACACCTTATATAATACCAAGCTCTTGTGTATCAAGGACTCCCGAAGGAAGAATTAGTTAAAGGAGGATTATTTCCTTGAAGACAGCTAATCTGTGCAGAGGTTTCTTTAAAACCATAGATCTTGGTTCTGGGAGCTGAAAGAAATTTTTTTAAACAAAAAACCCCACCTAGATGGTAGCCAGATTTTCATATGCAGATGGTTCTTTGCTGTTACATATGTATAATATAGGGTAGTGCATATAGCACCATGGTAATTAAACTAATATTGTTAGTGTAGTATAAGAGCATACTAATATATAACAATAAATTTTGCCCTTGCCTTCCTGTAAAATGAAAAACAAGCACAGAAAGGAAAAGATTCCAAGCACCTGTAATCTAGAAATATCCAGTTAACTGATGGGACAGTCTCCTAAATATCATCTCAAATCACCCTCAAATTGATTAATGAAAGTTTCATAACAAGGGTTGGCATTCCGTAGAGCCACGTATCATTTTAATATAAATTTTATTATCTCAGAGAACTACAAGAAAACAGCAGCAGGTTTCAGGCACTGTTATCCAGTGGAAAAATTCGGGGAAAATGAGACACCTGCAGCCCGTGTCCTAACCCAGCAAAGACCAGGTCAGAGCCTAAATTCAGCAAAATTTAGCTTTGCTAATATTTTAGATGAGGATCCACTCACATCTGTAGTAGTGGCATCAGTAAGGGCAAAAAAGGGGCAACCTGGCCCTGTTACAGCCCAGCTAAAAAGACAAAGATCGTTTCTTTTCTGTACAATCTTTTGCTAGTTATGAAACAGCATGAGGATAAAGTCAATCGCCTTTAATTAAAGATATTACTGTTCTAATCTCACTTCAGCACCCACGTAACGTGTATGCGGTGCATAATACACAACTCTGAGCGCTTTAGTATCCAACGTGCTGGGCTGAGATAAATCAGATGATGCCCAAAAATCTTTGTTCAGGCAGGTAACAATTATTTGAGTTTTGCAGAAAGGGAAAGAACAGTTCCTGAAATGTAAAGTGATTTGCCCAGCACAACGTCAAAACATCCCCCTCGACTCCAAAGCTGAGCCGTCAGGTCGGTGCCTTCCCCTGGTTTGCAGGAGCAGATGCTGTTAAACACCACGGCGTGTGCTTGGGCGTATAAACCACCCCCAATGGTGCAGAAAACAATTAATTTTCCTGGTGAGAAAAATTACTCGTTTTAAATGAAGTGGAACAACTACAGAAAACTGGTGGCTTCTGGCAAATATGGATGAGAGACTTTTATGTCTAATTTGAAGAGTCAGATCAGCACAGATTGTTAGGATATCCAGTCTTCATACTTTACAGCAATCAAAGTTCAACAGTCTTGGCTGTTTTATCATCACAGAGTCACAGGATGGTTTGGGTTGGAAGGGACCTTAAAGCCCATCCAGTTCCAATGCCCCTGCCCTGGGCAGGGACACCTTCCTCTAGCCCAGGTTGCTCAAAGCCCCGTCCAACCTGGCCTTGAACCCTTCCAGGGAGGGGGCAGCCACAGCTTCTCTGGGCAACCTGTGCCAGGGCCTCACCACCCTCATTTCTCCCATTATTGCTTCCAGCAAAGCCCAGTTCACGACACATTGCATCTCGGAGTAGGCTGCTCCACATCACAACTTTGTACATATTTTAGAGACCAGCTGATGATTTTGATTGAACTTTTCCAGTTTTGCTGGGCAGGAAGAGAAAACAACCACTGGCTGTTTGCAGAGATGCTGTTTCCACAACCTTGTGTCAGTAAAACGGCACCGGCACCTCCCATCATTTTGGGCAGAGATACTGGGACGCCTGCCTTCCCACCAAGAATGCCGTGGGGAAATGTCGCTTGGGTTTCACTCACTTCTTCAATCGTGCCCACCACCTCCAAACCTTGGGACCTCTACACACCTCTTACATGTCCAAAGAAGAGCAACGGAGCTGGTGCAGGGTCTGGAGCACAGGTCTGATGGGGAGCGTCTGAGGGAACTGGGGGGGTTTAGTGTGGAGAAGAGGAGGCTGAGGGGAGACCTCCTGGCCCTCTGCAACTCCCTGGAAGGAGGGTGCAGAGAGGGGGGATGAGTCTCTTGAGCCAAGGAACCAGCGGCAGGCCAAGAGGGAATGGCCTCAAGCTGTGCCAGGGCAGGTTTAGATTGGATATTAGGGAAAATTTCTTCCCCGAAAGAGTTGTCAAGCACTGGAACAGGCTGTCCAGGGAAGGGGTGGAGTCACCAACCCTGGAGGTATTTAAAAGACGCATAGACGTGGTGCTTGGGGACGTTGGTTAATGCTGGGCTTGGCAGTGTTGGGTTTATGGTTGGACTGGATGATCTTAAAGGTCTTTTCCAACCTAAATGATTCTATGATTCTTCCCCTCCATTATCATCTCTCTGCTCCTCATGCTGCTTCTTTTCCAGCCTTCTCCCACCCCAGGAGGGCTTAATGGGTTGTTCAGACTGTGCTACTGCTCAGCCCTGAAAGGAGAATGACAAAGATCCACACCGAGAGGTACTAATGGGATTTATCCACCCATCCTGCAACTGCCCTGGGAACACAAGTCTTCCTTCTTGACTGCCAGCCTAGCAGCTTTCATTAGGAGGGAAACATAATACTTTCACAAGGTAATTAATTGCAATTGCTGATGCTTTAGCAAGAGATGCTAAGTGCAAGGGGCGGAGGAGAATTCCCCAAAGTTGCTCCAAGTTCTTTCAGCTCTGAATCGGGAGCGAACATGATGACATTAGCCAGGCTAATCAGCCTATTAGTCTTCAAAAATGACAGTCATAAAATATACCCTGCTGATTAGGTATTGGATGGAGCTGGAAAACCTGCACAAGTGTTGTATTAATCACAGACCTGTATTAGAGAAGTCTAAACATTAATGCCAGCTTAAAACATGCTCCCCAAGATGATAATGTTACAAATATAATCCAGGTGGCTTACAATGTGCAAATGGAGCCTGGCCTGGTGTCTCTCTGGAGAGGACATGGCATTCACGTCCTGCCTGAACAGAAGCCAGCAGTGTGCCCAGGTGGCCAAGAAGGCCAATGGTATCCTGGCTTGTATCAGCAATAGCGTGGCCAGCAGGGACAGGGAAGGGATCTGACCCCTGTGCTCAGCACTGGTGAGGCCGCCCCTCGATGAGTGGGTTCAGTTTTGGGCCCCTGACTCCAAAAAGGCCATTGAATGACTCGAGCGTGTCCAGAGAAGGGCAACGGAGCTGGTGCAGGGTCTGGAGCACAGGTGTGATGGGGAGCGGCTGAGGGAACTGGGGGGGTTTAGTGTGGAGAAGAGGAGGCTGAGGGGAGACCTCCTGGCCCTCTGCAACTGCCTGAAAGGAGGGTGCAGAGAGGGGGGATGAGTCTCTTGAGCCAAGGAACCAGCGGCAGGCCAAGAGGGAATGTCCTCAAGCTGCGCCAGGGCAGGGTCAGACTGGCTCTTAGGAAGGATTTCTTTGCAGAAGGGGTTGTTGGGCGTTGGAATGGGCTGCCCAGGGCAGGGGGGGAGTCCCCATCCCTGGAGGGGTTGAAGAGTCGGGTTGACCCAGCGCTGAGGGATCTGGTGGAGTTGGGAACGGTCAGGGTGAGGTTCATGGTTGGACTGGAGGAGCTTCAAGGGCTTTTCCAACCGAGATGATTCTGGGATTCTGTAATATCTCCTACAAGCCGTTTGCGTGGGAACGCAGCCACTGCAGGGGTGGTGGCTCACCCATGTTGTCCCCATGTGGGTTTATTCAAGGATGGGAAGGGAATACAACATGCAAGCACGAACACAATGGAAGCAGTGTTTTGCTGAGCCTGGAAGAAAAAGGAAGGGGATGAGAGGAGGAAAGCCAACAGCAACTGCACATGAGGGTTGTAAGGAGAGATCGGAAGTGTTAAGAGCATCAGAGTAACTTAATTTTCTATCCAACTATACATGAAGATGAGAAAAAAAGCAAGAACCCTCTCTCCACGCCTTCCTTCCGACGCTACTGACTACACAGCAGATCTGGAAGATCCCCGCACAAAACGTGGGACAAACCCTGGGGTCTGCAGAGCTGCGGTAAGTGCAGCTGGCGGCACACACCTGAGCTGTAGCTGTCTGTCGAGGACTGCGAGATGGACCGGGAAAGCGAACGGCGGCCAATCTTCGTCGGGCGCTTGTTGAATTCTTGCTTTTGGTCAGCAAACTGGATCTGTTAAATAAAATTAATAGTTCAGTCAGATGTAAAAACCCAACGGTTTGATACAGAAGATCAATCCCCAGAACCCAAAGCCTTGAGTAGACACTGACACCATCTCAGTTACGGGCTAAACTGCAATTCCTATTATTTAATTGGAGACGGGATACCCTGAATTGCCTACTTCATTTAATTTACACTCTCCACCAGATGCAGCATCGACACACTCGTCTTTCAAACACCCTGACACTGCTCTTTTAACCACACAAATTAGAAAGTTTCTGTCCCCATTACACACAAACTCATTTTTTTATTCGTTGCAAGAGAAGCCCCGTTAGGGCAACCCAACATTTGCAGAGCTGATGTGGACACCGACCTATCTCACAACATTTGTTGTGGTGACCAGTATGAGGTGTTCCCTATTTGCTGTACGAAATACAAAAGGCAGAAATAAAACCACTTTGAGTAACAAAGATCGCTTCCAGCTGTACTCTATATTAAGGAATGTTTGAGATTAGATACATCAGGGTGTTATAACTGTTGGGAGCATGGACGCCTGGAGAACACAAGTATTTACCAGTATTGTTTTTAAGAGGTGATACAAACCAAGAAATGAAGGATAAGGCATGTAAATGAAGCAATGTGCAGATTGGCCAAGGGTAATTAATCAAGTTGGAGAGAAGGAACCAGTTATCATTTACCAGCGACACCTACAACAACACCTCAGCAGTGGATGTAACACCAGTATGTTGTGGCATTTTGCATCTACCCTCTTTTTTAATGGAGCTCATCTCATTGCAACAAATTGTTCTGGATGACAAATAACAACCTACTCAACCCGAGGTGAAGAATCAAGCCCGTTTCCATTTCAATCATCACCAAGGAATGAAGATTTCAGAGTCCCCGGCAACATCTGCAAAGCCCCAGGACCACCGGTGGGTTTGAGAGCAGCCGAGCACAACCAGGCTCAGCCCGGCCCACGTTACGGCAGCGATAACTGCCAAGCCGACAGAGAAAGATTTATTTTAAGTCAGCCAAGCTGATCTGCTCCCAAAGCATGCAGAGGACAGAAGGGATAAGTAAAGAAGTGTCACTTTTATCTACGCGCTTTTAAGGGGAAAACGGCATTTAACTTTGGTCTTTATAGAAGAACCTCTTTCTCCAAGCTTCGTTTTACTCCTGCCCTTGGTTAAAAGAACAGCAAGAAGGCCAAATACTCAGTATTTCCTACTATAAACTCCCCAAATCCAGGTTTTCACATAAACCAAACATCTGCTGTTACAGATGATTATTAGTGATTTTACAGCAGAAACTCAACCCTTCCGTGCCCCGTTGACGTGCACCTCGGGTTGAATTTAACACTTCCCTGCTCACAGCAGCACCAACCTTCTGCTCGTGACCCCAGAGGGCTTCAAGAGCATCAGACACATTTCAACAGACACTAAAACTGCTCAGAGCCCACCTGCCTTGCCCAAGGGACATGGCGCATCTCAAAACCACACCGGCAGCTCGACAACCCTTTTAATTCTCTTTCTATGTGGCTACTGGGCCATATTTAAGCATTCAGGAAAACAGGTTTATAGTTTTAGGAAATATTTTACCTCCCAATGCTCGTCGCTTTGTAAGACAAGCCTTGATGCTCCCACTATGTTCACGATTCGTGCTAAATCTCAGGGAAATTGGAAACACAACTTCCACTTGCAAAGTTCCTTGGACTTTTCTACAAGCATAAACTGACTTAGTCTGGTACTACGGGGTTAAATATTTACATCTCCAAAATACTGAAAGCCATTAATTGAGGCTATTAACTAACCCCTTAGGGTATTTGGAGAAGTTAGTTTTGTTTAAAGAAGTCATCTAACCAGAAAGAATTTGATCCCGGTTCTGGGAACTCAAATTGAAGCTCAGTGGTTTAAGTAGCGGCACTTGACATTGGACTTGGGACGAGCTGGTGATGCTGCAGAGCTGGTACCCTGCTTTTTGGGCCACTAGCTGAAGGAAAAAGGTGATGGGGGTCTCAGGTGGCTAATTCAGAGTCCCCCGTGAACCCAAGTCTGAGCTGGCCTGGGGACAGCCAGCCCAAGCTGCTGGGGAGGAGAGAAAGGACCTGGGAGAGGATTTGCAGCAGCACCTGGGAGCTCTTTTTTTTTTCTGCTAATCTTAAACCAAACAACAGAATGACACCAGATCAGGAAACACACAGAGGAGAAAAAAAATCCACATCAAACTCATATTACAGTCAAGAGTTGCGCTGCGGATTAACACCTCTGATCCCGGTGGGACAGGGTCTTTGTGCACATATGCCAGTTTTTATACTCCTTTTCTAAGAAGCTGTTGGCCTGAAATAACTTTCTTTTTTTTTTTTTTTTTTTCATTTAAAACAAATCCCTCGACAGCTGAGCAGCTTCATCAAAGCATCAGGTTATTTGTGGGAAACGATGCTCTCGGCAAAGTGAGATAGGCTGGAAGTCTAACAACGGGTGAATAATTCGTATTATAATTAACATTTTCCTTTCCCACATCATCTCTTCAAGGACGTTCAATGCAACTATTTCAAACGTCACAATAATATTGATAATTGCATTCAGAGCTCTCGAAGTACTTCCACATCCAAGACTGATAGTCAAGTACATGCCGGAAAGCAAAATAAATCATGAACCAAATTAGGTAGAACTAGAACTGGACTTCATAATAAGCCCTGCCCTCAATCCCTTTAAGGGTTTAAACCCTTTAAACCCTGCCACAAGCCGGGTTTAGCTTTAGCTGAGCAAGGCACTGACTGCCAAGAGGTGGAAGGAAGCATCAGGAGAGGAGAACGTCGGGAAGGGGCCAGGTCAAGGCTCAGCTCTGCTTTCAGCGAGCGTTGAGACTTCACCAACGTCTTTTGGCTTTATCCTTCGAGCAACAGAGAAAGTGGGCAAGAAAAGATGCTGGAATTTGATTTATTTAAGACATTTATTGTATCCACCTTCACGCAGTGGTAGATTTTGTATCGCATGGACATGTGAAGGGTACAAAGCGCCAGCAGGAATATACCAGTTTCCACATATACCAGGAATGTGCCAGTTTCTACAACACGTCTTTACTTTCGAGTTGAAATCTCAGCAACGCGCACTTGATCCAGCCCGAAGGAGAAAACCAGACCTTGCTTACCCAGACCAAAACTCTGGTTTAAATCCCGACTGAACGGCACAAGGCAACCGATGGCACGACAGGCCGTGTTCCAGCCTGGCTGGAAGGATGGGGACGAGAACAGCGATTTGGTTCCGTGTTGAAGGTAACAGCCAACTTTGCACAGGGTAAAGCTCCAAGAAGAGGCTGTGAAGCCTCTGAGAGCTGCAGCTGCTTGGATTTAGGAGTCCAACCTGCTGTGCAGCTACACAAACGCCGCTTCTTTCAGCTTCCAGCAGGAAAAACACAATTCAAGCTGAAAAGCCGCACCTCCAGAGGTACAAGGGGTTAATGACTTCTAAATGCAGGTGCGTGCTCATTACATTTCAAATGAGCTATGTCTCACTTCGACCTGGGGTTTCTACCATGAAGAGCCGCTCTATGCTACTTCCCTGAGCAACGAAAGTCTCGGCACCTGAGTTTTTCCTGGGCAATCTCCCTGCTCACAAACCCATCGACTCCTCCATCACGGTGCTCCCAAGAACAACCCCAGAGCAACGTGTTTGGCTCAACGCTTCATCGTCTCAAACCTCCTTCTCCTGAGAGAAAATGAAGAGAAGTCCTCGGGAGACTGGGATTTTCTCTAGGCAGGGGGATGCACTCAGCTCCAGAAATAACTGACTGGGAGGAACAGCAAGGAAAGGAGGAAAAAGAAAGCGGGGGTAGAGAGAAACAAATGTACTTTTAAATAGAAAAATGATATTACGGTACTAAAGACTGCCCTCACCTGGGCTTTAATCCCCGAATCTCCGTTCACGTTGTACTTCTTCTTGTTCGGCATGACGGCATCCCCGACAGCCCCTCCGCACCGTCTCCCGCCGGGGCAGGGGCTGCCCCCCCATTTATACCTCCCAGCCCCGCCGATCCCGATCCTGCCCGCTCTGGTTTCAGCGGCGGGGTGGAGGGAGAGGGAGGGAGGGAGGGAGGGAGGGAAGGGGAACCGCTTGGATTTTCAGACTCCCTTTTTTTTGGCAGGAAAGGACCCCAAGACTTAATGAGGCGTCCCGCCAAACAAGCCCTACTTCTGTTTTATGTTGAATTACAGCGTTTGCCTGACCTCTACACAGTTAGCGGCAGTTTTTAACGTGGCCTGGCTTGTGTGTGCATAACAATAGCTTATTTATATAACCAGAACATTTCCCTGCTCGCTATAATTAACTTGCTAATTAGGCTCTTTTTAACTTGGGTTCTCCCCCCCACTTTCTTTTTCCCCGATGTCAGATGATTACGTTAACAGAACCTCATTAGAAGAAAATTAACTAATGAGCAACTAAAACAACGATGGCATTTGTTAGATGGCAAAGTGTTTTTTAATTATGCTGGTCCCCGCGTCATCCCCCACGGCAGCAAGTGCAGAGAGTCCGTCCTTGGAAGGGTCCAGACTCCAACACCCGTCCTGCTGTTCCCTCATCAGACCATTCCTCTTAGAATCATCACAGAATCGTTTGGGTTGGAAAGGAGCTTAAAGACCATCTAATTCCAATGCCCCTGCCCTGGGCAGGGCCACCTTCCACTAGCCCAGGTTGCCCAAAGCCCCGTCCAACCTGGCCTTGAACCCTTCCAGGGAGGGGGCAGCCACAGCTTCTCTGGGCAGCCTGTGCCAGTGTTTCACCACCCTCAACATAAAAAATTTCTTCCTTGTATCTAGTCTCTTCCCACCTTGCAGGTACCTACAGCAGCAGGAAAAGCTGCGGATAACCCCAGAGATGCTCGCGCAGCAGGAGGCTTTGGGGAGCGTGATGCTGTCCTGCCAGTGACTGAGCAGACCTGGTGCAGGGCGATATTTTTTTAAATTTTTATTTAGTGGTTGGAGCTATTATCCAAGGAGTTTTGTCCCTGATAATGTACCCAAGACAATTCCCACAGAAAACCTCAACATTTGCTTCCGAAGAAGGGGGAGCTGGGAAGCAACGAGGCATCATCGATTGATCTCAACACCAATCCTAACTAAATATGAAAAAAAAGCTCCCCCCAACTGCTGATCTGATATAATACTGCTCTGATTTGAAATAATATTGTTCCTCAGTAGTTGTGACCGTTGTCCGGCATGATGGGGAAACTGCTGCCAGGGAAATATTGCTCTCAGGTGCTCCTCCAAAGAGCTTCTGCAGACCAGCATGTGCCGTGATGGCATTTTACATCTCGGTAGCAAATTGCAAGGAATCCACTAAAAAGAGTAAAAATTCCTGGGCTATATGAAAGCAACGTCTGCTTTGTAAAGGAAAAAAAACAGAATTCCCAACTTGAACAAATCTGTAGAGCAACTGGAAGATGGAACTATGGATTATTTCCAATATGGAAATATGTCAGGAAATACGAGACTGGGATCAGCACCATTTGCCTCAACTGATACTACTACTTGTGTTTTCAAGGTAAATTTTTAATTTTTAACATTATTGGTGATCCTTTTCATGCAAAATCCTAAGCGAGATGCTACTTAGTTCACTGTAAGTTAGCTAAATCCTTTAAAGGGGGTATGAAGCTCACCTTGACGGTACCACCAAAGCACAAACAACTTTTCCAGCACATTATCACACCAAGATACTTAAACCAAATCGCTTTTCCTGGGTTAAAAAAAAAAAAAAAAATGAAAAAAGCCTGTTTTTTTCAGTGAAGACTGAGTATGAGACACTAAAATTAAGAACCTCTATTCTATAAAAATGCTAAAAATAAAGCTTTTTCCTGCCCCTCCAGTCCACAGCTCAGGTATCTTCCGCAAGTCGTATGTCAGTTGTAATCTGGCTCAATCTTCAAATAAAATCAGGGAGAACTAAGTTCAGTCCTAGTAAAATCCAAGTTATCACTATAATTTAACAAACTATGCACCATTAAAATCTGCTTTTTCATTATGGTTGGAGCCCAACCTTACTGCAGCCTCCCTCTGTGTTTAGCCATGCCGTGTGCTTGTAACATTTTTTACTCTTTTAAAAAATTGCTAAACGAAACCTTAAAATACTGTAACAGCTATAAAATCCCCCGTCACTTTTGCAATGTGCAAGAGGAACCACCCTTGTAAATTCTCTGAACTTTTGAATTTTGCGAGCGCAGCGTTTTTGTAGTGCTAGCGTCTTCAATTTATTCTTAGCCATGGAAATTTTTATTTTTTTTAAAGGAACAAAGGGAGAAAACAACAGTTTTCCGTGTGGTTAAGTCGCACAAGCTCTCCAGCATTGCTAGCAGCTTGCAAATCCACCTGCAACAAACCTAGGAAACAAAGAGCAAGTTACAGAGCTAATTAAAATCCATCTATTCGCGTACGAAACAGCAGGTCAAATTTGTGGTCTTCAAGAGCCGCCACTATGTGTTTTTTCATGTGACAAACTGTCTGGGGAGTCTTTTCCCAGGGAAAAAACTTCTCATCCATCTCTGATGCCAAGTGATAAAATGAATTTACTCTTTTTTTTTAAAAAAAAATAAAGGGTAAAAATCGCAAGAGAAATAAGTTTGCAGCTGTGGCTAGAACGGAGGGGACCGACATGACTGTTTGGATGTTCCACCAGAGCTCAGGGCTTGCAGGTCCCAGAGCAAACCTCCTCCTCCTGCCCTCTCATCCCTATTCATGAAGGAAAAGCTGGTTTCCTCAGCACCCGACCTGCCAAGCCAGATACTTCATCTCCCGCTCCACTTTCCCCCATGAAACCGGAGACGTGTACGGAGACACCAGGTGTTGGCGTGTGAAAGGCAACTGAGGAGAGGCCTGCTCGCCCCCCGCGGCATCAGCGATGCCTTCCCCTCGCCGTGCTTGAAATGATCCGCGACCCTCAGCTTCAACAATTCAGGCAGCTTCTCCTCTCCTAATCCACCTCCTGAGCCTAGATCATATCTCTCCAAGAAAGGGACTGTCCAAACCCATTTATTCCGTAGTTTTGCGTGCCTTAAATTAATATGTAATCCTGACAATGCTGCTCACTGAGCCAAAACTTTAACTGGAGCTCAAAGTGTTTAAGATTCCAGTTCTCCAGCCAAAAGGTCACATGGAGACCGACTCTGGGATTAACACACAGGTTTAACCCTTTGGCATCTTCCTTCTGAAGAAACAGCTTGAGGATGTGCAGGTTAAGGCTGATTTTACCTATAGGACTTGGGCGAGAAAGGACGGGAATGAAGAGCCACCCACCCAGGCCAAAGCGGTTTCCAAGTGTGTTAGAAATTCAAGTCATTGATTCTTGAAGACCTCACACCAGCGGTGGAGCCGCCGTGCTCTGCAAACTCTCAGCCCAGCGTATTCTCACTCACGTTCAGCACTGGACTGAGGTTGTGTACAGCGCAAACATCAGACCACAGCCCCAAACACCTCAATTTATTACATTTTACTACGACTGAGACCGATCTCGATCCTCAGACCTCCAAGACAACTGCTAACAAGGACTGAATCATGGTCCGCGTCTATCAAGCTGTTGCTCTGACGCTAGGGGCTGAGACCCTTAGGTTATCTTTTTAAAAAAATGATCCTCCATGGCCCACAGCAGAAAACCTGGAGGTAAAACTAAAAGAAACTCTTCCAACACCTTAGCACTCATTGACACAGAGCACACTTCCAAACAGCAGCACCTACATCCAACGCACGGCCAGAATGAGCACGGCTGTCCCTGCTGCTGTAACTGGTGGGAGCAGGAAGGAGAAATCTTAAAAACAAGAAAATAACAAACAACTAAGCCAGGCAGCTACAGTGGGGACAATGGGAAGGACAAGGAAGAAAGGAACCTTCTCCTTCAGCTGTAGAACAGATCTCTTGGAACACCCCAAGAGCCCCGTGACAAGGCAGGCAAAAGAGGAAACGGTTATTTCCATATCACTTCAACTTGCAACGAAGGGGTAACTTGTGTTTTTAATTATAAATAATTCAAAAAAGTCAGAGGTGAAAAACCCTCACCCTGAGCCAGTGCACCATCTCTAGCAGTAAGTGCATTTATCCTTGACCAGCATCCCACGTGGGCTTACCCCTTCTTCGTATGCGGGATCACAGAATCCCAGAATCATTCAGGTTGGAAAAGCCCCTCGGGATCACCGAGTCCAACCCTCAGCCCCACTCTACAAAGTTCTCCCCTACCCCACATCCCCCAACAGCTCATCCAAACGGCCCTTAAACACACCCAGGGATGGGGACTCCACCCCCTCCCTGGGCAGCCTATTCCACTCTCTCACCACTCTTGCTGGGAAACATTTTTCTCCTCATGCCCAGTCTGAACCTCCCCTGTTGCAGTTTAAAGCCGTTCCCTCTTGTTCTGTCACTAATTCCCTGGGAGAAGAGACCAGCACCAACCTCTCTACAACGTCCTTTCAGGGAGCTGTAGAGAGTGATGAGGTCTCCCCTCACCTTCTCCTCCTCACACTGAACAGTCCCAGCTCCTTCAATCTCTCCTCACAGGATTTATTCTCCAGGCCCTTCCCCAGCTCGTTGCCCTCCTCTGCCCTCGCTCCAGCCCCTCGAGATCTCTCTCGTATTGAGGTGCCCAAAACTGGACACAACACTCCAGGTGTGGCCTCACCAGTGCAGAGCACAGGGGGACTATCACCTCCCTGCTTCTGCTGGTCACACCAGTGCTGATACAAGCCAGGATGCCGTTGGCTTTCTTGGCCACCTGGGCACACTGCCGGTTCATGTGATGCTACGACACAACCCAGGAGCACAAGCTTCCCCTCAAAAAACTGTCGGCCATTACAGAAAAAGCCTCTCCTCTGAATTCACCAAGATTACTACTACAGGCTACGCAATTAGAGATCATCCAAACCCTCACACAATTGTACCACCTGACATCGCTGAAACCTTCACAAATAAGACACTAAGTCGAAACAGCATTTCTGCCTTGTGCACTCACTGGCTCCAGGATTTCAGAAAACTTTGAAAATTCAGAATTTCCCCTTCTTTTGATCCCATCCTTGTAGGGATGAGAAATTCATGTCCCACAACTGCATACAGAAGTTTCTCCCTGGGTACAAGGGTCACTTTTAAATCCAACTTGTAGATGATTTGAAAAACCGAGGGTTTTACCCACTGAGGGAAATCCTGTGATCCCTAATTTGGCTCGCAGCGGATTAAATGACTTCAGCTCGCGTTGTCGCTCAGGTCTGCAAAACCCCAGATCTCTATCACAGCTCAGATGCAGCTCTGCAAAACCAAAATGGACCTGCTGCACATCTCCTCCCAACCACCCGAGCCACAGAATATGGGAGAACTTGTGTCTTCACCTGCTCTTCTGAGAAGCAGTGGAGAAGGGATTATTATTATTCGCTAATTTTTCTAATATTTGGTTATTAGGTTAATAATAATAGGTGTACTGTAGCAAATGTAAGACCTTAGTAAGAACATTAAGACATAAAAGGCTGTTTGAAATAATGACCTTAAAGATAATGAGCATTTTAAAGCTTAGGCTAATTATTTCTTGAAATGTGGTTGTTCACTCCCACGTTGTCCTGAGAAACCACATAAAATGCAAATCAGTCAAGTTAAAATCCTGATTAAAAACATTGCTAGAGGACATAACCCTGAGCCCTTTGTAGGTGGAGTTTGATGCCACAGCAGCTTTAAAGCATCTATAAAATCATGTATCCACGCTGCAAAAGGAAATTGCTATGGCCATAAGAAAAAAAGGGCTATTTAAATAAAGTTTCTGTCATCTCGTCCTGACCCCAGCGGCACTGAATTCATACAGGAGAAAATTACAGGGCAGGATAGATCCACAGAGAGAGGTTTGTTGGTTGTTTTTAAGCAGAACTCCACATTTTTACAAGTAGTACCAAAAAATCCACATTGTAAACAAGAAACAAAGTTGTGTATTATGCAAAGTTTACCACTGCTAACCCTTAAATGCAAAATTAATTTCCTCACTGTTGATATAAATATGACATAACTTGGGTGACAGCTGAAAGAATTGCAGTCTATAAAAAAAATGAATGAGAAGCAGAATGAGAAACTGCAATTTTCCAGAAATAAGATCTATAAAGCTGAAGAAAGTGATAGTGGGGGGACATAAAGTTGGATATTAAAGGGGAATAATGAAGTTTGAATCAAATCACCATGGACAGACTCTATTTGTAGATAAAGATCAAAGCAGTGAGAATACCTTTACAGGAGTACAAGAATATCAACTTTTTATTATAGTGATCTAAGTATTTTTAGAACTACCAAGAGGGATGACTTCCAAAATAGAAATGGAAGATATGAGCAGAAACCTAGGAAGATATAACAAATATTGATACAGAATTTCAGTGTTTCTGATGTATCCTGAACATTTTTGGACCAAAAGCCACTGCACAGACCCTTGGGGGACACGTAAAGCCAACCTCCAGACACGCAACCTTCTGTCTTCCAAGCACTGCCTGTGCTTTTTGGAGCAATGTCATTATATTTTCAGCTGCTTTGGGAATTCTTTCCACCAGAGAAGCAGAGAAAAGTGTATTTTAATATTTGCTGGTATCTATTCTAACCCTTTTAACCACCAAAATGAAGCCGAGCAGCACATGATGCCCCGAAGGGTGTCTCAAGTTGTTGAGGTTTTATTCCAACAACAGAATCTAAATTGATAAAAATTAAAGTAGCTGAAAAGACAGTCATCTGCTGCGCTGATCCTGATGAAATTCAAAGTCTCCTGGAACACGCTGCACTCTCTCCCACTCCTCCTCCCCGCTGGTCCCAAACTGCTATAAAAATTAGTTCTTAATATAAAACCCATCTGCAAGATGGGGTGGCCCATGGGGACCATGCCCTCCATCACTGGACCGTTTTCAAGGAGGCAGCTCACGCCGCAGATCGATGCTGCGCTGGCGGGGGGAGGATGTCAAACAGTCCTCGTTAATATCGGACTTTTAACGACCCTCGTTCCAGCTAAACGCCATCATATCCTGAACGGGGAGCAGCGCGCTCCGAAGCTCCCTCCAGAAATGAAGCAGCCATTAGGTGCCGACTCAAACAAGCTAACTCACTCACCATCCACTCGGGCACGTGGAAAGCTGCGGCGCCGGCATTGCTGTCCCACTTCTCCATGGGTGACGCGCTCCACGCTCACCCTCGTTTGGCAGAGGGGACACAGAGGGACGTGGTGGGATGCACCAGCCCAGCAGCCCAAGTCTTTCCTCCCCACCCAGCTCTTGAGCTGCTCACCGCCGGTTTCGGTGGACAGATCTTCTCCCAGCTGAGATCTTCGTTAGGAACCAGCCTCGTCAGCCAAGCATTCAGCGGCGAGACGGGCAGCTCGCTTCCTCATTTCTCTTCAAAATCCCGCCGCGAGTGAAGGGCTCCGATCCAGCCCGTTTTTGCAGCGGTTATTTCACGCCGAGCCCGGCTCTGCTCGACGTTTGAGCTGAGAGCAAACGAGAGCAACCTCGCCATGGCACAGAGGAGACGTCCACCCATCGCCCGCCTACACCCTGCGTCCCCGAAATGCCGATACCCTGATCAATACAACGGCGAGGTCCTATATTTAGACCTCTCCTATATTTATAGGTCTCCTGCAACAAAGACTCCATGTGGCACCATCAAAAGTTCATGCAACCTCAAACAAAACAGCCCCCTGGACACCTCTAACGCTGAACAGCTTTCAGCTTCCAACTCAATATAGTTAGAAATGAACTTCCTAATCCCGTGGCTGTGCACAGCACCAGATAAATTTTTTTAAATGATTTGCATTTAGCCTGATCTCAGGGAAAAGCAGAAATGGAGCAGGCTGGTGGGGCTGCAGCTCCCTCTGCTGAGCACGCTCAGCCCTTGCTCTGCAGAAGGGGAAGAGGACAGAAATGAAGATTTTGTGGACAGAGCGACTGCAAAGGGATCTCCTACCCCTGCAAACGCACGTTTCCGCGGCCGGCAGCTCCACGACAGCCCAGACCGGGATACAAACACAATTTTGCCACTTTGCCGCACTGAAGACTTGAGTTGAGGTTTTGACTTAACTGAAACCTCTCTGGTTCACTCAAAATAACAACAAATTCCACCCTCGGGAATTAATGAGGCATCTGTGATCGTTTTCTGAGCCCACTTTGGTATTTTATCAGTACATTTCCACCCGCAAAGTGAACAGGGCGAAGCGAAGGTGGGGCTGGCAGCATCTCGCTGGAGATGCTCACGGAATTCCCCCTTCTCTGCCGGGAAGGTCTGGCAGCTCATCAGCCCGCACAAACATTTCCTTGTTTTACTTTGCTTCACACAAAGCATTTTATTTGGGGCAATAGTTGACACAAACCTCCCTTCACTGACTTCCTCCCATTCTGGCAGCCGGGCGAGGAACTTGGCTTGTGAGCCACCAGCTTGTGAGCCACCGGTAGACACGTCCCGTCAGGCTGTTGGCACACCACGATGGACAGAAGTTCCCCAGGTCCCTTCCTTGCTCTGCTCTCTCATCAGGTGAACAATTTAAATGCTGGGAATTTTGGAGTTTGCTCTTTCTGGCTAAGACAGGGTGGCAGGAGGCCACGGGTGACAACAAGTCAAAGAGGTGAAACTCAGGTCTGGGCAAACACCACGCACAACCCAAGTTGAGTAGATGTGTTTTGTCTGCATCACCACCTAAGTCAATTAACAGAAACCAGGAAAAGTTTGTTATTTTTCAGGTGATATTTTCATATGTTGGCAAGCTCCGCCTTCCAGATTGAAAGAAGCTTCTGTTCCGTGCTGCCTTCAAGCCTTCAGGCCATTCTATTCCCATCTCCAAGCAACATTAAGCTTAACCTGAGCCAGAAAAAAAACCCTCTTTATCTAGGCACTCCCTTGAGCAGCAATTCAACCAGCTGTGGAGGCTGGTAACGTCCAGAAGAGACCGCAGTGCCCAACAGTCCCTCACCGGGCAGACATCTCAGATGGTCCCACCAGACACCTCAGATGGTCCCACCAGACACCTCAGATGGTCCCATCAGACATCTCAGACGTTCCCACCAGCCCCAACACACCACCAGGCACCAGACATACGTGTTTTACATCCCCGCAGAGCCAGCAAAGCGCTTCCCAGAGCCCCAGCCATCCCTGCACTCTGGGCAGCCCTGCCTCAGAGCAAACCAGCCCCCAGGCTGCTCCACTACTCTCGTGGCTTGATGCAAACCCCGTACCAGCACCCGTATAATAATTATCCCTCCCCCAACTTCTTTTTAAGGTTCACCATCGGATACCATCCACCTGCTCTTATAGTGGAGGCCGTTCCTTACAGCTGCTGCCACCACCAGCCCCAGTGACCTTCAGAGCCTGTTCTGCAACACAGAGTCATGGGCAGCCTTCTCTCAGATGGTCCCTGTAGCGACAGGACAAGGGGTGATGGTTTTAAACTAAAAGAGGGTGGATTCAGACTAGATATAAAGAAGAAATTTTTACGATGAAGCTAATGAAACACTGGCACAGGTTGCCCAGAGAAGCTGTGGCTGCCCCCTCCCTGGAAGGGTTCAAGGCCAGGTTGGACGGGGCTTTGGGCAACCTGGGCTAGTGGAAGGTGTTCCTGCTCATGGCAGGGTGGGTTGGACTAGATGACCTTCCAATGTCCCTTCCAACCCAAACCATCCTGTGATTCTATAATAAACAGGGGCTCATATTGCTGTAAAATTAACCTCAGAACCATCTCATACATTGCTGGTGTTGTAGGTGAGTCAGCTTTGTTTTTGCTGTTAAATGCAGGGAATTTGGGTCATTTGAAAGACAGAACTAATCATCTATGTACAGAATTTGGCTTAAAAAGGACAGGCAACACAAAACCTTGCCAAAAATATTGCACCGGCACAGTAGACTGCAAAAAAAATATGCAGCCTGGCTGCTGTAGGCCCAAGGGACAAATAGTTTATCGTGTTTAGTCGTGTTTGTCCAAAGTAACGTAAGAACTGACCAGGATTCGCAGTGTCAGGGCTCCCAGGTGAAAGACAAGGCAGAAGCTCAGTCTTGTTGACTACCCCCAGCTTTGGTGTAAGCCCTGACATCTCCTGCTTTACTGACACTACAGACCATGGGAACGTTCCCAGTTATTGCTCAAACACATCTTTTAGCCTTCAAAATACTTAAGAAACACTGACAATTAACTCTCCCTTTCAACAAATTAGCAACCACACTGATTGGTAAAGGAATTGTAAAGGCAGCCGGTATTTAGAAGTTGCCGCGTGGGCTGGCAAGTCTCGTTAGGGAAGCGGACAGCGAGGTGGACTGAAAACTGGCTGAACTGGCCCAGAAGGGGCACAAAGTTTGGCTGGAGGCCAGTCACCAGCAGCGTGCCCTGGGGTCCATACTGGGCCCATACTGGGCCCATCTTCATTGGTGAGCCAGGCGATGGAGCAGAGCACACGCTCACGTCAGCAGGAGACAAGTGGGAGGAGAGGCTGATCCACCCGGACAGCCTGGAGAAATGGGCAGAGGGCCCTCATGAAGGTCAACCAAGGGAGATCCCAACTCTTAAGCCTGGAGAGGGACAATCCCACGCAAGGTGCCCACCAAAGCTGCTCTATCACCCCCCTCCTCAACTGGAGAGGGGGATTAAAGTACAACAGAAAGCTCGTGGGTTGAGATAAGGAAAGGGAGATCACTCAGCAATTACCGACACGGGCAAAACAGACTCAACTTGGAGAAAATTGATTTAATTTATTACCAATCAAATCAGAGTAGGATAATGAGAAAATAAAACCAAAACTTAAAACATCTTCCCCTGACCCTTCCCTTCTTCCTGCACTCAACTTCACTCCCAATTTCCTCTATGTCCTCCCCACCAGTGGCGCAGGGAGATGGGGAATGGGCCTTGTGGTCAGTTCATTACAGGTTGTCTCTGCCGCTCCTTCCTCCTCAGGACAGGACTCCTCACACTCCTCCCCTGCTCCAGCGTGGGGTCCCTCCCAACGGAGACAGTCCTCCACGACCTTCTCCCATGTGAGTCCTTCCCACGGGCTGCAGCTCTTCACGAACTGCTCCAGGGTGGCTCCCTCAGGGTCAGACTGCTCCTGCGTGGGTCCCTTCCACGGGGTCACAAGTGCTGCCAGCAAACCTGCTCCAGCCTGGGCTCCTCTCTCCATGGGCCACAGGTCCTGCCAGGAGCCTGCTCCAGCGTGGGCTTCCCATGGGGTCACAGCCTCAGAATCCCAGAATCATCTGGTTGGAAAAGCCCTTGAAGATCCTCCAGTCCCACCATGAACTTCACCCTGACCGTTCCCAACCCAACCAGATCCCTCAGCGCTGGGTCAACCCGACTCTTCAACCCCTCCAGGGATGGGGACTCCCCCCCTGCCCTGGGCAGCCCATTCCAACGCCCAACAACCCCTTCTGCAAAGAAATCCTTCCTAATATCTAGTCTAACCCTTCCCTGGTGCAACTTGAGGCCATTCCCTCTTGTTCTATCGCTTATTACTTGGTTAAAGAGACTCATCCTCCCTCTCTGCACCCTCCTTTCAGGGAGTTGTAGAGGGCCATGAGGTCTCCCCTCAGCCTCCTCTTCTCCACACTAAACCCCCCCAGTTCCCTCAGCCGCTCCCCATCACACCTGTGCTCCAGACCCTGCACCAGCTCCGTTGCCCTTCTCTGGACACGCTCGAGTCATTCAATGGCCTTTTTGGAGTGAGGGGCCCAAAACTGAACCCACTCATCAAGGGGCGGCCTCACCAGTGCCGAGCACAGGGGCGAGATCCCTTCCCTGTCCCTGCTGGCCACGCTAGTGCTGATACAAGCCAGGATACCATTGGCCTTCTTGGCCACCTGGGCACACTGCTGGCTTCTGTTCAGCCAGCTGGCAATCAACCCCCCCAGGTCCCTCTCTGACTGGCAGCTCTCCAGCCACTCCTCCCCAAGCCTGTAGCCTCCTTCAAGCATCCCCCTGCTCTGCCGGGGGGTCCCCCACGGGCTGCAGGTGGGTCTCTGCTCCCCTGTGGACCTCCCTGGATGCAGGGCACAGCTGCCTCACCATGGGCTTCAATCTCTGCTCTGCACCCGGAGCACCTCTTCCTCTCCTTCACTGACCTGGGTGTCTGCAGGGTTGTTCCTCTCACATATTCTCACATATTCTCACATAGATTTCTCTCTTTGGCTGCAGTTGTGCAGGTTTTTTCCTTCCTTCTTAAATACATTCTCCCAGAGGCGCTACCACAGTCACTGATGGGCTTGGCCTTGGCCAGCGGCGGGTCCATCCTGTAGCCAATCGGCAATGGCTCCATCAGACACAGGGGAAGCTTCTAGCACCTTCTCACAGAAGCCACCCCCGTAGCCACCCCGCTACCAAAACCTTGCAATGCAAACCCAATACACCCCCCACCCCCGTACAGCCCGGAGGCCATCAGGCTGGAAAGGAGCTCTGCAGAGAAAGGCTCTGGCTGCCCTGTGGACACCACGCTGGCCATGAGTGGCAACGTGCCCTCAAGGCAAAGGTAGCCACCAGTGTGCTTGACAAAGCCCTGAGATCCCTTCCAACCTCAACCATCCTGTGAAGTTTGATCCCATCCGCTTACTAACAAAAGGTTCAGATCTATTAAACACCCGGTTGTTGCATTTTTCAATGCAAACCCTTAAAGTTTTCACGATACCTCAGATGAGGAATTTCAATAACACGTTTGTCTGCAAAGAACAAGTGTTGTGTCCTCATCGCTTTACGTGCTGGGCCCTACAACCTTATTCTAGCAAAAGAAACCTAGAAAATGTGGGTAAAGAATTCTTGTCCACCACTATTTAAGTTCTTTTTAAGTTTTAGATGAAATGAAGCCTTAGCTCAGAATAAGTAAGGGCTTGTTTTCTCCTTCTCCCTTCATGTGAGAGGTGAAGACACAGTGAAAACACATTGAAACAAAATCTGCCTGATGCTCCCCAACGTTTCGGTGCCTGTGGGTGGTAGTTTCTAACATCCGTGACTCAAATCAGTGTTTATTATTTAAAAAAAAAAAAAGGTATCAGCACTGAGCTGCTCAGAAAGCCGCCCTGTGCTAAGCACCCAGCTCCGGAAAAAGTGATAACAATTAGAAAAAGCTTTTAAAAACTTATTTCAGCAGGGAGATGAAATGGTCCCCAGGCCAAATGAACCAAGGACACTCTTTTGCTTAGTAATGTGTTTCAGAGCAGAGCAAAGCACCTGATCAAACCTCAGCGAACATACAGTTTTCAGTTACTAAAAGCTAAACAGGACTAAAGCCCTGACTGGAGAACGAGAATTAACGATTATGGCTTGAATACACAGAAATACGTGGCTTGCCATTTCTGCTGAAATTTAATTTAATACAATTTAATGACTTGCTCGAGAGTTGTTGCAGCAGAAGCATGAAAACAAGCGGCCTCGAAAGCTTGCTGGGTGGTTGGAAGAACAAAGTAATGAGAAATTCAGGCAAGATGACAGGCTGCAAAAGCCCTGGCAGACACGAGGGGGAGCGAGAGCCTGCAGGAAAAATCCCGGGGTTTAAGCCTTGACCTATGAAGAAAAATGGTAGAAAACGGAGTGGCTCTGAGGACCGTCTGGCTTTATGTTCAGGCATTTGTAGAAACTTCTTCCAACCTGCAAGCATGACTGGCTGCTCGGGAAATTAATGCAGATTGGCAAGAGATTGATAGGCTTTGCCTATGTAAAAGGTGAGATGAGGAGGAGGCCCTGTGAGGTGTCCTGGTGTCCCTGAGCTGCCGCTAACACAAACCCCCACGTCCCCATCAACGGCTTTAGGCACAGCTCGTCCGGGATGTGCCTACAGGCAGGGCACGTCCCCCTCCCTCACTATTCCTGCAAGGTGTTTGCTCTCAGGTACACTTAAACACCACTAACTTCTTGTTCTGAAACTGTTATAATTCAAACTCTCTTAAATCCCAGTCGTGTCCTTCTCCCCATCGTGGCATAACTCAACCAGGCAGGAGATGTCAGCAGCTCTCCCATTTCTGGGTCTCAAAGCGATGTCTTCCCAAGAGAGTTATAAATTCTCCCATTTTAAAACTTTCTGCCCAGCCAACATCAGAACAGCCTTTACAGGAGTTATATAACTTCTGCAGAACTTTCCAGTTTCATATAATACCAGTTTGCCACAAATGTTACTGCAGCCCAAACTCAGACCACGGACTGAGCATCTTGCAGGAGGGAGGCATCAAGCTCTTCAAAGACTTGAGCAGCGGTTTCTTGAACAACTTTTCAGTGCTCTGTGGATACAGCGGACCAGGGAACGGTTCCAGCTCAGGATAACAACAACAAATTGAAAGACTCTTGTTATTTTTAACGCAGAGAGGTCACTATCTGGCTCCACGGGCAAGCGTACAAGATGCTGCCTGATACGGGCAGTACCACCATACGGCTCTGCTCTCTTGTTTTTCTGGTAGATACGATGTTTCTGAAACATAGACAAATAATCCTCTACCCCACAGGGAAAATGGGGAAAAAAATAAGCACAACTAGATTTGGAAGGCTCTTTCCTTTAAGGCTTTTTCGTGACACCTATGAAATCTGCTCAGGTCAGCTCTCACCCTGCTCAGCTATTACAAATAATTACCAAGAACACATTTTATTGCTAACTTATCCCCCTCTGTCAGCTGTGTTTCACCCTTCACCTTCCAGGCAGCCCAGTTCTTGAGTATTTATAATGCTGTTGACTATCTGAACCATCAACTCAGCTTAGTTAAAAGTGTTTGCAGAAACTAAAGGCTGGGCTTTACAGCAAGGACCATCTTTGCAGGCAGCCATAGCTCCTAGTATCATCTTTTAGTTATAATGGTACAGGTATTGTGTATAAATTTAAGTGTAATGGTCTAGGTATCATGTTTATATCTAAAAAAGATGATGTCAGCTTGCACATGGCCTTCAAGGGACACAAATTATTTAACAGCTAAAAATTTGTTAATAAATGTGTTAATGTTACCTGCCTTCCTACACAGCTGTTTCTAAAACCTGCTCCTAAAGGTCTGAGCAAGCACCTCGGCCGCTGCAGACCCGCCAGCAGCCTCCCCCTTCTTGCTCTGACGAGGATGACCATCGTGTCAGCGCTGCCACTGATCACAACCCCGCTGCTATAACGAGCTCTATAATCCACTTACACAACCCCATGTCCAGAGAAGCTGTGGCTGCCCCCTCCCTGGAAGGGTTCAAGGCCAGGTTGGACGGGGCTTTGGGCAACCTGGTCTAGTGGAAGGTGGCCCTGCGCATGGCAGGGGGGTGGAATTGGATGGTCTTTAAGGTCCCTTCCAACCCAAACCCTTCTGTGATTCTATGGTTCTATGAACCACCTCTGCCACGCTCCCCACTGACCCCGTGGACGGTACGACCTGCCTGGGCACATTCAGGAGACGTCCCTGTTCACATCTAAGCCTCCTTTGAAGCCCTCAAAAACCTATCTCTGTCTACTTTGCTGCTTCTCCTCTGGTCATCGCCCGCTTGTCCTCCAGCTGTAAACTTCTCCGAGCAAGTTCGTTGTTGTCATCAGGTTTTGGAAAGCACAAGAGCAGGTATTAATTTCTGCAATCCTGTGAAATTGTAGAGACTTGAACTTCCAGCTCAGGCAGGAGCTCCGGGTCAATCTGTGAAGAAAGCAGGGAAGGTCTGTGCAAGCAGGGGGATGAGTTTCCTTAAGGTTAAACGTGGTTGCAAAGCACTCTCAAATGGGAAGATCAGCAGCTGCTCGGCACTAGAAGTCAAATGAGTGTGTTGAAGGTGCTGAGGCTAAATAACAAATGGTAAATTAATTTATGTTCTCCTTTCTTCTGTTTCTTTTTAAACACGGGGTATCCAGAAGTGTAGCTAATAGCACTTGAACACAGATCTGCTTCAAAATCAGGCTGTTTACACATCCTGCTTCTAGATTTTATCATCAGAGGAAATTTCTTTTTCAAAAAATTGATTTTCCCACAGGGCTTCAAATACTCCAGGGACGTGCAGACATCTGCATCCGAAACCATGACCCGATTCAGGCAGACTGTGGGTATCAAGCAGAAGGCAAGGCTGCACTGTTTGAATTCCTGCCATTCTTGAATTACAGCATCACCCCTGCTATAAATAATTCCAAAATATCATCTCTCTGATACTACCAGTAAAAGCCAAACTGGCTGGAGCAGAGAGGGACAAGCAGCTATCCCTGAGGAACAGCCTGAAATGTCTCTCCATCGTCTTGGGGGCAAAAAGCCACCAGCAGCGTGGTCACACCAGCCACCTTGAATGTGTCCCCCTTTTCAGAGTACAGGAAACATAACAGATATTCCAGGAACAGCTTGAATAACGTATTTTCTCATTAACAGAATTAAAATGTGTTCTAAGCACTCCCTGAAGAATAAAATATCTGCATTGTGTAAACCGGGTGGATCGTCAAGGAGAAAGAGGCGTCTTCTTAGTGCACCTTTGCCTGCAGGCAAACATTTACCAACTCCTATGAGCCTGATAGTGCAGATCAAACAAAAAGCAAGGGGTAAGGTCTTCCACAGCTGGGAAGTTTCTACGAGTTGCAAATGGATTTTGCCTTTAAGAAGTACAAGAAAGCAATCACGTGGGTTGGAGTTTGAATAAACGGCTGAACTTGGAGAGAACAGCTCTTCCACGGGTTACGTGGTGGAGCACCAGCTTCTAAATGGCTTCTTTAACAGGCAAAGCGAAGCTCAAAGCAAGATGATGAGACTCAACACATGCAAACGCAGAGGTCATCCTGCGTCTGCATTTCTCATCAAGACGGCCGTCTAATTCCAATTAGAGCAAGATGAACCTGGGTCAGATCCAAGCCCGCAACGGCCCTTGTGCTCTCCCGCAGGAAAAGCGCCAAACACGAGTCATGTTCCTACTGGAAGACTCCCCCAGTGTTACTCACAGCACAAAATCCCAACAGGAGACTCTCCAGAGCAGTAGCGGTCTTGAGAGAAGACAAAACATTCGACGTGTTTCCAAACTGGCAGTGGCTCAAGGAACTGACCTTCCAGGAGGCAGAAGAATTGTCAAGAGGCCACAAGGAAAGATTGGCAGATCTGTACGGTCCCATGCAAGGGCACAGACCCGGCCGTTTCCCAGGACACTCTGTTTTGCTTTCATTTTAAAAACATAAAATTGCCCCTTCCCAGGTATATCAGAAAACACGAAGAAAGAGCAAAATGTTTAATTTCCCCAAGGTAAGGATGGGTTTTGGCACTGAAAAGTTGAGTGTAAGTCTACCTCCCCCCCCCAAATTAACTACACATTTCACATTTATTTTTCTTCCAGGGAGACAAGTGCAAAAATCCTAATCTGCACAAGAAAGTAAGGTTTGAATATTCTCCTCTCCCAACACCTTCACCGCAATACCTGTCACTTACTGCGACTGCAGAGTCTGCTGTAGCTGAACAAACAGCTGCTGCATACCAGGAAGATGGGAACTGTATCAAAAAAGGGAATAATCAGCTGTCTTCTATATGGGAGCTCTGTGCCTGTAGGAATGCCAACATCACAAACCCACAAATAACAAAAAAAAAAATTATTTTTTTTTTTAATTTGCTCTAAACCAGGAGAAGAAAAGGGCACTTGTATCAGTGTGGTCTTTGACAGCAAGTTTCACTCCAGTGCGTGGATGACAAAGGGCTTGTTGTGGCTTCAGAAGATGATTAATGAGGAGGTCCAAAGAGAAAAGCCATTTACTCATTTCTGAAGGCAACGACGTCATTTGGAAACAGAAACACCGAACAATTCGAGTCTGTATGTGCCTGGTACCAACAACTTTGGAAACCCAGAGCATCCCATCCCCTCCCATCCCTTTGCTCTGTGTTTTCACAGTATGTCCACGTGCATCGCGGCGCGTGAGGACAGTTAGCGGCTGCTCGGCGGGAGAGGCCCACGGATGTGTAACCCCAGCAGAGGCAGCTCCTAAACCTCCGAATAAACGGCATATCGAATCAGCCTTCAAACGGTCAGATGCTTAATTATGAACACAAGCAAACTGAAAGTCAGAAAGCCACCCGTGTGCTGGGCTGCACCCAGAGCAGTGTGGGCAGCAGGGCGAGGGGGGGATTCTCCCCCTCTGCTCCGCTCTCGGGAGACCCCCCTGCAGTGCTGGGTCCAGCTCTGGGGGCACCAACAGCAGAAGGACACGGACCTGCTCGAGCGGGGCCAGAGGAGGCCACGAAGATGCTCGGGGGGCTGGAGCACCCCCCTGTGAGGACAGGCTGAGAGAGTTGGGGGGTTCAGCTGGAGAAGAGAAGGCTCCGGGGAGACCTTAGAGCGGCCTCCCAGGACTGAAAGGGGCTACAGGAAAGGGGGGAGGGACTCGTCATCAGGGGGGAGGGATAAGACAAGGGGGAACGGGTTTAAACTGACAGAGGGGAGATTTAGATGAGATCTAAGGGAGAAATTGTTCCCTGTGAATGTGGTGAGGCCCTGGCACAGGTTGCCCAGAGAAGCTGTGGCTGCCCCCTCCCTGGAAGGGTTCAAGGCCAGGTTGGACGGGGCTTTGGGCAACCTGGGCTAGTGGAAGGTGTCCCTGCCCAGGGCAGGGGGGTTGGAACTGGATGGGCTTTAAGATCCCTTCCAACCCAAACCATCCTGTGATTCTGTTCTATGATTCTATGATCTCCCGTTACTGGATGCACTGAAACACTCCTACAGATCAAGATACTGATTTTTTTTTTCATTATTTTTCTTTAAGATGATGATATACTATAAAAAATAATTTTTCTTTCAGTATGCTTAGATTTCCAGTTTTATTAACTTTTTAACTCTACTTGTTGTCAATGACATGCATTTGGAAAGTATTTTAAATGCATCCATCTACGGAAATATTTTTGGAGCTGAAACTCTGAACTGGAGCTTACACTCATGTGCAGGTCCACCAGCCTGTACGATCCTGTTACACAGTCCCCACCGTTTACCCAACTATCTCCTCTCTGCACAGAAGTAACAGCATCTTTCTCTCCCTCGGGAAACAGGCTAAGGGAATAGATGTGCTCAGAGTATTATCGACAGCTGTGAGATACTTGGGACTTCTCAGGTATTGGAAAAAATCTGAAGAGGAAAACTAACTCAATATAAATTTTTCAGTGTGGAAAATACTGGGGAGCGAGAAGTCACCCAGACTGGATTGAAGCAAAATGAAATGCTCTCCTACAGAAATAAGTGCCTACAGAAAATATCCTAAAAATGCAGAGGCTGCCCTCCCAGCAAGGCTGTCAAACCTCCAAGGAGCGGGGTCGTTCAGGAATGCAGCCCATCACCTCCTCGGGGATATGAATATTAACCAGGATGAGCCTGGCTGGCGGAGCTGAACAGTCCCTGCTCATTAACTGGAAAGCAGGAACTGAATGGGTTGATTTCTAACAGGGGTGTGCAACGGTATCTTCACTAAATATTGGGCTTTTTCACTATTCTTTGTATTGTAACCTCACACAGGTTTACGGCGATGAAGCTGTCTCATCTACATTCAGTATTATGACCTGTGGTCAGATACTCAAAAGTCCAGGCTGCAAATTTTACACCACTTCGAACGGTGGCCAAAAAACCTCGTAACGATAAATTTCTGTTAAAATTGAATCTGGAGAAGAGAAGCAGGACAGGAGAGTAAGAAAGGCAACACCGCTGCAGGTTAGCACCTGCTTTAATTGACCAAGCACTCCTTTGAGACAAGAGTAAGCCACAGTGAATTCACCCCACCCCCTGCACAAACCACCCACCAAAACCTTGATCGGTCAGAGGAAAAATGCTACTCGCAAAAAAAAAATTAAAAAAAAAAAAAGAAGAAAAAAAAAAAGCCCTATTATATCCATTCACTTGCAAGGCTAAACCAGTATTTTATATACACCACCCCAGACAGACTGACCGGTTCTTTGAAAATGTGCCAAATAATTTCTGCTATCTTAATGTTTTATCCAGCGGATGTCAGCTGAATCATTTTGTTTGTCACCAGCCTCCTACTCTGTTATACGCAAACATTTGCACTTTAATTCTCCTCCGTTACAACCATGGATGAGATCTGCAGTAAGGTTCACATCTGCTCCACTCCTGACTACCACGACGCACTCTGCATCGGGGTTATTTTATAGGACAGATTATTTTATAGGCTTCAGATACAACCAAAATGCTACGTGTGTGTGTGTGTATATATATATATATATGTATAAAATAACCATTTAATACCAGTACCTTGTAATCTCTCGTGCCCCTACTTGCTTCTGAAAGCAGTTTTAGGCAAATTAAAAAGGCTCGGGTTTGCTTTTTAAAGCATGGCGCCCATTGTTTTATACTTGAAGTCAGGCTCTTCAGTAATTAGATGTACCTCTAATTTCTTTCACAGCCTCTTGTCTTTCAGAGTTCAGTGGCCTTCAGAGATCAATCTGCAGTTTATTTGTGGAGACAGAAGTCTGATTACCAACCTGTCAAAACATGGATCCTTTTAAGAGCCAAACAAAGGCTTTGCGGAGCCACCCATTCTAACAACTTACCCTTTTTTTTACTGTGATCTCTTATGCTCTCAACAGCACGACACTAATGGTTATTTAATCAATACGTCTGCAGTGTACATACATGTTTTTTAAGCTAAAAGGGCTGCAGACCTCTTCCAGTTCTGCCCATCGTGAGCATGACTTCACAAAACCAGGACATAAAATTCAGTACTTTGCCACAGACACAATTGAAAATTAATTTAAAAGCTTTAGTCTAAGCTTGCTTTCTGTGCTTAAAATCTAACTGTAAGATGGTTTTCTACTTGGAAAGCCTCCTATGTGGGATGGTCAAGCCAAAACGACCGTGACACTGTTGGTGAGTGGTAAACAAGAATACAAAGCCAAGAACTCGCAAAATTTTGGGGACACAGTTAACAGCCAGACACAAGCTCAGGAGCCCCTCGTGGAAGGAGCTGTAAGGACAATGTACAGCATCCTTTCCATTGCATTAGGTCTCATTAAAATATCTTCTAGCAGGAGAGTCTTATTAATAGTGTAAAAAACGTCCTCCTGCCAGGTGATCTGAAATAGCAACAGACAGATTACGGCTCATCTGTGTCTCCTCACCTTTGCAGGTTTTTAAGCTTTCTGCAGTCTGTATTTCAGGCTGACACAGCCACAGCATTGTATTGTTTGGACAAGAATTCGAAATGTAAACTTGGGAGGGATCTGAAAATCTTCAGGCTTTGATGTGTGGTGGGGAAAGGCAGGTTAAGAAGTAAAAACTAAAATTAAATTAAAAATCAAGACTCCTGGTCTCTCTAAATACCACTGCCTTACCTGACTGCCACAGTGCTAACAAGGAGGAGGTGAACTGGTGATTACACTCAGAAACGGTGAGCTCCACATTTGGAACAAAAATGAACACATACGCAGTCGATAAGCTCAGGGGGAACGTCTTGCAGAATCTGAGTGCTGGGAAAAGACCCCAAGCTGATAAGAAAACCACGTCCTGATCTAACACCGAAGGCACAACTTGGGCATTTGAGATGCAAGCGCTTCCCTGCCTGCATGCTCCGAGCAGTCAGGTTTGCAAGGCTTATTTATTCCTGTCTGCGTGTGTCCAAGGCTGGCTACAAAACGGAGCCGAGTCCATCAGTGGCACACACAGAAATACATCACCCAGTGGAAGCCGTCCCCGCCAGCAGCGAGACGCCGGCAGCAGACTGACGAGGTTGTCTGACTGCAGGCTCGCTCCGGCGCTCAGCATCCCCGAGCGCTCCCACCTCCCCCGCGCGGTACCCACTGCAGCAGGGCTGCTGGGGGAACTGCCAACGCGCCAAGCCGGTGCTGGAGACGCCGCTCCTCGCCTCACGCGAGCCGCTCAGCTGTCAGCCAACTAGGGAAAATGAAGTTAATGAGCAAAAGCTTTAATCAGTGGACCTTGGTGTAATCAGAAACAGAGCCCCTTGAATACGTAATGACAGGCCATCTCACCCCGACTTTCCATTTTCCCATGGGAAGAAAGTTACGGCATCTCAGAAGAGAAAAAGCCTCCAAATTGGAAATTAAAAGCACCCACGTAAAAGCAGCATTCCGGGACTTTTCTCTAAGCACCGGTTCATCCCGCACATCCTCCCCAGGGCAGAAAGCAACGGGAGCGCAGGAGATCCAAGAGGAGGATCAGCAATGGCTGGAGTAAGGAGAAGAAACATGTTTGCTCATACAACATTGCTTTTACAAGTAAATTTACATAGAGACATGCCTCGTGAACTGAGGAACAGTTTCACTCAAGGTTGTGGCAAGTAAAAACAAATGTTTATCTGAAATCTCCCCAAAATGATGAGGGTTTATCCCTGTGACCTCGCTTAGCCTTCGCAGGTCGGTGCTTTCTCAGAGCAGAGCCACGGGCAGTTTTTCCAGGCAAGACGTTCACCAGTTTTAGTCTGCTGAGAGTCTAGACCCCACCCCAGTTTAAGAGTCTTTATTAACCCTTATTAACAGGTCGCTAATCACACGGAGATTATAGCGATCAGCCAAGAGCGCAATCCACAGCAGATGGGTGCGAGGTCTTCACTTTCCCATGGCCAAAGCACATGGGCTGAATTGGAACAACCTCGACCCATTTAGACTCAACGAGTCCACACTTCACCACCATTTGACACATTTAATGGGTATTAAACCCAACAGACCACCGAGCCTGACCTCCCTTTAGCACACCTAAGCTGAGCCTATAAACCTGTGTTTGGCTGTTGCACATCTTCCTTTGACCGCTGACCCAGAAGGTTAATCCCCTTTTAAATTTTGCCTTATAAACCACTAGATTTTTTTCCTGGCTTTAGTTTGGTCTGAATGGTCTCCCTGTAAGCACACCCTGTCATTAAGTTCCCTCTGAGTCTTCTCAACAACCTCAACAAAATCACCCTCTCGGTGTAAGGGAACTTCCTCAGTATCTGAACGCCCTGGGAGCCTCCTGGGGTGCACAGTGGGTTAATTGCTGCTACCAGAAATAAAGATATTTGCAGAAGCCGTCTTATCAATACTATAACCAAAGACAAGCCATTCTGCATTCATCCCCAGTTTGTATTCCTTATTCTTTAAGGCTTTAATTCCAGGTCTCCGTCACAGCATTCATTCATAGCTCTTCCCAGTTTTCTTGCCCACAGTGACCCTTTTTAGGGTGACCCTGATTACCAAAACACCCTTCTCTGCCCACCCACAGCTGCGGGCTGCAAGCGCTGTACCCTACTTCAAAACCTCATCTGGTTTTACACACAATTCTAGGGGTGCAGAATGAAAACGTAATAATGCCAGGAGTACTCTGAAATCTATCCACAATTTTCCAGCCATTTTACATTTATTTTAGTATTTTAAATGATTTTATTTAAGGATTGGACCCTTCCCATTACTTGCAACTCACAGAGATCCCTGCTCCTAACGCGACTGCCACTCAGTGCCGTTTTAGCTTCCAGAAATTACAACATTATAATCAGGTGATCTTAACCTTCCTGCACTGGAAGCAAAGTTGTAACCCAACCTAGGTAGTCATCTTTTGCACGGGGAATGTCTTTTTGCCATTAAGGACAAAATACTCATCACAGGAGTTAGCCACAGGAGTCATTAATTGTATTTTACCTTCTGTAGACCAATCCTAATGCCATCACCTTGCTACCAAGCTTTGAGACAAGCCTGAAGGTTACCTAAGAGGAAGCTATAAAGAGCAGAGCACAGTAGGAATTTGAAGGATAAGCCCACTTTATTAATACGAAGTTATTGCGGGGGGAAAAATAAACCAAAAACCGCTTGGTCCAGAATAAATGTGCTCTGAGAGGGAGGGAAACAGTTACTGGAAATTAAACAACCTGGCTTACTTCTTTGTGCTTTCTCCAGGTTAATCAGGCCTCAGTGAAATCAAGTTTGACAAGTGCTATTAACATCCGTTAATTTACGCATTTTAATCATTTAGCATCCAGCGCAATGCAGAGCGCGACGTGTGTTGGCTACCACCAGTCCCAGAGGAACAATAGCTGTTAGCGAACGTTTTTGTTAAATGTGCCTCAGTGCCTCAGTCCACACAAAGCCATTGAAAAACTCTACCCTGCTGTTAAACATTAATTTTTTGTAACAGCCTCCCGGTTCCAGGGGCTGACATGGGATCACCAGACTTCTCAAGGTCAGAAATATTTTATTCAGCTTCCTTCTCTCTTCATCCTAAGCAGCATGAACCCAGTCGTCTTCAGCAACGATGCCACAATGGCCACTTCCAAATCTGGCTAAAATACAGTTTCACTGATCGTATCGAAAATACAACTTTAATAGCACATGAATCATTTTAATAATCAGATGTATGCCCTTCTTTTTAAGATAGCTGGATTGCTCTGGAAAACAAAACCAGCAGCACGTTTCAATCAAATGTATAGTGACTTTCTATTCCATTTTCAAACGTATAGTGATTTTCTATTGCATTTTGTTTCCTTATTTCGTTTCCTACCTGTGGCTCTCAAGGTCTGAGATACAAACGCAGCAGATTCACCTCCGCTGCAATCTCCTGTCCTATTACTCAGTAAAACACACAGCAACCCACGCTGAGTGACTTATTTTAACAAAATCCAACTGGAGTCAAATTGAAAACGAAGGTGTTCTTTATCCTTTGAATTATTAAGGAGCCATTATCAAAACCTGCGTAGTCGAGAGCCCCATTAACGTTCTCGCAGAGCCGTCAGCCCAGGAGGAGCAAATGGGAGCTCTGACTCACCCCAGTGCAACGAGGACTACAGAAAGCTCAGACGAGCTTAATAAATCCAGCACTGTAAGTACAACAGAACTCAGAAGTGCAGGTGAATCAATTAGGCATTCTTCATGTGTATTAAAAGATCAAGAAGAGCATTTAAATACAGGCGAGATACTTAAAATTAGACTAATGAGGGATTACTAACAATTCCTCTCAAACCAGAACGCTCTGACAGTTTAAAAGGCAAATGCTTTATTATTTCATACGTGGGCTTAGCATTTACTCCCACACTTGGGAATGGGATACACGGAGGTGACAGTCATTGGAAAGATGTGAAATTCACTGCGTACGGATTGAGAACTCTAAAGGAAGCATCAAAATTCAATGAAGAAACCTTCCTTCATCAATATCTGGAGAAGGACAAATTGATTTAGATAGATAGATAGACAGACAGACAGACAGATAGATAGATAAAAATATCAATCACGTTGATACTTCCATCATAAAACCCCTAACGATTTGGCCTTCTTGTTAATAAAGCCAACACACCCTCATATCAACCAGATTTAATGAGAAATTGTAGATTTATCTTTGTAGCCACCCTTCTGGCAGCAGCCCCCCTTTATCCCTTCTCTGCTGCCCTCTCCCCATACAGACCCAGCTAATTGCTGTGATTATAGCGTGGCTCTAATTTGCATCCTACTGCAGGGCCAGCCGGCAAATTACATCAGTGCGCGCTGTCCCGACGCATGACTTGGGTTGCTGGGGCTGGATGGGGTTTGCTTTTTGTGGAGGCAGAGGGAAGAAGACAACTTACAAAGTACTGCCTGACCTCCGCTCAGCGACAGTGTTGCTCCCAGGAAACAAATCCCTTCCAGAGACTCAGTTTAGCAAAACGAGAACTTGTCGCCTCTGCGGCAGAAACAAGCTGCCTCCAGAAGCTTTGGATGATAAACTTGTTTAAAGCTTAGATGTCATCCAGAGTTGGAAAGGATTTTTAAAAATAAGCTCTGCTGTCAAAGCTAGTCATCTCCCGCCAATTTATTATTATTTTTTAAATAAACATTAGGTCCCAGAGGCGTTTCATGGGCATTTTAGGAAACACCCACTGCAACAACAGGTCCCAAAAACACACGAGGCTTTGGCCCTACACAACCTCGGAGGGAGTAGTATCAGTTTACTACAGGTCCACGCTGAAGCAGCAGCAGGATGAGTCTCGCCTGCCCTGGCTGCCGTAACGCAAAAGTCAATCACGTCTGTTCAAAACCAGTTTTTACCCGAAGAACGACACGTGCGGCTTCTGACTGCGCGCGAGCGAACGGCACGTCGCCTGCAGATGCTCCAGACGTTGAGGGTGCCGCCGACTTTTAAGCGAGGACTCGTTTCCAGAGTGACGAGGAGATGAGATCACAGAGCTCAGACACTAACGCTGCCCTTACAAAAATGAATAAACCATAAACGACACGTTATAGGCCATGTAAGGGGATACTCCTGCAGAAGATGAGATGTCAGCGCTATAAATCTTGAATGACCCAACAGGCTATTCAGTGCTCAGGCACCACACGTACCATTGCGCGTTTGTCAAAAGCTACTACCACCACCACGCAGAATAACACAGAAGCAATAATTGGCTTAAGGGAGCTCTAATGACATTTTTAAGTCGTTTAACCTTTACCCTCTTGGTTTAACCTCGCAACTAATCCCTGCAGGTGAGCACCACCTTGCAGCTAACCTACAGACGTTTGTTCCTGCGGGCCACCCATCAGTTGTGTTTCGCTCCGGCACGGCAGCAGCCATTCTTGATGTCACCAGGCTTTCATCATAAACCGCAGAGACAATTTAACACGCAATAAAAGCCAGCATCAAACCGCGCCGACAGCGCGCGTTTGTGTGCAGGCAGCAACGACTATCAGAGTTATTTCTTGCTCCACAGGACACAAGGAGCAGCTTGCTTCGCAGGGCTGCAAGAAATCCTGCCCTTACCCAGGTGCCTCATCACACATTTCACAGAATCCCAGAATCATTCAGGTTGGAAAAGCCCCTCGGAATCATCGAGTCCAACCATCAGCCCCACTCTACAAAGTTCTCCCCTACCCCACATCCCCCCACAGCTCATCCAAACGACCCTTAAACACACCCAGGGATGAGGACTCCACCCCCTCCCTGGGCAGCCTATTCCACTGTCTGACCACTCTTGCTGGGAAACATTTTTCCTCATGTCCAGTCTGAACCTCCCCTGTTGCAGTTTAAAGCCGTTCCCTCTTGTTCTGTCACTAATTCCCTGGGAGAAGAGACCAGCACCAACCTCTCTACAACGTCCTTTCAGGGAGCTGTAGAGAGTGATGAGGTCTCCCCTCACCTTCTCCTCCTCACACTGAACAGTCCCAGCTCCTTCAATCGCGCTTCATCCATTTTCTTTGCTTAACCTGCGACTTTGATTAATGCCAACATTTCCCCTTGGAAATCCAAGTTCACTCCTGTCCTTCACAAAGGTACAGTCTTTTAGGAAGGAGAATTAAATCAGGAACCCAACCCTGCCTCTCACCTCTGTCAGCCAGGTGAGCCCAAGCATCTCCAAAAATGAGACCAAAGAAATCTCAATATGGATTCTGTTGCTTTAAAAGTCTGTAACAAATCATTTTAAAAAGTGTTTTTCCAATTCTTCTACTTCTGGGGTATTTCTTTATTAAAAGGAGCAATTAAAACACATCCCGGGAAAGGATGAAAGGGACAGAGAATCTGTCATGTGCTCCTCACAATTACTTATAAACACCTAAAACTTTCTTATTAACACAGTAAGAAAGTCTTAAACCCTTAAAACTTGTCTTAAAATTCCCCTGATGTTTTAACAATATGGAAAGATGGCTGTTTCTTCAGGATCACTGTGCCTGCTTTAACAAACTAAACTGGATAACGGGGGGGCACAAGGCTGGCAGATGGGGGTGCCCAGAAACTTAAAACCGCTTAATTAAACACCACCAAGTAGTAAACATGCACCGTTAGTAATTCTTGAGGTATGTAAGAAAGTGAATTAGCAAACATCTGTCTTAGAAACCAAACTGAGATTTACAACACACAAAGCTTCCCACCTCCAGCGACAGGAGAGGTTATCAGGATCTGAGTAGGGCAGCGCTGTGCTGTCACACAGCTGAATTCACACATGAATTTAGATGAAAAAAAAAACCCAAACCAACCCAAAACCAAAGTAATTTGCCCCATTTGCTTCACATTCCACAGGGGAAGAAAAAAATCGTAACAATGAATGGAAACAACTTCACTTACCAAGCACAAAGCGTGCCTTATAACTTCTGCTTCACAAATATTAAACTAGAATGAAACTAAAAATCAAATTAAAATGAAAGTTTACAATTATAGATGTATATACATTATACATTAGGAGAGAAGCTTTCCTGTCTACAGCAGAAATTATGGCCTGTTAGTGTTGAAATGGCACATGAGATAATATTCCTCATCAGAAAGCTCAGAGGAAGGTTTACACTGCTCCAGATGAGAGACTAGTTCACTGTTTGGTTTGGAAGATAGTCCTTCCCTTTTTTTTTTTTTTTTTTTTTAAATAAACTCCAGAGATTGCATCACTGGACAGCATGATTCAGCAGGATCAGAAGCAAGGGAAAAAAAAAAAAAAATCAAATCCTGAAGCAAGCAAGCCTCCTCCTGTCCTCCGTGTGCCTCCTCTCCCATCTCGCAGTAATTCATCCTCTGTACAAGTACAAGGGCTCCATCCACGGGTCACAGAGACCACAACCACCCTCCTCAAGAGGCTGGCAGGTCAAGGAAGACATTCAAGTAATTTGAGGAGTTGTCGCTCCGTTAAGAGTTTTCAATTCTTTTGATCGGATCGCACAGGATTTCTGGTTAAAAACACAGCTATTGCAGGTTTGCTGGGACACGGAAGAAAAGCCAGAGCGTGCGTTCCTATCACAATTGGGATGGATTCCCTCCCTCCGTTCTGCCACTGCCATTATTATCCGAGTAAAGGCTACGCAAGGAGCTGAGCGGAGGAGTAACCGCCGCCCTCCCTTCCTCCCACGCAGGACAATCCCTCCCCGCTGCCGCACAGAGCTTTGCATCACGCGCTCTTCCATCAGCGCGAGCACGTGCGGCCGCGTCTCGGCGAGGTGAGGCTTTGCCTGGAGCAGCCATCAGAGTCGCTGCCTCTCGGGAGAAAGGGGGGAGCGTGTCGTAGGCTGCAAGCTGGCAGGGAGTGACACGTATTAACATTTCACTGCTTTAAGGCAGATTTAGTAACGCGTGATGCCGACTGCTTTGAGTCCTGCATCGAAGATTGCTTCTGAAAAATACTAGGTGCTAAGCATTGGGTTTTAATGAACCGATGATTCAAAAACATCTTCCTGAATACACTCCATGAGCAGCTTAATCATCAGAAGAAACCAATCCTTTACTGCACCAGTGTTTCGTGGTCCTTCAGCAGCAACAAACCACCAACCTTCCCAATTTTTAGGCCAGCACACAAGCTTACAGCTAAGCTCTTCCACAGACCACTTATCGCAACATCGCAACCACAAGCACAAGACCTTTGACAGCCACCTTCCATTTTAAAGTGTTTTTTACACTCTTTTGCCATTTGCATAATCCCCAGCATTATTTCAAGGCAGGTGAGAAAAGTGCGATATAACACTCCTTTCAGTGCTTTATAAGAAAGGTGGGGACAGAATTTCTAGCAGGGCCTGTTGCAATAGGACAAGGGGTGATGGTTTTAAACTGACAGAGGGGAGATTTAGATGAGATCTAAGGGAGAAATTGTTCCCTGTGAGGGGGGTGAGGCCCTGGCACAGGTTGCCCAGAGAAGCTGTGGCTGCCCCCTCCCTGGAAGGGTTCAAGGCCAGGTTGGACGGGGCTTTGGGCAACCTGGGCTAGTGGAAGGTGTCCCTGCCCATGGCAGGGGGGTGGGACTGGATGGGCTTTAAGGTCCCTTCCAGCCCAAACCATCCTGTGATTCAAGTTAAACCCAACCACATTAGATTAATGACTACAAAAAAGTAAACATCAATACAAAAATATGTTTGCTTTTTTGTAGTCATCTTCCACCGAGCACCAGGAGTCTGCAAACTCCCAAGTGAAGCACAAAAACCCCATGGACTTTTGTCACAGAATCCCAGAATCCTTCAGGTTGGAAAAGCCCCTCGGGATCATCGAGTCCAACCATCAGTCCCACTCTACAAAGTTCTCCCCTACCCCACATCCCCCAACAGCTCATCCAAACGGCCCTTAAACACACCCAGGGATGGGGACTCCACCCCCTCCCTGGGCAGCCTATTCCACTCTGACCACTCTTTCTGGGAAACATTTTTCCCTCATGTCCAGTCTGAACCTCCCCTGTTGCAGTTTAAAGCCGTTCCCTCTTGTTCTGTCACTAATTCCCTGGGAGAAGAGACCAGCACCAACCTCTCTACAACGTCCTTTCAGGGAGCTGTAGAGAGTGATGAGGTCTCCCCTCAGCCTTCTCCTCCTCACACTGAACAGCCCCAGCTTGTCCTAGCAGTGCGCTGCATGAAGACAGTTCCTGATTGCGCTTATAATTTAGACGTTACATAGAGAGTTACAGCTGAGTCGGGGATTGCAAGGGAAATTCTGGTATCGACACTGCTGAGCCTCCCCAGTCTCGGTGCTGCTGGTATTACTTTAGCTCCCAGAAGTGTCAGTCAGGTTGAGAACTCGCTGCACACCGCAGCCCAATACAGCAGGTACGTCGCTGCGTGACCCAGAGTATCCATTTCCACATGTCAAGGTGGGACAGCTACATTACACGCTCGGAAAAAATCAGTAGATTCCTTCCAGCTCTTGTAGATAATTCCCCTAATGCTCCCATGCAGCAAAAACTATTGTACAGTTGGTTGCAGGCACAAGGGACCGTAGCTGAAGGGGGATACCCGATATGACAAACCAAAGGTTCTGTGCTGGGTTTATGCTGTTCCCACACCCATGACAGAGCAATATTTACAGATTAAAGAGCCGTGCTGAGACCCAAACCACTTTGAACATCTTTAAATCAGAAACTGTTTTCAGTTTTCACACCCATTTGAAGCTAAAAGCATGTAATAATTTAAGGGATAAATAATAAGCAAAGCTTTGCTGGTTCTTTCCAGCAGAAGTACTTTGAGCTCTTTTTCAGGGCTTTCCCTAATCCTGTGGTCCCCTCAAATCTGGTTTTCTTCCATCTGCTTTCCTCAGGGAAAGTGTCCCCTTATCTACTAACACATACAGAGTTATGAAAGAAATCACTACAGAAACCAAGCACGTGCTAAACATCAATTCTTAACCAAAAAATGACTGATGAAAGCTAAATGCATCCCTTCACTTACATGGTTTTCATTCTAATGCATGCTTCATTTAGGCATGACTTCCTTTTTATTGAAAAGATGTTAAAAACCACAATGTTCGGCAGATTTGGGGATGCACACACTTCTGACGACAGCTAGAAGCGCTGATGCTACCACCTCTAGTCACCTACTAGTCACCGCCCCAGTAACAGCAGCCCCTCCAGTCTGCCCAGTGAAATATTTTTGGGTGTTCCTAATCTGATTTAGTCAAAACGAGCTAAAGTGATTTCTGCAGCAGATTATTGCTGAACTAGCTCATTCTGACATATGCCAGCAGGGTCAGGAGAAAATATCTACAGCCTTGGATGTTGTATTAAACCCAGATCAGTTTGGGGAGACAATTTGAGTCATTGGCGGAACTTGCAGTTTTCATAAAAAGTGAAAATGGGAAGAACGATGGGGGAACTGCACACATGAACACAGCGAATTAACATGCATGGCAAGAGTTGCAGCATTAGTCATATTCTGCTCGAGAAGGGGCTATTAACTGGAATATCTATCTTAGAAAAATCCGTACACAGCTGCTACTTTATCTGGCCCAAACTGTCGAGATTCTTGTCTTTTTATTTTTAAAGTGGGTATTTTATATAAGCAGACAATTCTGAAACCTACATAATTTTCAGGCTTTTAGAATTTAGAGTCTTATCATTGATTAAAGGGGTGGCTCAGTAGGATCAATGGAATAACTCAAAGGATCTCCTTGCGATAAGCGTTGAGATTTTGCAGAGGGAGGGATGACGAGAAGCGAGTGTTTTGCTTTTCCTCCGAGCCCATCAGAAAACAAGGGACACAGTTTGCTCCTTCGAAGCTCAGCGTGTCCCAAGCCTCAGTTCCCTCACCACAACCTGCACATGTGCGCGGAAGCGGCGGAAGGAAAAACTCCAGATGTATCACCTCCTCTTCTTGAGTTCCCTTCTCACGGGGTGCTGCAGAGCTACAGCCGCTCAGCCACCGGTGGGAGGGCAGAACCGGTATCACCTCAAAATGTATTTAAAAAAAAAAAAAAAAAAAAAAAAGGAGCTCCTTCAGGATATCTTAAATAGACATCAGGGAACAAAATGTGAGGCTGGAGAAAATGGATGATTTGGCAGTTTAATAAAGCGCAACAGTGGCGGCAAGCGATCCGTCTGCACCTTCCTCTGGCAAAACCCTGCCTGAGGAGGAGGGTAAAGAAGCCTTTCACAATCCACGTACCGAACATGAAAAGCTTCAGAAATGCTCCTCATCTGCATGCAAAACGACGTTTTCTCAAGCACTAATCAGTCAGAAGCATCTCTCGGTTACATTAGTTATGAATACATTTATAACTGGTTGTGCCGGAGCACTTTGTTACAGCTGCTGAGGGATAAAAAAAATAAAATAAAATAAACACTCCCTACACCCTTTGTAAACTTTCCTGATCATTAAACACTGGATGCTGAATATGACAATCTTAAGTTTTCTAATAAGGCGTGATTCCTTAATAATGTCAAAATAAACACCTTGATAGTGCTGAGGATCATCTCCTGGGCTCTCCCTAGTTACCACCATGCACCTTCCCTTCCCGAGCCCCCTTCTCCCAGTACAAACACACAACTGCTCTGGTGGTTCTTGGTTGGGTTTTTTTATCTCTCTCTCAAATCTGGGTTCAGAAAGAATTCCCTCTACCATACCTCCCCCCCGCCAAAGTTTACAAAATCACCTCACTGGACAAAATCTCTTTGCTTTTACTTCCCTTATTTTTTGGGGGGCAGAAGGTGTATCTTTACTGCTTCCAGCAGTTTTAGAGCTTTCCCTTCATAATCACAATGGATTTCCCCATCAGTTGGGGTTCTGCCTTGTTTCCTTCCATACAACCTGGTACATTTTTCATATTTCTTAGGGGGAAAAAAAAAAATCTGTTTAAGATGCACGAGAGATGGCTGCATGGTGCACTATCAATAAATCTACTTTGAGAATCTGTCTGTGGTTTAATGGGCAGCTAAACTTCCTCCTGGCCTCTGGCCAAGTCACTCGGTTCTCCGCATTTCCACTTCCCCATCCATAAAGCAGCAATAACATCATAATTTCCAAGAAAGTGCAAAGCTGAAGTCTTTGGGAGTTTGCAGGGCTCATCAGAGAGCCTGAGCCCTTTACAGCATGTGAGGCAACTAATGTCACCAGAGCTGAGCTTTGGAGCCGTCCCCATGTTTAGCAGCATTCCTAAGAGCGTGCTTGGAAATGGGATTTTATGAGTATGGCAGAAGCAAAATTGAAAGGAGCGATTTAAAACCCCAAAATTTCTAAGTAACACCAGCTCTAACAAAGACCATCCACGCATTTAAATGTAACCTACTGAGATAATGGAAGAAAAAGTCTGAAGAATCATACGTGGGTGTGCCTCAAAAAAAAAAAAGGGAGAGCCTAGTGAAAAGTCCAAGCTAATGGAGAACGTGGGAAGAGGTAATCAAGACTGCCTTCGGCTGCCTCTGCACAAAAAGGTTAATAGCTGAACCATTCGGAATCTCAGCAAGCTTCTGCCTATAATTTTCATGATAGAAGAGAATGCATCTGACATTTATTAGCTCGACTAACGTTCACACTTGAGATAAAAAGACTTGCAGACCGATTCAAGGTCTTCAAGTTTAAGAAAAGGCTGTTGAATTATTTGTAATACACACCACAAGGCAATGGTATTACACAAATATTATCACTCCATAACCGTCTTAGAGAACATCGGATTTAACGTAGCTCTTGGCCCTCTAAATGTTCTTCCCTCTCTAGCAGGGAAGCACGCAGGGATCCATCCGCCCGGCAGAGCACAGTGCTTTCAGGAACTCAGCTCTGCACTGCATCTTGCATCAAGATCTAGAAGATTTATGCCAAGAATGGTATAATGAGATATTTGAGCTCAGTGAAGATAACACCATGGATCTCAGATGCACCCTAAGCAGAATCATAGAATCCTTCAGGGTGGAAAAGCCCCTCGGGATCGAGTCCAACCATCAGTCCCACTCTACAAAGTTCTCCCCTACCCCACATCCCCCAACAGCTCATCCAAACGGCCCTTAAACACACCCAGGGATGGGGACTCCACCCCCTCCCTGGGCAGCCTATTCCACTCTCTCACCACTCTTGCTGGGAAACATTTTTCCCTCATGTCCAGTCTGAACCTCCCCTGTTGCAGTTTAAAGCCGTTCCCTCTTGTTCTGTCACTAATTCCCTGGGAGAAGAGACCAGCACCAACCTCTCTACAACGTCCTTTCAGGGAGCTGTAGAGTGATGAGGTCTCCCCTCACCTTCTCCTCCTCACACTGAACAGTCCCAGCTCCTTCAATCTCTCCTCACAGGATTTATTCTCCAGGCCCTTCCCCAGCTCGTTGCCCTCCTCTGCCCTCGCTCCAGCCCCTCGAGATCTCTCTCGTATTGAGGTGCCCAAAACTGGACACAACACTCCAGGTGTGGCCTCACCAGTGCAGAGCACAGGGGGACTATCACCTCCCTGCTTCTGCTGGTCACACCAGTGCTGATACAAGCCAGGATGCCGTTGGCTTTCTTGGCCCCCTGGGCACACTGCTGGCTCCTGTTCAGCTGCTGGTCAATGAGAACCCCCAGACCCTTCTCTTCCAGACAGCTCCAGCCACCCCTCCCCAAGCCTGTAGCCATGCAGGGGGTTGTTGTGGCCCAAGTGCAGGACCTGGCACTCGCCCTTGTTGAAGCTCATCCCGTTGATGTTGGCCACCGATCCAACCTATCCAGGTCTCTCTGTAGAGCCTCCCTGTCCCGTGCAGATCGACACTCCCGCTTCACTTGGTGTCACCTGAGAATTGACTGATGACACAAGTGATACAAGCAGTGGAAGAGACAGCCATGCCCTGATCGGTTCAAATCACCCGGGAAATTGCCAGCCCTACCTGAAAGCAGCTCTGCTTATGCAATATTAGAAGCTAAATTTAAACGCAATGAATAGTGAACAGAGACATCACAAAAGATACAGATCCCCGTCTGGTTAACCACAGTAAGACATACCACAAATAGGAATGCAGACATCATTCCCTTCAGCTCCGCAGAGACAGCACCTCAAAGCCAGAGGTTTAATTAAGTCAGGTCTCGCACGATTCTGCCGGAGAATGGAAAGTGCAAGCACGGCATTTGTCCCGCATCCAGGGCGAGAGGCCGGGGTGTATCGACAAATTATGCCAGGGATGTCTGCACAGCGTACAGCAATTCCTACCAGGAGTTACGGCAGGCTATTTTGGGTACACTTCGTATAAAAGCTGCCAAGTTTTTTGAACTTATTCTTAGGTGAAGTTCATCTGATACGGGCAGATGGAGAAGCCAACTTTCTGCACATCAAGGGCTGTGGAAGAGCTCAAATGGAGCAAACAAACTAAAAAGAATCCGCCCCATTTCACTGGTGTTATGGCACATAATAAAAGCCAAGTGTGTGACTCTGAGCTAACAACACTTCACAGCGTTTTCATTTGCAAAGATATACAGGCCTTTTTAAGGACTGCTTTCAAAATTTGGGATTAGGTTTTCAACATAAACTGGACTGAGCCAGATTAAAGATTTGCCCCCAGAACACTGATCTGAACTGTGTTCGGGGTCAAGCTCACATTCACGCTCATTCTTTTAAAAATTATATATACATTAAAAAACAATAATGTATTGTTTATAGAAACAAAGCAGCTGGTAGATGCCAAGGCCAACAACAAATGAGATAAATTAGAAGGCCTTTAGATTAAAACCATTGACAAGCTGAAGCCAACAGAAAAAAAAGCCTAACATTTCACTTGAAACCACTCATTATAGCAGCAAGAATCACATGAAGCAAGAATGTACCATGTCATGCCCATGCAAAGGCAGACTCGCAAGACACTGCTGCACTAGGCAGAGGAAAGGAAGGGGGGGAGAAATGACACCCAACTTATTTTCAATACATAGCGGTGGGATCAAAGCATGAGCAAGAGAGCTAACCCGCACAAAACTTTAGCCTGAAATGGGAACAGTCGACGTGGATTTGCACAGTGCTGTGCTGTGTGAGAGCTGCGGTAAAGACAAACCACAGAATGTGCTTTACACACACAGGTCACTGGTGTACAGGCTAAGAGGGCATAGAAGGGAAATTAGTAGAAAAAAAAGCCTGGATGACTGTGGTGGCATGCTGAGGGGACCCTCAGGTTTTCCCCAAGCACTAGATGCTGTGTCATCTACCACTCACCCAACACAGGAACTTGGCCCAGGTATAGACTTAGTGGATATGAGGAGAAATTTCTTCCTCAAAAGCGTTGTCAAGCACTGGAACAGGCTGCCCAGGGAAGGGGTGGAGTCACCAACCCTGGAGGTATTTTTTAAAAGATTTGTAGACATGGTGCTTGGGCACGTGGTTTATTGGTGGGCTTGGCAGCGTTGGGTTAACAGTTGGACTCGATCTTAAAGTTCCTTTTCCAACCTAAACGATTCTGTAGCACAAGGCAGCAGGTTGCAATCGTTGACGCTCTGCCCGCTGCCCCAGGACGGCACCAGAGGTCAGAGCTGAAGAAGCTGCTGCCATCTCCAAGCACTTTGTAGACACAGATCCCATCGGCCAAGCTGCGTTTCACCTCCATGGGCTCCACCAGGCGTTTCCATGAAGCTGCATTAGTCTGTGTCACAAATTGTTCATCAACAAGGAACTGTTGGTAAAGAGGACGTCTCAAACAACGCGAGTGGGACGCCCTGTGGGGGAGAGGCGCAGCAAGCTCTGTGGAGGTGGGACATTGGGCCATTTCTCTCCCCCTCCCTCCTGTTGTTGCCCAGAGACAGAATTTGCCTCACTGCGCAGGTACAAGCCAGAGAAAATGAGAACCTTCTGGAACAACCTGTAAGAAAGACTACATAAAGGCAACGCCCCACGTGTGTCTTTGTCAATCCACCACCTACAGACCAAGCTGGCTGCTCTGCGACAACGCGGGATCCAAGGGTGGTGATTTCCCCTTTTCCTACCCCCTCCTCCTCTCTTTTCTCTTTCCTCTTTCTCTCTCTCACATCTATTTATGTGGACAACTTTTGTAGGAATGGAATTGCGATCTGTTGATCATTGATGGGTCTCATCCCTGAAGTGCCTTTATTCCTTCAGGGACAGTTATCCGCTGATTGTTGCCAAATTGTCTCCATTCACTCACTAAAGTGGTCAGTTAATAAAGTCACCAGCACAACTGTTCCTCTGAGTCACTGTGGTGACTCGGCCCACCCTGCAGCTCTTCCAGCACGCAGGCTCTCGGGGAATTCCAAAGATTCACCCCCCTCATAACCCACCGCGTGGGACGAGACAGTCTGGACTTTTGGGAGCTGGGGCTATAACGTTTACTCTGTCAAAGGACCTTTACAGCTGCGTTTTCTAAGAGTCTGCAGCTCCTCAGACAGGTTACCTGTTAAAAAACATCGAGTGGACCTTCCCTACAGGGAAGAACATACCCTTTCCCTCTTCTGGATTTGCACAAAGTCAAAAAAACAGCTTAAACAGCCAAAAAAAAAAAAAAAAAAAAAGGTGGTGTCCTAATCTTGTGAGCAAAGGAAAGCAACAGTGATAACCAGCTGTTCAACAATAGCAGCACTAATTTGTTATTTAAGAGCTGTGAATAAAGGCAAGTTACAAAAGGTATTTCGAGATTTTATCTAACTTTTAAAAAAAATGAAGTGCTACAGTGAGGTTTTTTTTATTTAATAAAAATCTAATCAGCAGGCCTCAATAGTTCCCTGAAAAAGCAGCTCAAACTGCTTTTCAGCGCCATTGTCCGTGACTCTTCCAGCAGCACTTGCTCTGGCGAGGACCCCAGGATGCAGGCAGTTCAGCTCTGTATTTCAGAGTAACCTCTCTAATTACACCTCTCAACAGTAGCTCTTAATTACACTCCACTCCTGAGCTCTTGTTTACTCGACTGGAGCTGCAGCAAGACCTTTACAATTCACTTTCAAAACCAAGCTGGTAAAATTTTGTGCAAAGGCTCCACTTTCTTCTTTTTAGCCCCCCCAAAAAAACCCAACAGACCAGGCTTTGGATATGTGCTGGGACATCCTTTAAGTCATGTCTTCCACGTTCATACATAACACAAGGTTTGTATTTCAGTTTAAGTCTTCAGGATCCACCACAATGTAAAAATAATACTTCTACACTGAGAAGCACAACAAAAATGGCCAAATCCTTTAATGAAACACAAAATTATTTTATATGATGGGCTATAATCTAGACCCCAAAACTCTCTACACATGCATGTACATGGAGTATCAACAGCTGGTTGCAATAATTTACCTTCTCTGGGTGGTTTCTCGTTAACCAAGATGCAGTCCCTCCTCCACAGCCACACTTCATTTAGTGCTGCTCCAAATTTCTTTGGAAAAACACCATTTAAGGGGCTTTTCACCACTGATCTCCACCAGAACATCCCAACTATCAGCTAAAGCAGCCTGTGAAAAGAAAGGGCAGTGTTCCCTTCACATTCCCAGCCCCAAATCCAACCCGGGGCGGCTCACTGTTCCCCCTGAGCGAGTGTCCCCCATTTCTCCAGAGCCCTACCAAGGGCAATCTCTGGAAATTACACCACAGACCTAGTTTGGGTCTGAAACACCTTCCGAAATCTTTCAAAAGGACAGAAGGATGAAGCAAGAGAGTCTTCTGCTTCACCCTGAAAATAGGTTAATGTGGCAAGTCTGAGACTAACTTCATCTTTCTCACCTGATGAGGAATAATTTCTTACTTGAACCAAGAACGTGAAAACAAAATTTTACAGCCAGAGTTTTTAGTAGTAGGCAAAACAGGCATGGCCGCTTGGACTGTAAGAAGAAAGTCATCTCTTACCCAGCCCAAAGGTCACCTGCTACCTGGATGCTCTCTTCAACAGGTCATTTCCTCATAATTTGTCTGTACTCAACTAAAGAAACGGAAAAGATTCACATCTCCCCGAGACTTTAGCAATCCCATATTCCTGCTGCCATGCTGTTCATCTACAGCCCTATTTCCCTTACCCTGTTTAACCTCTTACTTCCAACTAGACTTCAAAAATTTAATTTTCACTAGGCAGTTCCTCTTTGTCCTTTCTCTGTATCTGGGCACCCTTCTACTCACCACCTAACCAACATGCCAACCAGGCTCAGTCCTTTACAGATCAGTCACTGCTAGTCTCCTACATTTTTTTTTTCCTTTGATAAGCTTCATCAGCTACTGCGTATGTACCTTCCAATACAAAAAAGCTAACAGTTTAGCACAATAATCCAACTAAAGTATTGAGCTCTAATAAAAAGCAGCCCTTAATTGCTGTATACGAACAACATTCTGCTGGCTCAGTGAGTCCGCAGCCTCGTGCAGTTCACAGAATCATCTGGGTTGGAAAAGACTTTGAAGATCCTCCAGTCCAACCATGAACCTCACCCTGACCGTTCCCAACTCCACCAGATCCCTCAGCGCTGGGTCAACCCGACTCTTCAACCCCTCCAGGGATGGGGACTCCCCCCCTGCCCTGGGCAGCCCATTCCAACGCCCAACAACCCCTTCTGCAAAGAAATCCTTCCGAAGAGCCAGTCTGACCCTGCCCTGGCGCAGCTTGAGGCCATTCCCTCTTGGCCTGCCGCTGGTTCCTTGGCTCAAGAGACTCATCCACCCTCTCTGCACCCTCCTTTCAGGCAGTTGCAGAGGGCCAGGAGGTCTCCCCTCAGCCTCCTCTTCTCCACACTAAACGCCCCCAGTTCCCTCAGCCGCTCCCCATCACACCTGTGCTCCAGACCCTGCACCAGCTCCGTTGCCCTTCTCTGGACACGCTCGAGTCATTCAATGGCCTTTTTGGAGTCAGGGGCCCAAAACTGAAGGCCCAAAACTGAAGTTGCAGGCCCTGAGCCCCACAGCCCCTTCCATCTGCTGCTCGGGCTTCATTTCAGGCAACCTCAGTCCACCCCATCCTGTCTGGTTCCAATTCCTCCATTATCTCAGCATTATCTGGCTTGTTCACAGCATTAAAACTCCATTTGCTGCTTGCATCGCTGTGATGCGGGTGGATCTCAGTTGCCTGACAACACGATGCTACACAATTTATCTGTACACATACCAGCCACACACCTCAAGATAGTCTCGGTGTCTGAAAGCAATTACAGCCTGGCTAGTCCGTACCGCTCCAAATCGGTTGACGGGAGAAAAAAATAAATCTGCGAGTCCCATTAAAAGGCAAAGCAAGTTTTTGTTCCCAAGATTTACAGCCAAATGAAAAAAGGCTAATTGCACTGAAGGGTAAATGTACGTATTTTTAGTGGAAAGAAAAGGAGGAAAGATGAACGTGAGCTACAACTCACCAAATACCCTGACTCTGAAAATGGTTAAACATGTGTAATTGTGCACTTTAAGAGCGATGCAATTAATACCCAGGCATTTCAAATTAGACTTTAAATGTTTGCTGGGTTTCAGAGTCAGTCGGTGAATCTGTCCAACTGCCCCAAAGGGTCAGGAACTGCTTCAAGTGACATTGTTCCCCTATACAGGACCTAAATTTTGGTCAGTGTTGCTTCCTGCCTCTGTGAAAGCCCCCGTCTCCATCAAACAACGTACAGGATCGAGGGCATCTGCGATGGAAGAAACAGCCGGGCTGCTGCAAGAAAAGTTAAACTCTGCTGTACACGTTGGTCAAATTTCAGCACTTTCCTAATGCATTAAAACCTTTTATTTTAGGCAGATGTTGCTCACAAGCACTATACTGATGTGAGATCCAAGAGACACCACCACTTGTTGCAACACGAACAGACGCAAATGTCAGTTTTCAGTAAAGAATTTGTACGTGCGTCGTTAAAATCCAACCCACTACAGAAGTCTCCAAGAAATAAAGCAGCTGTGCAAGGATGATTAAAAAAAAAATTACTCCTTAACCCAAATGTTCCTTCTCAATCTCTTGAGTTCTATCTTCATATGAGTACCATTGTCTCTTCTTAAGAGCTTTCAAAAAATGAAATTTAAAGGAAATGCCAAAAGGCAAAGTGTTTTCTGCTTCTCCTCCAGTATTCAAAAACCCCACGAAAGCTAAAAGATGGCACATTCATTACAAAACGTGGGATGGAAAGAAAAAATCACCTCCCTGCCTCAGTCTCTATCAACTACACTGTTCAGTTGTTTTCTGCTAACCAGCATTTTCTCCAAGCTTTCGGTAGGAAAAAAACCTGTTATCCAAGATCACAGCTGTAATAGTTTGGCCATAAAAAGAATAAAAGAAACAATGAAAGTCTGGGAGTGCTGGCCTTGAGACAAAAGTTACTAAAGCGAATGGGTGCAGCATTACCCATAATTATGCATCTTTTGCAACCAAAATATTCAACAGTTTAAAATGCATTTTAGAAATCTACATTGTCACTCCCAATTTAGGCCAAGCCCCAAATCCAGATTTTGCTTGAAACTGGCTAGTAATAATAAATACATCATACCTGCCCTAGCTTCCAGTGAACCAAATATAAAAATGCTTTTTTTTTAATCTTTTGGAGTGTTAGAAATCCCAAGCCAAGGGATTCTGCTTGCAAAGGAAGGTACCGAAATCCACTATAAACTACAGGGCTTTGCTGTGCAAAACTGAACAAGGACAAAGAGATTAAAAAAACCTTATTCTCAAGCTTATCAAGAGAATTAGAAGACATTTAGAAGACACCCAATGAAGAGAACGGATAATCTTAAGGTTTTACAGTTTGATTTGCTGCTCCGAGGGCAGCCACAGCCTGACCCTGGCACCAGCCCTACCCTTCGCAGAAGGGGTTGCACCACTTTGCCCCTAAAAAAACCCCACCTGAATGAGTTTCTTGAATCCGTAATTACATAAAGAGGGACTGTGAAGCTGTGGCCAGAGCACACGGCCAGGTGGAAGGTGTCTGCGGCGCAGGGGCCAGCCCCTGAGTAGGTGTGGAACTCCAGCCTGAGAGAGGTTTCGTTAGCTAAACTCATCTCAAGGCTAGATGAAGCCAAATGTAGGTGAGATCTTTCTCCGGACCTCTGGCCCGGTGGGTATCGCCATCGCCCTGCCTCCGCCAGCACTGGTGCTCCTCTGCTCTCCACCAGCTCAAAGAACTAAAACACCAAAACCCCCGATGTTTCTGGTAGCACCTTTTGTGAAGGCAACAAAAAAAGGAGTTGCTATTCAATAATTTGAGCACCCACTGAGTACCAACTGCGAAGAAAATAGTATCTAACTCATGATGGTCAAGATACACCATCAACAGTCCTTATTTCTATATTTTGTTTGGTTTCTGGACCATGAATGGGATGTTCTCCAGCCAGATGTACACAATCCTGGGAAGCTTTCCTCACTTTTCTGCTAGACTTGAACCACAGAACACACCAGAAACCACCAAAAACTCTGCAAGGACTCGATCAGTCTGCACATGGGTCTGTTTGGGATTAGCCACTCCAACTAGTTATCGTTCCTGAGAACGAGAACACCCCCAAACACGTCCTCAGGAATAGTGAATGCCCTTCAAAATTTCTTCTACCTTAGTAAAAAAGTGGCTTAAATGCAGAAAAGCTCTAACACAGTTTTAAAACCAGCTTTATTGGCCAAGCCACTGCATTTAGTAGGTACGCCATCTTTCCAAAAACTGAAGAACTCTCCAAAGTGTTCTTTTTACATCTTGTTTTTATACTTTGGCTGGTCCTTCAGGTAAGGAAAAAAAAACACTAAAAAGCTTTGCAAAACTTGTTTCAACAACACTTCACATTTTGAATTTTGACAGATGTCAGATGTTTGCTATACCAGACATAAAAAATTTATTCAATGTTATTTCTTTTGTTCATTTTAACTGAATTCAGGGCACACAGCAAGGTGCAGAAGAGCAAGTCCACTGTGGGCTGAGCCTCCCAACGCTGTTTTCTGTCCACCATCAGAAGGAAAACTGCAAAGTATCACAAGCAGATTTCAAAGTTAATGAATAAGCAAATACTTCCTAAAGCCATTTACTCATGTTTGTAGATAACGATCTCACTGCGCTGGTTTCAGCTCAATTATCCTTTTGAAGATTTTCTTTGTTGCCACATAAAAAAAAAAAACAAATGCTTTTAAAAATATTAAACTATTTCATAGCAAAGGGCAAGTTTTATGGTTAAGGCATCGGAATACACAAAGCGCTATGTAGGAGAGACTGTGGTCTGTACTGGCGGGCTGAAGAGCGTGCCCAGCAGTTATATTTATTGCAGAGACTCTGCACCTCGGTGCTCAGAAGGTTCTGCCACTGCATCCCAGCCAATACTTGGATGAGGACATGAAATCTAACACCTTTTTAATCCAATCGTGTAAAGCATGCCTCAGTTAGAGTGGTTTACATTAATACACATCCTCATTCTGGTACGACTGCCAAAGCCGTTAAGAAATCCACGGGGTGAGTTAAGTCATACCAAGTGACCCAGTTCCCTCAAGAGGTGCTGGCTTAAAGTCATCCCTACGAAATGCAAAACTGTATTTTCATCATGCATAATTTAAAAACCAAACCCATCTTTGGATAAAGGAATGGGAGCCAAAGCAAAAAGTTGATTTCTCAGTCTTCTCCTGGCGAAAAGGAAGGCTGAAGCTTGTTTTAAAGGCACCTTTACATTCAGCTTTCCAATTAATTTGGGGGAAGAGATGAAGGTCAACACAAGAAAAATTAAGTTAATGGCAGTTTTTTTATTCTCAGAAACAGCTGATATCAACTCAGCTATCAAATCCTTTGATTTTTCTTTTCCTAATACCCTGACAGTCATTGGTAGGACAGAAAGTATTTCAGTTAATGAGATTCTATCAGCCCCAATTCATTACTCTTCACCACTCTACTCTCATTTATTTACTTTGCCAGCACCTTCAGTGCCAAATAGGAACTAGAGCGGAAAGTGCTCAATGTGTTTCCATGGGGCAGCTGGAATAGCCCAATCACTGGGTTAACTTGAGAAAAGTTAATACCAAACTGGTTTCAGAGAAAGAGATTTAAAGAAATTTCTTCTGTGAAACAGTATCTCTGAAAGTCATCTGAAGTCGTTATCATGAGGCACTGTTTGTAACCTGAGTCTGCACAGAGCACCGAGGGAAAGCAAGTTCTGTGATCAGGTAGTCTCCCAATGAGGGGTTTGCACCTCTACTGCAAAATCTGGAAAAGGTGGAAAGTCATCACTGTAACATCACTTTTTTCACTGAAAAACAATTCATAGCCCAGGTCGTCACAGGATTTTCATGCTTTTGCTTCTGTGGGTCCACATTTCTGATTATTACTCTTGATCTGCTTCAGTTACCACAAAAATTATCTACATTCAAAACAGCAAATTATTAATAGTTGGTTCCTTGCTCTATTGGTGAAACACTGGCTGCACAGACAGAGAATTTAACGTATTCTTCTTAATACAAGAGAGAAAACAGGAAGTGCCCTCAGGGAAAGCACCCCAAAGTTCTCCCTTTCGACTGCTTGGGCAAGAAAGGCTGTTTCTTGGAAGAAACTAATGGACAACTGCAGTGGAAATAGAGGACAACCGTGTTGGAAGGTCAACCCAACTCAACGACAACCCAAACATCACAGCAAATAACACAAATGGACACTGGAGTAAGAAGGATTAATGGTGCTGTAGCACCACAACTCTTCAAACAAAATCCCTCAAGCTTACAAGACTACAAAGCGTAAGGTTTTTGCTCAATCACTCAAGGGGACAAGTGTTAAAAATCCATCCACTGATGTGTAGCGAGAGGAGAACCCCACGGCTCTCCCCCGAAGGCCTGCTCTCATGATGTTCTACAGCAAACACGTGCCTTGCATCTTCAGAAATTTGGGAATATCATCAAGCACAGACTGAGCAGCAAAGGTCTGCAAAACATCAAGCCTTAAATGAGTAATTAACATACTATGCACAGAATCTCACAGCGTGTTTATCACTATAGTTATGTGCTTGCCAGTAACGTTAGATTTCTCTGAACGTCTGTCGAGTTTGTTTTCATCTTCTTCCCAAAGAAACGAATCTTGCCTTTGGCACCATCATTGTTTTATAGAGTGGTTCTGTAATTCAGATGTTGCTGAGTATGGGAGTGGGATTTTAACAATGATGCACAGGGAATAGCATGAAGTCAGATGCCCAACAAAAGTCGTCGTCCCCGTCCCCCCCCCCCCCAAACCAGCCATCCTTTCCAATAATAACAGGATTTGACAGCACCAAAGCTCATCAAACGCTCCTTGGAGAATTCCAGGCAGAACTTTAGACATCTCGGCACCAGGCTGGGGAGCGCCTTGAAGAAAAGGATCAAGGCCCTAAACCTGATCTGCTGTTTTCTAGAGAGCTGATAAGCAAACACAGTGCTCTCATGGCAGACTGCGGTTCTGCACAGCTACGGGGTAGCATTCAGCATCAGCTGGAACTTCCTAGGGGTGAGGTTTTACATCCAGAGAAAAACCTGTCGGCAGATAGCAATGAGAGCAAAAATTACTGAAGCTCTGGGTCTTGCTGTGTTAGAAACCCCAGCTGCGTACCTCCACTAGGGCTTATTCTGCTACTATTTTTTCAAAGCAACCACAACGTCGGGTAGCCCTTTGAAAGGGTAGCGCTGCTGAAACGCTAGCGTAAACGCAGCTTACACAGCTAACGCAGCCTCCGTGCTCTAAGCTCCTATTCATCATCTTTCTATTTATCATACCGACGTGAAACATTTACAAAACAGTCCTCGGTGAACACGGCCCATTATAAAGAACTGCAAAGTCATCACGCTTCCAGGGATAAATAACGTCTTTTGGCAGGGAGCTAATGCAGGATAATACCTTGTTTTCTGTAGCAGCTTTTCCTCAAATAAAATATACGGTCTTGATCAGTAGCAAGATCTTGCACAATCTTCTCCCTCTAACAGTTAAAGCGAGCTCTGGAGGGATGCTCAGCTCGAATTGAGCCTCCGTGGGGCAACATGAGAACCACTCTGGAAAACAGAGACAACCAAAAGAGTTTTCCTATCCAGAGTTCTCCCTCTTTACCTTTACCTTAAAAACCTTACAGGTTTCTACCCTCTTTACACATGAAAAAGCCCAGCAGAGACGTTCGGACAAGACCACCAGGAATGAGGCTGTTGGTGTTTGGGACTATCAGCAGTGTCCAGGAGAAACGCCAAGTGCTCCAGCAGACTCTGGACGTTTGCTCCATGTACCAGAGATGTGGATTTTCTCTTTTAGAGGCAGCAAAAGGTTGTCTGGCAACAAAGCTAAAGCTAGCCCTTGAACCAATTACCCCAAAAACACATATATTTTTAGTGAGTGGAGTTTGTCAGCTTCAGTGGGCAACAGGGAGAGATAAAATTATGATTTCGGTTTCCTATTACACACATCAGTTATAAATGCAGACAAAAATGATAAGGTTTATTATATACTGGTAGCTATATATTACAATAGTCTCTGCAAAATGTAATTTTCAAAGGCAAAGATTTATAGAAATGCGCATGCCAACAGAAAAAATAGAAATCCTACAACATAACAGCTCATCCTCCCTCTAAGATGCAAACGCCATTACATACGAATTCCACTACCGAACAGAAACGTGCCCTGCTCTCCTAATAAGAAGTCCAATAAATGGCAAAAATCTACCAGCTGCCACAGAGAGAGTGGGATTTTGTTTTGGACAACACTGAAGAATCACCTCTGCCGACACCACGTCATAATGCCTTGCAGAGATAAACAGGAAAGGTGTGTTGGAGGGGACCCCACCAAGATTACCCTGTTGTCACAGAGGGAATGTCTCTGAATTTCTATACACCTCATCTCATTCCTCGTCCTCTGCCAGCCTCCCTGATAGATAACACTTACTACAACGCCAAACTTTTGGAACACAAGGCAATTTTTCAAACCTTCTCATTGTTCTCATGAAGAAATATCGCCTTTCGCCCTGTTGTGGTGGCTATCTTATGCAAGTTGGCTTTGCAAATAACATCAGAGAACAGTTTGGGGTGGAAGGGACCTTAAAGACCATCTAGTCCAACCCCCCCTGCCCTGGGCAGGGACACCTTCCACTAGCCCAGGTTGCCCAAAGCCCCGTCCAACCTGGCCTTGAACCCTTCCAGGGAGGGGGCAGCCACAGCTTCTCTGGGCAACCTGTGCCAGGGCCTCACCCCCCTCACAGGGTACAATTCCATCCTTAGATCTCATCCAAATCTCCCCTCTGCCAGTTTAAAACCATCACCCCTCATCCTATCGCTACATGCCCTTGTAAAAAGTCCCTCTCCAGCTTTCAATATGACAGAACGTATGAAATTGCAGTCTTTAAAACATAAAGAACATCTCAACAAAATACCCTGCAGCCACCAAAACCAGAACTCTTCCTGAAGGCTCTTCCAGTGCCCACCGCCATCTTCCAGAATTTAAGTTTCCTCTGTTACTTCACAAGCAGAAGGAAAACGCCCAACAGGACACTCAACCTGCAGGACAGTGCCAGCATGGTCAAAATGGGAAGAAAAAGAACTATTAGAGAAATGTCATCACTCATTTATAGGTGACAGGAGGGCCAAGCAGCTGATACAATAAGGATCTGGAGTTTTTAAAGAAGCAAGAGGGTCCATCTCAAGAAGCAGCCTATTTTGGTTCAGAACTCCATCAAAACGGTATCTTTGCTGCACACAGTAACACGAGGCCTTTTACTGAACGTGCTTTTCCCTCACCTGGACGTACACATGCAGTCATGGCTTCAGGGGGCACAGTTAACTGCGACACTAATTCTTTAAAGGTTTTCCTAGAACTGTTAACCATTGGTTACTGTGCCAGCGTGCAAGTGTATTTAAGGATTATTTAGTTTATTTAAGGATTTCTCAGAACGTGTGCTTTTCTTGGAACACAAAGGCAGAGCTTAAGCTCTTCTTCCCCTTATTTCTCAAACCTAAATATAGGTGCTGCAGAACGTAAATTCCCGAGTCCCCGAGCTTTTCAGCAATTATTTGACATTTATTAGAATACTCCAACGCTCCAAACCTTCCAGCAACACCCCTTCAAGGCTCAAATACAATCACTTCAACTGTATAGCTAAGATTTCTTAAAGCAGTTGATATTAATAATTCTTCTACAGTTAAATAATTCTATTGTTAAAGACCAACAAGTTCCTGTCCTCCTCTGTATTTTCACCATTCCAAGACACAAACCTTTTCGCTGAAGCAAAGAGGTTCCTGGAAATACCTAGAAGAGAAATGAATGTTTGAGAACCACCCAGGTCATCACCGTTAAAGAAAATCAGCTGTGACAAGGGTAGATAGAAACAAATAAAAATTAAAATCAAAGTCAGCACTGGCCTTTGTCTTCATTCACATCCTCTCTCCATGTTGACTTCCCTCTCCCTTGTGTGCATGGCTAAATGTTTTGGTTACTGCTTTATACTTTCAACATGTATCTGTCACAGAAAAAATGGCAAAAGACCATAAAAAAAAAAAAAAAAAAGGATTACTGCCTATTTAACTAGAGGTTTGTCCTTTAAATTCAACAGGTGATCAACAAACCACTGTGCTGTATTCTTCATGATTTTGTGTTGGACTGCTTGTGTTGGTCCACAACCAGCAAGACCAAGCCACAGTTTTAGGCCAGATCTTCCATTTGCAACTGAGCTTTTTAAGACCATGAAAGCTTTTCTAGTTGTATTTGAAGGAAGAATTCGGTTCAAAATCTTCGTGCTTTTTTAGATTTGTTATTGTTTAAGCATGCAGGTATTGCGTGCTCCGTACTGACACGCTTTGAAGACAGTTTTGGGTTTTTCCGTAGCATACAGCCACCTATTTACGTAACAGTTTTCGCAAAACTAATTTTAATGAGAGCTTCAGCCACAGGCTCTAATAACTGCATCTGTAAGGCACGCATATATTGAGTGTGTAAAATAGCAACTGCATATTGAACAGAAACCTTTTACAAGAGATGACTAATTCTTTCTTCTAAAAATGATTCCCTTAGCATGGAGGGAACATTTATGGCACACTTACAGACTTCTGAAGGTGGGGTTTACATTGGAAATACTGATTGAACCATCAGAGTCGAGACCAAAGCAGCAGACGCTTCTGTAACAAAGCTACAAACCTCATAAAAATATTTTTCTGAAGTCAGCATCTGCCAAAAAAAAAAAAAAAGCCATAGACGAAGCTGATATACCTACAGAGAAAACCCACTTCTCTACATGTTTGCATAAGCACAAAAATCTGCTAAAATAGGAGTTTGGAGGTTTTTTCCTCCATTTTCTCTTCAAGTTTGTCAAAGTCTAATATTGCAGGAATGCTAAGGACGGTATTTTGCCAAGTCATCAGCTGGGACAGTGAAACAAGAAAAGAAAAGAAATCTCTAGGCTCAAAAGACCTGAAATATAGGGCACGATGTTGTTCTACTTGGATTTTATAACCTAAAAATATAAGATCAGTAGAGCAGTATATCTTCTCTGAAATTTTACTTTTCTAATAAGCATATCCAGTCTGCTGGAAACTAATGCTCCACAGATTTGATCATCTCCTGATGGCACCCCAAACACACACCTCATTGGCAAGTAGTTGTGAGGGGCCATTTTGGGGGTGTCAACTGCTGCTTTAAGTGGCTCTTCCCTTACACCCTGTGAAGGCTCAGGCCAGAGGAAAGGTTGGGCAATAGTTTGGGTTGAAAAGGACCTTAAATACCATCTAGTCCAACCCCCCCTGCCCCAGGCAGGGCCACCTTCCACTAGCCCAGGTTGCCCAAAGCCCCGTCCAACCTGGCCTTGAACCCTTCGAGGGAGGGGGCAGCCACAGCTTCTCTGGGCAACCTGTGCCAGGGCCTCACCCCCCTCACAGGGAACAATTTCTTCCTCATGTCCAAGAATCTCTAGGAGCAGCCTTCTCTGCAGCCAGAAGTGTCACATCTCAGCACAGCCCCAGGAAGGGCATTAGGCTGCAATTTGGATAACTGTGCTAAAGGAAGAAAGAAAGAAAAACCCATCAGAGTTTTGTCTGTCATGTCAACCAGGCAGTCCTGGTTCCAATTTTTCAGCAATATACTCTATAAACCACCTCTTTCCCAATACCAACTCCTTCCTAAAACAGTTCTATTAGGGGAGACTTACGTATTTTTTCTACATTAGGAAAGGCCAGAAAATCTTGTACCTATCTGTGTCCATCTTAAGCAACATCACCCACTCCACGGCCTCAATAATTTTAGTCTTAAATTGTCTCTGGAAAAAAAAAATCTCTTTCCTAAGGAACACAATTATTTCAGAACACAGATGAAGGAAAACCATAATGTGGTTATTTCCAGACACCTCTGCTTTGCATTGTAATTGCATTCGCAGGCTTTTGACACTCCAAATTAGAATAAATGAAAAATAAATAAAGGAGGACCTACAGTTTGAGTGATATCACACTGAGCCAAGCCAGCTTCACGTCTCCTGTAGCATCCTGAAGACTCAGCGCTGCCCCAGCTCCAAATAAAATATTCCCTTTACTCCTCCTAGTTTCTTTAATAAAATTTTAATTACCCTGAAGGCAGTTACGGCTGCATACAAAGATGGATGCCTCATAATTAATATAACAGAACTCCACGACTATTGTCTAGCCACATTTTGTAAGTCTGAGAAGGTTCTATTGGGCAAAATAGTTTGGCAGCCACATTTTTATGTTTTATTTTCTTAAATGGCTGCAAGCGTCAAGAAGCAGGAGCATTTATCACCCCACAAAACCCCATGTGACACACGGGCAGGCTCCTTTCCTAATTGGAAAATTATTTACGTCCTGCTTGTGCTCTCCTAAGAGTCACCTAGGAAAAGCAAAGACATTACTGTCTTGCATAAGTGCTCTATGTGGCTTACGCACGCAGGCTCTTCTAACAGTTCACAGCCAAGCTTCAGGACTGATTGATGATGATAACCAATATTTGCAAATGAATTCAAGAAGAAGCTTTAGAAATTCATGGGTGAATGGAGGAGAATAAAATTATATGGAGAACTACTGGTGGAATTATGGAAAATGGATTACAGGGGTTATTTTCAGTGTGGAATATCTTCAACCCGTACTCTTATTTAGAGCGTAGCCTGAGCTGGTGGCAACTTCCATTTGGAGACTTTAGATGACGGAGTCACACAGTAAGTTCCATCGTAATGACGCATTCACATCACAATCCCCAAGTGCTCTCTGTGGCACTTTAGTTGCCAATCTTGACAAGGTTAAAGCCTAAACAGGCCAGGGGGAAAAAAAAATTGAGAAGGAAAAAAAAAAATATCAACTCTTCTATTCCCCTGTATTTACCAGGTAAAAACAAGAACACAGTTCACAAGGATGCTTAATTTACTTCGTAATGTTTTGGTTAATGTTTGCTATAAATTGGACAGAAATCAAGAGAAAGTAAAAACCCAACCACACACAAACTACTGAACAAGGAATGGGCTTTCCTTTAGAAACTTCGATGTGGACAGGTAATAAAAAACCCAAACTCCTGCCTGTTTAGGTAGTTAGAGAGAAAAAGTGACTTCTGACAACTTCTTCGGGTTAGCTCTTGTGAATATCTTAATAAAACAGAGCTATTTGCAACCAAAGGAAAAACAGCAGAAGCAACCTGGCACTAAGATCTAGAAAAACCTTCAAAGCCACAAGCGGTAAAGCCCAGACCACTAGAAGCAGAAATTGCCTTTTGACAGCTAATAACTTATGCTTTTTAAAAAAAAAAATAAACAAAACCCCAAACCACATCAGATTCAGAGAAGAGTAGAAAACAGACAAGATGATGTTAAGGGTGTAGGCAGGCCTGACCAGAGAAGATGATGCAGACTAGGTCTATCAGCAGGCCAAGTCTAGAGTCCAGGGTACTACAATTAGACCCACATCTTAGTTCTGCACGAACAACTTAAAAATCCTATTGCCCTAAAAATGATTCAGACAGGAAAATTATGTATGGAAGAAGCAGGGACAAAACAGAAATGCCAGCATTGAGTCAGTTATTAAGGTAATCTCTACCCAACTACCTCAACCCCATCCCCATAGACACATTTAAGAGCTTCTGCTTTGTTGCAAATGGAAACAAAAGTGCACGCGCTCAGAAGTGGGGCAGTTTTGAATTAAGGTGAAATTAAAGCAAAGCCAAATAGCTTCAGGCATCTAGAGAGCTAAACTGATGTCATTTCTTCAGAAAAGCATCCATCACCTTTGCTTTGCACGGCATGACTCCTGATCGTTTCTGAAGGACGTTTGAACCACACAGCTCATATGGTTTCTATCCAGAAGGACTGTTTTGCTTAGCTCCTCCTCACTGGGACCGTGTGGCTTAACCTCAAACACGGACCAGATGTAAGGAGACCTGGGTGTTAGAGGACACTTCTGAGGGGTGACCTTAGCCCCGTCACATCTCGTAACCGAATGGATCGTTCTCTGAGAATCAGCTTCTGGCTGAAGTACCTTGTTCATCAGCTGTGAATGGAAAAGTGTCATATTCAAGCCTTACCTGGCTTTTCAAAATGCCAGAGTGGTGATGCCCTACGATGCGCTGGCCTCTTTCCAAAGCGTTGCTACACTTTGCTCCCTTCCGCCCCTCCATATTCATGAGAGACACGGACACCAGCACACGGGCCTAAATAAATCTAGCTCTAGATAAACCTTTCTACCTGGGGTGAAGCAGCTGATTAAAGCGGTTCCCGAGCTGTCAGTGGAAACAATCCAGATCTTTGGGTTAGACATCTCAATCCTGTTCTTCCAAGTCCCTGGGAAAGTCAGACCCCCAAAGCACGCAAAGCTCTGCATCTCCAGTCCTAACTTGCAGTATTCCCCAGCAAAAGCATGGGTAAATTTAGGTCACCTACTCTGCCTTAAATCAGCTGTGAATTATTTTAAGACCCTCATATTAGACGCACTGTGTATATCAAAGTATGCATCTGCGTACCGAGACCGTAGACAATACAATTGCTTAATACAAGCACGGTCCCTGCTGTGAAATGATGATCCAAACCTTCGTGGCATTAAAAAAGCTAAAATTTGCCACCTTTATTCTGCCTGACAGCAGGACATGAGCAGGTCTCTGCTGGGTACTCTTTCAGAGTCTGGTATTCTTCTGCAGATATTTGACGATCTAAATGCATTTTACATGGAGAAAATAAACAAAAGGAATAGGATCGGCGAAAGCCTCAAGACGAACAGGGGGTCAAAATCTTTACAGTGACTGACTCAAGCTCCACTCTGATGTATTATAATGTGCTTGAAAGGTGCCTTTTAAGCGGTTTTCTGCTCTTGTTCTCTCCATTTTATTTGTTTCTGAAATACATTCTATCACATTTCTTTTCCTCTTCAAAAATTCCTCAGAAACTGAATAAAGACAGTGAAGTTTGACAGCTCAAGAATTTTACATGTATTTAAAAGCCATCTCAGAACCGAGTCAAGGCTGAACTTCTCAGGTAAGAGGCCAAAGGAAACTGCGTGGAAAGGAATACTAGTATTTCAATATTTTTCTGATTCTTTCTGACACAACTTGAAACCAGATTTGTCTAAGACCTGCCATCTGATTTGGTCATCCTTGCTGAAGAGACTTGGGGTTTTAATTCACTGCCATTACTGAGTAGTCAGCGGGGAAACCATAAAGACTGGTGTCAAATGACTTTAAAATGACCATAAAATCAATATGATGGACGAAGTTATGAGGCTGCTTGATCCAATCCAGCAGCTCTGTGGTACCAGATGGGAAAGGTTCCTCTTCCTCCCCACTTCAGCCTTCCTCCTCCTCCTCTTCTCCTGACCACATAGCACTTAGCTCTGCATCCAACAGATCCTTCTGTGAACCCATTCAACTCAGCCCAGCCCCACCCGCACCCTCCCCACCAACCCTCCAACATTTTTTGCAAGGCTACCTAGTAAAATCAAGAAGCAACAAAGCAAGGAGGAAGGGTGGGGAACCACACAAGTACAAGTGAGGTCTCTTTTAGGCAGCACTAAGTGGCTGAGATGACTCAACAGTCTTGCCTAACTTTAAGAGGGAAGGAGGCTCTCGCTGACAGAAGACAGTGGTTATTATACACAGATTTCTACCTCGCCTTTCTGCCCGAGGTCACCATTCCCACAGGAGACTCAGCAGAAAATAACGTTTGCCAGCGCTTCAGCAGCATGTTGAGTTAATATAAAATACAGGCAACATCAATTTAACATATTGGACATGAGTCACGGTGGCTAAGACACATCCACTCTTCCATGATACCTCCAGCACAGGAGAGGGATGGACAGTTAAAGGCAGTCATGTATCTAAATGCTTCACTAAGAAAGGCAAAGCTTATCTAACAGAAAAAACATAGATGCACTTTTCTTGCTATGACTTCAAAAAGAAATTTTTAAAAAGTCACCACCAAAAAAAAAAAAACAAAAAACAAACAAAAAAAAAACCACCCAACCAACTTCTTCCCAAACCCTGTTAAAGAAGCCCAGAGCAACCACTGAAAGAATTAACCTGATCTCAAAGACAAGGTCATTTGACATAATCCATAACACTTTCCTCTGCTGGATGAAGATGAAGGATGAATTCCAAGATATTTTCAAGGCTACTTTTTTTTTTCAAACTTGTCTGGGGAGATTCTAAATTCCACTTGATGCACGTGTGCGGTTGTATGTGTAAATCTAGACCAAGGCTGCCTCCCTACAGTTCAGTAACGAGACTAAAGTGTCGCCTTTAATCATTGCACTAACTTGCTGCTCCTTTAGCAAAACGACAAAGAGCAGGAAACAAAGAACAAATAAACAAGAGAAAAAGCAGCTCAGAATCCCTAAAGCATAAAAACACCATTGTCTGGGCTCGGTTTTGGCCAGGAAGCTTAGCAGGTCCGTACACACCTACTCAGTTTTGCCACTGAGGAGAGCATCCAAAAATCACATCCAAAAATCACTTGATGAATCAGGCAGAGTGTTACTGTCCAAACTCTGGCTCTCCCCCGTGCCAGTTCCTAACACATGCTTTTGTCAGACTTTTCACGCGACAGACCAGAGAAGGAGCTTTTCTTGTGTTTTGTAATCACGGTACTAACAGCTCCAAAGTCAGAGACGACAGAAGATGTAGTGTGGAAGTCGTATCATGAAGAACATTGACTCAAAATGCTTTACATGTTCAGGCGGCCCAGTGACTCATTCGTGGTCATTTTGCTGCATCTGCCGCAGAGAAACCAGAAAATGTTTCAGCTTATTTATATTAAAAATAAAAAGTCAAGGAAAAACAAAAAGCAAAGCACAGAAAGTTCTTGGCATTTAGAGTTACCAGGCATCATCTTCACTGTGGTGACCAGATAACTAGCTGCCCAACCCAAAAGCCTTCTGCGGACAGTGTCTGGGCACCACCTTCCTGTCATTGTCAAAGGGCACGAAACTCAAAATAATTCTTTAATCAGTCCAGCAAAGCTGTGTACTGCACAGCGAATTTCAGAGGCTCTGCACTGTCTCAAAGAAACTGATTCTACTTTAAAGAGTCCCACAAAAATTACATTTATAAGCAATAAATTTCAGAACTTCAGCGTTGGAGATTTATGCCAGACACGTTATGGATGTTTGAGTCATCACCAATTTAAAAAAAAAAAAAAAAAAGTAACTGGTTTAGAACTAACTAAACTGTTTTTCATTTGGGGGGCTGTTCCCTTTTAAAAGCTCAAAAGACATCCTGGAACAGCGTGAGCACAGTGCAGCTGGGCGCAAACTCTCTCCACACCCAAATGCTCCTTCCTATCCTCTCAGGATACATTCACCCTTCCCTTGAACTCTTTGGATGTGCGGAAATGAGTCCCGAAGGCCGCGCTGGGCCGGGGTTTGTAACGGGACGGTGGAAGAGCATGGGTGTGAGAACTAGCGGGTCGGCTGGCCGGCGTCCAGGCAAAGTAAGAACAGGCAGGAAGCAATCTGGAGCGTGGAATAATTCAGCAGAGACACACAAGTGTTTCAGGAGACAAGAACTGCAAAGGCACGAGGAGTTACAGGGAGATGCCAGACAAAAAGTTCTCCTGAAGCAACAAGTGATTATTGCTCCATCTATCTTGTAAGTGCAAGTGGTCTTCAACCAGGCTGTACAGATCCAGCACAGAGCACGGGATACACATTCACCCACCCTCAGATCTGCTCGTAAGAGATAACCGATACTGTCTCATTTTGTAAAGAAGAGAAGGGTAGATAGCTGAAGGTCATCCTAAAACCACCAGACAGCAAAGTTCAGGGAGACACGTGATGATTTTCTCTTCCTCTCTTCCCTACTTCCCCGTTTCTGAAAGCCTCTCCCCACCCCAGAGATTACCACAAGGTTTCCATCCTGAACAATGAGAGTTTACAACTCTTTTTTTATTTTCTCTGCCATTTGGACGAGAACCTATGCTTGCACATCCCGCCTTGGACCATAGTGAAGCACAGACCACAGCAAAAATCTGTCCTGCCGAGCATTTCACAAGTCAACTGAACAACCCAGAAACAAAAGGCTTTCAGTGCCGCACTCAAGGCTCAAGAATGAGCCAGGAAACCAGTGAAGTGTTTTTTGTGGAAGCCTCCTTCCATTAGGAACTGACACTTCAGCCCTCGTGTGCCTGCTGGTGATGAAGAATGAATGATCCCAAGCAACGCCCTTGAAGCAGCTCCCTTCACAAAGACATACATCGACGGAGCAATTCTGGTTTGCTTCTCTTTTTTTTTTTTGTTTTTTTGTTTTGTTTGTTTTCTGGGGCCTGAAAGCAACTTCTGCTTCCCAGCACTTCTGCTCTTTGGCCATCTGAAGGCATCTGGAGGTCTCTAAACCCGTGTACCTGCGCAAGTCCTCATCTGCAGTCAGGCAGCTTTTCTCCAGCCTACATAAGCACAGACTAACCACCAATAAGCCTTCTGGGCTCTCTTACGTGTACTGCCTTTGTCTGATCTTGTTTGTTTGGTAACCACAGAAACAGTTTTTAAAACTAGATGAGCAGACACACAACCTTCAGAGACCAAAGCTTCGGGCTTTGTTTCCACCTAGAAAGACCCATTTGGCACCCACTCATCTGCTCCTCTCTGTGTGAACGCTGCCGGATGAAGGATACACTTACCTCTCAAGACGCTTCTCGTGCGTGCGCTTCACACAGACCTGCTTTAGCAGAAAATGTTTCTTGTTTTCCTGTGTGACAGCTAGCCAGCTCCCTTCGGAAGGCTCCCTGCACTACTGCGGATCTTCAGTGCCACTCAGACACCCCCCCAGCTTCAGATACAACCTCACACTATTTTACAGCAGAATTTGTTTAGCAGCGGTCACGCAGGTGTCATAAAACCAAAGCTGGGACATGAAGATTGCAGCACGTCACACGAGAAATGCCATTAATAACAGCCTGCTCTCCTTTAACCATGGCTTTCCCCTCAACCGAGCTCTTTTGGCACCCGTATCGTGCAAAACACTGCTCTTCATATCAGTAACAAAGCAGACTGCAACCATACAAACACATTCATCTACCAAACATCGCTTGTTCCTTTATTACTTTTCAGTTCAAAATCGTTCTCATTGCTGAAGACTCCCCAGAGACCCATTGCAGCCTCCTCCTCTTCCCTACCGATGCAACTGCCTTATCCCTTCCCACAACCCAGCAACTCCTCTTAAAACAGCCTTCACTACACAGATGGCTTTTCTGGACTTCTCCTCTACCTCTCGAGCAATGGGGATTTAACATAAAAATTTCAAGCAAGATTCAAAACTAGATTTTTTTTTTTTCTCCTCCTTTTCTTTTTACTCCTACTGCTGTATCAATTTGGACCGTATTCAGCTTAAACATTACGGGTACAGGCTGCGTGAAAGGTATTTACAAAAGAAAGTTTGTGAGTAAAGCATTTCCTGGTGACGACAGCTTCGTTATCGTATCCTTATGGTGTCTTTACACCCATCAGGAACAGAGTTTCCAACAGAAGCAGAGGAGCCTGCACACGGTGGGGTCCTGTCCCTGCATTCACAGCAGGGCCAGAGCCAGCGTAATTTTCAGATGTGGCCTGCAACAACTCCTCTGAAGATCAGCAGAAAGGATCTCTAAAATATTCTCATCTGACTTGACAACTAGAAAGACAGAGAAGCGCAAGCCAACATCCCTGAGATAGCAAACGGTGAACGGTAGCAACCCAGAAAAAAAAAACAAAACTCTTTCCCCCCTGCCCTTTCCTTCTCTCTCCCTTTCTTCCTTCTCCTCCAGATGTTGACTGAGACACAATTTATCTGTTTGAAAATCCTCTGTTTCAGGCAGACTACCAAACTAGCTGTTCCACAAATGGAAGAACTTAAAAATGGAAGAATTTATAAATTAACAGAGGAGTCACCAGCAAGAAATATTGGTCAATACAGAAAAGGAAGAATGAGCGATTGAACAGGCGCTGCTGAATGCACCAAGAGAAATGTCGGGGTGATTTTTCACTTAAAAATAACACAAAATGCACATAAACAAAGGTTAAAAAAAAAAAAAAAACCAACAGGAAAAAAGCTTTGGGTTTTGAAAGCGCAGCATAGCATTATAGCAGCTCAATACCCCAAGGTTTTCCTGAAAATTCATACAACGACTCGCTTTTTACCCCAGCTTTGGCATTTACGGATGCCCCCACCATTATTCCTCTGCTCTCCAGCGGTATAAACATCTGAAGCAGCCGTTGCCAAACGCATCGAAATAACAGCACCGAACCACGCTGTTAACTTTGCATTTTTGCAAGAGCCAAAAGTTGGTATAATTAGCCTGAATTATAGGAACCGATTCTTCACACAACCTAAAGGAACCATTAAGCGAGACAAGAGTTGGCTGCGCTCGCCGCCGTGAACCCACATACGCATCGTCACGATTACTCAGAAAACTTAAGGGATTTGGTACACGCCGAGCTCTGCGCTCCAACTGTACTCGAGAGCTGAAATATTACAGAAAGAAACGTTGAAGAAATAAATTTGAGGGAGCGAACAGGTTTTTGCTTTTCAGAGAAAAAGCAGCGGGTCAGCGAGGCTAAGGGCTCACAAAAGATGCACTCAGAAACTGGTACGGTCACGTCGAGTGCCGGGGCACTAAACATTTTACATAACACCGTGCCGCCGCACAGGGCGGGAATGAATGCAGCAAATGTGTACACACAGACACACACAGCCTCGCTTCCCAAGGACGCCTATTTTAATTATAATGGTTGCCACGGTTACTTTAATTCCATCATCGCTCCAAGTAGTCTCACAACTCCGACTCCACACCACTAATCAGGAATCTTGCATAACATTAGCATGGAATAACCCAATTTAAATTTAAACTTCAAAACCTGGATTATTGCAGAGGATGTTGACATAAAAAGAAGAAAACAGGGAAAAAAACCTGTTTTGTTCAGGGAAACACTTCTTCTGTATCTGTCTCCAGCAAGTGCTCTGTCACTCTTATCCACGCGGCAGCTATGGATGAGCCCAAGCCAGAGCAGAACCAAAATTAAATACTATTTTTAGCCAAACACGGTCCTCCAAATTTTCTCATAAAGGAAAAATTTAAAAAAGTACGATGATGTCATACCAAGTCCAAGGTGCCGAAAGAACTACTCCTAGTTGTTGGGACAAAAAAAACAACCAACACAGCAGTCCTGGAGTATCAAGCATGGAAAGTTTGGCGTAAGAGCCTACGAGCTGCAGGAAGAGGTTTCAGACTGCAACTTCTAAGTTCCTTCTTTGACCACCGCCCATACTTGACCAGCAAAGTTGTGTGGAAAATACTCCTGTAATTTAAACACAGCTGTAATAAGCAAAACTGACCTTAGTCTAGACAAAGAAACTCCCCCAAAGCTATTCTAGTCTTATTTTCTGGGCTTTAGCCTGTAAAATTAGGCACAGGGTAGAAGAGATAAACGCTACGCAGTTCCATCTGTGGTCCTTAAGCAATTCAAACACAAGCATCTCGGCGGAGGGCGAGTTAAATACCCACCACATTAGGATGTAACAGGCAAAAAAAAAAAAATCTCTTTCCGCTGCACAAAGCCAGTCTGGATCCTCTCTCCAGGGCTTTTGAAAGCAGGACAACTTGAGACTGAGGCCTTCCACAGGCATCCATCTAGTCGTCAACGACCAGGATAGTAAAGCCAAATGTAATTTTTCTCCCCATTAAAATACAAATTATTTTCTTCTTAAGTTTTTTTCCCCTTCACAACCTCTGCTCTCCGGAATTTCCCCTGGACCAGTATCAATGTCTGCACGGACACTTCGCTAGGTACAACAGGATGCAGCTCCATTTCTTACCCCGGGAAAGTGCGGAAGGCGTTACATTTCTCTTTTCCAACCTTAAATGTCCAAAACCCAGCATCATTCCCCAAGGCAAACCAAAAAAGCAGCAAAATCTGACCTTTAGCAGTATCAGCTTTGGTGAGCCACCCTGCAGGCTGTTTTCTGTAGTCCCATACGATCCTGCATTAGCTTTAAAAGGAGCAGCAAAAAGAGAAATTTTTCCTCTGTTTGCAGTATCTCGTTAGAGATAATGTAGATACAGAAGCTGCATACCCGGTCCTCAGCTCCGGAAAAATTACCAGCACAGTCCTAACTGACTTATGCCTGGGAACCCTTTGAGATGTAGTTTGTGCCGCACTCTCAAGGCACTCCTTTGACTTAATTCCTGCACAGCAAACAATGGAGGCTTTCAAAAAGATTAGCTGCTTCACAATGTCCCATAAAATCCCATTTTCTACAACATCTTCTACCTCATGTGGCTAGGGACGAATCACATGGGTCAAAAACTGCATAGATGACTGAGGAAAATACCTTATCGTTTGATAAACGCAGCAGAGAGGTGAGAACCGTATGAGCTGGCGAAGTCTGCCACGTGCAATGTAACACCTTCAGTTAGCAAACCTCAAAGAAGAAATTAAAAAGCATTTCTAGAATATGCAGATACCACTAATTTGACCTGAGCTGCGAACACCAGCGGCGCTGGGGAGGTTACCCAGTAAGGCAGGACACTGCTCTGGCAAGGAGATGCAACAGTAGTTTAATAGACTTCCCCTCCCACAATTCTCGTATTGAAGCCTCATTTGTTCTGCTTGTATTGTGCTCATCTGTGCATTATTTAAATGCATCACAAAGCCAGACAACAAAAATCAGGGATAGTCTGGTATTCAGCACTTCTTCCACTATTTATTTTGTTGCTTGGTTATTCTCCTCTCTGGAGTTTTTTCCCACCAGCTAAAATTCACGCTTATGTTAGGAAATAATGATTACGGCAGGAAAACTAAGGTGGTAACAAAACCACCACCCCCACTCTTCTATTTAAGCTTGAAATAAGATTTCCCATGGAAGACTGTAGATATTTCAGCAACACTTAACAGCAGCGTTTAAACCACCGCGGTCTAAAATACCTTCACCCTAAGCCGCAGCTCTCCTGTCATCAGCCTCAGTGGCAGCAGGTTAGATCTCAACATCCATCAGAGCACAAGAAATAGATCACAGCGGTGTTCATAAAGCAGAAGCAGAGGAAATAGCTAATATTCGTGCAGAGCTCTGGCATGCTATTAGTGCTTTGTAACTCGATAGCTAGGAATCCTTCATTTCTGGCCGTGTACAGAATTACTTCGAGCTCTAACAGGTAAATTGGGATGACTTTTAATTCTTGATCCAAACCCAGAAAAAAAGAAACCTGTTTGGGAGGATGCAAGATCTAGGGTACCGAAATAAAGTCACTGCCTTATGACACGAAAGTGTTGCTTGTTCGGCCTTCGCAGCAGCCCAGAAGGCCCTGGGTTCTAGAGAAGGAAAACAGCTGGATAAAAGCTGACAGGGATTAGAAAAGCTGCCAGGGAAGGAGAGAGAGTTAGCTGCTATTCCAGCCCTTGGGAGCTGCGTTCCGACACCAACAGCGCAGCGCTGCAGGTCCTCCTACCAAACCCTCCGCCTCTGCCCAGACCAGGCACTGCCTACCTGCTCCTTCCCAAGCCAAGACCTTCAGTCTCCAGACTCCAATCTCCTTCGGTTTTATATTTCTGTGTCAGAAAAAGGCTGAAAACAGGTTAGCTGAGTGCAAGAGCAGAGCAAGCTGCGTGCTACAAAGGGGGTGTTACCATCTCACCACCCCCTGCCATCATTGGGCTTCCGCTGGCGTCCAGAGAACGACTTTGAGAAGGATAAAGGGCAGCTCTGCAGATGATCGCGCCAACCTCCTTCAAAGCACAAAGGCAATACGGAAGACGCGGTTCCAAACAAGCCATTCCTGCGCTAACAAATGTCTGGCATCAAGGACGACACTAGGACACTGATTTCCAAAGGAGAAGAGAACAGGAGGCTGGGAAAAGGTCTGAGAATACAGGTGAGTCCTTGGTGGAGCGGAGACGAGGACTTGTGCACGGCTGCAGAGAGCCACGGGGTAAGCCAGCGGGAAAACCACCCTTGCAGCACTATTCTAGAAAGAGAGTAACAGAACAAGACGATACTTGTCAAAAATCGGGTGAGGACACGGTAACTGATAGCTAAGAGGAAAGCCTGGCCTGGCTTAGGCTGCACAAACGGCCTCTCCAAACGCTACCAGAGACACTTCCCGTCTGAAGGACGGGTGAAACCTGGACACGGCCAGGCAGGGAGGAGAGTCAGAGTGCACTCAGGCCACACCGCTGCCATCTCTGCTACCGAAAGAGCCATTTCCACCAGCATTACTTACAGGAACTGAAAAGTTAGAGTCAGCTACCAAGGTCAAATAAATACTAACTCTGTCCTTCTTGAAGGCCAGTAATTCTTTTTGTCCTGCCTCTTCCAAAATGCTGAAGACCAAACTAGGTTCACTCTAAAGCTCCAAAAATTAGTCCCTAGTTTTTCCCACAAAAAGATCTTAAAATTACACATTAAAAAAAAAAAAAAGACACTTAAAAAAAAAGACAAAGCCACAATGAATGTTTGCTTCTTGACATCTCCACTCAGCTTTACAGAATTAAACCTCTTGGAACGTGTACAGAAATAACAAAACACGGGATTTGACACCAACTGGGATAATGTCTTGAGGCTGACTTCATTTTCAGGGTAGTGGGATTCAAAAGATAATCCATTTCTAACAGGTTTGCAGGCCGGAGGATGGGCTGGAGTCCAGGTTTAACTTTACAAGGAGAAAGCACCACCTTACAGACAAACGCAGGCCCAAACCCTAGCAAAGCTTACCTCTTGGCCCAAGCTGTTTGTTTCTCGTCCCCTCTCCCCGCTGGTTTAAACCACAGCAGCGTGACATATCGCTACTGTGCGTCTGGACTTTCAAAAGCAGCCTCACAGAAGATTAATTCTCAAAACAGTAACAGCAAATGTCACAAAGCCCTGTGAACTTCTCACCTTCTCAGCACGCGTAGCACATGGGAAAAGCAAGCACCCACCTTGCAGCACCCAGGGCATGAAATAAAGTGGCAGTTCCCCAGCTATCGACTTGCTGCTTCTCAGGCTGTTTGCCTGAACTTGCCAAGTGGCTTATCACAGTCCAAAAATAAAAAATTATACAAAAATAATACGTACACTCGGTATCTCTGAAATATCACTCCTTGCCTTCTGGCCTTTACCCCGGTTCGTCACCTCTACAACCCACCACCGCCTCCGAAGCAGCCAAGGGAAAGCTGAACACATGACGGGAGCACACGAGCATTTTCATTTCTATCCCATCTTTCATCCTGGGAAGCCAAGTATCAGCCTCGATGTACTTGCTAAAAGCACATAAAAGTAATAATACCTCATGCACCCGAATCAAATCTTTGTGAGAACCAACTACTTTTTACATTACTTGAAAACAAAAAGGATTTTATTATCGCCTCTTGAATCTCACACGCCAACAGCAGATAACAAGACTGAAGTGGGATTCAATGCCAGTGAAGAGCAGAAAAATTACAGCAGTTTAGTATTACAGAAAGCCAACTCAATTAATACCTAACTAGTTGATGTGAAACACTGGAAATTATGGCAGCAATCTCTCATCCCAGAATGTAGAAGGTTGGGTTGGGTTTTTAAAAAAAAAAAAAAAAAATCCACATCAAACACACGTTAGCGCATTCTGCAAACAATAAAAATGATCTTAGATACTGACAAGGATCCAAGCAGATTTCCCCACCTCCATGAAACAAAAGTCATGGAGAGAACACCAAATCTGAGTCAGCAAGCTTTGGGGTAGCTGGAAGGAAAGCTCGCTGGGAACAGATACCAGCATGAACTGCAGTGAGCTGTTCCCCTGCATCGGTCCTTGAGTCAATTTTATGAGAACAGTCCATTCCCTGTTTTTTCTCACATAACTTCAGGATTAAACGTTGATCACTTCACCTCTGTGAAGTAAATAACAAGCAAAGCTTCCTAACTGTCAGATGAAGGCATGTGCATGCTACTTCTATTTTTAAATACTGGCTTTTGGAATAAAATTTGAAATAGCAGTTCAGCAGTTCTGGGTAGCTAACTAATTTTTCAACTGCCTTCCCTCTTTTTTCTGACACTCATGAAAAATGCAACTGGCTGCCTATTTAAGGCTCTGTCAGGAGAAAAAATAAAATAAAATACCTGGAGTTCCAACACTGCCACCCCTGCAATTTAAAGTAAGGTCAGCAGCATTCGAACATTTTGCATAGCAAAATGCTAAAAATGCTATTAGAAGAATATTAAGGCTGGAAAGCTGACCAAAAATAGAGAATCCCAGAATTAAGGTCGTTCACTCAGCCTGAAGTCACACATGCTGCAAATAAGCACGTGCACACACGCACTATTGCTTGCAGAACCTGTCCCCATCAGTGGGCAGAACACGGTTTCAGGGTTGGACTTTGCTGACGCTTTGCCTCTCGTGTTGGGAAGCTGCAAAGGGCACGGGGAAAGAGGCAGGAGACTTCAAGAAGAACAAGGGGGTTTGGTTAGGCTGTTAAACGCTGCCCTCCGTAATTAAACTCTGTCTTTTTCTTTGCCACAGTTGCTATAGGCAAGTCTCCGCAGGCAGGTGCAGACAGACTGGAGCTGAAGGTGGGTGGACAGAAGCCAGCTCCCGTCCCGAAGCTGCACGGCGGCAGCGGCGGCTCCGGCGCAGCGCTGACACATCCCCGGGAGAGCAAGACTTGAAGTGACTCATATCTGACCGATTCAGCGCGTGCAGAGCAAACGCGGGGCCGCCGGCATCTGTTTAGGCACGTCTTCAGCAACGCGAGGCAAGACACCCTCAGTAAACTCTTCACATCTGGCCATTAAGTGTGAGATCATCGTCTTTTCATGGCTCGCGATGCAGAACTCAGAAGTGCTGAGCCCTCACAGCTCCAGCCCCAGCCAGAGGGATCAGCGCAGTTTAGTAACGACGCGAGACATCGGGGGGAAAAAGGTCAGATCGTCTCACTTCAGAGTGGAAACCCCAAATATACAAGTGGTCTTAATTTCAGTGCGTAATACCCCAGCTACAAACCCGAGATGAAGTTGGAAAATACTCTACAAAGCGTGCCAGCGCCATGGTGAGCTTTTTAGGGGTGCAGAGGAACGTTCATTCTCGGCTCTCACCCCTCCTTGCTTATTCTCGAGCATTCCAACGTTACCATCTGCAGAAAAAGCCTTTCACCTCAGGCGTAAACCAAACACAAGCGTGACCATGTCATTCGATTCTCAGAAAAGTGCCTGCAAATGTCATTCACTTCAGGGAACTGTCCTGCTGGTCACCGAGTCTTCTGGAAAGTCACTCGGAAGCCTCTGCTCTCTTTAACAACCATTTCACCTGAGACATCTGTGCATATTTTACTATAATAGAAATAAAAAATATTTCAATAGATATTTATCTAATTATACACATACATTTTCCAATAACAGTACTATAATAAATTAAAAAAAAAAACAATTAAAGGCTCTCTCTGCAGCACAAGCTGTATGAAAGCTCATACTTTGGGAGAAGCATCGTAAATCAGGGCGGCAATTTAATCAGCTTCAGGTACACTTTTGCAGACTAAGAAGCTACAACGTCTGATCAATCTCAGCACTCTTCATTCTATGAATTGTATTTTGGAGTAAGCACAGATTAGATGAGCTGCAACTACGAAAAATAGAAGTTTCAAAGTTTCGTTAGGAAGCCAGTAGTTCATCAAGAGCTCTGTCTGCAAGGCTCGATTCCTGCTTTAGGAATAGCTGCACAATTTTTTGATGCAAGAAAAATGCCAAGCCAACATACTCTGATAACACTGGCCTTCCCAAAATATAACTAGAAACAGAATTTAAAAAAAAAAAAAATATTTCTAAAGGCGTTCAGTACACAGTTAGTGGGCACAAGCACTCCTGCGAGCGGGCACTACAGCGTTTCTCCCGTCAACTGAGTAAACAGAATTTACCAAACCTTCACTCCTCTTCACCTCAGCGCAATATTTCGTTTTAATCTCGAGAAGACTGCTTCTAACAGAAGACAAGATTGCTGCCGCAACTAAAAATACGAACAATTTTTCCCTTCCTCTTTGCAGCCTGCATCAGTGACTGACAGCGACTGCTCCTACGGGATTTCGGCAGTAAGACTCCCCACCTTCTGGCTTTGTATTTACAAACCTTCTATCGAGAAAGACCCTGAACTGATAAGAATTTGATAAGAGGGGAAGAAATTAACTTCATTACGGCTTCTCTAGACTGAAATTGAAGCATTTCTGTGGGATTTTTTTGCTGCAAACGCTTCTAACTGCAGACCTGAGCACAGAGGATTTTGTGCAAGAAATATTTAAAGCTCACTTTATCCTTAATTCACCCTTTTCCTCCTAGTCAGTTCATTGCTCATTTGAAGCCCTAGAACCTAACAGTTTTGCTGGGATGTAAAGCAAGCGGCCTCCAGTATTTTTATTTAGAGGCTGGACCTTATTTCTCAGGCTGTCTCTTCCTCCACTCACCACTCAGGTTTTGTAGCTTGCCTATAGCTCATCTAGGTAGGAATTTAACGGGACATCAGCCATCGTACTTCAAGGAGGATGTTTCCCTCATGTGACTGAGGTTCTACTCTTGGACCTCTGCCTCGAATCTGCAAAATGGAAGCATAAGTATCAAAGAAGAAAATTAGGTGGCTAGTTTTTGTCCCCTACCACTGCGGTAGCTCTACAGAACGTTTGGAGCATTTCTTTCAGTCTTTCGTATTCTTCAAATTTCACCAACGCCGCAGGTCATCCAGTCATACGGAGGAATCTGCCTATTATCTCTGCGCTATCTGGCAGATTGCTTTCTTTTTAGTTTTACCTCCATCTCTTCCTTGTTTGAGTTAAATCACCCCATTGTTTTACAATTCACTAGACAGAGTTAAAAAGAAAACCTAAAAGGTCAAACATGGCTCCGAAAGTCGTAACGGCTTTACCTCGCTCATCTTTCAAGCGCCAAGTCAGGGCCAAAGCTAAGACCACGCTTTTAACTGCTTGTAAATTCAAATACCAGGTTTCTGTCCCTCCAGGACAAACACAAAGATCATTATGTGTTTCAACATTTTTCACTCAAGAAAGCAACAGAGCTACAGTGCCACAACCTCCCAGCAAAACGCAAGTTTGAGGTACCCTGAACCACAGCCCGGCTTCTCATCTCCACGTCGTTATGTTTTATAACCTGCCATCTCCCTGCATTCACAGCCATTATTTTTCTATCGCTTTTCCCCCCCGATCTTCTTTTATCTTCTCTCCTGTCCCCGAGCCTCCATCCCAAAGGTTGACGTATTGATCTTTGTACACAGTTCCAAGCAGTCGCACGCAGGCACCTTCTAAAATTAAACCGCACGCATTCACAGGGAGACAGACCCACGAGTATTCTACGTAATAGAAGAATATGGCCTCCAATGACAAGATTTTACTAAACAGCATTCAAACCACACTCATTACCAGCAGCACTTGGGAATTCAGCCCCGGGGGAAACATTTATTACCTAGCATAAGCGATCACTAGGGGTTAGAAGGAAACTGAGAAAACAGAAACCCAACGCACGAGCACGTAAGAAATCCTTAACGGAGCACGCACCCGCCAAAAAAAAAAAAATCCCTCTGCCCCACAGAACGACGTGGGAACGTCACGAGGAATTTCCACACGTTTACAAGGGAAAAGCTGTGCTTTCACAGCAGGCAACGAAATCTGCTGGGAGTCAAGGTCAGAGTCATCGTTTAGACAAGCCACATGAGAGTCATTTATAGCCTTAGCAGAACAAAACCTCCCCTCGCAGCTCACCAGTCAGGTGATGTGCCAGTCTAGCGAGCACCAGGCATTTATTTTGATGTAATCCCTTCACCAGAGAATTTTACAGCGAGGAGTTTTAGAAAGGTTATGCTCAAGCAGCGACATTACACGAGGATGCGCACCTCGTTACCGAACACCTCTACGCCCTGCGCTTTCTGCTTTGCCCAGAGACAAAAGCCACAGCTTTCTACAGCCGCTGGCACTGCAGAGGCGGCGTAGCTCTGGAAAAGCAAGCTGTGCTCTGCTCTAGCCCACTACATGAATCAACAGCACCGACAAACCGGCAAATCAATCCCTTCCAATTCCGAAACCCTCGTTTTAATGCTGCTAAGGAGCAAAAGGACACAGCTTGAAATTCAAGGAGTACATTGTGCTTTCTGTACTGAGTGGCTGAGACAAAAAAAAATTAAAATAAAATAACCTTTTGGTTTGTAAATTGGTATATACTCAACATAAAACTTCACAGCTACACAATTGCTGTCATTTAAACTTCCCAGTATGGTGTACAAGCATTTACTAAGCCTCACTTGCCAAGCAGTTAAGAATCATTAAACCAAGAAGTGCATCTGTTTATGTTCTTCTCAGCTCCAGAAAGAGGGGCACAGAGTTGTCATTACAGGGCTAAGATCACCCAGCTAATCAGTCGGGGAGTCTTAATTACAGCCCTTTACTGGGTGGCACCCCTCGCACACCAACGACATTTGCAGAAGTGCTGCAACTTTCGGCTGCTTCGATCTAGGACTGCCCTAAGAATTAACACAAAACATAAGCAGCCGCCACCCCCCCAAAGCCAACAAACGATCATCTGATCACCAAAACACCATTCACATCTAAAACCGTAAACAATTCCTGTGAGTCAGGGCCCTGACTCACATCCACGGATAAGTTTAGCCCGGGACACCTGAAACTGTTACTCAGCCCCACGGCTCACCTCGCGCTGGGAGCGGGGACGGCAGAACAAACCACGCACCTCCTGAGTCACCCCGGCCAGCTGCCGCCAGCACCCCCTCACGCAGACTCACGCTACCGCTGAGCCAATTCAGCACCCAGCTGCCACCGAGAGGCCTTTCCATCCCTTCCATCCCCACCAACCTGCTCGTGCCACTTCTCCCGCACCATTCCCGGCTCTTTTGGACCCCACGTTGGAGGGAATCACGCCCACAGAAAACTGACCCAATTTAAAGTGAGGATTTTTAGTTTGAGCTGCCTGAACTGTCTCATCTCAGAACCACGTGAGAACCTGGCAGGAGGGGAAGGGGAGAGGGCGAGGACCCGCAGCCAGAGGCAGGAGGAGGTCTGGAGCACCCCTGAAGCTCAGGCCATCAGTCTCAGACACAGGGCAAAGACCGGCTCACCAGACCTTCTCAGAGGCAGCCAGCGCCAGACAAGCAGGGGCCAGCTAAATCTACCTGTGGAGACGCACGTAAAGGTCACAGCCACATCCATTAGTCAGAGTTAGCTGTAAAAGTCAAGTTCAATGACATCTCCCAAACGAGGTCTTCCAGCCATTTCTCGAGAGCGCGGATCTACAGCAAGAACCCAGAGAAAACAAAAACGTGATTACAGAGATCTTCACCCAAATCTGACGGAAACCACCTCTGCAGGTGCCATGAACACAAGCCCAGTGTACTTGACTTTGACCTCTGGATCTGCAGGAGCGCTGGCATGTCTTGTACCAGCAGGTGTGCAAGACTGCAGAATCAGGGCCCTACATCAGCTGCAATATTACAACAAAATGAAGCAATCGCCTAAATAAATAAAAATACAAACTCACAAAGTTGTTAACACTCACCGGTCCGGCACACGCATTGTCCCCACTCAATCAAGGTAAAATATTAATTAGCACATCTAAAGGCAGACAGGCATACGTAAAATACTAAACCACCATAAAAATAGTTCTAAAAGAAGAGTGGTATTTGAGGAAAGAACAGTCGCAGCTATTTACTGGGAACTCTGTGCTGGTGTCAGAACGATGAAATAAACATTTGCTCACACATTACTTCAAGAACACATGATAAAATTTCAAGGAAAGGAAAGGAAAAAAAAAACACACCCAGAAAAAACAGTACTTTTAATATACAAACCAGTCAGGAAAAATCTACTGAGATTTTTTTCTTCCAGGCAAACACTTTAAGAACTACAACTTGTTTCCCTACCAAACTGATATGATCTCGCTTATCTCTTTTAAATAGACCTCTACCTTTATTTCAGGTCCTAAAGCAAAGTTCTACTGGATCTGACTAAAAAATTTATCTGCTTCTTTTAGACTTATTTTTGTACTAAACCTTCTTTCAACAGATGCTTCGGCTCCGCATGCCCAATTTTTCAGTCACAGGACTGGGAACAATTTTATGGCTACCAAATCTGGTGTTTTATTTAAATAACACGACTTCCTAAGAAACGGCGGAAAGGGCTCTGGATTTGTAAATCTGGTAAATGAAACGCCTAACAACCTCTCAAGGCTCTGGAACGCACACACTGAAGTCACTGGAAAGCAACAGTACGGGGGAAAAAAGAAAGAGAAGGAACAGTATGTACTCCCAGATACCCTCCATCAACACATCGCGCTTCCTTTAGCAACCAGACAGATTGTCAGCTCCTAAACAAACTCATCACCCAAAGCAAAGGGAGCCAGCTGGGGAGTTTTGCTGCTCCATCAGCTTCCTGGCTGTTCCTCCCGCATCCAGGTTTCTCCTGAAAGCCTGGCATCCTTTGCTCCTCTCTGAGGAGGCATCCTCTGCTGCTACTAGGAGTATCCAGGGAGAATGATGCAGATTCCTCCAAGCTGTTTCGGATAACGACCATCAATACGCCCCTTCCCTCCCAGACTTCATGATGCAAACGTGTCTAACGCTGCGCTCCTCTCGCCAGACAAGAGCCGGACTTCAGGAGGGGGGGTGCAAGGAGAAACATCTTTTTGTTGTTGAAGAAAGGAAAGGAAAGGGATAAGGGAAGGGTTTGGATGTATTAAGCACACTTGAGGAGAAACATGGATACCTTGAGGGTTCATAAAAATGAAGAGATGGGATTAGGATATCAAATGGAGAGGGGACAGAAGTCACAATCTTAGTGGAAAAAATGTCCTTTACCCCCCTAGCAGGGATTTCTACGGGGATGCAGGAGCCCTTGATCCTCCTCAGGGGCACACCTTGCCTCACAGCGATATGCTCCTTCCCACCAAGTCTCCAGGAGAGACTCCCACTGGAGGGAAGCCACACAGATTATGGAGACAAACGCCCTCATCCTGGGCCTTCCAAAGGGAGAGGAAATAACAGAGCAACAGCGAGAGAGGGTGGACATCCAGCAATGTATAGATTAAGGTTTCACCCCAAAGTTTCATGAGTAGGGAGGTTCCCCTTTGACAGGAACACTTCTTCCCCTACAGTCCCAAAAGGTTCTTGTGTCCGTCATGGGGGAGAATTCCCTCTCCTGAGATTTCTGAAGGGAAGGGTGCCAGGGACCAACAACTCAGGAGTCTCTGTGGAAAACGTGCATTTCTCTACAGCCATCCACGGAGAGACGTATGGATGTATCTATAGGAGACTGTATCTATAGGAGGGTACGTGTACCCAGGGAGTATCTACATCAGTGGGTGCTTCCACCTGAGGAGCTTGGACGTGCCTGGGTCAACATGAACAGGTCAGAGACCTGGCTCTTAGGAAGTATTTCTTTGCAGAAGGGGTTGCTGGGCGTTGGAATGGGCTGCCCAGGGCAGGGGGGGAGTCCCCATCCCTGGAGGGGTTGAAGAGTCGGGTTGACCCAGCGCTGAGGGATCTGGTGGAGTTGGGAACGGTCAGGGTGAGGTTCATGGTTGGACTGGAGGAGCTTCAAGGGCTTTTCTAACCCAGATGATTCTGGAATTCTGAGAGTGGACTTAAGTGCATCTATAGGTGGACATTGGATGGATCATCTGTGTGTGCAGAGACGTGGGGATGTCTATGCATGACCCACACAGGGCTGCCTGGGTGTGTCTGGATGTGTATGTGTCTATAGGATGTCTACAGCTGCAACAGCTGGGTGTGGGCAGACATGCAAAGGTCTGAGCACGTGGCACATGGGTGCCTATATGGACATGGGAGCTCCTCTGCACCCACATGTAGGCATCCAAGGGGAGTGTGTGTGCCTTTGTGTATATATACACCCACTCCGATCAGTGTGTGTGCAGCTATAGACATGTATGCACACCTGTACGTGTACACGTGTACTGACAGGAACACGTACGTGCGCCTGTTTGCACCCCTACAGATATCCAACAGTGTGAACTTCACTGAATCCCAGAACCATCTGGGTTAGAAAAGCCCTTGAAGCTCCTCCAGTCCAACCATGAACCTCACCCTGACCGTTCCCAACTCCACCAGATCCCTCAGCGCTGGGTCAACCCGACTCTTCAACCCCTCCAGGGATGGGGACTCCCCCCCTGCCCTGGGCAGCCCATTCCAACGCCCAACAACCCCTTCTGCAAAGAAATCCTTCCGAAGAGCCAGTCTGACCCTGCCCTGGCGCAGCTTGAGGCCATTCCCTCTTGGCCTGCCGCTGGTTCCTTGGCTCAAGAGACTCATCCCCCCTCTCTGCACCCTCCTTTCAGGCAGTTGCAGAGGGCCAGGAGGTCTCCCCTCAGCCTCCTCTTCTCCAGACTAAACCCCCCCAGTTCCCTCAGACGCTCCCCATCACACCTGTGCTCCAGACCCTGCACCAGCTCCGTTGCCCTTCTCTGGACACGCTCGAGTCATTCAATGGCCTTTTTGGAGGGAGGGGCCCAAAACTGAACCCACTCATCGAGGTGCAGCCTCACCAGTGCCGAGCACAGGGGTGAGATCCCTTCCCTGTCCCTGCTGGCCACGCTACTGCTGATACAAGCCAGGATGCCATTGGCCTTCTTGGCCACCTGGGCACACTGCTGGCTCCTGTTCAGCCAGCAACTTGCAGCTATACGTCCCCTCCACGTGCAGGTACACATCACCCTCACCTATAGTTATCGCATATAGGCGCCTACATGCACATACGCATCTATATCCGTGTCCATATACGTACCAGCAGGCACTATGTAACTGTGCACACCCACATCTACGTACTTACCTCCCCACGGGTGGGTTCACACATACACAAGTGGATGTACATAGACAGGCAGGACACCGAGCTGTGTGTTCACGTGTAAGTACAAAAACTGTTGTAAACACACGTAACCAGCTACATGTACTCCTGTATGTGTGTATACACCTCCGGGGTATATATAACTGACCCAACGTACACACCTAGAGGTTATATATGGGTGCACGTAGCACAGCTGTGGGGCAGACACACGCTTGGGCACACGCTCACAGCACAGGCATGGTTCGAGGGGACGGCGTGTACTGGCCACATTCACAGCACACACCCGGCACACAGCGTGCACCCCACACACCCCGACAGGCTCCCGAGGACGGGGCACCCTGTCCAGACCCCCTCCCGGGTGAGTGTGCACCCAGCATCCGGATTCTCCCTCGCGTACCCACGTGACGGGCACCTCTCTGTACGGTTTTTATCTGGCACGTATCCGTATTTCCAAGCAGATAAACCCCGGCGACGTGAACCCACACACGCACCCGGGAGCTCACGTACCCGGCACCTGCGTTTCCCACACACCCCCCTGGGGGTGCAGGAGTGGGGGGTACCCCCACCCAGCGTGTACCCACGCTCCTTGGCGGACACAAGCATGTACCCACGAGGCTGGCACAGCTCCGGGCACGCCTACAGCCGACACGGACGCACCGGGCAGGAACACGCCAGTCACACGTGTCCGTGGGCACATCCACGGCCAATGTTTGCGTGTGCTCCGGAGCGGACCGGGACCCCACATCCCCAGAGGAGCGTGTCCCCAAAACACAGCCACCCCCACGGGAGCACCCGTGTGGGGACCCCCACGTCGGGACGGTCCCTGCCCGGAGGGAGGCAGCGCCGTGTTCCCAAGCACCGTCCCGGTTCCCCCTCCCCGGTGTGTGTGTATGGGGGGGGGAGGTGTCCGCGGCAGCGGTGCGCGGTCCCCGTTCACTCCCCCCCGACGCCGGTGGGTGGGTGCTGGCCCGCGGTGTCCCCCCCCTCCTCGTTACCTTCTTGACGGTGCGCGGCGCCTCGGTGACGGTGCCGTCGGGGCTGACGAGCGCCTCGGCCGCAGCGCCGCCGCTGTCGCCGCCGTCGCGGTGCCGGTGCTGGGGGTGATGCGGGTCGCTCCGCTTCATGGCCGAAGCCTGAGGCACCTTGGCGGCACCGGGAGGCAACCCGGCGGCGGACAGCCCAGGGCAACCGCTCAGCGGAGGCCGCTCGCCGGCGCAGGAGGGGGCCGGGGCCGCCTCACGCTCGGTAACCGTTAACGGGCAGGCGGCCACGCCGTGCCCGGGGGGGTGAGGGGTCACCGGCTCACACGGCGGCCCCGCCGCTTTATCCATGGGGCCGCTCAGCTCCTTCAGCTCCACGGCGGGGGCTGCCACCTGCACCGACATCGCCGCCGCCGCCGCAACCGCCGCCGCCGCCTCCGGCTCCCTCAGGGACCGCCCGCCCGGCCGGCCCCGCCCCCTCGCGGCCCGCGGGGCATGCCGGGACGTGCAGTCCTCCCGCCCTCTGCCCCGCCCCGCCCGCCCACCCTCCGCGACTACAACTCCCGGCAGCCTCCGCGCGGCGCCCCCTCCCGCCCCGCCTTCCCGCGGCGCCGCGCGGGGGCGTCTGGGAAATGTAGTCCGGGAAGGGCCGGGGAGGGGCGGGGGGAGCGCCGCCGCCGTCCCGCTGCCGCCGGGCAGAGGCGCGGAATGGCGGCGGCAGGCCAAGTCCCCTTAGGGCCCGCCGGAGCCGCGCACAGGTCGTGGGGCTTCCAGCGGCCTCCACACCCTCTGTGGGCAGCCGGCGCAGCTCTTGACCTCCCTCCCTGTGGAGAAGTTTGTTGGGTTTTATCACGTTTTAGTGGAATTTTCCGTGTTTCGGCCGGTGCCTGTCGCCGGCCTCTGAGCAACCCCCAGCACAAGGGGCTGTGCCAGGCTGCGCTCCCCGCGCCCGCTGCTCCGCCATAAGCAATAAAGACTTGAAAATGAGGAGCCGAGACGTTCTGGCAAGGCGAGCGCGACATCTGAGAGCCCGGAAACTTGCTGTCCTGCCAGGTCCTGCGAGCCCACAGAGCCCCTTTCTTCAGGGGCCTTCGCGCAAACAAAAGCCAGTAACAAGCCGCGTTTTTCTAAATCGAGTTCTTCAGGAAAGTTCCTCTTAGGGAAGGGAAATTCAAACCCATCCTTGTTTGGGTTTTTTTTATTATTATCACTGTTAGGGTTAACGCGGTGTCTCTGGGCACAAGCCAAGGACCGGAGCCGGTGTGTTTGGGGCTGTGTAAACGCAGATCGAGCGCGACGATCCCGTCTCGCTTGAGGGGCAGGAGGTCACATCCAACATGTTGGGCCGGTTGGAGGCAAAAGGAGAGTTTATTGGTACCCAAGGGGACGTGATGGGCCAAGCAGGAGGGATGTGGAGGAGCCCAGAAAATGGAGATGCATGAACTACTGCAAGCTGGAGTGGACTTTCAGGATCCACCAGAAATGCCAGAAGTTAGAAACATGCAGGACAAAACAACTGGCAAGATTGTGATGACTGGGAGACTTTCTGATTCCCAAGTTAACACCCGCCACCTGGTGCGTTTGAGTCACTCGCAAGCCCTGGGCGAGCTTGGTGTTTGTTATGAGGTACAGGCAGAGGAGGAGCCCACGGAAACCCCCCCAAAATCAAGAGGCAGAGGAGCAAGGAGGTAGAGGGGCAGCAAAACCTGAGAAGCCAAAGGAGGGTTTAATGCTTGGAGAGGAAAACCTGGTCAGCAGCTGATGACACGCTGCATTGGTAAAAACTCACTGGGGACAGGAGGAAAAATGGTTTCATTATATGCAAGGGTGACAGCTGGACTGGAAAATGCCTCTGATGGAGGCGAGGAGAGAAACGGCTGTAAAGCATTTAATGGGCTCCGAAGGCAACCCTGTACCAGAGGCGGAGGAGAGGACAACGGGAGGAATGTATGAGGGGGGTTGAAGTTAAAGGCAAAGCAGCACATTGTGCATGGAAAGTGCCGGGGAGAAGTCCCGACTTTGCTGAACTAATGCTGTTTCCTTACTGAAGTGAAATCAGAATCCACGTGCGGGTCTCACAGCACGTTTCTCCCTCTCCCTCAGATCAGAAAACTCAGTCTCAGGGCAGATTTCAGTCTCAGAAGGGGCCTTTGAAAACAAAACTCTTTGAGAGCTGCTGTGGGAGGGATTTGAAGTTGTAGCAGATGAATATCCCTCCTTTTTGATAAACGCTGCATGGTTTTTTTGCAGCCGTAAGACAAGAGCAGGCTCCATGCAAAGCCCCCAGCTCCTGCACCGCCACGGTTCTGCTGCAGAGCGGGGCTTGTGCTGACCTGGCGCCCAGGGCAGAAATCCTCCAGCTGTTATCGTGTCCTGGTGCCACAGATCCCACAGTCTGACAAAAAAAAAAAAAAAAACACAAAAAAACCCCAAAACCAAACACCGAGTTGTTTTGCACATGTCTGACCTGGGGGAAGCTGCTGCTGGGGCAAAATCCTGACCCTGAGGTTGGTGCTTTACGCTACCTGCGCCCCAGCCACGCCTCGCCCGCCTCACTCGGCGCAGGATCTTCACCACACTCGCCTTTTAAAGGGCACAGTCCTCAAATGGAGTTACCAACAGGGATGGCCTTTTCCTGAGAAAAAAATAAAAGTCATATGCTAATCTCAGCACACCCAAACACCCTGGCGCTAATCGGACGTGACGCTGTCACGTCGGGGTGCAAACCACGGAGCGAACCGACGATACCACAGTGTTGCTGGGGATCCAGCAAACACTGCAACCGGAGCAATGCGCAAGGCTGCGCTTGATGATTTTATCTGGAAAAGTGATGGATATTGGGAGAGGAAGGGAGAGGCGGTTTGGTTAGGGAGGATCTAGCGGTTCACAGAATCCCAGAACCATCCAGGTTGGAAAAGCCCTTGAAGCTCCTCCAGTCCAACCATGAACCTCACCCTGACCGTTCCCAACTCCACCAGATCCCTCAGCGCTGGGTCAACCCGACTCTTCAACCCCTCCAGGGATGGGGACTCCCCCCCTGCCCTGGGCAGCCCATTCCAACGCCCAACAACCCCTTCTGCAAAGAAATCCTTCCGAAGAGCCAGTCTGACCCTGCCCTGGCGCAGCTTGAGGCCATTCCCTCTTGGCCTGCCGCTGGTTCCTTGGCTCAAGAGACTCATCCCCCCTCTCTGCACCCTCCTTTCAGGCAGTTGCAGAGGGCCATGAGGTCTCCCCTCAGCCTCCTCTTCTCCACACTAAACCCCCCCAGTTCCCTCAGACGCTCCCCATCACACCTGTGCTCCAGACCCTGCACCAGCTCCGTTGCCCTTCTCTGGACACGCTCGAGTCATTCAATGGCCTTTTTGGAGGGAGGGGCCCAAAACTGAACCCAGCAATCGAGGGGCGGCCTCAGCAACAATCAAACACTCGGGGCTCTGTGAGAGCAGCACCAGTGGTGCCTGCGAGAGAGGTTTGGGCTGGCTCCCTCCCCGCGAGGGCAGAAGATGGTGAGAGGGATGGGAGATGGGCTGCCTGGACGTAGGTGTCGGGCACCTTCAGAGAAAGCAGTCTCGGAAAGGCAAGAGTTCTTTCCTTTCTGAGCCGTGGCTGCGTGTAGATCTGCATGGGCGATAGCCGGCCTCCTCATAGCAATGATGATGACAAACGACAAAATGGAGGCAGAAAAGGAGTTAAATAGCTGCGGTCTCTCCCAGAGCGCTAAGGGCAGGCTTGGCTGCGGGCTGCGGGATGGAAATGCCTCTTTCCCCGACGGGCTGGGGACGGGCAGGCCGTGCGTGAGTGCGCCCTTCACCGCCCGCGGTGCTGCTGGCAAGGCCCGGCCTGCGGGATCCAGCTTTGGAGGGATGGCGCGGCGTGGAGCAAAGGCAGGGCACGGGCAGATGCCTGCGCTGCCTGCGAACTGGCGTTCCTAAACCCCCAAAGGGAGCGTATCGTAGCCCAAAGGTGAGGAAAGAGCGAGATTAGAGCCTGATGTCAGACATTTTGTAGTCGTCTCTGTCCTCATCGCTCCCCTGGCATGGGATAACCAGAGACGGAGGAAAACCCAGACAGACACGGGTGTGCTCTGGTGCAGACACCCGTGCTTTGATCCCGCACAAAGAAAACTTGGGCTTTTCTCCACCACAACAGCTACAAAATCGAGCGTGGCCGAGCCGTTCAGCTCATGAATTGCTGCGTGGCCCTCAACTCCTCCGTCCGACCGCACCGCGCCGTGGGGAACGGCTGGCATCGCGCGGTGATGCCGGACGCCTGCCCGTGAGGAGACCCGGCTGGTTACCGGCTCGGCAGAGCCCCGACCGACTTCACGGTCTGGATTTACCCATTCCTGTGATGTTTAATCCTAAAAGTAGCGCTGAAAAACGGAGCCAGGTTAGCGAGGGAGGGCAGGGCTGCTCGGCGTGGATCCTCTCCGCCTCCCCGATCCCGGCAACAAGCCGCCCAGCGCCCATGAGTGGGGCCAGCACAGAGCAGGGGAGCTTCACCAAAGGCTGAGCCTTCCAGACACGAAGAAAAGGGGGGAAAAAGAGATTTATACGGGTGTTTTTCAATTCTTTAAGATTAATACCCTACTCTAAGCCAACAGACGCAGCAGTCATCTTGCTGAGATATAGCTAATCCCAAACTAGAAGTCGATACCCTATAATATTGTATAATTACCTTAAATATTATATTATATAATATTGGTGCTAATTGTACCTCCCATACTACGGACAGAAATTGAAGATGATTCAGCCTCTCCCCGCCTAATGGCATTTGGACATTTGATACAGAGCAATCCAATTTTACTGCCGCTCTTAATTTGTTCTGCCAACGTCCCTGCGACCAGCCTGCGCTAGCGTCGTTTTCATTCATTTAATTACAGCAACGGCGACCAGATGGCCGGATAGCGCCGACATTTGTCCCCCCGGGGGTGAGTGGTTAAACATATTCATAGCAAATATTATCCAGATTCTTTGAAACCCCCCCTGCCTTGCCCCGAATGTTCTTGGGGGGGGGGGGTGGGTGTTCGGGGCAACGCATGACCCTCTGTGTTTTTATCTCACTTAAACGCAGAACAGCGGCTCGGGGGTGGAATTCCTCTCCCTGCGCTCGATTTTCACAAAATCTTTGCAATTTTTGACCTGCGAGTCTGCAGCCTCTCTGCCGAGCACGGCTGAGGACTGTGCCGGGGGGAAGCCTGACAGACAGACAGGCAGACAGATGCAGAGGCATGTAATCGTATGAGCCCCGTTTCCTTAGGAAATCGGCTTAAAATAATAACTGGAAGATATTAAAGCTGTTTCACAATGGGAGGGCAGGCAGGGGGAAGAGGAAGGGCTCTTTGCTCCTTTGTAATGTAAAGTGGGGCCTGAAATATTGCTCCTCACTGAAAGGGAAAAGAATAATAAATACGAGGATGTTATTTACGTGTGACCATTTGAGCTCTTCCCTTTTTTTCCTGAGGATACTCCACATACAGCTGGGGAAATTAATTGGGTTTGGCCAGCCAAGGAGCTGAGCGGGTGACGTCTGGGTCACCGAAGGGAGGAGATTTGTCCCTCAGGTCCTTAAAAACTCCCCAATAACCTTCCCTGATGCTGCTGAAGGAGTCGGAGGGAGAAGATGCTCTTGGGGAAAGGTTCAGGGGACATGGTGTGGGGAGCAGGAGCGTCTTGAACCCCAGGGAAATCCCCTGGAGCCGAAACAGCAGGAGAGGGCAAGGCAAAGGCATCTCCCTGCCTTTTTATTCTTAATTTTTATTCTTAATTCTTATTTTTTTCCCTGCAGAAGCTGACCCCGAGCAGCGTACAGCACCATGAGCACCCACGGCGGTAAGCAGGAGCACTGGCCGCTTTCGGGTGGGGATGTGCGGTGCCAGGGCTGGATGCTCCACGCACAGCGTCAAGTTGGGCTGAATTTATCCTGTAACAGGCATTTCATCCCTTTTAACCAGAATTTTTAAATCATAACCCTGTTTAAACAGTGGGGTTTGGTGGTTGCGTCTCATTTTTCCCGCTCGAGCAAAGAGCTGGTTCTATCTGCTGAATGCCTTGCAAAGAAAAGGGGGAGATTTCCCAGGATAAATGCTTTTTTCTTCCTAAAAAACCCACTTTTGTCCCTGTGTGCTGAATCGAGGGGTTTGTTTGGTGCCTGGGGGAAAACACAGGGGATGTGACAGGGTCAGGATGTCTCCTGTCATTTCCAAAATTAAATATTTTAACTTTTTGTTTCAAAATAATGTCTCATTTAGGAACAGCTGCTTCAATCCGTTTTTCTTTTTAAAAAAAGCAACCCACAAACCCAAAATATAGATAAAGAGGAAAAAAATGCCCACAAAAATAAAATATAGATAAAAGAAAACATTTCATTTCGCCCCAGACAAACCAGTTTCCTCCTGCCCACCCACCCCAGCGCAGAGGGCAGCGACAGCGCGGGGCCAGCCCGTCCCCTCGCCAAAAACCATCGGGAAAACGCAATTTTTACTGGCCAATTCCACCCAGATTTCAGAGGAGCGCTTGGTCTCCAGGAAAATGCAATTTTCACTGACCCATTCCACCCAAATTTCAGAGGGGCGCTTGGTCTCTGGGAAAACCAAGCACCCGGATGCCTCACACTCACAAGCGAAATGAAAAAAAAAAAAAAAAAAGACACTTTCCAAAAGCAGTGTTTGTCCCCAAAAAGCCCATCGCTGCCCCTGGGGGACCCCGCTCCGGCCAAGGCACCCAGCAGCACCCCAAAACTGGGTCCACCCAACCACAGCTTTGAGGATATTTAAGCCCGTAGTGCCATCTGCTGGCAAAGGGCCCCCCAAATCCCCCCAATTTTGCTGCCAAAACCCCACGAGTCTCCCCCCAAAAAGGTCCCCAGAGCATCCGCAGATGTCGCCAGCCCCTCACACCCACCTTCTGCGGGCGAAACAGCCGGGGTGGGGGGGTTAAAGCAGTTTAAAGCTGGTTTTAAGCAGTTTAAGGCCATTTTTAAAGCTGTTTTTAAGCAGTTAAAAGCTGTTTTTAAGCAGTTAAAAGCCGTTTTTAAAGCAATTGGAGCCCTTTTAGGAGAGAGGACCAAACCCCTGGATATTTCCCCGATACCTCCCCAAAGAGCCCAGGGCAGCCGCTGGCAATGGAAACTTGGCAAATTTAATACTGATACAGGAGGGTTTTGCTTTACACAGCAAAAATTAACCCGTGGAGGTCACCGGGATAGCGAGAAAGCCAGGAGCCTACCAGGATTTAATAAAAACATGTACAGGGGTAACGGACAGATACAAAACACCAGCAGGGACTGGAGTCCTCCTACCTCAAGGCTCGGCCGGGTTCGCTGTAACTTGGGTTTTTTTCTTAAAAAAAAAAAATGTAAAAGTTTGCTCAGGGGGTTGGTGCACCTGGGCAGCGAAGGCGACCCCGGATCGGGGTTTTAAAATTTTTTTTTTTTTTCCATTCACCTCATGGCCGTGCACCCCAACGTGGTCAGGGACCACCGTCCCCATTTTGGGTCTGGTTCAGCTCTCTGGGGAGCTGGAAGGCACTTTGGGACCCCTGAAAAATAGGGGCGCACCCCAAAAAAAAAAAACCCAACAGGTGCACCCCAGGGATGCTGCTGCTGCCCCGTGATGGTGGCAGGGGTGACAGCTCATCCTGCTCACAGCCGCAGAGGCCGTGCCTGGCCGTCACGTCTCGATGTATTATACAAAGATTAAAAAATATAAAAATCTTAAAAAAATCACCAACCCTATTGGCACAAGTAAGCTCTACGTACCATCTCGCCGCGTGGATGGGGGGCAGAGGGGGCGTCGGTGGGTCCCAGCACCCCGGGACGCAGGACAAAGCTCACCAAAATCTACCCTGACCTCCGCTCGCCCACTGTCGCAGCAGGGCCACCCGCACCCCTCGGTGGCCAAGGTGGGGCGTCCCCCTTAAACCCCTGTGGGACCCGGGTGGGGTTTGTCCCAGCGACACCCCGTTTCTCTTCTCTCTGCGCTGACGGGGTCGGGGGGGACACCCCGAAATCCTGCCGGTGTCTTGCATCGAGTCTGTCTGGGTGATGTAGGGGGGAAAACGCCGTCCTCCGAGGGGAGAAATCGGCGGTGGCCCCAGCGCGACAGGGTGGGCTTCGGTGTCCCCTCGCAGGTTGCCCGTGCTGGGGCAGGTGTCCTCATCCCCCGAGGTGTCCTCGTCCCGCTGGGCTTAGAAGTCTGAATCGGCGTCCAGCAGCTCCGCGTCCACCAAGTTGGTCCGGGAGTGGATGGGGGCTAAGCCGGCCCGTCGGCTTTGAGTCCTGGCCCCTCCGCCGCCGTGGGGCAAGGGACCAGGGTTGGGGGGCCAATGAGGACCCCCATTGTGCTGCCGGCGCCCGCTGCTGGGGCCAGGGCTCTCCTCCTCCTCCGGGGAGCCGCTCTCGGGGCAGAAGGGGTTGGTGACGAGGTGGAAGACGTTGGCTCTGCGGCGGCCGTCCCAGGGGCCCCCGGCGAAGGTGGCTTCGGGCTGCCCGGGAGGGAGCCCCGGGAGGATGTCGGGGGCGAAGGCGACCAGGCAGGGCTGGGGGGGCAGCTGGGGCAGGCGAGGGACGGCACTGGGGGCCAGGGGGGCCGCAGAGCCCCCCAGGCAGCGCTCAGGACTTGGGCACACCTCCTTCTTCTTCTTCCTCCGCTTTTTCTTGCGGCTATTGCGTTTTTGCAGGTCGGGGGAGACATCGGCTTCCACCAGCCAGAGGTTGGCCCTCTCCTCCGGCGGCACTGCGGGACATGGGGCGGGTGAGACCGGCCATGTCCTGCCCAGTGCCCCCCCCCCCGGTTCTACCTCCCCGCACATCCCCAACACCCCTCAGCCCAGCTCCCATGTGTCCCCCCCATCCCAGAGATGTCCCAAACGGTCCCCAAGGACTTGCCAGGTGTCGCCACAGGCGTCACAGAGATGTCCTGGGGCAGGATAGCCCCTCTCCTGGCCACCATCTTGGTGACGTGTTGGGCCCACGCCGAGGATACGTCAGCCGATGGCTCGTTGATGTCAAACGCTAAACCAGCTGCAACGACAAGGGGGGAGCCGGGTCAAGGGTGGGGCGGACAGTGGGGACTCTGGGGGGCTGTCCCCTCCCCTGGGCACATACCCACGGGCCCATCATGTGAGACGGTGTGCATGCTGAAGGACAACTCCTGGCCCGGGTCGCGCAGCAGCTCCTTGCGCTTGGAGAAGGCCTTGGCAATCATCTTGCTCTTCTTGATCCTCTTGGGCTGGTCGTCGCTCTGTCCCGTCAGCCTGGGGACACAGTGGGTCAGAGCAGGGACACAGGGACCCTCCCCTCCTCTGGACAGGAACTCCCGAGGGATGGGGACCCTGGGGACCTGCAGAGCAGGAGAGGTCACCCCGTTCCCAAACCGCTGTCCGCTGCGAGCCCGCAACTCATTGAGCCGACAGACAAAAATTTGGGGGACAACCTCCAACATCTCAGGACGTTGGATGGGGCAGGAATGACCCCCACGGAGCTGCGGTGACATCCCCGGAGTCCCACCTGCACCAAGTACGCTTCCAGATGAGCAGGGTGGCCTTGGTCCAGACCCAGGTGCTCATGGAGACGCCGGTGCCAAACATGGCAAAGAGGTTGATCTTCTCCACCAAGAGACTTGGCCGGTTCTTGATCTCGCAGTCCGGGATGGGCTTGTTGGTCTGCGTGGCGATGGTGACGTTGGCCTCGCACCTGCAGGGACAGAGGCAGGACGGTGGCCGTAAGGAGGGGGGACACCCAGCGACACCCCACAGCTCTGCGGAGGGACGATGCGGTGGCAACGCTGGAAGGGGGACACGGGGTTGTCCACTCTGCGACGTCCCCCCCGCTCAACGTGAGGCGCTGGGACGTCACCAGCGTCCCACTCGCCCTCCCGTCCCCGTCCCACTCACAGGACATATTCCCGAAAGCTGCGCTCCCACTCCGCCTGGTTGAAGAAGTCATAAAAGTGGCAGCCAAAAGTGATGAAGACGAAGCCGAAGGCCAAGAAGCCGAAGATGCCTGGAAGAGAAGTGGGACATCCCCAGTTTAACCGGACCCCAACAACACCGAGACAAAGATGTGGCACTGGAACTGTGCCACTGTCACTACAGCTTTGTCCCCACCGCCCCCCAGGAAGGTGGGATGGGGCTGTCTGGGTTCGGAGGCCAAAATATCCCCATTCCCGTTCAAATTGCCATGGAAACGGCAGCGACGGAGCCCCCCTTACCCAGCCGCAGCATGGTCTCGTTGATCTTGCTGGCCGCCTTCTCACTCAGCAGCCCGGGATGGTTGCTCTTGATGGAGAAGAGCGTCATGACCCCTGTGGTGGAGGGACAAGGTGACCAGGGTCAGGGGGACACTCACGGTATCCCCGTCCCCGCACCGCGGCGAGCCCGCACCTACCCCGGATGAGAAAATAGCCCCCCACGATGAGGACGAGCCCGATGGGTGCCAGGACGAAGCCGGCGCGGTAGCGGTAGTTCTTGTACCCAACGAAGCAGATGCCACTGACGGAGTCACCATCCACCTGAGAGAGATGGGGACGGGGTGGAGGGGGGGTCACGTTGGCTGCGGCCACCCCTCCCCGCCAACGTCACCCTGGAAGGGAACCACTGGGCTACGGGATCGTGGCCCCGTTACCTGCGCCACGGCCAGGATGGCCACGGTGAGGACAAAGGGGATGGACCAGGTGATGAGGTGGAAGTAGGAGGTTTTGCCCAGCAGCGGCTGGTAGGTGGTGCCCAGAGCCTTGAAGGAGGTGTGCCAGGCGTAGGTCAGCATGACGAACCAGATGACACCCGACATCAGTGAGTAGTAAACGATGACGAAGATGATGACGCAGGAGAGTGTCTCATTGGAGCTACGAGGAGAGGTGAGAGAGAAGCGTCATCAACCTCCATGAGGGGACACAGAGAGGAAGATCACTCCTACCCCAGGAGCAGAGGATGATCTCTCCTACTCAAGAGCAGAGCAAGACCTCTCCTACCCCAAGAGTGAAGGAAGACCTCTCCTACCCCAGGAACGGAGGAAGACCTCTCCCACTCCAGGAGAGGAGGAATATCTCTCCTACCCCAAGAGTGGAGGAAGGTCTCTGCTACCCCAGAAGAGGAGGAAGATCTCTCCTACCCCAAGAGTGGAGGAAGATCTCTCCCACCCCAAGAGCAAAGCATCCTCCATGCTCCCAAGAGGCCAGGAAACCCCTGAGAGCCCTCCTCAGTCTCGAGGACACCTCTTGGCATGTGGCCGTGGTGGGATGGGGATGAAGGTGACACGTACGTGGGTTCCCCCAGCCGCATGGTGCCATCGGCCCGGCACACGATCTCGTCACGGGCGCCGTCCATGAACTGCGCCAACCAGCCGATGCTGCCCACGAAGAAGCAGGCGTTGACGTAGAAGAGGATGACGGCGGGATAACGGTTGGAGTTCCTCCAGTCGGCGACAAACGTGGCCTGGCGGGGAGGAGAAAGGGACAACTTGGTGCCTGGTCCCCTTTCGGGGACACCTCCCATGTCCCCCCACCGCATCTCACCAGGGTGAAGAAGGTGCAGAAGATGGTGACGGAGCTGAAGGCGGCGATGTAGACGTGCATCTCGCGATGCTCCTTCTCGGTGAAAAGCGGGTTCTGGCACTGGATGCCGCAACCTTCCACGTCCTCGTACCAACTCTTGGGGTTGTCCGTCCGCACCAGCGGCGCCTCGCACTGCCCCGAGCTGTTGAACTTGATGTTCTGCACCTCGTTCTGCCGCAGGAGGAGAAAGGAGAGGCCGTGAGGAGGAGGAGGAGGCACCCCCACAGCTGTGCTGCCGGTGTGGACATCGCTCCCCCGTGCAGGGCTGGGGACAGGCGGCGTTTCCCCGCTGTCCCGTGGGGATTTGGAAAGGATTCACAGAATCCCAGAATCATTCAGGTTGGAAAAGCCCCTCGGGATCATTGAGTCCAACCATCAGTCCCACTCTACAAAGTTCTCCCCTACCCCACATCCCCCCACAGCTCATCCAAATGGCCCTTAAACACACCCAGGGATGGGGACTCCACCCCCTCCCTGGGCAGCCTATTCCACTCTCTCACCACTCTTGCTGGGAAACATTTTCCCTCATGTCCAGTCTGAACCTCCCCTGTTGCAGTTTAAAGCCGTTCCCTCTTGTTCTGTCACTAATTCCCTGGGAGAAGAGACCAGCACCAACCTCTCTACAACGTCCTTTCAGGGAGCTGTAGAGTGATGAGGTCTCCCCTCACCTTCTCCTCCTCACACTGAACAGTCCCAGCTCCTTCAATCTCTCCTCACAGGATTTATTCTCCAGGCCCTTCCCCAGCTCGTTGCCCTCCTCTGCCCTCGCTCCAGCCCCTCGAGATCTCTCTCGTATTGAGGTGCCAAAAACTGGACACAACACTCCAGGTGTGGCCTCACCAGTGCAGAGCACAGGGGGACTATCACCTCCCTGCTTCTGCTGGTCACACCAGTGCTGATACAAGCCAGGATGCCGTTGGCTTTCTTGGCCACCTGGGCACACTGCTGGCTCCTGTTCAGCTGCTGGTCAATGAGAACCCCCAGACCCTTCTCTTCCAGACAGCTCCAGCCACCCCTCCCCAAGCCTGTAGCCATGCAGGGGGTTGTTGTGGCCCAAGTGCAGGACCTGGCACTCGCCCTTGCTGAAGCTCATCCCGTTGACGTTGGCCACCGATCCAACCTATCCAGGTCTCTCTGTAGAGCCTCCCTGTCCTCGTGCAGATCGACACTCCCGCTTCACTTGGTGTCACCCGCGCACTGACTGATGACACTGATGACTGTCCCCCCCCACCCCCGTTACCGGGCATCCCTCGGGGAAGCGGTCGGGCGTGCACTTGAGGAAGTCGGGCCAGCCACGCTCGCGCTCCACGATGGTGCAGGGCGCGCGGGTGGCCTGGCAGAGGGTCTGGCTGGGCAGTTCCACTTGGCCGTCCTCACATTTGGGCATGTAGACGGCACAGAGCAGGGGCTGGATGACGTCCCAGCAGCGCGGGGCATTGCGCAGGCCTGCGGGGACAGCGCCGTCACCCCCTCCCTGGGGACGCCCCCTCACCCCCCCCGGACATCACGCAGGGCACAGCCCGGGTGCGGTGGCAGACGCAGCACCCAGACCCCCCCCCAGCCCCGTAACACCCCGTGCCCGCCCCCAGGCCCCTGCTATACCGCTCCCTGCTACACTGCAGTCCCCGCTATAGCGCTCCCCCTCTACACCGTACTGACCCCAGGCGCCCTCTGTACTGTACCCCCTCTGCCACTCTACTGCTCCCTCTATACTGCACCCATACCTGCCTCCCTACTGTATTTCCACCTCCCTATACATCACCCACCCCCCGTCCCCTGCTATACTGCTCCCTTCTATACCCTACGCATCTCCAGGCCCCTGCTATAGCTTTCTATGCTGTAGCCATCCCCGGGCCCCCACTATACTGCTCCTCTCTATGCTGCACCCATCTCCGGTCCCCTGCTATACACTTTGCTATACTGTACTCATCTCCAGGCCCCTGCTGCACAGTTTTCTATACTGCACCCATCCCCAGGACCCTGCTATAATGCTCCTGTCTACACTGCACCCATCTCCAGGTCCCTGCTAATACAGTTTTATATACTATACCCATCCCCAGGCCCCTGATATACTGCTCCTGTCTATGCTGTACCCACCCCCAGTCCCCTGCTATACACTTTTCTATACTGCACCCATCCCCAGGCCCCTGCTATACTGCTCCCCTCTACACTGCACTGGTCTCCAGTCCCCTGCTATATACTTTTCAATACTATACCCACCCCCAGTCCCCTGCTATACACTTTTCTATACTGCACCCACTCCCAGTCCCCTGCTATACACTTTTCTATACTGCACCCATCCCCAGGCCCCTTCTATGCTGCTCCCCCGCTCCAAACTGCACCCAAGCCCCCTCTACACTGCACCCACCTCCTGTCCCCCTCTATTGTGCTCGCTGGCACCCCGTGCCCCCCCCACCCCCCAGCTAGTGCCCGTCCCGGGCCTTTCCCAGACCGTGCCCCCCCCCCCCACCTATGCACCCCCCCCATCCCGCTATACGGCGCTGGGCCGGAGCGCCCCCCCCTCCCCAGCCCCGTCCGTACCGGACCAGAGCAGGAGCTTTCCGTGAGCCTCCTCCTGCGAGGCGGAGTCGGCGGCCAGCAGCGTGGAGGTGGCGGCGTAGGGCAGGGCCGAGCCCAGGCAGGCACCGTAACGGAGCCGTTCGCAGGGCGCGGGCCGGCGGCAGCGCTCGGGAACGGCCGAGGCGTTGAGGAACGGGGCGGCGGGGCAGCGGCGGCCGCCCAGCGCCAGCGCCATCCCCAGCGCCAGCGCCCACCGCCACCCGCCGCCCTGCGCCGCCATCCCGGCCCGCACCGGCGCTAGGCGGGCGGCCCGGCCCCGGCCCCGGCCCCCGCCATGCCCCGACGCCCTTTGTTGAGCTCGCCGGGAGCGGAGCGGGGCCGCTCCTCCTCCTCCTCCTCCTCCCTCAGCGCGGCCCGGCCCGCCACGGCCCCGCGCCCCCCGCCGGGGCGGGCTGAGGAGAGGCGGCGCGGCGGGAGGAGCGGGCGGGGGGGGCACCCCGCTTTTGAGGGGAAAAAGTGGCTTTTTGTGAGGAAAAAGTTCTTTTTTTTGGAGCGGGCAGGGAGAGAACGAGTTTTTGAGGGGGGAAGCGGCTTTTTGTGAGGAAAAAGTTCTTTTTTTTGGAGCGGACAGGGAGAGAACGAGTTTTTGAAGGGGGAAGTGGCTTTTCGTGAGGGTAAGCTACTTATTTTTGGAGAGGGCAGGGAGAGGATGAGTTTTTGAGGAGGGAAGTGGCTTTTCATGAGGAAAAAGTTCTCTTTTTTTTGGAGTGAGCAGGGAGGGGACGAGTTTTTGAGGAGGAAAGTGGCTTTTCATGAGGAAAAAGTTCGGGGTTTTTTGAGCAGGCCGGGAGGGGACAAGTTTCTGAGGAGAAAAGTGCCTTTTTGTGAGGAAAAAGTTCCCTTTTTTTGAGCGGACAGGGAGGGGTCAAGTTTTGGAAGAGGAAAGTGGCTTCTCGTGAGGAAAAAGTTCCTTTTTGGAGCAGACAGGGAGGGACGAGTTTTGGAGGAGGAAAGTGGCTTTTCGGGAGGAAAAAGTTCGGGTTTTTGGAGCAGGCCGGGAGGGGACGAGTTTTTGAGGGGGAAAGTGGCTTTTCATGAGGAAAAAAGTTCCTTTTTTTCTGCTGCGGGCAGGGAGGGAAGAGTTTTTGAGGAAGAAAGTGAGGGTTTGAGGAGGGGGATCGCACTCAGAGAGGGAAGAGGGTTGTACTGCCGAGGGGGGCTGCTGGAAGGGGGGAAGGTTGGGGGGGGGGTGGAAATACTGGATTTTGTGAAGGGAAGGTTGGTTTTAGGGAGGGAGAAGTCGCTTTGGGGAGGGGAAATGTTGCTTTGGAAGGGGGAGGAGTCGCGTTTTTGGAGGAGAAAGTTTGTTTTTTTCGGAGAGAAGTTGGACTGGGGGAGGAGAGGAGAGATTTGGGACGGGGAAGTTGGTCTCGAGGGGGTAAAAGTCACTTCTTGAGGGAGAGAAGTCGGGTTTGGGGAGCATAGAAGTTGTTTTAGCAAGGAAAAAGTTACTTTTGGGGGGTAAAGTTGCTTTTTGGGCAGAGGAGTCACTTTTTGGAGTTGTTTTTTAGGGAGATAAAAGTCACTTAGGGGAGAAAAGTTGGAGGGCGGAAAGTTGCTTCTTGTTGGAGGAAAAGTTTTTGTGAGGGAGAAGTCACTTTTCGGAGGAGAAAAGTTGTCTTTGGGGAAGAAAAGCCACTCTTGGTGGACAAAAGTTGCTTTTGGGGGACAAAGGCATTTTATTGGGAGAGAAAAATTCCTTTTGAGGATAAAAGTCACTTTTTTAGGGGGAGAGGTTACTTTTAAGGGGAAGATAAGTCCCTTTTTGAGGACAAGAGTCACTGGGGGGAGAAAAGTTACTTTTTTGAGGGGAGGAAAAGTCAGTTTGGGGGGAACAAAAGTGAGTTTTGGGGGGAGAAAAGTTGCTGTTTGGGGATAAAAGTCCCTTTTGGGGCAAAAAGTCACTTTTTTGAGGGGGAAATTACTTCTAGGGGAGGAAGTCAGTTTGGGGGGGACAAAAGCCACTTTTGGAGGGAGAAAAGTTGCTTTTGGGGAAAAAGGGCCCTTTTGGGGAGAGAAAAGTTACTTTTTTGAGGGAGAAATTACTTTTGGGGGAGGAAAAGTCAGTTTGGGGGACAAAAGCTGCTTCTGGAGGGAGGAAAGTTTCTTTTTGGGGAGAAAAGTTACTTTTTTGAGAGAAGTTACTTTTGGGGGAGGAAATGTCAGTTTGGGGAGACGAGGCATTTTTGGGGGGAGAAAAATGGATTTTGGGGGATAAAAGTCCCTTTGGGGGGGGGAAAGTTACTTTATTGAGGGGGGAGTTATTCTGGGGGCAGGAAAAGTCAGTTTCAGGAGACAAAAGCCACTTTTGGGGGGAGAAAAATGCTTTTTGGGGACAAACATCCCTTCTGGGGGGAAAAAAGTTGCTTTTTGGGGCTAAAAGTCAGTTTATTGATGGGGAAGTCACTTTTTGGGGATGAAAGTCAGTTCGGGGTGGCGGAAAAGCCACTCTTGGAGAGAACCAGATTTTTTGGGGAGAAGTAGCTTTTTACAGGAAAAGTTTTGGGTAGAAAAGTAACTTAGGGGGGGCGGGGGATGTCCCTTTTCAGGGGGACGTGTCATTCTTTAGAGAAGCGATCGCTTTTTGGGGGAGAAACTGCTCTCTTGGGTGGCAAGCTCCATTCTGGCAAGGGAGCAAGGTGGCTTTTTAGGGGCAGAGAAACTCCCTTTTTTGGGGAGAGAAGTGCCTTTTGGCAGGGGGGAATGTGTGGACTTCTGAAGAAGTTGCTCTTTTTGGGGTGAGAAGTCTTTTTTTGGGGGGGAACGTCACTCTTTGGGGCACAGCAGGGGGACCATTTTCTGGCTGGGGGATGCTGGAGGGAACCGGGGGCCACCGTGGCTAACGCTGGGGCAGGATCAGGCCAGCGTGGCCACCGTGTCCCCGAGAGCCCTGTGCCACCGCGGGGGGGGGGACACGGGAGGGGGGGGACAAACGTGCACAGGGAGGTGGCAGAGGGACACGGGACGCGCACACAAAGGGCCGGCGCTGGGCCGCATCCCGTCTCCCTCTGCGGCGGGGCGGCGCGGGGGGACCACCCAGCCCGAGGAGCAGAAAAAATTAACTAAAAAAAAAGAAAAAAACACGGAAAAAAACTCCACCCACGGTTTGCGACGGCTCCAAAAAGCGGCAGCAACACCGGGAGCCCACAATGCTGACTGGGGGGGGGGGCAGCAGCCCCCCCAGCTCTTGACACCCCAAAATTTTGCAGGCTCTTCCCTGGGGCAGACGAGGAAGCTTGGTGGGGGCTTCTCTGCTGTCTACTAGCTGGTTGTGCTGCCCCCCACCCCCTTCCTCCTTTTTTTGGGGCCTCGCAGCCTAAATCTGTTGTGATGGCGGGGGCCAAGGCGATGTGTGTCCCCCCCCGCCGCGGGGACGGCAGGCTCCGGATTTTGTCTCTATTCTCCTCAAAAGTGAAGGGAAATGTCCCAGGGGGACACGGGATGGCGCCTGTCCCCTCCTGCGCACGGGACTCAGCACCAGGGAGGGGGGGATAACAGTGACGGGACCCCCACCCTCCACTAACGAACCTCCCCCCCCCCCCCCCCCCGCCCCCGGGTCAGCCCTGGGCAGGAACATCCTCACGGTCCTTCTTCTTCCAGGGTGGCCAGGCCAGAGGCCGCATCCCCCCAGGGTCACAGAGATGGAGCCTAGCGACAGGGGCAACGTCCCCAGTTCCCACCTCCCCCCCTGGGGTGAAGGCTGTGTGGATCGGGAGAGGACGGACAGACAGACAACGGACAGACAGCAGTTCACCAACGGTCAGTTCCGTCCCCCAAATGGCACGCAGCAGCACGGCACGTCCCAGCAAACCCGGCACCCAAAGTCCCCAGCATCCCTCTCCGGGTGTCCCGCTCCAACCTCCCTCTCCTTCAGCAAAGCCCCTTCGGCTCTTCCAAGGGATCCGGGGTTTGCAAAAAAAAAAAAATTAAAAAAAAAATCACCGTTGAGGTCACGGCTTCTCGAGCTGCCGCCGCACCGGGGCCTCAGTACCAGGGGTCTGCCCGGTGCTGGTGGTTGTAGAGCTGCAGCTTGATCTGGTCTTTGATCTGGTGGATGAGGATCTGAGCCAGCAGGATGCCCACCAGCTGAGGGAGAGGAGGAGGAGAGGACGGGGTGAGGAAGGACGTGGGGAAGGACAGACAGATGCAAGGAGGAGATAAGGATGGATGTGAGGGATGAGGAAGGAGGCGAGGGAGGGGGCGAGGAAGGACAGACGGACATGAGGGAGGAGGGAGGGATGAGGAAGGAGGGACAGATGCAGGGAAGAGATGAGGAAGGACGCATGTGAGGACAGACAGACACGAGGAAGGAGGCAAGGAAGGACACGTGCAAGGACGGACAGATGCACACAAGGAAGAGGTGAGGAAGGACGGACGGATGCGAGGAAGAGGTGAGGATGGATGCGAGGAAGAGGTGAGGAAGGACACAAGGATGGAAGGATGGACAGATGTGGGGGAGAGATGAGGAAGGATGTGAGGACAGACGGACACGAGGATGGATACAATGAAGAGATGAGGAAGGACACGAGGATGGATGCATGCACGCATGTGAGGAAGAGATGAGGAAGGATGGACATGAGATGAGGAAGGACAGACACATGCACGCAAGGAAGAGATGAGGACAGACATGAGGAAGAGATGAGGAAGGACGGACACGAGGAAGGAAAGACGGATGCAAGGACGGATGCACGTGAGGAAGAGACAAGGAAGGATGGACTTGAGGGAGGATGGACACGAGGAAGACATGAGGAAGGATGCGAGGAAGAGACGAAGGTGGAGGGAGGCCGGGCGGACGGAGGCGAGGCCGGAGGGCCGCGGTACCTGGGGGAGGGCCAGCCCCAGGGCGATGCCCCCCAGCAGCAGCAGGTTGCTGTGGATCCAGCTGCCCAGGGTGTCGACGCAGCCAGTGGTGTAGATGACGGCGCCAGCCTCCAGGTAGCCACGGGCCTGCACGCCCCATCCGCACTGGGTGTTCACCACAGCCTGGTGGGGGGGGGACAAAACCCACTGGGCTGGGGCGGAGGGGGGGTCCCTGCTTTTGGGGGGGCGAACAGGAGCTCAGGTGTCCCCTTCCTCTGGGCCCTCGGTGTCCCCAGCCCATCCCTCCACCGCTGGGTCCCCTAAACCCCCCAGCCCCCACAAGGGACAATACCTGAGCGGGAAGGGGGGGTGACAGCGTCGCTGCCTGCCACCCCCCCACCCCACACAGCGGGAATCCGCCCTGACCCCCCTGCAGCACCCCTAAACCCGGAGGACGGTGGAGGCTGCCACACATTGCTGGTGGGTTCCCTCTCACAGAATCCCAGAACCATCTCTGTTGGAAAAGCCCTTGAAGCTCCTCCAGTCCAACCATGAACCTCACCCTGACCGTTCCCAACTCCACCAGATCCCTCAGCGCTGGGTCAACCCGACTCTTCAACCCCTCCAGGGATGGGGACTCCCCCCCTGCCCTGGGCAGCCCATTCCAACGCCCAACAACCCCTTCTGCAAAGAAATCCTTCCTAAGAGCCAGTCTGACCCTGCCCTGGCGCAGCTTGAGGCCATTCCCTCTTGGCCTGCCGCTGGTTCCTTGGCTCAAGAGACTCATCCCCCCTCTCTGCACCCTCCTTTCAGGCAGTTGCAGAGGGCCATGAGGTCTCCCCTCAGCCTCCTCTTCTCCACACTAAACCCCCCCAGTTCCCTCAGACGCTCCCCATCACACCTGTGCTCCACACCCTGCACCAGCTCCGTTGCCCTTCTCTGGACACGCTCGAGTCATTCAATGGCCTTTTTGGAGGGAGGGGCCCAAAACTGAACCCACTCATCGAGGGGCGGCCTCACCAGTGCCGAGCACAGGGGTCAGATCCCTTCCCTGTCCCTGCTGGCCACGCTAGTGCTGATACAAGCCAGGATACCATCGGCCTTCTTGGCCACCTGGGCACACTGCTGGCTCATGTTCAGCCGGCTGGCAATCAACACCCTCCTGGGGAGGTGGGGGGCTCCAGGCTCAGTGCAGCCCCAAGGGATGGGAGGAGAGATGCAGAGTAAGGGGGTCCCCTGAGAGCACCCCGGGGTGTCCCCCCCAGCCCCGAGGACACTGTCCTCACCTGGTGGGTGTCCCGCAGGCAGCAGGAGAAGGGGACAGAGCAGCGCTCCTGGCTGGGGTTGGCGGGGGTGCAGTTGAAGTACATGTTCTGGGACCAATCCTTGTAGGACACCCCCCCGCAGCAGCTGAACTGTGAGGGGGGGGGGACACAAAGGGACACTGGGTCAACAGGCAGAGCGTGACGGCCCTCCCAAACCACCCCCCCCACGCCCCACTCGCCCCAGCACCGCTGGCTTTAGGGACAGCCGCGTCCACTTTTACTAGCTCCTACAGAAACACTGTCCCGTTGTCTCCCAGTTTTTATCCAGGGCTTCACCGCCAACATCAAACCCCTCGTGGAGGAGCCACCCGACACCCTCACCCCACGGATTTAAAGCGAGAGCCACAATCTCCACGCCTGACCTGCGAGTGGGGACACGTGTGACCCCCCCATGGCTCCCCGCACCTCCTTCTGCCCGACGTCGATGAGGTTCTGCAGGTCCGGGTCGTCCCGATAATGCACGATGGCGGCGTTGATGATGTCACTGACCTTCCCACGCGCCTGCGGGACAGGGACAGCCAGGGGAGGACACACACCAGCAAGGTTGTCACCCAGCGGGACAGGCTGGGGGTCACCCAGACCCCCCCCCGCAGCGCTGCTCCCCCTTCCCCCTGCTCCCCGGCGGTACCTTATCGGAGAAGACAAAGCCCAGCACGCCGGCCGCCAGCTGCAGGAGGAAGACGATGGTCAGGCAGACGGAGAACTGCGAGGGCAAGAGGAGTGTGATGGCGGCAGAGAGACGCCGCGGTGACACCCCAGAGCGGGGACACGACAACACCCACCATCGCCAGCCACTCACCGCCTGCAGCAGGCAGATGTTCTCCCGCAAGGAGCCGACGCAGCCGCAGAAGGTGATGAGGAAGATGAGGACACCCACCGCGATGAGCAGCACGGCGGGATCCACCGCCAGGCAGGCCAGCGCCGCCTCTGCCGCAGCGAGCCGTCACCGCCACCCGCGCGGCGGCACCCCCGAGCCGGCACCCCCGAGCCCCCCAACCTCACCTGCGTGTTTCAGCAGCCGGGCGTAGACCCCCACCGCCACCGTCGCCATCGAGATCATCTGCGGAGCGAGATGGTGGCGGGGTTTGGGCCACCTCAGAGCCAGACCCGCTGCCTCAGTTTCCCCTCGACAGCCCCGCACGGACCCGACGGCGGCGTCACAGGTAGGACAGAGCCCCCAGTGCGTCCCCCCCAGTGCAGGGAGGTCACCTCCGTCCCCACCAGCCCCTCCCCGCTCCGGGTGGCCGGACATGGGGACGTCGTTTGTGGGAAATGAGAAACTTCCTCAAAAAAAAGGGATTTGGAACGTGGGAAAAGCCCTTGAAAAAAACCCGACCGTCGGAAAAAAGCCCCCAGGAAACTTAAAAAAGAAAACAAACCCCAAAACGCGAAAAAATCCAACCCAAAAGAAAAAAAATCCTCAAAAAACATAAAAATCCCCCAAAACACATAAGACAACTTCCCCAAAACACATTAAAAAATCCTCAAAAAATGTTTAAAAATTCCCCCAAAAACATTAAAAAATTCCCCCTTAAAACACATTAAAAGAATTCCCCAAAACACATCAAAATACTTCCCCAAAAGACATTTTAAACCATCCTCAAAAAATATTTTAAAAATTCTCCAAAAAACATTTTAAAAATAAAATTTTTAAACCCCCAAAAACTTTAAAAAACCCCAAAAATCATTTTAAAGAAATCCTCAAAAAACATTAAAAAAAATCCCAAAACACGTTAAAAGAATTCCCTGAAAAACATAAAATAATCCCCCCCATTTTTAAAAATGCTCAGAAAACATTAAAAAAATCCTCAAAACCCATCAAAATACTCCTCCAAAAATATTGTAAAAAATCCTCAGAAAAACATTTTAAAAAATCCCAAAAGACCCCAAAACATGGACAGTCATGTGACTTCCACGCACGAGACGTGCCCCGGGGAGGGGGGGCTGGGGACAAGGGCTGTCTGCCCCCCCCAGTGTCACCGCTCGGGGGGGCCGTCACCTGCGCGGGGCCAGGATCGGGCCCAACGGCCGGCGCTGGCTGGGGGGTCCCGGGGGAGGGGGGCGATGGGGGCTCGTCCCATTCCCCCACCCCAGCGATAAGGGGGTCCCGGGGCCCCCCGGGAATAGGGGAGGCCCCCCCCGGGCACGACCCCCCGGCACTCACCCAGAAGAGCGTGTTGAAGAAGAAGAGCACGTACTTCACCGCCGGGCTCACGAAGGAAAACTCGTCCCCTTGGGGCCTTGCCATGGCCGAGCCGGGCCCAGCTAAGCCGGGTCCAGCTGAACTGGGTCCAACCGCGCCGCGCCGAGCCGAGCCGAGCCCTGAGGCGACCGATCCGCTTCGCGACCCCGCCGCGAGCGGCCGACGGCCCGCCCCCTCCCTTCACCGCGCTCTCATTGGCCCGTCTGGCTCGCTCTGCCTTCTCATTGGTGGTCCGTCCCGTCGCTCAGCCTCCGCCTCCCCCCTACCCCCTCCAGCGCTGTGTGTCTCCGCCGCACCTGTTCGCCGCGTCCCCGCCCTTAAAGGGGCAGCGCCCCCTCCGCCCTTAAAGGGGCAGCGCCCCCTCCGTCCTTAAAGGGGCAGCGCCCCCGCTTTTTCAATCACGTGAGGAGCCACTTCGGCTCCTCGCGGCTGACCGCGCACCCCCAAAACTGCCCGAATCGCGCTGTGGGAGCCCAGAGACCCCCAGCCCGGGGGGGGCAGGGGGTATGGTTACATTTTACCATAATTAGCACTTATAATTGATTTCTGCCTTCGGTGACAGCTCTTGGAGGGACGCAGGGAGACAGCGGGGACCATTGCGGGGACAGCAGGGACACGGGGAAGCCGTTTGTCCCCAAAACGCTCCCAGCTGGGGAGATTGGGGGTTACCCTGCAAGGGCACGGCCAAATCTCTGACCCCAAATTTGCAGAAATCACCCCAAAACGGGCAGTGCCAACTCTCCATCCCCAGCAACCTCAGGGGAAGCAGGAGCCCAAAACCCGGCGATTCCCTTCTCCGCTGCTCAAACCTGTGAGCTGCGTAAAAAACGGCAAGTTTGGTGGATTTCTTTGTGTTTCCCTTTATTTCTGGGTGTCGAGTGGGACGCCCAAAGCCCACAGGGGGGAGGAGGAGGAGGAGGAGGAGGAGAAGGAGGAGGAGGAGGAGGAGGAGGAGGAGGAGGAGGAGGAGGAGGAGGAGGAGGAGGAGGAGGAGGGATCCTTCCTCCACCACCACGCTCTGCTCCGTCCCCTCCACGCTCACCTCGTTTACATTAATTACAGAGTCAACCCGGGTCGCGGGGAAGCAGCGGGTCCCTTCCTGAACCGGATTCAAGCCTCAAATCCCATTTTTTTGCTAATTTTTGCCCCTATTTTTTTGCATCAGGCTTTATTCACGGCCCCTGTGGGCAGAGGCAAGAGCCGCCGTCTTGTCCCATCACCAGGACATGGTTCCCTTTGCTTGGAGGAGCACCACCTCCCAGGTATTATTATTTTTATTATCATATTTATTATATTTATTATTATTTCTCTGCCATGCGCGGGTTCATCAAGGCTGGAAAGCCCCGGGGAGCCGCTGCCGGCGCCAGCACCGCCCTTCCTGCAGGCAACCGAGAACTTTGGGCAGAGGAACCGAGACCAAAAATCTCCTCCTCGCTCTTAGGGTCACCAAGGTGCCACCGCATCAATGGCACCCAGCCCGTGGCACCAAGGAGCCACCACCCAGCCACGGGGGTTGATGTGGCCCCGAAAACACCGTGGTTGATGCCCGTGGGCCACTGGAGAGCCCCCTCGGGCAACCTGTGAGGGCGTGGTGGGGCTGAACACTCCCAGGTCCCACCAAAATGCTTCTGCCCCGGCGATGGAGATGAAGGTGCCCACGTTGGCCAGCGGATGCACCGTCCGTCTGTCAGATCTACACGTCTGTCGGTCAGACCTGCGTGTCCACCCATCAGATCTACGTGTCCCTCATCGGATCTGTGTGTGGTGGCCTTTGTGGCTGTGGTGATTGTGGTGGTTGTGGTGGCCATGGCAGCCCTGGTGGCCATGCTGGCTGTGGTGGCCATGGTGGCCCCGGTGGCTGTACTGGCCATGGTGGCTGTGGTGGCTGCGGTGGCCTTTGTGGCTGTGGTGGCCGTCATGGTTGTGGTGGTTGTGGTGGCCATAGGCACTGGTGGCCATACTAGCTGTAGTGGCCGTGGTGGCCATAGTGGCTGTGGTGGCTACTGTGGCTGTGATGGCCATGGTGGCTGTGGTGGCCCTGGTGGCCATTGTGGTTGTGGTGGCCTTTGTGGCCGTGGTGGTTGTGGTAGCCATAGGCACTGGTGGCCATACTGGCTGTAGTGGCCATGGTGGCTGTGGTGGCCGTAGTGTTTGTGGTGGCCATTGTGGCTGTTGTGGCTGTGGTGGCCATGGTGGCCGTGGTGGGATGGGATGGCGACAGGGACGAGGACAGGCAGGGGGTGGCGGGGAGGCCCTGGTGGCCCCGCGCTGAGAGCGGGAGGAGGAAGAGGAGGAAGAGCGTGGGGCGGGAAGCGGCCAGGGCACATGCGTGTGTGTGTGTGTACACGTGTGTGTGTGTGTACACGTGTGTGTGTGTGTACACGTGTGTGTGTGTGCACACGGGCGGGGGCTGCTGCGCTGTTACAGCGAGGGCTCCGCGGGGGACGGGGACACGGATGGGGACACTCCACCCCCAGGGACACGGTGGCCCGGGGGGCGTGTCCACGGGGACAGGGGCGGGGCGAGGGGCGTGTCCGTGGGCGGGGCCACCCCGTCCCAGCCGCGGGGGGGTTCGGACGCGCACGGGGACACACACACACCCCCCCCCCCCCCCCGGGACCCTCATATCCCCCCCCCGGGACCCCCATGTCCCGTCCCCCCCCACCCCCACGCGGGGCGCACCGCGAAGGAAGGCCCCCACCGCCCGCTCCGCACTAACGCGCTTTATTGGGGCGGGTTTGGGGGGCATCGCCCCGGCCCCCCCCGAGCCCCCAGTTGGCCGCATCCTGCGTGGTGCCCTCAGGCGCTGGGACTCTTCAGGTCGCCCAAGGCCACGGTTCTTCCTCCTCCTCCTCCATCCGCGGCTCCGGTCCCCTGGGCTGGACCCCGCCGAGGAGCGGGGGGGTGAGGTGGGGCCGCGGGACCCCCCACGGGACCCCCACGGGGCAGGGAGCAGCGCCCCGACGTCCCCACACAGATCCCCGCGCCCGTCACCGTCCTCATCCTCAGCTCAGTCACCACCCCCGTCCCCCTCTTCATCCTCATCTTCATCCATATCTCCATTCCCATCACACCCCATCCTCACCCCCCTGGGCACCCGCAGCACCCACTGGACACCCTCAGCACCCCCCGGGGCACCCGCAACATCCACTGAGCATCCACAGCACCCACAAGACACGCACAGCACCCTCTGAGCACCCACAGCACCCCCCTGGGCACCCCCGGGACCCCTTTGGGAACCCCCAGCACCCACCTGGGCGCCCACAGCACCCACCTGGGCACACCTTTGGGCACCCCCAGCACCCACCTGGGTGCCCACAGCACCCCCTGAGCACCCCCAGCACCCCTTTGGGCACCCCCAGCACCCCTTTGGGCAGCCCCAGCACCCACCTCAGCACATACCTGGGCACCCACAGCACCCCTTTGGGCACCCCCAGCACCCACCTGGGCGCCCACAGCACCCCTTTAAGCACCCTCAGCACCTACCTCAGCACGCACCTGGGCACCCACAGCACCCCTCTGGGCACCCCCACCACCCACCTGAGCACCCCCAGCACCCAGCTGGGCACTCCCAGCACCGCCAGCACCCCTTTGTGCACCCCCAGCACCCACCTGGGCGCCCACAGCACCCTCTGAGCACCCCCAGCACCCCTTTGGGCACCCCCAACACCCACCTGGTCACCCCCAGCACCCCTCTGAGCATGCCCAGCACCCACCTGGGCACCCACAGCCCCCCTTTGGGCACCCACAGCCCCGGCCGCAGCGGCAGCCCACCAGGACGCCGATGGCCACGGCGGTGAAGGCCGCGGTGAGCGCACACACCACCATGATCATGTCCGGCTCTGCGGCCCCGGGGACCCCTGCAGAGCAACCAACGGGGGGGGGACATGGGGACAAAGCCCCCCAACCCCCCTCCCACTTCCCCTGGGGGACCCCCAACCCCCCCGTGAGGTGCAGGACAAGGGGCAGCACCCAGGGGATGGAGGATGGGGGGGGAAGACACACAGACACCCCAAACTGTGTGTGTCCCCCCACTCACCTGTCCCGTGGGGTGCAGGGTGAGCGGCAGCACCCAGGGGATGGAGGATGGGGGGGGGGGGGGACGATGACACCCCCAAACTGGGTGTTGTGTCCCCCCCTCCCCGCTCACCTGCCCCAGGGGCTGCAGGGTGAGGGACAGCACCCAGGGGATGGAGGATTGGGGGGGGACACCCCAAACTGTGTGTGTGTCCCCCCCCACACTGTGGGGTGCAGGTGAGCAGCAGCACCCAGGGGACAGAGGATGGGGGGGGGGGAACACCCCAACTGTGTCACCCCCAACTCACCTGCCCCACGGGGTGCAGGACAAGGGGCAGCACCCAGGGGACAGAGGATGGGGGGGGACACCCCAAGCTGTGTGTGTCCCCCCCACTCACCTGCCTCGGGGGGCTGCAGCACGAGGCTGCAGAGGGGCTGTGGGGTGCCGCCCCCCCCCGCCTCGCAGGAATAATTCCCGAAGTCGGGGTGGCTGACGTTGCGCAGGAGCAGGCCCAGGCCGGTGGCCCCCGCGCCACAGAAGGCCACCCTCCCCCTGAACTGGTTGCCCGGTTCCTCCGGCGGGTGCCAACCCGGTTCCATGGGCGGTGGGTGCTGGCCCAGGCGGTGGCTGAGGACGAGGGCCGGGGGGTGCTGGGAGCCACCTCGGTGGGTGCAGGTGAGGGTGACCCCGCGCAGGTGTCCCCAGGGCCGGGGGTCGCAGGGCAGGCAGGTGTCCTCGCCGACGGCCGCCGTCACGGTGACGACAGCGGGTTCATCTGCGGGGGGCAAAGAGCGACAGCGGGGTCACCCCTCTGACCCCCCCCCTCCATCTGGGGAGCCCCCAGGATGGGGGGGCGGGGGGGGGGGGGGGGGCGGGGAGGCTGACGGCGCCTTTCGGCGGCGGTGCCCAGCAGCCGCCCCGTGAGTCACCGCCGTGACGGGACCCGCCAGCCCCTCGCGGCCCCCCCGCTCTGCGGGGAAACGTGGGGTGCGGAGGAAGCAGGAGGGGGCGGGGGGGTGGCGGTACCTGCCCCGGCGAGGAGCGGAGCCAAGGCCCAGAGCGCCGCCACGGGGACCGGCACCATCCTGCCGGTGTCCGGAGCCACCGCCTGGGCACGGCGCCCGCGGAGACGGGTCGTGTCACCGACACCGCGGGGGGACCCCGGAAAAACAGCCCCCCCCCCCCCCCCCCGGGCCATTCACCCACCCGGGGGGGCAGCTCCGGGGCAGGGGGTAACAAAGGCCGGGGCTGCTACAGGGCAGGGGGCTGGGGTCGTTATAGGGCAGGGAGCGGTGGCTATAGGGCAGGATCTGCGGCCGCTATAAGAGGTCTGGGGCAGTTTATAGGGCAGGGGCTGGGGCCGCTATAGGGCAGGGGATGAGGGAGCTATAGGGCAGGCGCAGGGGCTGCTATAGGGCGGGGTTTTGGGGTACTTATGGGGCAGGGGCAGCTATAGGGCAGGGATCCACGGTGGCTACAGGGCAGGATCTGGGGCTGCTATAGGGGGTCTGCGGCCGCTATAGGGCAGGGGGTGGGGGTGGCTATAGGGCAGGGATTGGGGCCGCTATAGGGCAGGGGCTGGGTCCGGGGCGGGTGTGGGGCAGGGCGGTGGGGCAGCAGCCCCTGGGTCCCGTCCCCCCCTCCCGCTGCCCCGGGATGTTCTGGGCCCCGGCAGCCCCCTCCCCGGCCCGGGGACAGATGGCGGTGGGGGGGGTGGGGGGCACCCCCCACCCGTCCCCGCGCCCCTCACCGTGGCGTCCCGCCTGCCGCCGCCCGCCGGCGCCGCGCCCAGCCCCGGGAGCCGCCTCGGCGCCACCGCCCGCCCCGGCCCCGCCCGCGCTGCGCTGGGGAGCGGCGGGGGGGGCGCTGGGCCCCGCCCCGGGGTGACTCACCCAGCCGGGCCCTGCCCCGCCCAGCCCTGCCCCGCACATCCAGCCGTGCCCCACACATCCAGCTGTGCCCCGCCCAGCCCTGCCCCACACATCCAGCTGGGACTCATCCAGCCGTGCCCCACACATCCAGCTGTGACTCATAGCGCTGTGCCTGTACAGCGGCCGTGCCCCTGCCCCACCCAGCCGTGTCCCGTACATCCAGCTGTGCCCCACCCAGCCCTGCCCCACACATCCAGCTGGGACTCATAGCGCTGTGCCCTGTACAGCAGCTCTGCCCCTGCCCCACCCAGCCGTGCCCTGTGCATCCAGCTGTGACTTATCCAGCCCTGCCCCGTACATCCAGCTGGGCCCCACACATCCAGCTGTGCCCCATACATCCAACTGTGCCCCATACATCCAGCTGTGCCCCGTACATCCAGCTGTGCCCCACACATCCAGCTGTGCCCCGTACATCCAGCTGTGCCCGGTACATCCAGCTGTGCCCCACTCATCCAGCTGTGTCCCACACATACAACGGTGCCCCGTACATCCAGCTGTGCCCCACACATCCAGCTGTGCCACCTACACCCAGCAGTGCCCCACCCAGATGTGACCGTGCCCAATGCATGTGGGATCCTGCCCTATCCAGCTCTGACCCACCCAGCTGTGCCCAGCTGTGCCCCTCCCCACCCACCCATGGGTGCCGCCGCCGCCCCACTGCTGCCCACGGGTGTGGTGTCGGGGCTGGGACACCCCGGGGGGGGGTGGCCAGGGCCCCCCGAGAGCCAGGGGCCCCCCGTGCCACGCGGGGCACCGCAGGGGAGAAGCGGCGGCTCTTAATTAGCGCTAATGAGGGGGACCCGGGGGCAGGAGGGTGACCTGAGCGGGGTGGGAGTGGGTCCCCCCGTGACACCTGAGGACACGCGAGGCTGGGGGAGCCTCTGGGGGAACCAGCTGTATCCAGAAGGGATCGAATATTCGGGGATTGTTTCTGTTAGACACGAAATAGAGAACGTGTCTGCAATGTCCCGTGAGAGAGAGCTCAGAGACTGAGTGTGGGGGGAGGGTGTGCGGGTGGGGGATAGTAACGTTAGAGTGGGGTGGGAGGGGATAGAATAGAATAGAATAGAATAGAATAGAATAGAATAGAATAGAATAGAATAATATTAAAGAAAATAATAAAGAAAATAATAGAATAGAAAATAATAAAAAAGAAAATTAAAGAGAAAAAGAAAAAAGAAAAAGAAAAAAGAAAAAGAAAAGGAAAAGAAAAGAGAAAAGAAAAGAAAAGAAAAGAAAAGAAAAGAAAAGAAAAGAAAAGAAAAGAAAAGAGAAAAAAAGAAAAGAGAAAAAAGAAAAGAAAAGAAAAGAAAAGAAAAGAAAAGAAAAGAAAAGAAAAGAAAAGAAAAGAAAAGAAAAGAAAAGAGAAAAAAAGAAAAGAGAAAAAAGAAAAGAAAAGAAAAGAAAAGAAAAGAAAAGAAAAGAAAAGAAAAGAGAAAAAAAGAAAAGAGAAAAAAGAAAAGAAAAGAAAAGAAAAGAAAAGAAAAGAAAAGAAAAGAAAAGAAAAGAAAAGAAAAGAAAAGAAAAGAAAAGAAAAGAGAAAAAAGAAGAAAAGAGAAAAAAAGAAAAGAGAAAAAAGAAAAGAAAAGAAAAGAAAAGAAAAGAAAAGAAAAGAAAAGAAAAGAAAAGAAAAGAAAAGAGAAGAGAAAAAAGAAAAAAAAGAAAAGAAGAAAAGAAAAGAAAAAAGAAAAGAAAAGAAAAGAAAAGAAAAGAAAAGAAAAGAAAAGAAAAGAAAAGAAAAGAAAAGAAAAGAGAAAAGAGAAAAAAAGAAAAGAAAAATATTATATCTCTCTATCTCTCTATCTACTACAAGCCACTACTAAACTACCCCTGGGAAAGTAAGTGTATATCTCTATATTTTACAAGGATAAAGCAAATATATGTATATTACAAGTTATTATGTAATTCCAGGTAGTGACAGTATATAGAATACTTACAAAAATGTACAATAATATTTTATATTACGTATAAAAAAGAAAGTAGTTATATTTTTATATTCTATACAAAATATAGAATATTAATATTATAGTCTATAGAAAATATAAAATATTAATATAATATAGTATAATGTAATATAATGGAATTTAGACTAGACTAGACTAGACTAGACTAGACTAGACTAGACTAGACTAGAATAGAATAGAATAGAATAGAATAGAACCATTTTCTCTCTCTCTCTCCCCTACAAGTCACTACGAAATTACCCCTAGGAAAATAGAAATATATAAAAGAGTGTGTGTATATATATATATATATAACACAAGAGTACAGCAAGCGCCTCGATACCCGCAGTCGTCACAGAACCCCGGCTGGTGACATGAGCACCCGCGCGTGAGGCGTCACCCGCCGCAGCTCCGGGTACAGCCCCCCCCCGCTCACACCGTGCCGTGCCGCGTCCCCGCGTCACCCGGGGGGTCCCCACGAGGGTCCGTCTGGCCAGGACCCCCCCTGCACGGCCGCTCCCGCACAGAAGCTCATTTTGGGTCGATAACGTGATATTTTTTTACACCTTTTCTGGTGTAGACCCACAGGCGGGTGCAGTTTCCCCACCCTGCACCCACCAGGGTTCTGGGGTCCCGCCAACTGCTCCCACCCGGGACGTGACCATGGGGGTGTCCCACCAAGGCGGAGGGACGGGGGGGCTCTCACTCACCCCTAAATCCCCAGGGGACCGGCTCACAGGTTCGTGGATCCCACCGGACACGAGGGCTTGGCAGCTTTATTTCCATTAATTTCTTTATTAAAATTACTATCAATTGCTACTCTCATACATCACTATTACTCTTAGTGACTGTTACTGTCTGCTATCACTACAGTATAAAATACTACCAGTATTAGTAATTACTAACAGTAATATTAGTGGCAATAAAACAAATAGTAATAGTAATAACACAAATTATTAGCGATAACTATTAGCAAAATACTAAATAATTTACTAACAGCAAAAACTATTAGTAATCTGTAATTTCTTTGTTACAGATCACTAGAAATCACTATTATACTTGCGATGAGTAAAGCAAAAGGGAATCACAACTGACCACAAAATTACTACCCGAAAAGGAAATCTATATTCAGTATTACTAATTGTCCCAAATAACCACCAGTAAAGCAAGAAGGTCCTTGTGATTAATTAGCTCTATGCACGCATCTATTTATGTGTTTAATTTGGAGGTGTGGCCACCATGTTGAGGTGTGGCCACCATGTTGGGGTGTGGCTACCATGTTGGGGTGTGGCCACCATGCTGAGGTGTGGCCACCATGTTGAGGTGTGGCCACCATGTTGAGGCGTTGCCACCATTTTGCCCATGTGGCCACTGGTGTCGGCGGCAGACCCCGAGCAGGGCTGGCTCCCGGTGGTGTGCTGCTGATTGCCATTTACATCCTGCTTGATTTGTTTAAATTCGTTAGTGGAAACCCAACGAGTAACATTTATTAGCACGCAAACCCCTCCGGGCTAGACGAGAGTCTGTGCACTAATTACGTACATGGCGATGGTTGCGTTGGAAGTTAAATATTACATTTTTAGACAAGGACCGAGACGTGCCACGGTGCCACCATCTGCCCACCGTGGGGATGGGATCTCGTAGGCACTGGTGCCACCAAACCAACACCCCCAAGGTCTTCAGCTGGTGGGCCACCACCTTTGCCCAAGGGCATCATGGTGTTGGCCAACTGAGCACTACGGGTAGGAAGAGCAACTCAATTTCATTAAGGACTTAATTGGATTGGCCAAAAGGGATGTGATCTGTACAGACAGATACGTCTTCTGGGGCACATGTGTCCCGATCATCGTTAGTGCTCAGCCAACCGTTACTCTGGTGAAAACTAGGACCAGCTAAATGATCCTGTCTTTGGCAATTCATATTATTAACATGCCGTGTCAGATGCCAGAGTTCCAGATTATCAAAAATATCATCATTTGTAATTGGGGATTAATTATGAGAGGTCCGGGAGGTGTCCAGGTGGGGATCGTTAGGAGCTGGCGTCCGTTTGTCCCATTTACGTCGGGTGTGGTTGCGATGCGGGGTGTAATTATCATGGCTCCTCTTCCCTGCCCAGGCCAAATTTCTGCCCTAGGGTATCGGAATGCTTCGGAAGGCTGCGGTTGATAATTTGGGGTGTTGGGGAGTCATTACCCCAAATGAGGTTGATACCAGGATGCACTGGGGGCAGGTTCTGCTCACCACCCAAATTCATCATCTAACGGTGCTGAACAAACCCAACAACCGAATCCGTTACCCACTGGAGAAATCGCGTTTGTAAATTGAACGATGCGGTTGTCGTCCCCCCCCGGAGAAGGGAACGGGCATTATTGTCATTGCTAGATGCGACCTAATCATTAGACGAGAACAATTATGAGAGGGAAAGAAAATTAAAGGAGTTTTCCCCCAAATCTTTCTTAACCTGGTACTCCTGGTTGCCCACATGTTGGCTTTGACTCCAGGCTTATTGCGATCGAGATGTGGACTAAGGCCCAAGGATCCAGGGGAGACAACCGGAGTAACCGGCATTTTGGTTCTCCACCGCTTGGAGACGAGACGGTTGTTTCCCCGGTGGTTGAGCATCTTCCATGAGGAGCTTCAAAGAGGCGTTTGGAAGGAGTATGGTCTTATTGTGGATGATCGACCTGGACGGATTGTCCAACGGACAATTGATGATCACCATTCATACCCGAAGTTGAAGTTATGCCACGGTTGCCATCCAAAGCTTTACAGATTGGACGATGAAGACCAGTCATGGTCTACTGGTCGCCTAAAGCAGCGACCGCGCTGTCAACATGACATTGCCACCCGTGATTCGGGCAGGGACTGGTTGAGGTTTGGGACTCCCTGGTCCAAGTGCCAAGTCACAGTTGAGTTTTAAGAAGTCCAGTCAGGAATGGTGGAGTCCCCATCCCTGGAGGTGTTCAAGAGTAGGGTCGACATAGCGCTGAGGGATAGGGTGTAGTGGGGAACTGTCAATGTTGTGTTGATGGTTGGACTGGATGATCTTCAAGGTCTTTTCCAATCGAGATGATTCTGTGATTCTGTGACTATCACTGGGCTGGGGATGATGAGCAAAGTGGAAGATCCACCAGATTCCTCCGGATTCAGCCCATCTCTGTATATCTTTATTCTTGAAATGTGATCCATTGTCTGATGGTGTGTGAACCATGGTCCTACGTCCACATGACCTTCAGGGCACTAAACCGCTGCTGATCTCTAGCCTAGTTAAACTATGCTCTGTAAACTGGTGAATCTCTCCCATTTATTGGGAGTTGGGCTTTGGGGTCCTATAAAATCTACTTGCCACAAGGACCACAAGTATCCACTGTCCCTCAGGTTGTCCTAGGTGGGCACGTAGCCAGCCCACCATCATGCCATCGGAGATGGAGAGGGCGCGTGTGTCCCCTGGACAAGGATCTTCTCAGTGGTTCCACCCGGATCCTCAATCTGTGCCCTAGACCTGTGTCATCAGACCAAGCCGTCGTGTCCCAGATGTCCCCCTTGACCCGGTCACGGTGTGCCATGAGCTTCAGCATCTTCCGGATTGTGCTGGGCTGTGGGATTCCCCGAGAAGCAGGAGAAGACTCTCCCCATCTTTCTAGGATGGGGAACTGGGTCTGTATTTTAAGGGTGCATCTCCAGCAATGGCTCCAGTATCCAGCCAGGATGGAGCCAATAGAGGCTTATCCCATGGTGGCCACCACGATGGGGAACCTTGCCACCCCAAGGTTGACCCAGACCATATGGAATTTAATTGGGCTTTATCAGGAGCTTGTTGCCACAACCCCCATGGACAACTTGTAGGACGTGGCCTCCTCAGGATCCCTACAAGCTCCTCCAAGTCCTGGAGTTCCCAGGTCTTGTAGGAGCTTCTTCACATCAAAGGGTGAGCTCAACTTGGGCATCCGTGGTGAGGTGTGGGAGGGAATACCCCGCCTGCCACGTTATGCCTAAAAATCAAACCGTTTGGCTGGGTCCCCCATAATTCCCCTTTGGGGATGGAGACCCCCTTCCCTTCCAGGTGGGCTGGGACGCGGTGACACCTTCTCCAGACCCTACTGGAGGAATCCTCTCCCGTTAAAATGCCGTCTAGATGTCGATAGACCATCACACCCCAGTTCTGGTGGGATTTGTTGGGCTTACGGTCATTTACACGAGGAATGAGTTTGGCCCCATCGTTCTCCACCCTGAATAAGAGCAGTTGTGGCCAGCGTGGCTTCGGGGCCAGTGCGACGTTGTCCTACATGAGCCACGGAAGGTGGTGGAGCCCTGGGTTGGTGTTTTATCCACAGAGACCACGTGGTTTGGAATCTGAGGGTTCACCACCCATGTGCCCAACGGACTTCTGGTCTGGGATTTTAATGTATCCAGGCTTAATGTATTTATAATATATAATAAATCGTGTGGATCCTGTAGCTTCTGGGTGGGGGGAGCCAGTCTGACCAGCTTGTCCCAAACCCCCTTCCTCCAGGAGACCCCATAAACGGCTCCATTTTGGGTCTCACTCCTCTTCGTTGGGGTCTTTTTGTGCCAGATGACTCGGTTTTAATGGGAGGGCTCCTAACAGAATTGGTATTTTTACCACATTTGTACCAAATTTGGGTCTGGATCAGCCCCGCATCTGCGTTTGGAGCTGGAGTGCGGAAGCGGAGGCAGCTCAGCCCCACAAAAGAGGGGGTCCAGCTCATGGGGGGGTCCCAGGTGGGATGTTGGGGTCTGGATTTGACTCTTTCCCATCAACGTCTCCAGCCAGAAACGCCAACAGCGGCGGCAGAGCAGCCGGGAGCAGGGCAGGGAGAAGCCCCTGGTCACGCCGCAGCAGCTCTTTTCCTGATGATCTGCAGATTTTCTGAGATCCTCCCAACTCTGGGTGTTCAGAGAAGGGTCAAAAAAAGCTCTGGATTACCCCAAAGTGACCCTGTCTGGTGGAAGATCCCGTCTCTCCGCTCACGGAAGGTGCCGGAGCTCCGTATACGGGTGGGAGAGATCACACGGACCCTACAAGTGCCACGCTCCCGTCTTCCGCCCTCAGGTTGTGTGTGTGTGTCCCCCCCTGCCAGGTCTCGTTATCGCCCCCCAAATTCTGGTGGGACGAGAGGTCCAGGGGGGCAGGTCCTGTGGGTCAACCCCTTTCCCAAAACCAGAGAAACTTCTGTGGGGCTGAGGCCGCGGGAAAGGGGGAATCGGGGCAGCCCCAGGGGCTGGGGGGGGGGGGTCATGGAAAGTCAGTGCAGGATGGTGCTGAGTTATCCCAGGGGGAGAGGGGGGGACAAGGGGACCCCAGGGGCTGGGACAGAGGTGGGAAGGGGAGTGGGATCGCCCTGGGCCGGGCTGTTGGGACCAGTGGGAATAATGGGGGCATACTGGGGCAGGCTGGGATAAGGGGACTGGGGGGTGATGGGACCCCAGGGGGATGGGGTAATGGGACTGGGGGAGGCAGTGGGTCAACAGTAGGACAGGGTAATGGGACTGGGGGGGTCATGGGACCCCAATGGGATGGGATAATGGGACTGGGGGGATGATGGGATCCCAGTGGGACAGGGTAATGGGACTGGGGGGGGCATGATGGGACTGGGGGGGCGATGGGACCCCAGTGGGATGGGCTGATGGGACTGGGGGTTATAGGACCCCAGTGGGGCAGGCTAATGGGACTGGGGGGGCGATGGGACCTCGATGGGATGGGCTGATGGCACTGGGGGGGCGACGGGGCTCCCCCAGACTGGGCTATGGAGACTGGGGTGACTGGTCCCAGCACGCTCAGGGCACCAGCACCGGACGGGGGGGGGGGGGGGGGGAAGTGTAACGGACCCCCCCTGGCCGGGCTAACGGGGGAGCTACTGGGGCCGATGGCGTGGGGGGCCCGTGGGCTCCTTCCCGCCGCGGCGGGCGCGTCCCTTCCGCGTGGGGCCGGGCCCACCCGGGCCGCTTTCCCCGACGCACCCCCGGAAGCCCGGCGGGACCGTTCCGGGCCGGTGGGGCGGGGCGGGCCGGGCCGAACCGGAGCGGGAGGGACTAGAACGGAACGGGGAAGAAAGAGGAACGGAAAGGAAAGGAGGGGAGAGGAAAGGAGGCGGAACGGGAAGGAAGCGGAACGGGACGGAAGCGGAACGGCAGGGCGCGGAACTGTTTCCGGGGGGGAGCGGCTTTGCGGTTGCACCGCCCCGTCCCGGTACCGGAGCGCGCAGGGCGAGGAGATGGCGGCGGGCGGCAGCGGCGGGCGGCGCTGAGGGGCGGCGGCGGGCGGCCATGGAGGGCGGCGGCGGGAAGCCCAGCCTGCAGGTGGTTTACCAGGCCGTGCAGGCGCTCTACCACGACCCCGACCCCAGCGGCAAGGAGCGGGCGAGCTGCTGGCTGGGCGAGCTCCAGCGATCGGTGAGGCCTGGGGAGGGACGGGGGAACGAGGGGGGGGTTTCCCCACACCCCCCCGCCTCCTCCGGGAGTCCGGCCGCGCCGTCCTCGGTGCCCGGGAAGCCGGCGGGGAGGCCTGGTCCTGCCCGGGCCGCTCCCCGCGGCTCCATCCGGGGGTCACCGGGGTAACGCCGCGCTCCGAGCGGCTTTGGGGAGCCCCAGGCCCGACCTTGGTCAGCTCTTCCCGCGGGTTTTCTTTTTTTTTTTTCTTTTTAAAAAATAACAGGAAAGGGCCGCTGACGTGGTTGGCGCAGCCCTCACGGCGGCCGGGAAGGAGGAAACGGCTCCGGGAGGTGTCGGGGGGGTAAAATGTGGGGCTCGCCACGACTTTTTCCCGCCGCTTGAGCTGAGGGAGCCGGCGGGCATCCCGCCCCCCCCGAGGAGGAGGGGGGGCATCGCCCCCCGGCCCGGCGCCGGCAGGAGAGGCCCAAGGCCTCGCTGGCAGAGCCGAAGCCCCGTTCCTCCTTTCCGCAGCCCGTCAGCGCCGTGGCGAGCTCCTTCTCCCCAGGCTTCAGCCCTAAGCCTAAACCCGGGAGGCGGCGGGTGCGCTCTGCCCCGCATTGTCCCTGAGGCAGAGCCGTTCCCCCGGCCGCGGGGCTGGGCAGGACTCCCTGTTCCTCCTCTCCCGAGCCCATTGTGTCTCCTTGGCGCCTTTGTGCTGGTGCAGCGCTCCCTGCGCGGCTCCGGTGCCCTTTGTGGCACCCGTGGGACAGACTTTTCCTCCTCTCCTCTTCCCCCCCCAAATCTTCTCTGGCTGCTGCTGCCTTCCCAGGAGAGATCTGATTCGTTTTATCTCACGTGCTGCAGCTCTGGGAGGAGCAAATCTCCTGCCCCCCCCTCGCTGGGCTCTTTTACCTCAAAGCCGGAATCCCGCGGAGCAGAGCAGAGTTCCCCTCCTCGGTCCCTCCCAAGCAGGTTTCTCAGAGCTCCCTTCAGCCCCGTCACCTTCCCACCAGCTGGTAAATCTTCAGGCCATGTATTACCACAAACTCATGTTTTTCACCCTTTTTTTTTTTTTTTTTTAATTTTACTTAAGCACACCACACAGAGTTACGTCCCCGGTTACCACGAGAGTTGGCCGCAGCGTTTGTTTCCGCAGCTGTTCTGTGAGGAAAAACCCATCAATCGCCGGGGTGTGTGTGTGTGTGTACTTAGACACTCGCTGCCCTCGTTTGTCCCCCCCAGGGAAGGGGCTTTGCCCTTTGGAAACCTCTTGGGGAGAGTTTGGGTTCTGTGTTCTTTCTTCCCTCCACGCCGATCGGCGGCAGGTCGCAGCCCGCAGCGATCCTTCGGTGGTTCTGAGCGCTGCCAGCCATGCTTGTGCTCTATAAACATCTTGTTTGGGTTGAAAAAGGGAAATTATTATTTCAGAGATGATTCCTGTTCCAGAAACAACCCAAACCTGTGGTCGCAGCAGCAGCGGGTGCTCGGTGTTTGCTGGGTGAGGCCTCGCGGCTGCTGAGTCCCTGAGGGGGCCAAGAGCAGTCTGAGGACTCCGACTCCTGTGAGTTAACGATGCCGCAATTAACGCAGATCCGTAGGTAACCGTTTCACAAGGTGCTTAGAAGAGTTCCTGGTCAGGATTTGGGACAGGAGGGGAGGATCGGGGATGGGTGAGGGATGCAACAGGATGAAGAAGATGGGTTTCACCCATAGTCTGCGCCGCGACGGGAGGCTGAAGGTGCTTCCTCTGCATTCACGGGCTGCGCTTGGCTGCCCACGCTTGGTACAAACTCCCCCATCCAGAGGAGAGCTTGAAGTATCTGGGACTTATTTTTAATTTTTAATACCCCGACCACCCTTAAGGACGGGGTCTCTGCCTGTGGAAAGTCTTGGGGGTCTGTTTTGTTCTGCCGCGGTTTCTCTGGGCTCTTACTTGTGTTGTCCAGGTTGTTTATAATAGAAATGACGGGCGCCCTTACGTGGTTTTAGCCTTTGTGCGAGGCGTCCGCTCCCCTTGCCTGGCTCCGGTGGCTGCACAGACAAGTCTCCCACGGCCAAACAGCTTCTCCGCGCCGCTCCTTTTGTCCTGCCACACAGAGAAACGCGTGTGAAGTGCCTCAGCTCTTGTACCGGAAAAAACCAGGGATCCCTTTGCTTTTCAGAGAGGAATATCTCTCCTATCTCTTCAGAGAAATGCTTTCAGAAATCCCTTTCCAGCTCTGGACTCTGTTAAAACAAGGGTGTTTTAAACACCGGTGGCGAGCTAGCTCGACTCCGGGTTAACACCATTTCTCTTCTCGCTTTTGGTTTGTGCTTGTTTGGCCCGACCCTTTCAGAGATTTATTTGCCAGGTCTAAGGATTAATTCCAGTCAGACCTTTGGGTGCTCTGGGGCACGGCCCGATTTCGTTCGGCGTGCGCCGCTTGTTTAAACTGCTCTTTGATGAGTTTATTTCAACTTCCAGGCGCGAGCTGGAGGAAAACGAGCACTTTTGATAGCGTTAACGTCGTAACACAATAAACAAATGTGCTGGCTCGGGGCCTGGGGGCTCCGCAGCCCCCTCGTTCATTGGGAGAAGGTTAAGGACTGGGAGCGCTGGTTGACGAGGCAGCCTGGAGCTGACCCTGTGGTGAGCGGGAGCCCGCAGGCGCCGAGGGGTGCGAGCAGGCCCCGGCTGTGGTAAAACTGCCCAGTGGTTTTACTGGTGGGTGTGGGGATGATCTTGTGCTGCTTCTTGGCAACTTCTCCCTGCAGGTACGAGGTTGTCGGATCCCTGTGCCGAAATGAGAGCTGCTGATAAAAGCGTTGTGTGTAATCGAGGGTGTAAAGCTGCACGTAGCTGGTGGCTGAGGTCTCGCTGAACATAATTTTTTCATTAAAAAAAAAAAAAATAACAGAAGCTTCGGTGGCTTCTTTGTGAGACAGGCCGGGGGATTTGTGCTTAACAAGCAGTACCCGACATGCCGCAGGATTAGCGCTGCCCGTGGCCAAGCCGAGTTTAAAAGCAGGAAACTCTTGTGGTGGTGGGTAAGAGGAGCTGGGCTGCGCTGGTGAGAAGTTTGGCGATGGATGGTCATGGGACGTTCGCTGGGGCGAGCGCCTGGAAGGACGTTGGAAAGGAAAGGTCTTGCTGCTGCTTTTTTTTTGTTTGTTTTTTTTTTTTGTGCGGAGAGACTAAACTTAGATGTTTTAAGTAGCTGCGTTCCTCTGGACTCAGGAAGGCCCACACAAATCGCAGCCTTAGCTGTAGCAGGATCCAGCCGTCCTGCTTTCAGGCTGGAAGGCCGTTCCGGAAATTAAGGCCTCTCCTCCTAATACAACTCATTAGCCGTTGCAGCGGGCACTGCTGAAGATGCAAATACTCGTTATTCCTCTATTTTACACATTTATGTAGAGAGTTTATAAAGGTAGAATGTGGAGGTTACCCTGCCACCCTCCATCCTCAGAGCTCCGTGCCCTTTGCAGAGGAGGGAGCTGAGGCAGCAGCGAGTGAGCTGCACGTTGGGCTGTAATTTTTCAGGGAAAGATTGAAAATCCAAACTCCTTTGCTGGCTTTCGGCACCCTTCACCCCTTCTCCCTCTTGAACGACGCGTTCCAGAGCGGTGTGGCGTGCGAGGCATCAGCCTTATTGAAGGTCCAACCTCGGCGATGAGCTTCCAGTGAGGATTTTGTGTCCAGAGGTTGACATAAAAACGTAAAAGCAGAAGTGTGGTGGGTTTTGGTGCGCGGCTTCTCTCAGTGGGTTAATATGGGATATAACGGATGCTCCGCTTTAGCTCTTTGCTGACTGTCAGCAGAGACGAGCCAAAGCCTTGGGGTGTCGTCTAGTTGATCCTCAAAGCAGTGGGGCACTGACCAAGTGCTCGTTTATCACTAATATTTTGTAATTAAGGCCTTCTCCTATCTCAAGCTGGATCAAGTCACTTGGTTTTAATAACCTGAAGGTCCTTTCTTTGGATTCTCTCCCGTTCACAAACCATCTCCACGCAGATGACACCCATCATTGAATATTTCTTAAATATTTGTTCTTTGTTGCCCGGCAGCAGTTTGTGCCCATTTGATGTTTGAGCGGTTGGGTCTCGCTGGGTCACGTCCCGTTTGCTGCCGCTTGGACGGGCTGTCAGGATTGGGCAGCCGCTATTTTTTTTTTTTTTTTTTTTGCATTTCTGGAGTCATGATGTCATCTTAAGATCTCGCCATTTGCCAGAGAAGCCGCTGCGGGGGCGAGAAGCTAAAGCTGAAGCCTTAGTTTGCATGGGCCTGAATCGCTCCGCGGTGCTGCTGAGAGGCGTCAGCGAGGTCGCTGGTGGTGATGGGTGGTTCGGCTTTGCAGCATCGTTTCTTGCCTTTGAACTGCTAATTATTTCAGGGGGACGTTATTTCACGCCGTAACGGAGTGTCTCGAGGAGAGTTTTGAGCTTGACTGCATCTTGGGCAGCGCTGAAGAGCTGGGCTGTAGGTCCAGATTTACCTAAAGCGCAGAAATCAAGGATCGTTCAACCAGCAAACCTACGCTGTGTGTTTGGAGTTGCAGAAAGGCTAATTCCAGACTAGTTGGACTTTCTTTCGTGCGGAAGAGCTGTACCAAGTATAGGGATTAAGCTCGTTTCAGTGGTGCTCAGCTTCCTGGTCCTGGTGCTTTAAGTGTTTCTTCGTTAGCGTGTCTTTGGAGCGGCGCGTTCGTAAAATACGCGGCGCGGGTAAGGAGCCGTGAGCTGGTGCGTTGGGTATTTTTTCGTTGTGGATTAAGTGTGGGTTGTTTTGTGATTTAATGTTGATTCATAAAGTGCTTTCTAGGAGGCGGAAATTATATGTGGCTCGTAGCCAGACAGGGTTCATTTAAGTGACTAATTCTGATACGGATTTCCTTTGATCTGTCCCTAAAGTTAATTTAATGATAATATTGCGTAGAAATATAACCCCTAATTAAATTTAAAAACAACAAAACAAGACACCTTTTACTAATTGAAGCCTGCTGGAAATAATTTTGGAATGCTTTCCCTAACCATTTTAAGGGAAATAAAATCTGGCTGCCCTTGCACCCCACGATCGGTGCTGCGTGCGTGGAGAGGAGCCCAAGAAACGCACGAGAAACGGCTCGTCTCTGCAAGGAGAAGAAAAGAAGGAGCTCACTGGCTTCTCCCTCAAACCATCCTGGTCAAGGAGGCTTTAGTCTGACCCAAAATTCGTGACTGAGATTACCAGCAAACTGGGAGAAATCCCCAGATTCACAAGAATGCTGGTCACTGGTCACCCCAGTAACCACGTACCCGAGGGCAGGGTTACTGGCCTTGATCTGATGGGTTTTTTTGTCTATTGGGCCACTTGGCCAGTTGTACTGGGCAACGATGGGTGAGTGGCTACTGTGGAGGGACGGCTGGAAGTCCGTTTTGGCACATCCGAAGGAAACACGGGTTTGAAAGCGTCATTCCAGAGCAGAGCTGCTCGTTCGGAGAGCACTGCTTGCCCTCGCCAGCGCGGGAGTTGACCTTTCCTCTGCAGCTGCCGAGCCCTTGATGGATTTTGGGGAGGTGATGGCATCTTGACAGAGCTTCGGAAGAGGATCTGTATGCCCACGCGCCCAGAGGAGACCTTTGTGACCCTCTACAGAAGGGGCTGTGCTCGTTCCCCGGTCATTGAGACGCTCCACGCTGCGGGGTTGTGTTTAGCCCGAGTCCTCTACTTGTGCTAGTCCTGGTTTTTTGAAGCATTCAATGCTACGTGTCAAGAAATTGGCCCATATCTGGCCAAAAACGATGGGTAGAAAAGGCTGTGGAAGAGAGAATGATGTGGCTTCTGGTCTGTCAGTGGAGAAGACGAGTTTCCTGAGCAACTCAGTAGCCTCCTATGATAAGGTGACTGGTGTGGTGGGTGGGGAGAGCAGCAGTTGTCCCATTCCTTGATGTTTAACAAGGCTTTCAACACGGTGTCCTACAGCGTTCCTGTAACCAAACTGGAGAGAGACAGACCTGATGGTTGGGAAACTCTCCCCATCGCAGGGCTCGAAGTGGTCAGTGGCCACCTGAAGTCCAGCTGGTGGCCAGTTATGAGGGTTGATAGTACCGTGGATGCTGCTGAACGTCTTCATTAACCACCTGGATGATAAGACAGACGCACCCTCAACAAGTTGGAGGAGCGGTTGATAGTCTGGAGGCTGGGCTGCTTTTCCAAGGGACCTTGGTGAGTGGAGGAACATGCTCACGGGGACCTCGGGCAGTTCAGCAAAGGCCGATTCAAAGTCCTTTCCCCGGGATGTGAAAACCTCGTGCAGCAGGTCAGTCTGGGTTGGCCGGCTGGAAAACAACATTGTGGTTTGGGGTTTAGGAGACCGAGTTGCCCCTGGGCTGCGTTAAGATGGATAAACCCTGGAACACAGACCAGGATTGAGGGAGGTCACCATCCTTGGAGACATTCACAACTGCCTTGAGCAAGCTTGACTTAAGTTGCTTCTGCTTGGAAACCTCCAAGTCTGCTGCTTCCAATCTTAGAGTTACCCCATGGTTCTGAGTTTTAGGTTTCTCTGCTGTCTTATCAAAGTCTTCCTTGCTACGATGTAAAGTAATACCAAATCTGTGGTAAAGATTGCCTACAGAAGCAGTTGAATCCTTTCACGGAAGGGGCATGAGATTATAATTTTGGGAAAAAAGTGCAAGTTAAACATGTTGGTGGAGTTCAGGAGGAAATGCTGCCTCTGCAGCAAGGTTTTACCAAAAGGCCTGCCACGTATTTTCCTTCTGAGCTGGAAACTCTCGATTCTTGCAGCACCTACAACTCATAATTCATCTTTGTGCTGCTTTGGTATCCGTCTCTCGGACTGGTGTTGAATAGGCCCCGTCCTTCCTTTATTTGGTGTGTGGAAAAGGAGAGGAATTTCAGGGATCTTTGTTTGGACCCTGTCACCGATCCTGGCCTCGAGGTGAAAGCCCATCTCCAGCCCACAGCTGTTTCTTCTCTCAATAACAAGCCAAAGTCTGGCTGGCAGGTTGTCCACTGGAAGATGCCTACCTTTACCAGCTGGTCTTAAGTCATCTTCACAGAATCCCAGGTTGGAAAAGCCCCTCGGGATCATCAAGTCCAACCATCAGTCCCACTCTACAAAGTTCTCCCCTACCCCACATCCCCCAACAGCTCATCCAAACGGCCCTTAAACACACCCAGGGATGGGGACTCCACCCCTCCCTGGGCAGCCTATTCCACTCTGACCACTCTTTCTGGGAAACATTTTTTCCTCATGCCCAGTCTGAACCTCCCCTGTTGCAGTTTAAAGCCGTTCCCTCTTGTTCTGTCACTAATTCCCTGGGAGAAGAGACCAGCACCAACCTCTCTACAACGTCCTTTCAGGGAGCTGTAGAGAGTGATGAGGTCTCCCCTCACCTTCTCCTCCTCACACTGAACAGTTCCTTCAATCTCTCCTCACAGGATTTATTCTCCAGGCCCTTCCCCAGCTCGTTGCCCTCCTCTGCCCTCGCTCCAGCCCCTCGAGATCTCTCTCGTATTGAGGTGCCCAAAACTCTTCAAAGTCTTGCTGAGCAATAGTCTTGGCTTTGAATGCATTCGTGGCTTTCTGGCTCAAGCCAGCCTCTGTCTAAAAAGGATCCATAAAATTTCAGGCTGTGTTAGGAGCTCCTCTGGCTGGTGCTTCAGCTTCCGTGCCGCCGGAAGATTTGTTCTGCGAGTAACTCTTACGTGAGCTGGGACTGAACGGACTGGATGCTCCTTTTTCCCAGGTTGCCTTCTCCAGAAAGACTTACTTGCCATTGAAGGTTTGTGGCTGGAATGAGCGAAGTTGGGCTGTTAGGAACTCTCTCCAACGTTGGCCTCTTACTCGTTGTCTCCTGCTCCGTACTGGGAGATTAAATTCTGGTGGAACGTGCTTGTTTCTGGTGACCATCTGGTTCTAAGCTGGTTTGGGAGGTTAGGGAGCAGGTAGGGCCCGCACAGCTGCTTGGAGACATCCGCACGTCCTTTGGTTATACGTGCGTAGCCAGGCTCCATGAATTTTTCTTAAATTCACATCTCGAGTCTTTTAGTGCCTCATCTTCTGCCCCGGGGCTGGTAGACATGTCCTCCTGCCTAAAATCCGTCCGCCTCTGGGGCAGCGCATCCCCTTCTGAGCAGAAGAGGCAACATTACGTAGGTTTGAGACCTGCTTATGGTTTCCAACCCCCCATTCGAGGTCCTTTTTGAATTTCCTTCTAGCTGCAAACCGCCCAGCTCTTCTCTCCAGCAACGACTCATCTTGCCAGCTTCATTTCCAGCCGGCTCCTGGGCTGAGGCTCTTTGAGTCAAGGTTCTTGTGTCAAAGCTACCTTGTGTCACAGCTTGGATGCCATCGTCACGAGCACTGAAGAGCGGCCTTAGCGTGGGGGCACAGGGCTGCTGTTCTGGAGAAGCTTCACGAGGATGGTTTGGACTCGTTCTGCTCGATCGCATTTTTCTTTCCCCTCCCATGGAAGAAGATTTTTATTTATTTAAAACCCGCTACTCTCACGCTTTGTTCGTGAATCCTGATGCTTCTGGAGCAGTCTTCTATCCTCCACCCCTCGGGACCCCTGCGCTCTGGATGCCCCCGGCATGGTGAAACTCGGTGGGCATCAGTCCTCTCTGCTTGCACAGAAGTGATGGAACTGCGGGAAGCAAACAGTAAAGCGATGACAAATACATTTGATTTTTTTTTTTTTTTTTTTGCAAATGTTTCCAATTATCCTTTTCTGGGGTTCTAACACTACGAGTCGTCTGTAAACGAATCCCTGCTCCTCTACCCATTTGTTAAAATTGAAAGAAATGCTGCTTTTTTTTTTTTTTCATGTGAGGAGGGTTTTTTTCTTTGTGTGAAGAAGGTCCCTAGGCTCGCCTTGTTTACATCTCTGTCTCTTGTTGTTACAGCCGTGTAAACACCCCACTCATATTTCATCCCGGTATTAAATGTCAGGCTGCAAATATTCTGTGCTTTAGCGCGGGGTTTTGGTTTTTATCTGCCACTAGAAGCCGGGTGCCTCAAGACAAAGCCCTTTGGGTGGGGATCTTCAGAGCTCAACGATGGGGGCTTGAGCCGTTGTCTTGGTTTACGCTCGTTCTTTTATCGCTCTGTTTTTACATAAAAAGTAAATTTTGAGCCCTGGGATGAAGTCAGATAGATGATAAAAGCCAGGCTTACTCATGTGAGGAAGGCTGGGCGCGGATCGATCCCCGCGGACTGGAGGGAGGCAAGCTTGAAGGCCACGGGCTCTTCCATCGAGATGGGGACAGCGGCTCGTGATTTGTTTATACCATTACAGTGGTGTTGGGCTCCTCCCTGGGAGCTTCAGTGTGTCTCTGCAAGAGCACGTTGGCTTCGGGACGGTAAAACAGCCTCAATTTTCTGTGAAAATCCTTTCCCGGCGTCGTATCGGAGCTGTTTATAGACAATTGGTGTTGGGCCCCGAGTACGATGGTCTAGAGCCTTTGCTCTGGAAATGTCTGCGCGGTGGGATGTAGGAGATATTCTGCAACGAAAATGAAAGATTGTTTGGGTTGGAAAGTGGATTAGTTTGAACTGATGAGGTCCTTGGGGGTGTCACCCTCTGTGTGGCCAGAGAAGGGGATGTTGTCCCTCAGGCTGGGTTAGTTCATCTTCATGGATCTCTCTGGAAATCCGGTCGGAGCTGAGTCTGTTCATAACTGAAAATGAGCAACGAGCCTTTATTTTCAGAACTTCCAAGACAGGCTGAACTATAGGTGCAGAATAACCTTTTCTGCCCCACAGTACTCCTGTGTTCTCAGCGGGAAGGCGATTTTTATTTTAAAAACCCCAAATCCACAAGACTTGAGGTGGTTTGCCGAGCTCCTCCTTGCACAGTCCGATGGTGGTGGTACGTTGTCTTCCTTCCCACAAGAGCTTCTTATCTGCAGGATGCTCTTAACTCGCTTTTTTTAGGTGTGGATAGTTTGGGTTTTGACCACCACATCTGGTGGCCAACGCTGGAATCTAAAATCCTTCTTTCCTGAGGTCTTTGTCGCGGTTTAAACCCGGCTGGCAGCCACACACCCCATCAGCCAAACACCCTGGGGGAGAGAATGGGAGGGGTCAAGGTAAGGAGACTTGTAGGTTGAGACTAAAACAAGTCAATAATTGAAATAAAATTAAAATAATAATGTTGATGATAATAATAATAGAATATACAAACGATTAATGCACCATGCAATTGCTCGCCACCCGCCGACCGATGCCCAGCCTGATCTTGGCGGAGAGGAGATCCCCAAACTACAGTCCCAGAAGAGAGAGCCCCCCAATTCCCGGCCAACCCTCCCCGCTACGCCGAGCGTGACGTGACGCGACGTGGAATATTCCAGTGGCCAGTCTGGGGCCGGTGCTCTGGCTGAAGTACGCGGCTGCTCTCTGGTCGTTGGCGAGACGTGTTCTTCTTTGCAGTGTTTGAGAGCTGCAGCCAAAGACTAAGAATTTATTTATTTCTCACCCTGACGTTTCTTTGAGGCCTTCCTTACCTGTTCTGCTACCGTATACATCTATTCTTGCTAAAAACTACTGCGGAGTTGGGGGTTTTTATTCCTATATATTAATTGACAGTCCAGGTAATCGTTGTTGGAGCTGTCTGAGGGCTCCAAGCCAACTTCTGGCTTGGGCAAGAGGTTGGCCCCGAGCCAACATCTTTCAGCTCTTGAAGGCTTTATGTAATTTCTGACTATGCTGCAGGAAATTTTGGCCACGCCAATAGCTTCTTTTAGTACTGTCAGTCATTAGTGATCACAAAACCATTAATAATTTTCCCGTCTCTGTTGAATCAGCAACTTCCAGACGATTAGATGAGCCCAGCTTTGATTTTTTTGTGTGTTTTCTGGTCGGATCTCCTTACACGCTCGCTGTCGAGCCCCCGTTTCTGCCGCCAGGTCCGTAATTGTTCAATTCTAAATGCTGTGGAAAAATATGTGCCTGTTAATACAGTTGAGAAAGTTTTTAATACGAGTCTCAGAGGGTCTGGTGTGATTCTAGTTATTGTAGTTATTTAGTTTCTTAAGAAGGGCTTTTTATTTATTATGGGCTTGGGAATTAGCTGGTGAGTATAAATAAATCTGTAGGGACGTTTTTGTCAGAAATACGTCCAAATTTTTCTTACTACCCGTTTTGAAGTTTTTACAGGCGAGTTATACGCCAGCAATAGCTGGAGTTATTGGAGAAAGCTTATTTAACAGCCCGTGGTCAGAGAGGCGGCTGGAAAGGAAGGATCAAAGCCCGGTAAGAGCAAAGGAGCTCATCTGAAAGGAGCCAGCTCCAGAAAGACTCCTTGACCATCGCCAGCGGTGGCTCCAAAGCCTGCTGAGCACCCGTTGAAGCAAGCCCGGCTGTCTGTCTGTCCGTGGGCAGCCCCGTCCGTCCGCCCTCTGGCCAAATTCAAAGGTAAAAGCGATTCACGGCGTCAGCCTGAGGTCGGAGACGAGGACTAGCAGCTGACCTGGCGCGTGGTCGGGGCGGGGACCGGCATTTACCGTGAGGTTACGGGCCCGCGGAGAAAACACGCCATGTCCTGCGGAAAGCTGGGGAGAGGGAAGGTCTCTGCTTGCCTCTGGATGCGGCGGGGGGTTGAGCGTAGAGCGATCACCGCGTGGCTTTTGGGGCTCTTCCCCTTGTATTTGTTTGCTTGGGTTTTGCTGAGGTTGAGCTAAATGGAGAAAGGAGGAGGGCGAGCACCAGAGTGCTGAGCGTCTCGGGCCGGTCTGAGGGGCCCTGACACGTGTTAGTCTCGTGTCGGGGGACTTTTGGGGTTGACAGTCAGCTCAGGCCCTACGTTAGGGGCTAAAACCACTGTAGAAATCTCTCCCGGCGAAATTCCAGGGAGTAGATTCCAGGAGCTGGGCCCTGTGCTGGAAGGAAACCACAATTTTACTTTGCCGTATGCGAAAGAGACTGTTTTTCCCTTGGGAATGAGACTGGATCGTGCTGACCTTGACTTGAAATCTTGAACAAACTGCTCATGGCCTCCCCTCTTCCCCCTGCGCCGCGCTGCGGACCCTGGGCACGGGCCCCACCACGGACCGGGACGTCTGGAGCGTCGGCTGGCGACCGCGTTGGAGCGCGCCGCTGTTTGTGGGCCCCCACCCTCCCGCAAGGGGTAGATACGTTTTGAAACGTGATTATTTTTTCTTTCAAGAGGAATCCTTTGAGTATCTGAGCGGCAGGAGCTTGACGCGGAGCGAGGAATCGCCAGGATTCAATTTTCAAGCATGTTCAAAGCAAAATGTGGATTTTGGTGGATCCTGGGGACGGCAGGACGCATGCTGCTGCGCCGGGGAGGAACCAGCTGCCAAAGTCAGTTTAGATTTGGGAGAATCCAGGCAACGAAGTCACGTCACGCAGTTCTAGCTGGTGTCGCACTGAAGGTGTGAAACAAGCCAAGGGGGGGTTTAGGCAACGAGCTGGGCCACGGGAGAGCTCGCTGCACCGCCGCGCTGGGGGTTATCGGCGTAACCGCTGTGCCTCTTGTTTCTCCTTGGCTCTGTGGGCTGGACCCGTTTTGCCAACTCAGGATCGAATTCTCAGTAGCAGATGTGGCTCTTTACTCTGAAATACTAAATGCAGCTGGAAGACGAGGCTGGACAGACTGCATTAAAAAAAAAAAAAAAAAAGAGGTATTAAGTCATTGGAACAACTGGCCAAAGGTTATGATCGATCTCCTTCGCTATCAAGGCTGAAGTAAGGACTAGAAGTGTTATTTTTTTTAAAATATAGAGAGTTTATTTCACACTGGATTTAATTCAGGGAAATCCTGGCACTTAAAGGATGTTGGAGACAAGGGCTGCAAACCCATCATCTCGTAGGTTGGTTCAAGCTCAGGAACACTCACCCAAAGTACCGCTGCGGGTGTCTAAATCCGTTGGATTTTGTGTTTTTTAACCTCGCTAAACATAAGAGCAGTCATCTTCCTCCGTCATCTTCCTCCATTATATAGACATCAGCTCATTTTTAGCACCGCCTTAGGTTCGTGCAGTGCAAAAATTCTCGAGTTCAGTAAAATAAGAGATCAGTCCATTTTATTTTATCTTTCCGTGCTTGTGCTGGGGGTGGGGTGAGGGTAGTGCCGAGGTGCCCTTGTGCAGACGGTGCTTGAAATTTGAAAAATTAAAATAGCCAAGAACAAGATGGGGGTTTTTACATCAGCCCTGGTGCGCTGGGGATGTCTGCGCGAGCTCTCCTTTGATTTCCAGAGGTGTCCGCACAGGTAGGCTGCGTAACCTCCTGAACTTCGTGAAACCAAACCAGATTTTCAACAAAAACCCCTTATTTCTGTGACGGGGTATCGGCCGCTTTGCGTGGCTGAATCGCCGAGTCCTGCTGTGCTGGGCAGCCCGATGCGACTCGGCGCTCTGCTCCCCTGGTAGATAATAGGAGCTGAGCAGTAGACACATCCCAAAAAGCCTTTTTTTTTCTTTTTTTCCCCCGACTCTCAATGCCTAAATGTAAGCTTGGGAGGAGAAGTCTGTGCCTGTGAAGGACTAGGGAAGGCGACAGCCTGGATCTGCCTTCCCACGTGGATGTTTCCTCCAGGTAGAGCAAGGGGATGGCTTTTTTCCCTGGGATTTCTGGTTATAAAGCGTTTTTTTAAAAGGCAAACAGACAGAATCCTTTGTACGGTAGATGATTTTAATATATTTAATTTATTTCATTGTTCCCCTCACTGTGCTGTTGGACCTGGATAGACTCTAGATATATCTATAACGTCCTCCCCTGCGGTGGTTGTGGGGTCCTGCCTCGCTGGCCGTTAACACGAGGCTTTTGGGGAACTCCTCCTTCCGGGGTACGATGTTTGTCTGGCTGGAATGTTAGCTGGAACTGTCTTTCATCTCCCCTAAAGAAAAAAATTAGAAATATCCACCATCCTCCAGTCCCATGACCCATCCACCTTATTTTCAGTCAGAGATATCTTTTGGAGTCCAACAGAGTGATTTTCATAGTGATTGTAGTGATAAAAATGACAATCTGGTGAGTGTTGGGTGGGTTGGGCTGTTCCTTCGAGTGCCCGCGGCTGGTGTGCAGCAGTTTTGGGGTGCAGGTCAGAGGAGGGGGCTGAGGCGCTCAATGTTAGTCACACGCATGGGGTGGAGAGTGTGAATTGATGAGTTCAAGCTTAACTGTGCACAGAAATTCAGATTTGAAGCGTTTTGGAGAAATGAAACATTCATTTTAATTTAAAAAAAAAAAAACCAGCAAATGATCTTACCACAATTTAAAATGTGTGGCAGATGTTTCAGGAAAGGAGGAGTATTTTATGATCACCCGAGTTCTTTGAAGAGCTCCTTCCTTAACAGGAGTCCCCCAATTCAAGGGTTTCATAGAATCACAGACTGGTTTGGGTTGGGAGGGACCTTAAAGCCCATCCAGTGTCGCCCCCTGCCCTGGGCAGGGACACCTTCCACTAGCCCAGGTTGCCCAAAGCCCCATCCAACCTGACCTTGAACCCTTCCAGGGAGGGGGCAGCCACAGCTTCTCTGGGCAACCTGTGCCAGGGCCTCACCCCCCTCACAGGGAACAATTTCTCCCTTAGATCTCATCTAAATCTCCCCTCTGTCAGTTTAAACCCGTTCCCCCTCGTCCTATCCCTCCCCCCTGATGACGAGTCCCTCCCCCCTTTCCTGTAGCCCCTTTCAGTCCTGGGAGGCCGCTCTAAGGTCTCCCCGGAGCCTTCTCTTCTCCAGCTGAACACCCCCAACTCTCTCAGCCTGTCCTCACAGGGGGGTGCTCCAGCCCCCCGAGCATCTTCGTGGCCTCCTCTGGCCCCGCTCGAGCAGGTCCGTATCCTTCTGCTGTTGGTGCCCCCAGAGCTGGACCCAGCACTGCAGGGGGGTCTCCTGAGAGCAGAGGGGGAGAATCCCCCCCCTCGCCCTGCTGCCCACACTGCTCTGGGTGCAGCCCAGCACACGGGTGGCTTTCTGGGCTGCCAGCGCACGTTGCTGGCTCACAGGCAGTTTTCCACCCCCCAAGTCCTTCTCCTTGGGGCTGCTCTCCATCCCCTCCTCACCCAGCCTGGGTTTGTGCTTGGGATTGCCCCGACCCATGGGCAGGACCTTGCCCTTGGCCTTGTTGAACTCCATGAGGTTTGCCCATCCCAGCTCTCCAGCCTGTCCAGGTCTCTCTGGATGGATCCTTCCCTCCAGTGTGTTGTTGGCAAACGTGCTGAGGGTGTGTTTGATCCCACTGTCCATGTCCCCAACAAAGATGTTAAACTGGTCCCGACTCCTGAGGACACCACTCGTCACTGCTCTCCACTTGGACATGGAGCTGTTGACCCCAACTCTTTGAGTGCCACCACCCAGCCAATTCCTCACCCCCGAGTGCTCCATCCCTCAAATCTGTCCAATTCAGAGACAAGGATGTCATGTGGGACTGCCAAATGCTTTGCACAAGTCCAGCTAGATGCTGTGCTGAAGAGCTGACGGTGGCCCCGCCATCCCTTGGTGGGCTTTGGTGACCCTTGGTGGCCCAGCCAAGTTTTCCTTGCCCAACTGGCTTTTTTTTCCTCCCAAACCCTGGGCAGTAGGTGCTTCAGCAGGTCTAAAGGGTGCCTGGGGTGTAAAGGGCTTGTCCCCCGTGTCTGCCTGTTCCCTCATCTCAGCGAGTTGAGGGTGGCACAGGCTCTGCCCGGTGGTGCCCACCGGTCCTCTGGCTCGCCCAGCGCTCTCCCCATGGCTTCTGATCCCCCACAGAGGGCAAAGCCTTCGGCCTCGTACCAGCCAGGCAGCCGTTTGCTGCCTCTCCGAGGCCGGGCAGGCAATGATTTCCCTTGTTGCTGGCTCCCCTCCAAGCTCTTTGGCACATCCCCAGTCTGCTGCGGAGTCACCGGTCCCAGTGGGTGCTCTTAGATGGGCCTGGCAGCTTCGATCTTGCAATTACTTACTGTTAGTTTGATCTGGAGAGACCTTTATCGAATCCTTTTTCCATTTGGCCCTCGCTGGGCTCTCTCCAGTTTTATTGCTGTGTAATAGGCGCAGCAATTACCCACCTTTGCCCAAAAAAGTCGCTTTTCTTGCTGCTTGCTGCAAGGGTGGGCATCAGATCTGCTCTTGAGTCTGCTCTCCAGAAGGGATTGTAGTACCTTCTCCCAGGTGATTAGTGACAGAACAAGAGGGAACGGCTTTAAACTGCAACAGGGGAGGTTCAGACTGGACGTGAGGAAAAATGTTTCCCAGAAAGAGTGGTGAGAGAGTGGAATAGGCTGCCCAGGGAGGGGGTGGAGTCCCCATCCCTGGGTGTGTTTAAGGGCCGTTTGGATGAGCTGTTGGGGGATGTGGGGTAGGGGAGAACTTTGTAGAGTGGGGCTGATGGTTGGACTCGATGATCCCAAGGGGCTTTTCCAACCTGAAGGATTCTGGGATTCTGAACTGAGGCTGTGAGCATCCCCGCCAAGGCCAGGTCTCTGCTGGAACCTGATTCACTCCTTCAGCTCCTCGGGTAGGTGTCACGGCCCCGACGCCTTCATTAGCCAGCCCCCGCGGCCCCACTGCGACGGCAACGCGGCGTGAAGTCTCCTGGTGAAAATTCCAGGGGTGTTTTGGGGAAGAGGATGCGTTTTTATTGTGGGGGGGAATTTGGGCTTTCTCTTAAGCCTGCTGGTAGGTGCTGGGTTGGCTTGGCATCGCCCTGCCTGCTCGCTGATGCCGCCGGACTTTGCCCCCAGGTCCACGCCTGGGAGATCTCCGACCAGTTGCTGCAGATCCGCCAGGATGTGGAATCGTGCTACTTCGCGGCGCAGACTATGAAGATGAAGATACAGACTTCCTTCTACGAACTCCCCACGGATTCCCACGCTTCCTTACGGGACTCTTTGCTGTCTCACATCCAGAACTTGAAAGACCTGTCACCGGTCATCGTCACCCAGGTAGGTGCCGAGCAGAGGGCTGGAAGGAGCCGCTCGCTAAAGGTCGGTGAGTCAGAGAGGGCTTAAAGCCTGGACTGCTTAGTCCTGACTTGCTGTTGAGCCTGGCTTGTGTCACAGCCCTGCTAAAGCCGTTCCTTACAGTAATGGCCGGCTTGGGGGAGGAAAAATAGATGCTGCAGGTCACACTGATGGTGGCCAGCTCCAGTTTTTCTCACTTCTGAGGCAAAGCCCTTGGTTGCTTTTCCTCCGGCGTGGAGAACAGAGAAGGTTGATGCCTGCGGCCAGTCCGGCCGTGTCTCCCAGTACAGAATCGTTTGCCCTTCTTCATTATTTGGCTACCTTAGTTAAATTGAGTACTTTACCCTCTTGTTTGCTGTTAAGAGAGGCTGAGAGGGGAAACAGCTCTTCCAGGGCTTTTCCCTGCCGCTCTTCGATGGAGACAAAGGACCCTGGGTGCCCAGGGGGATTCCTGCCGAGGTGCTGGCATCCCCTCAGAAATCCCCTCGTTCTCCGCCCAGCATTCCCGTTATCCACCCGTTCCTGCGGCGCAGGGCTGGCTGACACCACACAGACTGAGGCGAGGTTGCCTCTGCAAGCCCCTAAATAGCCCAGCAGAGAATGTGCCCCCATCGGGGCACTGGCCTTCTGCAGTTCACCCCAGGGGGGGCTTGCGCACACAACAGGGATATTGTGAATTAATCTTCTGCCTCTGCAGGCTCAGAATTACCTGCCAGCCCTGCCGAGCTTGGCTCTGACGGTCCCAGCACCCTTTCTCCTGTGCTGTTGAGCGGATTTCATCAGTCACTGCGTTTAGTTGTGGTTTTTTTTCTCTCCTCTTCCCCTTTCAGCTTGCTTTAGCAATAGCAGACCTTGCCCTGCAAATGGCTTCTTGGAAAGGCTGTGTACAAACACTGGTTGAAAAGTAAGTAATTGTTTATATCCTCAAACTTGAAATGGTTCCTTGAGTAAGTGTTGAGTGGGTGGACCTGCGTGGTCCAAAAAGGCACGCAGCAACAAACGGCCCAACCATAGAGAAGTGGGGGTTTTTTTTGATTCCCTATTTAGATTCATAAGTTTGATTCCCTGTTGGATTTCCTTTTAGATTTCCCTCTTTGATTCATAATTTTGATTCCATTAGATTCCCTGTTAGATTTCCTTTTTTGATTCGTAATTTTGATTCCCTTTTAGACTGATTTCCTTTTTGATTCATAATGTAAAGTGTGATGGATCCTGGCAGGGAGATGGGCTGGAGGGAGAGGCCTGGGGCTCTGCAGCAGAGTCTGCGCACGCTCCCATGGACGCGGCTCTCCGAGACTCAGCGATTTTCCTCATCCCCGTTTTTGTTAGGGGATGATCCCTCCTCCCCTCCCAGCTTTAGTGTGGGATGGAACAGCGCGGCCGAGCCCCCCGCCACCGCTGTCGGGTGTCCCGAGGCGCCCGCTCGGCCGGGGCAGTTGTGCCCGATTTCCGTGTGACGGCGCTTTGCGCTGCCCTGGGGTCGCCGAGGGGGGCTGCCACGTGCTGAGACCCCGCTGAGGGGGTCCCCTGGTATTTCTGTAGTGGGAGGGAACTTGACTTACCTGGGCAGCAGCACCTGGACTCGATGTGCTCATCACCCAGGAAAGCTTCTGCCATCTTTCCATTGAAAATCTCGAGCCAAACCGCTGACAGAGGCTCTTCCCAACAGTGCTCTGCCCTTGCAGTTGGACTCTGGAGTGTGTTCCCATTGTTCTGGTCACCTCCTCGCCAATATTTCAGTTTTCTGCCTGTGCTTGCCTGTCCCCTGCCTTCACGTGCCGTCCTTCCCGTTGTTTCAGGTACAGCAATGATGTAACATCGCTGCCCTTTCTGCTGGAAATCCTCACGGTGCTGCCAGAAGAGGTTCACAGCCGATCCTTGCGCATCGGCGCCAACCGCCGTACCGAGATCATAGAGGATCTGGCCTATTACTCCAGCACGGTCATCTCCCTGCTGGTAAGGAGACCGAGCTGCGGCTGAGCCCCGCTCAACGGCTCAACAACCTCATGCAGCTTCTTCTCCCCCTCCGCGTCACCGACCCAGATGATTCCGGGTTGGATGTGATCAAAAAGCCGGTCTGAAACAAGCTTATTTTATATATTCCAGTTCCAAGCAGATCAAAATCACAACCAGGTCCCTCCACTGGATTGAAACGGGAGCTTGTTATGGAAATTTAATAACTGTCTCATCCTCTCACTGGACGGTCCGTGTGAGGACTCGTTGTTTTAGCTGGTGGTACGGAGCGGGGAGGCTTCTTCTGGCGCTGTGTACTTTAAGTTCAGGAAAAGCTCTTTAGTCTCCTGGATTGTCAGTCCCGTAGTTGGCTAGGACTGGATTCCTGTGCAGGCTGGGGTTAGTTTTGGGTTATTTGAGGGTTAAGAAATTATTTCAACCCCTTCTGGGTGTGTGTGGAACTCTAGATCATCTCTAGATTCACACCTATGTGTGTCTCTATCACTTAGAAGAAAGACATTCAGGTCCTTAGAGAGTGATGTCTCTCTCTTCTCATGCCCCTTTCAGACATAAATTCAGGCTTAATTTCTGACAACTATGTGATAAGCTGAGATGATGTGTTTAGCTGCAGGTCACCTTTAGGAATGGCCAAACAGGGAGCCTGTAGCTGAATCTCCAGGTGGTTCTTCAGAGATTCCCCCATTTGGGGAGCATTCATGCTCTCTAAGATTGTTGTGGGCCCCAAAACAGGGCAAGTTGGGGGAGCAGAGAAGCAGCGTTGAGGTGAATTGCTGCAGGGACTGAAAAGAAACGCTCCTGGCTGGCTCCTTCCTTTCCAGAGAGACTTCTCACATTCTTCAGCATTGTTTGAGCTCCATAAATCCACCAACCTGATCCTGCTACAAACAGAGCACACGCTGTAGCCTCTTCCCGCTGATGTCTCCCCTTTCACGCTGCTTATCTAAAGAAGGGAAAGATAACATTCCCTTCCCTGCTGGAATTCCCCCAGCAGCTGCTTCATGGCAGCATGCTCCAGCTGGAGCCCAGCGTTCCGGCCCTTTCATTGCAGCATCTCATCAGCGGCCGTTTCCCTGCTCCGCAGCCCCGTCTGGCCGGGCGGGGGGTCTGTGGTCTCCCCGTCTCTCTTCCACTCTCCTGCCACTGGTTTGCTGGGTGAGTTGGGGGCTGTTGAAGACAGGAGGAACCTCAGCCTTTAGGATCCTTAATACTTCATCCCCGTGATCAAGTAGAAGCCTGTGTTTTGCAGTGCTTTTTGATGCTGTTTCTCCACGCTGCGGAATCGCAGCCCCCCGTCGCCCTTAGGCTGTCGTTATTTCCTTAGCAACGAGCAAAACTGAAGGGCTTTATTTTTTTTACCTGTGACCTCCTTCTCTTCTCCTCAGCGGATGCTTCTTCGTGTCCCTTCCTGCTCTAGCGTGCAGCATCTTTGCCCGTCCCCAGTACTGTGCTGGGCAGAAATAGGCGGGGGGCTCTGAGCAGAGAGGAGGGGGTTGCCCTCCCTGGGATTCGAGTCCTTTATCCCCTCCTGCCCCTCAGTTCTTCCCTCCCCCACATCCCTTCCCTCTCTGAATCCCCTTCTCTGATGGGACCCAGCACAAACTCAACCCCCAGCACTTTTCCTTTGTTTAATTTGGAGAAGAAGGTGGAGTAGAGGTAAAAAGAGCTGTTTCACTCACCCTGAAACCTTTGCAGAAGGCCCCTCGTTCTGTTTCCATGCTGCTTTTTGTAGGTCTGTGCTGAGGAGAGGCACAGAGAGTGTCTGGAACAGAGATACGAGCATGACAGGTGCTTCTGGTGGATGTTCCGTGTCTGTGCGGTGTCTGGTTTTGGCTCTTCTCGTGGAGGCCTGGGAAGGAGGATTCATTTTGCAGAGTTACTCCAGTGACTGTGAAGGAAGGGGCATTGCAACCATCAGGGATCACAGAATCATTTCGGTTGGAAAAGACCTTTAAGATCAGCGAGTCCAACCGTTAACCCAACACTGCCAAGCCCAGCACTAACCCACGTCCCCAAGCGCCACGTCTGCATGTCTTCTAAATACCCCCAGGGATGGTGACTCCACCCCTTCCCGCCTCTTCCGGTGCTTGACAACCCTTTTGGGGAAGAAATTTTTCCCAATATCCAACTTAAACCTCCCCTGGTGCAACTTGAGGCCATTTCCTCTCGTCTTATGTATCAGGACACAGAGTTGAGCCACACCCTCTGCTCGGTAGCATCCCAGGTCTTGCTTGAGAATCCCAGAATCCTTCAGGGTGGAAAAGCCCCTCGGGATCATCAAGTCCAACCATCAGCCCCACTCTACAAAGTTCTCCCCTACCCCACATCCCCCAACAGCTCATCCAAACGGCCCTTAAACACACCCAGGGATGGGGACTCCACCCCCTCCCTGGGCAGCCTATTCCACTCTCTGACCACTCTTGCTGGGAAACATTTTTCCTCATGCCCAGTCTGAACCTCCCCTGTTGCAGTTTAAAGCCGTTCCCTCTTGTTCTGTCACTAATTCCCTGGGAGAAGAGACCAGCACCAACCTCTCTACAACGTCCTTTCAGGGAGCTGTAGAGTGATGAGGTCTCCCCTCACCTTCTCCTCCTCACACTGAACAGTCCCAGCTCCTTCAATCTCTCCTCACAGGATTTATTCTCCAGGCCCTTCCCCAGCTCGTTGCCCTCCTCTGCGCTCGCTCCAGCCCCTCGAGATCTCTCTCAGATTGAGGTGCCCAGAGAGGTGTCAGAGAAGACTCTCTTCCCCCCCTAAGCCGAGTTTATCCCGGGAGAGGTCTGTGCCATGACCACCGCAGCCATTAGGGGAGCCCTGTTCCACTTTTTCCACGGGCTTAGTTGTCTTTGAGCGAGTCCTTACTCCTGAACCTCTCTTCACCTTCCTCGAATCCCTGCTCCGTGCCGTCCCTCTGAGCTGTCCCAGGCCTCAGCGCTCTTCCTGGGACGTCTCGGAGACGACTGGCTGTCACATTCTGTTGTGCTGATGAAGGATGCTAATTGAACTCAGAGTGAAAAGAGTAGGTGTATTTTACTGGGGATAACTAAATGATGTAACAGAGTAATACAGAAAACACGCAGTAAGAAAAGGCAGAATAGTGCACTTAAATAGGAAAATACAGGGTAATGCATCACATCATTACTACATGAGAGAGAGAACAGTGATTAAGGAAGATCCATCCCCACTTGCACCCGTTCCCATCACCCAGCCCCGCAGGCGCTGGGCAGCCCCGGTTACAGCGAGGATTTGTTGAGCCTTTCCCGGGGAGTGGGAAGTCCCACGCGGTGTGTCCACCCGTAGCTGAGGCAGCCAGAGTCGCTGCGAGCGGGTCCGGCCTTAATATACCAAAAATCAGCCACCCAGAATAACCGGCACCTTTGTTTTGAGCGGAAATATCTGGTTTCATCCTCCTGTTGGATTCCACCCAAAGCCTGGCCAGGGCTCGGGGGGGGGAAACCAAGGGAGTTTCTAACAAGGCCAAACACTTGGGTTCTCAGCCTTGAACAAGGCTGGGAAAGGAAATTTGGATACATTCTCTCAGTATTTCATCCTCACTACTGATTAAATTCTGTCTAAGCTGCATCTTTCACTGGTGAGGTTACATACTTTGTTAATGACTACATGCTAAGTGAGCAGCTTCAGCTCGGGGCCTGTTGTTCAGGCTTCAATATTTCACAGAATCACAGAATCATTCAGGTTGGAAAAAACCCTTGGGATCATCGAGTCAACGCTTTAGCACTTTTTACAGCAGCATAAGTGGGTTGGTATAACTTAGTACAACACCCACTAGCACCATGGTTATCAGTTATAAAATATACAGGCGTCGTCTGTAGGCCAGCTCTGGCTTGGGCCTCTTGTCCAAGCCTCAGCACTTCACCTTCCCGGAGACGACGCCAGACACTGGTGTTGGATCACCGAGGCTCGACTTTCTCTTCAGATTTCCTCTGCCTCTGCCCGGAGCTTTGGTGGTAAATCCCAGCACGGGTATTTCAACCACTTGCCTGAAGAGCGACGTTACATTTTTCTGTGTAGAATTGAAATGCTGAATGAATTCCCTTTTCTGGAGTTCCAAAAGGGGTTTTTAAAATGTTGGACGGGGACTGTGATGAAATACACCGCTCTGCCTTCAGGGTTGAGGTGTGAAGTTGAGGATCTCGAGGAGCTCTCGTGCACGATTGCTTGGGAGGTCTCTGCTAGGGAGAAGGGAGCCTGGGTCCCTCTCCAGGTCCTTCCTGTCCCCCCATCCTTCCTCTCCCTCAGCCTGGAGAACTCAGGGCTTCCTCTGGTGTTAAGCTTTGCTCAAGGTTGCTGTTAGGTGCAGCAGAAGTGTTCGCCATCGCTGGAAACGAAGGGTTGGCCACTGCCAGACCCACGTCCTGCCTCTGACACCGCGATGACGTGTTTGGACAGTCCTCGGCTCGGCCTTTGGGGTGGGCCCGACCCTCAGGACCAGTCTTTGGCAGTGGTTGCTTTGTGGTGAGGAATATTAAATTGAGATTTGAGTGAGTTTAGGGATTTAGCACGTATGAAACTCAATTCATGTCTGTGCTCCGGCAGCCTGAGACGGGATCCTGCCAAAAAACGATGGGCTGGGAATGAATGAAAACACTCAAACTGCTTTTCTTGCTTCTGTGAGAGCAGCTGAAGTTGAGTGAGAGGGTGTTCTAGCTCTGCCCCGACATCTCACCGAGTCCAGGGCTGCTTCACTCAGGGACAGGGATGCCAGAAGCATCTGCTGTCGGTATGTGCTTCGCGTGGGCTTTGAGAGGATGCTCAGAGTCCACATGCTCTTGAGTGGATGTTTGCAGAGCTGCCCCGTTCCTGATTACGAAACCAGTGTGGGGACGTGGCGCCCTGGGTAGATGCAGAAGTCCTCTCTCTGCCGGTGTGGGCGTCCTCGGGTGCCCAGAGTTTTGCCTCCATGTAGGTACAACACTGCTGCTCGACCACTGAAAGCTCTGTGTGCCTCTCATGGGGTCACTACTGACTGTCCCAGCCCCTCGCCTCTTGCTAAGTGTTGTGGGGTGGTTCTTGATGCTGAATTTGTAGATGGCTTTCCCAAAGTTGGTTTTATTCTATTGTATTTTTTTTATTTCTAGTTTATTTTATTGTTTTTAATCGAGGCCATCCCTCGATTGCTGGGTTCAGTTTTGGGCCCCTGACTCCAAAAAGGCCATTGAATGACTCGAGCGTGTCCAGAGAAGGGCAACGGAGCTGGTGCAGGGTGTGGAGCACAGGTGTGATGGGGAGCGGCTGAGGGAACTGGGGGGGTTTAGTGTGGAGAAGAGGAGGCTGAGGGGAGACCTCCTGGCCCTCTGCAACTGCCTGAAAGGAGGGTGCAGAGAGGGGGGATGAGTCTCTTGAGCCAAGGAACCAGCGGCAGGCCAAGAGGGAATGGCCTCAAGCTGCGCCAGGGCAGGGTCAGACTGGCTCTTCGGAAGGATTTCTTTGCAGAAGGGGTTGTTGGGCGTTGGAATGGGCTGCCCAGGGCAGGGGGGGAGTCCCCATCCCTGGAGGGGTTGAAGAGTCGAGTTGACCCAGCGCTGAGGGATCTGGTGGAGTTGGGAACGGTCAGGGTGAGGTTCATGGTTGGACTGGAGGAGCTTCAAGGGCTTTTCCAACCCAGGTGATTCTGGGATTCTATTATTTTGCTTGTGAAATCCCACCTTGGAGTTGGGCTCCTAAGCAGCTCTTCCTTGTCCTGCCGTAGATGACGTGCGTGGAGAAAGCGGGCAACGATGAGAAGATGCTCATCAAAATCTTCCGGTGCTTGGGGAGCTGGTTCAACCTGGGTGTCCTGGACAGCACCTTCATGGCAAACAGCAAGTTACTGTCCCTCCTCTTCGAGGTGCTGGTGAGTATTTCTCTTGGGAGATGAGGTGGTGGTGGGCCTTGGGTACCGGGATGGCGTCGCTTTGAAACCCGGGAGTCTCTGAGGAGCGCGGCTGCTTTTCCGTGCAGGTGAGGAAGATGAGTCTCACCCTTCCTGGCGCACGGAGGAGCCGTCTGGTCTCCACCTTGTCCCTCTCCACTAGCAGGTAGGGCGGAGCGAGCTCTCTGCCCACAGTAACCTGCCTGCGCTGCCTGAAGCCACCACCCTCCTCTCGTACTCCGCCTTGGAGGGCGGTCGGAGAGCAGCAGCGCGCCACTGCAAGTTCCCACGTGTCTTCCCCGCCTCCTCTTAGCCCCGGGAAGCTTAATAAACAGCACATAAATAACACTTAATACTGGCTGATCCCTCGAGGGGGAGAGCAGAAGCACACTGAGGGTTTCCTCTGCCCCTGTGCTTGGTCACAGAATCATCTCGGTTGGAAAAGCCCTTGAAGATCCTCCAGCCCATCCATGAACCTCACCCTGACCGTTCCCAACTCCACCAGATCCCTCAGCGCTGGGTCAGCCCATTTACTGCCTGTTCATACAACAGCACAAATTCAAGTATAAATTCAGTGCAAAACACTAATTTACCAACTAGCCGCTAGCAGTGTTACACGTGGACGTGCGAACAAGGCTCACACAGCCCAGCAGTATCTACTCCTACTATCTACCCACCCATGCAACCCTTAAGATGAACGAACATCACAATTTTATCTGTTTGCTTTTGGCTGTCGCCAGTCTCGTACAGCTGTGAAGAATCTGCAAAGGCCACTTAGCAGCAATATTTGACAATTCTGCTTTATTTTGTCCAGCTTCCCTGTTAAAGAACACCAGATATTTGCAAAGTGATTTGTGAAAAAGTGACTGTGCCATTTCTCAAACTCCCATGCCCGCTCCAGACCTGCAAAAATTAATTCATCCTGTCAAAAAATACGTGTTGCGTTGAACTGCACCATAAAATCGTGTTTCTTCCCAAAACTCAGAAGCACGCTGCCCTGTGCTTAGCCCTTCCCTGCTTTGGTTAACTTGCCCCAGTTTGCCCTTTCCTGACAGAGCCATGTGTCACCATTACCCGACTGAATTAGCAACAGCCCACAATAAATATTTAAAAGGAAAAAAAACTTCACAGTGCAATGAGGAGACTTCAGTTCAGGATTCGTGGTGCGGGGACAAGAGCGATGGGCGGAAACCAGTGGTGGAATTTTCAGAAGCCAAAAAAAAAAATCATGTGGCTGTTTGGCCGCTTGTGCGGAGCAGAGAGAATCCTTCAGGATTCTTCGTTCCTGACCCCAGGAGTCTGTGCTCAGAGGGAAGCCCCGTTCCCTTCTGAGGAGGCACAAAAGACTCCAGAACCTCCCGAGAGAGCTTTCCTGCGGCGCTGGATGGACAGACAGATGGACGGCCGGCATGGGGGGCAGAGGGGAGGGCGCTGCTCTCCGCAGCACGGCGTCAGGTCTGCGGGACTGCCACGAGCGATTCCTTCATCCCCAGGAACTCCCCACTGCGCTCACCAGCAGACACTGCATCGAGAAAAAAAGCTCAAAGACCGTTTAATCTTCTATTTATATCAGTTCTCCTCATTCCTGCTGTACTAACCGGCCGTTTTGCAGCCTATATTAAGCGGATTTCTTGCCTATCTCAAGCGGGAGCCAGGTCCCATTTCTCCTGAAACATTCAGAGCAGGATAAAAGATTTAACACCCAAGAAATGACCATTTCTAGCCCTGATCGTGGGTTGCCGCTGCCGCCAGAGTAGGTGCTGGGTGTACTTTTGAGCGTGCTTGGGCTTTGAAAGAGAGAGAGTTTTGGTCTGGAATACGCTGTGCTTGGTCCTTGCTCCGACTCCAGTTGTTCTGGGGGGCTCTGAGCAAAATGTGCTCGGTGCATTGTTGAAGTCAGTTTGCTGTACCCCTGGGTTTAAGCGTTGGGTCGTTTTGGCTTTCAGAGTTGTCTGTTGAAGAAACTGCATGTGCTTGATACTAAACCCAGTGGGTTTTTGGTTTTGTTTTGTTTCCTTTCCAGAATGTTTTATTCTTTTTCTGACACTTTCACCTTGGAAAATTAACTACTGAAGGGGGTTTTTTTTGCCCTGTCTGAACGCGGGAGAGCTGAAGAGGCCGGTGGACCAGGGTGGGGTAGGAGAATGTCCTGCGTGGCTGCGCCGGGGAGGGCGAGGAACCGAACAGAGAGGAGGAATTCCTGGAGGACGGAGGTTTCTGCTGCGACACTGCCCAAACCCATCACCCAGCACCACAATTGTCTGTTCCTCCTCCCGTTGTTAAACAGGATCCTGCGTTTGCGTCCATCCCGTGGCACAGATTTAATTAATGACAAATGCAGACGACAGTTCCTGTTCAGGGGGAGAAGGAACAGACGATAGTCAACACCCGGCTCCCCTGGGGGGACTGCAGCAGGAACTCCTCTCCCCCAGACCGGGGCCATCGGCTCTGCAGCCTTTTTATTGCGTTCACACCACTTGTCAACGGGGCGGTTTTGCCTTCCTCCCCTTCCACCTTCCCGTGGGACCGGGAATTGTTTTCCAGATGCGTTGAGACCTCGTGGGGAAGGACGCACAGAGGCTGCCTTGGAGTTACTGCTCCTTTGTTTCCTCTCCGCGCTTCGCTGCTCGCTCTCTCCTCCTCCTTAGTATGCCAGCCTCGTCTCCTGCCTTAATTACTCAGGGCTCCCTGGGAGCCATTAAACCGCCTGTTAAATCAGCCCCGCACAGTCGCTATAAACCTCTGCCAGGTGGGGCCTGAAATCCACTCGTTCACCCCCAGACTGTCGCAAGGATAAATATTTCACACCTGCTTGTGAGAAAACTCATCTCTGTCCTCACTGAGGACTCGATGGTCCTCACGGGTCCCTTCCAGCTGGAGATGTTCTGTGACCCAGCCGGGGGAACGAGCAGCACAATGTTTTAGCTGAACCTGAGCCAGCAGTGTGCCCAGGTGGCCAAGAAGGCCAATGGCATCCTGGCTTGTATCAGCACTAGCATGGCCAGCAGGGACAGGGAAGGGATCTGACCCCTGTGCTCGGCACTGGTGAGGCCGCCCCTCGATGAGTGGGTTCAGTTTTGGGCCCCTGACTCCAAAAAGGCCATTGAATGACTCGAGCGTGTCCAGAGAAGGGCAACGGAGCTGGTGCAGGGTGTGGAGCACAGGTGTGATGGGGAGCGTCTGAGGGAACTGGGGGGGTTTAGTGTGGAGAAGAGGAGGCTGAGGGGAGACCTCCTGGCCCTCTGCAACTGCCTGAAAGGAGGGTGCAGAGAGGGGGGATGAGTCTCTTGAGCCAAGGAACCAGCGGCAGGCCAAGAGGGAATGGCCTCAAGCTGCGCCAGGGCAGGGTCAGACTGGCTCTTAGGAAGGATTTCTTTGCAGAAGGGGTTGTTGGGCGTTGGAATGGGCTGCCCAGGGCAGGGGGGGAGTCCCCATCCCTGGAGGGGTTGAAGAGTCGGGTTGACCCAGCGCTGAGGGATCTGGTGGAGTTGGGAACGGTCAGGGTGAGGTTCATGGTTGGACTGGAGGAGCTTCAAGGGCTTTTCCAACCCAGGTGATTCTGGGATTCTGTTTTATTTCCTTCTGAACCGCTGTGGGTTTTGACTGGCATTTTTCCTCCTGTGTTCCCCTCTCCCAAGGAAGACTCCGGGGGGTCCCGCTGTGGAGGACCAGTTTTGACCTCAAGTGTTTGAGGGGGGTGAAGCAGCACCAGCTTTGCAGTGCTGGTAGGACTGAGTTGTTGGGGGCTGTGGCTACGCAGACGCTCTACAAAGTATTTCAGGGACACCAAAACCCCATTTTTTCCATTACCGTCCCCTCTCACATACAGTCCCCCACCTCTTCTGCTTCTTGTTCCCTGCAGCAACAAGACAAGACGTCCTCAAACCTCCATGAAGCTGCTTCGGATTGCGTGTGCTCAGCCCTCTACGCCATCGAGAACGTGGAGACCAACCTTCCCCTGGCCCTGCAGCTTTTCCAGGGCGTCCTCACTCTTGAGAGTGCCTATCACATGGCCGTAGCGCGCGAGGACCTCGACAAGTAAGCGAGCTCGCCGCCGTGGCTGTTATTTTGTGGGTTATTTTGGGAAGCTGCGGCATCTGCATGCAGCACACTGAAGTCCCTTATGCAAATAAGGATTTATTGAACAAAAACGAGCGAGCGAATGGGCTTCCTCACCCTTGGTGCACTGATTTGTGTCCTGGGTGTATGCGCTCAGCTCCAGCTTTGGCAGACTTAGGCTTAATCTTCCTTGCGGCCGGCGAAGCGCGAGGGAAGTGTCCCGTTACCAGCCTTAAAATAGAGTTTAGGAGCGACTTGTTGCTCCCGCTGCTTCCTCTCTACAACCATCCCTACGTGGCTCGGCTCTTCCTGAGGTCTGGGTGTGCTAGCCGGCTGAACAGCCTCTTAGTCTTGACTTAAAAGAAGCTGTCGCCTTCATACCTTGCTCGAGCGCATTGGCCGCTACGAAACGTCGCTGCTCTGGTTGGAAACCCTCTGGTCGTTGATTTGAGGCCGGTTTGTGCCTCTTTTGCCAACATCTTCTTAACTCCAAGAGCTCCCCAGCTGGGCCTTATTCCCGGGTGTGTTTGTAGGGAGGAAGCAGCCAGCCTCGAGTCTGCATAAACCATCCCAAGATGGTTTTATTTCCCCTTGGAAATCTGAATTCAGCTGAATTCACGAGGGCCCGCGAGGTTCGTGCTGCTCCCAGGAGGGATCTCGCTCCCGCCCGTTGGCATCGTGGCACCCTTGGGTGCAGGCGACGCCGGCCATCTCTCACCTTTCTGGTCGCCTCATGGTGTCGGTGTTTGGGTCATCCTGTGACTGATGAGCCCGTCCACGAGTTGTCAGAAGTCGACAACTTTTCCTGCTCCAGTTCAGGTGGGTTTTGTTGTTCTTCAGCACAGATCTGGTGTCCCAGCTCTATCAGCGAATGCCGTTAGCGCCCGCTCTTCCTTTTTTATGTGGCTGTCACTGATGAACGTAGACAAGATCGGTTGTGAGGTTGATCTGGAACCTCCCCAGTGCCAAACTGGTATTTCCTCTTCAGTCCGGCCTGCTAGCCAGCTGCTAGCCACCCGCTAGCCAACCATTCATCCCTCCCCTGGCCTGTGTTCAGTCCGGTTTAACCAGCTTCCGCGTCACCCCGTGATCAACTCTGCTCCATTCCTCCTGTTTTGAAATGTTACTGATAAGAATTAGATGGGTCCGATCTATTTTTGGAGGGAAAAGGGCTAAATTTAATTTTCCAGCTTCTGTGTATTTGGACAATACACAGAAATATTTAGAAAACACACATGAAGAATGTCAGTGCTTGCTCACACTACGGAGGGCAGATTAGTTGAGCCGCATTTGCTGTCCCTGTTGCCAAATACGAGCGTGTTTTGTGGCTGTGCACGGTGTTGCCATCGATGGGAACAGCCAGAGCAGTGGTGAAGCCGTAGGACTGATGTCCAGCACCTGGTTTTTGGCTCGTGGGGCGGCGATTAGCTGGTCCCTGCTCCTTCCAGCCTGGAGGCGAGCAGATCCTCGCGTCTAAACCGCCTGCACCCTTCCCGCTCAGCCACAATCTTAAAAACTGAAGTGTCTTCGCAGAGTTCGAGCTGTGCCACAAACCTTTAATCGTGCCGGCGTCCTCAGCGCACGGCGATTCCACTGGCTGTTTATTACAGCTGGGGGGGGAAAAAAAAAAAAAATCCCTGTGCTGTTTTTGTGACCGTCCTTGGCGAGGGCTGGCGCTGGTTTAGCTTCTGGCGATTCTCGCTTGATCTCTGCTCATCTCGCCTGGCAAAACCCCGCTGGCTGCTCTCCAGTCCTGCTCCCCGGCTGCCTGGAGGCGCTTGGCTCGCCGCTGAGGCTTTCCAGATGATTTGAGGGTCAGGAATCACCCCCTGTTTCAGCTCGGGGTGCAAAGCCCAGTTAACGTACGTGCCTTTGAGCGAAATGAGTAGTTACTCCTCAGAGTGAGCCCTTCTGAAACCGAAAATTATAGTAGCATCTGTTCCTATTTATCCTCCCATTTAATAGAATTAGTCTTCAGTTGGCAGCCGTGTCAATGTTTGTTATCACACCCTCTCTGCTCGGTAAGATTGTCTCTGCGGTAGCATCCCTTCGCTCTGGGACTTTCTGAAAAATGTGGAAGCTTTCGTCTGCAGGAATGAGGTGTAATTAAGACATTTTCTCTCCAGTCTGTCTCGGAGAAGGTGGGTTCCCCTCAGCGCTCCCAGGTAGCAGGTAAAGGCCCTGCTGGCGGCGCTGGTGACATCTCGCCGTGTTCAGTCTGCTGGTGGGGATACGCCGGTTGTCTAAAGGGATGTAAAAAAAAATGATAATAGTTCTCACGTGGGGGAGAATCTCACGCCTCTGTCTTTAAGTCAGGCTTTAGGGTGTCTTTGCAGCACATCTCTGGGTGCATGTTGCTTTAGGATTTCACAGAATCCCAGAATCATTCAGGGTGGAAAAAGCCCCTCGGGATCATCGAGTCCAACCCTCAGCCCGACTCTACAAAGTTCTCCCCTACCCCACATCCCCCAACAGCTCATCCAAACGGCCCTTAAACACACCCAGGGATGGGGACTCCACCCCCTCCCTGGGCAGCCTATTCCACTCTGACCACTCTTTCTGGGAAACATTTTTCCCTCATGCCCAGTCTGAACCTCCCCTGTTGCAGTTTAAAGCCGTTCCCTCTTGTTCTGTCACTAATTCCCTGGGAGAAGAGACCAGCACCAACCTCTCTACAACGTCCTTTCAGGGAGCTGTAGAGAGTGATGAGGTCTCCCCTCACCTTCTCCTCCTCACACTGAACAGTCCCAGCTCCTTCAATCTCTCCTCACAGGATTTATTCTCCAGGCCCTTCCCCAGCTCGTTGCCCTCCTCTGCCCTCGCTCCAGCCCCTCGAGATCTCTCTCGTATTGAGGTGCCCAAAACTGGACACAACACTCCAGGTGTGGCCTCACCAGTGCAGAGCACAGGGGGACTATCACCTCCCTGCTTCTGCTGGTCACACCAGTGCTGATACAAGCCAGGATGCCAGTGGCTTTCTTGGCCACCTGGGCACACTGCTGGCTCATGATTTCCTAAACCTCTCCAGAATGGGAATACTAAAACCAAAGCCCGGGACTAGTGGTTTATCTCAGACCTTTCCCCCAACTCCCTCGTTTGAGGTCGTGTTACGGGAGCGTGCTCCATCACCCCGTGCTCTGGCTGCAGGACCTTCGCTCCTCCCCCTGGTTCTGCTGTCTTAAAGCAGAGCCAAGCTCCCTCTCAGCTGCTAAATGACACGTGTCTTAAGAGCAGCTGCAGCATTAGGCAGTGGGACATCCTGGGTTTATTTTTGGGGTCGCTCAGTAGATTTGTCTTCTGAAAGGTGGCACCTGCCGGGTGCTGATGAGACTCACGCTGTTTCGTAACGGACGTCCTGTGCCTTCTCGCCCTGTGCTGTGGTTTTGGAGAAGTTTTCTCCGATGCTGTGGGTCAGAATGAAAATTTCATTAAGATTTGCTTATTGAAACTCAGTACTTTTACCTACTTCTGACCAAAGTTCCCCTGTTTCACTGTTTCCCAGGTGCTGATGGAAAGTTGAAGCAGAAGTTGGTATTTTTTGATCTGAGTCGAAGCTCCGGGGCACGTTACCTGCACAACCCGAATCTCTCCTGTGCTGGGCGGATCTTTCTGACTTGTGCCCTCTTTTTTTTTCTTCACCAGGGTGCTCAATTATTGCCGTGTTTTCACCGAGCTGTGCGAGACGTTCCTAGATAAAATCGTTTGCACGCCGGGCCAAGGGCTGGGTGACCTGCGGACGCTGGAGCTGCTGCTGATATGTGCGGGTCACCCGCAGTACGAGGTGAGTGAGGGTTTACCCGCCCTTTTCTCCTCACCCCCATGGCCAAATCTCACTCGGCCAGAGTTGAGTCAGTGGAAAAACCTTTCTCTGATGCTGCCACGTGGTCAGGAGGCTTCAGTTCCTCCGAGCTGCTGGCTGCGAAACGCCCGCTCTGCGTTCGTGAGGCAGAAACTTGGCTCCGCTTCCCTTTCCCAGCCTCCGGGATGTGTGGGACTGCAAGTACAGCTCTGAAAGCCTCCCTTATGTTCTTTCCAACTTAAGTCAAGCTTTGCGGGGATTGCAGTGCGACTTTGCCCTCTTAAGTCGGTGAAATGTTTTGCAGCAAAGCTCCCCGACCGTCCCGCCGTACAGAACACCGTATTTAAGAGTCAATCTCCTTTTATTCTGCCAAAGCTGTTAATTAAATCCCAGTAGCTGGCCCCTGGCTGACTTAGTCCGAGTTCAATTCCTTCACAGAGGGGTCATCCCGCTAAATCAGCCGCGGGGAGCGGGCAGGTGCCAGCTGGGATTTGCTGGGGTGCGCTCCCCCTCCCTCTTCGAGGTCTGGGGGAGGGCTGCGGCCGCCGAAGCACTGGATGGGAGGATGGGAAATCCAGGACTGGGATTTCCAGAGGCTTTTCAGCGCCCCGGAGGTAGGTCAGACCTAAGCAGGCGGGCGAGGTAGCTCAGAAACGATGGCCACTGCGATGCGACCCGCGGGGACTCGCTTGCCACGGAAATGGTGGAGCAGTTTGTGCTTCACTGGGTCTCTGTGGCGCTGGCCTGGGCCTCGGTGCCTCTTTTAGTCCCCTCTCCAGGTCTTTTAAGCTCAGTCCCCTTTGGGCATGATCTTGTGCCAGCGATGCTTAGGAGGACTTGAAGCTCTGCAGCTGCTCCTAAAATAATCCACACTCTTTTTTTTTTTTTTATAACCGGAGCGACGTCCCCTTCCAGCCTGAGCTGTTTTCTTGGAGATGTTTGTTTCTGTCGGGGGTCAGGGAGATAAAAACTTATCGCTGGCAGCTGTGAGTGATGCAAAACGAAGCCTCGCTTTGAAGCGAGAGATGGTTCTTAACGCTTCGGTGTTAATTTTGCCGGGAAAAATGCTTTTAGTCCTGAGGGCTGGTGAGAGGTTTTGAGATTCAGGCAGCGGGTTTCAAATCCTTTATTAAGTGACGAGCAGCAGAGGAGATGGGTGAAGCTGGGGGCGTGATGAAGCCGTGCTGCTGTGAAGCTGGGGTACTCCACCACGCTGCCAGCACCCCCCGAGATTTCTCCACTGGGAGCGGAGGGGAAAAAAAAAAAAAGCTGAATTTTTCTTTCTTAAACAGGTGGTAGAAATTTCATTTAACTTCTGGTACAGACTGGGGGAGCACCTGTACAAGACAGACGACGCGGTCATCCACAGCATCTTCAAAGCCTACATACAGCGCCTTCTCCACGCTCTGGCCCGGCACTGCCAGCTCGATTCTGACCACGTAAGGCTGCGTTTGCTTCCTGGGGAGTGTTTTGTTGATTAAGGATGCTAATCAAACTTGGATGCCAGAGTGAAAAGCGCAGGCGTGTTTTACTGGGGATAACTAAATGATGTAACAGAGTAATACAGAAAACACGCAGTAAGAAAAGGCAGAATAGTGCACTTAAATAGGAAAATACAGGGTAATGCATCACATCATTACTACATGAGAGAGAGAACAGTGATTAAGGAAGATCCATCCCCACTTGCACCCGTTCCCATCACCCAGCCCCGCAGGCGCTGGGCAGCCCCGGTTACAGCGAGGATTTGTTGAGCCTTTCCCGGGGAGTGGGAGGTCCCACGCGGTGTGTCCACGCGTAGCTGAGGCAGCCAGAGTCGCTGCGAGCGGGTCCGGCCTTAATATACCAAAAATCAGCCACCCAGAATAACCGGCACCTTTGTTTTGAGCGGAAAATATCTGGCTTGACTCTCGCATTAGATTCCCCCAGAGCCTGGCCAGGGCGCGAGGGAGAAGCCAAGGGAGTTTCCCCGCTTATCTAACTAATTTCTGAGCAAGGTCATCCATCAGGTCACAAGGCCAGACACCTGGCTCCACAGCCCCGTTATCTTGCCCACACACACAAAGAAACCTGAAGATATGTTGAGGATAGACATGGTTTATGATGTTTAAGCTACACCCTCCGTTAATGAGCGTACGTATTTCACTAATGACTAACACTGAGCAGCTTCAGCTCGGGGCCTGTTGCTCAGGCTTCAATACTTCCACTTTTTACATCAGAATAGGTGGTTTGTTATAACTGAGTACAATACCTGTTAGCACAGCGTTATCAGTTATAAAATATACAGGATTTATCTCTAGGTCAGCTCTGGTTTGGGCTGGTAGTCCAAGCCTTAGCAGGGTGGGACGTCTCTGTTCTGGAGCTGGTGGCTCCCCGTAGCTGCGGGGCTCTGCGAGTCGTTGCAGAGAGAGGATGGGGAGTGATTAAAATCGCTGTATTAAACACCTTTTATTAAGCCAGCTCTTCTAACAGAGCTTTGTGGTGTCTGGCCGCTATGGGCTGACCCTCTCCCAGCTCCCCCCCAGGTTCTGAGCGCTGCGGAGGGACACGTCGTCCCCTGCTCAGGGGCCTTTGTCTTGGAATACAGCTCGTGCAGCTCGCTAGCGCAGTGCTGTCGTCTCCCTCCTCAAAACCTGGGGCACTTCATCCTTCTTCCTTCCCTTCCTCGGCTCCTCATCCCCTTGATTTCCACCCCCTCAGAGCAGGAACACACAGCATGTTTTCTTTGTGCAGGATTCTCCTTCAAGCAGCTTGATCTGGGGAGAGGAGGGCAGGAACGGTGGATCTCGTCTCTAAAGTGGAATTGCTTGGTTTTTCTTAGCTGGGGAGGGGGTGGGGAAACCTGGATTTCTCTGAGCTGCTCTCACCCTTTTTCTCTCCCTCGTCTCTCTTAGGAGGGTGTCCCAGAGGAAACGGATGATTTTGGGGAATTCCGGATGCGGGTTTCAGACCTGGTGAAAGACCTGATCTTCCTGGTGGGCTCGGTGGAATGTTTTGCTCAGGTGGGTTTGCGGGAGGTAGCCAAAGCCCTGGTGGCCTTTCAGGGTGGGGAGGAGGCTGCACGCGGCGTCTCCTGCGCAGGGAAGCACCCGTGGCTTGAAGTAGGTCTCACATCACAGGGAAACGATTCTCTGGTCCCCAAAGCCAGCAGGGTGGTCTGTGGAACACCAGGGTTCCTGCAGGCCCGCGGCGGGTGGGAGGAGGTGAGGAGCGGGCGGGCCAGCTCGCGGGGTGGGATTCACCCCCCAGCTCTGCTCGTAGCTTCTTTTGTGACTGATTCTCTTCCTCGCAGCTCTACGCGACTCTGAAGGACGGGAATCCGCCCTGGGAGGTGACGGAAGCCGTCCTCTTCATCATGGCCTCCATAGCGAAGAGCGTCGACCAGTGAGTGTTGACCATCCTGCTCGTGTCCGTGAGGGCCACGCGGTCAGGCCTGGCCTCCGAGCGAGTTTTGCAGAGATACCACCAATATCCCAAAGATACTCTTAGGAAGGTCCTTTCCCAGGCAGAAACTTCTAAACCCCACGCTTTATTTCAGATAATCCTTAGCCTACATGGTCTGTCCCGCAGCAGAGCAGTACCCCTGGCTGAGGGGGCAGTTCTTCAGCCCCAGGCATGAGCTCTCCAATTCCTGCTCACAAATACGGGTCCAGGACGGAGCTGGGGGCGCGTGAAGCAGTTGGACCTTCTCAGATCTCTTCTGCCTCCCTGGGGGCTTTCACAGACTCGTGGAATGACAGGATGGTTTGGGTTGGAAGGGACCTTAAAGCCCATCTAGTTCCAACCCCCCTGTCACGGGCAGGGGCACCTTCCACTTTAGATTTCAAGTGTTTTGGAAAAATGAAACATTCATTTTAATTTTTAAAGAAAAAAACCAAATGATCTTACCACAATTTAAAATGTGTGGCAGATGTTTCAGGAAAGGAGGAGTATTTTATGATCACCCAAGTTCTTTGAAGAGCTCCTTCCTTAACAGGAGTCCCCCAATTCAAGGGTTTCATAGAATCACAGACTGGTTTGGGTTGGGAGGGACCTTAAAGCCCATCCAGTGTCGCCCCCTGCCCTGGGCAGGGCCACCTTCCACTAGCCCAGGTTGCCCAAAGCCCCGTCCAACCTGGCCTTGAACCCTTCCAGGGAAGGGGCAGCCACAGCTTCTCTGGGCAACCTGTGCCAGGGCCTCACCCCCCTCACAGGGAACAATTTCTCCCTTAGATCTCATCTAAATCTCCCCTCTGTCAGTTTAAACCCGTTCCCCCTCGTCCTATCCCTCCCCCCTGATGACGAGTCCCTCCCCCCTTTCCTGTAGCCCCTTTCAGTCCTGGGAGGCCGCTCTAAGGTCTCCCCGGAGCCTTCTCTTCTCCAGCTGAACCCCCCAACTCTCTCAGCCTGTCCTCACAGGGGGGTGCTCCAGCCCCCCGAGCATCTTCGTGGCCTCCTCTGGCCCCGCTCGAGCAGGTCCGTGTCCTTCTGCTGTTGGTGCCCCCAGAGCTGGACCCAGCACTGCAGGGGGGTCTCCCGAGAGCGGAGCAGAGGGGGAGAATCCCCCCCTCGCCCTGCTGCCCACACTGCTCTGGGTGCAGCCCAGCACACGGGTGGCTTTCTGGGCTGCCAGCGCACGTTGCTGGCTCACAGGCAGTTTTCCACCCCCCAAGTCCTCCTCCTTGTGGCTGCTCTCCATCCCCTCCTTGCCCAGCCTGGGTTTGTGCTTGGGATTGCCCCGACCCATGGGCAGGACCTTGCCCTTGGCCTTGTTGAACTCCATGAGGTTTGCACATCCCAGCTCTCCAGCCTGTCCAGGTCTGGATGGATCCTTCCCTCCAGTGTGTCACCACAGCTCGTGTCATTGGTGAACTCACTGAGGGTGCCCTCAATCCATCGAATCCAGTTCAATAAAACCAGCTACTCCGTGGAAACAGTCCAGGAGTTGCCTTGGGGCTAAACCAGCTGCTTTTTTTCCCCTCAGGGAGAATAACCCGACGCTGGTGGAGGTGCTGGAGGGGGTGGTTCGCCTCCCTGAGACGGTGCACACCGCCGTCCGCTACACCAGCATTGAGCTGGTGGGGGAGATGAGCGAGGTGGTGGACAGAAACCCGCAGTTCCTGGGTGAGCCTCTCCTCTCCCTGCTGCCCTGCGGCCAACCTGCTCCCCGGGAACCCCCTTTTCACCCCGTTTTTCTCCTCCGCAGATCCTGTGCTGGGTTACCTGATGAAAGGGCTGTGTGACAGGCGGTTGGCTTCGGCGGCGGCCAAAGCCATCCACAATATCTGCTCGGTGTGTCGCGACCACATGGCTCAGCACTTTAATGGGCTGCTGGAGATAGCCCGTTCCCTCGACTCCTTCACGCTCTCTCCAGAGGCTGCTGTGGGGCTCCTGAAAGGTGCGTGTGGACAAACACTCCCTGTTTTGTCAGCGGGTCGCTCACCACGGGTGCCACAACCCTGTTTTCACACCTTTTTTTTCCTTAGATGAGAGCGTCTTGTGTTCACCCTGAGGCGCTCCACGCGTCCACATTTAGTCTTCTCACGAGCTTGCATGGGGTGGGAGGTAGAACAAGATCCTTTCTGGGTTTTTAACTTATTTCCATCCCTGCTCTGAGCTTGAAATTCAGGAAAAAAACATTTGCTGTGCTCACAGCCAGGCTAGCCGTGAGTTACTGCTATATCCAGGCACTTGGAAATTGGCCGCTGTACGCGCAGGGTGGAAAATTGCAAGTATTTGTCGTTTTAGAGACAGTTTGGGCACAGGAATGTAATTTTTCAGCTCCCCTGAAAACCACGTTTTTCAACTAGGTGGGTGTGCTGGCCATCGGAGTGTTCGCTTCTCACCAGGCCTTTGGGCATCATCTGCCTCTTCAACCACGGCTGGTGTCGTGGCCATGCAGGACTCGTGTCCAGGCTGCAAAGGTTCCTGACGGACTCGGGTATTTCTGAAACCTTTAAAAGTGGGGCAGCTCCCGAGCTTGTGCAAAGGGAGCCCTATTGCGGCTCCACGATGCATTTGACACAGTTCCCCACAGAATTCTCATAGAAAAACTGGCTGCTCGTGGCCTGGATGAGCGAAGGGTCTGCTAGGTCAAGCACTGGCTGATGGATGGTCCCAGAGTGGTGGTCAATGGGGTTAAATCCAGCTGGTGGCCGGTCACAGGTGGTGTTCCTCAGGGCTCGGGGCTGGGACCATTTCTGTTCAACATCTTTATTGTCTTGATAAGGACATAGAGTGTATCATCAGTCAGTGCGCGGGTGACACCAAGTGAAGCGGGAGTGTCGATCTGCACGAGGACAGGGAGGCTCTACAGAGAGACCTGGATAGGTTGGATCAGTGGCCAACGTCAACGGGATGAGCTTCAGCAAGGGCGAGTGCCAGGTCCTGCACTTGGGCCACAACAACCCCCTGCATGGCTACAGGCTTGGGGAGGGGTGGCTGGAGCTGTCTGGAAGAGAAGGGTCTGGGGGTTCTCATTGACCAGCAGCTGAACAGGAGCCAGCAGTGTGCCCAGGTGGCCAAGAAAGCCAACGGCATCCTGGCTTGTATCAGCACTAGTGTGACCAGCAGAAGCAGGGAGGTGATAGTCCCCCTGTGCTCTGCACTGGTGAGGCCACACCTGGAGTGTTGTGTCCAGTTTTGGGCACCTCAATACGAGAGAGATCTCGAGGGGCTGGAGCGAGGGCAGAGGAGGGCAACGAGCTGGGGAAGGGCCTGGAGAATAAATCCTGTGAGGAGAGATTGAAGGAGCTGGGACTGTTCAGTGTGAGGAGGAGAAGGTGAGGGGAGACCTCATCACTCTCTACAGCTCCCTGAAAGGACGTTGTAGAGAGGTTGGTGCTGGTCTCTTCTCCCAGGGAATTAGTGACAGAACAAGAGGGAACGGCTTTAAACTGCAACAGGGGAGGTTCAGACTGGGCAGGAGGAAAAATGTTTCCCAGAAAGAGTGGTCAGAGTGGAATAGGCTGCCCAGGGAGGGGGTGGAGTCCCCATCCCTGGGTGTGTTTAAGGGCCGTTTGGATGAGCTGTTGGGGGATGTGGGGTAGGGGAGAACTTTGTAGAGTAGGGCTGAGGGTTGGACTCGATGATCCCGAGGGGCTTTTCCAGCCTGAATGATTCTGGGATTCTGCAAAGAGACAAAAGTCATGTTTTTTCACTGGTTTGCACTCACGTTTTGATACAAACAGCATTAACCACGCTCCCGTGCTGCTCCTCTCCCTGCCAGCAAAGTATTTTCTCCTCTTTCTTTAAAACTACACAAGGAATGAGCTGGGGAGAATTTTTCCCCCTGGTGTTGTCGTCAGCCCTGTGCTCTGCCGGTGCCTCCAACATGGGGCAGGGTGGGGGGGTTGTGATGCGGCAGTGGGCAGCAGCTCCAGCGCTCGTCTTCCTATTTCATTTCTGTGGAAACCCTAAAACGCCTTCACCGCGGGTCGATAAAACCTCCTGAAGCTGCTGGGTGGGGACAAGGACGCTGCGGGGATGCGCCGGGGTGCCCAGATGTGCCCGTGTTGTCTGTCTGCACCCACACGCCGCCATCCCTTCCTCCCTCCCACCCCGCAGAAAGCATTTTGCTGTCTGGTTTAACCAAAAGAGTTGGGTTTAAGTGGCAGAGAAAGGCTTCTGACACTGTTTCCATAGCATTCTCCTGGCAAAACTGGCTGCTCGTGGCTCATATGGACACACGCTTTGCTGGGTTAAAAACTGTCTGGTAGGCTGGGCCCAGAGAGTGGTGGGGAACGGAGTTAAATCCAGTTGGCGGCCGGTCATGAGTGGTGTCCCCCAGGGCTGGGTTTTGGGGCCACTCCTGTTTAACATCTTTATTGATGATCTGGACGAGGGGATCAAGTGCACCCTCAGTCAGTTTGCAGAGGACACCCAGTTGGGTGGGAGTGTTGATCTGCTCGAGGGTAGGGAGGCTCTGCAGAGAGATCTGGACAGGCTGGAGCGATGGGCTGAGGCCAACTGGGGGAGTTTCCCTAAGGCCAAATGCCGGGTGCTGCCCTTGGGCCACAACAACCCCCAGCAGCGCTACAGGCTTGGGGAGGAGTGGCTGGAGAGCTGCCAGTCAGAGAGGGACCTGGGGGGGATTGATAATGAGCCAGCAGTGTGCCCAGGTGGCTGAGAAGGCCAATAGTATCCTGGCTTGTATCAGCACTAGCGTGGCCAGCAGGGACAGGGAAGGGATCTGACCCCTGTGCTCGGCACTGGTGAGGCCGCCCCTCGATGAGTGGGTTCAGTTTTGGGCCCCTCACTCCAAAAAGGCCATTGAATGACTCGAGCGTGTCCAGAGAAGGGCAACGGAGCTGGTGCAGGGTCTGGAGCACAGGTGTGATGGGGAGCGGCTGAGGGAACTGGGGGGGTTTAGTGTGGAGAAGAGGAGGCTGAGGGGAGACCTCCTGGCCCTCTGCAACTGCCTGAAAGGAGGGTGCAGAGAGGGGGGATGAGTCTCTTGAGCCAAGGAACCAGCGGCAGGACAAGAGGGAATGGCCTCAAGCTGCGCCAGGGCAGGGTCAGACTGGCTCTTCGGAAGGATTTCTTTGCAGAAGGGGTTGTTGGGCGTTGGAATGGGCTGCCCAGGGCAGGGGGGGAGTCCCCATCCCTGGAGGGGTTGAAGAGTCAGGTTGACCCAGCGCTGAGGGATCTGGTGGAGTTGGGAACGGTCAGGGTGAGGTTCATGGTTGGACTGGAGGAGCTTCAAGGGCTTTTCCAGCTGAGATGATTCTGGGATTCTGTGAACCTCTTCCAGTCTCAGGAGGCAGGACCTGTCCGAGGACCTGTCTGGTGTTGCGACTGCGCTCCAGCGCTGCCTTCCTGCTCCTGAGCGCGTCTCCTCTTGCTTTCAGGGACAGCCTTGGTCCTCGCCAGGCTCCCCTTGGAGAAGATAGCAGAATGCCTCAGCGAACTCTGCGCCGTGCAAGTGATGGCGCTGAAAAAGGTATGTCCTGCTCGGAGCCACCTTCACCTGCCCCTTGGCCGACACCCCTTTGGTGGGGACAGAGCGGAGGCCGTCGAGCTGCCGCGGCTCCGTCTTTGTGCGGTGCCTTGATCTGCCGCGGGAATTGTGTGTCCTCAAAAGCTGGAGGAGTCCATCACTGAGACCAGACTCATCCCAAAGTCTCTCCTGGCTGAGAAATACATCGCTGCTAATAAAACAGGGGAAAAAACAGTCCCTAGAAACCAGTTTATGTAGCAGGAGCCACCTGAACCCCCCCTCAAACACCTTCACCCCGTGTCTCCGGGGTGGAGAACGTGGGAAGTTGCCTTCCCTGTGGGACATGGGGCCCCAAAGCGTCACATTCTGGTGGGTGACCTTTCTGTGCTGCTCCAGGGTAAGGGAGAGCAGAAATCTCAACGGGGGTGGCAGGAAGAGGGAGGGACCCCTCAAGAAAGGGATGTGCACGGCTTCTGGTCTTCTAGGGACAACCAGGAGCTGCCAGGGTGGGAGGAGATGTCTGCTCTGCTTTGGCCCGACGGGGACACCAAGGGGCTGCTGGTGGGGTCTGGCATCCAGGCTTTGGTCTTTCTCAGGCACCTCTGGTCCTGAAATCCCATTGTTTTCCCTTGTTTTTTAGCTGCTCTCTCAGGAGCCAAGCAACGGCCTCTCCTCAGACCCTACTGTGCCCCTGGATCGACTTGCTGTCATATTCAGGTGAGGGTGGGGGGCTGGCACAGCCCGGGCAGGGCCGTTGCGAGCGTGTGGGTCAAAGCTGCTCACCCAGAGGCCTAAAACCAAATCTGTGACGGCTCGTTGTCCCCCCTGGCCCTGGGAGGAACAAGCTGGAAGCTGCTTCTTCCCCAAGTTCAAGGCTCCCCAACCCCTCTTAAGCCAAGGTTCAGCTCCTCGTCCTGCAGCCTCCAACCCCTCGGCTTTAAACAAAAACCTGATGGTGTAGAAAACCCACCATTAACCCTCCGCTGCTTTTCACAGACACACCAACCCCATTGTAGAAAATGGACAGATCCATCCGTGCCAAAAAGTCATTCAGGAAGTAAGTGGGTCCCGGTTTGGGGAAGGAATTTCTGGATTTGGAGGAGGGGGGATCGATGGGTTGGGGTGCAGTCCCCGGCTGCCGGGCAGGTGCGGTGTCGGGGAGAAGCACCTTCCCCCCTGTCAGCAGGGATGGGTGATGGGGTGGGATTCGGCTCTTCAAACCCCTGGAAAGGGGGAACCTGGCTCTGGAAACATCCCCAGCGCTTTTATTTCCCTGCCCTTGTGACGTTGGCAGCCTGTTAAGCCAATCTGAGCTCTTTGCTCCTACGTAAAGCTAATTTACACATCCCGTAACGTGGGTGCCTCTTGTTTTCAGGACCCCAGTGGTGTTTGCCTGACAGCAGCAGGGATTTGGGTCTATTTTTGGGTAGGAGGAAGTTACTGTGGTTCAGCTTCACCCTTCTCTCAGCCAGTCAGAGAGGGACGTGGGGGGGGTGATTGATAATGAGCCAGCAGTGTGCCCAGGTGGCCAAGAAGGCCAATGGCATCCTGGCTTGTATCAGCAGTAGCATGGCCAGCAGGGACAGGGAAGGGATCTGACCCCTGTGCTCGGCACTGGTGAGGCCGCCCCTCGATGAGTGGGTTCAGTTTTGGGCCCCTCACTCCAAAAAGGCCATTGAATGACTCGAACGTGTCCAGAGAAGGGCAACGGAGCTGGTGCAGGGTCTGGAGCACAGGTGTGATGGGGAGCGGCTGAGGGAACTGGGGGGGTTTAGTGTGGAGAAGAGGAGGCTGAGGGGAGACCTCCTGGCCCTCTGCAACTCCCTGAAAGGAGGGTGCAGAGAGGGGGGATGAGTCTCTTGAGCCAAGGAACCAGCGGCAGGCCAAGAGGGAATGGCCTCAAGCTGCGCCAGGGCAGGGTCAGACTGGCTCTTCGGAAGGATTTCTTTGCAGAAGGGGTTGTTGGGCGTTGGAATGGGCTGCCCAGGGCAGGGGGGGAGTCCCCATCCCTGGAGGGGTTGAAGAGTCGGGTTGACCCAGTGCTGAGGGATCTGGTGGAGTTGGGAACGGTCAGGGTGAGGTTCATGGTTGGACTGGAGGAGCTTCAAGGGCTTTTCCAACCCAGATGGTTCTGTGTGCTCTCAGATCTGGCCCGTGCTGTCGGAGACCCTGAACAAACACAGTGCCGATAACCGCATCGTGGAGCGGTGCTGCCGGTGCCTGCGCTTCGCCGTCCGCTGTGTGGGCAAAGGCTCTGCCGCGCTGCTGCAGCCGCTCGTCACCCAGGTACGGCGCCCGCCGCCCGCAAAGCCCCCGCTCGAGGTTGTGTTTGGGGGGCGGGGGGAAGGATGTTGCAATCCTGTGATCAGAAAACACTCCGCGGCTCGGGGGGTTCCTGCAGTTGTAGCTGTGGTTTGAGAGGGCTGCGGGAAGCTCCATGTGGCGCGACTCTCGTAGGGCTGACAGCCTGATGTTTGATGCCCCCTGCTCTGCCCCGTGCTTGTGCTGGGCTGAGGAGGGGTTAAAAACGAGGGAGAGCACCAAGATGCTCCTGAGTGCAAGACCAGACCTGAGCAAGTACTTCAAGGGGTCCCCTGCCCACTGTGGGGCTGGGGGAAGGGCTGGGATGAGGATTATTGGGGGGGCTGGAGCACCCCCCTGTGAGGACAGGCTGAGAGAGTTGGGGGGTTCAGCTGGAGAAGAGAAGGCTCCGGGGAGACCTTAGAGCGGCCTCCCAGGACTGAAAGGGGCTACAGGAAAGGGGGGAGGGATAGGACGAGGGGGAACGGGTTTAAACTGACAGAGGGGAGATTTAGATGAGATCTAAGGGAGAAATTGTTCCCTGTGAGGGGGGTGAGGCCCTGGCACAGGTTGCCCAGAGAAGCTGTGGCTGCCCCCTCCCTGGAAGGGTTCAAGGTCAGGTTGGACGGGGCTTTGGGCAACCTGGGCTAGTGGAAGGTGTCCCTGCCCGGGGCAGGGGGGTTGGAACTGGACAATCTTTAAGGTCCCTCCCACCCCAAACCATCCTGTGATTCTACGAAGCTCATGGATTTGGGGACTGTCAGGAAGCCCCTGGGGTGCAGCCGGTTTGGGGGCTCCACAGTGGGTCCAAGCTCTTCAGGAAGGCCCACGGCCACCGGGTTCTCTGCGCTGGTGCCCACGGCGTTGGCGGGGAGGGGGCGGCCTTGGCGCTGCCCCCGGTGCGTGTCTCCCCGCAGATGGTGAACGTCTACCGGGCGCACCAGCACTCCTGTTTCCTCTACCTGGGCAGCATCTTGGTGGACGAGTACGGCATGGAGGAGGGGTGCCGGCAGGGGCTCCTCGACATGCTGCAGGTGGGTGCCGAGCCCCGGCGGGGCGCCTTCCCCCCTCACTAATTTAGAATCATTTTGATTGGAAAAGACCTTGAAGATCATCGAGTCCAGGCATTCACCCAGCACCAACCCGCGTCCCAAGCACCACGTCTACACGTCTTCTAAATACCCCCAGGGATGGTGACTCCACCTCTTCCCGCCTCTTCCAGCGCTTGACAACCCTTTTGGGGAAGAAATTTTTCCCAATATCCAACTTAAACTGCCCCTGGCGCAGCTTGAGGCCATTCCCTCTTGTCCTATCGCTTATTACTTGGTTAAAGAGACTCATCCCCCCTCTCTGCACCCTCCTTTCAGGGAGTTGCAGAGGGCCATGAGGTCTCCCCTCAGCCTCCTCTTCTCCAGACTGAACCCCCCCAGTTCCCCCAGTCATACAACTGGTTCTCCAGACCCTTCACCACCTTCGTTTCTGCACTTCTCTCCACGTGCCAGCACGGTACCGGCCGCTCTGCGCTGGGGGTCGGGCCGCCCGCTCCGAGCAGAGCCGTTTCCCCCCAACCCAGGCTGCTCCCAGCCCCTCTTTGCTCTCCCATAAATTGGCGGTTGGGTGACCAGAACCAAGGTGGGGGGAGAAGGTTTTGGTTTTTTTTTTTTGGTTAAAGCAGAACTGGTGAGCAGCTTCTTTCAGGAGCTGCCTCGGGGCACGTACCCCACGGGGAGGAGCGACCCAAACCTGAGGCGCCACGGCCTGACCCGCTCTGGTGCGATCCCTGCAGCGAGCAGGGCTGTAATCACCGCTAATTACTAACGAATTTCCCCACAACCTTTCTCCCAGGCGCTATGCATACCCACCTTCCAACTCCTAGAGCAGCCCAACGGCCTTCAAAACCACCCCGACACCGTGGACGACCTCTTCCGACTAGCAGCCAGGTACCCACGCGCTCTCCTGCCGCGCGGGGACACCCCAACCCCTGCGGGGGGGGTCCCTGTGTCACCAAAACGGGATAAAAGAACTTATCGACACTAATTTGATGTAGATAACCAGACACACTCGTTTATGACCGGCCGGGTGCGGAGGGGAGTTGTCTCCCCAACAACCTGACTCGTGTAGCACGCTGATTATCTAGGATACATTAATAAATGTTAATTAAACTCTCCTACACAAACTGCCAGTTCCTGTAACTCATTTTCATATTCCAACCTCCTTCTGGTCACACACACTTGAGTCCTGAAATGAGCCAGGGGGCTGCTTTTGCGACCGCCACAGACTACTGACCTTGGTTTATAGCTTTAATGAAGAGCGTACAGGTGCTCTAAGACGACTCTTTTTTTTAGGATATTATTAATAGCAGGAGTAATTGATAAAAAAAAGACCCTCCAGTGCCCTTGACCCGAGGATTTTTGGCTCACGTTGTGACTTTAACATGCTTCGAGGCCCTTTCACAATGTAACTTTTACAACACTTGGTCTACAGGGCAATAAATTGTCCTTATGAACAGTCTAACGATGGTATCTCGTTATGGGTCATCTTCTTCGACTAGAAATGTGGTTAATGGTCACTGGTCTACGTGGCCTCAGCCTGGGGCTTTAAAAAGGACTTTGTAGCAGCATAACTGGTTGTGTAGTTACTCTAAATCGTTCCTGATTTGAATTCAGATCATTAAAATGGGCTCAAATCAATAAGTCAGTAACAGGCAGCTCCTGTCTCCGTGCCTGACGGCCGCGCCCTCCGCGGGGAGGGGCAGGGCGGGGCCACGCGCCGGTGACGTCCGTCTGTCCCTCTGCCCGGGCAGGTTCATCCAGCGCAGCCCCGTGACCCTGCTGCGCAGCCAGGTGATGATCCCCATCCTGCAGTGGGCCATCGCCGCCACCACCCTGGATCACCGGGACGCCAACTGCAGCGTCATGAAGTTCCTGCGCGACCTCATCCACACCGGGGTGGCCAACGACGTGAGTCCGCCCCCCCCATCCTCCTCAGTTCCTCCTCTGCGGGGACACCCGCCAAGCTCACGCCCTTCCCTCCTCTTCCTCCCGCAGCACGAGGAGGACTTTGAAGTGAGGAAGGAGCTCATCAACCAGGTGATGAACCAGCTGGGCCAACAGCTCGTCAACCAACTGCTGCACACGTGCTGCTTCTGCCTGCCCCCCTACACCCTGCCCGACGTGGCCGAGGTGCTCTGGGAGATCATGCAGATCGACCGGCCGGTGAGAGCCTCGGGGGGAGACCTGGGGTGTGGGGTGGAGCCGGCAGCAGGAGGAACGGATCGATAGATGCTGGTCTGTGGGGTCAATGAACAGGAGAGAGCTGCTCCAAGAACCGTCCTGTGAGAGTGACACGGGCAGAGTGGAAAAGGAACGAGCTCTTAGAAAGAAGACACTTTTTTAGGATATTATTAATAGCAGGAGGAATTGATCAGTAGTTATTGGTTTATAGGTTTAATTAATGGGATACAGGGGCTCTAAGATTATTTTTTTCAGGATATTATTGACAGCAGGAGGAATTGATCCATAGATATGGGTTTACAGGTTTAATTAATGGGATACAGGGGCACTAAGACTTTTTTGGGGGATGTTATAGCAGGAGTAATCAATAAATGGATATTGGTTTATAGGTTTAGTTAATAGCATACAGGTGCTCTAAGAAGACACTTCTTTAGGATATTATTAATAGCAGGAGGGATTGATCAATAGATATGGGTTTATAGGATTAATTAATAGGATACAAGTGCTCTAAGACTTTTTTGGGGGATGTTATAGCAGGAGTAATCAATAAATAGATATTGGTTTATAGGTTTAATTAATGGGATACAGGGGCTCTAAGATTATTTTTTTAGGCTATTATTGACAGCAGGAGGAATTGATCCATAGGTATTGGTTTATAGGTTTATAAGAACAATACTGACAGTTCAGTGCCCACACTGCTGGTCTGTGCCCTGGTCAGCCCCTCCTCAGGGCTGGCTTAAAACCCAGTCGAGCTGAATTACCAAAGATTAATCTCAGGTATTAAGTTTTAGACAAAAGATAAGAAATGAGTGATCGCCTTGGAGTGAGCAGCTCAGCAAGGCTACACAGGTTAAGGATCTGGTTAAGAACATCTTGAGGTTTTTTTCTCAGAGGTCTAAAGGTGAATTAGGATGATCCCGCACCCTCCCCGCCCCCCCCCAAAAGCGGGGGGGTGGGACCTGGCGTTGGCTCCTCGGGCTGAGTTTCTCCTTGTTTCTCGCTTCCCGCAGACGTTCTGCCGCTGGCTGGAGAACTCGCTGAAGGGGCTACCAAAGGAGACGACGGGAGGAGCCATCCAGGTCACACACAAACAGCTGACGGATTTCCACAAGCAGGTCACGAGGTGAGCAGGGCTCAGGGGACCTCCGCAGCCCCCTCCCACCCGCTGCTGGCCACCGCTCAGCCTCCAGTAGCCACAAAGCGCTGGTGGGGGGGCACATGGGGCCCCACGGCTCCTGGCGCAGCCCACGGAAGGCCTCGCTTTTTGGAGGGCACCCGTTTGCCTTTTCCATCTCTGAGTGGGTTTTTCCGCTCCCGCCCTGCCGGGTTGACTTCACAAGCCACCTCCTCGCTCCTCCGAGTCACCGCGGCAAGCCACAGCCACCCGCGGGCCAGCGCCCCCCGTCCCCCCAGCTCCACCCGTGCTGCTGTTTTGGGGACATCAGCCACTCCCACCCCCCAAAAACGCTCCCAGAGATCCCAAACCCCACCTTGAGCGGTGGCTCCTGGCCTCCCCCCACCATCCCTGGGGCACGGGGACGGCCCTGGGGGGCTACTGAGCCCATTTTATCCCTACGGTTGCCCCTACGCTATCTCAGAGCCGAGCCCGGCCACCTTCCCCGACGTCACCCCCCCAAATATTCCCCCTTTAAATGTCACCCCTTTTTTCAGCGCTGAGGAATGTAAACAAGTCTGCTGGGCCCTGCGGGACTTCACCCGCCTGTTCCGATAGCTCCGGCGCGCGCCCAGGTAAGAGCCGCCGGCGGGACCCCGCGGCCACGCGGGGCCGGAGAGAAAAGGCCTGAATCCCCCTTCCCTCCCCGCCCCCTTCCCAGGAAGGTCTGTTTAATTAGAAGACAGGAAACGAAGAAAACCAAGAATGTGTCCCACAATCAGCAAAGTTCATCGTGGCCGAGGGTTTTCACTCGCTCCAGCGCGTCCTGCGAGCCGGGGCCGCGCGCGGGAGGGACGGCTCGAGGGGATCCCGCTCTCCCAGAGGATTCGCTTCCTGAAGATCGGCTACTGAAACCAGAAAACAAACCAACGGGGGGAAAAAAAACAGAAAAACAAACAGCAAACCAACCAACCAACCAACGAACCAACCAACCAACGAACCAACCAACCAACGAACCAACCAACCAACGAACCAACCAACCAACGAACCAACCAACCAACCAACCAACCAACGAACCAACCAACCAACGAACCAACCAACCAACGAACCAACCAACCAACGAACCAACCAACCAACGAACCAACCAACCAACGAAACAACCAACCAACGAAACAACCAACCAACGAAACAACCAACCAATGAAACAACCAACGAACCAACCAACGAACCAACCAACCAACCAACCAACGAACCAACCAACCAACCAACGAACCAACCAACCAACCAACGAAACAACCAACCAACCAACGAAACAACCAACCAATGAAACAACCAATGAACCAACCAACAAAACAAAAAACAAACAAAACAAAATCAAACAAAACAAAGAAAATTAAAAAAAAAAAACCAAAACCCCACCACACAAAACCCAACCACCACCAAACACCGGAGGAACACGGATTTGCCCGGCAGCAAAACAAAGAGCGAAGGAGAAAACTTTCTGTGAAATGGAAAAAAAAAAAAAAAAAAACAAACAAAAAACAAACAATAAAAATTATTATTTCAGGAAAAATGGGGGTTTTAAAATAGATTTTTCTCTGCCCACCCCGAGCCCGCTGTGTCCTGCCTGGTGGCGACCTCCCGGAGAAAACGCAAGCGGGACGGACTGTTTAAATATTATATATTATTTTAATTTTTTTTTTTTTTGCTTCTTTTTCTTTAGTTTGGTTTTTGTTTTGGGGGTTGTTTGTTTGGGGGGGTTGTTTTGGGGGTTTTTTTGGTGGTTTTATTGGCTTTATTTTAGAGTTGGAGCGTGCGGGGAGGAGCCGGCTGGAGCGAGGGCAGGGCGGGGAGCGGGCGGGCGCGGGGGGCTGGAGCGCGTGCTTGTTCCCTCCGGGGGTGTGTAGCCATCTCGAGAACAATAAAAACAACAAAAAACTGAAAAAAAAAAAATTAAATTAAAACCCCAACTCCCGGCCTCGTTTTTCTCTCAGGGCCGGGGCTTGGCTTTAGGCTGCCCTGAGCCGCATCCCCGGGGCAGCAGCGGGGTAGGTTCAGCGCGGCCTTATCCCAGCCCCATTTTTTTGGTTTTTCACCCCAAAACTATGGGAGGGGGTGGGGGAAACCCCCCCTGTTGTATCCTGCGGGGGGGTGGATCCAGCTTCTCTGGGGGGATTTGGGGAGCGTCACCCCCAGCGGCTTTGCGGTGGCGGGGCTGGGGGTGGCCCCTGGGTGTCATGTCCCCCCCCCGCGCGGTGTCACGGGGGTGGCAGCACCCAGGGGCCCCCGTTAGCGGTGACGAGCTGCGGTTGCGCCGTCGGCAGCCGCTGCTGGTTCTGCCAGAGCTGGTGAAGCTCCTTGAACTGTTCCACCATCTTGTCCTTGAGGTCGGGGGGGGAGATCTGCAGCGGGACGCTGTCGGCCGACCACGACAACTCGCCCGAGAAAATCTCCAGCAGCAGCCGCGCCGCCACCGGCACCACCTGCGAGAGACGCCCCGACCCTGTCAGCGTGGGGACACCCCCCCGTGTCCCCCCACCCCGTGTGTCCCCCGCCCCGTGTTCCCCCCCGGCACCAAACCTGCACCATGATGAGTTTTTTCTCCTTGGGCTTCTGGTCCGGCCACTCCTCGCCGAAGCAGAGGAAGATCTCGAAGGGGGGGGGGGTGGTGCTCTGCCCCTTCTGGAACAGGATGAGGCCTGCGGGGCCCAACGCCGCGGTGAGGGGTGGCTGGTGGCCCCCCCATGTCCCCCCGTTCCCAGCTTGGTGGCCCCACGCCATCAGGTCCCCCAATACCACCTGGTGTCCCCCCCCATGCCACCAGGTCCCACCATGCTGGGGGGGGGGGATGGGGGGGGGGGGGTGTCCCCAATGCCACCACATCTCTTCATCCCAACTTGGTCCCCCCATGCCACCAGGTCCCCCCACACCATCAGGTCCCCATGTACCACCTGGTGTCCCCCCCATCCCATCTTGATCCCCCCATGCCAGCTGGTGTCCCCTCTATGTCCCCCCATTCCCAGCTTGGTTCCCCCACACCATCAGGTCCCCACGTGCCACCTGGTGTCCCCCCACCATGTCCCCAAGTCCCCCCATCCCAGCTTGGTCCCCCCATTCCCCTGGTGTCTCCCATCCCAGCTTGGTCCCCCCACACCATCAGGTCCCCATGTACCACCTGGTGTCCCCCCAATGCCACCATGTCCCCCCACCCCACCTTGCTCTCCCCATTCCACCCGCTGTCCCCCATCCCCACCTTGATCCGCCCTCACCCCCCATGTCCCCACGTACCACCCCGTATCCCCCCCCCTCCCCGCTGCCAGCTGCCCCCTCCCATCCCACCCAGCGTCCCCCAGGGGCACAGAAGAACACCCCCCCCCCCTCGCTCCCCTTCCATCCCCTTCTCTCACCATTGAGAAACCCCTCGAGGCTGAAGAGCTTCGTCCTCTTCTCCCTCTCGATGGGGTTGGGGCCGGGGCCGGGGGGGGCGCAGGGCCCCGTCCAGAAAACTTTGCACTGGCAGAGGCGAAGGGCGTAAAGATCCTGCCCCTGCAGCTCCAGGAGGAGCCCCCGGTCCAGCACCTCCAGGAGCTGCTGGGTGTAAAATCGCTGCTTCTGGTTGGGGATGGTGTCGGGGGGCGGGAAGGGGACCTGCTCCAGCGCCAGCGGCCCGAAGAGTTCCACCCGCTCGCGCGTGGGCCGCAGGCGGCTGTGGAACAGGCGGCAGCCGTGGGGGTGGCTGATGGTGACAGCCGAGACCTGGCGGCCGCGGTACCGGAACTCCAGCTCCAGGTCGGTCACTGGAAGGGGGGGGAGCGCCAGGGATGGTGGGGTGGCCACCCCACACCCGTGGCTACCACCGTCCAGCCACCCCACACCCGTGGCTACCACTGTCCAGCCACCCCATGGCCGTGGCTACCACTGTCCAGCCACCCCACACCTGTGGCTACCACCGTCCAGCCACCCCACACCCGTGGCTACCACTGTTCAGCCACCCCATACCCATGGCTACCACCGTCCAGCCACTCCATGGCCACTCCACACCCATGGCCACCACCATCCAGCCACCCCATAGCTGTGGCTACCGCCATGCAGCCATCCTGTGGCCACCGCCATGCAGCCACCCTGTGGCCACCCCACCCCCATGGCCACCATCCATTCACCTCATGGCCACCCCCCCCACCCCCACCAGTGCCCAACCACCCCATGGCCACCCCCCCCACCTTCACCCATCCCCCCCCTTCCCGATCACCCCCCACCTCTGTGGCCCCCCCAGCCCCCCCCCCTTACGTGGCAGCATGTGGGGGCTGATGAGCAGGTTGGGGACGTCGTGGCCCATGGGGGCCAGTGGGCAGGCGGTGGGGGGGCCCAAGGTGCCCAGGGGGGGCCCCCCCTCAGCGAGAGGAGCGGGGGGCAGCTCGGGGGGCCCCTGGGTGCCCCCCACTTCCTCGGGGAGCAGCGGGGGGGGGGGCGGAGCGAGGGGCCCCGGGGCGCAGCCGCTGAAGGGGGGCTCCTCCTCCTCCTCAGTCCAGGGGGGCAGCAGGTCCCCCCTGGGTTGGGTGTCTGGGGGTACAAGCGGGGGGTCGGGGGGTGTCCACGGGACCCCCCGAAACTGCATGGGGTGGGGGGGCACCCCAACTGACACACACACACACACCCCCCCTCGATGCCACTCACCATCGATGCTCAGAGCTGTCAACTTCTGGAGCTGCGGGGAGAGAGGGGGGTGGTGACGGGTTGGGGTACAGGGATCCCCCCACCCCCCGATCCCCTGAGGTGTCCCCAGTTTGGGGGTGTCCCCCCGCCCCAACCCCCCCCCATGTACCTGGCTCATCTCCTCCTCCTCCTCCTCTTCCTCCTCGCCGCTGTCACAGTCCTCCTCGGCCGCCCCATCTGTGAGGGCGAGATGGGGGGTGCGGGGGGGGGAGTTGTGGGGTGCTGGGCAGTTCTGGGGTGCTGGGGACTTGTGGGGTGCTGGGACCTTTTGGGGTGCTGGGGCACTGAGGGGTTCTGGGTCCTTATGGGGTGCTGGGGAGTGTTGGGGTGCTGAGGAGTTGTGGGGTGCTGGGGATTTCTGGGGTGCTGGGTCCTTAAAAAGTGCTGGGGGGTTTTGGGGTGCTGCGTACTTGTGGGGTGCTGGGGCCTTATTTGGGGGTTCTGAGACCTTGTTTTGGGGTGCTGGGTCTTTGCGTGGTGCTGGGCGGTTTTGGGGTGCTGGGTCCTTAGGGGGTGCTGGGCAGTTTTGGGGTGCTGGGCGCTCGTGGGGTGCTGGGTCTCCCCAAAGTGACGTGTCCCGGGGGTGCGGGGGGTTGGGGTGTGTTTTGGGGTCCCCCCCCTCACCGCGGCGGGGCTCCGCACACAGCTCGTACACGCGGAAGGGCCGCGGGGGCCGCGCGCGGGGCCCGTCCAGGAGCAGCCGGAACTCGCGGCTCTTGTGCAACGCGCAGCGCAGCGTCGCCTTCCAGCGCGCGGGGGCCGCGCCCGTCCCCAGCCGGCCCGTCACCTGCGCCCAGGCCTGGGGGGGCCCCTTGTCACGCCCTTGCCCCTGTCACCCCCACCCCGCGTCCCCCTCATCACCCCACTGCCCCCCCACATCCCCCCTGTCCCCCATCACCCCTATCCCCTGTCCCCCCTGTCACCCATCACCCTGACACCCACATCTCCATCCCCCTCATCACCCCACTGTCCCCCTTGTCACCCCATCACCCACCCCCTGTCCTCTTGTCACCTGTCCCGTCCCTCTTGTCACCCTCTCGCCCCTGTCACCCCCATCCTGTGTCCCCCCATCACCCCGTCCCCCTTGTCACCCCACGCCCCCCATCACTTCATTGTCCCCCCCACATCCCCCTTGTCCCCCCATCACCCCATCCCTGTCCCCATTGTCCCCCTTGTCACCCCATCACCCAGCCCATGTCCTTGTCACCCATCCCCTGTCCCTCTTGTCACCCCGTCCCCCATCACCCCCATCCCGTGTCCCCCCCCCACCCTTGTGCCCCTTGTCACCTCATTGTCCCCCCCATCCCCCTTGTCCCCCCCATCCCCCCCCGTCCCTGTTGCCACCCCACGTCCCCCTCATCACCCCCCCGCCCCCCCCATCCCCCCCTCCTGCCCTCGTCACCTTGAAGATGGTGTCATGCTCAGGGGGGGTGGGGGGGTTCCTGGTCGCGTGGCACCAGGGGATGACGAAGCGGCGCCGCTCGGGGTCCAACCACCGCAGCCCCGGGTACCGCTGGCTGCTCACCTGGGCCACCAGCCACGGCTTCAGCCGCACCCGCCGCGGGGGGGGGTTCATGGCGGGGCCTGGGGGGGGGACACACACCGGGGCGCCCGTCAGAGCCCGGCCGTGACGTGTGTGGGTGAGAGGGGCTGAGACCTGGAAACTTGTGACATGAGTGTGAGAGGGGCTGAGGCCTGGTGGGCTCATGACACGTGTGTGAGGGGCTGGGAAGGGGCTGAGGCCGGGCAGCTCGTGACACGAGTGGGTGCAGCGGTGCCACAGCCCCCCCTGGGCCCCCGACCAGGCTCCGTGTCCCCCCCCGCCCCCCCCCGCGTGGGCCGTCACCCGCCCCCCGAAAGCAGAAGCTGCGGCGGCTTCGGGGAAACAAAAGGGGGGGGGACACGGGGAGGGGGGGACGAGGACACGTGGGGGGACACACGGGGGGGACACAGGTGCTGCGACCCCCCACCCCGCTGGGGACCCCCCCCGGGTCACGGGGACACACCCCACCCCCCCCCCTGCGCCGCGTGGGGTCAGGGTCGCACTTCCCACGTGGGTCAGCGGGGTCACGGCCCCCCGTGGGGTCACGGTCACCTGTCACGGGGGGACACGGCCGCGGGGGACACGGCCACGGCCACGGCCACCGACACCCCCCCACCCCCCCCGACCCCACACTCACCCACGTCCCGAGGCCGCCGCCGCCTCCCGGCGCTTCCCCACGGCGGGACCGGCGCGTGGGACGGGGCGGGACCGGCCGCGCCCCCCGGGGTGTGTGTGTGTCCCTCCGCCTCTCAACCGCCTCATTACCATCTCATTTACATACATTTGCATCCCCGCGCCATCCGCCCGCCCCACGCCACGCGCGGGGATTCCCCCACCGAGTGGGGAGCCCGCCCCCAGCCCCCGCACCGCGCTTGATTGGCCGCGCCCGCTGTCACTCATCCGTGGGAGCGCCCTCACCCTCCCGCCTCTCTCTGGGGCTGTTGCCCGGCAACGACGCGGGGAAGGGGCGGGGCGACCCCCGCCCCTGGGAACAGCAGTTTAAGGACCATTAAGCTGCCTCTTAATTAGCCCTAATTAGGGGCGGGGGGGGGCGCCCGCCCTGCGTGGGGCGTCCCGCGGGAGGAGGCTTCAGCTTTGGGGAAGAATCGCCTTATTTAACTTGCAAATTTCAGTGGGTTTATTTATTATTATTCCGTTTAGCCCGCTGCTGCCCCTCCCCGCAGGGTTTAGGCGCGCCCTAAGCCCCTCGCCTGCCTAAGCCCGGCCTAACCCCGCGCCTCCTCTTCCCCACGGCTCCCTACACACATCCCCGATGCTCCAAACTCCCGAAAAAGGCCCCAAAAATGCCGGTTTCTGGGATGCTGGAGCGTTACTTTCCCTGCCGGCCGCAGCAGGAGGCCCGCGGGTGGGACACGACGGCCCCGCCGATGAGATTTTGGGTCGAAATATCAGGGAAAGGGGAAGGAAGCGGGAGGAGGGTCACGCGTTTCCCCTTTCGGGCAGCGCCAGGGCTTCGCCTCGCCCGGCGGTGTTTGGTTTATTCTTTTATTCTCATTTTTCCACCAGCCACGCTCCCCCCACCTTGGATTTGCTGGGACCCGCGTCCCCAGCTCTGCCGTCGCGAGGACAAATTTGGGGGAAAAAATCAGGTTTTTGGGGGTTATCACGCGAGGAGGGGACTTTCCCCTTCGCTGCTTCCACCGAGAAACGAAACCGTTCTCGCCCGCCGCCGCGTTGGGTCTCGGGGTGGGACGTCGCGTTTCGCTCCCGCCCCGGCGCTGATTTCCCTTTCTCCGCCTCTTAATTTTTCTATTTTTGGTTAAAATCTCCCCGAGATCGCCTCGGTCGCCGCTGCCGTGAGGGGGAGCACTCGGCCCTGTCGACGCCGAAGCCACGCGGGGGCGGGGGGGGGTGTTGGATGGGAATTCCCGGAGCCGGCGCTTCCCGGGCTCCCGGCCAGCTGCCCGGGGTGATTATATTTTTAATTACGATTATAATCATAGCGACAGGATTATATTTTGGGGCTCTTTCAGCCGGGTTTTGGCCACAGGGCCGGGGGGAGCCTGCCCAAACCCACAGCAGGCAGCGCACCCGCGCTCCCACCCTCTGCCTGCGGCTGCCTCAAATCACCTCTTTATCAACTCATTAGTTAATTAGGGGGGGACAAGACACCCCCTTGGGTAACGCAGATCAACTTCCAGCTCTTTTTTGTCCTTAATTTGGCCAATTTCTTGGCGGCTTCCTGACCGAGGCGGTTCGCTTCCCGGGCCGGGTGAGTCGCCCCGTTTTTCCCCGCCACCGAGACTGATTTTTTTTTTTTCATCTCTCTTGATTTTTAACCTCTGTTGTTTTTTTTTTAACCTCTGTTGATTTTTTTTAACCTCTCTTCATTATTTTTTCCCCGTTTGCCCCGAATCTCTCCGGGTTGTCAGAGCTCAGCCCCATCTCAGCGCGTGTTGGCGGAGCTTGTTCTCCAAAATTAAGAAGCTCAGAAATGCGAAATAATTGATGGTGGAGGTTGGGGGGGGGGATGAGAAATGTGAGTGTTTGATATTTACCCAGAAGGTTCGCTCTCCAAAAACCGCGGTTACGCCCCAAAAACACCACCAGGAACCTTTTTGCCACCCGGTCTGGGGGTCACCGGGCTGGGGACAAGGCGAAAGGAGAGGGAGTTGTAGGAGGCGATGAGACAACTCTGAGTATAAACCTTCTGCTAATTCCGCGCCAAAATTCTTCAGTGTTGGAAGGAGAAACTTCACGTTTTCCGTTATCTCAAACTTTTCCTCCCACAGTGACATTTTTGTGTCTCGGCCACGTTTTCGGCGCCTCTGAGAGGAGCGGGGAGTTCGTTGCTCTTCACAGGGTCCCCACGGCACCTCAGGGGTAAATCTTCATCAAAAACAAGCGTTTTAACCCAAATTCATCTTCCCCACCGGGTGCTGGTGGGTTCTGCCGCTGGTTCTGGGGGCGGTTTGGTGTCGGGGGTTGCTCAGCCCCGGCCCTGGGGGGTCTGGGGTTTGGCTGGAGCGGCTGCCCCTGGCCCGGCGGCAATTTGGGGATTCTCTGGAAAAAATAAATAAATTAAAAAAAAAAAAAAAATTAATTCTGCCACTTCCGCCTTCTGCAAAAAATAAGTTTGGGATGTGTTGCAGGTAAGCCGAGCGTGTAGGGAGCGGGAGGCCGGAGCAGCGGCATCGCAGCCGGTGAAGATTTTACAAAATTTTGTAAAATTTTGCGGGACTAAGCGACGTTTTGGGGGTTGCCCCGCGCCCCAGACGCCACCCACCCCCACCCCCCCCAGCAAGGTCCCGTCCCCCTGGGAGCGTTTCCCCGCTGCTGGAGCTGCCCTGGCCTGGCTGACCCCGCGCCCACAACGCCCGAGATGCTGCCGGGGGTCCCCGGGGGGGGTTTATCAGCCCAACGCCCCTCCACGAGCTTTTTTTTTAACTAATTTAGGAAATAAAACCACGTAGATAATCAACACGGCGTAGGGAAGGCGACAAGGCCCGTCGATGTTTCTTTGTTTCCGCGGGTCCGGCGTAGGGGGAGGGGGAGCTCTGAGGAGACCCTGCAATTTCCCCAACTTTCAATTTTTTCACCCATTTTACGCGTGTTTTGTGGTAAGCAGAGGGGGGTGTTGGCCTCGGCTGGGCCCAAGCCAACAAGCGTGACTTCTCAAAAAAAAAAAAACAGCAAAAGCATTGTTGTCCCGCCAGAGGTTTTTTTTTTTAATCCCCTGTACAAACTTTCTGGTACCGTGGATGTTTTACCCGCTCAGGTTGGTTTTCTGTCACTCCTGGTCTGTTTCTGTCACTCTCTGGGTGTTTCTGTCACTCTCTGGGTGTTTCTGTCACTCCCGGGCTGTTTCCGTCACTCTCCGGGTGTTTCCGTCACTCCCGGGGTGTTTCCGTCACTCTCCGGTTGTTTCCATCACTCCCGGGTGTTTCCATCACTCTCTGGTTGTTTCTGTCACTCCCGGGGTGTTTCCATCACTCTCCGGGTGTTTCCGTCACTCTCCGGGTGTTTCCGTCACTTCCGGGGTGTTTCCGTCACTCTCCGGGTGTTTCCGTCACTCTCCGGGTGTTTCCATCACTCCCAGGGTGTTTCTGTCACTCCCGGGGTGTTTCTGTCACTCTCCGGTTGTTTCTGTCACTCCCGGGGTGTTTCCGTCACTCCCGGGGTGTTTCTGTCACTCTCCGGTTGTTTCCGTCACTCCCGGGTGTTTCCATCGCTCTCTGGTTGTTTCCGTCACTCCCGGGGTGTTTCCGTCACTCCCGGGGTGTTTCTGTCACTCTCCGGTTGTTTCCGTCACTCCTGGGTGTTTCCATCACTCTCTGGTTGTTTCCGTCACTCCCGGGGTGTTTCCATCACTCTCCGGGTGTTTCCGTCACTCCCGGGGTGTTTCTGTCACTCTCCGGTTGTTTCCGTCACTCCCGGGTGTTTCCATCACTCTCTGGTTGTTTCTGTCACTCCCGGGGTGTTTCCGTCACTCTCCGGTTGTTTCCGTCACTCCCAGGGTGTTTCCGTCACTCCCGGGGTGTTTCCGTCACTCTCCGGTTGTTTCCGTCACTCCCGGGTGTTTCCATCACTCTCTGGTTGTTTCTGTCACTCCCGGGGTGTTTCCATCACTCTCCGGGTGTTTCCGTCACTTCCGGGGTGTTTCTGTCACTCTCCGGTTGTTTCCGTCACTCCCGGGTGTTTCCATCACTCTCTGGTTTTTTCTGTCACTCCCGGGTGTTTCCGTCACTCTCCGGTTGTTTCCGTCACTCCCAGGGTGTTTCCGTCACTCCCGGGTGTTTCCGTCACTCTCCGGTTGTTTCCGTCACTCCCGGGTGTTTCCATCACTCTCTGGTTGTTTCTGTCACTCCCGGGGTGTTTCCATCACTCTCCGGGTGTTTCCGTCACTCCCGGGGTGTTTCTGTCACTCTCCGGTTGTTTCCGTCACTCCCGGGTGTTTCCGTCACTCTCTGGTTGTTTCTGTCACTCCAGGGGTGTTTCCGTCACTCTCCGGGTGTTTCCGTCACTCCTGGGTCGTTCCCCGGGACAGAGCGGCCGCAGGGAGCGGATGAAGGACCCGAGGCCAAGCAGGGCCGGAGGGAGCGGGGGGGTCCTGCGGGGGGGTTCAGCCCGAGAGTCGCTTTAATTAAAGCAATCTGCGCCGGGGGCAGGGAGTCCCTTGGGAAAGTCTTTAATTTTTTTTTTTAATTTCTTTTTGTATTTTTAAAAATGTTTTTTAATTTTTAAAACTTAAAAAAAATCCATTTAAAAAAATTTATTTATTTAATTTTTAAAAAATTTGTTTTTACAAAATGTTTTTAACTGTTAAAAAAATTTTAAAACTATTTTGATTTTTAAATGTTAAAGAAATATTTATAAATTGAAAATTTTTTCTGTTTGTAACATTTTTATTTTTAAATTTTAAGTTTATTTATTTTTACATTTATTTTTTTGTTTTTAACAATGTTATTTAATTTTTTTAAAATTTTAATTTTTATTTTTAAATTTTTAAAAATGGTTTCTTTTTAAATTTTTAAAAAATGGGTTTTTTAACAATGTTTTTTAATTTTTATTATTTTTTAAAAAATTCTAAATTCTAAAATTTATTTCTTTATTTTAAAATATTTATTTTTTACATTTTTGTCTTTTAAATTAAAAAAATTAAAATATTTTCAACTTTTTTAAAAAAATTAGTTAATTAATTAATTTATAAACTTCTTGGGGGGGCCTAAAGCCCTGCAAACCAGCAAAGATGCAGCGGGGTCAGGCAGTTGGGTAAACCACAGCTGCCCCACGAGCTGGGAGCTGGGTGCTGAGTGCTGGGTGCTGGGAGGTGGGTGCAGCGCCCTCGCCCCGCTGGGGGGTTTGTGTGTCCCGCAGCCGCTCCGAGCGCAGCCGGTCACTGATTTGGTTTGGAGTTGTGGGGCCCAAAGGGGCGAGCAGGAGCCCTGGGCCACCAGCCACGTGCATCCCTCAGCCCCGCTCCGCCCGGCCAGAGCAGAAACCGCTCTTTTCCCTTAAATCCCAAAGTGTTTAGTTAATTTTAAGGCAGAAGGGGGGGGGCACCCCCCACCGGGAGCATCCAGGGAGGCCGCAGCCACCATCCCCGTGCGCCCAGTGCCGGGTCACCGCGTCGTGCCGGGACAAGGACACGTCTCCCCGTCCCCCCCCATCCATCCGTCCGTCCGTCCCGCGCCTGGCAGCTCCCCCGCATCGCTGCTCCCTGACATCACCCCCCGAACGGTTCCCTCCAGCTCAGCCTCTTCTCTCCCAACAGCCCCCACCAAGGCCGAGACGCCACGTGCGGCTTCTCCCCGCTCCCGACCATTTTTATTTTTAATTTTTAATTATTTTTTTCTTTCCAAGCCGAGCGCTGGGATGTTGGGTGGGGGCACTCGGCCTCGTTTCCCCGTGGCGGGGTGACGGGTGCAGGGCCGGGAGAGCAGCCAGCGGGGCGGTGGAGGGACGCCAGGACGTGAGCGCTGGGGCCTCCTCCGGCTGCGCCGCCGCTTCCCTAAATAGTCGGGAGGAGCAGCGGGGACATTCCTCTGCCCCCCGCGCACCCGGCACGCGGCCTCCGGCGCTTTATTAAACCCTGCGCCACCTCGCTCCGTCCCCCTGGATTTCTGCTCCTCCCTCTGCCCCTGCCCGTAGAAAAAAAAAAACAAAAAACACCAATTTACAACCGCCCAGGAGGGTTCTGGGGGTTCATTTTGGCAGGGGAAGGTCGTTGCTGTTCCCTCTTGACGCCTCCCGGCCCCCGCTGGCGGAGCAGGAGGGTGTTTATAACCCCCCAGCGAGGTGACGGAGTGATGTGATGGCCACGTGGTTCTGGGTTTGGGTTTTGGGGTGTCACGGGGAGGGGGTCAACGCTCTGCATGTTGGGAGCAGGGCTCTGTGGGAACCCACCGGCGCGCTCCCCCCGTTGGGTCCCAAAACAGCCACAACCCGGGGTCAGGACGAGGCACAGAAGCATTGAAATAAATTGGGAATGAGGTGGTGGGGTTGGGGAGGGTTGGGGGTGTTGGTTTCTTGACACCATCTCGCCGTGGGCAGAGGGAAACTGAGGTGGGGCCTTTCCTGGCGAGACACGTGGGTTCGACCTTCAGGGCAGCTCCGGAGGGTCAGGTCAGGGCTGGTCGTCCTGCGCTGGAAAATGGAGTCGTGCTCCTGCTGCCCATCCTCGGGCCCATGGAATCCCAGAACCATCTCAGTTGGAAAAGCCCTTGAAGCTCCTCCAGTCCAACCATGAACCTCACCCTGACCGTTCCCAACTCCACCAGATCCCTCAGCGCTGGGTCAACCCGACTCTTCAACCCCTCCAGGGATGGGGACTCCCCCCCTGCCCTGGGCAGCCCATTCCAACGCCCAACAACCCCTTCTGCAAAGAAATCCTTCCGAAGAGCCAGTCTGACCCTGCCCTGGCGCAGCTTGAGGCCATTCCCTCTTGGCCTGCCGCTGGTTCTTTGGCTCAAGAGACTCATCCCCCCTCTCTGCACCCTCCTTTCAGGGAGTTGCAGAGGGCCATGAGGTCTCCCCTCAGCCTCCTCTTCTCCACACTAAACCCCCCCAGTTCCCTCAGCCGCTCCCCATCACACCTGTGCTTTGTACCACGGCCTTGGTGGTTCTCCAGCCTCTTCATGGTGCTGGTGGTTCTCCAGATCTTTCGGGATGTTGGTGGTTCTCCAGCTCCTTCGTGGCCTTGGTGGTTCTCCAGCTCCTTCGTGGCTTTGGTGGTTCTCCAGCTTCTTTGTGGCTTTGGTGGTTTTTCAGCTCCTTTGTGGTTCTCCAGACCATCACAACTCTTCTTCCAGGGGTGTTTCTCAAGAGACTCACAAAGGTTTTAAGCTAAAACCAGCACCTAAACAGTGTCTGTGACTTGGCAGTGGCTGCAGCCGTGGGTGGGATGATCGATACGCCAACAGACTCATAAAATTCCCTCTTCCTCGTCCAAATACCAAGGTCATCTTCCCCTGAACCCCTCTGCTGGCCGGGGCATGTGACAAAGAGTAAACAAGCCTACGGCTGAAAAGCGAGTTAATAAATAATGCGTTCCGCTAATTCTCTGCTTTTGGTGGATTTTGAAGGTATAATTTAAGTATTCAGCACTTTCAAAAGGCAAGACGCTTGATTTACTGCCGTACGAAACGGGAACTGTGCAGAGATCTGATTTCGTAGACAATTTGTGGCCGTACCCTTTCCTCAGTCAGGTCTTAAGCAAGACATGAGCTGTGGAGAAAGGAAATATCTTTTGTCAGCACTTGTTGCAGCGGACAAAGCGGTTACACCTCGTTGGCAAAGCCAAGCCCGTGGGAGCGAGGGATCAGGAACCTTGAAACTGGGAAATAAGGATCAGGAGAGGATTTTACCTCGTGCAAAATATGGAGGAGCGAGCAGAGTATCCAGCTGCAACGTGTTAATGTTTTTCAAAGACTCCGAAAAATGGGAAGAACTAAAAAAAGAAACGATGAAAATGGTCCGAGAGTTGGAAGAAAAGGTCTTTTGTGAGGTACTTCGAGCTCGGGGTTTCTTTAGCTCATCAAAAAGGAGATGATTTAGTTGCTGCGAGAAAATGTGAAGTCATAAAACGATCTTAAAAGCGGTGGAGAGTGTCGGGATCGAGGAGTCGCAGGAGGAAATGGCGAAACGCTGGACGGGTCAAACGGGATCGAGACACGAGGGTGACCAGACCACGGCGCCGGGCTGCTGAGGAAGAGGCGGGTCGCCTGGCTCTGCGGGAGGAAGGCTGACGGCCTTCTGCTCTTGCCATTCTTGGGAGATGATAAAGCTCGTAGGCCTGACCAGCTCAGGGATTAAGCGCCGAGTTAGATTTAGGAGGCCGTGAGCGTGGAGATATTTTCATCAAGAACAATTTTCCGGGCTGAAAGCGAAGGACGTGCCGTTAACCTGCTCCTGACGAGTCGCTGGGAACTCGGGAAGAGCCTCAAATTCCCGCTCAGTCCTGCTGGCTGCGGCCATCGCGGGATCGACGTCGATTTAAATAGAGTCAGAAATCTGGGCCAGAGGCTGAGCTGAGTCACCGGCCCAACTCCGCTCGGTTTGAGCCCCCTGGTTTCGTGAGGCGGCCAGCGACGCCTCCCTGGCTCTGGTGTCTCCTGAACCTTGGCCTGGGTCATGCCATGGCCTGGAGCTCCACGCGTGGGACCCATCGATGGCCGGATCCTTCCCTGCCAGGCCCCTGGGGCAGGTCCCGGTGCCGGGGGGTGGCCCCTTCCTCAGCCTTCGCTCCGGGGAGCCGGGCGGTCGTTGAGGGAAGCCCAGATGGGAAATTGGGCCGCTCCCAGTTTTCCTCCGAGCCCTTAAATCATGTTTTATAAGAGCGTGGACTCGGTGATCCTTATGGGTCCCTTCCAACCTGAGGTAGTCTATGATTCCTTGTAAGGGAAAAAATAAAAAAAAAAAGCTTCTAGTGCTCCTGGGTGTGAAGAAAATCTTGAGAACACAAATATTAAAGTTTAAAAAACATGAGGAACCCCCCCCCAGCCACCTTTTATTAAAAATAAATAAATACACCTCCCGATTTTAAACTCTGTTCACAATCTCCTCATATCAGAGCAGCTCCACCCACCACAATCCGCATACGAGACGGGCCTGTGGCCTCACACGCGCGATTATCTTCTCGAGATCTTGTCGATTGTCAGAGATAAAAAAAAAAACAAAACAAAAGGAAGACGAAGCGTTGGTTTTTCAAGGAACTTTCGCGTTAAGTTTTTTTCTGTTCGTGACTTAAGAGTTGGGACGAGTTCTTAAATGTCAGCTGGCCGGAGCAGCTTTTCGAATTGTTTACGGTGACACCGAGGGTGGGAATTATCTCAGCGTACTGTAAATATCTGGTGTGAACATCTGCCGCGGAGGGCTGGAGAGAAACACGCTCCGAGAGTACAATCCATCTGACCTAATTTAGGCATTTACTTTAGGATGAGATGAATCATTGCCCTGGAAAGTGCCTATTTCTTTCCAGTGACTCGAAGGGGGAGTCTAGACGGCCAGCACAGATGTGGCCGCGCACATCTCATCGGAGGGATTGCAGCCAAGGCGGTGAAGTCACTCTCTGACAGCCCCGCCGGTATTTGGCTGCGCTCTATCGACAGGCTGACGCGTCACGGTCCGCTGAGGCGCTGGGAAATTAAATAGCAACGTGATGCTGCCGGGGGGTGAGCCAGAAAAACGGGATTTGGGTTGTACGAGACATTCCCTCCCGATGGGGTCACATCTCGTTCCCGAGCGGTGAGTTTAAACCGAAGTCATTACAATGCCACGCAGCGTTTTCAAGCCCAAATTGAAAGATATTTATAAAACTTACCGTCGACTTTACCGGCATAGGATCCCCGCGCGCCTCAGGGTTATTTTTGGATCGGTGCGGTCACGACGCGTTCGCTCGGGGCACGTCTGGCAGCGCGGCACAGATCTGCACGGCGAGAACGGAGGTGCTGGAGCACGGCCAGGGAGGGGCAGGGACGTCAGCGAAGGGTTTGGGGAACAAGTGCTGTGAGGAGTGGTGAGGGAACTGGGGGGGGTTAGTGTGGAGAAGAGGAGGCTGAGGGGAGACCTCATGGCCCTCTGCAACTGCCTGAAAGGAGGGTGCAGAGAGGGGGGATGAGTCTCTTGAGCCAAGGAACCAGCGGCAGGCCAAGAGGGAATGGCCTCAAGCTGCGCCAGGGCAGGGTCAGACTGGCTCTTCGGAAGGATTTCTTTGCAGAAGGGGTTGTTGGGCGTTGGAATGGGCTGCCCAGGGCAGGGGGGGAGTCCCCATCCCTGGAGGGGTTGAAGAGTCGGGTTGACCCAGCGCTGAGGGATCTGGTGGAGTTGGGAACGGTCAGGGTGAGGTTCATGGTTGGGCTGGAGGATCTTCAAGGGCTTTTCTAACCCAGATGGTTCTGGGGTTCGGTGAAGATTGGTTCATTGCACGCCGGGCACGGATCTGCTTTTTGGGGAACGGTTGGACTCGATGATCCTAAGGGCCTTTTCCAACTTAAATGATTCCATGATTTAGATATGTGGGAGGACAACCCAGCCCATCGAGCAGCCCCTGCTTAAAAACCTCCACAATTCTACCACCACAGCGGGTGCCCCGCAGGGCTCTGTGCAGCGGGACGGTGCCGCCCTGAGGGGAGACCTCTCCTCGCTCAGGGGCGTTTCGGGAGGAGACGCCACTCTAAACCCACGGTGTCCCCACTGCTGAGGAAGGGGCAGGTCCCGCAGAGCCCCCCCAGCCCGGCCCTGCCCGCCGGGATGGCCGGGGAAGCGCTGGGTGCCCCCCCCCCCCAAAATGGCGCCTCACCCTCTACCATCGCCTCCCTTTTCCCGCCCTTTCCCGCCGCGGCCCACGCGCACGTGACCGCCCCACCAGCCCCGCCCCTTCCCCGCGCGCGCCCCCACAACGAGGCGCCCGGGGAGGCGGGGCCACCGCCCGGCGCGCGCGTGAGGACGTGGCGCTTTCCAGCCAATCGGCGCCCGCGTCGCCGGCGGGGAAGGGGCGGGGCTGCGTCGGGCGGAGGGGGCGGGCAGGAAGAAGGGGCGGGGAGGTGGGCGGAGGCGGGGAGGCGGGCGGAAGGGCGGACGGACAGCGCTGACAACCAATCAAAGAGCCGAGAGTAACTTCGGGAGAGGAGGAGCCGCCTTCTGATTGGCCGGCGGGGAGAGAGCGCGGGGGGCCGTGCGGCGTGGCGCGGCGCCTACTTCCGGTCGGCGGAGCGGTTGAGGCGAGCGGCGGCGGCGGCAGCTCCCGGTAACGGGGAGGGACGGGACGGGCCCGGCGGGGCGGGAGGGGCCCCTGGGCCCGGCCGGGGGCGGTGGGGGCGGCCACTGGGAGCGGGCAGCGACCGGCCCCGCTCTGGCGGCCCGTTATGGGCGAGCGGTAACGTGGCACCGGCCGGGCTGGGCCTGGTCGCCGTGACAACCCGGAGGGGGGAACGACACCCCCCGGCCTCGCCCCGTCCCCCCCGTCCTCGCCGTGTCCCCCCCGGTCGGTCCCTTTCGCCTGGGCGAGGCCTGGGGGTGCGCGGTGAGGTCGCGGCGGCCCCGGTGTAACGGCCCCGGTTGGGGGGGGAAGCCGGTTGCTCCCCCCCCGCACGCTTTGTGCAGGTTGGGGCTCCCCGCAGCAGCGAGGGGCTCGGCCACTGATTTACCCGCGGGGGAAGGAGCCCCCCGTCCTCACACCGCACCCCCCGGGGTGGGGGGACACCGGTACCCGGTTCCCCCGCCCCCCCTCCTTGTCAGGCTCCCCCGGCCTGGGCTGGGGTCAGGCCCGGGCCTCATCCTGCACCGGGATAACCGGGGTCACTGGTGCTGGCTGCGAGGAGACCAGGGGTGAGGAGGTGTCACCCCAACTCCCTTTGCCTCTGAACGCACCCCAAAACCCCGAAACTTTGTGCTCTTCTATCAGTGAACGGTGGGTTTTATTCAGGGGGGGGCATAAATCGCTTCTTTCTCACCCGTTAACTTGGTTTAGCTCCCGTTCAGGGTGCAGAACCCTCCGTCCACTAATTACCCAGCCGGCTGGTGATTCATTTATTGGAAGGGCCTCGTTAACGAACCCAAACCCTCCCCGCTGCTCGGCGGCGGCCTCCGTCGCCCGCCCGCTCGTGCCCTCTTGCCTTTTGGCATCGTGGCCTCTTGTTCTCGGCTGCTCCTTGTCACCGTCACCCTTGGTGTCACGTGAAAACCCGCTGCTCTTCCACCAAGACCAGGTTTACCTGCAGCCCAAGACTGCTGGGGAATGGGATTAAACCCCTTAAAAGCCAAAATAGAGACTTAATTCCCAAATTATGTTGTCCATCGGGGTTTTTTTCCCAGTGAGACTGTGAGCAATGCCCTTCCGAGGGGGTTTCTCCTCTCAATTTGCTCTCAGGATCACCACAAAACCAAGCTCAGCACATAATCCCAGCTTCCTCCATCGATACAGCCGCAAAACCAACCCGAGTCCCGCCTTCCTCCCCCAGCGAGGTTTCGGCAGACCCCATTTTGAGGGAATATTGCCCCAATCCCCACCGCTAATTGCTGCTTCTGACTTCCCCGCGGTTCACCGCCGAGACCCTTTTATTCAGGAGAAGACGTCCCTTCCCGTCGCGGTTTGTGGTTTGTTTAACTAGCTGGGGAGGGAATTGGGGTGCACGTAATCGAGCTCGAAGCCGCCTTTTTCCCCAAACTGTGAGCCCTGAGGAAAATTTGGGGATCAATCCTCTTGGTAGAGCAGCAGTTGGTCAGGAGAAGCCGTTACTTTGATTAATTATTTACAAATAATGATTAGTTTATGGGGTTTTTTTGTCCCACCGAGCACTAGAGCAGCATCTTTTCTCGCAGAGGTGAGGCTCGGCGCCTCCCTGGCACCCGGCGTGATGCCAAGAGACGTGTTTGAGGTCAGATTGGCCCTTTTTAATCACCTCCAACTGGCTCGCGGCCACTTTGTTTGGACGTTGTAGATAAAATCGTGGTATTTACCCCGACTCCAGGTCACCCCATGCTTTAGTCCAGCCCGCTCCTAGGATTAGCGAGGGTTTGGTCTGTGTTGGGCAGGTCCTCGGCGCTGGGATGTGCTCAAAGCGAGCAAGAATCTTGGTACTCTGTGTAAATACAAACATAGAGCTCCTCTTAAACCGTGTCCTCCCCCCTCTTGCTGAGGTCACGGCCGCGCTCGGTTGCATCAGAGCTGGCCGGGGGTTGAGGATTTTTCACCCGGATCGAGCTTAGATGGCAAACGGCCGCGCGGGTGTCGCTTTTCATCCCGGTTCCTTCCCCGATCCTCCTGTCCCCAGGAGGATGCGGCTTTTCCACACACCCCCACTTCCCCGTGCCGGCCAAGCTCGTGGTCTCGAGAAGGGATTAAATCCCACAGAGAGTCCCCAGGTATCCTTCCCACCAGAAAAGCCACGAAGGAGCATTTTTTATACTTCCCACGATGTCAGTTTTAATCAAAACTCAGATATTTTTATCGTGGTGTCACCTCAGTTCCCACTGTGAGACGTGGCGGCTGAGCTTTGCGGGGTCCTGCCTCTAGGCCGGGCTCAAAACCCGGATCCTCCCAGGGGCCGACGTGAAGGCGGTGCAGAAATAACCTGCAAGTTGAGGAAAACTGCTGTTTTTTTCAGCTTTTTCCCTCCTTCCGGACACTCTAGCACGCACCCGCCTTCCTCCTTCAGCAAAACTACGCCCAAACTTCCCTTAATTTGGGCTAATTAACAGCCAAAAGCCCTGAGCCATCATTATTTGTTTCCCCTTTACCAGACCAGAGTTGACCGCACAGTTCCCAGCTAAATTAATCTATTTTTGACTTTTTTCCTCCCCCCATCCTGCCCAGTCGCCGTCATAACCTGCCTTGGGTTTTTCACCCCAGTTTTCACTATTTCTGTGTGTGCCTGTGACCTGTTTTCATCCCTTTTTGTGTCTTCTGGGCGTGATTGTGGCTTCAAACCAGCACGTTACGGTGATGTTAAAGATCAAACAACCCCCCCCCCGTCTGCCTGGGAGCTTTTATTTTAGGGGGTGGGTGACCCCCAACACCCGCTCTGGTCGCTGCAGGGCACAAATAAACGTGGATAAATCCTTGGGGGGGCGGGGGGGAGGGTAGTGGATTCCTTGCCCTGCTGCCTGCATCATTTTGGGTTGAGTGGTTGATTTTAAATAAAAAAATAAAAATCCCTTGACCTCACCAAGTCCTGAGTGATGCTTCAGGCAGGTGTTTTCTTCTACAAGAAGTTGGGTTTTCCCCCCCCCTCCTGCTTCTTTCTTACCTCTGCAAGTGTTTTTAGCCGCGCTCTCTTATTTCTGGTTTCTGCAGGGAAAAAATGTGATTTTTTTTTTTTTTTTTTTTTAAAAAACCTTTTCAGGTTTATAAGTGCAGTTCTGCCTGCGTGGAGGGAGTAAGGCGCCTCGACCCCGCTGGGGCACGAATGTGTTCATTAGCAGTTTGATTTCAATTAAGATGAAAGCCCTAAGGATGGGGGATACCCCATCGTGCATCTTTATCCGCCGTTTTCTCCCCAAACATGTGCGAGTGTTGCCATAAATCGCCACGTCCTGAGTGTTTCTGTCCTTGTGGGCGTCTTGTCACCCGCCCGGCACCGGGAATTTGGTTCCAGATGGGCGTAGGGAGCCCGGTGGGGCTTAAATTAACAGTGAAATAGGTGCGAGCAGCGAGGCTTCCATCCCTCAGGGTATGGAGGCGCTGGAGGAGTGTCTGGAAACAAGATACCTCGCTGGGAAATAGGGGGTTTTTTTGTTGTTGTTTTCTTTTTTGGAGAGTTTTTTTTTTGGGAGGGGGTTGGCCAGGAGGACGTGAGAGCTGAGGGCGGCTGGCGAGCCGCCGCGCGCGTTTGCCGCGCATCCTTCGCATTCCTGGCCGCGCCGGCCAGCTCCCAACGGCCGCAGTTGTCGCTCCGGGTTGTGCCGAGGGGCTGGCCCGGGGCTCGCGCGAGGGGGCTGCGGCTGCGGCGCTGCGCCAAGGCCGCGGGAAGGAGTTTCTGCAAGCGCCGTAGGGCTCGGAGATTGGTTTGGCTGCGTAGTCCGGGCATAGTCGTTGTTTTGGCCAGCTAGTCCTGGTGGATTCTCTTGGCCGCGTAGTCCGGGCAAACTCATTCTCTTGGCCTCATAGTCTGGGCAAATTCATTCTCTTGGCCGCGTAATCTGGGCAAATTCATTTTCTTTATGGTGTGGTCAGGGCAGATTCATCGTTTTGGTGGTGTAGTCCAGGCAAATTTGTCACTTTGACTGCGTGGTCTGGGCGAATTCATTCTCTTGGCCACGTAAATTGGGCAAATTCTTTCTTTTGGCCACAAAGTCCAGGCAAATTTGTCATTTTGGCCACGTAGCCCAGGCAAATTTGTCATTTTGGCCACGTAGCCCAGGCAAATTCATTGTTTTGGCCACCTAGTCCGGGCAGATTCTTTCTTTTGGTGGTGTAGTCCTGGCAAATTCATTCTCTTGGCCGCATAGTTCAGGTGAATTCTTTCTCTTGGCCGCGTAGTCCGGGCAAATTCTTTCTTCTGGCCACATGGTCCGGGCAAACTTGTCATTTTGGCTGTGTGGTCCAGGCAAATTCATTCTCTTGGCCCTGTAGCCCGGGCAAATTTGTTGTTTTGACCACGTGGTCCAGGTGAATTCATTCTCTTGGCCGCGTAATCTGGGCAAATTCTTTCTTTTGGCCATGAAGTCCAGGCAAATTTGTCATTTTGGCCACGTGATCTGGGCAAATTCATTGTTTTGGCCACCTAGTCCAGGCGGATTCTTTCTTTTGGTGGTGTAGTCCTGGCAAATTCATTCTCTTGGCCGCGTAGTCTGGGCAAATTCTTTCTTCTGGCCACGGACTCTGGGAAAATTTATAATTTTGGTGGCATAGCCCAGGCAAATTCATTCTCTTGGCTGCCTAATTGGGCAAATTCTTTCTTTTTGGCTACAAAGTCCAGGCAAACTTGTCATTTTGGCCACGTGGTCCGGGCGAATTTCTTTTCTTGGTGGCATAGCCCAGGCGAATTCATTCTCTTGGCCATGTAGTCCAGGCAGATTAGTTCTTTTGGCCGTGTAGTCCAAGCAAATTCATTCTCCTGGTGGCACAGTCCGGGCAAATTCATCACTTGACCGTGTAGCCTGGGTAAATTCTTTTGGCCGCGTAGCCTGGGCAAATTCATTTTCTTTGTGGCATAGCCCAGGCAAATTCATTCTCTGGGCTGTGTAGTCTGGGCAAATAATTTCTTTTGGCCGCGTGGTCCGGGCAGGTTCCTGGTTCTGGCGGCGCGGGCGCACTCACCCTCTCCCCATCCCAGTGCCAGCTCTGGCTCCTGACCCCCGCCTCGTCTCGCTGTCCCCTAGGTGCCTGCGACCCACCATGAGCGTCCCTCAGCTCCTCCTGTGCCTGTCTCTCTCCATGCTCTGCATCTCCAGCAAACCCACTGAGAAGAAAGACCGGGTCCACCACGACCCCCAGCTCAGTGACAAGGTCCACGACGACGCCCAGAACTTCGACTACGACCACGACGCTTTTCTTGGCGCCGATGAGGCCAAAACCTTCGATCAGCTCACGCCGGAGGAGAGCAAGGAGAGACTCGGGTAAGGAAAAAAAAAAAAAAAAAGCAACCCAAATTGAGAGGGAACGAAGCCACAGTGGATTGTTCTGGCTGTAAAAGTCCCCCCCGGCCTTCACAGACCTTCTCTCGCCGCTCAAGTGGCCGGTTTAGTCTCAACTAGACCCTTTGAAACGCCATTTTTAAGGCGGCGGCAGCTGAAGTTTAGCGACTGACGACGGGGACGCGGCGCGGGTGCGCTTCTCCTCTGGGCCTGCGAGGTCACCTTCAGCTCTTCCGACCCCTCGCTCTTGCTCCTGCTCACCAAACACTCCCCAAAACTACAGAATTTCCCTCCAAAGAAGCGGTTTTACCGTGCTCAGACCCTGCCGGTCTCCGGTTACCGCTGGAGTCCCAGGCCCTGGGGGATTCCTGGCGTGTTCCTGCCACGAGAAGCAGCTGGTTAGTGAAAACAGAGCGTTTCTTAAAAAATTACCTCCTGCTTCACCCTCCTGCCACCGGCAGAGCTGAAGGGGGGGGTTTATCAGAGACTGGCTTTGGCAAGCCCGGCTCCTGGGCTCCAGCCCGGGCCTTTGTGCGCGCGGCGGCAGCAGCTGCCAGCGCAGTTGTTCACGTCGGGCTTAGAACAGGCTTAAACCTTCCGAGGTTCAGCCCCGACGAGACATTTTTGGAGAGTCTTAAGGGTCACGCTCCCGCCCGGCACCTCCCCGCTGAGCTGGGCCTTGCCCTTAGGCCCTTTCTTAACACATCGGGCTGAAGGACTTGACTTGTCCCGCTCCAAACTGATCGTTAAATCTTCAGCTTTAGGGTTTTTTTGGGGGGGAAAGCAGCCTGTGTGGGCTTCGCTCGTGGGCTCAGTGCCGGTGCAGCAGCACTTGCCCACACTGAGGATGACGGGGAGGTGGCGGCGGGATTTTTTTTTGGGGGGGCGGGGGATGAAGCTTCCTGACGAGCAGGGAAACCTCAACCGCGCGAGGCAGAACCAGACAGACGCAGCCACGCTTCCAGCACCGGCCTTTGCGGGGTCCGTACGGACCCTCCGGCCAATTTACCCTCTATGCAGGCAAAGACACCGCTGGGCCTGCTGGAAAGTGGGCGTTTGGGGATTTTATTATTTTTTTGTCCCCGGGGACTATTTAAACTGCAAAAATCCACCTTCTGGGATGTTTGGATCCATCGCAGCAAACAGCAAAATTAAGCCGAGCCCGGGTGGGTTTTAAGCGAGGGAAATAATTCAGAGAGAATCTCTTGACTTTTTTTCTTTAATTTTTAAAAATTTTTAAAATTTTCTTTTAAAAATTTTTTTACTCTTTTAAAACTTTTCAATTTTTTTTTTCCCCTGAAGCAGGAGCGACCGCAAACGTGCAGCTGCGGAGGGCAGGACCGCGCCGGCGCGAGCCTCCCCCTGCGCTGTTTTCCTGCCCCCGCCGGCTTTGTCATGGCTCCGGGTTTTTAATTTCATTGTTCTGCTGAGTTATCTGCTGGAAAAAGCTGGCAGAGGCGCCGGGGCTGGGGTAAGACTTTCCACTCGGATGTTTTAACGAGTTCCAAACTGCTCTTGCCCTTGACATAAACCAATTTTGTTTTTTTTTTTTTTCTTAGTCAGAGGCGAATTCATCACACTTTCCCCAGCCTGAACTAGTTTGATAAACTTATTACGAATGTATAATCATGTAAATTTTTTTTTTTTTTTTTTTATTCTTTAATGGCTGTCGAAAGGATCCAGTTTTCTGGAATATTGGTCCTTCCTGGCTGGATTTCCGCACGCCTCTTCTCACCCCCCCCTCCTCGTTTCTTGGAGTCGCCAGGATTTCGCTCCCGCCAGGATTTCGCTCCCGTGCTCTCCCTTATTTATTTATTTATTTTATTTATTTATTTATTTAAAAGCTGCTGAATTTGGGCAACGCTCGGCCAGTTTCCTGGCAACGGTGCCGAGCAAACAGGATCCCCCTGGCTTCCGTAGGGAGCGGGAAGGCAAAGCGGCTCCAGCTGCCGACCAACATCTGGTGCCCCTGCCGCCCCCTCCCCACGCGCTGTGGCAAAAGTGCCTTTTTTTTTTTTTTTTTTTTTTTTTAAAAATGAAAACTCATGGGGGTTTTTTTGTGGTTTCTGCCCTGGGAAACCAGCCTGCGAGCATCTGGTTTCGACACTAAGCCCTGAGCCAGCTGTAGGCAGAGGTTTAGGAGCTGCCTAAGTGTCCCCCGCGGCGCTGAGCTCGCTCCAGGTGGGGACAGTTTAACTTTCCCTTAACGCAATTAAACGGGGAAGCTCTTTCCTAATTAAACCCCTGAACTGCTGCCCCACCTAGAAACCTTTCCTGGAAAAGTCTCTCCCGCACAGGCTCCGATTCTTCGTTCGCTGTATTTTTATTTTTCCCCTGCTGTCTCCTCACCAGGGCGACCACCCAAAGCCGATTGCGGTGGCCACGTTCTCGTTGCCCTTGGCCAGCTGAAAAGTGGTTTCATCCCAAATCTGCCGCTGCCCGAATCCTGTCGCTCGGCCTCTTGCTCCGTCACCTCTTGCTTTGGTGTCACAAAAACCTCCTGAATTAGGCCGGGATGGTTCAGATTTTATAACCGATGGGATCCGGCCTCTGGAGTCACCAACCAGCCCAATCCTTGACTTTTTGTCCTCGGTTTAACCCTTCAGGAGCTTTTAACCCCGGCCTGGAGCACGGCGCTCGCTCGCTGCTGGTGCTCCCGGCCTGCTCTCGAAATAGGTCACTTGGAATTGTTTCCCTGAAATAGAGACTCAAACCAGGGCTGTAAAATGACCCCGGCGGGCCGCCGCGAGCGCAAAGGCTCTTCTAGGAGTAAAGGAAATGGGTGTTTACCAGTCTTATCCCAAATATCGATTCAGCCTCTTGCTTTTGGGAGAGCAAAGTTTTGGGAAGACAAAGTTTTAGGAAAGCAGGAGCTTTAGGAAAGCAGGAGCTTTAGGAAAGCGAATATTTTTTACCAGTCTTATCCCAAATATCTATTCAGCCCTTTGCTTTTAGGAAAGCAAATATTTTTTGCCAGTCTTATCCCAAATATGTGTCCGACCTCTCGCTTCGTGCCACGGAGGAAATCGTGACTCTGCTCTTTTAAAAGCAATGAGGGACCAGCAGGAGCCGGGAGCGAAGCGCAGGGCGGGCTCCGGCATCCCCCCCTCCCCCCATTTGACGGGGCCGCATTTGCACTTGACGGTTCACCCTGATAATCTCAGAATTAACGGGCTGGTGGGGATTTAAAACCTCAACCACCGGTTTGAAAAACCCCTTATGGATTAATTGAGTTTAACGGAACTGGGTTCACGTGGAATTTTCCCATTAAAAGGAGGAAAAAAAAAAAAAAAAATCATGGTTGACGGCCGGGGAGGGGGGAGCCCCAGACTGACCCTTCCCAGCACCGCGCCTCCTGCCAACACCCCGGCTACTCCTAGGAGTAAACCATGAGGATTAACTAGCCCAGCTCGCCCCTGCCCAGGCCGAGGCTCGCGTGCGTCTGCCGGTGGCTCCCCGCATTCCTCCCGCCGCCTTCGCCTCGCAGCTGCCGCTAAAAATAAACCCAGCGCCCGCAGCCTCGCGCCTGGACCCCGCGGCTCCGGTTTCCCCCTCTTGAACCGGGTGGGACCCCGCGGCGGCTTCTTGGCGCTGCCCCGCGAGGGTTTTTTCTTTTCTCTGTTGGGCTGAGCTTAGGCCCGTGAACGAGCCCAAAGCTGGGTCTTGGCGTCCCATCGAGGCCTTTAACGTAAGTACGTGCTTAACCGCCCGCCGGCGAGGCACATGGCTGGGCGTTTCCCGAGATCTGAGACCAAAATGCTTTCCCCGCCTAATTCCCGAAGGATACAAAACCTGCGTGGCCTGAGAGTGAGCAAATCGGTGTTTTCGGCGCCTAAGCCCTACGTTGGTTTTAAGGAGAAGCCATCAAACCGCCGGCACGCGGAAACAAAACCCCTCGACTTGCTCACTCCGGCGTCCCCGCTCTACCCGGGGCAAACGAAAGCCTTGTTTCCTTTAACTTTTTGCTGGATTTTTCTGCATTTTCTACAGAAAGATTGTAAGTAAAATAGATGAAGACAAAGACGGGTTTGTAACAGTGGAAGAGCTGAAAGACTGGATTAAGTTTGCACAAAAGCGCTGGATATACGAGGATGTAGAGCGGCAGTGGAAAGGGCACGACCTCAATGAGGACGGCCTCATTTCTTGGGAGGAATATAAAAATGCCACCTACGGCTACATTTTAGGTAGGTCTCTACTCTTGGGATAAAAACTTGGCGGAGCCGGCACTTGAAACTTGCTGTTTTGTTTTTGTAGAGTGATTGTAGGTAAGATAGACACGGATAAGGATGGGTTTGTGACGGAGGGGGAGCTGAAAGCCTGGATTAAGAAGGCCCAGAAGAAATACGTGTATGACAGTGTCGAACGCCAGTGGCAGGAGTTTGACATGAACCAAGATGGATTTATCTCCTGGGATGAGTACAGAAACGTGACATATGGCACTTACCTCGGTAAGGGGCGAGGTGTCCCCGCTGGTGGTGGGCTCGCGGCAATAACGCAGAGCGGCGGCGCTCGGTTCGTCCCCAAAGCCTCAGATTTAAAAAAAAAAAAAAAAAAACAAAAACATTCAGAATCTCTGAATTTACCTCTTGATGGCGTTGGTGAAGGGCAAGCTAAGGGGAAAAATGTGGAAAAAACACCCCCAAAAGTGGAAAAAACCACCCCAAATGGGGGGAAAACCCCACCGCAATGGGGGCAAAAAAACCCCAAACAAATGGGGGGGGGAAAAAAAAACAAGTAGGGGGAAAAAACACCCCCAAATGTGGAAAGAAAAACCCCAAATATGGGGGAAAACCCCACCCCAAATATGGGGGAAAACACCACGCCAAATATAGGGGGGGAAAAAAAAAAACATCCCAAATATGGGGGGGAAAAAAACAATATGGGGAAAGAACCCCCCAAATATGGGGAAAGAACCCCCAAATATGGGGGAAAAAAAAACAGATATGGGGGAAAAAAAACAATATGGGGAAAAAACCCCAAATATGGGGAAAGAACCCCCAAATATGGGGGAAAAAAAACAATATGGGGAAAGAACCCCTCAAATATGGGAAAAAAAACCAAATATGGGGAAAGAACCCCCCAAATATGGGGAAAAAAACCCCAAATATGGGGGAAAAAAAACCCCCAAATATGGGGGAAAGAACCCCCAAATATGGGGGAAAGAACCCCCAAATATGGGGGAAAAAAACCCAAATATGGGGGAAAAAAAACTATCTGGGGAAAGAACGCCCAAATATGGGGAAAAAACCCCAAATATGGAAAAACCCCCCAAGCAACCCACCCCAAAGGTGGAGTTTGACCACGTGGCTCGGTGACTCTGCTTTATTGATGCGCTTAATTGTGGAAATGTCACTGCAAATCGTGAGCGATAACGGGATTAAAGGCGCTTCCCGGGGTGAGGAATGGTTTGGCCCTTCCAGCCGGGGAATTTCGAGCCGCCGGTGACGTTTTGTTGCCGCAGAAAGACGCCGACTTGCCCCTGGTGGGACCGGGGGTCTGCGCCCCTCCTACATCCCTGGAGATCGTTAGCCAAGAGGCTTAATCGCTTCCCAAAGCCCGCTGGGCGCGGCTCAGCTTCTCCCCTAGGCCTGGCAGTGGCTTTAGACCCCAGAGCTTGTAGATTTGTAGCACCTAAACCAGCTCAGCAGCCCCCTCGGGATTTAAACCCCCCCCGCAGCGAGGTAAGAAGAAGCTCTTCTGGGGTTAAGAGGTTGGAAACATCCCAGTTCCTCTGCCAGTTCCTCCCGCCCGCTGGAACGCAGACGTTTATGGTACGATGAGCTACGGCCTGGAAGCATGAAATAAAGTTTAATTTACTAAATATTTCCAAAGATAGTCAAATGCGCCCGCAGAACCTATGGAGGCTGTTGCCTCTTGGGTCTGGCTCATCCATCTTCCCTCGGGCTGTTTTACGGCCTCTTTTAAGAGAGGCTTAAAGCTCGGGTGAGGCTGCAAGGTCTCTTAGAGGCTTAAAGCTCAGGGAAGGCTGCAGCACTTTTAAGAGAGGCTTAAAGCTCGAGCAAGGCTGCAGTGTCTTTTAAGAGAGGCTTAAAGCTCGGGCAAGGCTGCAGTGTCTTTTAAGAGAGGCTTAAAGCTTGGGCACCTCTGCCATGTCTCTTAAGAGAGGCTTAAAGCTCGAGCAAGGCTGCAGTGTCTCTTAAGAGAGACTTAAAGCTCAGGCAAGGCTGCAGTGTGTTTTAAGAGAGGCTTAAAGCTTGGGCAACGCTGCTGTGTCTCTTAAGAGAGGCTTAAAGCTTGGGCGAGGCTGCAGTGTCTTTTAAGAGAGGTTTAAACCTCGGGCAAGGCTGCAGTGCTTCTTAAGAGTCTTAAAGCTTGAGCGAGGCTGCAGTGTCTCTTAAGAGAAGCTTAAAGCTCAGGCAAGGCTGCAGTGTCTCTTAAGAGAGGCTTAAAACTCGGGTGAGGCTGCAGTGTGTTTTAAGAGAGGCTTAAAGCTTGGGGGAGGCTGCAGTGTCTTTTAAGAGAGGCTTAAAGCTCGAGCGAGGCTGCAGTGTCTTTTAAGAGAGGTTTAAACCTCGGGCAAGGCTGCAGTGCTTCTTAAGAGTCTTAAAGCTTGAGCGAGGCTGCAGTGTCTCTTAAGAGAGGCTTAAAGCTCAGGCAAGGCTGCAGTGTCTCTTAAGAGAGGCTTAAAACTCGGGTGAGGCTGCAGTGTGTTTTAAGAGAGGCTTAAAGCTTGGGGGAGGCTGCAGTGTCTTTTAAGAGAGGCTTAAAGCTCGAGCGAGGCTGCAGTGTCTCTTAAGAGAGGCTTAAAGCTCGAGCGAGGCTGCAGTGTCTTTTAAGAGAGGTTTAAACCTCGGGCAAGGCTGCAGTGCTTCTTAAGAGTCTTAAAGCTTGAGCGAGGCTGCAGTGTCTCTTAAGAGAGGCTTAAAGCTCAGGCAAGGCTGCAGTGTCTCTTAAGAGAGGCTTGAAGCTCAAGCGAGGCTGCAGTGTGTTTTAAGAGAGGCTTAAAGCTTGGGGGAGGCTGCAGTGTCTCTTAAGAGAGGCTTAAAACTCAGGTGAGGCTGCAGTGTCTTTTAAGAGAGGCTTAAAGCTCGAGCGAGGCTGCAGCATCTTTTAAGCCAGGCTTAAAGCTCGAGTGAGGCTGCAGCGTCTTTTAAGACAGGCTTTAATCTCAGGGAAAGCTGAAGCTTTCCGTTCTAGTGTCTGGGGAAACAAGCCCCCAAAGACCCCCAAGGCTGGGTCTTACTAAGCTTCCCAGTCACCCTCAGGGCTAGGCCAGGCCTTACTAAGCTTCTCTTTTCCATTAATAGTGTAATGACTGGGAGCCCCAGAAAGCCTAGCCTATCTGTCGTTCAAACCCAGCCTGGGAGGGCTCCTAGGGCGGCGTTTATCACATTTTTTTGGTCTGGGGTGGGATTTAGGACCCGCAGGTGTAGAATATTAAACCCAACACCTTAATGAGAAAAAATCTTAACGAGGAAACCCCTGGCTCCACGCTCTTTTTTTTGTTTGTTTGTTTGGGTTTTTTTTGCTTTTCCCCAGCTCCTTTCTGCCACGATAGTCTCGTCCTTCACACCAGATCCTCCCCCCCTTCCCCTCCGTCCCCTCCGCGGCTGGAAACGCCGCTGGAAATTCCTCCGGAGAGTTTGAGACGCGGCCAAGAGCCCGGCCGAGCCCTTAAACCGAGTTTAAAAACATCCCTCACCCGGCACGTGGGAGCGGCGGCACCGCCCGCGCTTGCTGCTCCACTGAGCGTTGTCAAAAAAACGGGGTTTTGTCATCAAAACGAAACGCTGGTGGAGGGTTTTGTTTTAAAAAAAAACCCCAAGGAAACCTCCCAGCGCCGCGTTAGTCACCGGGTCGCGCCCAGGACCGGGCTCAAGGCTCGTCCTGCCCATCAAAATCCTCTTTTCTGTAGGGAAAAGCAAAACTGTCGAGTGAGAAACACCCGAGAGCTTCATCGGGGAGTAAAAGGGCCCCTGAAGCCTCCTTAGAAATAGGAATATAAAATGGGAACAACAACAAGGCCCTTTTTACTTGTAAAACTCCCTTTAAAACCTCCTTAAAAATAAGAATATAATTATTATTCTATCTTTATTTTAAAGAATGATATCCTTTAGTTAAGAATTATATTCTTTTATTCTTATTTTTTTAACTTGTAAAACTCCCTTTAAAACCTCAAAAATAAGAATATAATTATTATTATATTCTTATTTTTAAGAATTATATTCTTTATTTAAGAATATTCTTTAATCTTATTTTTTTCACTTGCAAAACTCCCTTTAAAACCTCCTTAAAACCAAGAATATAATAATAATAACGCCCTTTTTTTACTTGTAAGACTCCCTTTAAAACCTTGAAAATAAGAGTAGACTTGTTGTTATATTCTTATTTTAAAGAATTATATTATATTCTTTATTTAAGAATTATATTCTTTATTTTATTCTTATTTTTTTCACTTGTAAAACTCCCTTTAAAACCTCCTTAAAAATAAGAATATAATAATAACAAGGCCCCTTTTTTTTTTTCCCCTTGTCACCACAGGTGGGTTGTGAAACCAGCTTAAAATTCAAATTAAACCCCCGAGCTGGCGCCTTCGCTCCCGAGCAGCTCCCCCCGCTCTCCCCCCTCCAGCCGCCCTCTAAAACTCAGAGCGGTTTTGGGGGGGTTTAACCCTTTTTGAACACTCGCCCGAGTGACGGAATCCCCTGGATTTAAAGACATTTTTTCCCCTCGAGTCGCTGCGCTGGGGCGTCCAACCGACCCCGAGGCTTTTCTTTGCTCTCGCCCAGCTTTCACCTCGGGACTAAACCAGGGACATTTAGGTTTAATTAAGCCCTAGAAGCGACTTAAAATAAAATCTTACCATCTTCTATTTAGCACCGGGGCTTGTGCAGCGCTGCCTAATCCCCTGCCTTTTGTCCTGGATGTAAACAGAGAAGGGACGGAGCCTTTTTTTAGACCAGGCCTGGCTCTGGCTTAACTTCACCCCGCAAAGATTCGCCTACGGCCTCCTCCGTCGATATTTTTTTTAATTTTTTTTTTTTCTATAGGCTGACAAACAAAACTGCCTTCGGCATCCCGGAGCTTATCTCTAGCTGTTGCCGTAGCTCTACCCAGGGGCCACATGTGCCCAGATATTCCCGCCGCGGCGGGCGCTGGGGGATGTTTCGTTGGCTTTGAAGCCGCCCCGGCAGCGGGGAGCGATATCCCCTTACACATTCTCCTCCAGAAATAGCTTAGGCTGAGCCTCCGGCCCTGTGCCGGCCAAAAAAAAACCCAAACCCTGAGCCCTGTCTCCTGGGGGGGTGGGCGGGGGGCATCTTCCCTAGGAATGCTGGTGTCCCGCGGCTGCTGGCAGCTCCTCCTCCTCCTCCTCCTCTTCCTCCTGGCAACGGCCGCCGCTAGCTAAAATTCAGGCTGCCGCGGCAAAGCGTTGGGAGGTTGAGGTTGAAGTTGCAACCTGGGCTAGTGGAAGGTGTCCTGGGGGCGGGGGTTGGAACTGGGTGGTCTTTAAGGTCCCTTCCAACCCAAAATGGTCTTTGATTCTTTGAAGTTGAGGTTGGGCTGAAGACTTTGAGGGGGGGTCGGGTTGAAGTTGGGTTGAGGTTGGGTTGGGGGGATTGGGTTGAAGTTGAGTTGAGGAGGTTGGATTGGGGGGGTTGAGTTGAAGTTGGGTTGAAGGAGGTTGGGTTGAAGTTGAGTTGAGGAGGTTGGGTTGGGGGGATTGAGTTGAAGTTGGGTTGAGGGGGGTTGGGTTGAAGGGGGGATTGGGTTGAAGTTGGCTTGAGGGAGGGGTTGGGTTGAAGTTGAGGTTGGGTTGGGGGGGTTGGGTTGAAGTTGAGTTGAGGTTGGGTTGAACTTGAGAAGGTTGAGGTTGTGCTGAAGAGGTTCAGTTGAGCTTGAGGTTGGGTTGAAGAGGTTGACTTGAAGTTGGGTTGAGGTTGGGTTGGAGGTGACCATGGGGCAGCCCCCCCCTGCCCGAGCTGATCCGGGCCGCTGCCTCTTCTCTCCTCCCACCCAGACGACCCCGACCCCGACGACGGATTTAATTACAAACAAATGATGGTGCGAGACGAGCGCCGCTTCAAGATGGCCGACAAGGACGGAGACTTGACCGCCACCAAGGAAGAGTTCACCGCCTTCCTGCACCCCGAGGAGTACGAGTACATGAAAGACATAGTCGTGCAGGTGAGACCCCAAAAATCAGCAGTTTGGGGGATTTTTAACGCCCAGACGTCGCATCCTCGCGCTCGGGGGGGGGGGGAAACACCTCGGGGCGCGGTTGACCCCCCGTTTTCTCCTTGCAGGAGACCATGGAGGACATCGACAAGAACGGCGACGGCTTCATCGACCTGGAGGAGTACATCGGTGAGGCGCCCGCACGCGCGGCCCCGCCCCGCCCCTTTGCTCTTCCGGAACTTTAATCCTGAATCCCAAATGTTGGGGGGGGTTGGGGTGGGGAAAAAACCACTTCCAGACCCTGAAAAATAATTTTTCTGCGTAAAAATGCCAAAAATCTGCTTTTTTAATTTTTTTTACCGCGGCGGCAGCTGCCGGCACACGCTGCCCCCCCCCCCATTTAATTCTCTTCCTAAACTTTAAACCTTCCCCGCACCCTCCTCTGGCCTCGCTGGGTTAAATCTCGAACCCCAAATGTTGGAGGATTTGGGGTGGGAAAAGCCACTTCCAGACTCCAAAGAATAAATTTTCTGCGTAAAAAAAAAAAGCCAAAAATCCGCTTTTTTTACGCTGCGCCCCCCCCCCCCCCCCCCCCCCCCCAGTTCAGCCACTTTCTCTTCCTAAACTTTAAACCTTCCCCGCACCCTCCTCTGGCCTCGACAGGTTAAATCCTGAATCCCAAATGTTGAGGGATTTGGGGTGGGAAAAGCCATTTCCAGACCCCGAAGAATAAATTTTCTGCGTAAAAAAAAAAAGCCAAAAATCCGCTTTTTTTGCAGCCCCCCCCCACCCCTTCAGCCATTTAATTCTCTTCCTAAACTTTAAACCTTCCCCCCACCCCCTCTGGCCTCGCTGGGTGAAATCTCAAGCCCCAAATGTTGGGGGGGTTGGGGTGGGAAAAGCCACTTCCAGACCCTGAAGAATAATGTAAAAATGCCAAAAATCCGCTTTTTTAAATTTTTTTTTTACCGCTGCCCGTCCCTGCCCCCTCCCTTGGCACGCGGACGCTGAGCAGCTGCCCCTTTTTTATTATTATTTTTTTTTTTTTTTTTTTATTCCGACGCGGAGACACGTGTCCCGACTCCAAAATACATCCGTCTTCCCCAAACCGCTTGAGATTTTTTTTAGGGTAAATTGAAGGGAAAAAGGTTAAAATTTAAAGATGGCAATGGGGGAGCTTCTGTGGGGCCGTGGTGGGGTGAAGGGGTGTTGAGCCCGTCCCCGTCCCTTCCAGGTGACATGTACAGCCACGACGGGGACGCCGACGAGCCCGAGTGGGTGAAAACGGAACGGGAACAATTTGTGGAATTTCGGGATAAAAATCGCGACGGGAAAATGGACAAAGAAGAAACCAAAGATTGGATCCTCCCGTCGGACTACGACCACGCCGAGGCCGAGGCGCGACACCTCGTCTACGAATCCGACCAGGATAAGGTGGGGCTGGGGGCGGGGGGGGTTTTGGGGGGAGAAAAGGAGGGTGAAACGGTTAAAAAAATTAAAAAAAAAAAAAAAATATGCGAATTTATGGATATTTTTTCCCTCAGGACGGCAAATTGACCCGAGAGGAGATCGTGGAGAAGTACGACCTGTTCGTGGGGAGCCAGGCCACGGACTTCGGCGAGGCCTTGGTGCGACACGACGAGTTCTGAGGGCTCCAAAAAAAGGCCTTTCTTAAATAATTTATTTTTTACAGTTTCTGGGATTCTCGTAAGACCCATTTTTTTCGCTACTGAGACTGTTATTTCAGGCGATGAGGTGAAACAACACACACACAAAAAAAAAATCTCTTCCCGTCCTTTATTATTATTTTTTTTCCCCTTCCTTCTCCCCAAAGGGCTGGGACTGTTCCAAAACCCAACTCTTATTATGACACTTTGTGATTTTTATTTTTTTTTTTTTTTTTTTTAGATTTACACATTGTTTTATCGTTTTAACAACTTCTGTTTTATTTTTATATTATTTTTGGTTCCACGTGAAGCGAAGAACCGCGTCTCCTGCCGAGCTGAGCGACGGTAACGCCCCCCCCCTCCTCTCCCCCTCCCTTTTTTGGGGTGATGCTGAGCTCCCGTCTTTTAAAATTAACCAAAAAACCAAGAAAAAAACCCAAAACCCAACCCAGACAACAATAGGGCCAAAAGGAAAAATAAACCCGGTGCTGAGTCACGCTTGAGTTTAGACCGAGCTTTGCAAATCCAAGCCCAGGGTTCAGCTGCGGGGGCTGTTCCACGCTCCCCCCCCCCCCCCCCCATTAACGAGCCCGGTAATTAATCGGAGCTGTTAATTAATCAGGGCCGGTAACACGAGTTGAGGGCGTTGCTCAAAGTGCCTTTAATCCACCCAAAAAAAATAAATAAATAAACCCAACCCGGGGCCTCGCGCCGCGGCGTGAAATTGTTCTTTTTCCGTGATGATTAATAATGATTTTTTTTTTTTTTTTAAATAATTTTTGGGGTTTTTTTCGGGTTTTTGAACCCCGCATTCGCCCAGGGAACCGTCCCCCTTCCCGCTCGGCACCGTGGATCCTTCTCCGGCCGCTTCGCCCAGAGGTTGGTGCTGCCCAGGCCGGGGGAGAACAACAAAAATAATAATAATTATCCCCCAAAAACCATCCCCAAAACTCCCCCAAAACTCCCCATTTTCCGCCCCCTCCCTTAAGTCAAGTGTCCAAGGATAAAACGCGCGGACGTGGCTCAATAAACCTGTTTACATCCACCCCACGGGCTGCGCGGGGGCTCCTGACGGAATTGCTGCCGTTTTACCCCAAAAAATGGGAAGGGGAGGGGGGGCCCTCCACTGCCCCGGGTGGGGGGGTGGGGGGGGGGTCCCTGCAGCCCCACAGCTCCCAGGTGGGGGCTCAGCACCACCCCAGCCCCATAGATGGGGGGCTCAGCCCCACAGATGGAGGGGGAGGGCAGTGTCCCACCTCCCTGCCCCACCGCTACTTGTGGGTCCCAGGCGGGCCCAGGGGGGTTCCCTGCGCTGCCATTGCCGTGGGGCTGAGCCCCCCCTGGGACCCCGGGGGGTCGCCCTGTCCCCATCCCCTCGGCCCCATCGCCCCTCCCTGGGGACGTGCTGCCCCCGGGCCTGGAGAGGGCTCTGGGCGTGTCCTGGGGTGTCCCCCAGTGTCCCCCATCCCACGTGTCCCTGGGTGTCCCCAGTCCCCCGGTGTCCGTGTCTTGGGGTGTCCCTGAGTGTCCCCCATCCCCAGGTGTCCCTGTCCCCGGGTGTCCCCAGGCTCCAGCTGTCCCTGTCTTGGGGTGCCCCTCATCCCCAGGTGTCTCTGGGTGTCCCCATCCTTGTCCCCAGTCCCTGGACACCCCTGGGTGACCCTGAACCCCAAGTGTCCCCGGTCCCCCGATGTCCTTGAGCACCCCTGGGTGTCGCTGGTGTCTGGGTGCTCCCGGGTGTCCCCAAGTGTCCCTGCACATCCTTGGTCCCCCCCAGATCTCCTTGGGCACCCCCGGGTGTCCCCCCGTTCTCACCCAGTGCTGGATTTCGGGGCTCTTGGTGAAGGGGGGGGGGACGGTTTGGGGGTGCAGGTCGGGGCCGTGGGGCCGGCGGGTCCCCACGCGTGTGGCTGTGGCCGCCTGGGGCAGGTGGCGGAGGCTGAAGGAGCCCACGGTGGTCACAGCCCGCGGTGCCCTGCCTGCGTCCTGCCTGCACCCTGCCCACACCCTGCAGCTGCGCGGCCACCCTGAGCAGGGCAGGGCTCTGGCCTTGGTCCCTGGCCAGGCTGCCTGTGCTGCCTGCCCTCCTGCCTGCACTCCTGCCTGCACTCCTGCTTATCCTCCTGCCTGCACTCCTGCCCTCCCTCCTGCCTCCTGCCTGCCCTCCTGCTTATCCTCCTGCCCGCACTCCTGCCTGCACTCCTGCCCTCCCTCCTGCTTATCCTCCTGCCTGCACTCCTGCCTGCATTCCTGCCCTACCTCCTGCTTATCCTCCTGCCTGCATTCCTGCCCTCCTGCCTGCACGCCTGCCCTCCTGTCTGCCTGCCCTCCTGCCTGCCCTAAGGCTTATCCTCCTGCCTGCCCTCCCGCCCTCCTGCCTGTCCTTCTGCCCGAGCCGCCCTTCCTGTCGCCAGCCCTCCCCCAGCCCTCCCCCTGCCCACACCTGTGCCCCGCCCCCCGCCGGACTCGCTCCCGCAGCCGGTGGCCACCATGTCCCAGTCGGGGCCGGGGGGGCACCGGCCACCCCTCGGGCACCTGCCTGCGGGGACACACACCCCCCCCCCACGCCACGGGGTGGGGCACACCCGGGACACCCCCACGTCACCCTGGGGCACCCTCGGGACACCCCCACGGCACTGCCGGGCAGCTCCGCCCCCCGTGGCACCCCCCGGCTCTGCAGCCCCCCACCCCTCTGCCACCCCCAGGGCACCCCTGGGTCGTGTGTGTCCCCCCCCCCCAGCACTGTTGACACCTGCTCTGCACCCCTGTAGCACTGCCACCCTACTCTGCACCCCCGTGGCACCCCCACGGCACTGCCAGCCTGCTCCCCACCCCGTGGCACCCTGTGGCACCCCACGGCACCGCCACCCTACTCTGCACCCCTCTGCCACCCCCATGTCACCCCCGGGTCACCCCTGTGGCACTGCCACCCTACTCTGCACCCCCGTGGCACCCCCTGGGCCCCCCTGTTCCGCCCCTGTGGCACCCCCATGGCACCCCTGGGTCACCCGTGGCACCCCCACGGCACCGCCACCCTACTCTGCACCCCTCTGCCACCCCCGTGGCACCCCTCTGTTATCTGTCGTCCCCCCCCCCCAGCACTGCTGGAGCCTGCTCCGTGGCACCCCCATGTCACCCCTGGGTCACCCCTGGGTCACCCCCATGTCACCCCTGGGTCACCCCCGGGTCACCCGTGCCCCCCCCAGCACTGCTGGTACCTGCTCCACACCCCGTGGCACCTGCGTGCCGAGGGGGGGGCCCCCACCCCGAAGATGAAGCCCACGAAGGCCCCCGCCGGGGTCACGTGATGGTGGGGACCCCCCCAAAAGGTCTCAAAGAGGTAAAATTCCTCCTCACCCGACACGGTTTGGGGGGGGGGGGGGGAGGGTTCTGGGGGGGACACACGGCGGGGGGGGGCTCAAGGCCTCATCCTTGTGCAAACTTCTGGCTTAGCGGGGGCTAAGCCAGGCTTAGAGCCTCATCAGCCTCCCTAAGCCCGGCTGAGCTGATTGTTGGGGCTCCCAGGGGGGGGTTTGGGGGGGGGGCACCCCCCCAGCTCAGGCCTGGTTTGGGGGTGTGGGGGGTCCCCAGGGACACACAGGGGACCCCAAGCTTGGTCTTGTTGCCACCGCAATGTCCCAGCCCTGGGTGGGTGGAGGGGGGGGGTTGGGGTGCCCAGGGGGGGTTGGGGTCCCCCAGTGAGGTGACACCCCCCCCCCCCCCGAGCACCTTAAGGTGCCCCCCAGCCCCATGGGGGCACCCAGTGTCACCCACCATTTATTGCCCCCTCCTCTGTGCTGGGGGGGGGTGTTGGGGGGTCATACCCCGGGGGGCCCCCCACCATGGTTTGGGGGGGGTCAGGGCTGGGGGGGAAGGTGGGAGCAGCCCGGAGGGGGGGGAACTGCTTGGGGGGGGGCGTGTTGGGGGGTGCAGTGCTGGGGGGGGCGGTGCATTTTAGGGGTGCATTTCGGGGGGTGTGCACACCATTGGGGGGGGGTTGAACTTTTGGGGGGCGCTGCACAACCGCTGCTGCCCCTCCGTGTCCCCCCCCCCCGTGTCCCCCCCCCGTAACCTGGTACCAGCCCCCCCCCCATTCCCCCCACCACGTGGAGTGGGGTGCCCGCCGGGGGGGGGGGGGGGGTGCGGGGGAAGGGATGGGATGAGCTCCCAGTGCTGGGGGGAGGGGGGGGGGGTCCTGTCCCAGCTGGGCTGTACTGGGTCATACTGGCCTGTACTGTACTGGTTTGTACTGGGCTATACTGGGCCATACTGGGCTCTACTGTACTGGGTTGTACTGGGCCATACTGGGCTGTGCTGTACTGGGTTGTACTGGGTCATACTGGGCCATACTGTACTGGGCTGAACTGTACTGGGTTGTACTGGGTTGTACTGGGCCATACTGGGTTGTACTGGGCTGTACCAGGTCAGACTGTCCCATACCAGACTGGACCATACGGTCCCATACTGGGCCATACACCGAGCTGTACCGTACTGTTCCATCCCCTCAGTAGGCTCCAGAGTGAACACTCCCCACAACACCCCCTAAAGCTGCCGGTGGGGACACCCCGGGGCAGGAGCAGAGGGGCACTGGGGGTACTGGTTGTGGGGTGCTGTGTGGGCACCCCAAGTCCCCCCCCTGACCCCCCTGCCGACCCCAGTGACCCAGGCAGGGCCCCCCCAGGGTGGGGGAGGGTGTGTGTGGGGGGGGTGGGGCCACGGTTGCCAGGGCAACCAGAGACGCTGCCCCTGGGGACGGTGACCCAGGGGACGGGCAACATGGACCCCCCCAGCAGCCCCCTCTCCATGGAGAGTGAGTCGGGGGGGCCGGGGACCCCCCACCCCAGGGATGGGCACCCTGGGAATGGGGGGGGGGCACCCCGGGGGGGGCACCCCTAGAAATCGGCACCCCAAGGGGTGATGGACACCCCACAAACGCCTTTCCCCCCCCCCCCAGCGGAGCTGCGGCGGCTGCAGGCCGAGCTGGGCCAGCTGCAGGCAGGGCAGGCGGCCGAGGTGGCCCATCTGGAGCGGACGCTGGCCCAGGCGCAGGCAGAGCGGGCAGCGGCAGTGGCCCAGGCCGGGCAGCGGGTGGCCGAGGTGGCCCAGCTGAGGGAGGAGGTGGCCCGGCTGCGGGCGGAGCTGCGGCGCCGGTGGGAGCTCTGTGGCCATTACCGGCTGGAGGCCACTAGCCTGCGGGCCAGCGCTCGCCTGAGGGACGGGCAGCACCGCGATGCCACCGGCCGGGTGACACGGCTCCACGGTACTGGGGGGACCAGGGGGTGGGGTGGTGGCCACAGTGGGATGGTGGCCAGGGGGTGGTGGGATGGTGGCCACAAGTGGTGGGATGGTGGCTATAGTGGGTTGGTGGCCAGGGGGTGGTGGGATGGTGGCCACAAGTGGTGGGATGGTGGCCAGGGGGTGGTGGGTTGGTGGCTATAGTGGGATGGTGAGATGGTGGCCATAGTGGGTTGGTGGCCATAGATGGTGGGATGGTGGCCATGGGTGGTGGGTTGGTGGCTATAGTGGGTTTGGTTGCCATGGGACGGTCGGATGGTGGCCATGGGGTGGTGGGTCGGTGGCCATGGAATGATGGGATGGTGGTTATGGTGGGGTGGTGGCCAGGGGGTGGTGACGTTGCAGCACAGGGGGTGGTGGCTGATGCCGTGGGTGCCACGGGGCTGAGGCTGGGTGGCCGTGGGTGGCCATGGGTGGCCATGGGTGCCGTGGGGCTGATGCCGGGGTCCGTGGGTGCCACGCAGGGTCTCTGGCCAGGCCGTGGGCGCTGGGGGAGGAGCAGCGGGTGCTGCCGCCCCGGGACACCCACTGCCACAGGTACCACCCATGGGCCCCCCCACGACCCCCTCGGACCCCCCGAATGTCCCCACCCTTGTGCCCTCCTGGCCGTGGCCCCCCCATGTCCCCTGACACCCCCCCATCCCCTTGTCCATGTCCCCCATGTCCCCCCAGCCATGTCCCCCTTGGCCCTGTACCCATGTCCCCAGTGTCCCCCAGCCCCGTATCCCCTGTCCCCAGTATTCCCCAGTATCCCCCAGTCCCGTATCCCCCTGTCCCCAGTGTCCCCTTATTCATGTCCCCAGTGTCCCCCAGTCCTGTGTCCCCCTGTCCCCAGTATTCCCCAGTGTCCCCCAGCCCCGTGTCCCCTGTCCCCAGTATTCCCCAGTATCCCCCAGTCCCGTATCCCCCTGTCCCCAGTGTCCCCTTATCCATGTCCCCAGTGTCCCCCAGTCCTGTGTCCCCCTGTCCCCAGTATTCCCCAGTGTCCCCCCTGTCCCATGTCCCCTTATCCGTGTCGCAGTGTCCCCCCCATCCCCAGTGTCCCCCCATCCCCAGTGTCCCCCTGCCCCCCCCATCCATGTCCCCTCTCCACAGGTGCCCCGAGGAGCCGGGGGACACCGAGGGGCCCCTCCCAGTGTCCCCAGTGTCCCCCCACCCCGAGGATGCCCAGTTCCAGTGCCTGGAGGGGACGGAGAGCCAGGTACTGGGTGGTGGTGGTGGGGGACAGGGACGGGGGGGTGACACACCCCCAGAGGGGGCTTGGGGTGACCCTGACCCCCCTCTCCCCCCCTAGGAGAGCACCGGCGGGCCCAGGCCCTTCCTCCTCTTCCTCCTGGCCTCCACCATCATCATCCTCTACCGGCACCTGAAGCAGAGCTGAGACCCCAGCGAGCACCCTGACCCCCCCCCGAGCACCCTGACCCCCCCCTGACCCCTCTGACCCCCCCCCAGACCCCCCAATACACCACCCCCCCCCCAAACGGCTGCTGTGAGTGTCCCTGGGGTGCAGGTGCCCCCCCATGTGCCCCCCCCCCCCCCAGAACGGGATGTGCCCCCCCCCGTGCCCCCCCCCGGGGTATTTTGGGTGCTGGGTGCGTGGCTGTGACTCGCCGGGTTATTTTTAGGTGCTGGCGCAGGCGCCCGGGCCATTGTGTCCCCCCCCCGCCCCCCCCCACATCCCCCCCCCCCGCCGCCGTCACCCTGGGGTGCACCCCCACCCCCCCCAGGGAACGCGGGGGGGGGAAACTGAGTCACAAAGCGAGGGGGGGGGGGGCCCTCCTGCACCCCCTCTGCCCCCCCCCCCCCGGTGTCACCCCCCCCACACACCCCCCCCTGGAAGCTTCCAGGGCGGGTGACGCGGTGACGGTGACGTCACCGGACACCGGAACCGGGGGGAACATGATCCCCCCCCCCCCCCAAATTACAACACCCCCCCCCCCCCAAGCACCCAGCACCCGAATGTGTGTGTCCCCCCCCTCCCCACGTGGGCACCCCCAGTGTGGGGGGGGCACCAGGGATATTGGGGGTGGGGGTCACCGAGGGGACCCCCCGGGGAACCCCAAATATGAATGAGCCCCCCCCCGTGTGACCCCCAATGGGGAAACTGAGGCACGGGGGGGGGAAAGGGGGGGCCCGGGGGCTGTTTGGGGGGTTCGGTTGTGGTTTTGCGGGAAGGGGGGTCTTATGTGGGGGTTTTGGGGGGTTCAGAGCGGGGGGGGGTTTGGGGGGGGCTGTGCTGATGGTGCTGGGGTGTATTGGGGTGCCCGGTGTCGGGGTACCGGTGGATCAGGATAAGGGGGTGTTGGGGTGTCCCGGCTACAGGGGGGGGAGGTTTTGGGGTGCTGCGGTTTTGGGGGTTCGGGGGGGTCGGGATCTTGGGGTGCCGGGGTTTGGGGGTGCCGGGATTTGGGGGTGCCCCGGGGGTTTCCGGGTACCGTGGTGCCAGAGTTTGGGGGTGCCGCGATTTCGAGGTGACAGAGTTGGGGGGTCTGGGGGTGCTGGGGTCTGGGGGTTTGGGGGTGCCGCGGTTTCAGGGATTTCGGGGGGTTCGGCGGTGCCGGTGTTTGGGGGTTCCGCTCTTTGGGGGTGCCGGTGTTGGGGTTACAGGTGGTTTTGGGGGTGCCGGGGTTTGGGGTTCCCGGGGTTTGGGAGTTTTCGGGGTGCCGGGGATTGGGGGTGCCGAGGTTTGGGGGATTTTGAAGGTTTCGGGGTGCCGGTGTGGGGGGGTTTGGGGGTGCCGGGGGTTGGGGTCACCCGTGTTTGGGGTTATTGGGGTTTGGGGTTACCGGAGGTTTCGGGGTTTGGGGGTTCTGCTGTTTGGGGGTGCCGGTGTTTGGTTTGCTGGGGGGTTCCGGGGGTTTCACTGTTTGGGGGTTCCGCGGTTTGGGGGTGCGGGGGTGCCGACATCGGGGGGCCCCGGGGTTTGGGGGTTCCGGGACACTCGGGGGTTCTGCTGTTTGGGGCTCCCGGAGTTTGGGGGTTCCGGAGGTGCCGACATCGGGGGGCCCCGGGGTTTGGGGGTTCCGGACGTGCCGGCGTTGGGGGGTCCCGGGACGTTCCGGGGGTGCCGGCGTTGGGGGTTCCCGGGGTTTGGGGGTGCGGGGGTGCCGGCATCGGGGGGTCCCGGGGTTTGGGGGCCCCGGGACGTTCCGGGGATGCCGGTGTTCGGGGCTGCCGCGGTTTGGGGGTGCGGGGGGCGCGGTGGCGGGGCCGCCGGGGCTATAAATAGCGGCTGCGGTCAGGCCCCCCCCGGCGGGCCGGGCCCATCGCGGGCAGCGGGGCCGCGGCGGGGCGGGACGGGCCCGGGCAGCGCTTAAAGCCGCCGCCGCCCCCGGAGCCGCCACTCGCCGCCCGCCGCCCACCGGCACCGGGAACGCACCGGGACCCCGCTCCGGACCCCCCCGCGCCCCGTCGGGAACCGCCGCGACGCTCCGGGAACCGGGATTGAATCAGGATTCCAGCCCCCCCCTCCACGCCGCTGCTTCCTCCGGCACCGACACCGGGAACCGGGACACCCCCCCCTTCTCTCTCAACTCGGGACCCCCCCGCCCTTCGCCGGGACACCGGGACCGAGCCGGGACACCGTCCCCCGGCAGCCGGGACTGACCCCGGCAACCGGGACCCCCCCCTCAGGACGCCGGGACTGACCCAGGACACCCCCGGGACACCGTCCCCAGCACCGGCGTTACCTACCGCGAACCGGGACCCCCCCCCCCCCCCCACCGCGGGACACCAGCGCTGACTCGGGACCCCCCACTCAGGATACCAGCACCCACCCGGGACCCCTTCCGGACGGTGGGATTGAGCCGGGACCCCCCCCAGGCACCGGGATTGAGCTGGGACCCCCCTACAGGCACCGGGACGCCCCTCGGGACCCCCCCAAGGAACCGGGACTGATCCAGGAGCCCCCCCAGACCCCCAGCACCTACTCAGGACCGCAGGACTGAGCCAGGACGCCCCCAGGACCCACTCAGGACCCCCCTAAGGAACCGGGACTGATCCAGGACCCCCCCAGAACCCCAGGACTGAGCTGGGACACCCCCCCACACACACTTCAAGGACACCAGGACTCATCCAGGACGTCCCCAAGGAACCGGGACTGACCCAAGACCCCCCCCAGGCCACCAGCACCCACCCAGGGCCCCCCCCCAAGACCTCAGGACTGACTCAGGACCCCCCTCAGGACCCCAGGACTGAGTCGGGACCCCCCAAAACCCCCCAGCACCCCCGTGTGTGAGGCCACCAGGAGTGACCCAGGGCCTCCACCCAAGTCACCAACCTTCCAGCTTGGTCTACAGCCCCCCCTAGCAGCAACCCAGCCCCCCCCCCTGCCCCAGTACCTCCCAGTACCTCCCAGTAACCACCATGAACTCCACCTACGAGGCCCAACCGGGCGAGGAGCCCGAGGAGCTCCCGGCCACCGAGAAGGATTTGGCCGAGGACGCGCCGTGGAAGAAGATCCAACAAAACACCTTCACGCGTTGGTGCAACGAGCACCTCAAGTGTGTGCACAAGCGGATCGGGGACCTGCAGCGGGACCTGAGCGACGGGCTGCGCCTCATCGCCCTCCTCGAGGTCCTCAGCCAGAAGAAAATGGGGCGCAAGTACCACCCGCGCCCCAACTTTCGGCAGATGAAGCTGGAGAACGTGTCGGTGGCGCTGGAGTTCCTGGAGAGGGAACACATCAAGCTGGTGTCCATCGGTGAGTGTGCGAGGGGAGGGGCGAGTGTGCAAGGAGGGGATAAAGGAGTGGGAATGGGGTGAGTGTGCGAGGGTGGGGTGAGGGAGGAGTGGAGTGAGGGGTGGGTGTGCAAGGATAGAGGTGGTGGGGGAGTGGAGTGAGGGGTGAGTGTGCAAGGGTGGGGTGAGGGAGGAGTGAGTGTGTAAGGATAGAGGTGGTGGGGAGGGGGAATGGGGGGAGTGTGCAAGGGTGGGGGCGATGGGGGAGTGGAGTGAGGGGTGAGTGTGCAAAGGTGGGGGCAAGGGAGGCGTGGAGGGGTGAGTGTGCAAGGGTGGAGGAGGGGAGAGAGGCTGGAGGTGAGTGTGCAAGGGTGAGGTGAGGGAGTGGGAGTGAGTGTGTGAGGGTGGAGGTGATGGGGGAGTGGAGTGAGGGGTGAGTGTGCAAGGATAGAGGTGGTGAGGGAATGGTGTGGGGTGAGTGTGCGAGGATAGAGGGGGGGAGAGTGAGAGTGAGGCTGGAGGTGAGTGTGCAAGGATAGAGGTGATAGATGAGTGGGAATGGGGTGAGTGTGCAAGGGTGGGGGCGAGGGAGGAGTGGAGTGAGGGGTGAGTGTGCAAGGGTGGAGGTGGTGGGGGAGTGGAATGAAGGGTGAGTGCAAGGATAGAGGGGGAGTGGGAGTGAGGCTGGAGGTGAGTGTGCAAGGGTGGGGTGATGGAGGAGTGGAGTGAGGGGTGAGTGTGCAAGGATAGAAGTGGTGGGGGAGTGGGAATGGGGTGAGTGTGCAAGGGTAGAGGTGGGGAGTGAGGCTGGAGGTGAGTGTGCGAGAGTGGGGTGAGGGAGGAATGGTGTGAGGGGTGAGTGTGCAAGGGGAAAGGTGATTGACAGATGATTTGGAATGGAGGTGATGAGTGGGAAGGGGATGAGTGTGCGAGGGTGGGGGCGATGGAGGGGTGGGAGTGAGGCTGGAGGTGAGTGTGCAAGGGTGGGGGTGGCAGAGCAATGGGGTGAGATGTGAGTGTGTAAGGACAGAGGTGGTGGGGGAGTGGGAATGGGGTGAGTGTGCAAGGGCCAGGGCAGTGGAGAAGTGAGAACAGGGGGTGAGTGTGCAAGGGTGGGGGTGAGTAGGAGTGAGGCCGGAGGTGAGTGTGCGAGGGGAGGGTGACGGGCGGGTGGAGCGGAGGACGAGTGTGCAAGGCCCGGGGGGGGGCGATGGACAACAACGACAGGGCCGAGTGTGCAAGGGCTGTGCGAGGGGGGGTGGGGCACATGCGCAGTCGTGCAAGGGGCCGTGCACGCCCGGGGGGGGTGGGGGGGCTGCGCTGAGCTCACCCTTGGCTCAGGGGTCACGTACCCGTGAGCTCACACTCACCCCCCCCTTGCACGCTCGCTCCTTGCACACTCGCCCCCCCCTTGCACGGGGCCCCCTGCGCCCACCCACCACCCCGACAGCTGCCGGGTGACCCCCACCTTGCACACTCGCCCTTGCACACTCGCCCTTGCACGCCCCTCGCCCCCCCCCCCGCAGCCCCACGTGCTTTGCACGGGGGGGGTGTGTGGTTGTTGCACCCCCTCTTTGCACAGACACTTGCACGCGCACTCGTGCACACCCCCCCTTGCACACCCACAGCTGGGGGGGGCCCCTGTGCACCCCTGGGGACCCTCCCCCGCCGTGCGTGGCATTGCCCCCCAGCTCCGCCCCCCCCATATTGGGGTCCCCCCCCAGATGTTGGGGTCCCCTCCCCACCCCGATGTCCCCCCCCCCCCACTCCGGGAGGCCCCAACATTGGGGGTTCCCCCCCCTCCCCCCGCCACATCTGCAGCCCATTTCCTCCCCGAAACACGATCGCTCGTGGGGGGGGGGGCGGGGGGGGGGGGGAGGGGGAGGGGCGGGGACGCCGGGTCCTCGTGCAGGGCGGTGGGGGAGGGGCCCGCATGCCGGCCCCCCCCCCCCAACCCGGAGCCAGGGACTCCCAGAGGGGTGGGGGGCCCCCAGGGGGCTGTAGGGCGTGACACCCCCCCCCCGGCACAGGCCGGTGGGATATTGGGGTGTCCCCCCCCCCCCCCCGCCGTGATGGGGTGGGGGGGGTTGGGGGTGCCCCGGGGGGGTCGGGGTGCTGCAGCTGGGTGCTGGGGGGGGGGGTGGGGCAGGGGGGACAGTGCTGGGGGGTGTCGGGGTGTCCCCAGGCTGGTGTCGGGGTGACGGGGACTCTGTGGGTGCCCTGGATTGTTGGGGTGTCCCCAAACTGGTGATGGGGTGACGGGGACCCCCCCTGTGTGCCCTGGGGTGCCCCCAAACCTGGGGCCAGGGTGCTGGGGACCCCCTCAGTGCCCTTTGGGGAGCCCCCAGCCTGGTCGTGGGGTACCGGGGACCCCCTCAGTGCCCTTTGGGGTGTCCCCAGGTTGGTGCTGGGGACCCCTGTGTGTGCCCTGGGGTGCCCCCAAACCTGGTCGTGGGGACCCTGTGGGTGTTGGGGTGCCCCCAGCCTGGTTGTGGGGTACCAGGGACCCCCGTGTGTGCCCTGGGGTGCCCCCAGGTTGGTGCTGAGGAACCTGTGGGTGTTGGGGTCCCCCCAGCCTGGTCGTGGGGTACCAGGGACCCCCTTTTGTGCCTTGGGGTGCCCCAAACCTGGTCGTGGGGTGACAGTGACCCTCCTGTGTGCCCTGGGGCGCCCCCAAACCTCTGCCAGGCTGCTGGGGACCCTGTGGGTGTTGGGGTGCCCCCAGCCTGGTGCTGCAGACCCCTGTGCACGCCCTGGGGTGCCCCCAAACCTGGTCGTGGGGTACCAGGGACCCCCCTTTTGTGCCTTGGGGTGCCCCCAAACCTTTCCCCACCCCACCCCCTTAACTTTGGGGTGCCCCCCGCCCCCCCGCAGACAGCAAGGCCATCGTGGACGGGAACCTGAAGCTGATCCTGGGGCTGGTGTGGACGCTGATCCTGCACTACTCCATCTCCATGCCGGTCTGGGAGGAGGAGGAGGAGGGCGACGAAGGCCGCCGGCAGACGCCCAAGCAGCGGCTGCTGGGCTGGATCCAGCACAAGGTGCCCCAACTGCCCATCACCAACTTCAACCGCGACTGGCAGGACGGGAAGGCACTGGGAGCACTGGTGGACAACTGCGCCCCTGGTGAGGGGGGTTTGGGGGGACAGAAGGGATGGGGGGGCAACTGGGAAGGGACTGGGAGCACTGGTGGAGAACTGGACCCGTGGTGAGGGGGGTTTGGGGGGGCAACTGGGAAGGGACTGGGAGCACTGGTGGAGAACTGGACCTGTGGTGAGGGGGGTTTGGGGGGTTTGGGGGGTTTGGGGGGGCAACTGGGAAGGGACTGGGAGCACTGGTGGAGAACTGCACCCCTGGTGAGGAGGGGGACAGGGGGGTTTTGGGGGTACTGGGGTGTGGGGGGCACTGGGGGAGCACTGGGGGGCAAAGAGAACGTGGGTGGGCAGGGGGACGGTGCCGGGGGGTGTTGGGGTGTCCCCAGGCTGGTGTCGGGGTGACGGGGACCCTGTGGGTGCCCTGGATTGTTGGGGTGTCCCCAAACTGGTGATGGGGTGATGGGGACCCCCCCTGTGTGCCCTGGGGTGCCCCCAAACCTGGGGCCAGGGTGCTGGGGACCCCCTCAGTGCCCTTTGGGGTGTCCCCCGGTTGGTGCTGGGGACCCTGTGGGTGTTGGGGTGTCCCCATGCTGGGGTTGGGGTGCCAGGGACCCCTGTGCATGTTTTGGGGTGCCCCCAGCCTGGTCATAGGGTGCTGGGGACCCCCCATGTGCCTCGGGGTGCCCCCAACCTGGCCGTGGGGTATCGGGGACCCCCCATGTGCCTTGGTGGGAAGGGGGGTGCTGATCCCCAGGAGTTGGGGTGCTGACCCCCCGCCACCCCCCCACCGTGGGGGTCCCCAACTGATCCCCCCCGCCCCGCCCCTTTCCTCGTGCCAGGCCTGTGCCCGGACTGGGAGAACTGGGACCCCAACCAGCCGGTGCAGAACGCCCGGGAGGCCATGCAGCAGGCGGACGACTGGCTGGGGGTGCCGCAGGTACTGGGAGCACTGGGAGCACTGGGAGCACTGGGAGCATTGGGGGGCCCCGGTCTCCCCACCGTGAGGGGGAAGGGGGGACTTGGGGGAAGGGATTTGGGGTGCCAGGGGGTGCTGGGAAGGGGTGGGGGGAGTCCCTGGACGTGTGTATGGGGGGGTGGGTCCCTGGGGGGGGGGGGGTTGTCCCTGAGCATGAGTTGGGGGGTCCCTGGGGGTTCAGGGGGGTCTCTGGGGTCTCCCTGGGGGTGTAAGGGGGGGGACCCTGTGCATGGGGGGCAGTCCCTGGGGGTGCAAGGAGGTGCCTGGGGGTATATGGGGGGTCTCTGGGGGTGGGGGGGGTTCCCTGGGTGGTCCTTGGGGGTATATGGGGCCGGGGGGGGGCAGAGGGGTCGCTGGGGGTGCAGGGGGGTCCCTGGGGTTATAGGGGGGGGGGCTTGGGGTGTCCCTGGGCATGGGGGGGACCCTGGGGGGGGCAGAGGGGTCCTTGGGGGGTCCCTGAAGGTGTGGGGGGGTCCCTGGAGAGGCCTTTGGGGGTGCGGGGGGCCCCTGGGCATGTGGGAGGGTCCCTGGGGGTTCAGGGGGGTCCCTGGGGTGTCCCTGGGCATGGGGGGAACCTGGGGGGCAGGGGGGGGCAGAGGAATCCCTGGGGGTGCAGGGGGGTTCCTGGGGGTATAGGGGGGGGGGGCTGGGCATGGGGGGAGGCCCTGGGGGTCTCTGGGGGGTCCCTGGGCATGGGGGGGGGGAGCCTGGGAGTGTAGGGGGTTCCCTGGGGCATACTTGGGGGTATATGGGGGGGTCCCTGGGTACAGGGGGAATCTGGGGGGGAGCAGAGGGGTCCCTGGGGGGGTCCCTGGGGGTGTAGGGGTCTCAGGGTAGCAGGGGGGGGGTTTGTAGGGGGGCCCAGGGGTGCTCAGCAGAGCCACCCACAGACTGGGGGGGGTGTGGGGTGTGGGTGGGTGTCACGGGAGGAGCTGACGGATGTTGGGGTGCTGTGTCCCCCGCCCCCCCCCCCCCCAGGTGATCGCCCCCGAGGAGATCGTGGACCCCAACGTGGACGAGCACTCGGTGATGACGTACCTGTCCCAGTTCCCCAAGGCCAAGCTGAAACCGGGGGCCCCCCTCCGCGCCCGCCAACCCCAACCCGCCCGCGCCCGCGCCTACGGGCCCGGTACGGGCATGGGGGGGGCTGGGGGGGGCTCAGGGACCCGGCACTTGGAGGGTGCTGTGGGGAGGGGTACAGGGAAGGGGACATGGTGGGGGGGACACAGGGTATGAGGGTGACCCATGGGCCCCCCCTGCCTTGCTGTGCCCAGGGACCCCCTTCCAATTCTGGGGTCCCCCCCCCCGCCGTGTTCAGGGACACCCCAGGGTTGCCCCCTGATACCCAGGGACACCCCAAGGTGTCACATCCATGCCCAGGGACACCTGTGGACACTCCAGGGTGTCCCCCCCCCACCCCATGCCCAGGGACACCCCAGGGACACCCCAAGGACCTCCCAGGGTCCCCCCATACCCAGGGACACCCTTGGAACCCCCAGCCCAGCCCCCTCCCATGGCCAGCCCCCCCCCCAGGGCCCCCTATGTCCAGGGACACCCCAAGGTGTCACCCATGCCCAGGGACCCCTCAGGTTCCCCCAAGTGTCCCCCAGTCCCCAGGGGTACCCTTGGACTCCCCAGGGTGTCCCCCCCCCCATGCCCAGAGACACCCCAAGGTGCCACCCATACTCAGGGACACCCCAGGAACCCCCAAGGGTGCCCCCATACCCAGGGACACCCGTGGCCCCCCCAGAGCCCCCCCCATACCCAGGTTCCCCCCAGGTTCCCCCAATCCCCAGGGGTACCCTCAGACTCCCCAGGGTGTCCCCCCCATGTCCAGGGACACCCCAAGGACCTCCCAGGGTTCCCCCCATACCCAGGGACACCCTTGGACCCCCCAGGGTCCTCTCCTATACCCAGGGAACCCCCCAGGGACCCCCCCAGGGTTCCCCCATGCCCAGGGACCCCCCAGGTTCCCCCAAGTGTCCCCCAATCCCCAGGGGTACCCTTAGACCCCCCAGGGTGTCTCCTGCCATGTCCAGGGACACCCCAAGGTGCCACCCATGCCCAGAAACACCCCAGGAACCCCCCCAGGGTCCCCCCCCCATACCCAGCCCAGCCCCCCACGGGGTGCCACCCCCCCCCACCCCCCCCAAAGTCCCCTCCATACTCGGGGGTCCCCAAGGGACCCCCCTACCACCTCCAAAGCCCACCAGAAGATCCCACATGGGGTGGAGAGGCTGAGGGGTGGGGGGGGGAGGTCCCAGGGGGCTGGGTGCCCACCATGGGGTACCGGGGGGTGCTGGGGGGAGCACCCTGACCCCCACCCCGGGCACCCCCAGGTATCGAGCCACAGGGGAACGTGGTGCTGAAGCCGGCGCAGTTCACGGTGGAGACCTTGGAGGCGGGGGTGGGCGAGGTCCTGGTCTACGTCGAGGACCCTGAAGGCCACACCGAGGAGGTAAAGTGGGGGGTGAGGAGCACCCAGCACCCCCCTACTGCGGCGGGGGGTCCCCATTCCCCCCCCCACTTCCCTCTAATTTTGGGGTTTCCCTCTGCAGGCCAAGGTGGTCCCCAACAATGACAAGAAGCGGACGTACAGCGTCACCTACGTGCCCAAAGTCGGGGGGCTGCACAAGGTGACCCCCCCCCCAGCACCCACAGCACCCACAGCACCCCCCAACCCGTGTCTCGGGGTGGTGGGTGCCCCCCGGGATGTAGGAGGGTGGTGATGGGGAGGGGGGTCCCCATAAGGATCCCCAGGAGGTGTCTCCTTGGGGGTCCCCGCGGTGTCCCCACCGTGGCGGGGGGGGGGGGCGGCTCATGGAGGTGCCGGGTGGCAGCGGGGGGATGTGGCCAGCGCTGACCCCCCCCTTTTGCCCCCCCCTTGCAGGTGACGGTGCTGTTTGCGGGGCAGAACATCGACAAGAGCCCCTTCGGGGTCAACGTGGGCATGGCCCTGGGGGACGCCACCAAGGTGACGGCACGTGGCCCTGGCTTGGAGCCCGTCGGCAACGTGGCCAACAAACCCACCTACTTCGACATCTACACCGCAGGTGGGGGCCGGGGGGGCCACCAGGCACGGGGTGGGGTGGGTCACCTCTCTGGGGGGTTGTGGGGATGTGACCCGGAGGCGTGGCATGGCCGTGGTGGGGTTGGGTGGCCCTGGGGTCACATCGTTGTGGTGGCCTGGCCGTGGTGGGGGTGGGTGGCACAAAACTATGTCCTCATGGTGGCCTGGATGTGGCGTGGCCCTGGGGCCACATCCTCATGGTGGCATGGCCAGGTGGCCCTGGGGCCATGTCACCATGGTGGCCTGGCCAGGTGTGGCCTGGTGGCCCTGGGGCCATGTCCTCATGGTGGCAGGGTTGTGGTGTGCCCGGGTGGCACTGAGGCCACATTCTTGTGGTGGCATGGCCATGGCGTGACCTGGTGGCTCTGGGGCTACATCTTCATGGTGGCCCAGCTGTGGTGGGGCCGGGTGGCACTGAGGCCATGCATTGTGTCTCTGGGGCCATGTCCTCATGGTGGCATGGCCGTGGCGTGGCCTGGTAGCCCTGGGGACACGTTCTCATGGTGACCTGGTCATGGTGTGGCTGGGTGGCCCTGGGGCCATGTCATTGTGATGGCATGATCCCAGCATGGCCTGGTGGCCCTGGGGCCACATCCTCATGGTGGCATGGCCATGGTGTGGCCAGGTGGCTCTGGGGCCACCTCCTCACGGTGGCCTGGCCATGGTGGTGCTGGGTGGCACTGAGGCCACATCTTCATGGTGGCGTGGCCACGGCCTGGCTGGGTGGCCCTGGGGCTGTGTTCTCATGGCGTCCTGATGGCACTGAAGCCACCTCCTCATGGTGGTGTGGCCACGAGGTGGCCCGGTGGCACTGAACCTGTGTCCTTGCGGTGGCAGGGGCTGGCCCGGGCGACGTGGGGGTGGTGATCGTGGACCCCCAGGGCCGGCGGGACACAGTGGAGGTGATGCTGGAGGACAAAGGGGACAACATCTACCGCTGCACCTACCGGCCCGTCCTCGAGGGGCCTCACACTGTCTGTGTCACCTACGCCGGCGCCCAGGTCCCCAAGAGCCCCTTCACCGTCAACGTGGCTGAAGGTGAGACCCGTCCCGGGGAGCCCCACTGTGGCCCTGTGGCACCCATCAATTCCCCAAGTGGCCCCGTGGCACCCAGCAGTGCTCATGGTGGCCCCATGGCTCCTCGAGATTCCCCGGGTGGCCCCATGGCACCCATCAGTGCTCATGGTGTCCCCAGGGTGTCCCCACAGCACCCAACAGTCCCCGTGTGTCCCCATGGATCCCTTATGCCCCTGGGACCCCATGGCACCCCTGTGTCCCCAGGGTGCCCCATGGCACCCATTTGTCCCCAGGGTCTCCCCATAGCACCCATCCATCCCCAGTGTGTCCCCAGGGTGCCCCATGGCACCCATCTGTTCCCAAGCTCTCCCCATGGCCCCCTTAGCCCCCGTGGCACCCCCCTGTCTCCAGGGTGTCCCCGGGGTGTCCCCCGCGTGTCCCCACAACACCCTTATGCCCTTGGGGATCCCATACCCCATCCCCTGCCGCCCCTCCCCTCCCTTCCCTGGGCTTCCCACCCTTAGCACCCATGGGTGCTGAGGGTGCCATGGTGCCGGCAGCGTGCACCCCCTCGGCGTGCCGGGCCACTGGCCGGGGGCTGCAGCCCAAGGGCGTGCGGGTGCAGGAGACGGCCGACTTCAAGGTGCTCACCAAGGGCGCCGGCACCGGGGAGCTGCGGGTGCTCGTCAAGGGGCCCAGTGAGTGTGCAAGGGGGGGGCGTGCAAGGGGGGAGGGGGCCCATGGGGGTGCCCGTGGGGGTTGTACGGTTGGGGGACACCATGGGTGACCCCATGGAGGGACGTAGATGGTTGAGGGGCACCATGGGTGGGTGGCCCATGGTTGGGGGGGCACCGTGGGGGTGTCCATGGGGTGGGGGTCCATGGTTGGGGGGTGCTCATGGGGGTTGTATGGTTGGGGGGCACCATGGAGGGGTGTAAGTAGTTGAGGGGCACCATGGGTGGGTGGCCCATGCTTGGGGGGGCACCGTGGGGGTGTCCATGGGGTGGGGGGGACATGGTTGGGGGTCCCATGGGAGCGCTCTACGGTTGGGGGGTGCCCATGGGTGGTCAACGCTTGGGAGGTACCTATGAGGGTTGAGAAGACACCACGGGGGGTGTCCCTGAAGAGATCGGGTTGGGGGGAGTCCTGGGGGGGTTCCCCTTGGGGTGGTGGGTGCCCCCCCCCTAATTTTTGACCCCCCCTTTCCCCTCAGAGGGCACAGAGGAGCCGGTGAAGGTGCGGGACGCAGGTGACGGCGTCTACGAGTGCGAGTACCACCCCATGGTGCCTGGCAAGTACCAGGTGGCCATTACCTGGGGTGGCTACGCCATCCCCCGCAGGTCAGCTGACACCCCCCCCCCCATGATGGGGACCCTCCCAATTTGCACCCCCCACCCCCGGGAGCCTGGCGGGGGCTGGGTGCGGACGCGGGGGTCCCCCCCGCGTCCGCCCCCAGCCCCCGCCAGGCTCCCGGGGGTGGGGGGTGACCGTGTGGTGGGGGGTGGGGAGGTTTTGGGGGGGTTGAGGACCCCTCCCAACTCATCTTGACGTGGCCCCCGTAGCCCTTTTGAGGTGCAGGTGGCCCCCGAGGCGGGGGCTCAGAAGGTGCGAGCGTGGGGGCCGGGGCTGGAGGGCGGCGTGGTGGGCAAGTCGGCTGACTTCGTGGTGGAGGCCATCGGCACCGAAGTGGGGACACTGGGTGAGTGGGGACACTGGGGGGACACTGGGGGGACGTGGGGGCATCGGTCTGGGGAGAGGGGTTTGGGGGGGGCAGTGGGGTGGGGTGGTGTTGTGGTGGGGACGTGGGTATGGAGTGGGGGCATCTTGGGGACATGGACATGGAGTGGGGGACACCTTGGGGACATCTTGGGGACATGGACATGGAGTGGGGGACATCTTGGAGTTGGTGGCACCATGGTGGGGACGTGGGTATGGAGTGGGGGACATCTTGGGGACATCTTGGGGACGTGGACTGGGAGTTTGGGACACGTTGGGGACATGGACATGGAGTGGGGGACACCTTGGGGGTATTTTGGGGACGTGGGCATGGAATTTGTGGCACCATGGTGGGGACATGGGCGTGGAGTGGGACATTTTGGGGACATCTTGGGGACATGGACTGGGAGTGGGGGACATGGTGGGGACAATGACATGGAGTGGGGGACATCTTGGGGACATGGATATGGAGGGGCGGACATCTTGGGGACATGGGCTGGGAGTGGGGGACACGTTGGGGACATCTTGGGGATGTGGACTGGCAGTTTGGGACATGGTGGGGACAACAACATGGGGTGGGAGACATCTTGGGGACATTCTGGGGACATCTTGGGGATGTGGGCTGGGAGTGGGGGACATCTTGGGGGCATTTTGGGGACGTGGGCATGGAGTTGGTGACACCGTGGTAGGGACATGGGCAGGGAATGGGGGACATGTTGGGGACATCTTGGGGACATGGAGTGGGGGGCATGTTGGGGATATGTTAGGGACAAGTTGGGGACATGTTGGGGACAACTTGGGGACACGGAGTGGGGGACATGTTGGGGACAAGTTTGGGACATGTTGGGGACACGGAGTGTGGGGCATGTTGGGGACATGTTGGGGACACGGAGTGGGGACCATGTTGGGCACAAGTTGGGGACATTTTGGGGCCACCGTGGAGCCACCCTGGGACCGGGGGCCGGGCGTGGGGCCGTGGCGGTGAGGCCGAGGCCCCGCTGTCCCCCGGCGGCGACGTCCCCGTGTCCCCCCGCAGGTTTCTCCATCGAGGGCCCCTCCCAGGCCCGGATTGAGTGCGACGACCGCGGTGACGGCTCCTGCGACGTGCGGTACTGGCCGACCGAGGCGGGGCCCTACGCGGTGCACGTGGTGTGCGACGACGAGGACATCAGGGACAGCCCCTTCATCGCCCACATCCTGCCCGCGCCCCCCGACTCCTGGCCCGAGAAGGTACCGCCCCATAGAGCCCCACTGAGACCCACAGAGCCCCATAGAGCCTCACTGCAACCCACAGAGCCCCACTGTGCCCCACAGAGCCCCATAGAGCCCCATAGAGCCCCACTGTGCCCCACAGAGCCCCACAGAACCCCACTGTGACCCATGGAGCCCCACTGTGCCCCATAGAGCCCCATAGGGCCCCACTGTGACCCATAGAGCCCCACTGTGCCCCATAGAGCCCCACAGAACCTCACTGTGACCCATGGAGCCCCACTGTGCCCCATAGAGCCCCATAGGGCCCCACTGTGACCCACTGCACCCCATAGAGCCCTGTAGTGCCCCACTGCAACCCACTGCGACCCGTAGAGCCCCACTGTGCCCCATAGCACCCCACTGCACCCTATAGCACCCCATAGAGTCCCATAGCACCCCCTTGCACCCCACTGTACCCCATAACGCCCCACTGCCCCCCTCCTGCCCCCACCCCACCTCTGCCCAGCAGTGGCACCCACTGCCCCTCGTCCCCAGGCGCTGCCCTTCCCCCCACCCCAGGGGTGCTCTCCCTGCCCTCCCCCTGCCCCCCTTCCCCCCACCCATGGGTGCTGGGGCCACCCTGACCCCCCGCCCCCCCCTCCCCCCCCAGGTGAAGGCCTTCGGGCCGGGGCTGGAGCCCAGCGGCTGCATCGTGGAGCGACCGGCTGAGTTCACCATCGACACCCGCGGCGCCGGCAAAGGGCCCCTCAAGCTCTACGCACAGGTAGGGTGCTGCTGGGTGTCGCTGGGTGCCGTTGGGTGCTGTTGAGTGCCACTGGGTGTGATTGGGTGCCACTGAGTGCCATTGGGTGCTATTGGGTGCCATGGAGCGTTGTTGGGTGCCACTGAATGCTGTTGGGCGTTATTGAGTACTGTTGGGGCTGTTGGGTGCTGTTGGGTGCCACTGGGTGCCATTAGGTGCCACTGGGTGCCATTGAGTGCTGTTGAGCACCACTGGGTGCCCTTGGGTGCCATTGGGTGCTGTTGAGTACTGTTGAGTGCCGTTAGGTGCCCTTGGGTGCCGTTGAGTGCCGTTGGGTGCCATTGAGTGCCATTGAGTGTTGTTGAGTGCCACTGGGTGCGATTGGGTGCCATTGAGTACTGTTGGGTGCCATTGGGTGCCATTGGGTGCCCTTGGGTCCCCTCACCCCCTCCTGTTGCCCGCAGGATGCCGAGGGCTTCCCCATCGACATCAAGGTCAAGGACAACGGGGACGGCACCTTCCACTGCGTCTACGTGCCCACCAAGGCCATCAAGCACACCATCATCGTCACCTGGGGGGGCGTCAACACCCCCCGCAGCCCCTTCCGCGTGGGTGTCATGGGGGTGCCCTGGGGTGGGGGGGCATGGGGGTGGGGGGGCCCAGACCTGTAGGGTGCTGGGTGGGAGGGGTGGGGTTGGGGGTCCCATGAGGTGTTGAGGGAGGTTGGTGGTCCCGTGAGGTGTTGAGGTGGGTGCCAGGTGTGTGGGGTGTGGGGGGGTGGTGGCACCCTGGGCACCCACCGGTGCCACTCCTGGTGCCCACAGGTGCTGGTGGGGGAGGGGAGCCACCCCGGCAGGGTGAAGGTCTACGGGCCGGGCGTGGAGAAGACGGGGCTGAAGGCCAACGAACCCACCTACTTCACCGTGGACTGCAGCGAGGCCGGGCAGGGTGGGTACCACCGGGGGGCACCCGGCACCCACGGGGACCCCGCCGGGGGCCTGAACCCCCCCGTGTCTGCCCTCCTGGTCCTGCTCCTGCATCCCCGGTCCTGGTCCATCACCCTGTTCCTTCATCCCTGGTCCTTCTCATTCATCCCTGATCCCTCATCCCTGGTCCTTCATCCCTGGTCCTGGTCCATCAACCCTGGTCCATTACCCCTTGTCCTTCATCCCTGGTCTTGGTCCTTCATCCCTGGTCCTGGTCCATCAACCCTGGTCCATCACACCTCGTCCTTCATCCCCAGTCTTGGTTCTTCATCCCTGGTTCTTCATCCCCAGGTCCATCACCCCTGGTCCTTGTCCTTCATCCCTGATCCCTCATCCCTGGTCCTTCCTTCCTGGTCCTTGTCCATCATCCCTGCTCCATCGACCCTGGTCCTTCCTCCCTGGTCTTGGTCCTTCCTCCCTGGTCCTTCTCCTTCCTCCCTGGTCCTTGTCCTTCATCCCTTGTCCTGGTCCTTCATCCCTGGTCCTTCATCCCTGGTCCTTCATCCCCAGGTCCATCACCCCTGTCCTTGTCCTTCATCCCTGATCCCTCATCCCTGGTCCTTCCTTCCTGGTCCTTCATCCTCAGTCTTGGTCCTTCCTCCCTGGTCCTTCCTCCCTGATCCCTCATCCCTGGTCCTTCATCCCTGGTCCTTCATCCCTGGTCCTTCATCCCTGGTTCTTCATCCCTGGTCCTCGTCCTTCATCCTCAGTCTTGGTCCTTCCTCCCTGGTCCTTCCTCCCTGATCCCTCATCCCTGGTCCTTCATCCCTGGTCCTTGTCCATCATCCCTGCTCCATCGACCCTGGTCCTTCCTCCCTGGTCCTTCTCCTTCCTCCCTGGTCCTTCTCCTTCCTCCCTGGTCCTTGTCCTTCATCCCTTGTCCTGGTCCTTCATCCCTGGTCCTTCATCCCCAGGTCCATCACCCCTGTCCTTGTCCCTCATCCCTGGTCCCTCATCCCTGGTCCCTCATCCCTGGTCCTTCATCCCCAGGTCCATCACCCCTGTCCTTGTCCTTCATCCCTGGTCCCTCATCCCTGGTCCCTCATCCCTGGTCCTTCATCCCCAGGTCCATCACCCCTGTCCTTGTCCTTCATCCCTGGTCCTTCATCCCTGGTTCTTCATCCCTGGTCCTCGTCCTTCATCCCCAGTCTTGGTCCTTCATCCCTGGTCCACCACCCCTGGTCCTTCACCCCTGATCCCTCACCCCTGGTCCTTCCTCTCTGCTCCTTCACCCCCAGGTCCTTCACCACCCCCCTCTCCCCTCACCACCCCCACCCCTGTTCCCGCCCCCTCCCTTGGTGCCACCCCGGCGGGCGGGGGGGACCGTTGCGGGTGCTGACGGTGGCGGCGGGGTTGGGGGGTGACGCTTCTCAGGGGACGTCAGCATCGGGATCAAGTGCGCCCCGGGCGTGGTGGGGCCGGTGGAGGCCGACATCGACTTCGACATCATCAAGAACGACAACGACACCTTCACGGTCAAGTACACGCCGCCGGGGGCGGGGCTCTACACCATCATGGTGCTCTTCGCCAACCAGGTACCAGCCCCCCCTGCGGCGTGGGGGGCACCTGATGTCATGGGGGGTGGGGGGGGATGGGGGTCTGTCCCCCCCTGGCAGTGTCACCGTGTCACCGTGTCCCCCCCTCGCACCCCCCAGGAGATCCCCAGCAGCCCCTTCCGCATCAAGGTGGAGCCATCGCACGACGCCAGCAAGGTCAAGGCCGAGGGCCCTGGGCTCAGCCGGACGGGTGAGGGGCAGGGGGATGGGGGGGCAGAGACTGTGGGTGCTGTGGGGCAGGAACCCTGGGTGCTGTGGGGATGGGTGCTTGTGGGGCAGAGACTGTGGGTGCTGTGGAGATGGGTCCTGTGGGGATGGGTGCTGTGGGGCAGGGGCTGTGAGTGCTGTGGGGTTGGGTGCTGTGGGGCAGGGGCTATGGGTGCCATGGAGATGGGTGCCTTGGTACTGTGGGGATGGGTGCTGTGGGGCAGAGACTGTGGGTGCTGTGGGGCAGGAACCCTGGGTGCTGTGGGTCTGGGTGCTGTGGGGCAAGGGGCTGTGGGTGCTGTGGGGCTGAGTGCTGTGGGGCAGGAACCCTGGGTGCTGTGGGTCTGGGTGCTGTGGGGCTGAGTGCTGTGGGGCAGGAACCCTGGGTGCTGTGGGTGCCATGGGGATGGGTGCTGTGGGGCAGAGACTGTGGGTGCTGTGGGATTGGGTGCTGGGGGGAAGAGGCCCTGGGTGCTGTGGGTCTGGGTGCTGTGGGGCAGGGGCTGTGGGTGCTGTGGGGCTGGGTGCTGTGGGGCAGGAACCCTGGGTGCTGTGGGGATGGGCGCTGTGGATCTGGGTGCCATGGGTGTGGGAGCCGTGGGGCTGGGTGCTGTGGGTGTGGGCGCCGGGGGTCGCCGTGGGTCGCGGGCGCTGACGTGCCGTGGGGCAGGCGTGGAGGTGGGGAAGCCGACGCACTTCACGGTGCAGACGAAGGGGGCGGGAAAGGCCCCCCTGGAGGTGCAGTTCGGGGGCGCCGGGGGGCAGAACCCGCCCGTGCGCGACTTCGAGGTCATCGACAACCACGACTACTCCTACACCGTCAAGTACACCCCGACGGTGCAGGTGGGCGACCCATGGCGTGACCCATAGGGCACCCCACCCCCAGCACAACCCACAGCATGACCCATAGTGTGACCCACCATATAGTGCACCCCACAGGGCATCTCACCCCACAGCGCGACCCACAGCGTGACCCACAGCACGAACCATAGGGCACCTCACCCCATAGCGTGACCCATAGCATGACCCACAGCACAACCCACAGCATGACCCCTAGTGTGACCCACCCCATAGGGCATCTCACCCCATAGCACACCCCATAGCATGACCCACCCCATAGGGCACCCCACCCCATAGCATGACCCATAAGGCACCCCACCTCATAGCACACCCCCTAGTGTGACCCATAGCGTGACCCATAGCACACCCCACCCCATAGGGCATCCCACCCCATAGCATGAGCCATAGCATGACCCATAGTGCACCCTGACCCATAGCGCACCCCACCCCGTAGTGCACCCCATTGGGCATGCCATAGTGCACCCCACCCCATAGCATGACCCATAGCGCACCTTGACCCATAGTGTGACCCCTAACATGACCCATAGCGTGACCCATAGCACACCCCACCCCATAGATGCACCCCCCCCCCCCACCCCCTCCCCCCATGGGGCAGGTCAGCCCCCCAGGGACCCCCAGCCCCCCACCCCCCCCACTCTGACACCCCCCCACCCCCTTTCCTTGTGCTCCCCCACCCCACCCCCCACAGTGGGTGCAGGGTGGGGGCGGTCCCCCCCACCCCCGCCCACCACCCCCCTGTGCCCCCGCAGGGCCCCTTGGCTGTGGTTGTCACCTACGGGGGGGACCCCATCCCCAAGAGCCCCTTCCCCGTCACCGTGGCCCCCCCCCTGCAGCTGGGCAAGGTCAAGGTCCAGGGGCTCAACAGCAGTGAGTGGGGGAGGGGCACGGGGGGGGAGGGAGTGGGGGAGGGTATTTGGGTGTGGGGTGGCCCATGGGGTGGGGGGGCACTAGGGGGGGGGGTGGAATTGGGGGGGGGGGCGAGCACCTTGGTGTGGGGTGGCCCATGGGGGGTGGGGGGCACCTGGGGAGGGGGGATGTGGGGTGGGGTGTCCCGATTTGGGGGGGGGGGACACACTTGGGGGGGACACTTGGGTGTGGGGTGCCCCAGGGGGTTGGGGGGGCACCCTTGAATGTGGGGTGCCCCATGGGGGAGGACACACACTTGGGGGGTGCCCCATGGCTGTGGGGTGTCCCATGGTTGTGGGGGGCCCCACTCCCCCCTTTGATCCCCCTCATGGGGTTGGGGGGTGCCCCCTGGGCTGTGGGGTGCCCCATAGGGTTTTTGGGGGGGTCCCACACCCCCTTTTGACCCCCCCATGGGGTTGGGGGGGCACCCTTGAATCTGGGGTGCCCCATGGGGGGGGGGGGAACACACACCTGGGGGGCGCCCCACGGCTGTGGGGCGCCCCACAGGGTTTTGGGGTCCCCCCCACCCCCCTTTAACCCCCCCCCTCCGTGTCCCCCCAGAGGCGGAGGTGGGGCGGCCGCAGGAGTTCTCGGTGGAGGCGCAGGGGGCCGGGGGCCAGGGCAAGGTCGAGGTCAAGGTCACGGGCCCCTCGCGCCGGCCCGTCCCCTGCAGGGTGGGCCCCGCCCCCCCCGGGGGCCCCCACCCCGTCACCTTCACCCCCCCCGAGGAGGGGCCCTACCGGGTCGAGGTCACCTACGACGGGCACCCGCTGCCGGGGAGCCCCTTCCCCGTGGAGGCACAACTGCCCCCCGACCCCGCCAAGGTCAGCCCCGGGCACGCGCGTGTGCAAGCGGGGGCGGGGGCACGGGCACACGCACCCCCCAACCCCCCCCCACCCCATCCTCGCACACCCGCAGGGCCCCGAGAGCTGCCTGCACGCTCGCGCTGCCCGTGAGAGCTTCTTGCACGCCCACGCTGCCTATGTGTGCCATTGCACACTCACGCTGCCCAGGCGTGTTCCTTGCACACCCACACTGCCCACGAGACCTTCTTGCACACCCACGCTGCCTTTGCATGCTCCTTGCACACTCGCACTGCCCGTGAGAGCTCCTTGCACACCCACGGTCCCCACACATGCTCCTTGCACGCCCACTCTGCCTACATGTGCCATTGCACACTCACACTGCCAGTGAGAGCTTCTTGCACACCCACACTGCCTGTTCCTTGCACACCCATGGTGCCCACACACGCTTCTTGCACACTCACACTGCCTGTGAGAGCTTCCACACTTGCTCGTAAGCTTGCACACTCACCACCAGCATGTCCACCCCTTGCACGCTTATCTCCATCACACCCACCCCTTGCACTTCCCACTCCCATCACCCCACCCCATCACACTCACCCCTTGCACACTCACCTCTTGCACCCCCACTCCCACCACACTCACCTCTTGCACACCCACCCCATCACACCCACCCCTTGCAGACTTGGCACCAGCATGTCCACCCCTTGCACGCTTATCTCCACCACACCCGCCCCTTGCACACTCACCCCATCACACCCACCCCTTGCACACTCACCACCAGCATGTCCACCCCTTGCACGCTTATCTCCACCACACCCGCCCCTTGCACACCCGCCCCTTGCACACCCACCCCGTCACACCCACCCCTCGCACACCTGCCCCCCACCGCGGTGCCCCCCTCCCCTCCCTCCCCGCCCCCCGTATCCCCCCGCCGCCTCCTTACACACTCGTGTGTCCCCCCCGCAGGTGTGCGCCTACGGGCCGGGTCTCCAGGGGGGCCGGGTGGGGGTCCCGGCCCCTTTCACCATCGACACCAAAGGCGCCGGCACGGGGGGGCTGGGGCTGACGGTGGAGGGTCCGTGCGAGGCCAAGATCGAGTGTCAGGACAACGGCGACGGCTCCTGCGCCGTCTCCTACCTGCCCACGGCCCCCGGCGACTACAACATCAACATCCTCTTCGCCGAGCGCCACATCCCCGGCAGCCCCTTCAAGGCCAAGGTCACGCCCGTCTTTGACCCCACCAAGGTGACGGCCAGCGGGCCCGGGCTGGAGCGCGGCAAAGCCGGCGAGGTGGCCACCTTCATGGTGGATTGCTCGGAGGCCGGCGAGGCCGAGCTGACCATCGAGATCATCTCGGAGGCCGGGGTCAAGGCCGAGGTGTCGCTGCACAACAACCGCGACGGCACCTACACCATCACCTACACCCCGGCCTGCGCCGGCGCCTACACCATCACCATCAAGTACGGCGGCCACCCCGTCCCCAAGTTCCCCGTCCGTGTCACCGTCGACCCGGCCGTGGACACCAGCGGCGTCAAGGTCTACGGCAAAGGGGTGGAGCCGCGAGGTGAGGAGGGGGGGGGTCACCTTGGCGGGAGCCACCGGGGGCTTCTCCTCCCTGTGGGCACCACCGTGGGCATCCCCGTGGGCACCTTCTCCTCGTGGAGATCACTGCGGGCATCTCCTCCCCGTGGGCACCACCATGGGCACCACCGTGGGCACCCCACCCCCTTGGGCACCTCCTCCCCGTGGGCACCACCATGGGTGTCCTCTCATGGGCACCACTGTGGGCACCCCACCCCCTTGGGCACCTCCTTCCCATGGACACCACCATGAGCATCCCCCTGGGCACCTTCTCCTCATGGGGATCACCATGGGCATCTCCTTCCCGTGGGCACCACCATGGGCATCATCGCATGGGCACCACCGTGGGCACCCCACCCCCTTGGGCATCTCCTTCCCATGGACACCACCATGGGCATCTTCTCCCTGTGGGCACCACCGTGGGCATCCCATTGGGCACCTTCTCCTCGTGGGCATCACCATGGGTGTCATCTCATGGGCACCATCATGGCCATCCCTTTGGGAACCTCCTTCCCATGGGCACCACCATGGGCACCCCACCCCCTTGGGCACCTTCTCCCCATGGGCACCCCCATCTCCTCCTCATGGGCACCTTCTCCCCATTGGGCACCCCCATGTCCCCATGGGCACCCACGTCTTCTACCCATGGACACCTCCTCCTCATGGACACCCCCATCTCCCCATGGGCACCTCCTCCTTGCATGGACACCCCCACGGGCACCCCCATCTCCCCATGGGCACCTCCCTTTTGCATGGGCACCCCTATGGGCACCCCCATCTCCCCGTGGGCACCCCCATCTCCTCCCCATGGGCACCTTCTCCCTATTGGGCACCTCCTTTTTGATGGGCACCCCCATGTGCCCCCCCATCTCCCCATGGGCACCTCCCCATCATCTGGGGATCTCCTCCCCCCATCCTGGTGGAGTTCTGGGGGGGTGCTGGGCGGGTGCTGAGGGTGCCGTCTCGCAGGGGTGCTGCGGGAGGTGGGCACCGACTTCACAGTGGACGCCCGGGCGCTCACCAAAACGGGGGGACCCCACGTCAAGGCCCGGGTGCTGAACCCCTCGGGCGCCAAGACCGACACCTACGTCACCGACCACGGCGACGGCACCTACCGCGTGGACTACACCCCCTACGAGGACGGTGAGGGACCCCAAAACACCCCCCTTGGGCACCCCAAAACCTCCCCAGGGACACTGAACCCCCCCTGGGGACCCCAAAAACACCTCAGGGACCCTGAGCCCCCCCACCCACCTCAGGGACCCCGTGGCCTGGCCCCAACCAACTTCCAAGTGGGGACCCGCCCCGATCCCCCCCTGGCCAGAGACATCCCGCCCCCCCCCCCCGGACCCCCATAACCAGGGACCCCCCCAAAGCCCCCAAGACCCCAAAACCCCAAGCAGGGACCCCCCAGTTCCCCCCAAACCCCACCCAGGGACGCCTGAACCCTCTGAGACCATCAAAACCCAAACAAGGGACCCCCCAAACCCCAAACAGGGACACCCCAATCTGCCCAAATCTCACCCAGAGGCCCCCAAACCCCCTGAGACCCCCAAAACCCCCCAAAACCCCAACCAGGGACCCCCCCAAACCCCCTGAGACCCCCCAAACCCAATCAGGGACCCTCAAACCTCCTGAAAACCCCCCCAAACCCCAACCAGGACCCCCCAAACCCTCTGAGACCCCCCCCAATCCCAATCTGGGACCCTCAAACCCCCTGAAAATCCCCCAAAACCCCAAGTAGGGATCCCCCCAACTCTCTGAGACCCCTCAAACCCAAACCAGGGACCCTCAAATCCCCTGAAGACCCCCTGAAAAGCCCCCCAGATCCCCAACCAGGGACCCTGCAAACCCTTGAGACCCCCAAACCCAATCAGGGACCCTCAAACCCCCTGAAAACCCCCCAAGACCCCCACAGGGACCCCCAATCCCCCTGAAAAGTCCCCAAAACCCCAACCAGGGACACTTCAACCCCCCTGAGACCCCCCTGAGACCCCCTCAAACCCCCAACCAGGGACCCCCCAAACCCCCCTGAGCCCCCCCACCCCACAGCAGAGGGAGGGGGGTGATGGCATGTCCCCATGTCCCCATGTCCCCAGGCCTGCACCGGGTGGAGGTGACCTACGACGACGTGGGGGTCCCCAAGAGCCCTTTCCGTGTGGGCGTGGCCGAGGGCTGTGACCCCACCCGTGTGCGGGCGCACGGGCCCGGCCTGGAGGGTGGTCTGGTGGGCAAGGCCAACCGCTTCACCGTGGAGACCAGGTGGGCACCGCCACGGCCACCGCTGTCCCCCCCTGTCACCTGTGGGCCACCTCCGTCCACTCCCACGGATGGTGGCACCTCCAGTCCCTGCCACCAACCCGCCACCTCCATCTCTTGCCATTGGATGGGCCACCTCTGTCCCCTGACACTGGTGGGCCACCATCTTCTTGCCATGGAAGTGCCACCTCCCTCCCATGCCACCAGCCCATCACCTCTGTCCCCTGACATGGATGGTGGCACCTCCATCCTCTTGCACTGGATGTGCCACCTCCACCCCGTGCCACCAACCTGCCACCCCCATCTCATGCCACCTCTGTCCCCTCCCATGGATGGTGCCACCTCCATCTTCTGGCATTGGACGTGACACCTCCATCCACCTGCCACCAACATGGCATCTCTGTCCCCCTGCTATGGATGTGGCATCTCCATCTCCTGCTGCCACTGTGGCACCTCCACCCCCTACCATCGATGGGCCACCTTCACCCCTCGCTGCCACCAATGTGGCACCTCCATCTGCTTACCATGGAGGTGACATCTCCACCCCCTTGCCATGGTGGTGACACCAACGTGGCACCTTCATCCCACTACCATAGAGGTGGCATCTTCACCCCCTGCCCATGGAGGTGACACCTCCACTACCACGAAGGTGACACCTCCAGCCCCCTGCCACCAATGTGGCACCTCCAGCCCAGCACCATGAAGGTGGCACCTCCATCCGCTTACCATGGAGGTGACACCAACATGGCATCTCCACCCCCCTACCATGGAGGTGACACCTCCCATCCCCCTACCACGCGTGTACCCTCCCCCTCTCCCCGTGGCACCCACTGTAGCCATGCCACCCCCTCCCCCGGCGCTGTCCCTGAGCGGTGGTGGCCTGTCCCCAGGGGCGCGGGCACTGGGGGGCTGGGCCTGGCCATCGAGGGTCCCTCCGAGGCCAAGATGTCCTGCAAGGACAACAAGGACGGGAGCTGCACGGTGGAGTACATCCCCTTCACGCCCGGTGACTACGACGTCAACATCACCTTTGGTGGCCACCCCATCCCCGGTACGTGGGGGGCCGGGGGAGGGGGGGTTGGGGGGGGTTTGGGGCGAGTTGGGGACCCACCAGCGGGGCCGTGGGGTGGGGCTGGCAGCTGGAGGGGCTGGTGGTGACCCCCTGGGCAACCCTGTGGTGGGCCCGTGGTTGTGCTGGCCCCGTGGCCACCACGTGTTGGCTGCACCCATGGCTGTGGCTTTGGTGTCCCTGTGGCCACGTTGACCCCCATGGCCACATTGACCCCGTGGCCACATTGACTTCATGGGCCACGTTGATCCCGTGGCCATGTTGATCCTGTGGCCATGTTGACCCTGTGGCCACACTGACTTCACGGGCAACGTTGACCCCGTGGCCATGTTGACCCCATGGACCCATTGACCCCCATGGCCACATTGACCCCCATGGCCACGTTGACCCTGTGGCCACATTGACTTCATGGGCCACGTTGACCCCGTGGCCACGTTGACCCTGTGGCCATGTTGACCCTGTGGCCATGTTGACCCCATGGACCCATTGACCCCGTGGCCATGTTCGCCCCAAAGCCACATTGTCCCCATCCCCCTCTCCCCTCCCCCCCCCCCCCCCCCACTGACCCTCCCCCCCCCGCCGCAGGGAGCCCCTTCCGGGTGCCGGTGAAGGACGTGGTGGACCCCAGCAAGGTCAAGTGCTCGGGGCCGGGGCTGGGCCCCAGCGTCAGGGCCCGCCTGCCCCAGACCTTCACCGTGGACTGCAGTGGGGCGGGGCGGGCGCCCCTCGAGGTCACGCTGCTGGGACCCACTGGTATGTTGGGGGGCGGGGCATGGGGGGAGTGGGGGGCCCTGCCCCATAGATCCCATGGTCCGTAGGGTGTCCTGCCCCATAGATCCTATGGTCTATAGGGTGTCCTACTCCATAGTGTGTTCTGCCCCATAGATGCCATGGTCCATAGGGTGCCCTGCCCCATAAAGTGTCCTGCCCCATAGATCACATGTTCCATAGGGTGTCCTGCCCCATAGATCCCATGATCCATATGGTGTCCTGCCCCATAGATGCCATGGTCTGTAGGGTGTCCTGCCCCATAGAGTGTCCTGCACCATGGATGTCCTGCCCCATAGATCCCATGGTCTATAGGGTGTCCAGCCCCATAGGGTGCCCTGCCATTGAGGTCCTACTCCATAGGACGTCCTGCCCCATAGATCACATGGTCTGTAGGGTGTCCTGCCCCATAGGGTGTCCTACCCCATAGATCCCATGGTCCACAGGACGTCCTGCCCTATAGGGTGTCCTGCCCCATAGGTCCCATGCACCGTAGGGTGTCCTACTCCATAGGGTGTCCTGCCCCATAGATCCCATGGTCCACAGGACATCCTGCCCCATAGGGTGTCCTGCCCCATGGCTTCTCTTCCCCACGGGTCCCCCTGCCCCACGGGTGCCCCTGCCCCACTGACGGCCGCTCCCGCAGGTCTGGCGGAGCCGGTGGAGATCCGTGACAACGGGGACGGCACCCACAAGGTCAACTACACCCCGGCCACCGACGGGCCCTACACGGTGGCCGTCAAGTACGGCGACCAGGAGGTGCCGCGCAGGTGGGTGCTGAGCCGCACAAGTAGCCCTGGCACCCATGCCATGGGGTGCTGAGCCCCAAATAATGCCCTGGCACCTGCCCTGTTGGGTCCTGAGACCCATATGTGACCCTGGCACCCATGTTGTTGGGTGCTGAGCCCCACAAGTAGCCCTGGCACCCACCCTGTTGGCTGCTGAGCCCCTGGCACACCCACCGCTGGGTGCTGAGCCCCACACATTGTCCTTCCCCCCATTTAACAGGGTGCTGAGCCCCCCCCGAGCTCTGGCCACCCCGCAGAGCCCTGAGGCTCCCCCCAAGGACCCTTTGTGTGTGTGTGTGGGGGGGGGGGGGCACAGGGCAGGGGGGGTGTCACCCCACTGACCCCTTTCCCCCACCCCCACCCCACGGCCCCCCCCAGCCCCTTCAAGATCAAGGTGCTGCCCACCCACGACGCCAGCAAGGTGCGGGCCAGCGGGCCGGGGCTGAGCGCGGGCGGGATCCCCGCCAGCCTCCCCGTGGAATTCACCATCGACGCCCGCGACGCCGGCGAGGGGCTGCTCACGGTCCAGATCCTGGTCAGCACCCTGGGGGGCTGGGGGGGGGGGGGGCATGGAGGGGGCTGGGGGGCGGGGTGGGGGGGAGAAAAGGGGTTGAGCACCCGGGTGGTGCTGCTGGAGCTGGGCTGTGGGGTGATGGGCTCTGGGTGGGGGCCTGGGGCCTGTGTCGTGGGGTGCTGAGCCACGTATGGGCCCTGGGACCCTCCCTGTTGGGTGCTGAGACCCATAAGTAGCCCTGGGACCCACCTTGTTGGGTGCTGAGACCCATAGGGTGACCTACCATTGGGTGCTGAGCCCCACAAGTAGTGCTGACACCAACCCTGTTGGGTGCTGAGACCCATAAGTAGCCTTGGCAGCAACACCATGGGGTGCTGAGCCCCATATGGGGCTCTGGCACCCACCCTGTTGGGTGTTGAGCCCCACAAGTAGCTGTAACACCCACCTTGTTGGGTGCTGAGACCCATAAGTAGCCCTGGCACCCATGTCATTGGGTGCTGAGCCCCACAAGTAGCCCTGACACCCACCCTGTTGGATGTTGAGCCCCACAAGTAGCCCTAGCACCCATGTTGTTGGGTGCTGAGACCCATAAGTAGCCCTGAGACCCACCTTATTGAGTGCTGAGACCCATAGGGTGACCTGCCATTGGGTGCTGAGCCCCACAAGTAGTGCTGGCACCAACCCTGTTGAGTGCTGAGACCCATAAGTAGCCCTGAGACCCACCCTGTTGGGTGCTGAGACCCATAGGGTGACCTGGCATCCATGCCATTGGGTGCTGAGCCCCATATGTCATCCTGGCACCCACCCTGTTGGGTGTTGACCCCCACAAGTAGCCCTGACACCCACCTTGTTGGGTGCTGAGACCCATAAGTAGCCCTGGCACCCATGTCATTGGGTGCTGAGCCCCACAAGTAGCCCTGGGACCCACCCTGTTGGGTGCTGAGACCCATAAGTAGCCCTGGCACCCACGTTATGGGGTGCTGAGCCCCATATGTCATCCTGGCACCCACCCCGTCGGGTGCTGAGCCCCACACATTGTTCTTCCCCCCATTTAACGGGGTGCTGACCCCCCCCGCTGCGCTGTGCCCCCCCGCTATGGGGTGCTGACCCCCCCCCGCGGTTCTGCGCCCCCCAGGACCCCGAGGGGCACCCCAAGAAGGCGTCGATCCGCGACAACGGCGACGGCACCTACGCGGTGTCGTACGTGCCCGACGTGCCGGGGCGCTACACCAGCACCGTCAAGTACGGGGGCGACGAGATCCCGCGCTCGCCCTTCCGCACCCTGGCCGTGCCCGCGGGCGACGCCAGCAAGTGCCTCGTCACAGGTGGGCCCTGCCCCACGGCGCCGCCCCGCTGCCCCACGGCGGGGTGCTGCTGACCCGTAGCATGGCCCTGCTGCCCCACGGCTTACCCCCGTTGCCCTATGGCGTCCCGCCGCTGCCCCACAGCTGCGCTGCTGCCCCGCACAACGTGGCCCTGCTGCCCCATGGCACGGCCCCTCTGCCCCACAGCGGGATACCGCTGCCCCACGGCTTCCCCTCATTCCCCTATGACATCCCCTACTGCCCCACAGCTTCCCCTCACTGCCCCATGGCTGTCCTGCTCTCCCACAGCTTCCCCTCGCTGCCCTATGGCAGCCCCCACTGCCCCATGGCTGCCCCACAGCTTCCCCTTGCTGACCTACAGCTTCCCTCTGCTGCCCCATGGTGTGTCCCCACTGCCCCACAGCTGCCTCACTGCCCCATGGCTTCCTCTTGCTGCCCCACAGCATCCCCCCACTGCCCCACATTGCCCCACAGTGTCCCTGTGCTGCCCCACAACCTCCTCCTGCTGCCCCACAGCATCCCTGTGCTGCCCCACAGCTCCTCATCCTGCCCCTCACTGCCCCCCAGATTCCCCCCGCTGCCTCACAGCATCCCCTTGCTGCCCCACATCGCCCCACAGCATCCCCCCCCCATCCCCCCCTGCCTCTCCCCATGGCTACCCACACGCCCTGCCCCACGCCCGCTGCCCCTCCCACCCCCCCACTTGCCCCTCCCCGTTCCTTCCCACCCCACTTCTGCCCCCCAACCCCGCCCCACAGCGCAGTGGGGGGGAGCAGATGCCCTCAGAGCACAACAGGCCCCCCGGCCCCCCCGGGACCCCCCCGGGAGCCCCCCAACACCCCCCCCCCCCTTCTTACGCGCTTTTCCCTGGTCTCTTTGCAGTATCCATTGGGGGCCACGGATTGGGTAAGTGGCGCCGGGGGGCCGGGGTTGGGGGGGTCAGAGGGGGGGTTTTTTTTGGGGGGTAGAGATGTGGGGCTGATATGGGGGTCCCCACATGACCCCCCCCCCCACCCCCTCCCATCAGGTGCTTGCTTGGGTCCCACCATCCAAATCGGGGAGGAGACGGTGATCACGGTGGACGCCAAAGCGGCCGGGCAGGGGAAGGTGACGTGTAAAGTGTCGACCCCCGACGGGGCGGAGCTGGACGTGGACGTGGTGGAGAACCACGACGGCACCTTCGACATCTACTACACCGCCCCCGAGCCCGGGAAATACGTCATCACCATCCGCTTCGGCGGGGAGCACGTCCCCAACAGCCCCTTCCACGTGCTGGTGGGTGGGGGGATTGGGGAGGGTCGGGGGGGGAGGTTCTGGGGGGTTCTGGGGGGTTGGGAGGGTGGTGGTGGGTGTTGGGGGTCAAAGGGTTGGGAGACCGTGGTGGGTGCTGTGGGGTTGGGAGGTCATGGTGGGTGCTGTGGGGCAGAGTTGGGGCCGTGGTGGGCGCCGTGGGGTTGGAAGATCATGATGGGTGCTGTGGGGCAGAGAGTTGGGGTCATGGTGGGCCCCATGGGGCAGAGAGTTGGGAGATGATGATGGTCACCATGGAGTTGGAAGATCATGATGGGTGCTGTGGGGCAGAGAGTTGGGGTCATGGTGGGCCCCATGGGGCAGAGAGTTGGGAGATGATGATGGTCACCATGGAGTTGGAAGATCATGATGGGTGCTGTGGGGCAGAGTTGGGGTCATGGTGGGCGCCATGGGGTTGGGAGGCCATGGTGGGTCCCATGGGGCAGAGAGTTGGGAGACGATGATGGTCACCATGGAGTTTAAGATCATGATGGGCGCTGTGGGGCAGAGAGTTGGGCCCACGGTGGGCGCTGTGGGGCCAGGACCCCACACCGTGGCGCCGCAGTTCTCACCCCCCCTCTCTGCCCCACGGCGTCAGGCCACGGAGGAGCCTCCCACCACCACCGAGAACCTCCGGCCCTTCAACCTCGTCATCCCCTTCACCGTCCAGAAGGGCGAGATCACAGGTATGGAGGTGGGAGGGTGTGTGGGGGGGTGGGCGCTGTGGGGCGCAGTGGGGCACGAGGCAGCCCCACACCCCCCCGCCCCACTGCCTGGCTGACGCGGTGGCCCCAGGGGAGGTGCGGATGCCCTCGGGGAAGACGGCGCGACCCAACATCACCGACAACAAGGACGGGACGGTGACGGTGCGCTACGCCCCCACCGAGAAGGGGCTCCACGAGATGGACATCCGCTACGATGGCAACCACATCCCTGGTGAGACCACCACGGGGGGCTACTGGGAGGCACTGGGGGCTACTGGGAGGTGCTGGGGGCTACTGGGAGGCAGCGGGAGGTGGCTGAGCCAGGTTGATGCCACCTCGCCCCGGTTGGGTACCCATGCGCTGAGGACCCCGCTGTGGTGCCGGGTGGCCCCTCTGGGCTTCCTGACCGCCATCTTTGGTGGCCCCAGGGAGTCCCCTCCAGTTCTACGTGGATGCCATCAACCCCCGTCACGTGAGCGCCTACGGGCCGGGGCTGAGCCACGGCATGGTCAACAAGCCCTGCACCTTCACCATCGTCACCAAGGACGCCGGGGAGGGTGAGTGGTGGCCAAGGGGGGGCCACCAGGGGGGTTGGGAAGGTTCTGGAAACCCTGACACCTCCTGACACCCCCACCCCCTCCTGTGGCCCCCCCAGGTGGGCTCTCGTTGGCCGTGGAAGGGCCCTCCAAGGCGGAGATCACCTGCCAGGACAACAAGGACGGGACCTGCACCGTGTCCTACCTGCCCACCGCCCCCGGGGACTACAACATCATCGTCCGCTTCGACGACAAACACATCCCTGGCAGCCCCTTCACCGCCAAGATCACCGGTGAGAGGGGGGGCCCCCCACGGTCTTGGTGACCCCCCCCACCCCACCCCCAAGGTCTTTGAGACCTTCCTATGGCCATAGGGAGCCCTGCGTGGTCATGGGGGCACCTACGGGGTCATGGGGGCACTTGAGCGGTCATGGGGCCAACTACATGGTCATGGGGGCACCTGTAGGGTCATGGGGGCACCTGCGTGGTCATGGGGCCACCTACATGGTCATGGGGGCAGCTGCGTGGTCATGGGGGCACCTACATGGTCATGGGGGCACCTCTGTGGTCATGGGGCCATCTACATGGTCATGGGGCCACCTGAGTGGTCATGGAGGCACCTACGTGGTCATGTGGACACCCACGTGGCCACGGGGGCACCTGTGTGGCCACTGAGAACCCATCACACATCCATGGTGTCCCTGTCCATCCCTGGCCACCAGGAGCCCACAGCATGGCCTTGCCCACCTCTGTGAGGCCACCGGGACCCCACCAACATGGCCGTGGGGACCTCACAGGGCCTTGGGCACCCCATCACACATCTCAGGGGACCTCATGGGGCCTCTTTCACATGGCCTTGAGCACCCTATTCACACCCCACCCCCCCACCGTGACCTTGGGGACCCCAACATCTCCACCCCCACCCCCCTGCCTTGGGTCATTGTCCCCTGGGCCCTGCTGACGTTCCCCTCCCCAGGGGACGATTCCATGCGGACATCCCAACTCAACGTGGGCACCTCGACCGACGTCTCGCTGAAGATCACGGAGACAGACCTGAGCCTGCTGACGGCCAGTATCCGGGCACCATCGGGCAACGAGGAGCCCTGCCTGCTCAAACGGTTGCCCAACCGCCATATTGGTGCGTGGGGGGACCCCACGGGGACACATGGGGACATTTGGGGCAGGGGGTGTAGGGTGGTGGGTGCACAGAGAGGGTGATGTGGGATGTGGGGGTGTGGGATGGGTGGCCCTGTGGTTTTGGGTGCCTGGGGCTTGGTGGCCACGGCCAAGGCATGTTGCTGGTGGCCAGAGGGTTGGGGTGGTGGCCAAGGGTTGGTGGGGGTGGCCAGGGGTGGTGGAGGTGGCCAGGGGGTGGTAGTGGTGGCCACAGAGTGGTGATGGTGACCAGGGGCTGGTGGTGGTGGCTGGTGGAGGTGTCCAGGGAGTGGTGGAGGTGGTGGCCAGGGGCTGCTGATGGTGGTCAGGGCTGGAAGTGGTGGCCAAGGGGTGGTGGAGGTGTCCAGTGGGTGGTGGTGGTTGCCAGGGTCTGGTGGAGGTGTCCAGTGGGTGGTGGAGGTGGCCAGGCCTGGTGGAGGTGGCCAGGGAGTGGTGGAGATGGCCGGGGCTGGAGGCAGTGGCCAAGGGCTGGAGGTGGTGGCCCGGGACTGACAACAGTGTCCCCCCAGGCATCTCCTTCACGCCCAAGGAGGTGGGTGAGCACGTGGTAAGCGTGAGGAAGAGTGGGCAGCACGTCACCAACAGCCCCTTCAAGATCCTGGTGGGCCAGTCGGAGATCGGGGACGCTAGCCGGGTGAAGGTGTGGGGCCAGGGGCTGGCGGAAGGACACACCTTCGAGGTGGCTGAGTTCATCGTGGACACACGCAGCGCCGGTGAGACCACGCAGCCGGGGCCATGGCTAGGGGGAGATGGTGGCCATGGCTGGGATGCGAAGGTAGCCATGGCTGTGGCCAGGGTGGGATGGTGGCCATGGTCATGGCTGAGATAAGTTTGTGGCCATGGTTGTGGCTAGGATGAGGTGGTGGCCATGACCAGGATGAGATGGTGGCCGTGGCTGTGGCTAGAATGAGATGGTGGCCATGGCCAGGATGGGATGGTGGCCATGGCCATGGCCAATGTGGGATGGTTGCTGTGACTGGGGTTGGATGGTGGCCATGGTAGTGGCATGGCCAAGACCCAGCTGGGATGGTGGCCATGGCCGTGACCAGTAGGGGATGGAGGCCTTGGTCATGACTGAGGTAAGTTGGTGGCCATGGTTGTGGCTAGGATGAGGTGGTGGCCATGGCCATGGCCAGGATGGGATGGTGGCCACGATTGTGGCAGGGGTGCGATGGTGGCCATGGCCAGGATGGGATGGTGGCCATGACCGTGGCTGGGGTACGATGATGGCCATGGCCATAGCCAGCATGGGATGGTGGCCATGGCCATGGCCAGGATGAGAGCTGGTGCCCATGGCCAGGACGGGTTGGTGGCCAGCAGGGTTGGGCCATCCCTAAGCATGTCCCCGTGGCTACCTAGGCTATGGGGGGCTGGGCCTGTCCATCGAGGGGCCCAGCAAGGTGGACATCAACTGCGAGGACGTGGAGGACGGCACCTGCAAGGTCACCTACTGCCCCACCGAGCCCGGCAACTACATCATCAACATCAAATTCGCTGACAAACACGTCCCAGGTGGGCTCGGGGGGACACACGGTGGGGTGGCACCAGGGAGGGCTCCCCCGGGTCCTCTCGTGGTGGCCAGGTCCTTGAGGTGGCCCACGTCACCCGCAGGGAGCCCCTTCACGGTGAAGGTGACGGGCGAGGGGCGGATGAAGGAGAGCATCACGCGCCGGCGCCAGGCCCCCTCCATCGCCACCATCGGCAGCACCTGCGACCTCAACCTCAAGATCCCAGGTAGGTCCTGGCCTTCCTCCTCCTCCTCCTCCTCTTCATCCTCCTCCTCCTCCTCTGTGGGGCTCGGGGACGGGCTCGCGTCTCGGCCGCTCCAGCTCTGATTTCCGCCTCCTTCTTCCTTCTCTCCCCCGTGTCCGTCCGTCCTCGTGTCCGTCGGCGTCTGTCCGTGTGTCCGTGGGCGCGTCCGTCCGGTCCCTCCCGTTGGGCCTCTGCCCGCCTGGGGCCTCCCGCCACGCCTCCGGCCTGTCCACACACGTGTCCGCTTGTGCCCGTGGTTGTCCCCGGGGCCACCTGCCGGCGTACCCACCCGTGTCCGTCCATCCCCACGTCCATCCCCATATCCATCCTTGGCTCCGTCCATCCATGTCTCCATCCCTGTGTCCATCCATGTCTCCATTGTCTCCATCCCTGTCTCCAATCATCCCCATGTCCATCCCTGTCTCCACCCTTGTCTCCATCCTTGTGTCCATCCATCCTGGTCTCCATCCACCCGTGTCTCCATCCTCGTGTCCATCCATGTCTCCATCCATGTCTCCAACCATCCCCACATCCACCCCCATCTCCATCCCTTGACTCCATCCATGTCTCCATTTTCGTCTCCATCCTTGTGTCCATCCCCATCCTGGTCTCCATCCACCCATGAATCCATCCCTGTCTCCATCCTTGTGTCCATCCATCTTGGTCTCCATCCGCTTTTGCCTCCATCCTTGTGTCCATCCCCATCCCTGTCTCCATCCATGTCTCCAACCATCCCCATGTCCACCCCCATCTCCATCCCTTGACTCCACCCATCCCTTGTCTCCATCCATCCATGACTCCAACCATCTCCATCCCTGTGTCCACCCTTGTCTCCATCTTTGTTTCCATCCTTCTGTCCATCCATCCTGGTCTCCATCCACCCATGTCTCCGTCCATGTCTCCAACCATCCCCACGTCCACCCCAATCTCCATCCCTTGTCTCCATCCATCCATGACTCCAACTGTCTTCATCCCTGTGTCCACCCTTGTCTCCATCCATCTTTGTCTCCACCCTTGTCTCCATCCCTGTGTCCATCCCTGTGTCCATCCTTGTCTCCATCCATCCTGGTCTCCATCTATCCATCACTCCAACCGTCTCCATCCTGGTCTCCATCCATCCCTGTCTCTATCCCTGTCTCCAACCATCCCCACGTCCATCCCCATCTCCATCCCTTGACTCCATCCATCCGTGTCTCCATCCTGGTCTCCATCCCTCCATGACTCCAACCATCTCCACCCTTGTCTCCATCCATCTTTGTCTCCACCCCTGTGTCCACCTTTGTCTCCATCCTGGTCTCCATCCACCCGTGTCTCCCTCCTCCCCCCGGCTCCTCCCCGTCCCCGCCCCGCGCCGCCGCCAGGGAACTGGTTCCAGATGGTGTCGGCGCAGGAGCGCCTGACGCGCACCTTCACGCGGAGCAGCCACACCTACACGCGCACCGAGCGCACCGAGATCAGCAAGACGCGCGGCGGCGAGACCACGCGGGAGGTGCGGGTGGAGGAGTCCACCCAGGTCGGCGGGGACCCCTTCCCCAACGTCTTCGGGGGCTTCCTGGCCCGCGAGGGCCTGGGCTCCTTCGGGCCCCTCGCCCGCGCCCAGGAGGGTGGGTGCAACCACGGGGGGGAGGGGGGGAGGGGCTTGCACGAGGGGTGAGTGTGAGCCAGGAGCTGCGAGGGCAGGGGAGGGGGCTTGCAGGGGGGCTGGGGGGGCATGAGGGGCGAGTGTGCAAGGGAGGGGGCTTGCACGAGGGCTGAGTGTGCAAGGCAGGGGCTTGCACGGGGGCTGTGTGCACTAGTGTGTGAGAGAGGGCTTGCACGGGGGCCGGGGGTGCACGGGGGCTGAGTGAGCAGGGGAGGGGGCTTGCACAAGGGGTGAGCGTGTAAGGGAAAGGCTTCTACAGGGCTGAGTGTGCAAGGGAGTGCACTTGTACAAGGGCTGAGCGTGCAAGGGAGGGGCTTGTACAGGGATGAGTGTGCAAGGGAGGGGCTTGCAAGGTCACTGGGGGTTCACAAGGACTGAGTGTGCAAGGGAGGGGGCTTGCACGGGGGCTGTGTGTGCAAGGGAGGGGCTTGCACAGGCACTGGGGGTGCACAAGGGCTGAGTGTGCAAGGGAGGGGGCTTGTACAGGGCTGAGTGTGCAGGGGAGTGCACTTGCATGGGGCTGAGTGTGCAGGGGAGGGGGCTTGCACAAGGGCTGAGTGTGCAAGGGAGGGGCTTGCACAGACACTGTGTGTGTGCAGGGCACAAGGGCTCGGTGCTCTTGCACGTGGCAGTGCGCTTGCACAGGGGCTGTATGTGCTCACGAGGGCTGCATGCCCTCGCACGAGGGCCATGTGCTCACACCCAGGGCCAGCATGCCCCCCCCCCCCATCCCACGAGGCCTCACACGAGGCCAGGCCACGCACTTGTGCCCCACGAGCTCTGGGCCACACTCGGGCGCACGAGGCTGCCTTTGCACGCTCACAGAGCGGGTGTGCGCCCCTCGCACGGGGACGTGTGCGCAGGAGGGGGGGACAACGCTGGAGCGGGGCCCTTCGCACACACGTGCACGAGCGGGTGTGCACGCTCATGGGGGTGGACGTGTGCGAGTGTGCGCGTGTCCTTTGCACGAGGGTGTGTGCGCGGGTGGGTGTGTGAGCGCACACGGGTGTGCATGGCCTCAGCATGAGGGTGCGGACTGACGGGGTGTCGGGGTGACAGGGTGACAAGGTGACAGGGTGATGGGGTGACAGGGTGCTGGGTCCTCGGGTGACAGGGTGCCCTGGTGACATGTGGCACCTGGTGACAGGGTGACGTGGTGATCAGGTGGTGGGGTGACACAGTGACAGGGTGACACGGTGACATGTGGCACCTGGTGATGGGGTGGCAGGGTACTGGGGTGACAGGGTGCCTTGATGCCAGGTTGCCATGGTGACATGGTGCCGGGGTGATGGGGTGACATAGTGACCGGGGGTGACATGGTGCCAGTCTGACGTGGTGACAGGGGGACAGTGTGATGGGGTGCCCTGGTGCCAGGTGACAGGGTGATGGAGTGAAATGGTGCCGGGATGCCAGGTGACATGGTGACAGGCTGATGGGGTGACAGGGTGCCAGGATGTCATGGTGCCATGGTACCATGGTGATAGGGTGATGAGGTGACAGGGTGCCATGGTGCCAGGTGATGGGGTGACATAGTAACAGGGTGCCAGGGTGCCCTGGTGACATGGCGATGGGTGATGGGGTGACAGGGTGCCATGGTGACAGGGTGATGGGGTGCCATGGTGACAGGGTGAGGTGGTGACAGGGGGCCATGGTGACAGGTGACAGGGTGCCGGGGTGCCCTGGAGCCACAACACCCCGTCACTGGGCTATGGGGGTGCTGGGGCTCTACCAGACCGCCCAGCGGGGGGGACCGCAGAGGTGCCACCGCCGGGGGGGGGGTGACACGACTGTGTGTGTGTGTGTGTCCCCTCCCGCAGGCGAGGCGTCCCCCCAGGAGCTGTCGGCGCAGGTGCTGAGCCCCTCGGGGCAGCGCTTTGAGGCCGAGGTGGTGGCGGGGGGCGCGGGGGTCTACAGCGTCCGCTTCGTGCCCCAGGAGATGGGGCCTCACACCGTCAGCGTCAAGTACCGGGGGCAGCACGTGCCCGGCAGCCCCTTCCAGTTCACCGTGGGGCCCCTGGGCGAGGGGGGCGCCCACAAAGTGCGGGCGGGGGGCACCGGCCTCCAGAGGGGCGTGGCCGGAGTGCCAGGTACTGGGGGGGGTGTGGGGGCAATAGAGGGGGATGTGGGGGCCATGGGGGGGATGTGGGGGGGTATGGGGGGGGGTGGGGGGGAGATGGGGGGATGTGGGGGCAATGGGGAGCTATGGGGGGGATGTGGGGGCAATAGGGGGGATGTGGGGGCCATGGGGGGGCTATGAGGGGGCTATGGGGGGGATGTGGGGGGGTGTGGGGGAAATGGGGGGATGTGAGGGCAATGGGGGGGCTATGGGGGGGATGGGGGGGGCAATGGGGGCGTGTGGGGGAGATGGAGGGATGTGGGGGCAATGGGGGGTGTGGGGGAGATGGGGGGATGTGGGGGCAATGGGGGACGATGGGGGCAATGGGGGAGGATGTGGGGGCATTTGGGGGGCTGTGGGTGCACTGGGGGGGGCGGTGGGTGCATTCGGGCCTCTGTGGGCGCAGGGGCCGTGGGGCCGTGGCGGGTAGGGGTGACGCTGGCCCGGGGGGTGCGGGTGGGGGCCGGGGGCACCCATGGGTGTCTGTGTGTGTGTCCCCCCCCCGCCCCCCCCAGCCGAGTTCAGCATCTGGACGCGGGAGGCGGGCGCGGGGGGTCTCTCCATCGCCGTGGAGGGGCCCAGCAAGGCCGAGATCGCCTTCGAGGATCGCAAGGACGGGTCCTGCGGCGTCTCCTACCTCGTCCAGGAGCCCGGTGGGTCTGGGGGGGGGCCCCTGCACCCCCCAACCCCCCCCGGGGGTCCCCTGCACTCCCCAACCCCCCATCCCGGACCCCCCCAAACACACACACACCCGCCCCCCACCAGGGTTGTGCCCGACGGGGGGGAGCGGGACCCTCGTGCAAGGTGGGACCCACGGGGGAGGGGGTCCCCAGGGGAGGGTGACACCAAGTGAGGGTGTCACCAGGTGAGGGTGTCCCCAGGCAAGGGGTCCCCAAGTGAGAGTGTCCCCAAGTGAGGGTGTTCCTGGGCAAAGATGTCCCCAAATGAGGGTGTCTCCGGGTGAGGGTGACACCAAGTGAGGGTGTCACCAGGTGGGGGTGTCCCCTGGCAAGGGGTCCCCACATGAGGGTGTCCCTGGGCAAAGGTGTCCCCAGGGGAGGGTGTCCCCAAGTGAGGGTGTTGCTGGGCAAAGGTGTCACCAGGTGAGGATGACACCAAGTGAGGGTGTCCCCAGGCAAATGGTCCCCAAGTGAGAGTGTCCTCAGAGGAGGGTGTTCCCTGGCAAGGGGTCCCCACATGAGGGTGTCCCCGTGTGAGGGTGTCCCCGAGTGAGGGTGTCCCCATGGGCGGGTGTCCCTATGTGAGATGGTGGCACCAGGGATGTGGCCATGGGGACGTGGCCACAGGGTGGTGGCACTAGGGACATGGCCATGGGGCGTCGCTGTGGGGTGGTGGCATCAGGGTGTCCCCGTGCGAGGTCCCCCCCTCTGTCCCAGGTGACTACGAGGTCTCCATCAAGTTCAACGAGGAGCACATCCCCGACAGCCCCTTCGTGGTGCCCGTGGCCTCCCACTCCGATGACGCCCGGCGCCTCACTGTCACCAGCCTCCAGGTACCCGGGGACACAGGGACACCCCCTGGGGTCTCCAGACATCCCCCCCCCCCCCGCCTCGCGTTCCCCATGGGTGACACCTTGTGTCTCTGGGACACTCTTAGGACACCGCCCCCGCTCATGGTGCCACCTCTGGTGCCCCCCTGTGCTGACCCCCTGTCACCCCTGGGGCCTGTGTCACCCCTGGGTGACACCTTGTGTCCAGGTGGCACCCTTGGGTCTCCTCTGTCACCCTTGTGTTCCCCGTGTCACCCCTGGGCCACCTTATGCCCCTGTGGCACCCTTGGGATCACCCCCACCCCAGCGCCACCCCTGGGTCCCCCATGTCACCCCTGGACCACCTTCCACCCATGTGACACCCTTGGGACCCCCTCCAGTGCCACCCCTGGGTCCCCTGTGTCACCCCTGGGCCACCTTGTGCCCATGTGACACCCTTGAGACCCCCTCCAGTGCCACCCCTGGGTCCCCTGTGCCACCCCTAGGTCCCCCATGTCACCCTTGGGCCACCTTGCGCCCATGTGACACCTTTGAGACCCCCTCCAGTGCCACCCCTGGGTCCCCCATGTCACCCCTGGGCCACCTTACACCCACATGACACCCTTGGGATCCCCGCCTTACGCCACCCTTGGTGCCACCTCCTCATGTCCCCCTTGGGACCGCCCCTGGTGTCACCCCCATGCCCTGCCCCCGCCCCCCCTGAGCCCCCCGGCCGCCCGGGGGTGGGTGCCAGCGCTGTGTCCCCGCAGGAGACGGTGACAGTGAACCAGCCGGCGTCCTTCGCCGTGCAGCTGAACGGGGCGCGTGGCGTCATCGACGCCAAAGTGCACACACCGGCCGGCGTCGTGGAGGAGTGCTACGTGTCCGAGCTGGACAGCGGTGGGACACGGGGACACGGGGCGTGGGGACAGGGGGATATGGGACACAGGATGTGGGGACACAGGGACATGGGACAGGGGGACACAGGGACACGGGATGTGGGACATGGGGGCATGGGGTGTGGGACACAGGACACAGGAATATGGGACATGGGGATATGGGGACACAGGGACAAAGGACATGGGAGGGGACACGGAGCGTGGGACACAGGACTCAGGGATGTGGGGTGTGGGGACACGGGAACCTGGAGCATGGGGACAGGAGGACATGGGGCAAGGGGATATGAGGACATGGGGCTTGGGGACATGGGGATGCAGGGCGTGGGGACACGGGGACATGGGGATGCAGGGACATGGGGTGTGGAGGTTGGGGATGTGGGGACACAGGGACACGGGGTGTGGACAGGGGGATGCAGGGACATGAGGAGGTGGGGGTGTGGGGACACGGGGTGTGGGGACACAGGGATGCAGGGATGTGGGGGCTTGGGGACATGGGGACATGGACATGGGGGATGCAGGGATATGGGGACATGGGGACATGGGGATGTGGACATCGGGTGTGGGGACACGGACATGGGGATGTGGGGCCATGGGGGCGTGGGGACGAGGACACGGGGGATGCAGGGACACAGGCACACGGGGACACAGGGACATGGGGACGTGGGCACAGGGGTGTGGGGACACAGGGCCACAGCACCGGGACGGGCGGTGACACGGTGGCCCCGCAGACAAGTACGCCATCGGGTTCCTGCCGCGGGAGAACGGGGTCCACTCCATCGACCTGCGCTTCAACGGGCGCCACGTGCCCGGGAGCCCCTTCAACATCCGCGTGGGCGAGCAGAGCCAGGCCGGGGACCCCGGGCTCGTCACCGCCTACGGCCCCGGCCTCGAGGGGGGACTCACAGGTGACACCGCTGGCGGGGAACCCGCCTCGGGGCCGAGGAGGGTGGCGGGGACACAGCCACGGTCAAGGCTGTGGCTGTGGGAGGGTGGTGGCGGGGACGTGGCCGTGGGGTGGTGGCACTAAGGACGTGGCCGGGTGATGTGGCTGTGGGGTGGTGGCACTGGGGATGTGGCCATGGGGACGTGGCCAAGTCCATAGGGTGGTGGCACTGGGGACACGGCCGTGGGGTGGTGGCCATGAGGCCATGGCTGTAGCACAGTGGCAGTGGGGCCATGGCCATGAGGTGGTGGCCATGGGGACACGCCCATGGGGTGGCAGCCATGGGCTGGTGGCAGCGGAGCTGTGGCCATGGGGTGGTGGCTTTGAGGTGGTGGCCGTGGGAATGTAGGGACATGGCCCTGGGCTGGTGGCCGTGGGCTGGTGGCCATGGGCTGGTGGCCATGAGGTGGTGGCCATGGGATGGTGGCCGTGGTGTGGTGGCCATGCATGAGGTGGTGGCCATGGGATGGTGGCCATAGGGTGGTGGCCACGGCGTGGTGGCCATGGGGACATGGCCATAGGGTGGTGGCCGTGGGCTGGTGGCCGTGGGGCCAGCACCTGACCCCACCCGGCGCAGGCGTGTGCTCGGAGTTCCTGGTGAAGACGGCCAACGCGGGGGCGGGGGCACTGGCCGTCACCATCGACGGCCCCTCCAAGGTCAAGCTGGACTGCGTGGAGTGCGCCGAGGGCCACCGCGTCACCTACACCCCCATGGCCCCCGGCAACTACCTCATCTCCATCAAGTACGGTGGCCCCCACCACATCGTCGGTAGCCCCTTCAAGGCCAAGGTCACCGGTACGGAGCAGGGGGGGTGGGGATGGGTCACAGGGGGTCCCCAGGGTGACATGGTGGAGGGTCCTTGGGGTGACAAGATGGCTCCCCCAAGGTCACATGCTGGGGACCCCCAGGGTGACAGGATGGGGGTCCCTGGGCCGGGGCGGGGGGGGGGGTGGGGGGGTGCAGCGTGGTGGTTTCCCCAGGGGGGTCCCCCCAGACCGTGGTGACAGTGTCCCCGTGTGTCCCCCCCCTGCAGGCCCGCGTCTGTCGGGGGGTCACAGCCTGCACGAGACGTCGACGGTGCTGGTGGAGACGATGACGCGGGGGGGGACGGCGTCGCGGGGCCCCCCCGCTTTCGGGGGGCTCCCCAAGTTCTCCTCGGACGCGGGGAAGGTGGTGGCGCGGGGGCCGGGCTTGGCCACCGCCTTCCTGGGCCAGAAAAACCACTTCACCGTGGACTGCAGCAAGGCCGGTGCGTAGGGGGGGGGTCCTGGGGGGGTCCTGAGGGTCCTGGGGGGGGTCTAGAGGGGTCCTGAGGGGACCTGGGGGGTCTAGAGGGGACCCGGGGGGTCCTGGGAGGGAAGGGGAGGGGTTAGCAGGGGGGTCTGGAGGGACACAGTGGGTCAGAGAAGGGTCTCCGGGGGTCTTGGGGGGGGTCTGGCAGGTCCTGGGGGGGTCCTGAGGAGTCCTGGGGGGTGTAGAGGGGACCGGGGGGGGTCCTGGGGGGCCTGGGAGGAAGGGGAGGGGTCAACAGGGGGGTCTGGGGGGGGTCTGGGATCAGCGGGGGGGACACAGTTGGTCAGAGAGGGGTCTCCAGGGGTCCTGGGGGGGGTCCTGGGGGGGTCTAGAAGGGACCTGGGGGGGCCTGGGAGGGAAAGGGAGGGGTTAGCAGGGGGTCTGGGGTCCGGGGGGGGACACAGTGGGTCAGAGGGGGGTCCCCAGGGATCTTGGGGGGGGTCCCAGTGGGTCCTGGGGGGATCTCAAGGGGTCTGGGATGGCTCAAAAGGGCGGTTTGGGGGGGTCCGGGGGGGGACATATTGGGTCAGAGTCCCCAGGGTTCTTGGGGGTGGGTGGTGGGTCTTGGGGGGGGTCCGGGGGGGTCTGGGGCGGGTCTCAAGGGGTCCTGGGAGGGGATGGCTCAACAGGGGGGATCTGGGGACAGGGTGAGGTCCCGGGGGGGTGCTGGGGGGTGACTGGGGGGGTTCTGCGGTCTCAAGGGCGGGGTGAGGACCCAGCACCGCCCCCCCCTCGCCCCCCCCAGGCACCAACATGCTGATGGTGGGGGTGCACGGCCCCAAGACCCCCTGCGAGGAGGTTTACGTCAAGCACGTGGGCAACCGGGTCTACAACGTCACCTACACGGTGAAGGAGAAGGGGGACTATGTCCTCATCCTGCGCTGGGGCGACGACAACGTCCCCGGCAGCCCCTACCGTGTCACCGTCCCCTGACCCCCCCCAAGCCCAGAGCTGATGGGGCACAGGAGGGGGGGGACCCTGGGGGGGCCCAAAGGGGTCCCGGACCCACCAATAAAGCACTGGGAGACTCTCAGGGTGATGTGTGTGCTGGGGGGGGGCTGTTGGGGGGGGACAGGGGGGTTCTGGGGGGATCTGGGGGGTTCTGGGAGTGTCCTGGGGGGTCCTGGGGGGGCCAAAGTGGTCCTGGACCCCCCAATAAAGCACTGGGGGAGGCTCTGGGGGTGATGTGTGTGTTGGGGGGGGTGGATGGGGGGAGCTGGGGGGTCCTGGGGGGGTTCTGGGGGGTCCTGGGGGGGCCCAAAGTGGTCCTGGACCCCCCAATAAAGCACTGGGGGAGGCTCTGGGGGTGATGTGTGTGCTGGGGGGGGGACTTGGGGGTCCGGGGCAGGACACGGGGGTCCCGGGCGGTGCGGTTGGGGGGGGCTGTACCTGAAGCGGGGGGGTGTCACCCCAGGGCCCCCTCAAGGGCACGGGCGCACTGCGCATGCGCGCGGCCGCCCCCCCAGGGGCGGGCAGGGGCGTGACCAGAACCGATGTGGGCGTGTCCGGCCGGTGTGGGCGTGGCCAGCGCTAACCAACACGGGGGGGGCGGGGCGAGAGCGTCGTTGCCGAGGTAACGGCGGCCGTAAGGGGCGTGTCCTTCCCGCGGGGGGCGTGGGCAGCTCTAACGAGCAGCGCTGAGAGCGGGGCGAGAGCGTCGTTGCCGCGGTAACGGCGGCCGTAAGGGGCGTGGGCACGCAGCCGCGCATGCGCGGTGGCTTCTTCCGGGCGGTGCGGCCTGTGGCGGTGCCGGCGGCGCCATGTCGGGGCGCGGGAAGCTGATCGCGGTGTTGGGCGACGAGGACACGGTGACCGGGTTCCTGCTGGGCGGCGTGGGCGAGCTGGACAAGCACCGCAAACCCAACTTCTTGGTGGTGGAGAAAGAAACCAGCTTGGCTGAAATCGAGGAGACCTTCCGGTAGGCCCCGTTGCGGCGGGGCGGGAGGGGGGTGCTGAGGGGACGGGGGGTCTGTGGGTGCTGACCCCGCCCGGCCCGGCAGGAGCTTCCTGAACCGGGAGGACATCGGGATCATCCTGATCAGCCAGTGCCTGGCCGAGCTCATCCGGCACGCCGTGGAGGCCCACGCGCGGCCGCTGCCCGCTGTCCTGGAGATCCCCTCCAAGGAGCGGCCCTACGACCCCAGCAAGGACTCGGTCCTGCGCCGCGCCCGCGGCCTCTTCACCCCCGACGACCTTCGCTAGAGACACCCCCGCACCACAAAACCAGCACTCGCACCCCCCCACCCACCGGCGACCCGCTTTGGGGGGGCTGGGCGGTCCCTGATTCGCCCTGGGGGGTTCATGTCCCACCCCAGGGTGCTGCTGGGGGCCCCCAGCCCATCCTAGGGGGTCCTAATCCCACCCCAGGGTGCCCCCGGGGGTCCCCATCCCACCCCACGGTGCTGCTGGGGACCCCCCACCCCATTCTAAGGGGTTCTAACCCTACCCCAGGGTCCCTGTCCCACCCCAGGGTGCTCCCAGGGGTCTATATCCCTCCCCAGGGTGCTGCTGGGGACCCCCACCCCAGGGTCTCCTGTCCCACCCCGGGGGTCCACACCCCACCCCAGGGCCCCCTGTCCCACCCCAGGGTGCCCCCGGGGGTCCCCATCCCAATCCAGGGTCCCCTGTCCCACCCCAGGGTGCTGCTGGGGACCCCCCACCCCATCCTAAGGGGTCCTAACCCCACCACAGGGTCCTCATCCCACCCCAGGGTGCCCCCGGGGGTCCCCACCCCACCCTAATGGGGTCCCCAGTCCCACCCCAGGGTGCCCCTGGGGGTCCCCACCCTATCCTAGGGGGTCCTAACCCCATCCCAGGGTCCCTGTCCCACCCCAGGGTGCCCCCAGGGGTCCCCACCCCACCCTTGGGGGTCCCTATCCCACCCCAGGGTGCCCCCAAAGATCCTCACCCCACCCCAGGGTGCCCCTGGGGGTCCCCACCCCACCCTAGGGGGTCCCAATCCCACTTTTGGGGTCCCTGCCCCATGCCAGGGTGCCCCCAAAGGTCCCCACCCCAGGGTGCTGCCGGGGTCCCGTGACACCGGCTCAGCCGTCCCGTGACGGGCGCGGGAAGGGGAAGTGCTGCCTGTCCCTGCCGGTCCCTGCCTGTCCCTGCCCGCCACGGCCGGGGGCAGGGGGGGAGGAGCCGCCCTGGGGGGTGGGGGGGGACACCCCAAGGACACGGGGTGTGCTGTGACCCCCCCAATGTTGTGTGTCCCCAACACGTGCTGACACCCTCAGCGCCTGCTCAGCTCTTGTGGGTCGCGCCGTGGGGCTGGGAGGGGAGGAGGGGGGTGGGACATGCTGTGGGGCAGGGGGGGACAGGGACACGCTATGAGGCATGGAGGGGTGCTGGGGGGCACAGGGACACGCTGTGGGGCACGGAGGGACACGCAATGGGGCACAGGGGGGACAGGGACATGCTATGGGGTACAGGGGGGACACTGTGGGGCATGGGGGGGACAGGGACATACTATGGGGCACGGGGGGGAGGAGGACATGTTATGGGGCAGGGGGGAGGGACAGGGACACGGCATGGGGGACAGGGACACGCTATGGGGCACGGGGGAGGCAGGGACACACTATGGGGCACAGGGGGACAGGAACATGCTACGGGGTGGGGGAGACACTGTGGGGCACAGGGGGGACAGGGACATGCTATGGGGCACAGGGGGACATGAGGACATGCTATGGGGCAGGGGGGAGGGACAGGCACACGCTATGGGGCACAGGGGGATAGGGACACGCTACAGGGTGGGGGGGACACTGTGGGGCACAGGGGGGACAGGGACGCACTATGGGGCACGGGGGGACATGAGGACATGCTATGGGGCAGGGGGGAGGGACAGGGACACGCTATGGGGCACAGGGACATGCTGTGGGGCAGGGAACATGAGGACGCTGTGGGGCACAAGGACACGCTATGGGGTGGGGGGACACTATGGGGCACAGGGGGGACAGGGACACACTGTGGGGCGGGGGACACGCTATGGGGTGGAGGGGGACAGTGACGCCGCCCCACAACCCCCACATGGGGGGCAGGGCTGTGTGGGGCCCCCCCCACTGCAGGGTGTGGGGCTGTGCCGGGGGGCGGGGGGAGCACCGCGCACACGTGTGGTGGGTGGGTGGACACATGTGTGTGAGCACCCAGACACTTGTGTGCAAACGGGTGAGTCCATGCACACGCGTGTGTGTCCAGGGAGGCCCCTACAGACACACGTGTGTGCATGGACACATGTGAGGCCAATATGGACACACATCTGTGCACACGCATGTACATGGACACATATAAGGCCCACAGAGACACACGTGTGCACACACATGTGCACAGACACTTGTGAGGTCTGTGTGGACACACGCATGTGCACGGACATGTGCGAGGCCCACATGGACACTTGCGTGTATATGGACACATGCGAGGCCCATATGGACACACGTGTGTGCACGGACATGTGAGACCCTTACGGACACATGTGTGCACATGTGTGTGCACGGATATGGGCGAGGCCCTTACAGACACGTGTGTACACGGATACCTGAGGCCCACATGGACACTTGTGTGTACAGACATGTGAGGCTGATACAGACACGTGTGTGCACATGTGTGTACATGGACACATATGAGGCCCATACGGACACGTGTGTGTGCACAGATGTGTGCGAGGCCCATATGGACACACATGTAGACAGGCACATGTGAGGCCTGTACCGACACGTGAGACCTGTACAGACACATGTGTGTGCACATGCATGTACACAGACATGTGCAAGGCCCATATGGACACACGTGTGTGCACAGACATGTGTGAAGCCCTTATGGACACATGTGTGTGCACACATGTCTGAGGCCCATAGACACACACATGTGTGCACACGTGTGTACATGGACACGTTTGAGGCCCAGACACATGCGTGTGCAGACACATGTGAGGCCCATACGGATACATGTGTGTGCACAGACACATGAGGCCCATAGAGACACATGTGTGTGCACATGCGTGTACATGAACACATGAGGCCCATACAGGCACGTGCACACACATGTACATGGACACGTGAGGCCAGTATGGACACACGCATGTAGATGGGCACATGTGAGGCCCGTATAGACGTGTGTGCACACATATGTACACAGACATGTGTGAGGCCCATCTGGACACACGTGTGTACACAGACATGTGGGGCCCTCATGGACACACGTGTGTGCACACACATCTGAGGCCTGTAGAGACACACGTGCACACGTGTGTGCACAGACACATGAGGCCTGTACACACACGTACACAGACACATCTGAGGCCCATAGAGACACACACGTGCACATGTGTGTGCACACACGAGGCCTGTGCAGCCACACGCATGTACACAGACACACCTGAGCCCTGTACAGACACGCGTGTGCACACGCGTACAGACACACACGCGTGTGCAGAGACACGTGCGAGGCCCATAGAGACCCACGCGTGTGCACGGGCACATGTGAGGCCCACACAGACACACGCGTGATCCCGGGCACGTGTGCACACGCGTGTGCACACCCCCGCCCACCCCCCACCCTCCCCCCCCCCCCGTTTTGATCCTCTTTGGCCCCAAAGCGGCTTAACGGGGCTCAGCGCCAGGACACGCCCCTCCCCCCGCCCCTCCCCCACCCGCCCCTCCCCTGCCTGCACTTTTTTGGGGGGAGGGCGGTGTGGGGGGAGGTGGTAGCTGCCAGGACAGGCAGGGGGTACCCCAGGTGGTACAGGCAGGGGTAGGGTGGGCAGGGGACACCCCAGGTAGGACAGGCAGGGGATAGGGCAGGCAGGGTGGGCAGGGGACACCCCAGGCAGGGATAGGACAGGCAGGACAGGCAGGGGACACCCCAGGCAGGGCAGGCAGTACAGGTAGGGGATAGTACAGGCAGGGCAGGCAGGAGATAGGGCAGGTAATTCAGGCAGGGTAGGCCGCACAGGCAGGTGATACCCCAGGCAGGGCAGGCAGGGGATACCCCAGGTAGTGCAGGCAGGGATAGGACAGGCAGGGGGTAGGCCAGGCAGGGCAGGCAACACAGGCAGGGGATAGCACAGGCAGCACAGGCAGGGATAGGACAGGCAGCACAGGCAGCACAGGCAGGGATAGGACAGGCAGGGGATAGGGCAGGCAGGGATCGCACAGGCAGGGGATAGCACAGGCAGGGATGGGACAGGCACAGGCAGGGATAGGACAGGCAGGGGATAGCACAGGCAGGGATAGGACAGGCAGGGGATAGCACAGGCAGGGATAGGACAGGCAGGGGATAGCGCAGGCAGCACAGGCAGGGCAGCCCCGCCCCCCGCGGCTCAGGCCGCCCCCGCTGATCCGCCCCCCCCGTCCCGGCCCGGGCAGGGGCAGCAGCGCCGGGGGCGGCGGCGCCGGGCAGGTACCGGGGGGGGCTGGGGGGAGGGGAGACACCACACACCCCCCCGAGGGACCCCCGGGACACCCCTCACCCCCCAACGCGAGTGGGGGGATGCCGGGGGGGGCAGAATGGGGGGACGCCCCGTGCCGGGGAGGGGTGTCGGGGTGGCAGATGGGGACAGACAGACCCTCCCCCCCCCCCGCCCTAATTACCTGCAGCTAATTAAGGGGGGAGGGGACGCACACACGCCATATGGTCCCCACCCCTGCAGACCCCATGGCCGGGGGGGGGACGGGGGGGGACGACAGGGAGCAGACACCGACCCCCAACCACTGAGGCTGGTGAGACCCCGGGGGATGGGGACACCCTGGGGACACCCGGGGGACACCCCGGGGATGGCGGCACCCAGACATGGGGGGACCCTCAGATGGGGACAGGGGTGGGGACACCGGGGGGGGGGACATGGATGTGGGGACCCCCGTGGATGGGGACAGTGGTGGGGACACAGACGTGAGGACCCCGGGGGGGGGACAGAGATGGGGACATGGATGTGGGGACCCTCAGATGGGGACAGGGGTGGGGATTCTGGGGAGGGGGACAGGGGTGGGGACACGGATGTGGGGACCCCAGGGGGAGGGGACACGGATATGGGGACCCCGGGGGGGGACAGAGATGGGGACATGGATGAGGGGACCCTCAGATGGGGACAGGGGTGGGGAACCCGGGGGGGGGGGTGGGACGGGATGGACAGGGATGGGGACACAGTTATGGGGACCCAGGGTTGGGGACATGGCCATGGGGACCCCCCCACGGCTGGGGACAGGGTTGGGGACATGGATGTGGGGACCCCAGGGGGAGGGGACCCTCGGATGGGGACAGGGATGGGGACACGGGGGTGGGGTCCCAGGGGAGGGGCCCCGGGGGTGGCAGTGGCCGATGGGACACGGAGATGGGGGTGCAGGGGACAAGGGACACTGAGCGGGGGGTGACAGCCCCCCCCAATTTGTGTGTCGTGTCGTGTGTGTGTCCGTCCCCCCCCATCGGCTGCAGGCTGCCACCGAGGGCCCCGTCCCTGTCCCCATCCCTGTCCCCATGGCAGCACCGTCCTGCCTGGCCCTCCTGGCCACCTGCCTGGTGCTGCAGCTAGCCACGGGTGAGCGTGGGCAGGGGGGACACTGGGGACACTGGGGATGGGAGGGGGGCAGTGGGCTGGGAGGGACCCAGTGGCTGGTGGGGACCCTGGGGGGTGGGGACCCTGGAGTTGGGGACCGTGAGGGTGACAATGGGGACCCCTAGGGACATGGGGACCTTGGGGACAGGGTCACCAGTGGGTGGGGACCCTGGGGGTGACAACCATGGGAGATGGGGACCCCAAGGGACATGGGGACCCTGGGGATGGGGTCACCAGGGGATGGGGGACCTGGGGGTGACAACCATGAGAGATGGGGACCCCAAGGGAGACATGGGGACCTTGGGGACAGGGTCACCATGGGATGGGGACCATGGGGGTGGCAACTATGGTACATGGGGACCCTAGGGATGGCATCATCAGGGGATAGGGACCCCAAGGTACATGGGGACCATGGGGGTGGTGTCACCAGGGGATGGGGACCCCAAGGTCCCCATGGCCCTTGGGGACAGGGTCACCAGAGGATGGGGGGCCTGGAGTTGGGGACCCTGGGGGTGGCAGTTGTGAGAGTTGGGGACCCCAAGGGACATGGGGACCTTGGGGACAGGGTCACCAGGGAATGGGGACCATGATGTTGGGGACCCTGGGGGTGGCAGCCATGGGAGATGGGGACAGGGGGGGATACAAGGGACAGGGTCACCAGGAGATGGGGACCCCAAGGGCCATGGGGACCTTGGGAAGGGGGTCACCAGGGGATGGGGGACCCTGGCGACGGGGACATGGGGACCCTGGCGATGACGCTGTAGGGGACAGGGACCCCCCCCAGGGCCACGTGCCACCCCGGGGGCTGTGGTGTCCCTGAGCCGTGGCGGTGGCCGCAGCCGGGGGTGACGGGTGCAGCGGCTTCGGGAACCTCTTCACGGCCATCGCGGAGAACAGCGCCCACGGGAGCCTGGTGGCCCGGCTGCCGGTGGCCGCGGGGGACGCGGGCGGGGCCACGCTGCGCCTCTGCCTGGCCGGTGCCGATGCTGCCTGGTTCTACCTGGACGGACGCAGCGTCCGCCTCAACGTCTCGGACGGGCGGGAGCTGGACCGCGAGGTGCTGCCACCCCACCCCTACCCCAGCCCCCCAACCCCAACCCAACCCAACTCAACCCAACCCAACCCAACCCAACTCAACCCAACCCAACTCAACCCAACCCAACCCAACCCAACTCAACCCAACCCAACCCAACTCAACCCAACTCAACCCAACCCCCCCCAGCCCATTGGGGTCCTCCCAGCTCCAGCCACCCCTCCCTGTTCTGTCCTTCTGTCTGTCCTGGGTCTATCCTGGGTCTCTCCTCCACCCACCCGTGTCCATCCCGTGTCCATCCCATGTCTGTCCATCCATCCTGGGTCCATCCTCCGTCCACCCACCTGTGTCCATCCCGTGTCCATCCCGTGTCTGTCCCATGTCCATCCTCTGTCCATTCCGTGTCCATCCCATGTCCATCCTCCACCCTGGGTCCACCTGGGTCCCTCCTCCAACCCCCCTTCATCCATCCTGCATCCCATGTGCGTCCATCTGCTTCCATCCATCATCCATCCACCCGTGTCCATCCCGTGTCCATCCCATATCCGTCCATCCTCCACCCCTCCGTCACCACCCTCCATCTTGTGTCCATCCTGCGGGACCCCCTGGGGGGGTGTCCCTGTGTGGGGCAGCCCCTCACCCCCTCCCCACGCCGTGTCCCCCTCTGTGACGCCCCGTCCCCGGCAGGAGCTGGAGTCCCCAGTGCTGATGGTGGCCCTGACGTGCACCGAGGACGGCTTCTCCCCGGTACGGCCACCGTGCCCGCGGGGACCCCCAGGGGGGGCACCAGGTGTCCCCTGGGACACGGTCCCACCCTGGGTCACCCCCCTGTCCCCCCCCCCGGCAGGTCGAGTACCGGATCATCGTCCAGGTCCTCAATGAGAACGACAACCGGCCCCACTTCCGTGGGGCCACCGTCTTCACCCACAACATCAGCGAGGTGCCGGGATGGGGACAGGGGGGGGACGGGGGGGAGACAGGTGCCAGGACAAGCACAGTCACGGTCATGGTCTTGTGGACAAGGGTGGGGACAGGGAGGGTCACGGTCATGGACTTGGGGACAGGGATGGGCACCAGGACAGGGATGTCATAGTCCCATGGCCATGGGGACAAGGTCATGGCCATGGGGACAAGGACAAGGGTGGCCATGGGTGTGGGGACGGGGACAGGGCTGGGGGTGGGAGAAGGTGGGGTGTCCAGGAGGGGTTGGGGACACCCAGGAGTGGTGGGGACACGCAGAACAGATGGGGACACCCAGGAGGGGACACACAAAAGGGGATGGGGACATCCAAGAGGGTTGGGGACATCTAGGAGGGGTTGGGGACACCCAAGAGGGACAGGGACACCAAGGAGGGGATGGGGATATCCAGGACAGATGGGGACACCCAGGAGGGGACACCCAGGACAAATGGGGACACCCAAGAGGGCTGGGGCACACCGAGGAGGGATGGGGACACCCAGGAGGGGCTGGGGACTCCCAGGAGGGTTTGGTGGCCCCAGGGTGCGTTTGGTGGCCCCGGGGGGGTGACGGGCCGTGGCCGCAGCTGGCGGCCGTGCACTCGGTGGTGTTCAGCGCGCAGGCGGAGGACGCCGACGGGGACACGCTGATGTACGTCATCGACACGGCCTCGGTGAGCCGAGGGGGGACGGACACGAAAAGGGTTGGGGGGTGGCCTAGGGGCCATCTGCCAGTGCTGAGCCCCCCCCTCCTCTGTCCCCCCCTGTCCCCCCCCCGTCCCCCCCAAGCCCGACGCCAGGTTCTTCCGCATCGACCTGCCCAACAGCGGGAGGGTGGTGCTGGCCCGCGCCCTCGACTTCGAGAGCCGCCAGCAGCTGGAGGTGGTGGTCACCGCCGTGGTGAGCCCCCGCGCCCTGCCTGCGCCCTGCGTGTGCCCTGCCTGCGCCCTGCCTGCGCCCTGCGTGTGCCCTGCCTGCACCCTGCGTGTGCCCTGCCTGCGCCCTGCCTGCGCCCTGCGTGTGCCCTGCCTGCGCCCTGCCTGCGCCCTGCCTGCGCCCTGCGTGTGCCCTGCCTGCGCCCTGCATGTGCCCTACCTGCACCCTGCCTGCGCCCTGCCTGCGCCCTGCGTGTGCCCTGCCTGCACCCTGCCTACACCCTGCCTGTGCCCTGCCTGTACCCTGCCTGTGCCCTGCCTTCACTCTGCCTGCATCCTGCCTGCGCCCTGCCTGCGCCCTGCGTGTGCCCTGCGTGTGCCCTGCGTGTGCCCTGCCTGCGCCCTGCCTGCGCCCTGCGTGTGCCCTGCCTGCACCCTGCCTGTGCCCTGCCTGCGCCCTGCGTGTGCCCTGCCTGAGCCCTGCCTGTGCCCTGCCTGCGCCCTGCCTGCGCCCTGCCTGCACCCTGCCTGCGCCCTGCGTGTGCCCTGCCTGCACCCTGCCTACACCCTGCCTGTGCCCTGCCTGTACCCTGCCTGTGCCCTGCCTGCACCCTGCCTGCGCTCTCTGTGCACCCTGCCTGCACCCTGTGTGTGCCCTGTGTGCACCCTGCCTGCACCCTGCCCGCGCCCTGCCCTCTGACATGGAGGTGGGACCTGGCAGACGTGCCACGTCCCTTGTCCCGGTGCCACGTCCCTTGTCCCCGTGACGCCTCCACCCCGTGGCCATGCGGCCCCAATGCCGTGGGGGTTGGGGACCTTGTGGCCACCCTGTGTCCCCTCTGCCCATGTCACCTCCACCCCGTGTCCCCTGTGTCCCCTCCACCCATCCCCCTTGTGTCCCTTGTCCCCACGCCATCTCCACTCCACATCTGCGCAGCCCCACTGCCGTGGGTCCTTGTGGCCCTTCCGTGTCCCCCGTGTCCCCTCTGCCCATGTCACCTCCACCTGTCCCTCGTGTCCCTGCAACCTCCACCCTGTGTCACCATGTCCCTTGTCCCCACTACATCTCCACTCCACGGCTTGGGCATCTCCACCCCGTGTCCCTTTGGCCGTTGTCCCCACGCCATCTCCACCCTGTGGTCATGCAGCCCCACCACCGTGGGGGTTGGGGACCTCACGGCCACCCCATGTCCCCCGTGTCCCCTCTGTCCATATCACCTCCACCCCGTGTCCCCATGTCCCTTGTCCCCAGCCATCACCACCCCATATCCCTGCAGCCCCACCGCCGTGGGCCTGGGGACCTCGTGGCCACCCCGTGTCCCCTGTGTCACCTCCACCCATCCACCCCGTGTCCCTTTGTCCCTTGTCCCCACGCCACCCCCATCCTGTGCCCCTGCAGCCCCACTGCCCTGGCGCCGGGGATCTCGTGCCCATGCCACGGCCTCGGGGTCCCCCGTGTCCCCCCCCTCCACCCCAGCCCTGGCACTGCTGTGACACGGGGACAGTGCACACGTGTGGGTGTGACCCCCGCCCCGGCACAGCCCCCCCAGCCCCCCCCTTCCCCCCTCCCCCGTGCCCGAGGCCGATCCCCGCTGTCCCCACTAATTGGGGGTGACGTGATCTCGTCAGCCCCCGGCACCTGCCCTCAATCCCCCTCATTTCCCTAATGGGCCCCCCCACCCCCCCCACCCCCCCCACCCTGCACCAGCAGGCACCGGCGGGGGGGGGGGGGGGGGGGCCCATCCCCCCATCTGTCAGCACCCCCTGTCCTTGGGGAGCTCCACCCCCACCCCGAGCTGAGGGTTCTGGGCCTGGCTGGGCCTGGGGGTCCCCGTGCCCTGGGGGTCCCCATGCTTGGGGGTCCCTGTCCCTGGGGGTCCCCGTGCCCCGGGGGGTCCCTGTGCTTGGGGGTCCCTGTTGCTTAGGGGTCCCTGTGGGGGTCCCTGTGCCCTGGGGGGTCCCTGTTGCTTGGGGGTCCCTGTCCCTGGGGGTCCCCGTGCCCTGGGGGGTCCCTGTGCTTGGGGGTCCCTGTCCCTGGGGGTCCCCGTGCCCTGGGGGATCCCTGTGCTTGGGGGTCCCCATGCTTGGAGGACCCTGTTACTCGTGGGTCCCCGTGCTTTGGGGTCCCTCTGCCGCGCGGGTCCCCATACCTGAAGGTTCTTGTCCCCAGGGGGTCCCTGTGCCCTGGGGTGGGGTGTGGGGTGGTGTGTTCCCTGTCCCATTGAGGGTCCCCATCCCACTGGGGGGGTTCCCCATGCCTGGCCGGGCAGCACCCCTCCCATTTCCCAGTGGGCAGGGCTGGGGGCAGCAGGGCTGGGGGCAGGCAGCTCTCTGCCCCCCCCCCCCCCCCCCCCCGGTGTCCGTCTGTCCGTCCAGCGGCCTGTCCGTGGGCAGGAGATGAACACCAAGGAGCGGTTCAACGCCTCCGCCCGCGTCCGGGTCAACGTCTTGGACGGGGACGACCAGTACCCCCAGTTCCTGCCCTGCACCCCCAGAGCCCACCGCGGCCTCACCGTCTGCACCAGCCCCGTCTACACCGCCAACGTCACCGAGGGGCAGCTCCAGGTGCGGACACGGCGGGGGGGGGCTGGGGGGGGGGGTTGGGGGGTCCCCTGGGGCTGAGCTGATGTGGGGGGGGGCTGTGTGTGTGTCCCCCAAACCCCAGGGGGGTCCCCTGAGCTTCAGCCCCGGGTCTGTCTACGCTGAGGATGGGGACAGGGGACTGAGGGCGGCCATCACCTACTCGCTGCTGGCAGGTACCCGCGGGGACACCGGGGGGGGGGGCAGGGACAGGGGGGGCAGGGACACACGGACATGGGGGGACAGGGACACGGGGACGGGTGAGGGGGATGGACACACGGATGCAGGGGGACAGGGACAGGAGTGGGCAGGGACACGGGGACACAGGGGGCAAGGACATGGGGACACTGGGGGGGCAGGGACACAGGGACACGGGTGGGGGGCAGGGACATGGGGACATGGACCATGGATGTGGGGGAGCAGGGCCACGGGGGGCAGGGACACATGGACATGGGGGACAAGGACACGTGGACACGGGTGGGGTGCAGGGATGGGGGCAGGGACACACAGACATGGGGGGACAAGTGACATGGGGACACGGGGGGGCAGGGACACACAGATATGGGGCGACAAAGGACATGGGCACATGGGGGGCAGGGACACAGGGAAGGGTGGGGGGGATGGACACACGGATGCGGGGGGACAGGGACAGGGGGGGCAGGGACATGGGGACACTGGGGGGACAAGGGACACAGGGACACGGGGGCACCGGGGGGGTCAGAGCCACCTGCAGTGCCCGGGGCAAGGTGGGGGGGGGTGTCACAGAGCCGGTGCCCCCCCACACCCCCCAGTCCCTGGGGCAGGCAGTACTGGGGGGGGGGTGTCTGTGCCGGGGGGGGGTCCCCATCCCAGCACAGTCCAATGCTGGGATCCAGTGGGGCCGGGGGGTGCAAATTGTATAAAGGGATTGAGCCGGGGGGGGCCCTAATCCCCCCCCCCCCCCCCATTATGGGGAGGCAGCAGGGTCACTGGGGGGGGAAGGGGGGGGGGGGGGTCACACCCTGGTGCACCCTGAGGGGTTTAAACCCCCCGTATTGGTGCTCAGAGGGTTAATAAACCCCCCATGTGCCCCCCCGCCAAAAAAAAAGGGGGGGCCTGAGGGTCCAGGTATGAATGTGAAGTGGGGGGGACATTGGGGAACCCCAGGGATGGGGGGGGGGGGAGTTTCCCACCATGCCCTGCAGCTGGGAGGGGGGGTGAGGGGCTATTGGAGATGGGGGGGGTCCCCCAAATTTATAACCCCCCCCCCAGACCAGGAGAGCAGCCGGTTCCACATCGACAACACAACCGGGGCCATCACGCTGCTGCGGGCGGTGGAGAGCAGCCGCAGCACCCCCGCCATCAGCCTCAGCGTCATGGTGGGGGGCCGGGGGGGGCCCGGGGGGTGGGGGGCACCCCAGGGCGTGGGGGGGACCTGGGGAGAACGGGGGTTCCCGGGGAACGGGGGGTGTCTGGGGTGATGGAAGGGGGGAGATGGGGGATGTTTGGGGAGGGGGGGGGGGGGGGAGATGGGGGCATGCAGGAAGGTGGGGGGGGGATGTGGGGACCTGGGGGGGGGACGACACCTGGGGTGTCTGGGGAGAAGGGGGGCGTGGGGTGATGGGGGCACCCAGGAAGATGGGGGGGGGCACCACAGGGGGTGGGGGGGACCTGGGGGGTACGGGGGAGTCCCAGGGAATGGGGAGGGTGAAGGGGGGGATGGGGGTGTTTGAGGAGGGGGGGGGACTGGGGGGGGGGGAGAGATGGGGGCACTCAGGGAGATGGGGGGGCTGTGGGGGGGCACTTGGGGTGTCTGGGGAGATGGGGGGGCACCCACCAAGACGGGGGGGGACACACACAGATCTGGGGTGGGGGGTGCCTGGAGAGATGGGGGTACCCGGGGGGGGGCCGGGGGGTGCCTGCGGGGGACGGGCGGTTGTGGGGCGCTGCCGGGTGTCACCCCCATGTTCCCCCCCCCAAGGCGGCGCAGGTGAACGACGGCAGCAAGTTCGCGGTGGCCCAGGCCGTGGTGCGGGTGCTGGCGCCCAACCGGCACCCCCCGGCCTTCCCGCGCCCCTCGTACCGGGCCTTCGTCCCCGCCGGGCGCGAGGCCGCGCTCCTCCTCACCTTCGGCGGCCGCGTGCTGGCCCTGCGCGCCCACGACCCCGACTTCGCCGAGGTGAGGGCAGGGAGGGGGCAGGGGGGCACGGGCAGGGGTGTGGGCAGGGGTACGGGCAGGGGATGCGGGGAGAGGGGGCAGGTGGGTGTAGGGGTGGGGGTACAGGCAAGGGTGCAGGCAGGGGTGTGGGCAGGGGTATGGGTGGGGGTACAGGCAGGGGGGTGGGCAGGGTGTGGGCAGGGGTACGGGCAGGGGACACATAGAGGGGGCAGGTGGGTGTATGGGTGGGGGTGCAGGCAGGTTTGAGGGCAGCGGTATGGGCAGGGATACAAGTGGGGGTGCAGGCAGGGGTGCAGGGGTACAGGCAGGGGTGTGGGCAGAGGTACAGGCAGGGGACATGGGGAGCAGTTCAGGTGGGGATGCAGGCAGGGGTATGGGCAGGGGTAGGGGCAGGAGTATGGGCAGGGGTACAGGTGGGGGTACAGGCAGGGGATGTGGGTGGGGGTATGGGTGGGGACGCAGGCAGGGGCGCAGGCAGGGGCGCAGGCAGGGTGCGGGCAGGGGATGCAGGCAGGGGATGCAGGCAGGGGTACAGGCAGGGGTGCGGGCAGGGGATGCAGGCAGGCAATGCAGGCAGAGGTATGGGCAGGGGTGTGGGCAGGGGTGTGGGCAGGGGTACAGGCAGGGTGCGGGCAGGGCTGAGGCCGGGTCCCCCGCAGGGAGTGAACCCCCGCGTGCGGTACAGCCTGAGCCCCGGCCCCAACCGCAGCCACGAGCCGCAGCTCTTCCAGGTGATGCCCAACGGGCTACTGGTGGCCCGCGCTGACCACCTGCGGCCGGCCCAGAGCTACCGCCTGCAGGTGGGGCGGGGGGGGCAGCGGGGGAGGCAGCGGGGGGGCTGGGGGGACACCAGGGGTTCAGGGGGGCACAGGGAGGTGCTGGGAGGCACTGGGAGGGGACACCGAAGGGACTGGGGGGCACTGGGGGGGACTGAGGGGGGCACTGGGAGGACTGGGAGGGCACTGGGAGGTGCTGGGGGGGGGACACCAATGGGACTGGGGGGCATCAGGGTAATTGGGGGGACACTGGGGGGACTGGGGGGGCACCAGGGGGGTTGGGGGACACCCAGGGCTGTTCTGGGTATGGGGGGGCACTGGGGGAGCTGGGGGGGGGCACTGGGGGGGCTGGGGGGCACCAGAGAGTTTGGGGGGATCCTGGGGACTGGGGGGGGGGGTCCGGGGGTCCGAGGTGGCTGGGGGGGGCCCTCAGGGGGTTTGGGGGGGCGTCCAGGGGGGTTTGGGGGGGTCCTGGGGACCGGGGGGGGACACAAGAGGCCAATGGAGGGCGGGGGGGGAACAGGGAGATGAAACCAGAGGGTCAGGGCCTGACCCCAGGGTTGGGGGGGCGGGGGAGCACCCAGGGGACCCCCCATGGGGCAGGGAAGGACCCCGAGGTGGGGGGGGGCACCCAGATACACCCCCCCACCCCCCCCCGGCCGGTCTCAGGGCTGGGTGATGCTGAGCTGGGGGGGGGGGGGGGGGGGGGGGGACGACACACCCAGGCATTTGGGGGGGCACCCAGGCGTTCAGGGGGGGATGGGGGGGGGTCCGGGGTTTGGGGGGGGGGGGGGGGGGTGTCCCCTCGTGTCACCGCGGTGTCCCCAGGTGCTGGCGAGGGACGAGGAATCGGGGGAGACCTCGAGCACCACGGTGGAGCTGGAGGTGCTGTGGCCAGGGCAGGCGGGTACGAAATTTTGGGGGGGGCCCCCCCCTTACCTGTACCCCCAAACCCCCCATAACCCCCCTCCCACCCAGGGGGGTCCCCTCCTTCCCCATTCCCCCCCCCCCCCCTCCTCCTCCTCTTCCTCCCCCACAGCACCCATGATGGGGGTGGGGTCCCCCACGGTTTTGGGGTGCCCCCCCCCCCCACTCCCCCCAAACTGTCACGTGTCCCCCGCAGCCCCCCGGGACCCCCTCGGAGGTGGGGCCGAGCCCCCTGAATACGGGGGGGGCTGGCGGGGGGGGCTGGGGGGCCCTGCCTGCTCCTCACCGCCGCCCTCCTCTTCCTCATCCTGAGGGGGATGAAGAAGCACCAGCAGCAGCAGGAGGCGGCGGCCGATCGGGGCGGGCGCTGGCTGTCGAGAAGCACCCCAACGTGGTAGGGGCCCCCCCAAACACCCCCTGCACCCCAAACCCCCCACACTCCAAACCCCCCCCAGCATCCCTAAACCCCCCCTGCACCCCCAAACACCCCCAGCACCCCTAAACCCCCCCAGAACCCCCAACCCCCCCTGCACCCCCAAACCCCCCTGGCACCCCTCAACCCTCCCCGCACCCCTCAACCCCCCCCAATCCCTCAGCCCCTCCCCAACCCTCCCAGCACCCCTAAACCCCTCTGCACCCCTCAACCCCCCCCAGCACCCCTAAACCCCCCCCAATCCCTCAGCCCCTCCCCAAACCCCCCCCCCCGCACCCTCAACCCCCCCCCTCAAGGGACAAAACGGGGTGCACAGCTCCGAGGGGGGTTCATAAAGTGGGGAGGGTGGTGTCCCCCCCAAATCGAGGGGGGGGGCTGTGAAAAGGGGTCCCCCCCCCCCCTTTCTGTGCCTCAGTTTCCCACCTGACGCTTCTCTCCCTCCCACAGAGCCTCAGGTGGTTCCAGCCGGTGAGTGGGGGGGGGGTGGCAAGTGACCCCCCCAACTTGGGGGGGGCAGCCCTGAGCCCCTCCAAAAATGGTGCTGGGAGTGTGGGGGGGGGCAGGATCCCCCTTCCCTGAGCCCCCCCCAATTGATGCTGGGGGTCCCTGTGCTGGGCAGGAGTTGGGGTGCTGGGGGGGTGTCTCACGGGGGCCCCCCCCCACCCCCCACAACCCCCCTCTCTCTCTGTGTCCCCCCCCCCCCCCAACAGGTCCCCCCGGCAAATCGTCGCCGACCCCCCCCCAGCCTCTACTACCCCAACGAGGGGTACAACGAGGGGGGCGAGGGGTCCCCCCCGCCTCCGCTGCCGCCCCCCCCGCCGCCCCCCAGCCCCCCCCCACCCCCAAACCTCAAGCCAACTCCGTGGGGCGACCGGGGGGGTCCCCAGAAGACTCGTCCCTCCCTCCTCCCCCCCCCTCCAGCCCCCCGTTTTGTGTCCCCCCCCCATCCAGCCTGGCTGAGGCTTCGGGGGGTTCCGGGGAAGGGGGCGGCAGTCCCAGTTTAGGGGGGGGGGGGGGCGGCTTGGGGGGGCCCCGGGGGGGCTCCCGGCGCTGGAGGAGGTGAACGAGGAGAGCCTGGAGGAGGGGGGGGGGACACACCCACCCCGGGGTGCCCCCCCCGCTGCTGCAGCTGCTGGAGGATTCCATCGAGTGCTGAGGGGGGGCGGGGGGGGCGGGCGGGGGTCAGGGGGCGCGGGCGCGGCTGCTGTCGGGATGGAGCCAATAAAGACCCGGAGAGGCAGTGGGGGCTCCCTGGAACTGGGAGGCACTGGGCGGGAACTGGGAGGCACTGGGGGGGAGCTGGGGGCACTGGGGGGGAGCTGGGGGGCACTGGGGGGGAAGTGGGAGGCACTGGGGGACATCTGGGAGGCACTGGGGGAAGCTGGGAGGCACTGGGGGGGAACTGGAAGGCACTGGGGGGACGCTGGGAGGCACTGGGGAGCACTGGGGGGGAAGTGGGAGGCACTGGGGGACACTGGGAGCCGCTGGGGGGGAAGTGGGAGGCACTGGGGGACACTGGGAGGCACTGGGGGGGTTTACAGCCCCCAATTCTGCTCCCCTGGGGGGAACTGGGACGCACTGGGAGGTTCCCGCCCCGCCCCGCTCGCGCCCCCACGTGGCGTTTCCCCGCGCTCCGCCCCTCGGCCACGCCCCTGGTGGGCGGTGCCCTCCTGGCCACGCCCCTTAAAGGCCCCGCGCTCCTTAAGCGGCCCCAGAGCCCCGCGGAGGGGGGGCGGGGGGTCCCCTGCTCCCCCAGCCCCCCCGTGACCCCCCGGGGTGCGCGTGGCCGTGGGCGGGTCTCGTTAAGAGGCTTGTACTGGGAGCACTGGGATGTACGGGGAGCACTGGTGTGCACTGGGATCACTGGTGTGTACTGGCAGCACTGGGGTGTACTGGGACCACTGAGAGCACTGGGATGTACTGGGATCACTGGGACGTACGGGGAGCACTGGTGTGTACTGGCAGCACTGGTGTGTACTGGGAGCACTGGGATGTACTGGGATCACTGGGGTGTACTGGGAACACTGGGATGTACTGGGATCACTGGGATGTATTGGGAGCACTGGGATGTACTTGGTAGCACTGGGGTGTACTGGATCACTGGGCTGTATTGGGAGCACTGGAAGCACTGGGATGTGCTGGGGAGCACTGGGGTTCACTGGGGTATACTGGGAGCACTGGGGAGCAGTGGGGTGTAGTAAGAGGACTGGGGTGCACTGGGAGCACTGGTGTGTACTGGGAGCACTGGGGTGTACTGGGAGCACCGGGTTGCATTGGCAGCACATGGATAGACTGGTGTGTACTGGTGTGAACTGGGAGCACTGGGATGTACGGGGAGCACTGGGGCGTACTGGGAGCACTGGGATCACTGGGAGCACTGGGGTGTACTGGGAACAGTGGGAGCACTGATGTGTACTGGGATTACTGGGAGCACTGGGAGCACTGGTGTGTACTGGGATTACTGGGAGCACTGGTGTGTACCTGGGATCACTGGGAGCACTGGGAGCACTGGTGTGTACTGGGAGCACTGGTGGGGGGCGGGGCCGCTGCCCGTGACCTCGTCACGTGACCGCCGTGGCCCCTCCCCCCGCTGATCCCGGCAGCCGCGGCCGAGCGCGGCCCGTGGGGGGTGGGGGGGGGATATCGGGGTGGTCACACCCCCTCCCCCGCCCCGCCCCCCCTTGAATTCCCACGCGCGTCCGGGCCCGGGGGGTCCCACAGCCCCTCCCCCCCTTGTGGTGCCCCAGGTGCCCCCGTGTCCCCCCGGGGGGGCGGGGTTTGACCCACGCCCCACCCCCCCACCCCCCCCCCCTCCCCGCCACCCGAGGAAGCAGCGCCCGGCCGCGGCCCCGCGCACCCACGGGGCAGAGCCCCCACCCCCCCCCGCACGCAGCGACCCCCCACGCGTGTCCCCCCCCCCCACCCCATGGAGGCCCCCCCCGACCCCCCCCCCCGCCCTGTCCCCCCCCAGTCCCGGGGTGTCCCACGCGGGACACGGCCACGAGACGGCGGCGGCAGCGCTGCAGTGCCCGGCGGCTGCGGGCAGGGCAGGAGGGCAGGTACGGGGGGGGGGTCACGGGCGGGGGGGGACACGCGTGGGGCGGGGAGGGACACAGGACACCACCAACAGCCCCCCCGGGGAGCCGGGAGGGGGGGTAGAGCCGGCGGGGGGGATGTGGGAAGGGGGGGGGGTGACCCCAGGGTCACGCCGGGATGGGGGACACGCGTGGGGGGGGTCACGGTGGGGGGGGACACGCGTGGGGCGGGGGGGGGGGGGGACACAGGACACCACCAACAGCCCCCCCAGGAGCCAGGCGGGGGGGGGTTAGAGCCGGCGGGGGGGCTGTGGAAATAGGAGGGGGGTGACCCCAGGGTCACGCCGGGATGGGGACACGCGTGGGGGGGGGTCACGCGTGGGGACACCACCACCACCACCCCCCTAAGTGGGGGGCTGTGCCGTGGGGGGGGTAGAAGCAGGGGTGGAGGCAGGAGGGGCTGTGGAAATGGAGGGGGGATCCCCGTGACAGCGTGGGTCACCCCGGGGCTGTGGGGGGGGGGTCGCTGCGTGTGTGTCCCCCCCCCCCGCGTGGCTTTGCACACGCGTGTGCTCAGGCGCGGCCTTGACCTTGCGAGGGAAGATTGCGGGGGGGGGGGGGGGGGGGGGATTATTGCGGGCAGGGAACGGGCAGCGTTAATCCCGCTGCTGCCTGCACGCTGCCTGCGGGTGAGGGGGAGGGCGGGGGGGGGTCTGGCGTTGTCGCGGGGACACACACACACACACACACACGCGTGGGGGGACCCCCCAAAAGTGACGCGCGGGGAGGGGGGAGCGGGGCTGGCGCGGGGAGGTGCCGGCGCTGAGGGGGCGTGGCGGTGGGCGGGGAGATAGGCGTGGCCACGCCCATCTCCCCGCCCACCGCCACGCCCCCTCAGCGCCATGGGCGAAGGGGAGCCCAGGTAGCGGGTGGGGGAAGCGCTGGGGGGGGACTGGGAGTTACTGGGAGGGTACTGGGGGGCACTGGGGGATGGGGAGGGAGGGAGTGGGGGGGGACTGGGGGATTACTGGGGACTGGGGGGGGGCGCGGGGAGGGGACTGGGGGGTTACTGGGGGATGATGAGGCAGCAGTGGGGGGGTACTGGGGGGTTACTGGGAAAGGAGGAGTGGGGGGGTACTGGAGGAGCGGGGAGGGACTGGGGGGTTACTGGGGCTTGGAGGGGGGAGCGGGGGGGTTACTGGGGGATGATGGGGCAGCAGTGGGGGGGTACTGGGAAACGGGGAAGGACTGGAAGGTACTGGGGGGTTACTGGGGAAGGAGGGAGCAGTGGGGGGGGAACTGGAGGGGACTGGGGAAGGGGGGAGGAGAAATGGGAGGGACTGGGGGGTTACTGGGGGCTGGGGGGGGAGCGGGAGGGACAGGGAAGGTACTGGGGGTTACTGGGGGATGATGGGGCAGCACTGGGGAGGGACTGGGGGGTTACTGGGGTGGGGGGTACTGGGAGGATACTGGGAGGCGCTACTGGGCGGCGGGGGGGGGGGCGCTGGGGCAGGCTGGGAGCTGGGGGGGGGGGGGGGGGGCGCTGCGGCGGCCGGTCCGGGTCGCCCCGCCCCCTTTAGCCCCGCCCATTTTGGCACTGCCCATTTTGGCCCCGCCCCCTCGGCCCCGCCCTGCGCCGGGCCCGCGGCGGCCACCGCAACGCCCCGACCCACCCCCCCCCACCAAAAACTGGCACCGGGACGCCCCCCCCCCCACCTCTGGGACCCCCCCCACGGCACCAGGACACCCCCCCCCCGTCCCGGGGACCCCCCCCGCGGGGGAACCATCCCCCCCCCCCAGCCCGACCAGCCCAAGTTGGGGATGGGGATGGGATGGGGGGGGCATATCCTGATGCCGGGGGGGGGGGTTTGGTTTTGGGGGGGGGAGGGCAGTGGGGGGGTCCCGGTGCCACCCCCTTTCCCGCAGCATGGCCGACTACCTGATCAGCGGGGGCACCGGGTACGTGCCCGAGGACGGGCTCACGGCCCAGCAGCTCTTCGCCACCCTCCGACGGCCTCACCTACAAGTAGGGGTGCCCCCCCCCCCAAAAACCCCAAACCCTCCCTGACCCCACCCTGCCACCCCCATGGCAGCCGCCATCCCCCCAGCCCAGCTCGGGGAACCCCCCTGGGGATGTGCCCCCTCCCCCCACCATTGACCGTGGGGATGGGTCAGTTGGGGGGGGCTGGGATTTTTTTTTGGGGGGGGGGGGGGGGGGGGGGTGTCCCCCACCCTCCCTGGCCTTGGTGACCCCGTCCCTGCCTTCATCCCCCCCGCACGTGACTTCCTCATCCTCCCCGGCTTCATCGACTTCACGGCGGATGAGGTGGTGAGTCCTGGACCCCCCCACAACGACAACCCCCCCCCCCCCCTCTTCCTGGGACCCCCCCCCCGTGTGACATCCCTGTCCCCCCCCCCAGTGATGTCCCCATGTCCCCCAGGTGTGACACCCCTGTGCCCCCCCCCCCCGTGTGACACCCCCGTTCCCCCCTCCCCGGCAGGTTTTTAGGGGTGCAGCGCGGCGGGGGGGGAACCTCCCAGCCCCCCCCCATGTGCCCCCCAGCATGGGGGTGAGCAGAGGGCTGGGGGGGGGGGGGTGGGGGGTGCAGAGGGGTATTTTGGGGTGAAGGGGTCCCCCCCCAACCCCGCCGGGGGGGGGGTCAGGAGGGAGAAGGGTCCGTGCCCCCCCCCCCGCCCCCCCCCAGGACCTGACCTCGGCGCTGACCCGGAAGATCACCCTGAAGACCCCCCCTCATCTCCTCCCCCATGGACACCGTCACCGAGGCCGACATGGCCATCGCCATGGCCGTGAGTGGGGGGGGGGGGCACCCCCGGGGTGGGGGGGGGGCACCCCCGATAGGGGACGAGCACCCCAGGGGCTGGGGGGGGACACCTGGGGGTTAGCCAGGGTGGTGGTGGGGGGAGCCAGAGCTGGGGGTGCTGGAGGTAGTGGGGGGGGCACCCTGGAGTTGGGGGGGGGGGGGGGGCGGAGGGCACCTGGGGGGCAGCCAGGGGGCTGGGGGGGGCACCCCTGGGGTGCTGGAGACATGGGGCAGGCACCTGGGGGCGGTGGGGGGGCCTGGTGGGCAGCCAGGGGCTGGGGGGGGCACCCCAGAGTGGGGGGGGGACCTGGGGAGCGGCTAAGGGGGGGGGGGGCACCCCTGGGGTGCTGGAGGTAATGGGGTCACTCCCGGGGGGGGGGGGGGCAGCCAGGAGGGCTGGGGGGGCAGCACCCCTGGGGTGCTGGGGACATGGGGGGGGGCACCTTAGGGGAGGAAGGGGGGGGGGGCACCCACCCCTGGGGGAGGGGGTTCAGGGGGTTGGGGGTGCAGGGGTGGGGTGCCCCCCCAGTCTGATTTAGGGGTGCAGCATCGTGTTACCCCCCCGATCTGATTTGGGGGTGCAGAGTTGGGGTCCCCCCCATGATGGGGGTGCAGGGTCGGGGTGCCCCCCCCCTCCAATGCCATTGTAGGCTCAGGTTGCCCCCCCAGTCTAATTTCAGGGTGCAGCATTGGGGTGCCCCCCCCAGTCTGATTTGGGGGTGCAGGATCAGGGTGTCCCCCCCCCTCAGTCTGATTTAGGGGTTCAGACTCATGGTCCCCCCCCAATCCCACTATAAGCTCAGCTTCCCGCCCACACCCTAATTTCAGGGTACAGCATCATATTCCTCCCCAATCTGATTTTGGGGCGCTCCCCCCGCACCCAGCGCACCCCCAAACCCCCTTCCCCCCCCCCCAGCTAATGGGCGGCATCGGCATCATCCACCACAACTGCACCCCCGAGTTCCAGGCCAACGAGGTGCGCAAGGTCAAGGTAAGGGGGGGGGGGTGTCCCCAAAACCCCCCCCCAACCCTCCTGGCTGGCTGTAACCTGCCTGCGTCCCCCCTTTTTTTTTTTGCCCCCCCCCCCCAAAAGAAATTCGAGCAGGGGTTCATCACGGACCCGGT